>NC_068323.1:21266020-22545395 GCF_025860055.1 Xyrauchen texanus | reverse complement strand
ATTAGCCACACCCTCTCAGTCCAAAACCCCACTCTCCAAAGACAATCTTGAGACCAAAACCGAGCAAAAGAGCAGCATTGTTTGTTTCTGTGGCTATCAATAGCAGCCTCAACTGCCAAACATTATGAATCATAGCCTCAATGATCCGCTTCAAATGCAACACGATTAACACGATAACACGAGCAAAATGATTAAAAGGTGAAAAGCGTCAGTGTCCGCAATCCGCTGACACTTTTTTGTTTGCTGTTTACAAAGTCTACAGTTGTCACTGAGATCAGTGAGATATCTCAGGACATTTATTTCATTAATATCTTTAAGGACAATTTTTTGCGTACTCTTCTATGAAACAAATTGCTTACAGCACCTTTAATTCGGTTGTAGAATGCGGTTGTCACTCCCATATTTTACCTAACTGTGTGTGTACAGAACAGCAGTAAGCACTAAAAGGTGAACTAAAAACCGAATTTAGCTGCACTGAGTTCATAGCAAAAGACACTTCATTTGAAGTTTTAGTTTGTGATTCACGATAGATTCTAAAATGCTAAACGTAAAATTAAACTAGACAACACCATGAAAAGAAAACAAAAAACTAAATGTCAAGTGAAAACCAATGGGGAAAAAAGTTATTAAATTGAAAAGACAAATAATAAGAAAAACTATATTAAAAATCTTTTACCATGTCTCAAATGCATTCACAAATTTCAATTATTAAAGATCAAGATGCTTTTACAGTGTGGAGAGGTTTGGCAGCGTGTCAAATGCTCCAGGCATGAACGTGGTGAGCTGATTGTCATAGAGCGAGAGCAGACGCACGTTCTGAAGGCCAGAGAAGCTGCTGTTATGGATGCAGCGGATGCGATTATTCCTGAGCATCCTAACAAAGACACAAATAAAGAGATTCAGAGTACAGCTTCAGGGTGGTTGTATGACACAATGAAAAGACATCCAGAACGGCTTAGCGACATTGAATGCTGTTATAGTTCTTGAGTAATGAGACATTTGCACAGTCCTTTAGTGATTTCTGGAGAGATGATACATAATTATAAATATGTTAACATCATGGACTACTGTGAGAATTTTAAAACACAAATTAGTTCAATTTAATTGGGGGGACAATCAATCAATCAATATATTTTTTTATTATTATTTTTAATCTTTATAAAATAGTAATTACATGTAATAATGACAAACAATAAAATAATTTGTTAATAAAAATATTTCAATACATAAATATTATTTAATTAATTATTTTATTATAAATATATAATTATTAATATAAATAAATTAATATTTTAATAATACAAAATAATGGCATAAGTACTAATACTAATAATAATAACTAACGTTATTATTATTAATATATTTAATAATAAATTGTGTTATAAATAGTTTATGATTTAATAATAAATTATTTTTATTTTTTATTTATTAATTTATGATAGACTATTTGATTTATTAAATAGTTTAATAACATAAACAATTCATTTAATTTAAAATAATATATAATAATATTAATAACAACAATCATCTAAAAATAATTCATAATTAAAAATATTCATTTATATTAAATAAAAAATCAAATTCATGCCACTGGTAAGCAGGACTTGAAACAACAACAATGAAAACATTAGCTTTCAACATTAGAAAACATACAGTATTTTTTAGCTTTAGTTATGTTAAAGGAATATTTACCCCAAAAAAAGACAAATCTGTCATAATTTACCCTCATAATTTTGCAAACTGGTCTGACTCTCTTTATTATGCAAAACACAAAAGGAGAAATGTTATTGATCATTGTGGTCTGTCTTTTCCATACAATGGCAGCAGATAGAGACCCTCTTTAAAGCTTAAAAAATGAACTGAAATTATTGAAAAAGTAGTCAACAACAGATTTTGGTGGGAAACAACCTGAAAGTCATTTTTCACTTAGAATATTGATGTCTGTTGTAAGTTCATGAGTACTAAAAGAAAAGTTTGTTCACATTGGTTTGCACCTTCATGCGATAACTCATTGGTTAACGCTAAAAACAACTCAAGTACTCGTATGCATGAATGCTCGAAGAAAGAAAGTCATACAGGGTTGGAACTCATGAGAGTAAATTATGACTGATTTTCCATTTTTGGGTGAACTACTGTATTACTATTAAACTCTGCAATTGTGATAATGATTGTGAAAATGGCACTTGCAGCATGCGTAATCCGTCCATTCCCCGGAACATTCCTCCACGCACGGACACCAGGTGGTTGGCCGTTAGGTGAAGTTCAACCACAGATGATGCGCCATCAAAAGCTCCATCCTCAATCTCAGAAATTTTATTGTTGCTAAGGTTTCTGAGGCACACATCAAGAAAACTAGTTTATAACACATTATTATTCAATACTAAGCTATATGGATTATTATAATATGGTTTCAGCATATTGTGTAGTACATATATGGGATTCTCACATCTTCTTGAGATAAGTGAGGGGCCTAAAGAGTCCTGTTGCTTCCAGAATGGACAGGTCATTGTTATTCAGACGACTGAAAGAAAATGTGAAAAGATAAATTGACTGATCAAGAACACATATCTGTTGGAGCTGCCAATAGAGCAAAACAGTCCTCTCCCACATTTCAGCCATCCTGTTCCAGAACTATTTTTACCATAGAGATATCATAAAATCCTTCATTAAGAGATCTAAGCCAAGATCCAAACTAACCATTTCCGAAGTGAATCACAACATTGCAATTTGATTTCAAGCAAAAAACAGTGCAGGTGTACTTGAATTGCAATCCCATGAAGCATTGTGAATGCATTGTGAATTAAAAATAATGCTTATATACAAAATAACTGATTAAAGTAGTATATTATAAGTATATAAACAATATATTTAAAGTTCTGATTTCAAAACATTCAGATAAGTACACATATATAAGCAGTTTGAGAGCATTAGGAGCGCTTTTAGAGCACTTTTTTTTCCACAGCTCTTTGATTTGTTGATTTTCCCCATCAGAATCATGGGTAGTAGTGTAGTTCTCCACCAAAAAGTTATATATTAAACTAAATGTAAAAAGTTGAAATATGAAGGACTGATGGCTTCAACCGAAGCATATTTCATTAATTATCAACCTCAGAGCTCACGGTAGGTCTGTCTTTAAAAATGTAAACGTTATCATGTGGGATTTTTACTTCCTTTTTAGGCCTTTAAGGCCACATCTTCACTACAATGTAACATCATTAGTGACAAATTTGCAATGTTCTAAATAGACAGCAAATTAAGTATACAAATTGCGCCGCTCATGTGAAGCATATAGAAGAATCGACTCATTTTGATTTGATTTTAGTATTCTGGTGTTAGCATGTGCTAAGCTAACTATGCTACCTAACACACTAACAAAGTGAACTTCATCAACGTTTTTTTGAATTGAATGAAGTATATTTCTAATAGACATTCTTCTCATTCCGTCCGCCATCTTGGATATATTTTTCCACTGGGATAACTATTTTTTTAAACAAAGCCGTAGTGTTGTTGTGTGGTTACTTTTTCAGTCAGAGTGTGCGTCTGTACGCTTACAGTTCAGTTGTAGAAAGTGGAAGGTGCTCTGGGAATTTGGTGAGGCGCAAATTTGAGCAGTCCACCACAGTAGCTTCACAGCGACATTTCGGTGGGCAAACAGGCTTGCTGTTACAGTCCTTGTTCAAACGCGTGTCTTCAGCGCCTGAGAAAAAAGATTTCAAAGACATTTCAGAGGACAACAAGGAATCATAGGAAAGTATAAATGGGACAAGGTTTGATTTGGCTTCACCCATACTACTTCCAGTCATCTACAAATAAAGGTTTGAGAGGGATTTATTTAAAGCACTTGACAGAAATAACTCACCTGGAATGTGGTACTGTTCCTTGGCTGCTATGACAACAGATGCAAGAAAAGAAACAAGAAAATACATCTGTTATATATATGTTTGTGAGCAAATATCAAGATCTGAGACCTCAGGCCAAATAAAGTTTGAAAATTGTGCCCTATACATGGACATCTGCTGGACAACAGCTGAAAGACTGCATATTAGCAACAAAAACGAATCTCTGAGCACCTCATCTTGAGATCTGTGTATTTGTTAGTTAATCTGAATGATCAATGTTTCTTATATACTTTAGTATACACGTTTGGATCATTATACTTAGAAGCCGTGTTGTACCTGAACAGCGGAACTTCTTGCTCTTGATTTGACCAATGCGTTTGTTGGCGAGTCGTCGTGGACTGGAGCAGCGAGCGCCACTGGTCTCAATCGGGTTAGAACGCAAAAAGTCTGCTAGCCACTTTAGACCACAGTCACAGATGAATGGGTTCTGAGCTAAATGTCTGAAAGAAAACAATGAAATCACATCTTGATTAGTAATTGGGTGTTTTTTTTTAACTACGGCCACTTTTATGTCCCAAAGGTTGATTTTTATTCAAACTGTGAGATTTTAATGCTAGGAAACTTTTTATCATGCCTTAATCATTTATCTTTTCAGCATGCTATTTTAATTTAAACTAATTTAATGTGATGAAAATACATCATAAAATAGGAATTTTAAAGGTTATACTTTACACTAATATTACCTTTATTAAGGGTTTATAAAGGGTTTTATTAATTACTAATAATGCAATTACAAATTAATTATAAACCATTGATATGCGATTATAACAACATGAATAACAATAGAGACCTTCATGCAATACCTGCCAATTAGAGAGCCATTTTACCTCACATGCTATAAATGCTTAATAATACTTATTCAACATTAATAACCTATGAAAATCATAAATTATGGTATTTCATGTTTTTGATTAATATCCAAAGTATGAATAGGTGTATTTATTAAGTATTTATAACATGCAAGTTAAAAAGCTCACTATTTAGCAAGTATTACATGAAAGTTGCCCATTTTTTTATGTTGTTGTAACTGCATATCAATGCTATTTGTAAGTGACTTATTGTGTTATAATATATTTATAAATGTCATTAATGAGTCCCTTTATAAAGCCTTAACAAAGGGAACATTCATTTGAATTACTACCATTTTGAATATGTACAAAAAATATACAATTTAAATATTAGCTTTTTAAATATATTAATTTTAGCAACTATAGTTTAAAAACTATGCTAATCACTAAAGAGTGAAATAAATATTATTATTATTGTGGGGAAATTATTTATATCAATTTTGACAGAAATTACGATTGTCCCTCAGACATTATGGCATCATTTCAACCATTTTTGCCCAAAATACAGGAGAAAACTGTGTTAGTGAAAAGCATGCTTGAAAAGTACATTTGATGTATGAATAAAACAGAAAACTCAAGGTAAATACTGTTTACTTGCAAAAAAATATTGGCTTGGGCATCATTTCCAATGAATTTCCAATTCTGAAAAATTATGCAAAAGGTGTGAAAATAGTTGCCCTGATGTGCCTTGGCAAAACAAATCAGTTGGCCATTCAATTGATGTCATCTACATCCCCAAATGAATCATGATTTGAACATTTGGAAATGGTAAAGATTATTTGTCCATGACAGTTTGGGGGAGGGAGGGATAGGGGTTAGTGGAAAGAAGACAAATGAACTAATAAACTAGTGTGAAATGTGTGTTTAAAGGCAGTACATTTTATATGAAAAGTGTCTTACAGAGTCTGGATAGATTTCAGTGGTGTAAAGGTGCCTTTGGCTAAAGTCTGGATCTTATTGTCATAGAGGGACAATAGAGACAAGTTCTCAAGGTCCTGGAAGACGTTAACGCGAACACAGTGGATTTTATTGGCATTTAATAATCTGAGAGAGAGAGAGAGAGAGAGAGAGAGAAAGAGAGGTCAATAAAAAGACATACAGTAGACAACCCAAACAATACAATGACTGTCTGGATGGCGATTTTTAAATGTGCTGTCTTATTCAACCACCATTAAGCGGTACAGTTTTGACATTTATCATTAAGCATGTGGGTGGAAATTGTGCAATGACAAAAGCATTAGAGGTGAGAGATCTACATCAAGCACTGTGGTACTTACAGTAACTCTAATGCGCTCAATCCGTCAAAAACACCTCGAGGCAAATCTGTGATCTTGTTTCCATAAAGAACCCTGTGGGGGAAAAGAAACATCCTAACTTGAGATATCATAATGCTGATAAACTGCTTCATTTTTTCAAGTCTGTAGGGCTTGGTATACATGAGGATTTTATAAAAAAAAATTACCATAAACAGACATGAGGTTGATTAATAAATTACATAGAAATGCCACAAACATAGAGCGCACAAAGCCCCAGTAAGTATAAATTATTTTATCTACATCCATGAAACTCTTCATAGCGCAAGTACAAGGGTCCGTTGACATGCAATGTGTTAGCCCCACTTTGTCTAACATTTAAATCGCCTCAGATGTTTGCAGGTAAGCCAGTTTCACTGCAGTGCGCTACGAGAGTTTTATCTTTGAAACCCTCCTCCTCATCAGAATCACCTGTCTAGATCTGTTTCAAAGGGATTGTATGTATGTGTAATTGTGCATTTCTGTGTATGTTTTAGCTTTAGCAAGTCTTCATGTTTGCTCTGCAGGATCTGCATAAGACCAGACCAGACCTATCAACTTATCATATAACACCTTAAATTGATTCAGAAAGCTGACATGACTGAACTCGATTTTTACTGTTGCTTGCCCATGCAAAACTCACTGCCACATTGCCAGACTGTTGCTAGGCAGTTTCTAAGGTGTTCTGAGTGGTTTTTAGCATGTTGCTATGTGGTTTGGTAGGGCATTGCTAGGTGGTTACTAGGGTGATCAGGACGGTTCCTAGGTGGTTGTTTACTGGCAAAAGAACCCAGACTGCAAAAAATTAAATAAATAAAAAAATCTTAATCATATTTTTGACTTGTTTTCAAGTACAAAATATATAAACATGCAGAAGTTAAAGTGGTTTTTGAAGATATCGAGATTTTCTACAGTTATTTATATTAACCCAGTAACAAATACACTCTTGTTTTAAGCATGAGTCTAACAAAAACCTTAAACAAGGTTTATGTCTAAAACAAGAAAAAAAACATTTTGCCAATGGGGCAAGTCTTAATTCAAGATTATTCTCTGAAACAAGTATTTATAAAATGTGCTTAGGTCACAAAACTTAGGTTAAAATCCTTAAGTCTTATTATATACAGTACATTGGTCTACAGATATGGTTTGGGTCCTCCCTTAAATGTAAATATACATGATTGATATATACTTGCATTTTTCCATTTTATCATCAAGTCAAAAATTGTATGTCTAGACATTAGAAAATAATTAATTATAATATGTTTAATAGGTTTTGAGGTTTTAAGTGTGACCAATAGTACGATTTTAAAGCAAGCACCACTACAAAGTATTTACAAAACATGGCACACGTGTACATAAAGTCCCTATACTTAGCAAGAATACAAACATGTCTCCATTGGCTCTGCTCGGGTCCCGCTGAGCTACTGTAAATCAAATGCATCCTTGCCAAGCCAAATCATTTAAGACATATCTGCAGGAGATGACTTCCCCCCTGAGGCAAGACAGACATTCATGCATTTACACAAATCACGTACTTTTTATATCAGACCCCTGGTGAGATGTTCTCATAACAGATGCTTACAAAGAGCTCTTCTAGCACTGCTGGAGAACATGTGCATAATTCAACAGAACTAATAACAAGCTCACACTAAAGAATATGTTTGATATAAACAGCAATCGCATGGACATAATCTGAATACACATCTTAAGTGCTGTAAAAATGTATGTACTTCATATGACGGTGTCTGTTTAGTACATATTTACATAAATGGTTATTTAACCCTCTACTTATATTTTTGGCTGTTTCTCACCTAAATATACATTGCATGTCTTCAGATGACTTGGAATTGCACAAGCCATGTGGACTACTCTAATAATACTTTTGGGTCATTTTTTAAAGGAATGCTCTGGTTTCAATACAATACCCATATTGAACCCACAACATTTTAAGCAGCCTCCTATAGATCATTGCTTCCTTATATCTCAGACAATCAAATCATAAAGAATTCTCAGCCAATAAAAATACAGTTATTGCAGTGGAAAAATAAATACAGCTACTTTCTCATAAAGCCGTTGGCACCATTGTTGGAAACCACTTCTTGAAGACATTACTTGTAATGTTCCTTGGTACACTATTGATCTACAGTACATCAACATTTTTGTGCACACTCCATTGCCTTTGATGGCGTGTTGTTTTTTCCCCATTTGAAGAGCGTCTCTTGCCATGGCAAGCCACTCTGCAATATTTTTTATGGGCTCTAAACTTTGACTTGGCCATTTCTTAAAAACACTCCATTTGAGCTGTTCTATTGAAGATTGGTGCATAGATTGGCTTGAATGTTAAGGTTATTATTTTGTTGTAAGGTTCAATTACAGTTCAGCTTTCTGACATTCATCCTCCCATTCTCAAGTGCTCTCTGGTACAGTGCAGAATTCACAGTTTACTCTATAATGAAAGATGTTGTCAGGTACCATTCAGTACATCTACTATTCTTTCACGAAAGCAAAGACTTCTGCCTTCTTGACCTCACATAGGGTAATGTTGTACAGTCTGGTTAGGATGGTTGGTTCATACATTGACCTGGGCAAGATTTGTCTTCTAAGGCCCTTGATGTTGTCCTGGGGTTCTTGGATTAATCCTGCTGCATCTTTGGGCATTTTTATTGAAGTTTGGTGGGAGATCCAGACCTGAATTGACTGCCGGTGGTTTAACATTTTCTACATTTGTGTGTGATCATTTAAACAGCAGTGTGTTTGAAAGCAAATTGCTTGAAAATGCCTTTAAAACACTTCAGACTCAAAGGTATTAGAAACCTTTTGAAGGATTGATAGAGATTTTTTGATCTCATAATTCTATAATTTCTGATGATTATATAAGACAATGCAGTGCATGTTACTAACATTGCTCTGAACATCTAAACCTGATAATAATTGCAGGTATTTAACCACAAAGGAAATTATGTTTCTATGTATATATTATTTGTGATTAATTATTATAAATGTAATAATAGTATAGAAAGTATAGACATTTATATAAAATATATATAGAAAATGTATATTATTTTTTATAATATAACAAATGTAAAATATTTGTATCATATAAAATTCAATAAATATAAAAATTATATATATATATATATATATATATATATATATATATATATATATATATATATATATATATATATATATACATATATATATGTGATATCATATATAAGATATACTGTATATGAAAAATACAAAAAAAAATATACACACACACACACAGAGAGAGGGAGACACACACACACACAATAAAAAGCACACATACAGTAAGCAAAATGTACACTTACAGTGAGCTGAGTGAGCGCAGGCCTTGAAATGCATCAGGAGCAATTTCAGATATTTGGTTATTACTCAAATCTCTATGGAATGGAAGACAGATTTATGAAATGTATTACATTCCATATTATGGCACCTAATGTCACCTCTGCCATATCCAAAACGGTATACATAAAATAAAAATGCAGCACGTGTAATGATTCTTGTAACTGTATGTGAACTCTGTTGAAGCTTGTAAATGTTACTGATATCTCATAATCACTCACATTCTGCGCAGTCTTTTATAGGAGGCGAATGCCCCTGGAGGGACAGACTTTATACCGTTCTGCTCTAATCGTCTAAAAGAGAGAACAAAAAGACATGGTTGTTAGGATACAATCTTTGGCTAAGAAGACAAAAAACAAGTTTGACTTTTCTGTGTGATATACGTACTTAATATTACGTACTTAATACATGATACGTAACATGATAGCATAAATCTAGAGGTGGGTATTAACGTGCTACATTTACTTTTATAGTAGGTTTAAAAGTGGGCATGTTTTAATCTCACTGAAGTCAATTTCTAGTAATGTTTTTTTCTTTTAAATGTTTATAATGTTTTGTTAATTCTTTACAATGGGTGGCATTCCTGTCATTACATTACTGGGTTTAATTTTAATTAATGTGTAATTTATCGAGAGATTATTGAATGGGACTTTTTTCGAGAGTGGAAGTTCACACAGCTGCACGTGCTGTCACAGATTGTCACTCAAGTCATCAGTTCAGCATAAAACTCTTCAAAGTGAAACACTTTCTTCGCTCCACACAGTGAAAAAAATAAAAGCATTGTCATGCAATGCCTTCATTTAACACCAGGACAAGTTGATATTTCAAATCACAGCTCCAACTTAAGGCAGCACGCTGAGGTAAGTTTTGGCTGTAATCCTAACGTGGGCTTTTCTGTGTAATGAGTTCTGGGGCTGTTGCAAAAACAATTTCACGTATGGAATTTAAAAATACTTGGGCCATATTTGTTATTCTTTTAAATAATATATTAATACAATAAATCTTCATTCTGTTTGTCATTTTTAATATATGTTAATATAAAGAGTAAACACATTTTATCAAATAAAGAGTATATTTTAAAATGTATCTGTAAGTTTTATCTCTCTATATGCTATTGTTATTTTAAAAGTAATTTACTACATTTAGAATTAAATAAAACATTGCAGGAGTGAAGGAAGCAGTAAACTTCCTGCTCATACGTCTTCCCCATGGTGGATTGTGGAAAATTAACCATTGTTGACATCAAATTTACACTTTAAATTAGAGTGCATTGTGGGTAATAATGAGTGAACAAAAGACACCCGAAATAGTGCAATATATAATGGACAGGGGGTGGTTTCAGACAAAGCGAGTGTTCCATGATCAGGGTTGGTGCCCTACTCACTAGGCTGCATATATGCATTTAGAGAGCGGCAGTACTGCTGTACAGAACTACTGATCTAAGTACTTATGACACTGAAAACTGTAACTACACTGAAATAAGAATCCACACATGATGAAAGCTATGAAATACTGAAAGAAGACATTAATAAAGCATGATCTTGCTTTGGTTTACATTTCAGCATTATATATACTGTAATGTCCTTGTGGGAAGGGTTGGGAGGGTTATTTTTTAAATGTATTCCACTAAAGATTACAGAATACACACTGTAAAATGTCATTTGAAATGTATTTTGTTAGATTACTCAAGGTCAGTAATTTATTCTAAATACTTTGGATTACTTCTTCAGCATTGGTAGATTTCACTAGATTCACTAGTTTTGACTATAAAAACTCTGCCAGTACAATAAGACAAAATACACATGTTAAAAATACATTCTCTGAAACACCCAAATATCTTATGCAGTGTTGTTTCTAAAACAAGATCAATCAAACTGATTTTGATCATGATTTTTTGATATTTTTTACAGGAAAACAATACAAAAATTATTATCAAGAATAACATTTTTGCCACAATATCAAAGGTCTTACTAGAAAAAATAAATGATGATCCAACGTGAATTTTCTTGATAAAACATATGATCGTGTCTGGTAACGTGCATGTAAGATGGTTAGAAATGTAATTTTAGCTTAGCGTATAGCTGACAATTTAGACAAGGTTTATTTATATTTCTTCTACTATTTCTCACCCACACCTATCGTATCACTTCTGAAGACATGGATTTAACCAGTGGAGTCTTATGGATTACATTTATGCTGCCTTTATGTGCTTTAAGGAGGATCAAAATGTTGGCCTACAGAGCTAAAAAATTCTTTTAAAAATCTTAATTTGTGTTCTACAGAAGAAAGGACGTCATACACATCTGGGATGGCATGAGGGTGGAAACTATGGTACTTGTACCACAAAATACAAAACGTAAAACTGCATAATTCTTGGCAGAAAGATTGAGCAAATCTTATTGCGAGGGAATGCATAATTATTTCAAAGGAATGCAAAACTTATTATGAGGAAACTATACTGCATGAAACACTTTCGAAATTGTGTGAAGTAGTGATCTGTAATGTAGCCAAACATTTAGACTAATTATCTTTATTACTTGTATAGAAACATATGAAATATTCTTAGTTACCAAAACACTCACATCTCAGTCATACTCTCAGGCATGTTTGCTGGTATGGCCGTGAGACCTTTTCCTCTACAATCTACTATATTGTTACTGCAGGTGCACATCGGTGGACAGGAACCAGATGCCAGACCACATGGCTGAGGACTTGAATCAAAAATACCTGAGAAAACAAATGTTAAATAGATTAGTTAACATATTTCAATTGGTTTATTGTTTGCTTGATATCAGTTTATTATATATTGCATATCTACAATGCTGAGAGTAAAGCCCAGATGGCTAATTCACCATGCATTTTTACAATAGATGTTTTATATGAGTTAAAGGTGCACTTTGTGACTTTTTTGCTAGTTGCTAAACTTTTAAAATAAAGAAATGAATAGTGCTTTTGAAATATATTGTTTAAATGACACACTCATCTAAGACTCTAGTCATATCAGTCTTTGAGAAAAGCTGCTGTACTCTACATTTGGTGCTGGATGTAGATTCAAGAACGCCATTCGAGATCACATGACTATCTGAATATTACTCGTTTTATCTCAATAATCTCCTGTAATTGGACGGCGAGGACGCTAATCAATAAGGAAAAATGTGCTCTTACATAATGCAGAATCTATAGCTCTTGGTGTCAGAGCAACATAAACAAGAAATTAGTGCACCTTTAAATAAAGTCTGTAGCATAACTTTTATGTGTTGTTGTACAACATACACTGTATTACACACAGTCATACCTCAAATGGGAATTTTGAATTATTCACATAGTATTCTAAGCTAACAACAAATCAAGTGCAATTTACTTTACATATTAGTATAAAAACGTAGAATTTCTTGCTACATGGTAAAACTGATATTATAACTTCTTATCTATCCAATAGAAAGTTACAACTTATTCAATGCAATATCCAAACAAACTATATGAAATATATCCTAACCCTAACCCTTTATAAAGGGTTTATAAAAGGTGGTCAATAACTTAATAACAAGTTTATAATTAATAATTTATTTGCAGGTATAACAACATGAATAAATAGGGTGACTTTCATGCAATACCTACACAATTGTGAACCCTTTTACAAAGTTCAAAGTTCAAAGTACCTTTATTGTCCCACAAGGGGAAATTGAATTTGCAGCAAAGCTCAACATAAAACACATAACATACAACAACACTCACCAACAAAACCAACCAGCAAAGAAGGAATTCACATTAGCGCCCAATATACATAATGTATAATAAATAAATAAGTAAAATACAGGACACCGTCAAGTGCAAAAATGCAACTTGTGCAAGTTAATATGAAGTGCTAATTGCCATTAAGGTGCCTCACAGCTGCCGAAATGAAAGATATGTGCATCCTCTTTGTTCTGCATCTAGGAACTCGATAACGCCGCTCAGAGGGCAAAAGCTCAAACTCTGTTCTAAGGGGATGATCCTGTGAATGAGCTATAGCTCTAACTTTCCTCTGTACCTGTTTTATGTATAACTCCCCTGGTTGAGCCTGACTTCCCCTGGAAATCTTGCTCGCCACTTTGACCAGACTACCAAGTCTGTTTTTATTTGTCAGGGAGAGGCTTCCAAACCAAGCAGATATGCAGAAAGATAAAACCGATTCAATGAAAGCACGATAAAACAGAATCATCATGTCTGATCTAAACATTAAAAGTATTCAGTTTCCTAAGAAAGTACATTCTTTGTTGGAATTTCTTTGAGACAGCATCAACCAACGGTTCAAAACACAGTTTGTTATCTAGAATGACTCCAAGATATTTGTATGTCTCCACGGGCTCAATATCCATGCCCTTAATAACCGTGACTGTAGGGGAAGGTGGTGACCTGCGAAAGTCAATGATCATATCCTTAGTTTTAGATACATTCAGCTGTAAAGATGAACTATCACACCACTCTACAAAGTCACTAAGGACTGGCCCATGGTCCCGCTCATTCCCTGATAGCAAGCTGACAATAACAGAATCATCAGCAAACTTAAGTATGTATCTATCTTGGTACAAACTGCGACACTGGTTTGTATACAGGATGTACAGGAGAGGAGACAGACAGCATCCTTGGGGGAACCAGTAGATGTAAAAGTGACTTCAGATAGGGTGCTGTTTGCCCTCACCCGCTGAGATCTATCTGTTAAAAATCCAATAACCAGCCCACCAAATTCAAATCCAGGTTAAAATCTGCAATCAGTCTCTCAGCGAGCAAAAGGGGCTGAATAGTGTTAAAAGCAGAAGCAAAATCAACAAATAAAAGTCTGACATGAGTTTTTCTCTATCCAGATGGCTAAAAATAAAGTGCAGTAGTGTGATCACAGCATCCTCCACACCCCTGCCAGACCTATATGCAAACTGCAGTGGATCTAACTGATCTCCAACCTGCAGTAAGACAGCCTCTTTGATAATTTTCTCAAAGCTTTTCATGACCAATGAGGTCAAGGCTACAGGTCTAAAATCATTCAAGGATTTTGGGGAGCTGCACTTGGCTAAAGGCACAATAATAGAATGCTTCCAACTTCTAGGAACTCTTTGTTGTGATAAGGACAAATTAAAAATGTACTGGAAGATAAGACAGAGTTGATCTGCACATGTTCTTTACTTCATGCTATAAATGCTTAATGACAGTTATTTAACACTTGAAACCTATAAAATGTACCCTAATGTAAAGTGGACACATACGAACAATGTAATAAGGAACTGACAACATTACAATCCTATCTACATAAAGGGTAACACTTTAAATGTGTTCCTTTGTTAAAGGTTAATAAATTGATTACTCAATGACTAATAATTGATTTTCAAATGTGTTATAAATCATTTATATATGTTTATAACAACATGAATATTGAGGGTAACTTACATAATTGCCAAATAGTCAGCCATTTCATATCACTTGTTATAAATACATAATAACACTTATTCATCATTAATAATCTATGAAACATTATGTTCATGTATTTAGAACACATCCGAAGCATTTAATAATGTACATAAAGGTCAGTCTGTTTTAATGGTCATAATGGGCTTTATTAAATTATATTTTTGCTCTGAATGAATATGAGTGAGTTGAGACATTACAGTCATGAATGTAAACACATAGCGGACTGTCACAAAATGATATAATCCCTATTGTCCCTATTAATCTCTCTATAAAAGTCTATGTTGGCTGTATTGCAACATATATCATGAATAAGAACATTTTATGTTTTTGATAAAAGTATGAATAATTAAGCATTTATAACATGTAAGTTAAAAATCTCATTACTCAGCAGTTATTGCATGAAAATCACCTTTTTATTCATTGTTTGATTAAACTGCATACAAATTATTATAATGCATTTGTAAATGACTTATTAGTCATTTATGTGCACTTTTATAAATGCTTAATAAAGGGAACGTTAATGTAAAATGTTACCCTTTATGTACATAGATTTGTAATGTTAGCAGCTCCTTTATAATCTCTTCATATCTGTCCACGTTACTTTAAGGCCATTTTTAATTTGTTATTAATGTTGAATAAGTGTTATTAAAGGTTATTACCCTTAACAAAGGGAACATTCATGTAAATGGTTACCAAAATATATTATATTCTACTAAATGATTTGCATTAAAGTATTGTTTATGACTATGTTTACGTGATCAGCTACAGCAGGAACAATAGGAAGACACTGCTATCACCTGTAACTGGTTTAAGCTAGTCTCAAAGCCAGACAAATTTGGTGTTCAGCTAGTTTAGATGGTCAGCAAGCTTGTCGCCCAAACTGACCAACTGACAAGTGGTAAAAACCCCTCTAGAACCAGCAAACCAGACAAGCCTGATCAGGATAGCAGACCATCTGAAATTAGGAAATGATCAAAGGCTTGTATAAGATTGGAACCCACGTCGCAAGAGCTCAGATTTACCAGTGCATGTGAACTCTTTCTTCTGCAGTTCAGCCAGGTTGAGGCCATGTAGGTTAGGAGGAGAACTGCACTGTGTGTAAAGACCCAGTGCAGGCCTCTGTCTGAGCCATTGAGACAGCCATGACAGGTGACAGTCACATCGCAGGCTATTGGAATGCAGTCGACTAGAGGACAACCAAAAGAGAAAGATTGTTAAATCTGGACATTGGTAACTGTACTGTATAAAGAAATGCATTGTATATTGGTGACAATAAAACACAAAACTTAATTTGATCAAACATTATTATTAGTGGTGTTTGCTCTACTATTGCTCATACTCAGTGTTGGGTAGCAACAGAGTAAGTGTAATATGGATTACATCATCAGATTGTAAACATTACAGTTGAAGTCAGAAGATTAAATACATTTAGGATTAAGTCATTAAAACTAATTTTTGTAACCACTCCACAGATTTAATACTAGCAAATTATAGTTTTAGAAAGTTGTTTAGGACATCTACTTTGTGCATGACATGAGTAATTTTTCCAACAATGGTTTACAGGCAGATTGTTTCACTTTTAATTGACTATATCACAATTCCAGTGGGTCAGAAGTTTACATACACTAAGTTAACTGTGCCTTTAAGCAGCTTGGACAATTCCAGAAAATGATGTCAAGAGTATAGACAATTAGCTTCTGATAGGATGTGTACTGAATTGGAGGTGTACCTGTGGATGTATTTTAAGGCCTACCTTCAAACTCAGTGTCTCTTTGCTTGACATCATGGGAAAATCAAATAAAATCAGCCAAGACCTCCAGAAAAATAATTGTGGACCTCCACAGGTCTGGTTCATCCTTGGGAGCAATTTCCAAATGCCTGAAGGAACCAAGTTCATCTGTACTAACAATAGTACGCAAGTATAAACACCATGGGACCACGCAGCCATCATACCACTCAGGAACGAGATGCATTCTGTCTCCTAGAGATGAATGTAGATTGGTGCACAAAGTGCAAATCAATCCCAGAACAACAGCAAAGGACCTTGAGAAGATGCTGGAGGAAACAGCTAGAAGTATCTATATCCACAGTAAAACATGTCATATATCGACATAACCAGAAAGGCTGCTCTGACAAAAAAAGCCACTTACTTTTTGGAGAAATTTCCTCTGGTCTAATGAAACAAAAACGTAACTGTTTGGCCATAATGACCATCGTTATGTTTGGAGGGAAAAGGGTGAGGCTTGCAAGCAGAAGAACAACATCCCAGCCGTGAAGCATGGGGGTGGCAGCATCATGTTGTGGGGGTGCTTTGCTGCAGGAGGGAGTGTGCACTTCACAAAATAGATGACATCATGAGAAGGAAAATGATGTGGATATATTGAAGCAATATCTCAAGACATGAGTCAGGAAGTTAAAGCTTGTCGCAAATTGATCATCCAAATGGATAATGACCCCAAACATAACTCCAAAGTTGTGGCTTAAGGACAACAAAGTCAAGGTATTGGAGTGGCATTCACAAAGCCCTGACCTCAATCTGATAGAAAATTTGTGGGCAGAACTGAAAAAGCATGTGCGAGCAAGGAGGCTTACAAACCTGACTCATTTACACCAGTTCTGTCTGGAGGAATGGGACAAATTCCAGCAACTTATCGTGAGAAGCTTGTAGAAGGATACCCAAAACATTTAACTCAAGTTAAACAATTTAAAGGTAATGCTGCCAAATAATAACAAAGTGTAAAACTTCTGACCCACTGGGAATGTGATGAAAGAAATAAAAGCTGAAATAAATAATTCTCTCTACTATTATTCTGACATTTCTTAAACTACATAAATTAAAGTAGTGATCCTAACTGATCTAAAACAAGGAAAGTTTTCTATGATTAAATGTCAGGAATTGTGAAAAACTGAGTTGAAAATATTTGGTGTATGTAAGCTTCTGACTTCAACTGTAGATGTAATTACATTTTAAAATGCACATAATCAGATTACTGTTACTTTTAAGGATTACATGATTACTTTTTTAAATGACATTTTATTACAACAGTAATAATTAGTGCATAAGTTCTGGACTCACAATGTACGTAATTTGGGCATGTGATTAAAGCTGGAGATAGGAATAGTGCTGATATTGTTGTTGTTCAGTGTGCTGTGGACAAGAATAAGAGATAAATAAGAGGCTATAGAGAATATATAATCCAACTAAAGTCTTTGTAGCTGTGAAACACAAGCAGAATGACATCAATAATTATAAAAACACTTCTAATCTGTAACATTACTAAAATACGAGTACATACAGGACCTCAAAAACTCTCATGGCACGAAACGCTCCGTCCTCAATGCATGTGATGTGGTTCCTATCCAGTTGTCTGAGATCAACACAAACACACATTTTAAAACTATACCGCACACACATTTTTTGCCACAAAATACATGGTGTGCATTTTGTCAAACTCACAAGTTCTTGATGTCTGTGGCACCTCGAAATGCTCTCCTTGATATGACCTGGATGGCATTTTCACTTAAGTCCCTATCAAAAGAGTTTACAAAATAATATAATTAATGTAAAGGCCCAACATTATTCAAACTATTCAAAAAGAAGGGAAACAAAAGGGCATTTCATCACCAACCAACCAAACGAGTATAAATAAGAGGAAAATGTATTTGCGATTTTCCTTTCCTATACGTTCAAAATGATCGTTTTGAATGACAAATGAATCCTCTACATTGGTAATTTTTAGAAATATGTTTATATAGCATCATTAGCAATGCTCTGTACTGTTTGTAGCAGAGTAAGGACATTTGCATTCAATGAAAGAGCATCTGGATTCCTAAATGTCATTTAATCAGTTTTATCTCCATCTGAAAACCATTGGTGACCTTTTCCTAATGCATGCCTTTTGCTGCAATTGCAAACTGCTGTTAAGTTCCCCTGCAATTGCTTCATGTTACAGTAACTGTTTGATGAAAGTCTTTCATGGCCTTTAAGGACGAACAGAGATCTTGGCTAATTAATGCTAGTTTTCTGTGTTTAAAGTGTAAAAGACCGAAAGCAGATGCTAAGTAGTGGCTGTGTTATTGGTGGTGTTTGCATATAATAGAACACTTTCCATATCCCAGCTTAATATGCAGAAAAGAACATAGAGTAAATAAGCCATTTATGTACTGATTTGCACTGGCACTGGCTCTATCACCTTAGCTTGTTTGACAACCCCGACCAGCCCGAAACCACAACACTGAGCGTGTTTACATGCACAATCTCAAAAATGGTGTGTAATGCCATAAACAGTTAGGGCATAAAACGATCAGCACACATTTTGTTTTGTATGTAAACAATATGTTTACATATTAACATCAAAAGCAGAGAATAATCCAATGATTTCAAATCTCATGTGACTGCTGTTTTCTTGAGTTGTCAGATGTTTTGAATAAGCTAATCAGCATATTAGTGTGCATATCATAAACACATCGTGACCAATGTATTTACTTTTGCAATTCCGTTTGGTGACACTATTAGCGCCAAAATTATTCACTTCACCATTAAAA
The DNA here is from genome assembly GCF_025860055.1 of Xyrauchen texanus. Classification (NCBI taxonomy): domain Eukaryota; kingdom Metazoa; phylum Chordata; class Actinopteri; order Cypriniformes; family Catostomidae; genus Xyrauchen; species Xyrauchen texanus. The sequence goes on along the minus strand of NC_068323.1, from coordinate 22,526,000 downwards.
TTAGGGATTTGTACAAAACCCTATCCCTAAGAACAGCGTACGTTGTGCATTTTTAGCATTCGCGCATTCTCCTGATCAGTTTTTTCCTTTGGGTGAAATCGCTTGAAAACATTGATGCACATATTCTTTGTTTTACTTATGTGAGAAGTATTACATGCAGAGCCGAGCGGCTTATGACATCCCGATCATTTCTAAACCTGCCAAAACATTTTGGGACCTGTCAGCGTGAATTCGTGTAGATGTGGTTGAACAAACCCATATGGCGATTCAACTGAAGTGGACCAATCAGGAAGAAGTGTGAGGAAACTTCAACCCTCGCTCTCGCTCACCTTTTATTAGAGAACGTGATTGTCATGGTTTACATGAAACAAAACAAAAAACAAACATTTTTCAGAGTCAGAACTCAACAGGTACGATTATCAGGTAAAACTTACTTGTAACATGTGCAAGGCTCACGACCTCCCTTTTAAAATGGTCTATAATACATTACACGTATCGCAATAGTTCCCATGTGAAATGTCCACTGTGTGGCACTAAAAAGAGTTAAACGTTCACCCCAACAGATGAGTTATGCACTTTAGTAAAACTTTTAGATCTCATAAGATAGCATTGTGTGAGGAACAGTGTAAAAAATAAGTGTTTATGAACTCATAATATTCTGTTTTACTAAAAGTAATTGTTATTGTAGTGCCTCTAGTGTTCATTTCAAGAGGAATCTGCCACGGGGGTCTGGGTAGCTAAGCAAGTAATGACACTGACAACCACATCTGGAGTCGCAAGTTTGAATCCAGGGCGTGCTGAGTGACTCCAGTCAGGCTTCCTAAGCAACCAATTGGCCCAGTTGCTAGGGTGGTTAGAGTCACGTTGGGTAAACCTCCTTGTGGTCACTATAATGTGGTTCTCGCTCTCAGTGGGGCACGTGGTGAGTTGTGCGTGGAGGCTGCGGAGAATAGCGCGAGCCTCCTCACACCCTAGGTCTCCGCAGTAAGGTGCTCAACAAGCCACGTGATAAAATGCCCAGATTTACGTCTCAGAAGTGGAGGCAACTGAGATCCTCTGCCACCCAGATTGAGGCAAGTCACTATGCCACCATGAGGACCTAGTGCACATTGGGAATTCCAAATCGGGAAGAAAAGGGAAGAAAATAAATAAAAGAGGAAACGAGTCATGTAAAAAATCTTTTTTTCTAAAATGTAGGTATAGTAAAGTGATTCTACGAGACCAAGCTGATATGTTATTCGATTAAGTACCTGGTTATGTCCGGTTCTTATTTTGTTCTTATTTCTTGTTTATGAAAACCCTATACAGTCTTATACATTATGCATCTCAAATCACCACCTGAGGTGGCTATCAGTCTCCAATGCAACATGGAAGGGAATTTTCACTTGGTTTTTTGACTGGATAGTTATCCTATCAGTAGTAAAAAACACATGTACCCCCATAGAGACTTGAGTGGGTCTTTTGATTCAGGTCATTGGTCTCAGGTGGTGTACTTGGTGTTATTATTTTCCCTTCTTGCATGCAGCGTGGTCACCTACAGTGCGTGGCACGTGTATTTTTGAAGTGTGTGTTGTCCTTTAATGGTTACTGTGACAGCAACGCTCAAACACAAGACACATCATTTCTAAATGTTCTGCTCTGTTTCACATAGAGGTCGGGACACTGAACTGACGCAATGAACCAGACACAAGAAGAAATCTGTCATCAAGTGTGAAAAAGGAAATGTCCCAAAAAAAAAAAAAGAGAGAAATTTCGCAGAAGAAGGTTGTGACGAGGAGGTGGGCGGGCCGGGCCATGACTATGCACGCCCGGCCCCCAATCGGGCTAATCAGCTGAGGAGCAGTGGTGGACAGTAACGAAGTAAATGTAATTCGTTACTGTACTTAAGTAGCTTTTTTGCGTATCTGTACTTTACTGAAGTATTTAAATTTGGGGAGACTTTTACTTTAACTCCACTACATTTCAAAGTCAAATATCTTACTTTTTACTCTACTACATTTTCAAAATCAGTCGTTCCTTTTTATTTATGAGTGGATAAAATCGTAACTGGTCAAACGAGCCACCAATCACAGTACAGCGCAGCGCTTTGTTTTGAACTTGCCTTGGCGGCATCTACTATGCGCCGAACCAGGGTGCGTTTCCTAAAAGCATCGTTAGCCAACTATGGTCGCAAGTTCCGTCGTTATCATCATAGTTCAACGAGTCGGTGTTTCCCGAAACCATTGTTCCAACGAACATTCGCAAACAGCATCGCAGAGTTGTGTGGTTGGACCGACAGCTCTCGACCTGTGGTTAGAAGCAGAGTTTCTTGTTATTATAACATGTGGGCTTAATAAATTATTATCTTGAGCCAAATAAGCAAGATGACATTCAGTACAATCAGTATCATTTATTTAGAAGACATACAAATGTCCTTTATGTCTTTTAGTTTGTCAATAGATTTAAAGCACCGTTTTTGAAGAGTGCGCATGTGTGAACGTGCTCTAGTGCGTAAGAATGAGCCTATGATTGAATCTGGAAATAAAGCAAATAACTGAGAAAAATATGAGATAGTCCTCAGATGACATGTCCGTAATTTATAGCAAAACATCTAGCATTAATTCGATCGCAAACAGATTCATTAAAAGTAGTTTTTACTCCACCACATGTGTGACATCATTAACCAACGTGGTTGAACAACCAATTTGCGGTTTTGGGAAACAGTCGTGACTAGCAAGTTGATTTCTTCAACAGTGCATCGTACTACGGTAGTGGAGCAGCAAGTTACATCGTTGTACGGGAAACGCACCCCAGAGCCGTTAAATATGAGAGTTGCGAACATAGACGGTTGCAACAGTGATCTTGCCGCCGCGCGGTCACGTGATTCGTGTAGCTCTCAATAGTTCCAAACAAATTGCGTTGCCAATGATTTTAATATATATATATATATAAGAAACAATATATATATATTCTATGTATGTGTGTGCTGCGTGTGTGTGTGTATATATATATATGTGTGCGTGTGTCTGTATATATATATATATATATATATATATATATATATATATATATATATATATATATATATTTAATGGCGTTGTGCAGGTTTATGTGAATGTATCATAACATTAGGATGTTAATAATTATGACCATAGACACTCGAGAAAAATATATACAGTAAATACTGTAAATGTATTATACCTTATGGGAACAGTCCCCTTCCCTCCAAAATTAAACACACAAAAAATGTATTCAATTCAAATATACATATATATATATATATATATATTTAAATATATATATATATATATATATATAGTCACGGACCCCGCTCCCTCGCTCCGCCCCCTCGAGCTCTCATGCTCGTTAGCAGGTCTCCCTCCTCGGGCTCGCAAGCCCGCTCTCAGTCACCACATTAGTTTCACCTGTACTCGTCTGATCACCCATCATTGTTTATACCTGCACTCGCCCCTATATATATATCACAACCCTTTCGTCTCACTCCTGTTGGTTATTGTGTTTAGTTTCCCGTGTCTTTGCCCCCCGCTAGTCCCGTCTAGTTTCGAACTCCCCTCTGAATAGTTACCCCTTAGCTTGCCAGCTCGAGTGTTCCCCTAGTTCCCCTGTCTTTGATCCCGCTAGTCCCGTCTAGTTCTGCGCCCTAGTTGTTAACTGTTTTCCCGGCTTCGACCTCCCGCTCTCGTTGACCACTCTCTCCCAGATTTGCCCCTTTGTTCCGTTCTGATTCCCCGGCTTCGACCTCCCGCTCTCGTTGACCACTCTCATTGGATTTGCCCTTGTTTGTACTTTTGCCTGCTTTGCTGTAAATAAAAGCAGTTTCCCACCGACATTGTGACTGTCTCGTCTTGTGTGTGTGTGTGCGGGTTACATATATACATACATCTGACTAATTAATGTCATTTTATTAATAGATTGGTGTGCCAAGAGTGACATTAGTCTTCATGTAGACTGAGTTAAGCAAGAGTCTTGTGACAAATTATAATAGGACATTATGGCCATAAAAAATCATAGTACTTGGATACTTAAGTACATTTGAAGGCAAATACTTTTGTACTTTTACTCAAGTGAATGTTTAAAGGCAGCACTTCTACTTTTACTTGAGTAATATTTTACCTTGAGTATCTTTACTTTAACTCAAGTACATGGTATGTGTACTTCGTCCACCACTGCTGAGGAGAGGGATAAGTGCTGCACTTATGTTTTGTGTCTTTTTGTTTAAGTTTAAATTAAAATATTACTTTGACTGTTCAGCCGGTTACTGCCTCCTCCTTTCCCATTTTAACCTTGTTACAAAGGTCTATCTTACATTTATCTGGGATTCTAGGCGATTTTGAAGATGCCATGAAATCAGAATTTGAGTTTTGTGGCTTTTTGTCCATGTCTATTAGTTTAGAGATCAATTACATGCTAGTATATTCCTAAAAGTTGACAAAATTAAATTTGACTGGATATTGGCATTTAAAATGTAATCCCTCTCATCTGGAAAAACTGACTAAAAATATTGATAGCTCATCGCAGATGGGTCGAGACAACACATGGGTTGTGTGTTGTCAAGCACCTGCATCTTGGCTAAATCTGAGAAATCAATTTGCACACGAGTTTCCAAGTTCAAGTGCCTTTCCATTGCACTTTTCCAAGTAGGAAGTTGGAAAATCAGACATTCCGAGTTGATTATTTCAATAATGTTATTATCATTTAAATGAAATTTAATTAGTGCAACCATGTCTCCTTTCTATGTTCATCAGGCTTATTATGGAATATTTATTTTTTGAACAAAAGTCAGTCCTATTAGTGTTGCACTACATCGTGCAACAGTGCCCTCTCACTTTTCAGCTGTCTTGGTTCCGGAAGTTTTTTCCATTCATTTTCTGCATAGGGATTTCATCAAATCCTTCATAAAAGAGTTCAAACCAACCAGCTCCGAGGTGAATCACAACATAAAACCTTTGATTTGAAGCAAAAAAAATCAGACAGAAAGACAAAGGTACAAGACTGTGTGCTTCACGTCTTACCCATGAATCCCATGAAGCACTGCGAAAGACATAACTGAATAAAAAAACTGTAGAAATATTCTGTATAAACTACTGATTTAAAGTTGTTGATTTTAAGCAAAGAAACAATATATTTGAAATGTATTTCAAAATATTTAGATGTGCAAATATATAAGTAGCTTGAGTGTGTTGGGAGAAAGTCTCGATTGCATCATTCACAGTGCGCAGAGCTCTTTTGGTGCACTTTGTTAGTGCGCAATTCTCTAATTGGTGGATATTTTCCCCTCAGGATCATGGGTACTGTAATCAATAACCAGTAATTCTGCAATTAAACATTTATTTTTTTTAAATGCAGTTGAAATAACATGTACCGATAGCTTCAGCTGAAGCATAAATCATTAATGAACCGCCTCGGATCGCACGGTAGGTCTGTCTTTAAAGATTTGTAAATTATCGTTAAAAACATATTTTATTATGGAAAGAAATGTATGGGATATTTACTTCCAGACTACTTCCAGAACCAGACTGTTGTGCTACATTAGCGCCTGTGGAAAGTGGAATTTTAAACAGAATTTTATTTGGAAGGTTTGTATACATTTGTTTGTCATGGCAGCAGTAATTCATCAAATGATGATCAAATAATGGAGAAAAGTGTTAACCAGGCATCTATTCAGATGCACAATGCATGCGAGTGCACTTTCTGCATTTTAAAGAGGCAATTTGGGAGCATGGATCACAGTGGTGGAGAGATACTCTATACAGTCCCCAGATCGCAGGACAACTAAATACTCAGATCTGGCCTGCAAGCTAGCGCTGAGCAAATTGGGTTTCAGTAGAGTTTTTTACCATTTCTTTCCCGCCTGCATTTGTGCTGCTTTCTTTTTTATTGCATAATAAAAAAACAGCATGTGCGGTATCATGGGGCACGATTCAATCTAAGTGAATTCTCTCCAGTTAAAAATCCATATACAGTAGAGACAAAACTTACAGTTGTTTTTGTCAAAATCATTAGTCACTCACGTAAATGTAAACGTGAGAAATCATTTCTGCTCTAGAGCGCAAACCAAACCAAACTCATTTCATTGACCACCATTTCCACATGCTTTTATCTACATTACTGCTGGGACTCTATGATCTGGGAATGGGACAGCTGCTGGTTCCACTTCCTCTCAGATAACTATTATTGACTTCTTGTTGTTTTGTTTGCTTAGGAAGGCACTTTACTTGCATAAGATGCTTTTATAAGTGCTATAACTCCTCTACCTGTCTGTGCTGTTAAAAGCATGTAACAGTAATCCTTCTCTTAAGAAAGAACAATCATAAATGAGACCTCTTAAAGAGATGAAATAAGTCTCCTGCTTACATTTGTAGTCAGAGGAAAGACTCCAGTAATCTCACGGGTCTCCTCTTGGGATTCAGAGGAGATCTCAATGATCTCAAACTTTGCTTTGATTTGCCAAGACACTAAAGTCTGAAATAAAGTCAGAAATTTCCATTTGAACTTCAACATTTCTCATCAAAATCTACAAAGACCAAACTGCCTGATATATGCTTTCCATACTAAAAAACAAGCGTTTTGCCATTTAAATATATCTTTATTTCAGCTAATATGGGACAGTTGGGAACTGCCAAATCTGTATCACATCGGACTGATCTATAATCATTTTTTGGCTTTGCAGACATCAAACATATCCATCCTTAGATAAACTTAAGGAAAGGCAGCACAACCTCCTTCTAATCCCTGGGAAGAAAATGCCTCCAACACCCTGAGTGTGGGACCAAGGTTCCCCTGGAAACCCCTTTTATCAAAGCTGTTTGCCGAGGATGTTCAGTTTGCATTTGCTATGGTCCCAACCTGGCTAACACCCAGAGGTGAAGGCAAACAGTGCCGATAGTAAGACTGCTCAAACTCTGCAAATATTACACTCCACAGCTTTTATTTGAAAGGGGACAAGAAGAACAGCACAATAGAAGCATGAGTGGGAAAGCTCGAGCAACAAATTGTAGGATTTGAGAGACTGACTAGTCACACTGGCTTTCTTTTGTTAGTCGTCTTTTTTCAAACACTTAACTTTTTGTGCTTGACGTGCTGTTTACAGAGGGATATTAAATGTTAGCATTGGGAAAACTCTTTCATCAGAGCTTCACAACAGCTATGAAATTGTCCTAAATAGATTGAACCAAAAGATTTGGCATGAGAATGAATTAAAAATAAACAAAATGTAATTTTCAACTAATCGTTTTTATTTTCTCCAGAAAAAAACATATTAATATCAATGTCCTAATAAAATATAGGGTCACTGTGAGATCACCCTTTGCAACAGCATAAATACATCCTAGAAGAGTTGTACAAATCACGAGCAAAATCAAGAGCATAAATGTACATTTTGTTAAGGCATGAAATCTGGCACACAAAACATACCGACAAGGTACATTAACAGTAATAATCCAATTGTCTTTTTCATTTAATCCCAACTGTTCTTCTAAGGTGTCCCTTAATATTTGTATCTGTATGGAACTTCGTTTTCAATGTGCTAATATTTGAATAGTAGGGTGCCTGGGTAACTCAGCATTGATGCTGACTAACACTCTTGGAGTCGCGAGTTCGAATCCAGGGTATGCTGAGTGACTCCAGCCAGGTCTCCTAAGCAACTGAATTGGCCCGGTTGCTAGGGAGGGTAGAGTCATATTGGGTAACATCCTCATGGTCACGATTAGTGGTTCTCGCTCTCAATGGGACGTGTGGTAAGTTGTGTGTGGATCGTGGAGAGTAGCATGAGCCTCCACATGCTGTGAGTCTCCACGGTGTCATGCACAACGAGTCACATGAGAAGATGCACAGATTGACTGTCTCAGAAGCGGAGGCAAGTGAGACTTGTGCTCCATCAACTGGATTAAGGTGAGTAACCGTGCCACCACAAGGATCTACTAAGCAGTGGAAATTGGGAATTCCTTAATAGTCATGCAACTAAGCGCAGCTGGTGCAACCAACATGTCTTATGAAAAGACATAATCATTTGTACGAGATGGCAAAATTATAAGATATTGTATGACTTGGCTTCCACGAAAATCCTAACCCTAACTAACCCTAATTTTATTCCCATTAAGACTAACAATCGGAGTCACGTGACGCTAAGCGTGTGGAAGCATCCTAGTGCCGTTCTCTGGTACACTTTGCTACAGTTATCCTTTCAATCAATATTACTCGGTGAGAAGTGATTTAGTTTTGATTGTTAAACTGCGTGGGGTGTAGGGTGTCGAAGAATTTGAAATCGTCAGCCTGTGGGGACACTGACAACCATTTAAGGTTGCATGCTTCTGACTCCTCTCAAGAGCAAGATAGCAAGGTTCCGGTTGGGAATGACAGCACACCTCAGGATGTAGGTCAAGATATTGCGAACATTTATGCAGCGCTAAAGAAAATCTCGACCGACATGGAGGGCCTCATAGACATACGTGGAGCGACCACATCTTTGCAGGCGAAATTTTCTGCCCTGATCACAAGGATGGAAGCTAATCGATTCTCTGGAAGCAGCCAGAGAAGAGCTGCAGACTAACCCGCCGGTCACCAAAACTGGATCAGATGTGAGAAAAATGAGAGGATATGGAAAATCGAAGCAGACATGATGATATTTGTTTCACTGAAATCCCTGAGGGAAAGGAAGGTCAAGATAAGGTCAAGTTCCTGGATGGTGTAACGTGTTTTTGTATTCTCGTTTTTAGGATTTATTGCACTGCACTTGGGTTCTACACTTCCTCGTCTTGTCTTCATCCTGTCTTCATCCTGCGCAAACATTACAGAATACTCGACCGACAGTTATAGCAGACAAACTCTCATGTCTACGTCAGGAGAATCATCCCCTTGAGGATTATGTCTTGGATTTTTGTGGACTTTGTTACCATGTGAATATTAATGACATTGCCCTCAAAGACTTGACTTGACAAAACAACATTACACCAACAATACTCGACAAAGGACTATAGCAAGACAATAAACCAATGCGAAAAAGGATATTACATGACTAGACAAGGAAGTGAACTACTTTCAAAATAAAAGACCTGAAAACATGAACCTAAACTTGAAACGAGAACACCCAAACAAGTAACAACGGGCTTATTCCGAATTTGTTCGACACAGCTGTCATCTGGAAATAGAGCGCCGCGCACAGAGCTCTCGGTCGGCTTCCTAGAGCGGGTGAAAGAACCCAATCCATTCTGGCAAGATTTTTGCGGTCAGCAGACAGAGACTTCGTTTTTTTTATGTGCGGCAAGGAATAAAGGCAAATTGTGCTGGGAGGATTACAACATTATGGTTTTTCCGGACTTTGCCAGTGTTACACAATTGAAAAAGTGTGTACGAAATCACAATTGCAGAATGTGAGCTTTGCTTTGCTCTTCCCGTCTAAACTGAGAATTGATGCCAAGGACAGACATAAGACTTTCACATGCCCATGATAAGATATGGCCTTCATTTAATCAATGGAGAAGGATTACACATCATGCATTTTGCAAATGCAGTCTGAGAGGGTTTGTTATTCGGTTGTTTGCCCAGTGTCTATCACTCTCGATTTATTTATTTATTTACTTTATTGGCTTATTGTTGAGTTTATTTGTTCATTTTGTGGGTTTGATGTTGTTATTTACTGGGGTCATGTTCTGTTCAATTGTATGGCGTATGAAGTAACTGAAGTAATCTTGTAGCAATGGTGTTGCGGAGGGTCTCGAGTGCACGCATGGACGTCAGATTTTTATGGGAAAGACACCAGTTGGGACTGTTATGCATGAGGTTGAAACCAATTTTTTTCTGTTCTGTGGGTTATTAAGGATTTTATGGTTACATCAATGTTGAATCATGGTCTATATAATTTAGCCTTGGGTACTCAATTTCATTAAAGACATCAAAGCACAGGAATTCATAGAATTGGAAGAAAGTGTTAAAAGTGCTGAAACAGAGCTGATGCGCCAAATGTAATCCAATGGTCTTAGACTGCTAAAATATAGGTTCAATACTATTTTGTCACAGAAGGTTGAGTTTTGGTTATTCTGGATGAGACAGACAGGAGACAAGGCAGGGAAACGACTTGCCAGATACATAAAATAGAGAGTTTTTCCCATCATTCCCTTAGTGTAGTGTTCTGGAGGCAATATATTTACTTCTGCCACAGATATGAATAAGGCGTTTAAAGAATTCTGTTAGCCATTACAACTTCCTAAATTGATGATTGATCAAAAAGACTTTCTTGTCTCAGATATTACTTTGGAGAAGCTTTTTGAGGTAATTAAAGGCTTGCCAACAGGTCAGGGCCAGATGGTTTTGCCGCAGAATTTTTTTGATGCTATTTCACAGGAAGTGTATATCAGGCTTGGACCACGGGAAAGTTTGTTGGGGGTTGGGGGTGTGGTTGGGGATTGGGAATTAATGGGGTTTAAGGGGGATAATGGTTGACTCTGTGCATGTATATTTTGATTTGTTCTGTGTTATGTTTGAGAGTCAACCAATAATAATGTTGTGACGAGGAGCAGGGCGTGGCCGGGCCATGATGGATCACGGCCGGCCCTGAATCAGCTGATCAGCGGGAGAGCAAGAGAGATGCACTCGGCCCGCCTCATCCATGCCCATCCTTATACTGTTACAAATGTTAATCTGAAAAGACTAACAATCAACAAACTGAATTTAGTTTTATTATAAAAAAGGCATCAAAATTTTAGCTAACTTCCTACGCAAACACTTTATTTAAGAAAGGAAACGCCTTTGAACAAATTTGGTTACTTACTCAATATTTATGGAATGCAGATCACTGATGTCTGTCAATAACCTGTCATGCACTTTCGTTTGTCTTTGTATCATCAGTGATACACAACATTGATTTTCCTATTAAAATCGTGGTTTACTTTTAGGTTTGGATTAGGAAAAACTGCAACATTGTGATAATATTGTTTGTTTATTTTTCTCTGAGGTAGTATGAGTCATAAGTTTTTACATTTTACATTTATGCATTTGGCAGACACTTTTATCCAAAGCGACTTACAGTGCACTTATTACAGGGACAATCCCCCCGGAGCAACCTGGAGTTAAGTGTCTTACTCAAGGACACAATGGTGGTGGCCGTGGGGCTCGAACCAGTGACCTTCTGATTAACAGATATGTGCTTTAGCCCACTACACTAAGAAGGTTGCAAATGGCTCATGATCTGTTAGTGGTTTATTCTTCAGAAAAAAGTGGTGAGGTCTTGACAAAAATATTCCATGGTTACCATAGTTACCACCAAAATATCATACTAACTACAGTAATTGTACTGTTCATGCTGTACTTGTGCAATAGATTTGGCATTTTAGTGGAAATTATAGTAATTGTTATTGCTCTTGATGTTTTTGTAAGAAAAAGTACATTCTAAAATGTTCTTAATATGTTTTGATCAGGTGAATGGACATTTAAATTTCTTTAGTCATTTATAGAGGTATTTATCAACGCAGAATACGAGAACATCTTAAAGGAAACGTGTTTGTTGTTTACGAGCCTGTAAAAAATGCATTCAATTCATTGGCCATTAAGTTGTAATGGAGAGCAACAGGGCCGTGCAGAGACCTTTGGAGGGGCAGGTGCTCAAAGTATAAAAGGGGCACATGGAACAAGGCTTTAAATAGCGCGGTGCTCAAAATATCAATACAGTAATATATCGTGACACATTCCTTGCTGATTCGCGTATCGATACGGATGATTCTGTATTGATACGGCAGCAAATGCTGTGATGCAGTTTTGGAAAAGAAACAGAACAGAAAAGACAATTTTAAGTTTAAAAGTAAAAAAATATTTTCTGTCCAGAATAATTAGAAACTGAAGTGTCTTAAGTTGTACCAACCTGATGGCTTTTTCTTCTCTGTTATACAGAATAATTAAGAACAGCCGTTATAGTAAAATCAACGTGGCCCATGTTTCAGTACAGTAGAGTATAGTTTTATTTAATGCCATGTCAGCATTTGTGGCTATTTTGATGGCAAAAACTGAATTACAAAAATACAAGAGTTCCATTAATATAATAAAAACAAAAACAAAGCAAACAGAAAAAATACAGCAATTTTATTTTACAGCAAATACAACAGATTTTGTACATTAATGTGATACCTGTTCTGGTAAAATCTTACTAAATTCCTTGAGTGAGTATGCTGCCTTTGCTGTTGTTGTTGCTGCTGCTAATACTGGAGTTGATCTGAGAGACTGTAGACATTAAAACAACAAACATATAGGAGATATATTAGCTGATTAAACAATTGTTATGTTACCATGACAAGATGTAGTAGTAGTAGTAGTATGTTTTATTTAATGCCATGTCAGCGATCAAAGCTATTTTCATGGCAAGAATTCAATTACAAAAACAAATATCATATAAATACAATAAAAACAAAACAAATATAAATAGCAAGTCATATTATACAATATTTTTTTAAGATTAATATATGATAAGAAATCCAAAACCTTTTCAGGCACAATCTCATTAAATAAGTCCTTTAACGAGGTAACTTCATAAAAGAGCATTCTACTTGTGTTAAGACCAGGACAATCTAGTAAAATATGTTTGACAGATATGACAAGATGTAAAGATTGCTGAGAGTGTTTGGAACTGGCTCACTGACCAGCCAAGGCTGACTGCTCCAAGAAAATAAGAGGGAGATGCTCACAGAGGCTGCTGCACACCAAGAGCTGCAGGTAGAGAAAATAAGATACCAGATTCAAAAAAGTACAATTATCTGAGAAAAAAAAAAAACATTAATGGGGGATAGGATGATGGTGGCCATGGCAGGGGTGAGAGTGAGACACAAACATCTATATAGACAGAGGTGTGTGTGCTTGTCTGTCTACAGTACACAATACTGTGATCATGATTTCAAGTTGCATTGTGACTCTGAGATGTAGTTGGATTTTGATTGATTATGTCTAATCAAAAATATAAATAAAGAAACTAAAATGTGTATGTGTGTGTTCATTCTGTTGGCACCTACTAAAAATCACAGTGTAGCATTAATCTTACCAATAAGTGTTGATGAGTTGTTGTAGACTTTTATAACAGAAATTTCCTGTTGGCCATGTCCCTAAAAATGTTAATGACATTATTGTCATTTATTGGAATGTCCTTCTCAATGGCCAACAGAAGAAGGTCAGACAATCTCTCCTCTTTGCAAAGGCTGCGAAGTTTGGTTTTCACAAGCTTCAGTTTTGAGAAGGAACGTTCCACAGTTGCTGTGGACACCGGAAGTGTGCCATATGTCTTCAGCAGCAGAGTCATGTTGGGGAAAACTAGATGTGCATTGGTTTCCTTGACCACTGACAGAATAGAGGACACATTGGCTGGTGGTGGGCATGAGTATGACGTATGGAAGACCTTCAATTCTGTCTGCAATTTGTCTTCATCTTCAATATTGTAGAACTGGCACAGTTTCTTCACAGCTTGGAGTGCAGCTGTTGGAATGCTAGCTGTTTTCCAGTTCTCTGGGACTGTCAGGCAATGGAAGGCATGCAATATTTCCCATTTGGAATTATCTCCTCCTTTAAAGCATCTCTGAATAGTGGTCTTTGCTGTTGTAGAAAGAAAATATTTTTGTCATTTAAAATATAATTATATTTTAATCCTGTTCTGAATTGTTTTATTTTTATAATGATAATTCAGAGAATGAGAAAATCAGTATAAGCCTTATCAGTGTTGTTGTGATAATTATTTTAAGGCACTCTACATTTTTTTTAAATAAATACTGAAATAATAATAATATAGTTTAATTTAGTCAAAAGGCATAAAAAGACAAGACCCCTCGACGCCTGTGAGTGAAACTTTTCTCCCTCAAACAGCAAGCTAACGTAACGTTACTTCTACAGGCTACACACAGCAATATTTACAACATATCTGCATGCTCTCTTCACGTCGTTCTTGTAAAATAATAAGTAAATAAACATCAAAATCACTTCACTGGGAATGAATCCCCACTTACCAGCTGCCGCGGTCGCGGTGTTGAAGATATCTTCCGGTAATTAAAAAATGCGCGTGCTGCGGCCGTGCGGCGTGAGGAATAGTCCCGGATGAGGTCAGTCGTCAGGTGAAAGGTCATCATCTGGATCATTTTATTTAAGGCTAAATTATTAATCATACATTTTACTAATATTTAGATTTGGCATAGGCAGGCATTCACAAAAGGGCCTTTAATAAATAAAAAAAATGAGAGGAATTTTTTATTTGACAAAAGGGCACTTTGGGCACCAAGGGGCAAAGGGGCAGGTGCTCAAGCACCCAACGCCCCCCCCTCTGCACGTGCCTGGAGAGCAATCATTTAACGTAATCATTTATCCAGCTCTTCTGAGAGGCAGTCCATTCCACCACAATCCAACAGCAGGCATCAGATCTGTGAAAATCACCCTTACCTATGCTATGAACTCATTATTTACAGTCGCCTTTACTATGACCTGAATCAATCAATAAATGAATTAACATTAATTTATTAGCTTTAATACATCTTGGAGTCAATCTACAGTTGGTATCCTTATTGATACACATTAGTTTGGCACTGAAGGTGTAATCTCCAGCTTTGATATCTCACCACTGATTTATGATGGAAATGTAACAGTAAGAGGGATTCCTTAAGTTATATCAGGAGTACAAATCTGACATTCAAATAATGCAATTAAATACATGTAATAAAGACACACATGCCCATTAATGCCAGCTCTCAACTTTTTGTCATTGTGAGCAAGGGTGTAGATTTGGCTTGAATATTGGGGGAGGGATACAGCGTGAAGCACTTACATGTTTCCATTGATCATGGTATAAATATAGAGGGGGTTATACTTGCTTGTTTTGATTATTGAGGGGTTACCGCCCCCCCATCCCCACTGAAATCTACGCCCCTGATTGTGAGGCTTTAGTAAACAACGTCCATCAGATGTTGTAGTCCAAATATGTGTGCATTTACAGACAATTTTATGGTTTCTCATTTGTTTACTTCACGTTTCTTATGAAAAGTTTGGATTGCCATTCAGTTTTCCTCTAAATGATGCGACTCTCATTTTTCTATAACTGCATGAATTAAATGTACGTGCATTTTAAATATAGCTTACCGCAAATGTTCTGTTTGATACTGTTCCTGTTATTTTTGGAAAATAAATGATTAGTGTTACAAAAGGGTGTTTGTGGGGTGTGTGGTTTTTTGCCTAGAGAGTCCCCAGGATCTCCTCTGATCATTTCTATATACCATGGTGACAGGGTTGAGGACAAATCTACATACTAATTAAAAACCAATCACAATTAGCAATCACCTCTGTTATTTCCACTTCTAATTATATCTGTTATTTAATTGTGCATGGATAATGCCAACTTGGTGCCAATTAGCTCTTTAAAGCTAGTCTAACCAACACTTGAGTAATAAGAGTCTATTACTGCTCTCATGAACTAGATCTTTGCTTTATTTAAAGGAATAATTCACACAAAAATGAATAAAAGAAATACTGAGATTAGATTTGCTACAATTATCCATCATGACCCATATTATTATAAACCAGTACTTCCTGAGGTTTACCAAAGACAAATTAGTGCAAATCTGTCTCTGAAGGGAAAGACATTATAAATGTCATTGATAATAGTAGATATCTTTCCCTAAAGGCATGTGTGGGTGGGTAGATGGGGGTGTTCCTTGACAGACTGACTGCACACGCCGCGTCCATATGGCAACTCACTAATGAGGTAATGTGTGAGATGGCATGAACAAATACAACCAAATAACAAGCAAACACAGCTGTCCTGAACTATTTGTTCACACCCATTATGTCTTTCTTTCAGTACCCCGAAACATTCCTTCTTTCTGACCCACTGCCCTTAACACTAGAAACAGACAAATAATCACCTACCCATCACCTTCATCTACTCAAATGATTCTTTAAGATTTTCTTATGATCAAGCTACAGCTAGAAGTCTAGACCAGCGGATCTTAACTGGTGAATATAACAATTCCAATTCAGGTTCCTTTCAACAATAACGATTCTTGAATAGTCCCGTGGTGTTTCATGTTGTGAATTCAAAAGAACCAGTACATAAGAGTCATTTATTCGGGAATCAGATGACACTGGGCGCACTGTATGTTTTAAACTATAGATTCAAAAGAACCGTCTTATTGTATAAGAGTCATTTATTCGGGAATCAGATTACACTGGTCTCTATGTGTGTTTCGTGCTGTAGAAACCAAACGAACCAGCTCATAAGAGTAATTTATTCAGGAATCAGATTACATTGGTCTCTATGTGTGTTCGCACTGTAGATTCAAAAGAACCAGCTAATATGAGTAATTTATTTGGGAATCAGATTACACTGGTCACACTGTGTGTTTCATGCTGTAGATTCAAAAGAATCGCCTTACTGTATAAGAGTCATTTATTCGGTAATCAGATTACACTGAGTCGCTATGTGTGTTTCACATTGTAGATTCAAAAGAACCAGCTCATAAGAGTCATTTGTTCAGGAATCAGATTACACTAGTCACACTGTGTGCTTCAAACTATAGATTCAAAAGAACTACCTTACTGTATAAGAGTCATTTATTCGGGAATCGGATTACACTGGTTGCACTGTGTGTTTAATGCTGTAGATTGAAAAGAACCGGCTCATACGAATAATTTATTTGGGAATCAGACTACATGGGTCGCACTTTGTGTTTCACACTGTAGATTCAAAAGAAGGCTCATAAGAGTCATTTGTTTGGGAATCAAACTACACTGGTCGCACTGTTTTTTTCCCACTGTAGATTTAAAATAACCAGCTCATAAGAGTCATTTATTCGGGAATCAGATTACACCAGTCGCTATGTGTGTTTCGTGCTGTTGGGTCAAAAAAACCAGCTCATAAGAGTCATTTATTTGGCATTCAAACTACACTGGTCGTACTGTTTGTTTCCCACTGTAGATTGAAAAGAACCAGCTCATAAGAGTCAGTTATTTGGGAATCAGATTACACTGGTCACACTGTATGTTTCATGCTGTAGATTCAAAAGAATCGCCTTACTGTATAAGAGTAATTTATTCGGGAATCGGATTACACTGGTTGCACTGTGTGTTTCATGCTGTAGATTCAAAGAACCAGCTCATAAGAGTCATTTATTCGGAAATCAGACTGCACTGGTCTTGTGTATTTCATACTGTAGATTTAAAAGAAGTGGCCCATAAGAGTAATTTATTTGGGAATCAGACTACATGGGTCGCACTTTATGTTTCGTGCTGTAGATTCAAAAGAAGGCTCATAAGAGTAATTTGTTGAGGAAAACATGGCAGAAAAACGCAAAATAACTTTTAACGGAACAACACGACTCATTCAGTTCCAGTATATTTTCAATTTCTAGTATTTCCATAATTTTCAGAATAAGAATAAGGTTCTCGGTTTCCAACCCTATTCAGGAACCAGATTTTACATTGGACATTGAATGACAACCAAACATGGTACCACAATTGTTTGTTGTACCAAATTGAACTTTGATGGTATCATGGTCTCGACAGCCATTAATTCACAGCACAAAACACATTGTGATTGGAACAAGTCATGTTAATCCTCATCACAAGTGTATTTAATGTAGTCTGGGTTGTATTCTCTTTAACCTTGCTTAGTTTTGTTCATGGTTTTTAGGGATGTGGCCATTTCACGCAACCAGTTCATGTTGACATCTGCTTAATTTGGCTAGCTTCTACCAAGCGACAGATGAATTTGCACCAAAATACTGCAGCTACTGTAGATTGGACACTTAGTTATTGATATGACATCACCAAATAACTATTTTGCTCTTCATGTTAACATCTTTACCTGCATTCTGGAGGATTATCCACTTAAACACACTCATTGCTAGTCTGCAAATGTAAGTATTTTGCACCTGTGTAGTTGGCAAAGCTAAATCCATGTTAACATGTTATTTCCTTCAATCATCTGTTCACAACTTGAGTCTGAGAATGGGTTGTTCCATCGAAAGACATTTCCTGATGAGTTCAGGATAAGGAAATGAGCACTCACAATCTGGAGAGAGCAGGATTTTTTAGGAACAGCAGCTCAGGGATTTGCTGGAGATGGTTTCTGTTGAGACGCCTGAGGGAACACAGAGACAAAATGATTTAAGTGATCGAAGTGATTTGACTCAATAAATCCGGTTAGCTAGACAAAAGCTTTCAAGATCTTGCTGTTCTAGTTTTGTTCTGTTTGGCCTCTTGAGAGAACCTTTAATAGTTCAAAAAAATAAATGTCAGGTTGGTGCTTCATTATTTGTCTTAACCTTGTGAGAATGTTTGTCTTAAATGTTTCAAATGTCATCAATGAAAAAAATCACTTATTTATAAACATGACTTATGTTTGGGGTCTCAGAAGCCCACTTAACATTGTTGTTCCCTTTGTTTAGGGTTTATAAAGGGGTTTATTAATGACTAATAAGTAATCTACAAATGCATTGAAAATCATTAATATGTGGTTATAACAATGTGATAAAAAAAGAGTGACTTTCATGCAATACCTGAAAAATAGTGATATATTTGACCTCACATTTATAAATGCTTAATAACACATATTCAACATTAGTAGCCTATGAAAATGTCCCTTAAAGTAAAGTGGACACATATGAAGCATTTATACTATATAAGCATTTATTATAGAGTTACCAACATTAGAAATCAATGTACATGAATGTTCAGTGTAGTTTGTTGCCCATCAGGCTTTATTATATGATGTATGCAGTGAATAAGCATGAATAAACTTGTATGAAAAGTGTTTTTGCAGGAGACTTCAAGTAACTAGGACTAGGTAAGTTAGTAATTATTAAGCATTTATAACATACAACTATTTAATACAATGCTCACAATTTTGCAAGTATTGGATGAAAGTTGCCTTTTAAGCAATGTTTACGTTATATGTCACTATAATGCCATTTTCATTATTTATACTGCATTTGTAAATGGCTTTATAAATAGTTTAATTAATGACTAATCATTTATGAACCCATTTACAAACCCTTAACAAAGGAAACGTTAATGTAAAGTGTTTCCATGCAATGCGATCAATTTTCACATGCTAAAATTCATTGTATTGCACATCAGTGTCGCTAGGGCCCAAAAAAATCGAAAGAATGCCCAGTCAATCTCTACAGAACATGAGGGTTAAATGCAATAAAGACTATGTTAATTATGTGCAAAGACGCACAATATGAGCAGCTAAATACTTTATAGTTGAAAAGGTGATGTGCGTGAGCATAAACTTACAGTCTGTCCAACTCCTTGAGATCATTGAAGGCTCCTCTATCAATAGAAACGATCTGATTATCCATGAGGTGCCTGCATAATCCAGGAAAGCAAGAGTTAATGAAAAGTACAAGTGAAAATGAGAAACAACAATATTCAATACTGAAGGCCTAATGGAAGCTCTTTTCAAGAGAGCAGGGTGGCCAATGGCCAACATAATGCCAGTATTTATACAAAATACAATTTAGTCATGGCAAATAAACATGTACTCAATGTTGAAGATAGAAATAGTTTATTATGCATCAACAAGGCTGTCATACACAATGACACAATGGTACGCTGAAAGTACACCGTGAGTATGCTCAGACTGCATTTGTGTGCTTTTATTCACATTTTCTGCACCTCTTGTGGGATTGTTTGCAGAATTTAGATTTACGCATAGCAAAATATGTTTCAAATAAGCCAGAAAATATATAATAAACAAATGGAGAAACCCAAGACAATTTTCCACATTGTGGACAATAGTTTCTAAATCAATTTCCCATGTTTTGCTCAAACTGCTAATGTAATAAAATACAATAAAATCAAATTTGTTTGAAATTGCTTGTCTTTATGTGTTCGCCATCGTTGCATTGCTGTGGTCTAGCTCCTCAACTCATCTGGACTTTCTTTATCCTTCTTTCAAACAAACGTTCACTTTGTTTGTTCCTCTATCTCTGTTTCTTTATTCATCACACACATGTTTATTTCTTTGTCGTTTTCTCTTTTTTTCCTTCTGTCTTGGATTTAGGGGACTGTTAAAGGCTCTTGTTATTGTGAATGCGACTGAAACTCTTCTCTGCTTATGTCTATATCCTTGCTGTCTTTGTTGCATCGAAGACATCACGCTGATGAAATCAAATAACCAGAAATGACTGCAGTCATTTATCTGAGGAAAATACTTATTTGTCAGCATATTAAAGTGTGTTAAACTATGGCTTTTACATACACAAGATTTAACTTCACTGAACAGAAACAAGACAGACTATTAACTCACAAAATTCGGAGGTGCTTCAGGCCAGCAAAGTCGTCTTTGCCAATATGTGTGAGGTTGTTTGCATTCAGGTCCCTGTAAAAGTAAAAAGAAACAGGAAGTGTTAATCTCAAATTAAATACTAATTGTACCTAACTAGTGGAGCGGCTAAGTGATATAAACGTTCAGTTTATGATACAAGCGTGAAAATTGGCATGAGCAGTCTCCATGGGTCACTTGACAAGAAAATTGTCCAAGCCACTTGAAATTTAAAGATGGCGGCCATTTTTCAAGATGGCCGACACCTTAGTGGAGCAGTTAAGTGATATAATGGTTTATTTGGTGATACAAGCATGAAAATTGGCATGAGCAGTCTCTGATGGTCACTAGACAATAAGCCAACCACAGCTACTTGAAATTTCAGTCTAACTGTCCCAGTTAGTTTTCTCAACTGTTATGATGGCTTCTGCCATGTCTGCAGCAAATGTATAGGCAGAGGCCGAGGGTTTATCCTTTTACCACCTTTTACCAAGCACTTTGATGTATGGGATACAACTAAGTTCATGCCGATCATTCATCCAATGCCATTTATATCCCGTGCGATCTGTACACCATCCGGTTAACTAAAACCCCATTAACTTTGGCTCGGCTCTCCCGCGCTGGCACAACCTGTCAATTCAGCATTTGGGATACTAACTTTACAATTAGCTGACATTGAACCCCACTCTGAGTTTAACAGCAGTGATATATCACCAGTGTGCCCTGGTAGTGCAGATATTAACTCTTGTCTAATCTATCTATAATCAACAAATCAACACAACTGTATTTTGATGCGTTAAAAGTTGTTCTTTAGAATAATCTAAAACATATAAAATAAAATGACACCAAATTGTCCTTAATGAAAAAAAAAACAATACATTTCTATTGGATAATTGATCTTTTGAGGATCCAGGGGTCGGCCATCTTGAAAATAGAAATTTCAAGTGGCTGAGAGTGTTTTCTTGTCAAGCAACCCTTAGAGACTGCTCATGCCAATTTGCATGCTTATGTCACTAACTAAACAATTATATCGCTTAACTGCTCCATTTAGGTGGTGGTAATCTTGAAAAAAAAGGCTGCCATCTTGAAATTTCAAGTGGCTGTGGGCGGTTTCTTGTCAAATGACCCTTTGAGACAGCTCATGGCAATTTTCATGGTTGTATCACCAACTAAATGATTTCTTAAGCCTAATTGCTCCACTAAGGTGGTGGCCATCTTGAAAAATGGCCGCCATCTTGAAATTACAAGTGGCTCGGACAATTTTCTTGTCAAGTGACCCATGGAGACTGCTCATGCCAATTTTCACGCTTGTATCATAAACTGAACGATTCTGCCAAACATAAGCACTTAGCCGCTCCACTAAACTGGATTCACACATAATTAAAGATGATTATGGCTTAGATCATTTTGTTTGTGCACTCAAAACAAACATATGGACATATGTGGTACCATATTTGTAGCAACATTAAGGATATCATGGCAAATTCAATTAGTATCTACTGCTGAATTGAGAGAGGTTTCAAGACTTTCTTCAAAAAGTATATACTGTGTATCCTGTATACCATGTAGAGGTCTGCTTCCGGTCACATTTGTAATTAATGAACAGATGGGTTATGGGCTGTTCACACTGAACATGTTTTTGCGCGTCAAAAAAAAAATTATTTGTACACACGCATTGGATGGATGTCTTTGATCAATGTGGCACGTCTCACTGTTTATTTACCGTCTTGTGCATGACTGCAGTATTTCTTAGACATGTTTCGTTCGTTGCACTGTGTCTACTTTTTCTAGTGCAGGTGTCAAAAACACTTCACATTCTGAAGGATTTCAGGTTGCGAAGAGGACTTGTTGTGACTGTTACACATGAGGGTTTTTCACCCCGTAATGTTTCAAACAATTGATAAACGTAAGTCGGTGTTTACTGTTACTGAATTGTTATGAATGTTGCCTACGATGCTTAAATAAAATACAGCATTTTGCGACAGATGAACTTGCTTAGAAAATAAATTATAAAGATAGTGACTGATTTCGGGTTTGGTTCAGGTCAGGTTCAAGCTTAAAATTTGACAGTAGCGATGGGTTGTCAAACAGTCTCGGGTACATGTCGGGTCCAGTCTTAAATTTAAGGCCTGTGCAGATGGGTAAATGGTAAAAATACCATTAGACTTCCACTGAAAAAGGGAGCCAAGCCATATCTAGAGACCAGAATATCATAAATACCTGGAGGTGTGCACTTTTGACTTGGCAACCACCTAGCAACCACCCACAATCACTGCAGTAGTTAATTTGGGCTTAGAATGTTATAGAAGGGATTTACGTGGTTTGAGAGGCTTTGAAAAAGAATCCATATCAATGCACATATTATTGAAGGTTATAAGCACAGCCATGGTAGCTGAACACATGACCAAGGAAAATATGACCAAGCGTGAGCATCACAACATTAATAAGAAGAGGGCCAAGTACATAGCCCTGTGGGACTCCTTGAGAAAGAGGGACAGTGGGAGGTTTGAACTTAACAATAAATTGAGCATAAAAATATTAAAAAGAAGAGGGCCAAGTACAGAGCCCTGTGGGACTCCTTGAGAAAGAGGAAAGTAGGAGGTTTGAATTTATCAATAAATTATTATCTGTCAAGGAGATTGCGTAATGTGCATTCTGGGATATTATCAAATCATTTTTGATCACCAAACAGTGGTGCCTTGGACAGAGGACTTGGACGACAAAGATCATGACCTGGCAGACTTTTGGTTATTCAACTACACTGACCTAAAGTACTATTACTCACGAAACAGTATATTGAAAGAATAAAAACACAGCTAAGAGACACAAGCACATGCTCATGCTTCATACAGAATGGGAAATAGTCAAAGTAGGTTGGAAAGAGACGTAAAATTATACATAAAGAGGATAACATATAAAATGAGAGTGAAAAGAGAGAGATTGTTAGGTGAGACTTAAACATGTGATAATTCGGACTAGGTATTGCAAAGCTCCATGCAACATTACCGGCATCGCCATAGAAAAGAACAATCCTGTTTGTCTCCATTGTTTCTCCTTGTCGAGAGTAAATGTAAACAAATAGTTTCCTGTGCTTTGAAAGACCAACCTCTAAGCAATTAAGCCACGTAATTTTGACCTATATAATCACCAGGCAGAAAATTAACACATGCTTTTTTGCACCACATTGTGTTTGTGTTTTGTTTGAGGGGACTTGTGTTTAGGAGACCTACAGATATACAGTTGCCTATTGCTATAAATTGGTATATAGACTTTTTGAACACAGAATGAATAAAAGCTATTGAAATTATAAAACAAAATCCAGATAGCACACAGTGTATGATATGTCCGTGTAAAGGAGGGTTGCACTCATTGTTTAGAGGTGAATGCTGAAGAACTGTCATGTTTGTAAATTTGCATTTGCACACACATGTACACTGTTGTCACCTGGGACACCGGCTGCAATGGTAATATTGTGGAAAGGAGCCCAGGTGTGACAAATCAGGGCAGTGAATAAGGTGACTCATTTAATCCTTTAATTAGTCCAGCATCTGTGGCCAACTTTGGGACCATTAAAGTGGAAAATTGGACACAAAAGCCATTCAATCTCTTCATCTGCTGTACAACCCTACATCTTCCTTAAGAACCAACAAAGGAGCTAATATGTGTCCAAAGACAAATATACAGCATACAACCAAAGTCGATAAATAATTAATGCATCTACAGCGGTGCAATATGAATCTCTCCATAAAGAATAAATGCAGAGTAATTTTGAAAAGAATCACTAATTTGTAGAATAAATGAAACAGTATCTGTCTCCATGGTCTCTGGAGAGTTTGTTGAGTAAAATCAATCAAGACTAACAAATGTCTTATATATAATCAGATGCTGTTGTTTATATGTAGTAAATGTCCTATATAACATATAAACACATTAGATTTTTTGAGTATATTCTCAGTAGCTACTGCATAAGTAGCAATAATGGAGCCAAGTACCACAGCAACAATGTAATTTAAATGTGACCTTTATGATGTTAGAATAATTGTTTCAAAAAGTAGGAGCAGATTTAAAAGTGATTGTGACCAGCGTCACCAAATGTAATTGCAAAACAATAGGGATTTTAAGCTACTGCGCATTTACTTGCTACTTCCTGACATTGTACTCTAACCATTTACTATGGGAGAATCACTCATTTACCCTAGTCTATAGTACGTGACAGATTAGTTATGTTTTACGTGAGATGATGTGAAATGAGCACAGTACGTAGCCTAAACGTCCTCCTCAAAACTCATATGTTAAATGTATTAGCCTACACATGGTTGGTTAGAATAGACTTTCAAATAAATATGGGCTCGGGTATGGTTATGGTTTCTTTCTCCGTTGTGGTGCTGTGAAATTAGGATTAATATTGACTGACTGAGCAAGTGATCAATAGTGATTCCCAATGTCACAAAAGCCGTTCTACCAGTATGATCCTCCATCCTGAGTATGGTTAGCTAACCATGCTGAGAATTCCGACGGTTTGTAATTGTACTCTACCGAAACCGTGCTCAAGTAGAAATGCTACCTGAATTTTTACTAGATCGTAGAAAATACCTTTTGGTGATTTTTGCATGTCATGACTATGGCGGTTGATCAGTTTACTTCCAGTCGACGTAGCCATCCCTAGCCAAGTCCCGTATGATTGTTTTAAAACAAGTTTCCCAAACACTCCCACTGTCTTCTATTGGTTGGACAGGCAGTTCCGTCCCAAACACACTGAATTATTGAGCTAATGTTACTAAGTTGAGCTGGTCAGGATGTGCAAACAAACATAAAAATGTAATGATAATGCCACAGAGTCACAGTGTTTACAGGTTTCTGGGGAATTAACATACAAATGGCATACTTATAGGCCTCTGCAAATTCCAGTGGGATAGGAGGAATAATTTTAACTTTGAAAAACAACACACAACTATTATAGAAAACTAGCCTTCCAGCCCTAATGACCACCATGGCATCAAATGAATTGGTGTGGTACTAAAAAACTGTTTGAAATATGAAAAGCCTATATATATCCATACACCAGCATGGATTGAAAACTAAAAAAATGGGAAAAACTAGAGACAGAGTCCCAAAGTTTGGCATGAAAGGTGTTGAGGCACTTCTTCATGGGTGTACCAAATTTCACACCTTTTTACCCTACAGTTCTAAGGGCTTCCATAGACTCCCAGACAAAGGAATAGATTAAGAGGTACAAAAGGTTCCTATGTACACTTTCGGTGCTTGGCCCCTAACAACCAGTTATCCCATACTTGTGGTTCTGACATGACCTGAATTGTGTGAACAGCTAGACTCAAACAGGACTCTTTTATAGAACATGAAATATGAGCTACCTAACCTAGAGATCAGTCCATTTGGCCCATTATGCAAAACATATGAGCAGTTTGAACACAGATTGCATGTCCGTTATCAGCTCTATTGTTGGGTAGTGATACCATGTTGAGTGGTTTGAGCTCTGCAACCCACAACAGCCTTTTGCCCTCCACTACGACCCCGCCTCCCCCCTCCAACGTAAATAATGCCGCCTCCACAGCTCCATTCTATACCACTGCAGGGGTAAAGCTCAGGGGACTAGGGGGGATATTATTTGGCCAGTGCATTCTCCTTGATAAATGACTCTGTTTGTTACACATCGCCATGGGAATGAACTACACACTACACACTGCTGCCCGTTATCAATATTGCTTTCACTGCTAATTGTTCAACAAAGGGTTCAAAACATTGAACCTCATCTAAATGTTTCTTTGAATTGTTAATTGAAGTATACATCTTTTGTTAGTCAGGAAAGAGCACTCTTATCGAAGGATAGAATAAGAATAATAAAACAAAATTGGTTCAAAGGTTATGAACAGATTTAACCATTATATATCATTTTTGACCACCAGGATACAACATGATTACAAGAGAAATCAGTGTTCTTATTGTTTTCCCATCCATATTTGGACCCAATGTTCCGAATTCCACACAACAAATGTCCATACACTAAAAAGTTATCACGCTGTAATTTTGACATCACATCCCAGATATTACATTTGCAAATAAGTAACTGAAAGAAAGCTGTTTTTGTCTTAGTACTGACATGGTTAGGGCTAGGTTTACAGATTGGGAGTATGCTCATGTAATTAGTACTCAAATAATGCAGACAATCAGACATGCTCTACATTTCACGGAACATTCAAGTTCTTGTGCTTTAACTTCAGCCACTGGGAGGGCCAGTTTGAACATATCGAGACATTCAAAATCATCGTAAAATGTAATGGCATGTTACAGATCCACGATTGGGGAAGATCTGATGAACACAGGAAAAGGAGTCCAAAAAAGTATGCGTTTCGACAAGCGATGGCAGAACGTTTAGCTGTTTTTAGCCAATTGGTTGAAAGTTATATGCTAAAACATTTGTGAAAATTTTAAGTGTTGGTGGCGCAAGAAAGTTTGAGATAGAAACTCCAAATTTGGCATGAAAGATGTTGAGACTCTCCCCTATGAATGTGCCAAACGTCACACGTTTTTTACCATAACTATTCCTGCTGCACGTCACCCAGGGTATGTTCTCCTCACTGTGGGATCTGACTGTTTAATAGGAATATTGTTCAAGCCCCAAACCCCAGGCTTAAACCCTATTGTAACACCCATTGTATTAAGGTTCCTCTGTTTGTTCCTGACAGGCAGCAGATGTCCTAACCCCACCCCCAAACTTATCCTAACCATATGGAGCCTCTAAGGATGAGTGCTAGGAACAACCTGAGGCTCCTTTCGTCCATTGCGTATCCTTACCCTAAACCTAGCCCTAAAATCTGATTGGCTGATAGCAAGGTCCCAGCACCAACAAGAATTTTCATCCAGGAACACGTCCTACTTTTCAAAATCAAGCTGACTAAGCATGAATGTAAAGTATTTAGAAATTCCTGTTCAAGCACAAGATTTGTACTATATGCGTCACTGGTACTGTATATAACACAATGACCTCAGGAAGTAAACATATGATACATCTCAAAGTGCATTTGAGCAGGACAATAACCGGAATTACATCCTCTGAATCAATTGACATTATGTGCTGTAGTATCGGTTACGTTTGTCATGTGATGATCCACACAAAGGTTTTGATGGTGTATTAAAATACTCTGACATATGAGATACCCTAAACCTTTGAGACACACTCATGCATCCACACATAGAGATACAGAGCGAGTGCATAAGTTAAAGGGGGACACTGTAAACAAAACTTAAACACAAGGTTTGTGCTGTGTTTTCTCCCAATACAATATTCCTGACTGTACAAACACAATACTTGTTCTTGCGCACATATTCACATGCATGTATACACACATTTACATTGCCCAGATTATATTGTGTACCAATAAAGTTAGAATAGTGTTTTGTTTTTCTGCTTTAACTACTTTGTTCTGCTATTAATCAAGCTTAAATGATCTAAAGTGTACATATATTGTATGTACATAAGCGTATATATATATATATATATATATATATATATATATATATATATATATATACACAAGTTAAGCTCAATCGACAGCATTTGTGGCATAATGTTGATTACCAGAAAAATGTCTTTGAAAAAAAGCTCAAATAAAAAAAACAGCATATACAGATAGAGAATTGCTTCTTTGTGGTAGTGTATGTCATATAAAATATATTAACATTGCATAACTTTCATGAATAACCCATTAAGCATAATGGTTATATGAAAATAGTGTAATTATGAATGTCCAGAAAGTTTGATTTGAAAGATATAATGTTGATGAACTAGTTACTAATCTGTTAATAATTAGTCATACCTACAGTATATGTTTGTTAATGTCAAATGGAAGTATAAAGTGTCATCAATATAGCATTAGTTTATTAGTGGCTGGTGTAGTTTGGTGCTGCCTGTAAGGTTAATTTAAGAAATAATCTTTTGAAAAAGGTTTATCAGAGTCATCCTTTGTCATGTATGAAGAATCTTTTGTTAATGAAATATGTAGTAATTTTTAATGCATGAATGCCCTGTTGTGATACATTATCAGTTGTATCAACCTGAACACCGACTGTGCCCCTAAATACAGTGCAACAGTTGTCCAAATTGTTCTTTTAGCAGTGGGACTACTTTTCTAGTTGGATTAACCTCCAATTATGTGTTACAAATATAATTCCTGTGAGGGGCTATATGGTCATGACAGGAGTTGAAAAATTGGATATTACTTTGACGCATGTTAATGAATTATATTTTTACACATGTTAATTTGGGATGATTAAATATATGTAAAATAATGCATAAAAAATAAATAACACAATACATTTTTGCCGGACCTGGGGCAGTAGGGGGCAGTCACGGCAGCCTCAGTTTGGGCTGTACTGGCAATGCGCTTCATCGGGTAGGCAGTCCAGCCTTTCAGAGATTATGCTTTTGTGCTAAAGTACAGCTGGGCCGAGCACAACATAATACAGGGATCACGAGACACATTTTTTTTAATGTTTCAAACTACTTTTAACATAACACTACATCCTAAAACATGGCGTTTAAGGCACACGATGCTGAAAGAGCACCTGTCTGATGTGTACATTTCACATTTTATACATTTCAAAAAGCACAGCAGGAACGCGTCCTTTGAGAGGTTTACACACTAGAGTATGCCCATAATACACTTACAACCCCAATTCTGAAAAAGTTGGAACAGTATGAAAAATGCTAATAAAAACAGAAAAGATTGATTTGTAAATTCTATTCACCCTTTGCTATATTCAAAGCAATACAACAAAACATGATATGTTTTATGTATATATTATTTTTTAAATGTACAGTCATTTCAAATCAGATGATTGTAACACGTTCCAAAAAAGTTGGACAGTCGAGTGTTTACCACTGTGAAACATCACCATTTCTTCCAATAACACTTATTAAGCATTTGGGCACTGAAGACACAAGTTTAAGTTTAGAAAGTGGAATTTTCCCCCATTCACCAATTATTGCTGGTCTTCAGCAGCACAATTGTACAAGGTATTTGTTGCCATATTGTGCGCTTCATAATGTGCCACACATTCTCAATTGGAGATGGTCAGGACTGCAGGCTGGCCAATCTAGCACCCGCACTCTCTGCTTATTCGGCCAGTATGTGGTTTGAAGTTGTCCTGCTGAAAACTCTGGGACATCCCTGGAAAAGATGGTGCTGGATAGCAGTATTTGTTGCTCCAAAATTTGTACATATCTGTCTGGATTAATGATGCCCTCACAGATGTGCGAGTTACCCATGCCATGGGCACTGACACACCCCTGACCCATACAGACACTGGCTTTTGGACCTGATGCTAATAACATCTTGGATGGTCCTTTTCCTATTTGGCCCGGAAAACACCAAGGCTTTGTTTTTCAAAAACTTTTTTAAATGTGGACTCTTTGAACTATAAAACACAGTTCCACTGTTCTACTTTCCATCTAAGATGAGACTGAGCCCAGAGAAGTCGGCAGCGCTTCTGGACAGTGATGATGTACGGCTTCTCCTTTACACAGTAAAGTCTTAACTTGCATCTGTGAATGCAGCGGTGAATAGTGTTGACTAACAAAGGTAACTAAAGCAATCCCAAGCCCATATTCATGTTCATGATATCCATTACAGATGAATGACGTTTTTTTAAGACGTGGTTTTTGTCTTGCCCTTTACGCAGAGAGATTTGACCAGATTCCTTGAAACTTTCAACTATATTGTGCACTGTAGGGGGTGAAATGTGCAAAATCCTTCCAACTTGTCTTTGGAACATTGTTCTCAAAGTGCTGGATATATTTGCTGAAGCATCTGTTGGCAAATTGACAAGTCTTGAATGATCCTTGCTCTTGAAGGACTAGGCTGTTTTTGGAGGCTCCTTATATACTATGACACGATTGCTTCACCTGTTTAACATCTCCTATTTCACATCACCTTGTTATTTTAACTCGTCAAATTGTTATTAGTCTTAAATTACCCTGTCCCAACTTTTTTGGATCAGATTTGTACAAATAACAATGAAATTCACAAGGTAAAACATATTTTATGTAGTTGTAGTGCTTTCAATATAGCAAAGTGTGAATATAATTTACAAATCAATCCTTTTTGTTTTTATTAGCATTTTTCATACTGTTCCACCTTTTTTTGGAATTGGGGTTTTATAATCAATGATATAGAAATAAAAGAAACTATAAAGTGATTTCTAAAGCCACTTTTTGTAATGTCTAATAATATATGTAATAGTAATTATTAATGTAATGTATTTTTTGACACCATGTAATTATTTTAAGTATTTAAATGTTTAATTGACAGACCTAGCTAACACACTTTATATGTTAAAGTATAAATACTTTACATTTATTTCACAATGCTTTGCCCCATAGACTTCCATGGTAAGTGCATTTCCTCAACACAATTTTTTGGTTTGTTTTTACAACTTTTATTGGTCCCAGTTCAATGAGTTGCCCATTGCTGGATTCAAACTAGCAACTTTCCAGTTAGCTGCCTGGATTTATAACCACCAACTTAAAGATCCATAACACAGCAGTACTATCACATACTAACAGTATTGCAGTCAAATAAAAATTAATGCCTGCCTATGCCATTCGCAAATTCATAAACGTACGCATGCATGCCAAGAATAACATATAAAGACTGTTTAAACTCCATAAGCACTCATGCCACACACTTTCAAGATACTCACAGTCTTTCTGTGTTCTTTGGTATATTTCGAGGCACATTCTTGAAGGCAAGTCCATGGCAGTCCACGGTAGTGCCCGTGCAGGAACAGTGAGGCGGGCACGCTCCAGAGTGACCCACGAGAAGTAGAGCACTCAACGCACCCCAAAAGCACAAACCAGCGCTGGGCAACATTAGTTCAACTTTCAGAATCCCAGTCCTAACCAGCAACTCCAAACCAGAGCCCAAACAAAACAACAGTTTCTCTTTAGTAGCTTTAAATGCCCAAACATAAACTACTGAACGCAAGTAATCTGTCCTTAAAACACTCCAGATCAAAGGAATAAAGATGAAAAGAAAGATAACATTCTGCAGAACCCTTAGACTCAAGAAACTGCCTTTAAATTTTGTTTCGTTTTTTGTCTTCTCTCCAAGCTGGTTTGTCTCGTCTTCATGCTCTGGTTCTCCCACAGTTCCTTTCTACAGTGGTTCCCCCACTCTCCTTCTTTCCTCCAGGGAAGAGCTTTGAAAAAAAAAGAGAGATTCGTACAATCACCCACATGCGTCCTCCCTCATTCACATAGGAATCATCCATCAAAGGATCTACAAATCACAGCGTCTGACTCCTCCCAGTCAATATTACACCCTCCAACGGTTTCTAACGGACACACACACACACACACACACACACACACACACACAATTCACATCTTTACTCTCAGTAATGGGAGTCCTGCTGCTCACAGTGTTGATGCCCACAGTCCTGCTCTCTCATCTGGGGTAATTACAGTGTGATGCTGGCAGGGGTTTGGATGAAAGATGAGACAGAGTCTATATTGTACATTTATTTGCAACATCGAACAAAAAATATTTGCACAATTTCAGTGCATGTTTTAAAATAATTTTGTTTATTTATATTTTATTAAAAACTAATTATAATAATCAACTAAATGTTTTTTTATTCTACTTATTACAGAGAACATAATTGCTTTATGTAAGATTCTGAAGACATGTGCCATATTTGGAACATGATCTAGCTTACTACTTAGTGAATACTGTGCAGTATACACTGCCTACTGCCTACTAAGTTTACAAGGTAAACCAGTGGTACTAATTCAGTCAGTGGTGTCGTTAACATCTTATAAATAGGGCTGTCAGTTTAACACATTAATTCAGTGCAGTAAATTATACAGTTTTAAACTAATTAAAGGGACAGTTCACCCAAAAATGAAAATTCTTTCATCATTTACTCACACTCATGCAGTTCTGTAGGTCCATACAATGCACGTGAATGGTGATCAGATCTTTGTAGCTCCAAAATCATATAAAGGAAACATCAAATGAATCCGTATCTTTAGAAGTGATACAATAGGTGTGGGTGAAAAAAAGATGAATATTAAAGTCATTTTTCACTATAAATCTCCTCTTTAACTTTCACTTTCAGATGGTTTCAGAAAGTGAATATAAACAGGCACCACATGTGACTTTTAGATGTGAAGGTGAAAGTGAAATTGGGGATTTAGAGTAAAAACAATGACTTAAAAAAAAAAACATAGTTCTGTTTCTCACCCACAGGCATTATATCGCTTCTCAAGTCATGGGTTTAAACACTGGAGTCATATAGATTACGTTTATGTGATTTTTATGTGAATTCAGACCTGAGATATTCTTCAAAAAATCTTTGTGTTCTGCAGAAGAAAGAAAGTCATACACATGAGACAGAGTAAATGAAGAGAGAATATACATTTTTAATTTTTGGGGTGGACTACCCCTTTAATCATGTAATGTAATGTAATACAGAATTTTCCTACCAAAGGAGCAATTCAAGCTTGAAGTACCACCTTCATGTTTTTACAAGTCTCATTCAGTAGGTGGCAGTAAGCACAACTCTATGTTCAACATGACATAGCATCCTAAAATTGCTGTGTTTATGATGCGACGCAACCAAAGTAAGCGATCTAAAAGTGTCCATCTGACACATGTGTATATAGACGCATCCTTAGAAAAGCTCTTTTAAATCTACCACAGATTAGATTAGATTGACAAATTCAATTGCACAATGGATTGCTGCGGACTGTAGGCCAATGATAGGCTAATGTTCAGTCAAATAGAAATAATCAGTATATATTGTGTGTGTGTGTGTGTGTGTGTGTATATATACGTGTGTGTGTGTGTGTTTATATATACATATATGTGTGTGTGTGTGTGTGTGTGTGTGTGTGTGTGTGTGTGTGTGTGTGTGTGTGTGTGTTTATATATACATATATGTGTGTGTGTGTGTGTTTATATATACATATATATGTGTTTGTGTGTTTATATATATATACATGTGTGTGTGTGTGTGTGTGTTTATATATATATATATATACGTGTGTGTATGTTTATATATACATATATATGTGTGTGTGTGTTTATATATATATATATATACATGTGTGTGTGTGTGTGTTTATATATATATATATATATATACCGTGTGTGTGTGTTTATATATACATATATGTGTGTGTGTGTTTATAAATATATATATGTGTGTGTGTTTATATATACATATATGTGTGTGTGTGTTTATATATACATATATGTGTGTGTGTGTGTGTGTGTTTATATATACATATATGTGTGTGTTTATATATACATATATATGTGTGTGTGTGTGTTTATATATACATATATATGTGTGTGTGTGTTTATAAATATATATATACGTGTGTGTGTGTTTGTGTGTGTTTATATATACATATATGTGTGTGTGTGTTTATATATATATATATATACGTGTGTGTGTGTGTTTATATATACATATATGTGTGTGTTTATATATACATATATATGTGTGTGTGTGTGTTTATATATACATATGTGTGTGTGTGTTTATATATATATACGTGTGTGTGTGTGTGTTTATATATACATATATATGTGTTTGTGTGTGTGTGTGTTTATATATACATATATATGTGTGTGTGTGTTTATAAATATATATATGTGTGTGGGGGGGTTTAAAGAGTTTACGAAGACATTTTTTAGGTTACAAACTGGTTTGTGAGGACATTTCTAGTGTCCCCATAATTCAAATCATTTAAAAAACATAATAAAGATGTTTTATTGAAAATGTATAAATGCATTTTTGCAAAAGTGTTTTGTGAGGGTTAGGTTTAGGAATAGAATCTATATTTTGTACGGTAAAAAAAACATTATGTCTATGGAGAGTCCTCATAATGATAGCTGCACCAACATGTGTGTGCGAGTGTATTATGGCTGTGAATCAATTGACAATTTTTATAAAAATGTGTGTGTTTTGCTTTTTTTTTTTAATTACTATTTAAATATAATTATTTAATCATTATATATTGAATTATTTTTATTTCCGGTGCCTTACTTAGCAAATATTGATATATGTGATTAATTAAATGCAATAAGTTATTTTAAATAATAAGCATATCATATCATTACTTTGATCAAAAATTATAATCAATTGACAACCATACTTATACCAAATTAAAAAATAAAGAAATTGAAAATAATAATAATAATAATAAAATAAACGTTTTGGCTGTCCGGTCAAATAATTAGTCAAACAGATGTTAAAAAACACGATGTATGGATGCAAGTAAGGATTTTTGATTGTCCACTGTGCAAAATCTGTAATTGTGATCAGTTAAACCCAAGTCAGAACATGCTGAAGGTCTGTTCGAGACTGATGAATGTAGCTTGAAAGCTCCAGGACAACAATCAGAAACTTTGATCTTGGTTTATGGATTTAGAAACAAAACGAAGTCGGTAGAATAACAGTGTTTGCTTCGTTAAGCCAGCATAATTAACGATAAAGAGTTAAACCTGTGCCACAGTTCATTCGTAAATTCGTATAAATTAAGTTAAACATAATGAACAGTAAACAAAAAATGTAGTTTTTACAGGGGGTTAACGGTTCCGGTACTTTCCCTCGATTTCAAACTGAGGTAAGACTGTCACGAATAACCGTTCTATAAATCCGATTATTTTTCTCCAAAATAATACACAGACCTTTAACAACTACATTTATGAAATTCATGTTTACGAATACAACCAACTGCGCAATTTGCATCTTTATACGACGACGACGAATTTCCAGTCAGAAACTACAGGAGAAAGACAAGAACGATCGAAGCCGATCTGGAGAGATATTAATGACGTGCAGTGACCTCTTGTGGACATCCGTAGAACTATATATATATATATATATATATATATATATATATATATATATATATATATATAATTTTTTTTATTTTATAAAAATCACAATCAGCTGGTTAAAGTTTTAATAAAAAGAAACAAACTGATGCGTCCATTGCACATCAGCAGTTGACATATGTAAAAACATTTCACAGTTAATACAAAGAAACATATTTATATTTAAAAATAACTGCACTCCTAAACACTGTAACATTGAAGAACCCAATATTTGTAGGCATTTTCATTTGAAAAGCCAGTTACTGTAGATACATTTTGCAATTTGGTTTACATCACAGCTTTACTAGTACTGCATATGCCAACCTGCCCAAACTCCAGGATACCATCTGTACAATAGATCAGAGCATCAAACGCCCTCTCCCAAATATTACACACATACAAACACACTTATCAGAAATGCACAACTACCCAACATCCAAAAATTCAGAGAAGAAATTTGTCATTAATTTAAGTCTTCTGATACACTTTTAAAATGAGAGCATTTCTGATTATCAGGAAACATTTGTAAATAGACCAATGTCAATTTTTATATCCACCATTGTTAAACCATATTAAACTTGATGCAGCATCGCCCCATATTTCCATATATATAGTTCCTTTTTATACATTTCAATGGACCAATTTACTTGAACCATATCAAACGGATTTATTATTCTTTTGTCTAAATTAGAGCACTTAAAATGGAAATATCTAGTAAAAATTGCAAAGAAATTTTGCAAGACTTTACAGGAAACGCATCATGCACATTTAAAAATAACAATATGAATGATAATGAAAGGAAATGAAATGACATCACATCACAAACAGACTTTAAGATAATGAAAGAAAAAATAAGCCCTTTAGTTTAAGAAATAATACTTCACAGGAGACATTGAGGATCAAAGCCAAAAACCAGCAATAATTCCCTTCACAACATCCTTTAATTCCAACTGATCCAACTGCAAATGAACACATGCAACATCCCCGCACGCTCACACCGATCTTCTGAACACATCACATAATCCAACTGCTGCATCCTTACCATAATATTCTCTTAATCCTCAGTATGTTTAATATACAGTGAAATTTCACCCAAACCTGACAAATATCAAAACACCATCCCTTCAACAATTATAAAACCAATCCTTTGCCATCACGTCACATATACAAACCTTCTTAACACATCACAAAGTCCCCTGAGAGACACCCGCATTTAATAAACATGGCTTCTTCTCTCAATATATGGAAAATATGGTTGTGAAAAACTCAAATTAATGCATACTGTGATGGTATTTTTATACACAATAAACTTGATTAACTGTAGTTGTATAGCACCAAAAAGCATTTCAAATAAATCACATTTTTCCTGTTCTGTTCACAAAATGAGCCTCACAATGCTTTTAAACAGCTGTTAAATGCATTATCACATATAAAAAAAAAAAATCACATTTTGAGTGAGTTACTACTATTCACATGCTCTTTATGCTCACAGTTAAGGCAAATATCTATAAGTAAACAAACAAGGACAACTTGTATTCTTAGTAATACATTTTAGCGACTAAATGTACAGCTGTTACACTTTATAGTGTTAGCTGCCTCTCCCTTTGCCTTACTATCTGATTATAGCATAAACTGAGTGATTAATGCAAGTTATATATAACGTGCTACACATTTCCTATGGAAGCCCTGAACCGCAAGATGGGGGAGGGGGGGGGGTGTAAACAGGTGAAAATACTTTTAGGAGTCTTAGTGCTTTCCTGAGCCAACTGTATGTCCTAAGATTTCTTATTTAGCTAATTATTTATTTTTTCATGTAAATGCAAAGGCTTTTCTTCATCAATTTTTGTTCTCTCTAAATTCCATATGAAACGTATGTAACCTGAGGCATTCATTTAAATGTGGGGTTTCATGAATTAGAAAATGGTCTAACGTTATATATACATTTTCTTATTATGATTCTTAAAACATTCTTGTTAATTTTATTTAATAACTATACATCGATAAAGTAATGCAGCCATACTGTCACTGTTTAAGCATAAGATTTCATGCTGATAGTGGCATCTGGTGGCCATGGTTGGTACCACAAACACATTTTTATCTAGCAAGAAACATTCTTTTTTAGGAAAACTAAACTTAGGGAAAAAAAATATTCTTGAAGGACATAGCTTCAGGAAGGCACTAAGACACCTAAAATATTTTTTGGTAAATGTTCATAATTTATACTTTATATACACACTGCAAATATGAGAAAGTTCATTAGCAAGTGTTATCACAGGTCAGTTTAAAATGCCCAGTGTAACGGAGTAGTGGTTTGCCCACGTACACCTAATGTAACAGTTTCACACTATGAAAAAACATTTGGAATAATCACACTCAATTTTCAGTAGGTTAAAATACAGAATAAAAAAATAAATAAAATAATTAAAATATAAACTCTAATGGCTCCAGTTGTCTAGATTGAAGTCTTCTATGTAGGCACATTTCACACTGAAGATGATGACGGGGCATACTAGAAAATAAAGGAAAGAAGAAAAACACAATGTTAACATTTTTCAAAGAAAATGTGAGTGGTGCTTGCCATTGCCAAACTTGCTGCCACTATGCCACGGTGTGGTGGGTGCTTGCCATGGCATTACTTTGCAGTCGCTAAGATGTTCAGGGTGATTTTTACCATGTTACGATGAGGTTTCTTGGAAATTCTGAGTGGTTGCTAGGTACTAGTTTTACCATCCATTAGCTGACAATAGTAAGTCTGATTACTTTTGAGACTGAACAGTACAGGACGAGTTACATGCTAAAGTATAATCCTTAGGTTCATGTTCACTTTTAGACAAATATGTAACTGTAGGAAAATACATACAAATTCATAAACATCCTTAAAACACATCAAATTAAATTTCAGAATTCTGCCTTGGTTTAAGCTGTTCCCCACCTGAATACAGTACTGTTGACATCATCAGCTGGGGACGGGGCTTCAGCTCACTGGCTCACAGTTGATGTTCTCCTTCCCTGGATCTGCATTAACAGTCTGTGGAGACACGTTTCGACCTCTTCTGTCTGCTGTTGTCTGGTTCCCCAAAACCTTCCTCTGTGTTTGAAGACAGTCACATTGATTAAATATCTGATTCATACACGCACACAGTGTTGCAGATCCATATCAAAGACAATTTTGATGGTTCCACCTTGCTTAAGTCACCAGATGTTCTCTTCATCTTATTTAATATGTCAAAATGCTAGTTAAGTTTAGTTTTTTCTCACCAAAAACAGTTCATTATTTAGATCATTTTCCATTTATTCTCTGACCCCATTTGGTTTGCTCTTTTGCTAACAACATTTGCACATCTCAAATAAGAAATAGCACTGTGTTGATGGGGGCATGGTCGTGTATCTGTCTGCAGGAGAGAGCGGTAAGGCTTGTCACCTGGGTTATCATTATCTCTAACACCTGTTTATTGTTGTAGTGATAGTGGAGGGAGACATAAAAAAGCGCACGAGGCATCAGAGTGGCAGAGAGTGACCAGAGAGAGACTATACCAGTGTGTGCACGACAATAAGCATTTACTCATTTGTGTGTGTGATTACTTGGCCACTGAGTGCCCTTTTTATTTACGTTTTGTGAACGACGCTGAAGAGTAATACAAATACTCACATAGACAGTGTGCTGCCTCCTAAATATTTCATTGCCTAGATAACGAGCCTGCCACAAGCACTTACACACGAGTGTCCAATTAAGTGCAACAGTCTGGTTCCGGAAGTTATGGTCTCATTCAATATTTCCATAGGGGAATTGTTTGCAACGACAGACCTACACTGAGCTCTGAGTTTGTTAATCGATGTATATGCTTCTGTTGAAGCCAGCAGTGTGTGATATTTCAACTTTTATGTATTTAACCCTCTGGGGTCGACGGACACGTCCTGCTGGATATTTCCGTCATTACAGCGGAAACAACAAACTTCTCCGTCATTTTGGGGCATACAGATAAGTGTAAGACATCATTAGAGACTATAAAGGGTCTACTTTTATTTGTGTACACTCAAAAATAACAACAAAATCTTGTGCTTTTTTAAAATAAAGAAAATAAAAAGGGTGAGCTTTCAGCAGTATCTGTGTTCACGAGCACAAAAATGAACTGAAACTCCACGAATACTTATCACACAAACGTATGCCTTAAGAAAGCTTAAAATGTCTACTTTTAAATAAAACAATTCAAATTTAAAACAAATATTCTCCTGCAATGTAATCTGTATGAAACAAAGAGATGTACAGTTTCTAATGGCTCAGCGAATTATGTCTAATTTGATCCCACCCACCAGCAGAGCATGCGATTCATACGGTAATAACCTTAGACGATCAATGCAAACTCTAAAATTAGTAGCCTAAGGAATGGGGATGGACCAATACCACTTTTTCTTTGTATCGGCCGATCCCGATAGTTTTATTTTCTAATCAGTTTCGATAGAAGATCTATACTTCACCGTGTGGAACTGATTGGGCGAACTCTAAAATTGCATTTGGTTTGACTGATAAAAATGTCTTCCAGAGTGCTGACTGAATTAAAAAGGTTTCTCACGGGGTTAAGACCAGTACAGTCTAATAAAACATGTTTCAGGGTTAATGGATTCTGGCAGAAAGTACATGTTTGTGAATCTTCTCCTAATATTAAAAACTTGTGTGTCAACCTGGAGTGACCAATACGACAATCTGGTCCCAGCGATTTGAAAATAGAGGGGACCACGAGGAGGTTACCCCATGTGACTATACTCTCCTTAGCAACCGGCCCAATTTGGTTGCTTAGGAGACCTGGCTGGAGTCACTCAGCACGCCCTGGATTCAAACTCGCGACTCCAGGAGTGGTAGTCAGCGTCAATATATTGTTAATTCTAATAGTGTTTAAGAGTAACAGTATCCATCTTACGTTCTCCTCAATGATTAGGCGTGCCAGGTTTCTGAACACCAAATCGCCAATATGCAAAAGTGGGCAAAGTTTGACTGATCGTGAATTTTGCCAATACCAATAACTAAGGTGGTGGGATAAGGCGATAATTGAAAAATTAACAGATCGTATTTAGAATCCATTTATAGATTTTTTTTTTATTATTCTTAGACTTACCTTACTGTGACAAATTAATTAAATCCCAGATGCAGTTTTTTGTTCAACCAAAATCCCCCAAATAACCAGAAAAATTAAGACTGTGCATAACATGGGACTTTTAACAATAAACAAACCCGAAACACACTGGGGACTCTTATTTTGAAATTACAGAGCCTTGGCCCTATTAAAATGCTCTATATGAACTATTAAGTTTTTGTAGCCTACATATTCACTAAATTAAGTGTTTTGTTTGTGTTTGTGTGTGTGTATATTATATATATATATATACACACACACACACACACACACACACATACATACACACACACACACACATATACAGTATCTCACAAAAGTGAGAACACCAGTCACATTTTTGTAAATATTTGATTATATCTTTTCATGTGACAACACTGAAGAAATGACACTTTGCAACAATGTAAAGTAGTGAGTGTACAGCTTGTATAACAGTGTAAATTTGCTGTCCCCTCAAAATAACTCACCGCACAGCCATTAATGTCTAAACCGCTGGCAACAAAAGTGAGTACACAAGTAAAAATGTCCAAATTGGGCCCAAAGTGTCAATATTTTGTGTGGTAACCATTATTTTCCAGCACTGCTTTCACCCTATTGAGCATGGAGTTCACCAGAGCTTCACAGGTTGCCACTGGAGTCCTCTTCCACTCCTCCATGATGACATCATGGAGCTGGTGGATGTTAGAGACCTTGTGCTCCTCCACCTTCCGTTTGAGGATGCCCCATAGATCCTCAATAGGGTTTAGGTCTGGAGACGTGTTTGGCCAGTCTATCACCTTCACCCTCAGCTTCTTTAGCAAGGCAGTGGTCGTCTTGAAGGCATGTTTGGGGTCGTTATCATGCTGGAATACTGCCCTGCGGCTCAAACTCCGATGGGAGGGGATCATGCTCTGATTCAGCATGTATACTGCTTGACATTTTGCATGGTTCCCTCAATGAACTGTAGCTCCCCAGTGCCGGCAGCACTCATGCAGCCCCAGACCATGA
The DNA here is from genome assembly GCF_025860055.1 of Xyrauchen texanus. NCBI lineage: Eukaryota > Metazoa > Chordata > Actinopteri > Cypriniformes > Catostomidae > Xyrauchen > Xyrauchen texanus. The sequence goes on along the minus strand of NC_068323.1, from coordinate 22,484,697 downwards.
CACTCCCATCACCATGCTTGACTGTAGGCAAGACACACTTGTCTTTGTACTCCTCACCTGGTTTTCGCCACACACGCTTGACACCATCTGAACCAAATAAGTTTATCTTTGTCTCATCAGACCACAGGACATGGTTCCAGTAATCCAGGTCCTTAGTCTGCCTGTCTTCAGCAAACTGTTTGCGGGCTTTCTTGTGCATCATCTTTAGAAGAGGCTTCCTTCTGGGACGACAGCCATGCAGACCAATTTGATGCAGTTGCAGCCATCCAAACCACCGCTACCCAGCCTATTTCTCACGAATGCCAGATCGCTCGCGAACTAAATGGATGAACTGATGCTACAGACTACAGCGAACAACGTAGTGAAGGACAGCTGCATTCTGCTTTTCACAGAAACCTGGCTTCATTCATTCATCCCGGACTCTGTCATTGAGCTAGCAGGCTACACAGCACAGCGTCATGACAGAACAGTAGACTCCGGTAAGAGCAGAGGAGGGGGGCTCTGTGTGTACGTGAATAACAGCTGGTGTACTAACACAGTGACTGTGGAGAGCCAATGCTCCCCAGATTTGGAGTATGTGACTGTTAAATGCAGGCCCATTTACCTCCCAAGAGAGTTTACTGTGGTCATGATAACTCTGCTGTTTGCATCCCACCAGATGCTAATGCGAACTCAGCTATTGGACTTTTACATGGCAGCATTAGCATTCAGCAGAGCAAGTATCCTGACGCTGTGCAGATTATAGCAGAGGATTTCAACCATGCAGATTTAAAGGCAGCATTCCCTAAATTCCACCAGCATGTTAAGTGTGCTACTAGGGGAACTAAGACTCTGGACAAGGTCTACACCAACATCAAACTAGGCTACAGGGCTAGACCACAACCACACCTGGGACAGTCTGACCATGTGTCTCTGCTTTTGATCCCTGCATATGTCCCCATCAAGAAAACGGCTCCTACATCACAAAAACGGTCACCACCTGGCCTGAGGGTGCACCCAGCAGCTGCAGGACTGCTTTGATAGGACCAACTGGGGGGTCTTCGAACATCAGGGCCTGTGTTCAGCACCTCACCAACTACAGGGCCGACCTCGGAGCTGCTGATGGTGACACCGCTCTGAATATCTTCTTTGCCCGCTTTGAGGTGACACCACCAGGGACAGCATCACCAAACCCCGTGGTCCACAGCAGCTTAAACCTCACAGTAGAGGAGTATGAAGTGAGGCGCATACTGCGGGCCGTCAACCCGAGGAAGGCTGCGGGACCCGATGGCGTCCCGGGACGTGTGCTGATGAGCTGGCTGGAGTCTTTACAAGGATTTTCAACCTGTCTTTGGAACAGTCCACGGTACCACCCTGCCTAAAGTCCTCCACCATAGTCCCCCTGCCGAAAAGACACCACATTTCCAGCCTCAACGACTATCAGCCAGTAGCACTGACACTAGTGGTGATGAAGTGCTTTGAAAAACTAGTCCGGAGTCACATCATTGCAACATTGCCATGAAGCCTTGACCCCCACTAGTTTGCCTACAGAGCGAACCGATCCACGGATGACACCATGGCCACAGCACTACATGCTGCACTGTCACACCTGGAGCAGCAGGGGAGCTATGTGCGGATGCTCTTCGTGGATTACAGTTCTGCATTCAACACCATCCTCCCACACAAACTGGTGGTAAAACTGGGTGACCTGGGGCTTCCACATTCCACCTGCATGTGGATACATAGCTTCCTCTCGGGCCGCAGACAGAGGGTCAGAGTGGGCCGTCATACATCCACAGCCCTGAGCCTCAACACTGGCTCACCCCAGGGCTGTGTACTGAGCCCCCTGCTCTACTCCCTCTACACACATGACTGTGCCCCCGTCCATCATAGCAACACCATTGTGAAGTTTGCTGATGACACCACAGTGGTGGGGCTCATCTCTGGGGGGGATGAGTCTGCCTACAGGGACGAGGTGGAGCGGCTGACAGCATGGTGCAGGGGCAACAACCTGCTCCTTAACACCACAAAGACCAAGGAGCTCATAATAGACTACAGGAGAAAGAAAACGGACACTCCACCACTAATCATCAACGGGGACTGTGTGGAGAGTGTGGCAGACTTCCGCTTCCTGGGAGTCCACATTGGGGAGGGCCTGACCTGGAGCGTCAACACCGCTGAGCTACTGAAAAAGGCCCAGCAGAGACTTCTGAGAATACTCAGGAAGAATAACATCACACAGAAACTGCTAGTGTCCTTCTATCGAGCCTCCATTGAAAGCATTCTTACATACTGCATATGTGTATGGTACACCAGCTGCACAGTGGCTCAGAGGAAAGCACTGCAGAGGGTCATCAACACGGCCCAAAAACAAATCGCTGGCTGCCCTCTCCCCACACTGCAAGAACTACACAGCTCCAGTAGCATCAAAAAAGCACAGAACATTATAAAGGACTCTTCACACCCTGGACACTCTCTGTTTGAGTTGTTGCCATCAGGCAGACGATTCAGATCAGTCAAAACAAGGACAACCCGATTCAAACACAGCTTTTATCCTACAGCAATCACCATACTCAATACTGCTAATTAATTATGAAGTAATACTGTTTACAATTGACTGTAAAAAGGGATGTGCAATGATAAAATGTACTTTTATGTGGGCATACTTGGGCAGTTTTTATATACAATTTTTTTATTTTATGAATTTATGAATGATGTACTGACTGGTGAGCACTTTAAATTTCGTTGTACTGGTGACAATGACAATAAAGGATCTATCTATCTATCTATCACTACTTTACATTGTAGCAAAGTGTCATTTCTTCAGTGTTGTCACATGAAAAGATATAATCAAAAATTTACAAAAATGTGAGGAGTGTACTCACTTTTGTGAGATACTGTATATATGTGATGTGGCACATTTCCATACAGTTGGACTTTTCTTTGCATGCCCTCACATGCCATTTAGAACCCTTGATAATCTAAACAAAATATGCATTGAAATGGGGATACAAATATGAATGAATATTGTCAATGATGAAAGATTAAGATACAGCAAATCCCCATGTCAGTTTTTATTTCACATCTAGAGGCCACTGTTATCCTGTATAACCAAGCCGTTTTAACTATCAAAACTTCCAACGCCGGCCACAAAGGGACATGGAGGAATAAAAAAAAAATGATAAGATATCTGCAACTATCGGCATACAGTAGATTTATGCAGATAACTGATACTTCCAAAAAGCTCAGATTGACAACAATTAATTGGTAAAAAAATTATATATTGGTCTACCTATAGAATTCAATGCATTAATCTCTGATGTCAGTAAATTGCAGAAGACTGGAATCAGGCATTTTAGCAGCTTGGTTTCAGTAAATGCTCTTTATGGACAGGGGAGGAGTTATGCAAGTTACAGTGTTTTCATAGAGCAATTAACTCTTTTGTCCCAAAAGATTGAAGAAATAAGATCTCTCATGATATGACCCCTTTAAACTACCTTGATGCATCATTTTCTAACTACTTTATTTGCAAAGAATTTCACTCAATGAACTAAAGGACATACAACTTGAAAAGATTCTGCCAACATCTAATAACTAATGTCTACAGAATAAGATATAGGGTGAATAGTCTCACAGATTTAGTTTGATTAAATCAGAGGTAGAGTGATCTGACCTTGATAAGACCACCAAAGGAGCGAGAGCGGGCGTGTTTTTTACTAGTAGGAGTCGTATTCTCATTGACAGGGGTCCCTGGGGTAGACTGCTTGCCAAGCTGAAATGATTAACAGTGACAAAATAGTTATAGCAATAAATTACTATAAAAGAAAAATATAAAAACTCTAATTAAATAATAATACAACAACAAAAAAAAACAGGGCTGAATATGCAAAATACCTGTCTGATGAGCTTTTTCTTCTTGGCTGAGTTTGGCATTTTATCACTGACGTGTCGATAGAGCTCTTTGAGTGCTTCTTCTGTGTGATTATCAGAGTCTAAACCCACTCGTGCTCCAGTCCTCTTACATGCTGACATGAAAGGAGAACCACTGACTGATAAAAGCTCAAGATCATCCTTTAAACAGTGAGAGAACCACAGAAAGAGATTACAGTTTTGAACAGAGATTGTGTTACGGTTCAATCAATGCCTCTATCAGGGTTAGAGCACATAATAGAGTGAAAACAAACATGAATTGCACAGACCTTGGAGTGAATGATTTTGGTATTTGCGAACTGAAGTCTTGCATGCTCTCTCAGATAGGTCGGCGCCTTCACAAATTTGAGGACAGACAGAGATTTCAATAGACATCCAATGAGAAAACCACTTCCATAAAGTCTTCAGATATTTGTGTAAGAAAGATCATGTAAAATTCAGTTTTATGATATTGTTTGCTTTTCAACAAAGACCTTTAGTTTCCCCTTTGGTCTTTTAACAAAATAGAATTATATTGGCTTAAAATATATAGGTTTGGATCAATGAAATTACCCAACTTGCATCTTGACCAAATCCAAGATCAAAAGCCTGGAAGATGTTAATATATGAAATAGAGGAAATTCATGGTTTTACAAATCATTACCATTTGAAGAGGAAGAAGAAAAAAGTTTAGAAAAGCGGCAGTCAAAATAGTACCCGAAATATCTTCTGTGAATGTTTGATGAGAAATGCCATTCCACTGTTCAGCTTCTTCAGGTTATCCTGAAGGTCACTGGCATTCATCTAAAGAAAGCAGGAAATACAAGGGACATTTTGGACAACTTTTTTGAAAAAACTAAATGATCATTTTAATTCTCTTCTTCATGTAAACGTACGCTCAGTTTCTTTTCCTCATTAGAGTTTTAGCCCAAAATAATTAAATACTACTTTTGAAAAATATGTTTCAAGAACATATAAGTCAAGTACACTGGAGATGAAGACTCCAGCCATAATCAGTAGCCTAAGGAATGGGGATGGACCAATACCACTTTTTTTTTTGTACCGGCCGATCCCAGTAGTTTTATTTCCTAACCAGTTTTGAAAGAAGATCTATACCTCACTGTGTGGAACTGATTGCGAGAACTCTTTTAGGTGTCAAGAAACACAAACCTCTAAGAATAAATAATTTCATTATAAAAGAGAGAAATAAATATTTTATAAATGTATAGCCTATTTTATGAACCGTATTTGTTAACAAGTTTATTGTATAAAGCAGTTATAACCGAACCAAACTCTGAAGCGTGCAGCGCATGCAAACTATTAGTTTTATTTTTTAAAGGGCAGCCTTTTGCGATTCATAAAGCTATCGATTGGCTTATTAGACTGAATATATTGGACAAGTCATATGGACTACGTGAAAGGTACTTTTATGATTGACAGTTACAACTATGACTAACACACAGGATTGGATATGGATGACACTAGGACCAATCGCGACTAGGGGTTCTGTGATGCTGCTAGGCGACACTTGAAATACTATTCAGATAATATTTTTCCCCTGTTCAACATTTTTACACATTTATGTCTATTTTTATAGATGCTGCGCTTAAATTACTGTCATATTAATGTTACACATTTTAAAATATAATTAATAACACAAATATAATTCTACAAACAAAAAAAAGATTATCTGGAGCAGATACAATGTTGCATTTCACCTCAGGCTGCACATGCTTCTTCCCTCTCTCACTCGCGGCACGCACAGGAAAATGTCCTCTCGCTAGACAAGCAAACTCAGCAAAGTAGTGATTTGAATCAATTGAAAGTCATATGTTTTCACAAATTTGTCTTTTTTAAATCTGTACGTGCTTCCAAGTTATTTTCCCAACGAGTGGGCTTTTTCCAAGCGCAGGACAGCCACCTCAGGTGAGTCAAGTCCCATCTTTCACCGGACCATGTTGACGTGTTCATTTTGCTCATCAAAACATGTATGCTTTTGATTAATAAGCCTAGAAAATGACTGTTTTAGGCAAGGAATGACATTTTTTAATCTGCTGATCTAGAAGGCTATTTTCAACGTCAGCGAAATTAGTCGTTCCGCACATCCCAAATTGCGACCAATCTACAAACCTGAATATCAGAGCCAATATCGATCCAGGTAAAGGATCAGTGCATCCCTACAAATAAAAGCAGTTTTATTTGACATGGAGTGGGACACCTCATAAGGGCAGACATATTGAGATCACATGACCAGCAGAATATGACTTAATTTATCTTGGAAATGCCTCAACGCAGTGGTGCTCAGGAATGTGCGCCCAGCACCATATGTAGAATAAAACTGCTTTTTCTCCAACACTGTTATGACTACAGTAGTGTGAGTGTACATACTTTTAAAGAATTTTCAATAAAATTACTAATTTAAATTCTAGTTAAAAGTTTAGTAAATAACAAAAATGTCACCATGTGCTCCTTTAAAGAAAATTAAAGTGCGTACGTTCTTGGGCCAGATGACGTGAGGTGCAAACATGAGTGCGAGGTTGTACGCAGACATCTTGTTCTTGTCCTGTTGTTTGGCGGTGTGATAGAGCAGATCCAGCAGTAGTTTAAGCAGTGTGCGGTTAGCGGTGGGCAGCAGCATCAGCAGCAGCTGTAAAGCCTCTATTTGACGCTCTTTATCGGGCAAACTCGTCTTATTACCTCGGTCATCAAACATGGTCAGTTCTGCCAAGAAAAAAGGAAGCGTAGCAGTGAGGTCAAGGAAGGTTTTTGTAGTTTTGTATACTGCAAGTATTCGAGTATACCTGTAATTTTCAGGTGTGCGTGTAAGTGCCTGTGCGTCAGAAGGGGCTCAGGCAGCTCTCCCAGAAAGCTTTTAAGGAGGGTGGCAACATCGTTGGGATGGAAGTCACCGCAGCCAAAGTCAATATCAGCTCCAGTGTTGAGCTGCTCTCTCAGTGTTTGCTGCCTCAGACTGTTCCCAGGAACCCGGAAAAGACCCTCCACATGCAGATCTACAAGTGAATAATCAGTCACACCATTGCTTCATAGGTTCCTTTGCAAAAATCAATGTAATTTCCCAACAAAAACATAAAATCAGTTGAAATCAGTGTTGGAAAAACTTAAAGCACAATAGTTTCAAGTGGCATTGTTTATTGGAAGTATAATGAAAAAGTAACGAACAAAATTAAATTAAACTGGGATAGGAGAAAGCATTTGAAAGTTTGTGTCTGCTGTGTCTATTTGAAATATATGATAAAATAAACAGAGACTCACGAGATCAAGTGAATAAAAATCACACTCACTTTTGCTGAGGTAAATGATTAGTTGATATATGTGGGCTATTCCTTCCTCTGTTAGGGGCATACCAAACACAACACCTTTATCTGGTAAATAAAGAAAAGATTATTAGAATCAAAGTTGATTATTGGCCAATGGAAGTTGAAAAAACACAACCAAGGGCCAGTAGCACTTTCTGAAATGCAAAATAGAAGTTTACAAAATTAATGTCAGTCCATATTTCTGTTGGGGTCTATAGGGCTTTTCACACTTGAAAAAGTTATCCCTGGATTATTCTAAACCCCGGGTGAACAGAATCCTGAGTTATCCTCTTTTATGTAATAAAACACTATTCATACTTTAACCTTGATTCATAATTAATCCTGGGTGTTCATGTTCCACACTGTACATTTGTAAACCCCGGGTTAACATTCTTATTTGCATATCTGCGGTGTCAATAGCAATGATAGGACAAATATTGCTTGCAGCGGACACGCAACCCATCAGTGGACCTGCCCTGCTCTTCTGTGGAAATGTTGCAAAGCAATTCAGCTTTGTTTGTCTTTCATATTCTGAAATATGTAACCAAAACAAGGAATACTGTCTTTTCATCATGGCAGTTATTGTGTTTGCCACCACAGTTCGACATTTTATAGGTTACCCTCAGACGAGCAATTTAAACCATGCGTGAAAGTTTCAGCAATGGGACAAACTGCATGAATACTTAATGAGACTTTATATGATTGGTTGTCTGTTGCTTGACAACTTTCTGTAACATTCTAACACCACATCTTTTCACACTGTAAAACTTTGGAACCGCATTATGGGGTTAACCCTGCAAATGCAGTGCTAACCATGCTCTGGAGCAGGGTTTTATAACCCAGGGTAAAAAGCAGTGCTAACCCCCTTTCAAAATTACAAGTGTGAAACGTTGCTTTCTAAAGCGGGGTTTAGCATGAACATAACCCAGGGTTCAGCGCAGTGTGAAAAGCCCTTGTGTGATTTTCCGCGATATAGAAGGGCTGCAACACCAATGATCATTTTAGCTTAAACAAAAATGGCTTAGAGGCATCAATTCATTTTTGCAGTGGTGTGTTTTGTGAAAGTATGTGGTCATACTCAGATGCACAGGTAAATGTCTAAACTTGCAGGGCATTACTGCCTGACACACCTCCGCCGGTGCCTTCAGTTGTCCAGCTATGGGATCATCAGCTGGGAGCCACCTATCATGGAAGTTTCGTCCCTATTAATCCCGGAAAATCTCTTGGTGGTGGGGCGGCGGTCAGCGACGTCTCCCTGCCACCCCCGCAGTTGGACACCAGATCCTTTAGATTGCTTTCCCATCAAGATATTCCTCCTTTACCATTGAGACATACCATACAACAACCCCCAGCAGACCTACCCCATGTCCAAGGCCTCTTATCTGTTAGAAAAAACAAGCCATCAATCTCTGCGCACTACCCGTCCAGTGCCTGTCCTTAAACCAATCCTCCAACAAATCAAGTAGGAGAGCGACGTGAGGTTTCTGCTTCCTCTGCCATTTCCTTCAGAGACTTCTTCAACACTGATCCAAAGATACCAATGTTTTTCATCAGGTGTTGCACTGATGTTCCAATAAACCCTTGACACCCGACCTTCCACAGGGTAAGTGGCAGATCTGCATCCATTTTCCCTGCACTTGGCGGCCAGATCAGCATATTTGACCTTCTTCCTCTTATAGGCTGCCCCCAGTCACTCTTCCCATGGGACAGTAATTTCAATCATTATGACTTTCCTAGCTGATGCTGATCATAACAATATTTCCAGCCTCAAGAAGGTAATGGCGATCTCAGAAGGAAATTTTAGCAGCTGACCAAGGTCAAGTGATTAACCAATCACTTCTATGTGCCAGAATTGACCTTTCCTCCATCCGTACAGTACCTTGTGCAGCACCTCCCTTTTTAAAAAACTCAATGCACTTTCTCTGAGGAGCATGATGGCCTTTGTTGGTCTTTATTCTACACAACTCAAACATCTCTGCCAGCTTTCGCAGAACCTGATCATGCTGCCACCAGTCCCGTTCTTGTGCCAAGGCGGTCTTGCACTTGTTCTTGTGGCATCACAGAGGGGACAACTCTCCTCTTTGCCATACCATAACCTAAGAATGATTTTTAGTTAAAGCAGCAAACCCCAGGACATGAAGTACAAATCACTGCATAAGTAAAGTTTGTCAAGTCAACTTGGATGTTAGCTTGACAAAGCCTTGTCTGAAAGTTTGAACTAGTTTTATAAGGTTGATTGTTATTCAGACATTAGAGTTAGACAAATAGCTAGCTAGCCATAGAAAACATCAGACAGACAGACAGTTAACCCATTGGATTATATTAGAATGACAGATTTATGGACAGTTAACCCATTGGATTAGATTAGAGGGACAGATTGATAATTAACCCATTGGATTAGATTAGACAGACAGATGGACTGTTAACCCATTGGATTATACCCATATTGATAATTAACCCACTGGATTAGATTAGACAGACAGATGGACTGTTAACCCATTGGATTATACTGGATGGACAGTTAACCCATTGGATTATATTGGATGGACAGTTAACCCATTGGATTATATTGGATGGAAAATGGATGGACAGTTAATCCATTGGATTAGATTAGAAGGATGGATGGATGGATGGAGAGTTAACCCATTGGATTAGATTAGATGGATGGATGGACAGTTAACCCATTGAATTAGATTAGATGGATGGATGGACAGTTAACCCACTGGATTTGATTAGATGGATGGATAGTTAACCCATTGGATTTGATTAGAAGGACGGATGGACATTTAACCCATTGGATTTGATTAGAAGGACGGATGGACAGTTAACCTATTGGATTTGATTAGAAGGATGGATGGACAATTAACCCAAGGATGGACGGATGGATGAATCCATTGGTAAATGGCGCCTTGTGGAACCAACAGAAAGAGGCACAAAATCACTTTGCCAATCTTTTGGCTATAGTCACTCGATGGTGGAATGACTTTCCCCAACTCCATCAGTGAAGCAGTCTCCCTCTCCATCTTAAAAAAATGACTAAAGACAAAAATTTTCCGTGAGCACTAGACCTACACTCATAATAATAATAAAAAAAATAATAATACAAATTGTTGCACTCTAATCAAGACTTGTGTCTCTGCAGAATAAAAATAGTTGTTTACAAACCAGAATGGACATTATTTTACCGATTTACACAATTTGTCTACTACATTGAGGTTCCCTACTTTCAGTGGATAGTTGAGAAACGGCAATCTTGGTTTGGAAACGCCCACTGATTACTACATTGAGATTGCATATTTTCATTGGATAGCTGAAAAACTCCTATGCAAACAACCATGCAACAACAGAAAATAAGTCAAGCAAAAGGGATGCAGTCAATAAAAACTGGCTACAACTCCCAACAATCATCAGACCTTTGCGTTTGAGGAAGTTGAAGGAGCGGAAAAATCCTCCTGCCATGGTGCCGTTGGGAGTCTTGGGTTCCTCGTCCTCCAGTAACTGGGAGAATTCAGCACCAGGGAGGTCAATGAGCCGTGTGATGTTACTCAGCACCAGCTCAGTGAAGGCTTCAGGACATTCATGACGCAGTTTCTCCACAAAGAAGTCTGGATTGAAGATGATGGGCAGCCGGCCATCACCACTGCTGCCTGATTCTGCATCCTGACTGATCACAACATTGCACACTGTGCCCCTGTAAAAATATGCAGATATACAATACATACATGGTGTGTGTGTATAAACATAAATTATATACAAACATACATACACCGATCACATCTTTAAAACCACCAGCCTAATATTGTGTAGGTCCCCTTGTGCCACCAAAACAGCATCCACCAGCATCTCAGAATAGCATTTTGAGATTCTATTCTTCTCATCTCAATTGTACGGTGCGGTTATCTGAGTTACTGTAGACTTTGTCAGTTCGAACAAGTCTGGCCATTCTCTGTTGACCTCCCTCATCAACAAGGTGTTTCCATCTGCAGAACTGCCCCTCACTAGATGTTTTTTGTTTTTGGCACCATTCCGAGTAAATTCTAGAGACTGCTGCATTTACAGAAATACTCAAACCAGCATGTCTGGCACCAACAATCATCCATGCGATTATCTAATCAGCCAATCGTGTGGCAGCAGTGCAGTGCATAAAATTATGCAGATACAGGTCAGGAGCTTCAGATATTGTTCACATCAACCATCAGAATGGGAAAAAATGTATCTCAGTGATTTGGACAATGGCATGATTGTTGGTGCCAGATTGGTTTGAGTATTTCTGTAACTGCTGATCTCCTGGGATTTTCACTCACAACAGTGCCAAAAACATATATATATGTTGGAATAATGTACAGATTTTGCTGTTGTTTTGGAAGGAAATATGTACTTCAATTCACCAAAGTGGCATTCAACTGATCACAAAATATAGTCAGGACATTAATGATGTAAAAACAGCACAATCACTATTTGGGAAAAAAGTCATTTTTGATCAAATCTAGACAGACCCCATTTCCAGCAGCCATCACTCCAACACCTTATACTTGAGTAATCATGCTAAACTGCTAATTTGGCACTAGAAAATCACTTGCCATTATATCAAACACAGTTGAAAGATATTTGGTTCATTAAATGAAGATTAACATTGCCTTTGTTTTTCTTTTTGAGTTGCCACAGTATGCAATAGACTGGCATTTATTTAGGTCAATATTAGGTCAAAAACAAAACATAAAAACAAAAAAGAAACAAGTCAATCATTGTTTTGAGGAATGAAGGCATGAAACTGCCAACAAAACCTGAAGATTTCATTCAAAAGGTGTGCACTACAGTTTTCAAAGACAAAGAACAACTGGCTCTAACAAGGACAGAAAGAGATATGGAAGGCCAGATGTACAACTAAACAAGATGATAAGTACATCAGAGTCTCTAGTTTGTAGGGCTGGGTATTCAGTTCGATACATTTTAGGCACCGACCAAATTGCCTCTAAATGTGTCGGAAAAACCAGCAAGAGACTGTCTGAACACTTTGTTATTTTATAGAGAGAAATGCACATTCAGGTTGAGCAAACAGATGATGATCTCGGGATCAATGATGGTCAGAGTGATCACCAATAGCAGATACCTTTGACCATGTCATGAAGATATTTGGCTCGTTTTCCCATTAATCTATTAAATTATTATTATTCGACTATTATTATTATCATCATCAAATTAATATAACAAATAATTTGCCCGGAGACACAAAAGACACGCATTTGAAGAAACACTCTTCATTATATTAAGTACAGATGACAGAAAAGCTGTATATGCGCATTTATGACGCGTTGATACAGAGTCGTGCAGTCTTGTGGAGCACGCGCATCTACGGATCTCACACTTTGTTTCTGCCTTCCGATTTAAATTTTTTATGAGTGCTGTAAATTACCTCAGACATCTCAGCTCAGGAGGTGCTTTGAGTTCAGTTAACTTTATTTCCACAGAGCAGTTTATTGTGAACGCAACTCTGCAGCCTGTAAAATAATACAAACTATATAAAATAATACAAAATGTATAAAATAATACAAAAATATGTTCACCTCGAACCATGATTTATATTTCAGTGATTATCATCATCATTACAATTATTATCATGTCTTCATTTGTGTAAAATAATTTTCTGCCTGCATGTTTAGACGGATTCTTGCCTGACAGTAAATGGAAAAGTGGTTACGTAAATGTGTGTGTGTGTGTGTGTGTGTGTGTGTGTGTGTATATATCAGGGCTTGTCCGCTTGTCCGGGACAAGTGGATTTTTTGTAGGACAAGTAGAAGAGAAAATTAGTTGTCCGACCGGACAAGTTAAATTTCAAACAAAATAAAATGCCATGTTACTTCACGTTATGTGCCACTCATTACGCCTATTTTACAGATTTAATTTAATCGATTTGAAACTAACACATTTTTTAATAAACACAAGATTCTGACGCATATCCAAGGGTTTGTGCGGAGTGTGGAGCGCGCACTGCATGGAACAGAGGCGCGGGCGCGAACACTTGGGTTTTCCTATCAACAGTGGAAACAACTTAAATACTCTAACATTTCTGGTCATACTGAAAATAATAATACATAATTTGCAACTACTTTTATTTGTGTAAACTCACAATAACAAGAAAACGTGCTTTTGCAAAATAAAATAAAACAATCAGGCGGGCTTTCATGGTCTCCGTGAACTGAAACTGAACTGAAACAAAATATAGTCTATGTAACGTTAGGCTAAAGCTTGAAATGTCCACTTTTAAAGAACCAATTCGAATCTAAAGAAAATAGCCTAACGTTACCGTCTGATTATGCAATCCATATGAATTTCTCTCTAAAGGCGCATCCGCTTTACATCGGAGATGGAGGTATATTTCCAGCAAACACCGATTTAGAAAACATTAAAATGCCTCGTTATTTTTTCAGGTTATAAACAGAAAAGCTCCAAAAACAAGAAGTCACCTTAAACCAACAACATAGGAATTAAAACGGGAACGAAATTTTTTAACCAAATGGAAAGATGAATTCGACTGGGTTATTTATGAAGACGGAGTAATGTTCTGTGGCGTCTGTCGGGCGCAACCCAACCTGGCTGACAAGTAAGTGACGTTAGCTAGCTAACTTAGCGTCGGCAGCTGTGTAGCTACTGTAAGCAAGCATTAAAAGCATTAAAGCATTAGTTCACCTCAAAATGAAAATTCCATCTAATTTTCTCCTCCAACTTCAAAATCGTCCGACATCTTTGTTTTATTTTATAATTATTAATAAAAAAATAATATTTCGTGACGTTTCCAACGTCGCAGACCAGCACAAGACCAACAATTGTGGTTATAAAAAGAATAAATATTTTTTTTTTTTTAGAAAATGAACGATCGTTTCGCTAGATAAAGACCCAATTCCTCAGCTGAACGTGCACAGCCCTTTGAAGCACTTCAAAGCCCTTTTAAACTGCATCGATTTGGACTTCAACGTGTTGTTAAACTTAATCATATTTATTTAGGCATATCGTATCAGTTAATTGCCTAGGCATTGTTTCTAATTTAAAATAATCTATTATTTAGATTTCATTTCAACTTTATTTCAATTGCTGAGCAATGGTTGCGCTTGAAGTCCATTGTGTGGAGAAAAATCCTGAAATGTTTTCCTCAAAAAACTTAATTTCTTTTCCACTGAAGAAAGAAAGACATGAACATCTTGGATGGCATTGGGGTGAGTAAATTATCATAAAATTTTCATTTTGAGGTGAACTAATCCTTTAACAGCATTTGTATTGGTTGTACAATGTACATAGTTAAATATTACTATTAGCCATTTGCCTACTTTAGCAAGTCACAGTATTTCCAAGCCCTGATAATGTACTGAACTGTAACTGAGATGACGCAGTAAATAATTCTTCTTTCAAGTAACTGCACGGTCTGTATGTTACCAAAGGACCTTGGGACGAAGCTGCAAAACAGTACATAACAGAAATTGTGTAAATGTTTTAAACGCTTTCAATGGTTTGTTCGAATTCTGCATTAGCAAAACACAAAAAAAATAAATGAAATTATAAATCTTTACCCGGGCAAGTGACTTTTGTGCAAGGACAAGTGAAACATAAATGTACTTGTCCGAAGGACAAGTGCCTCAAAAAGTTAATGTCAACACACACACACACACACACATTTATGATTTAATTATTTGCTTTTTCGTTTCGTCTGGAGTGCAATTTTAATTTAGAAATGTATTTGATTTGTTTTTTATTTTATTTATTTATTTTAATTATTTAATATTCAATGTAAAATCAATAACGCAAGAATATTCAAATTTATTCACACACATGATATATTTTCCTGGATAACGAATTACCTGACGGGTAGAGAATGCATGGATGAAGCTTCTTTACCAGAGAGCTGATCATCTTTTGTAAAGCCATCTTTCAAAAAAGTTTAACAACACATTTTAAATGCACTTATTTTTTTCCAGTTTCATCTGATTTTTTTGTTAAAATAAATACAAAATAAAGTTCAAAGTTTGAAATCAAGGGGTCTTGCTTTATTGTGTAAACTTAACCCTAACCATGTTTACCGAGAATTATCACATAGTACCACCTAGCGTCCAACCAGCAGTAATAGTTCATCGTTTTCCCGCAGAGTTTTTATTTTTACTCAAACAAAGTATCGTTATAGGTATTGAAGTCAAGGTATTGGTATCGAAACATTTTTAACGATACCCAACCCTACTAGTTTGAGAAATAGAGGCCTCACATTTCCTCAGGTGACAGCTTCATTGAATTCTACCCGCTCAACACCAGTTTCATGTACAACAGTAAAGAGAAGACTCAGTGGTGCAGCCTTATAGGAAGAACTGCAAAGAAAAAGCAATTTTTGAAACAGAAAAACTAAATGAAAAGTTTAGAGTTTGCAAAGAAACACAGACATTGGACAACAGATAATTGGAAAAGAATGTTATGGATCTTAACCACATTGAGTTTTTATGGGATCAGCTAGACTGTAAGGTGCGTGAGAAGTGCCCGACAAGACAGACACATCTATGGCAAGTGCTACAGGAAGTGTGGGGTGAAATGTCACCTGAGTATCTGGACAAACTGATAGCTAGAATGCCAAAGATCTGCAAAGCTGATTTTTTTCAGCTTTTTTATTTATTTTTTTAAGTTCATGCAGTGGCTGCAATTTCATGACACCTCTTTACATAGAAAAATAGCTGCCAAAACTGCCCAAGAGCATTCCAAAAATAACCTCCCAGTGGACTGACTTACCTTGAAAAAGAGACTTTGTTGAAAGGATCCAGAAATACGTTTGGACCATTCTTAATCCTTTGTTTTTGTTTACATTCTATATATTACACAGCTGCCACACGATTGGCTGATTAGATAATCGCAAGTAGATGTACATGTGTACCTAATAAAGTGGCCGGTGAGTGTAAAACGGAAGTACCACGGTACAGTTGTAGCATTACCGTGGTGGTACGTTATATATGTATGCAATACAGTAGCTTCGAATGATTACCACATTAATGTACTGTAAACCTCAAAGAATACCAGGCATACCATGGTATAAGTCCTTCTACTTTTAGTTAGTTCAATAAATACAGTTAGTATGTTTTTTTGGTAAATGTTTGTAAGGATAATCAGCTGATTTGCCATTTGTACTTCATACTTGAATGGTTAGAAACAAACAGCAGCAGCTCTCTAGGCAACCGTTTCACTCGGTGTTACTACCCAGTAATTTACTTTCATTTTTGAAAAAGTACGCTCACTTTTCAGACTATATATGTCGAGTTAATATCGCTGTAAAGGAAAAATTGTTACCTTCTGTCTCGTTTATTTACATCGGTGTCTTTCTCCGCGGCCATCTTTCATCTTCCGTTTGAATCTGCCGCTACTGAGGCGTCATCCGCTGCTTAATCATGATTGGCCAACAACCGATAAATGGGAGGAGCTACAGGGCAAGACTGCTTTCCTTAGCGCTGATTGGTCTATTCAAATGTTTCAGATAGCTGTCCGCGAAAGGTGCTACAGTGCTGAGAAGTTTTGTAAAATTAATTGTTTTCACTCGCCACGCTTTAAAAACTAAAAATATTCCATTATGTTTTACTGTTAACAATCGTTTTTTCTTTCAATCAAAATTAAAAATGTATTTCCTTTATTCAAAAAAACAATTTGACAGGTTTTAAAATCCTTTATTAGCAATAGCTGCTCAAGTTTCCAGAAAAAAGATTCAACAATTATATTATGCAAGATATAGTGTATATCTTGTAAAGAATGGGTAAAAGAATGGGTAAAAATGACTATGTTTTCACTAAACCACAGCAAGGATTTTATAAATATGCATTCGGAAGACAAATCCACATTACACATTACAAATAACCACAAACATTTTTAGTAATGCATTTCAAAACATATGAAAAGTTATTACTATAATTTTCGTCCGTGATATTCATAGTCAATTGTGTGTATACAATATTAATTAGCAATCTATAACAAAATAAAATTAATTGAATGGCAATATCTGACATGAAAATTGATGACAGTTAAACTGAATTTTGCAATTTATTTTCATAATTCAGATTCAGAGCATTTTAGGATGAACTGACTTTAAAATATGTCATTACAATATAAATATATAGAAACATAGCAGAAAACATGGTAAGACCAGTGATATAACTTATTGTAAAATCTCAACATAATTTAAATGTATTCAGGTGTACATTGTCAGTATTTCTTGTAAGTAAAAGATGGAGGCAGTCACTGAATCAATGTCACAACAGACTGTTTTGCTTCCAGAAAGTTCGGCAAAGGGCATCATCGAGCTAAAAGACGTGGTCAAACAATTGCATAGACTCTATGATGGTCTCATCCTAAACAAAAAAAGTTGACAAAAAGACCAAGTGAAACACAAATAACGTTTCACATAGCCAGTTAGACACCATGGACAGAAAAAGATAGGTAAAACAGAAGCAATACTCCATAGTTTCAAGAGTAATGCATTATTGTCAGTCTATAATTGATTGTCATCCTTTTACCTTTTGACATGACTCCAGGAATTCCTCCATAGTGACAATGCCATCATTATTGCGATCCATTTTCTGAAAGAACAAAAAACATGAATGGTTGCTTTGAAAACTATTGTGCCAGAAAAGTGGCAAGCTGGGATCAACGATTGTACATAAGTGTGCACCCCAGTCTCACGAAAAATTACATGAATGTGCCAACATTTTTGTAGAATGGCTGCAGTTTCCCAGTGAAATGTCCAGCGGGGGCGCTATAAGCAAGTGAAATAATGTCGTAATCAGACAATGTTTTTAAGGTGACCATTAAATTGAGGTTTTAATGAGTAAAATTTGCCTCTGTAACCTAAAATTTTAACCTAAACCTAACCGATAGTGTCCAAAAACAAAAAGCGAAATGAAAAGCATATTTTCTAAAGCAACCACATCATTTTGTGTCACTTCTATGACACGTTCGTCTAACGTACCAGCTTGTTTGCTTGACTGGTCTCAAACCGTGGTCCTCCGAGTCCAAAGTCAAACACTCTGTGAGGTGAGTTGCCGCGGAAGCTAATCGCACTGGAAAAAGTGTGTAAATGTAGGTGCGTTCATAATACAAACGTTAAATTGTATCGTTTTTCAAATTATGTGTTTTAGTAAGTGTTTCAAAATCATAACGTAGTAGTGTGTGAGTAATAGAGTGAAAAATATGTGATTATAAATTCATAATCAGCCATTGTAGTCGTGATTTGTGTGAAAGTGAATAAAACGCACAGTTGTTGCAGCACCTCTAGTGTTCATTTCACCAGAATACTGCGCCAAAATGTGGAATATGGCACATAAAATATTAATATTAGTTATAACAATATTAGTTATAACAATTATACACAATTAAGTTATAGTAACATTCATATTCACAAAGAGTGGAAAGGGATTTAGAAACAAAGTGAGATAAAATACTTTATCATTACCTGGAAGAAACTCTCTACATGCTCTTTGGGAGCGCTGTCCTTCATACATGGATTTGTGCATTTCCCCATCATATCATATATAGACTTCATAATATCATTCATCTCCTGAAAGAGACAAAAAGAAGAAATGGACACCCCTCTTAGTGTGTTCTATGTAACTAATGTAGTCAATAAACCCACTTTTACAGGAATGTACTTACAATGGGATTCTATGGGGCAAGGCATTGCAGTAGAATAAACGTTCAAATATATTTTCAGAAGTATAGCTACAAGACTTCAACACTATATGTGTTAATATCAGACAAATGTGATCAAATCACTTACTAACCTTGTCTGTGTAAAGTTATATCCAGTTTACATTGAAAATGACCATTTAAACCCACAAACTTTCCAGTCTGATCTTACGCAGCAGTACAGAGGTGAAATGTCCACTAGGTGGCACTAAAAGCAAGTACAATTTTCTATTAGCTATTTAGTATTTAGTTAATCGAGTTTTAAATCAACAAAACCGACCTCCCTAACCTAAACCTTAAACTTAAACCTAACCGATAGTGTTATAAAAGCAAACGTGAGATGAAAGACAATTCCTGAAGCAGCCACGTAATTTTGTGGTGCTTCTTTGACACTTTCGGCTCATATGTGGACTCACGTGGTCTTCAGGAGCCGTACCCTGGACCTTTACAACTCAAGTGCAACACTCTAATCAGTTGAGCTACCTCACAATTTCATCATGACTGAACAAGCTTGTAAATGTAGTTGATTATGTAATGCTAATGCTAATGCTAAAGAGGATCGTCTTACAAGTCACACACTATAGTAAAAGTGTTTAGATGTCATAAGATAGCATCGTGTGAGGAAGAGGGCAAAAAGTAATTGTTTATAAACTGATAATGTGCCGTTTTACTCATGATTTGTGTGAAAGTGAATAAAAGTAATTGTTGTTGTAGCGCCTCTAGTGTTCATTTCACCAGTAGACTGCTGTGATATGTACAACGAGCCACGTAAAATATATTTAGCAAAACTTTAGTTATAGAATGTGATTCTATGAGACTATGTTGCTTTCATATGACATGCTACCAGAAATGTGATGAATCAGCAAAGTTCTTTTCAACAGTCCATATTTATAGCACTGTACCTCTTTAGTGATGCAGCCATCCTTATTGAGATCATACAGCCTAAACGCCCAGCACAGTCTGTCAGTGACCGTACCACGCAAAATGATTGACATGCCAATCATAAAGTCCTGGAGCCAATGACAGATAAAAGACCAGAAAATTTAAAATCTAAAGTCATTTAAATATGTAACATTTTATCACAAAATATGACAAAAAAGTATTAAAATAGTTCATGCCCCTGCTGTTCTCAAGTTGTTTCCATAATTGGGATTTAAATAAATGAAACATTCCTAATAAAGTAATAAATACATGACATTATAATATGTAATTGACGAATATTAGACTCTAAGTACAGTAGAGTATTTTACATTCATTTTCTATGACAATAGGCTTTATTTCCAACAACTTTTCAAATATAATAGGATAAATAAAGTCTCATATTAATTAATGGAAAAGGTTTGGGTGAAAAACAGATCAATATTTATGTCCTTTTTTACTTGAATCTCTGCTCCCTGCCCAGTAGGTGGTGATATGCACGAAGAACACAAATCACCAAAAAAGTGGAGATTAATAGTAAAAAAGGACTTAAATATTAATCTGTTTCGCACCCCACATTTCATGTCACTTCTTAAAACATGGATTTAACCACAGGAGTCATATGGATTACTTTTATGTTTCCTTTAAGTGCTTTTTGGAGCTTCAAAGTTCTGGTCACCATTCACTTGCATTGTAAGGACCTACAGAGCTGAAATAGTCTTCTAAAAATCTTTTGTGTTCATTCAAGTCATACACATCTGGGACAGCATGAGAGTGAGTAAATGATGAGAGAAGTTTCATTTTTGGGTGAACTGTCCCTTTAAGTATGTGAATTAAAGTAAACTCACCTCAAAATTCACTGTTCCATTCTTGTGTCTGTCAAAAGCCTCAAACAGGAAATGAGCATATGTGCTAGAATCTTCAAAGGAGTACACAAATGTAAAGAAAACCTTTAAAATAGACATTGCATACTGTTCAGTAGACAACACAAAGAAATGTGTAGAAACAGTGTGTTGAGATCAATGAGTTTTCCTAGTTTTCCTATTTATCCAAATGGAATAAGCAGTTAATTTAGTGTGATGAATTGTATGAAAAATAACGCGCTAAAAATGTACAAAATAAATCATGCCCCAGACTTGTACATATTTCTGTTATAACTATGTCCAAAAATGTTCGCACTATCATAGCGCAAATAAAGTTTGATGTACTGCAGTGACTACAGGTTTCAGTAGGGGGCAGTCAGCGCAACTCCAGCTATACAAAAAAACATGCATCGTCAAACCAACGAGAGCAACAGGCAGCACAACATTTTCTAAAAGTTTTAAACTGTAACATACATGTTCTCCCTAATGGCCAGTAGGGGCCACTAGTCATTTTGGAATATACTTTTGAAGTCCAACATGACTACCGCCCATACTGGCCACTAGGGAGCACACATCCGTCACACAAACCATGTTTAATTTGATACAGCATCCTAAAAACACTGCATTCATGTTTAGAGACGCTGAAAACTAGTGAGACGCGACGCAACCAAAGTGAGTCGCTCTAAAAGCATTCGTCTTATGATAAATATAGCCCATCAATTAAAACTCGTGCACATTGAAATATGCCAACAATAATGTTATGTTCAATGACAATATTAAGTATTGTCTAAATGCTTAACTTGCCTGCTCCCACAATAAATGCAATTTATTACAAATTGTATTCGATTGACAGCCTTAACATAACATAAGTACAGCCTATTTCAGAGACAACTTTGAAAACAAAGCAGAAAATGGTTGCGTTTGATCTGAAATGTTTGTGCTAATGGAATCAAAGGTTGAACACTTGCATAAGGTAACAACAACATGTACTTACCTCCCTGAGGAAAAAAGTGAGAGAAGATTAACTGAAAGGTCTCTTCATTTACTACTCCTGTGGGACATTCCTACAGTACATCAAAATACTCATGCACACACACATACATGGACACACCAACACACACACAAAGAAATAAACAACTTAGTGAAGGTTTAATCATGGAAACAGTTTTTTGACTGCTCTTAAAGTATAGAGCAGTGCCAACCAAACACCAAACTCACAAAGGGTTGATACTTGGGAGTTGAAAAAATACAGTAGCAAAAACAGCATATTTACTTCTAAGGCTTTGTTCATGTTGCACACAAATTGTATTTGATGTTTTTCATCCAAACTTTAGAACTAGCTGTGTGACGAAATCAAGCACCACCTTGTGGTGAATGTTCATGCCCTGAAAATGATCCACATTGTCCTTTTCATGTCACTTTGGCTAGCGAAATACTACATTAGCAAAGAAGTAAATATTGATGCTGTTTTGGTCTCAGGACTGTCCTGGTTAGGATTAGAAGTACATATATTAATGCGAGTACATCTCAAATGTTACCTAAAATCCTGAAAATGTCTTTCACATGACACCCATTCAAAGAAGTCAAAGAAAAAAATGCAGTTTTGCTCACAGTACTGTCGCGCTTGTGCATGTGTGTGTGACTGTAGTTCCAACTGTGGCCACTGGGGGTATGGAGTTTCCTTTGTGTCTTTATTATTCAATCAAACATACTTTGTTTGAGAGTAAAATTTATTATTTTGTAATTAAAAAAAATAAAAGAGTGCAAAAAAGTCTTCTAAATGCTCAAAAATTAAGAAGTTGATAACAAAATTATTTGCAGTGCGTGTAATCTTTTGAAAACTGTTTTTTTTTTGTGCACTTCAAAAACTTTTCATCACAAACCCACACATTTTGCTCTCTTTTCTGCTGTCTTTTTTTGCCGCTGTAAATATTTTGCTTGCGAGTTGAAAAGTTTTGCTTGCGCGTAAAGCTGTACCTCAGTGGGCGGTCTCTAACAACCAGATGAAAGGCCTTTTTCTATTGGTCACCCTCGATTGAAGTGACTGGTTGGCCACGCCCATTACAGTTTCCCGCCGCTGCTGCTGCCATCATCGTCGCACTGCGGTCAAGCCAGCCGTGGTTTGAAAATACACGGTCAAGCCAGCCGCCAAAAAAAGAAGTGTGTGCGCCTATTACTATGAATACGGTAATTTCAGTAACAGCACAGAAAGAACGCGCTTTCAGAGCACTTGAGTTGCCCAGATCGATCCGTCTGTCTATCTATCTTTTTTCTTTCTTTCTATGTCTTTTCTTTCTATCTATCTATCTATCTATCTATCTATGAAAAAACTAATGGTCAGTTCTTGTAGGGGACGTCCTATACCATACAGTATACTCACCTCATATCAAACCAGTTTACTGTAGCATTTTGGAGAAATGTCACATTATTTGACTTCAGAGGCCCATTAATACCTCATTTCTAATAAGTAGAAAAAATAATGGTCAGTTCTTGTGGGGACGTCCCATACAGTATACACACCTCATATCAAACAATTTTACTGTAGCATTTTGGAGAAATGTCACATTATTTGACTTCTGAGGCCCATAAAGACCTCATTTCTAATAAGTAGAAAAAACTAATGGTCAGTTCTTATACGGGACGTCCCATACAGTATACTCACTTCATATCAAACCATTTTACTGCAGCATTTTGGAGAAATGTCACATTATTTGACTTCTGAGGCCCATAAAGACCTAATTTCTAATAAGTAGAAAAAAACTAATGGTCAGTTCTTATACGGGACGTCCCATACTGGGCTGGCTTGACCGTGTATTTTCAAACCACGGCTGGCTTGACCGCAGTGCGACGATGATGGCAGCAGCAGCGGCGGGAAACTGTAATGGGCGTGGCCAACCGGTCACTTCAATCGAGGGTGACCAATAGAAAAAGGCCTTTCATCTGGTTGTTAGAGACCGCCCACTGAGGTACAGCTTTACGCGCAAGCAAAACTTTTCAACTCGCAAGCAAAACTTTTCAACTCGCAAGCAAAACATTTACAGCCGCAAAAAAGACAGCAGAAAAGAGAGCAAAATGTGTGGGTTTGTGATGAAAAGTTTTTGAAGTGCACAAAAAAAAAAAAAGTTTTCAAAAGATTAGACGCACTGCAAATAATTTTGTTATCAACTTCTTTATTTTTGAGCATTTAGAAGACTTTTTTGCACTCTTTTATTTTTTTTAATTACAAAATAATTAATTTTACTCTCAAACACAGTATGTTTGATTAAATAATAAAGACACAAAGGAAACTCCATACTGGGGGCAGGTCGGCCAGTCAGAAAGCATTGACTGATTTAAGCTAACAAAACACTCAACCTCATGTTGCAGATTTTCCTGTGTCATGAAAAGCTAAACTACAACTGTTAGAGCCAGAAAGCTTAAATAACAAAATAGACAGACTTTAGGCAGAGACATATTTCAACAATTGTTGTAAATTAGGGCTGTCGATTTAACGTGTTAATTTAGCTTGATTAATTATTTTAAAAATAATGTTTAAAAAAATGAACACAATCAATCATGCCCCCTAAATTCTATAGTAAGCATTGATGTTTTTTGCAGTCTTCAGTCAGCAGGGGGCAGCATCGATTTGGGCTGTAACTACAAGTTCTAGGGCTGTACAGGCAAAGCGCCTCGTCATATCAGCAGGCAGCATGAAATGAAAACTTTTGCATTCAAATACAGTTGAGCAGAGCACCATAGAATGCAGGGATCTTGAGACATGTTTTTTCAAAGTTTCAATCTACTTTTAACTCGACATAGTGACTTAAAATGGGTGTTTATGGCGTAAGATGCTGAAACACCATGCAACCAAAGTGAGATGTTTCAAGAACATCCGTCTGATGCATGTGTACAGACTACATAGACAAAACCTTTGAGTGACTCCAGCCAGGTCTCCTAAGCAACCAAATTGGCCCGGTTGCTAGATAGGGTAAAGTCACATGGGGTAATCTCCTCGTGGTTGCTATAATGTGGTTCTCGCTCTCGGTGGAGCACGTGGTGAGTTGTGCGTGGATGCTGCGGAGAATAGCGTGAAGCCTCCACACACGCTATGTCTCCGCGGTAACACGCTCAACATGCCACGTGTTAAGATGCGCGGGTTGATGGTGTCAGACATGGAGGCAAGGACTTTGGGAACAAGTGCATTGGGAATTGGGCATTCCAAAATTGTGAATTGTGAGAAAAATTATTAGTCCAAAATTAAACAAACAATATATTCTAATATAAATAAATAATCTGGATAGTAATATTATTTGATATATTTTATCTATAATGATTTAAAAATGTTATATTTTAAATCATCTTTATTTGGGGGCCTTTCTCAGAACATATTATATATCCGATTAATTGTAATTAATTATATGAATAATCGCCATATCATGTACTTCATTTTTAATCGATTGCCAGCCATATCATAAATTAGGACTGTCGATTTAACGTGTTAATTCAGACTGATTAATTTGATAAAAATAATGCGTAAAAAAAACAAATACCAATTAATCATGTCCCCGGACCATAATAAGGAAGAAATTCAAGCTTGAAGTACCACCTGTTTTCTCCAGGGGGCAGTAAGCGAAACTTCCGCTGTATGGGCAAGGCGTATAGAGCCAGATTCTGCCAAAAGTAAACAAACAAATAGAACATTTTTCAAACAAACACAATCCGCTTCGCAAAGGAAAACTCGACTCTCAAACAAACAGAAAGGGATTTGCAAATATAAACGGCCATTTGAGAGAAAATGAAGAGTAGTTGTCCAGTACCACTGGCTTAACAAACAAACGCACTGTGTATTACATATTTCATATGAGCCTACATCATATTTTACAAATAAATAAAATCTGTTCTACAAATTCTACAGGATTGTCTAACCTATACAAAATCTGATGTGAACAAATACATACAACTTGTGAGTCATGTGACCTTTTCTCAAACACAGTCCTGATTTTCTCACAAATGGGCTGAGCCGCGTCCTCTTTTAAAACAGTAGATGGCACAGTGCTGCCACATACTTTCACTCAGTTACAGTCATCGTTCCGACTTCTTTTCTAGTAAAAAATGGATAGTAGGCTCATATGAAACATGTAAAACACAGTGTATTTGTTTGTTAAGCCAGTGGTACTGGACAACTACTCTTCATGTTCTCTCAAATGGCAAATCACTTTCTGTTTGAAAGTCGAGTTTTCCTTTGTGAAGCGGATTGTTTTTGTTTGCAAAACGTTCTATTTGTTTGTTTACTTTTGGCAGAAATCTGGTTCCATAAACATGCAGCTAATACAGAGAACAAAACAACCCTTCAGCCGACAGCATAACACAAGGATGCATTCATGCCTTCAAAACACAGTATGTTGGAGCTCAAATCCGAACTAAGGGATTTCAAGACGTGTACTTCTAAGTATTAAACTACGTTTAACTTGACACAGCAACCTAAAAATGGTATGTTTATGACATGACACAAGGAAAGTGAGACGCTACACAAGCATGTCTGATGCAGGTGTAAATTGACGGGTCCTTAAACAAGCCCTCATAATAAATCTCTGATTGATATGCAAATAAATAATACATTGTATTAAAGCCATGTTTTATATTAAATATCAATACTTAACTCTTCTGCCACAAGAATGTAATGCATTTTAATTATCTGAATATTTTTATTATATTTTATATACTGTGTATATATATATATATATATATATATATATATATATATATATATTAGGGCTGTCGATTTAACGCGTTAATTCAGTGCGATTAATTTTATTAAAAATAATATATATATATATATATATATATATATATATATATATATATATATATATATATATATATATATATTTAAAGATAAATATGTATAATTATTGTTATATGAGGGGCTTTCTCAGCAAATATTTGTTTATGCGATTAATCGTGATTAATTAATCGGGACACCATGTAATTAATTCAATTAAAATATTTAATCGATTGACAGCCCTAATATATATATATATATATATATATATATATATATATATATATATATATAACATTTGTAAATATTTCGAGATAACTATGTATAATTATTTCATTATTATATATTTCATTATTGTTATTTGAGGAGCTTTCTTAGCAAATGTTTATTATATGCGATTAATTGTGATTAATTCGGTTAATTAATCAGGACATCATGTAATTAATTTGATTCAAATTTTAATTGATAGACAGCCCTAATATAAATCTGTACCAATGAGATGTTAACAATCAAAGAATAATGAGGCCACATGATGAGCACATTTCTTACATTTTTGAAATTTCTGTATAGGATCTGCAGCTCATTTCTGCTGAATTTGGTCTGTTCCATGAGTTTTTCCAGACCCTCTGGCCTGTAGCAGACAGTGGCGAGTTCAAAATCGTCCTCTATGCTGTCTATACAAGATAACAGAGATAAAGACATTCAAACACAAACTGACAGATCGGAATGGACTAGCAACTGAAGCCGTGCACAATGAGGGCTGTGCATGTATACACCTGTACTTATTTACTGTACACTAAATCACATACATTTACACTAAAAGGAGGAACGCAAATAACAGACAGTTGGTCACTTGCTTTGCCTGACAATTGGTTTGGGGTCCAAATGACAGCAGGGCAGAAGTTTGAGGAAACGCTGTTTGAAGTTCTTTTTCCCCTGGCCTGAAGGAGGGTTACCTGCAAATCACAGAGGACATAAAGCAAATTGATGACTATGCAAATGTGCTTTGTATATCATTTAAATTGTATTACGAGGAAATAAAACTATTAACAGAACAGTCACAGTCAGCTCGCACAGTTTGTTGGTCTGATTTTCGTTCAAGTAATGAATCGGATCACAACATATCCAGAATTAAATGTACCCCAATCAATAGTGAAAGAATGCGATGGGACACTCTTTCTTTGACCCTTTAGAGTTTGCTTGACGTGGCAAGTTATATTCAACTAGATGTGCATTTGCTGACGGAAATAGCAGCGCATGAAAGGCAGCAAAAGTGTTAAAGTTCTAGGGAAGCTTCGGAGGTTTGGATTGTGTAAATGAAATGCAGAATCAGTTAATCTTAAATTTCTTGAATGTCTAAAGTTTATTGAAAAACTAAAATAGACAGCACACCTGCATGGCATGACACTCGATGCTGAAAAAAACTATGAGATGCATCGCAACATGAGAGCATGTACATTAACATATACAGCATTTAGGGTTTGATAGAAAGACAGATAGAGTATCAAAAGGAATATCAATACAGTGCCGCCAATCTCATTTAGCCTTCCATGAATACTTTGATTTATTTTGCTTTAATACTGTGACGACAAGTTGTTGTTGTACGTTTCAGCGTTGCCCTGGGCA
The DNA here is from genome assembly GCF_025860055.1 of Xyrauchen texanus. NCBI lineage: Eukaryota > Metazoa > Chordata > Actinopteri > Cypriniformes > Catostomidae > Xyrauchen > Xyrauchen texanus. Next base: position 22,456,630 of record NC_068323.1, on the reverse strand, counting down.
ATGTCGATCAGCCACAACAACGTCAGCCAACCTGATATGACTGGAAAAGTATGAATGGCTTTCTCGCAGTTGTCTGTCTACATCAAGCTGGGAGGGAAAAGTCTTTCAACATCCAAAAAGATGACACACTTCACCTTTGAATCGGTTTATTAAGTTGGCACTGATCTTTATGTGCATGTCAATCTTTAAAATACACAGAGCAAAATGGTACTTAAGAGCTGTGAATCATTTGGCACACCATGATGTATGATGCAAAACAAACAAAACCAATTCTATGCTGAACACAGATGTGCACAGGTGCATGCAGACAGTTCAACTGTTGTGAAAACTTTCTGTAACAGCAAATATATGCATACTAGTATAACATACATTTGCACCCATTCAAACCAGAGTCCCGCATACAGAGAACAAATGATGCTTTGCCAAATTATGCATTCAAAGGTAAATCTTCTACTATTATACAAAGGTTGCCCTTTAAGTCAGAATAAAATCAAATCAAAAATCAAAAGTAAACCCTGTTTACTTTTTAAAGAGACAGTTCACCGAAAATGGAAAATTCTCTCATCATTTACTCATTACGGTGTATGACTTTGTTTCTTCAGCAGAACACAAATGAAGATTTTAGAAGAATATTTCAGCTCTGTAGGTCCATACTATGCAAGTGAATGGTGACCAAAACTTTGAAGCTTCAAAAAGCACATAAAGGCAGCTAAGAAGTAATCATTACGACCCCAGTTGTTTAATCCGTGTCTTCAGAAGAAATTAGATAGTTGTGTGGGCGAGAAACAGATCAATATTTACATATTGTTTTACTATAAACCTCCACCTTTGACCAGACCCAACCAGTAGGTGGCGATTTGCATGAAAGAAAGTGGAAGTAAAAGTGAAAGTGGAGATTTATTAAAAAAGGACTTAAATATTGTTCTGTTTCACACCAACACCTATCAAATCGCTTCTGAAGATATGGATTTAACCATTGGAGTCGGGTTGATTCCTTTATGAGCTTTTCGAAGCTTAAAAGTTCTGGTCACCACCACCAATGCATTCACTTGCATCGTATGGACCTACAGTGCTGAAATATTCTTCTAAAAATCTTAATTTGTGTTCTGCTGAAGAAAGAAAGTCATTCACATCTGGGATGACATGAGAGTGAGTAAATGATGAGAGAATTTTCATTTTTGGGTGAACTGTTCCTTTAAAAGACATTCTTGCATGGTTTTATTATGCAAAATTCATTGGTGCAGCTAGCTTACTCCAAATAAAAGAAATCAATGTCTTTGTCATTTTTTATTATAACGCCGCCTTTGAATGACTTTCCTTTTGGGCTGATGCCACCAAGCCCTCCTATCCAACCAACTGCCAAATAGAGACCACTTTTCAGTATCCAACTGTAAATGTCTTGTTTCACTCGGAAATATGCAGTGTTGGGTGTAATCTGACAACAAAGCAATTAGTTACTGTACTCTAATTACTATTGAGTCAAAAAGTACATTACATATTAAATCCTAGTAATCAGATTACAGTGACTGTCTTTCATTTAAGTTAAATACATTTATTATTGTAGAATGTAAAACATGAATTATGTTCATATGTACATCTCTTTGAGTTTTTGTGACAGCTGAAGGGCATATGCCCCCTAATAAGTCATTGTAACAGAGCAATGTGTTCAGTGTATGAGTTGTGTATGACAATGAACAAGTAGAAAAAGCAGACAATATTTTAAATTTGTTGAGCAAAAAAATGTAAACTCAGTGAAAAGTGAATTAGAAACTCATAAAATTAATAAGTGATGTTACTTATAACTAAAACATCTTTTGCTTTTTTTACTTAGTACAAAATAGCATCTACAAAAAGAGATCATTTTACAAAAATGATTCAATATGCAATATTCGTCTAATGCCGAAAAATCGTTCTCCAACCCCATTGGCATCCTTGTTTGTTATTGTGAAGTTAAACTATCAAAAGGCCTAAACATACCCTTCGCAAGTACGAGATCGCAGACGTTTCTAGCTAAACAAGCTCGATTTTCTGCCTTCCAAAATGTGTGTCAGATTGCAATTCATAATAACATATGTATCGTAAGTATGCGTTGCATTCTCAGCATTGCCACAAGGGGCACTAAAGCAGAGATTAATTTAACTGTCCGCTTCAGTGGTGAGTTTTTTTCTTTTAAGTCAACTACTGTCATGGCGAATCGCTGGTCAGAATATTGCTGAGCAAGTAAAGTCAACATATATATAGCAACATACTTCACTAACACATTCAGTTTAATGGCCCAGACTTTTAAAGATATCTCTATTGCCCCCTTGAGTACTGAGGATGATGTTTAACCAGACAGCGAGTTGGTAATATGTTGGCCAAGCAATTGCGTCTGTTTACGTGCATTTGTTTGAAGTATGTTTTCTGGAGTTAAAGCAGCTTATTCATTATTTTATGCTCCACATAATGCACAGTATGTGACATAAAGGTGGCACGCATGGACAAATGTGCACACACGTGCATGTAAAGCATTACCTATGTCAGCAGTTTAAATATGAATGTTGACCAAATGTACCTGTACACACACGGAACACTGACTAATTTGTGGTACTTGCTAGAGCCTATTATTTATTAATTATCTCTCGGGTGGTAATCTCAAGCAGACCTTTTTGTACCTCTAGTTAAACTTTATACTTGTTTTGGGTACATAAATATACCCCAAGGACCTGTTGTGTACATTTAAAGGTACATTTATATGTTATATTCAATGGGAACAAAAAAATATAACTTTTTTGTCTCTTTAACCCTTGTACGTCAATTAAAAAAAGTTACTCAGAGGTCCAAAAAACTGCCATAATATTATATATTAATATTATTTTCCACTTTCGATAAGTAATTTTTTTTTACCAACATCAGTCCTGATCATAACTACCAAATAATCATTCATTTTCAGGATTTTAACCCTTTAAATGCCAGTTTGTTTACATAATGCCACTGGTTTTTTTTACACACACACAAATTTCTCAATACACACATACAAATCACACTCTGATATCCATACCAACACACCCACACAATTTTATCTGCATCATTTATTCAATTGGCCTGCAGTGCTTTATAATACAGCAAACAGAAAATAGGTAAAAAGCATGTATTTGCTCCATTGGCTAAAGATGAGAAAAAATGGTGTCATCTGATGGAAAATATTGAAACATTTAATTTTGAATCCAGGGCTCCAGAATGAAAGCTTTATATCATAGAATTCATGATTTTACGCTTTAATGGCACTGGGATCAAATATTGCAGTTTTAATGGGTTTGAGTGTATTATAGATGTATCATAGGAACTGATGTTGAAATATCAAAATTCCCCCCAAAAAATACACATCTTTGGGAAAATGTATGCCGTTGGCATTAACACAGCCAAAATTATCGAAACAACAAAAATGAAAAAGACAAAAATATCCCGAAGGTCACAAAAGGTTTTAGGGTACTTTTAAGGGTACCTTTTGTTTTGACCACTTAAAATTAATTAATTGTTATTTTCCAACACTTTAGGGCCCACATTATACATTTCTGTGTTTTCTTCTTCTAAAATATTGTTTTTATTTTAAATTGTACAAGTTTGAATCATGAAAGTAACAGTGAAAAGAATATTTGGTAACTTTGGTAAATGCTTTTATTCCCCCCAAGGTGAATATACTGTCATTATCAAAAAAGAACCAGGGTATGCTATCTTTCCAGACATACTAATATACTTTTGAATCATCTTGGTGTACTTTGTAAATACCATAGCATACAGATATGGTACAGTACTCATTAAATACTATTGTATATATCAAAGTACCTGTTTTACTATATGATATTGTGCCATGATACTCCCACAGCACTTTTTGAAAGGGATGAATTAACAACATCGCACATATGGAGAGTGAGAAGAAAATAAAAACTATAGTACTTCAAATGGATTCTAGAAACATTACCTAAGGCATACAGCTGGTGACACTGACAAAGAGGACATTTCTATACAACTTCATAAATTATCTAAGGAATATTATAAAGGCCTTTGTTACGAATAGATTCGAGAATAGACTATGCTGCTAACAAGCCCTCCTTGGACATGGCCATGGCAAACAAATTATTTAGGCCTATTGTTTGATTTAAAAGAGAGAGATAAATTAGTAGGGAGTATATCATAAAATAGCCATTTTTGAACCCAAACAACAGGAATAAAGAAATGAATGGGAATAAATAATAATTTCAATTTTCATTAAAAAGACAAAATCAATCCTATTAGGCCTATGTGTTAATTTCGTTCGCACCAAACTTGTTTTTGTGTGTGTTTGCACTGTTTCAATTGTTTTTCTATGTAAACATGTGTTGAAAGTACATCTCCCTGTTTTGTTTTTCAGCGTTTCGAGCTGAAGTGCTGCATTTTTTAGATGCCTTGTCAAGTAAGAATGCACACTAATAACCTAGTAGCAGCATAATGGAGTTTTTTATTTATTTATTTATTTTATTGAACAAAACACAAATTAACAAGACAGAGCAGCTTATACAAGTAAGGGACCTGTGAAATACATACATATATATATATATATATATATATATATATATATACATATACATACACACATAACAACAAAAAAACCAAACACATTTTATTATAGGTGTATAGATATAGTAGTGTCTAAATGTATAGGAGTTTTTTATTATTAATATTATTTATTTAAAGCAGGGGCATTTTAAAAGACAATACAGTATTTTTTTATAATAAAAAGTGGTAAAAAATGTTCCTGTATAATTCATGGTAAAAATGTACATTATGTTTAAGAAGAGAGTACATGTACATTTTTACAGTAAATTATTGTTAAAATTACAGTGAAACAGCAGGCGTTACAAGAATTCCCTGTGTGACCCATAATATTTCATTATATTTTATGGGATTATTTATGTTATTTTTTATATCAGGTATGTACATTGGGGTGTTCTGTGTTATATTTTATGTAGTTTAGTTAATATTTATTACATTATTTTAATATCACGTGTGTTATCCTGATGGTGTTTAGTGTTTGTGTGAGTTACACTGAGCACTGTCTCTATGTGTTTATTATATTATTTTAATTTCACATGTGTTATCCTGATGGTGTTTAGTGTTTGTGTGAGTTACACTAAGCGCTGTCTCTACGTGTTTATTATATTATTTTAATTTCACATGTGTTATCCTGATGGTGTTTAGTGTTTGTGTGAGTTACACTAAGCGCTGTCTCTACGTGTTTATTTTATTATTTAAATTTCACGTGTGTTATCCTGATGGTGTTTAGTGTTTGTGTGAGTTACACTAAGCGCTGTCTCTGCGTGTTTATTTTATTATTTAAATTTCACGTGTGTTATCCTGATGGTGTTTAGTGTGTATGTGAGTGACACTGAGCACTGTCTCTACGTTTATTTCATTCTTTTAATTTCACATGTGTTAACCTGATGGTGTTTAGTGTTTATGTGAGTGACTCTGAGCGCTGTCTCTACGTGTTTATTGTATTATTTTAATTTCACATGTGTTATCCTGATGGTGTTTAGGGGTTGTGTGAGTGACACTGAGCACTGTCTCTACATGTTTATTGTATTATTTTAATTTCACGTTTGTTATCCTGATGGTGTTTAGCGTTTGTGTGAGTGACATTGAGCGCTGTCTCTATGTGTTTATTGTATTATTTTAATTTCACGTGTGTTACCCTGATGGTGTTTAGTGTTTGTGTGAGTGACACTGAGCGCTGTCTCTATGTGTTTATTGCATTATTTAAATTTCACGTGTGTTATCCTGATGGTGTTTAGTGTTTATGTGAGTGACACTGAGCGCTGTCTCTACGTTATATTTCATTCTTTTAATTTCACATGTGTTAACCTGATGGTGTTTAGTGTTTATGTGAGTGACTCTGAGCGCTGTCTCTACGTGTTTATTGTATTATTTTAATTTCACACGTGGTAGCCTGATGGTGTTTAGCGTTTGTGTGAGTTACACTGAGCGCTATCTCTACGTGTTTATTATATTATTTTAATTTCAAATGTGTTATCCTGATGGTGTTTAGTGTTTGTGTGTGACACTGAGCGCTGACTCTACGTGTTTATTGTATTATTTTAATTTCACATGTGTTATCCTGATGGTGTTTAGTGTTTGTGTGAGTTACACTGAGCGCTGTCTCTACGTGTTTATTGTATTATTTTAATTTCACATGTGGTAGCCTGATGGTGTTTAGCGTTTGTGTGAGTTACACTGAGCGCTATCTCTACGTGTTTATTGTATTATTTTAATTTCAAATGTGTTATCCTGATGGTGTTTAGTGTTTGTGTGTGACACTGAGCGCTGACTCTACGTGTTTATTGTATTATTTTAATTTCACATGTGTTATCCTGATGGTGTTTAGTGTTTGTGTGAGTTACACTAAGCGCTGTCTCTACGTGTTTATTTTATTATTTAAATTTCACGTGTGTTATCCTGATGGTGTTTAGTGTTTGTGTGAGTTACACTGAGCGCTGTCTCTACGTGTTTATTATATTATTTTAATTTCACATGTGTTATCCTGATGGTGTTTAGCGTTTGTGTGAGTGACACTGAGCGCTGTCTCTACGTGTTTATTGTATTATTTTAATTTCACATGTGTTATCCTGATGGTGTTTAGTGTTTGTGTGAGTTACACTAAGCGCTGTCTCTACGTGTTTATTTTATTATTTAAATTTCACGTGTGTTATCCTGATGGTGTTTAGTGTTTGTGTGAGTTACACTAAGCGCTGTCTCTACGTGTTTATTTTATTATTTAAATTTCACGTGTGTTATCCTGATGGTGTTTAGTGTGTATGTGAGTGACACTGAGCACTGTCTCTACGTTTATTTCATTCTTTTAATTTCACATGTGTTAACCTGATGGTGTTTAGTGTTTATGTGAGTAACTCTGAGCGCTGTCTGTACGTGTTTATTGTATTATTTTAATTTCACATGTGGTAGCCTGATGGTGTTTAGTGTTTGTGTGAGTGACACTGAGCGCTGTCTCTACGTGTTTATTGTATTATTTAAAATTCACATGTGTTATCCTGATGGTGTTTACTGTTTGTGTGAGTGACACTGAGCACTGTCTCTACATGTTTATTGTATTATTTTAATTTCACGTTTGTTATCCTGATGGTGTTTAGTGTTTGTGTGAGTGACACTGAGCACTGTCTCTATGTGTTTATTGCATTATTTAAATTTCACGTGTGTTACCCTGATGGTGTTTAGTGTTTGTGTGAGTGGCACGGAGCGCTGTCTCTATGTGTATATTGTATTATTTTAAGTTCATGTGTGTTATCCTGATGGTGTTTAGTGTTTATGTGAGTGACACTGAGCGCTGTCTCTACGTGTTTATTGTATTATTTTAATTTCACGTGTGTTACCCTGATGGTGTTTAGTGTTTGTGTGAGTGGCACGGAGCGCTGTCTCTATGTGTATATTGTATTATTTTAAGTTCATGTGTGTTATCCTGATGGTGTTTAGTGTTTATGTGAGTGACACTGAGTGCTGTCTCTACGTGTTTATTGTATTATTTTAATTTCACGTGTGTTACCCTGATGGTGTTTAGTGTTTGTGTGAGTGACAATGAGCACTGAATCTACATGTTTATTGGTCATTGCTCTTGGAAGAGCCACTGTTGATGATCTTCCTGTCATCATGTGCTCTTCTGTGATTATTACGGTGATTAACAATACCTTATAAAGTAAAAAGCAGATTTTTACAGGTTCAGAAGGTTGTTATAAAGTTCATTACTTTTTTACTGTAAATTGAACTGATTTTTTTATTTTAACAGTGCCATCGTGGTCATGAAAATTACAACACTTTTAAAATCTACATGTTGTTCTGTAAAGTTTTTTAATTTTTTATTGTTTTTGTACATCATTATTCTGGCAACCACAGCTGTCTTTCTTTTTTTCTTAAACAACAGGAATTTTTTTACAGTGTGGAAACCCCCAATCTATGCCAAATCTACGCCCTTGAATTAAGGCACAGTCATATTTTTATAAAACAGCACAATGATGAGTGATGACTAAGACACTGTTTCTGTTACATTTCCTGTAGCCTACAGCTGCTTAAACACGACGTCTGCTGTGAAAACCGCTATACAAATAAATATGACTTGACTTATAAATGACGAGTAAAGCGTAATGTTTTCAGACGTGTTTTAACAGTCAACGTGACCACATCTTAAAAACGCTGCGTTTCTGCGCGAGACGCGGCGCAATGGCCAAAGACGCCCATCTAGCGTATATTTACATAGTCAAAAAATTATTTAAAAAAACAGCGCGACTGGACGCAAAAACGCATTCGGTTTTAAGGTCCTTTAAAAATAAGTTCAACTTTTTGAAAACGTGTCTTGGGATTTGAAAGGAATTTGATTTCATTACGAGAGAAAAATAGACCAAGTGAAAAGTAATACTAAAAAGTCGCCGGACTTAATCTTTTTTGGAGATGGAAATAAACAATACCAACAAGTCTGTGTTCAGAACAGCCTATGTGCATGTGAAATCGTCAAGTCAGCTAAGTGAATTCAAAAACTTACTACAGAGATCCCTTGATAGGGTAGTCTGCACATCGATATGTGTATATAGCCTATTGTGCAAATCACCCCAGGTATCTTTATGTTGTTCGGTCATAAAAACTTAGGCCCTACCTGTCAGCAGGTCACTGGATCCATCCAATTCAACAGAAGTATTAAAACTCTCATCTCTAGATTTCACCTTCATTTTTGCTCTCAATACGAAGTCGATCGTCAACCCCGATATAAAATGGAAAATGTCACTGTCATAAGCTTTAAAAATTCGAATACAGGCGATGTCCTATTTTTCCAAGAGTAGTTCTCATCTGTCTTCAGCTGCTGCACGCAAGTGTTCAAGTGTTCAGTTCATTCATGCAGCACATGTGCAGCTGAAGTCATCGCCATCATCTCGTTTAATAGAAAAGTCTCTGCATCTCAACTGCTCTGAATCTGAACCTGCTGCGCTCTCAATGCGAGCTGACAGCATATGAGGGCATCATCACAGGCATGTTCCAAATCAGTCGCAGTATTGCCGCTTTCCAAATCAAGCTTTTATGCCCCCATATCAGCAGCATTTTTACATTTTATTTGAAAAGCCAAAAAATTTATTAGAAATATGCAAAAAAATAAAAAATACATAGAAAAGCATTCTTTCCCAATCAAAGCATTTTTGTCTTCTTGAAATTAACTATTTTTGGCACATAATAAGAATTTAGTGGTTGTTCACACCAAACACGTTTTTGCGTCTATTGGAGCTGGGCTTTTTTCTTTCTTCTTTTTTTCAAGAAAAAAAAGGATCTTTAAAAGAACTTTAGCTGAATAAAATGTATCTCGAGACACCTGTGTTTTGTTCCTTGCACTGTGTCTTAAAACGAGCTAACAGGATTTTAGAATTTTTTAAATTCCCTTTTCTCCCAATTTGGAATGCCCAATTCCCACTACTCGTGGTGGTGTGGTTACTCACCGGTTACTCAATCCGGGAGACGGAGAAGTCTCAGTTGCCTCCGCTTCTGAGACCGTCAATCCGCGCATCTTTTCATATGGCTCGCTGTGCATGACACTGCACTGGAGGCTCATGCCAGAGGCACAAAACCATATATGCAAGGTGCCATGTAAAGGGCTGTTTTTTTTTTTATTTTCTTATTTTTCTAATATACTAAAAGCTGCTGTTAAGACCCAAGCATCTATTGCGGATCAATTAGACAGGTATAGGGGGCCCCCTTGTGGCCCAAGTGAGAAGGGAGAATGTATTGATCTGATTGATTGCAGGGGTCTCCATACCATTTTGCTAAGGGCCCCCATATGCTCAGAAATGGCTCTGGGGCATAGGCACCATCCAAATCAAGAGTTTTCTTTGCACGTACATATGTAAGAAGCATTTTGCACGCTCACAATCACACACACAGCTAGGTTTCAAGACAGTCTATAAAATCAAACAAAAAATGTCCTTGTCGCATTCTAAGAAACGTTTTTGGCAATTTCCAAATCAAAAGCATCTTTTGCGCATTTTCAAATGAAGCATTTAGGGGCCGTTGACACTGCATGCTGTTTATTTATTATTGTTTTTCTATACGGCCATCTTTAACCGTTTCTTTTTCCATCTCATGCAGGAGGGCTAAGTTATTTAAATGCAATGTCAAAAAAACTTCAGCTATTTAAAGCGCGTTTCGAGATTCCTGTGTCTTAACGCATTTTTCTTTTTTTAGCTTAACGCATTTAATCTGAATGACAATGCATGTTTAAAAAAATGCTGGATAAGTTATTTAAAAGCTATCCACTACAAATTACTTATTACTTCTATTCAATTGTAATCAGATTAATTACTTTTTGTTTTTGTGTCCTACAAATTTAAAGTGTCTATACAGTATTTTGTCCTTGTTTGTTGTCGCATGCAAGCATACACTCAATTCTATCGGGAAGACACGCAGGCTTGAGTGAAGTTTAAGATGCCATTTATTTGATAAATGTAAAACAGAAAGTAATGTCTCTCTCTTTGGCGTAGGCCCCGTCCGGTGGTCCGAGGGAGTTGTAACCGGAACCATCATGTCCTGCCGGAGATGGGAGGCAGGGTCGAGGAGCCTACCCCTCTGTGGGATGGGGCTCAACTGGTGGTGGTGGGGTGGTGGAGGTTGCCGTGTTAGCACACTGAAACAGCAATGTGATTGATTGTGAGCAGACCTATAAAGCAATTGCTTACATGTGATTGGCTAGGAATTACCCAGCTAATGGTGTGATGATGTACAGCTGCTAGTCTTCCTGCTAGAATTACGCTGCGCTTCCATTGACTCGTTAGGGGCGCACATCCTACAACTATCACAGAAACACAAACGGGCGTGTACAGTATATTAACATAATTCAAGTTTTAAATGTACTCTACATAAACAATGCTAATTAAGAATTATGTGTAACAATTAATGTACTTAAAAGTAATGAACTTCATTGAAATTCGGTAATTGTAATCTGATTACAGGGATATAAATGGAATGTATTACACTACTTTTTGTACTCATAAGTAATCTGATTATTTACTTTGTAATCAGATTACACCCAACACTAGTTCCAAATCATCTTTTTGGCACTTTCCAAATTAAACCTATTTTGGCATGTTACAAATAAACAGCATTATGGTGCATTCTAAATCGATTTTTCATTAGGTCAGCTAGGCTTTGAGACGATCAATAAAATCAAATAAAAATGCCCATCATAAGCTTGAATATATATATATATATATATACAAATAACCTTTTCCTCTTCACAATCTGAATCTACAAAATGTCCAAATAACACGAGTAACTCATGCTTTTCCTGTGGTTCAAAATGTCATTTCTATTTATCATTTCATAGATCCACTTCACCATGTGCAAGGATGAAAGTCTTATATTTAGTTTGTCTTGTACTATTTTTAAACCATGCTTCTCCAAAAAAAGAAATATTTTCTCACGGAAGCTGTATTAATGAGATAATACTGTTAGGATGATAGTGAATCTGTATGAAAATCATCTTTATAGTTTATATTGTGTTTATATTTAGTCTTAAGACAACAGAAAACAAGGTACCAAACAAAAGGACATGGACTGACAGCACCAAATCCCAAAACTTTCCAGATCTTCAGCAACTAAATATGAAAGACTGAGGCAATCCACCTTTTCTAATGCACACACAGAATATCATGTTTATGATTATAGGAGGTCATGGAAGTTGCAAAGTTGATAACTAGACATATATAGACTTTTGGCAAGAGGCAGGAATGAAGACAGTCACAGATTATTAAGAAAGGATTTAGTGAAATCTGTATAAGATTGTAGAGCTATTGGAAAATGAGAAGTGTGGTTGGGCAAGATATAATGTAGCCTAAGCCTAAAGAAATAAAACATTAAAATCAATTCAGCATTATTTATAAAGCACTTTTAACAATAGGAATTGTCACTAAGCAGCTTTTCAGGAAGTCAGCCCAAACACAAGGACAAACTCTCAGAGGAATCCAGTCTAGGACCCATCAAACTCCCACAGTTGGGTACATACATTAATGAGAAACCAGACAGTGATTAATACTTGTTTGTTCTTCAGTATTGACAGCTAGGGTCTGCATGCTTCCTATGACTTGGGAACCTCCATCAATGTAAGTCTTTGAATTTTTTTCAACAAGAGCTATCATTCATGTCCATGATGTTTAAAACTTACTCGAAGAATAAAACCCTATATGTTTAAATTGCATTCGCAAATACCACTAACTAAAACACTGGAATTCAAAGAAACTGACCATCATTGTGCATGTTGTACAAAATAAGATTTAATTAGGAAACAAACACCCATAAATAAGAATACAAAGGCAAAGGAAGCCAAATACTCATCTACAACCAAAACCAGCGAGAGTTTACAAAGAACGTCTTTGAAATGTATTGTTTATTCAGTTATTCTTTATGTGCTGTTTTAACTGTGACTATAGAACTGGTTTGGATTCTAAAACGCTCTAATTTCAAACCCAAACAAAAATTAAAACCAACACAGACAGTGGGATTTCTAACAAACTAGGTTTCAGCTTCATTTCATGTAATATTAATACATTTGTGTTTTCTTTTGTTGCACTCAACACACAGTCCTCTCTGTGCAACCCCAGACAATCTTTATTATGTTACTGTACTGAAGCTTTCAGCAATACTGGGAAATACTGAGAGCGAAAGAAAGGTCAATAGACTGTCAGGTTAAAAACATTAGTGTATTCATTTGCAAGGGTTAATCTCACAAAAGCTGTTCAAAGATGTCAGGGTCATATTTCACTCCAAAATCAAAAGGAAGAAATAAGAAACTATTTTTTGCACTATGATATTTTTGCATTGTGACATTATTTCCCCCCAAATTCTCATTACATTAGGCCAAAAATTATTTTAAGATTCACCCTTTTCAATTTCAACAAAATTCCATCAAATTGATAAAATACATTGAAAAAAAACCCCTAAATATTTGACGTTTTATTCATTTAATTTTGTTAAACATTATACAATTAAATTATGGAATTTTGCAATAAAGTTGACATGAGTAAATCTTGAAAATAGCCTAATATATGATAAAAATAAAATGATATTAATGATAAAAAATGTTTTTTTACAGCATTTATTATTCTTGATTTTAAATGTATCGAATTGTATCGTTCACTAATCATACATATCGATTAACTAATGTTAACGTATACAATGTTTAATGTAAAATATATGAATATATGTAGTAATATGTAGTAACCAAAATAAATAAAAATGCTGTTTTTTATTTTATTTTTTGTTCATTTAACATCTAACATTTTAACTAATGTTACAACCTAATGAATACAACCTTATAGTAAAGTGTTACCAGAATATTATTTAAATTGCAAAGTACATATATAAAGTGCAACTGTATGTAAAAATCATGGTAGTGTTTGTTGCACTGATGTTGATTTAAATTAACAAAATAATTATCTGGACAGTATGATTGTCATTACTGTACTGCAGTAATGATATTGAGTTTTTTGCATTACCGCAATAAGAATTTGATGAGAAATTGTGCATTATTCTCAAGAAAATAATGTCAAAATGCAACATCTTAATGGCCATAAAATAGGCTTAATTTACTTTATGTAAAATATAACTTCTTATTTCTTTATTTTGATTTGGGGTTAAATGGGGTAGACAGTTCTTTCTGAAATTTGCCCGCAATGTGTTCATTTGTTTGCATCCACTCTACTGGAAACCAAACATTCTCAGAGGTATATAGAAAATAAAATAAGTCTGATTTTCATGTGCAGAGCACAATGGGTTTCATCAGATTGGTAGTAAGGCGATGAGAACATACAGTATAATCAACAGAGAAAGCACCAGGCCGTCAAGAAAGAGAAAATATTAGGAAAAGAAATAACGGTTAGTCGAAAACAAAACTCAAATTGTGCAAAGTTTGGCTGATTGCTTTGTTGAGCAAATACAAGTCTGTTCACACACACGCACTCCATCTACAATACAGCCTGGTGATCAAATCCAGTATAGTCCACTGTCAATTCTGATGTAACACTGAGAAGTATCAGATGTGTGGGGTGTTTTTGTACGTGTGTCAGTATGGAAGAGTCCTAAACACAGGTGATAGTTCTGGTTCTTTCAGGAAATATAGGAGAATTCCTTCAGCAGGACGTCCTGACTCATGGTGTTTAGAGACACGTTTTTTCTCACGTTCAGACTGATGGAGCGTACCTGTTAAAATTTAAGGAAAAAAGTTAAATCTAAACATCTGGTATTGCTGCATCCAAAAAACAAGTTAGTGTCTCCAATATTGCCATCATGACCAGAGTAGCGTGTGAAGCAGGTGTGTGTGCAGCTGTAAACTCGCTTCACATTAAAATTTAAACACAGCGATGAGTTAAGGCAGAGCGACTTCAGTTGAAAAACGTAGCTCACAGTTAAGCAAGTATGAAGGGAAGCTATGCCCTAAGGTTGCAGAATTACTTGAATGAATAATTAAATTATGATTAAATAAAGTCTTGATAACTGCATTTAATTTCTGAACACACTTACCAGCTCCTTGAAGAAGGCGGCCTCTCTGGGCTGCTCAGAGTAACGCTCAAATTGATCCAGACCATCCTGCAACTTCAAAGTTAGTGTGTCGTAGTTTGACCGTACCACTTCCAGTACCTACGAGGAATGACAAAAACAACAAAACATTCAATTAACCCTTTAAACTATGCTGACCCAAGAGTGTTTTTTTAAATAATGCTTAAAAAGCAAAAGAATCGTGAAGTGAAAATTGTAAGACAACAAAGAAACGGGTCACATTTCTGCTCCGATCACAACAATGCTTCTGTAGGCCTCAAGTAGCCACAAACTCAATATCAACTCATACCCAAGGCAGTTCTCTTGAAAATTAGACATTCTTTTCTTGTCTGTGAGCTTGCATGTGTAAATAATCCAATGTTATGTCTCAGATGTCCAGAACAGTATATGCAGTGCGACAGAAATAGCATGCACAAATGTTTGGCAAACATGTTCTGGACTACCGATAAACGTTTATACCAACAACACCTAGATTAAGCTTCTAGTCCACTCAGAGGCTGAGATATCCGATGAAATATTGGCTAAGGTGAGTGAGATCACAACACGGCCTGAATTTTAAAAGACGAGCACATAGCGAGTGCTCGGCTATATACAGTATTTAGGCTGTCAAGCAGAAAAAGCAAGATCAGCAAATTATTGGAAATTTTTTTTACCACCGCTGATTAAATATTACACAATCACAAATGTATTTCAGATCTGTGTATTGTGATAAAAATTTACATGCTGCCATCTAGTGAATGAAGTAACATTTTGCATGGACATAGAGCAAACAGAGCCTGAAATACAGGCTTTCAAAGGCAGTATTAAAAATGTATATTGATAAGATTTTAAACATATTAGAGGACATTTACATTTATGCATTTGGCAGATGCTTTTATCCAAAGCGACTTATAGTGCACGTATTACAGGGACAATCCCCCCGGAGCAACCTGGAAATAAGTGCCTTACTCAAGGACACAGACGTGGTGGGTGTGGGGATCGAACCAGTGACCTTCTGATTAACTGTTATGTGCTTTACCCACTACGCCACCAAATATCGGTTTTGCCGGTTAATCGTATACCGATAACAGATTTCTGGAACTATCAGTTATCATCAAAAATCCACACTGATAGTTTTTCCCCATAGCGTCCGTTGCTGGAGCGGCTAGGAAGGGTCCGCTGTCATTATACAGTATGAGAGCGGCCTCTAGAGGCGAAATAAAAACCACTTCACTAATGCCTTGTGGTGTTTTTTTTTACACGTGCGACTAACACTTCAGATGCAGATTTAAAACATCAACAATGAAAATGTACACATACCTTAAATACACGTTGTCATATCATTATAAAGTCATTAATTTGTTAATTAGATGCTGCATTAGTAGAGAACAGCAGTATGTTTGCCGACAAGTCCGTGAGGTCGCTAACATTAAAGCTAACCTAAAGCAGTTAGAACAATGTGACAAAAATACATGCAAGTCCTGCCCAAATCTTTAAATGTCACGATTGTTACCATCTATTAACATCTACAGTTGAAGTCAGAAGTTTACATACACCTTAGCCAAATACATTTAAACTCAGTTTTTCACAATTCCTGACATTTAATCATAGAAAACCTTCCTCTCTTAGGTCAGTTTGGATCTGTTAATGCCTGATCTTCTGTAAAGCTGCTTTGAAACGATGTGTGTTGTGAAAGGCGCTATACAAATAAAATTGACTTGACTTAGATCACTACTTTATTTTAAGAGTGAGAAATGTCAGAATAATAGTAGAGAGATTTATTTCAGTTTTTCTTTCTTTCATCACATTCCTAGTGGATCAGACGTTTATGTACACTTTGTGCCATAAACGAGAAGCCACAAGCTTCTCATGATAAGTTGCTGGAATTTGGCCTGGAATTTCTCCAGACAGAACTGGTGTAATTGAGTGAGGTTTGTAAGCCTCCTTGCTCACACATGCTTTTCCAGTTCTGCCCACAAATTTTCTATCGGATTGAGGTCAGGGCTTTGTGATGGCCACTCCAGTACCTTGACTTTGTTGTCCTCAAGCCATTTTTCCACAACTTTGGAGGTTTGCTTGGGGTCATTGTCCATTTGGAAGACCCATTGGTGATGAGCTTTAACTTTCATGGCTGATGTCTTGAGATGTTGCTTCAATATATCCAAATAATTTTCCTTCCTCATGATGCCATCTATTTTGTGAAGTGCACAGTCCCTCCTGCAGCAAAGCACCCCTAACACATGATGCTGCCACCCCCATGCTTCACGGTTGGGATGGTGTTCTTCTGCTTACAAGCCTCACCCTTTTCCTCCAAACATAAAGATGGTCATTATGGCCAAAAAGGTTACATTTTTGTTTCATCAGACCAGAGGAAATTTCTCCAAAAAGAAAGATCTTTGTGCACTTGCAAACTTTAGTCTGGCATTTTTATGGCAGTTTTTGAGCATTTGATTCTTTTGTGCAGAGCAGACTTTCAGGTTATGTCGATATAGGACTTGTTTTAACTGTGGATATAGATACTTGTCTACCTATTTCCTCAAGCATCTTCACAAGGTCCTTTGCTGATGTTCTGGTATTGATTTGCACGATCAAACTACGTTCATCACTAGGAGACAGAATGCGTCTCCTTCCTGAGCGGTATTATAGCTGCGTGGTCCTGTGTTGTTACACTTGCATACTATTGTTTGTACAGATGAATGTGATACCTTCAGGCATTTAGAAATTGCTCTCAAGGATGAACCAGACTTGTGGAGGTCCACAATTGTTTTTCTGAGGTCTTGGCTGATTTCTTTTGATTTTCCCATGATGTCAAGCAAAGAGGCACTCAATATGCTTTTAAAATTCTTTTTAATTAGATACATCATCTAAAAAAACAGCACTCCTGCACAAGATGCCGAATAAACAAAAACAAAGCGAAACATAGACGTTCGTCTAGCGCACGTTTGCAAAGAAAAACAAATGGGTATTTACAAAAGCGTTCAGTGTGAACAGCCCCTTAAAGTGGGGGATTAAGTAATAAGTTGTTTAAATGCATTGTCAGGAAAGATGTTCAACTTGGAAATGTGTGTCTCGAGATCCTCACATTCAGTTGTTTCATTCAGTTGTAAATTGTGTTCCGTCTGTCTAGCCCCTAACCGAGTTCAGCTGAATACCACTGCTATCAGTGACTATTGCTACTCTAATAAAAAACAATGTGCTATTTCACTGTTATTATAGCTTGAGTCTGGGTAGTATACTGTGGCATCAGTCCAAGTGTAACACCATATGAACTGCCTATTGAAGACCCCCCTTTACTTTTGAATTAACATTTGAGAATATGGACAGATTAAAACTGTTTATTTATTTTATGCACATTAGTTGAAAATGAAATGCTATTTTTCAACAGCCAGGATAGAAATGTTCTATGCAATAATATAATGGTGCTATATGGTTAAGTATTTATTGCGCTCTCTTGTGGACTAAGTTGTTTGTCAGTCCAATCTGCACTCAGAAAAGTCTGGGTGAGGAGTAGGTTGTAATTCAGGATTTCATGGCAGCACACTTCTTGATGGCATCATCAGTTCTTTTCCACTCAAAAGAGGCTATGCCAGTGGAGACTTGTCTACGCCAAGGTGACCGGTCAGTTGCAAGGTTCTCCCAGTTGTCAATGTTGATAGAGCAGTTTTCCAGAGAGGCTTTGATCTTTTCCACTTTTTTTTTTAAGCTTTCTTAGGCAGCACAGGTGGAAGTAGTTCAGCTTCCTGGCGTGACGGCTGTACACTGTCCATGTTTCGATTTCATAGAGCAGGGAGGGGAGGACGACTGCAGCATATACATTCAGCTTGGTTGAAAGGTTGATGCCTCTTCTGGCCCAGACATTCAATCTCAGTTGATCAAAAGCTGCGCTGGCAATTCTTATATTCACCTCATCGTCGATGTGAACAGCTTGAGACAGAATGCTGCCCAGGTATGTGAACCGGTCAATGTTGTTGAGCTTTTGGCCATTGACGGTGATTGACAGCTCATGTACACAGCACCAGAAGATGGGTGATGAAGGACTTTTTTTTTTTTGGTTGAGATGTTGAGACCATTGTTGCTGCAGGTAGTAGCGAAGAGGTCCATGTTGTACTGCTTGTCTGACTCTATGCTGGCATTTAAAGCGCAGTCATCCTCATGGATGTTGTAACTCTGTACTTTGGTTTTTGCCTTGAGTCTTCTCAGATTGAAGAGCTTCCCTTCCAAGTGGTACTTGATGTCAATGCTGAAATTGCTGTCCTTGAACGCATCTGTCAGCGTGGCGGAGAACATGAGGCTGAAGAGCTAGGGAGCCAGAACACATCCCTGCTTAATGCCATTTGTGACTGGGAATGGCTTGGAGTAGTCGCCTCGATTCTGGACACGGGCCAACATGCCGTCATGGAACTGGTGGACCATTTCAATGAAGGTCTCAGGACATCAAAACATGGTACTCTAATAAAAAACAATGTGCTATTTAGCTATTATTATTGCTAGGTCTGGGTAGTATACTGTGGCATCAGTGCAAGTGTAACACCATGTGAACTGCCTATTGAAGACCCCCTTATGATATTGGCTTATGATCTTTCCATAATCTGTCCCGGCTTACAGTGTCAGGTCCACAAAGGTGGTGTAAAAAGGGACATTCTGCTCCTGGCACTTTTCTTGAAGTTGCCTTGTGGCAAAGATCATGTCAATGATGCCTCGCTCTTTCCTGAAGCCACACTGGCTCTCTGGTAGAAGACCCTGGTCAAGATGCAATGTAAGTCTGTTCAGGAGTACCCTTGCGAGTACCTTGCCTGCTATCAATAGCAGGGAGATCCCTCTTTGGTTGTCACAGGCTTGTCGATTCCCCTTGCATTTGCAAAGGTGGAAGACTGATGCATCCTTGAATTCTTGGGGAATGCATTTTTGGCTCCACATTTTGCAGAATAGCGCCATCAGCCTCTCCACCACCTCAGGTCTGACCAACTTGTATATCTCTGCAGGGATGGAGTCGGCACCAGGGACATTTCCACTGGCAAGGAGATCGATGGCCTTCATTGTTTCAAGGATTGTTGGAGGGTCTACCATGGCCTCATTGATCTCCACCGTGATCTCCACCGCAGGTGGTCAATTGCCTTGTCATTGATGGAGGAGGGTCTATTGAAAACACTGCTAAAGTGCTCTGCATCTGAGGATCCTATCTTTTCCGGTGATGAGAGTGCTCCCAACTTCACTCAGGAGAGGGGCTGTACCAGACTTCACAGGACCATACACAGTCTTAAGGCACTGTTAAATTTCTTCATGTCGTGTTTGTCACGCATTCCTGGATTTCACATCAGTGTGCACAGGTTAGAAGTTGCATGATTCAGTCTGGTGGTGTAAATGAACATGATTCTATATGGGGAATTTACACAGTGAGAGCAGGAGAGGATGGATTGAGGTCTGATAGAGGTCATAAGGTAGCATCTGGAATAGCGAGATGAAAGTGAAGAGAATTCATGATAGCAAGCAAGGCAGCTGGCATAACCGTCTGTAAAATTGACCTCACTTCCAACACATGGCATCATTACCCTACAGATCAAAGTGTAATTAAGCAACACCTGTGACCACAAACACATTAGCGTCTGTCCCACAAATTAACTATTTTTTCTTGCACAATATTTTACATGCAACATTCACAGAAAGTGCCATGCAAAAACTTTGACTTTTTCTCCAACAAACCAATTTTCTAATTTTACTGAATGACACATCCTAAACTGAAATATGATGTTTGCATAGGTAAGTGTTAGTTAAAATGTTGCAAAAGCTTAAAAATCACCTAAATGAAATGCAAGTAAATTTAAGTTACCTGATCTTCTGAGAGCTGGGAGATGTGGTTCACAGCAGCATAGGACTCAATCTTAGGGTTAAAATGGTTAATAATTGCTCTGAAAGTATAAAAATAAAGAAATAAAAGTGAGATTACATATATTCCAAACACAACAGTAAGTAACACATTGTGCCTGTATTGAACACAGGCACGAAAATTGATAGTTCATGTCCTATCATATGTAACACTGTCATATGGATTTCTCAACAAGAGCAATAAAAGGGTTATATTACAGAGAGGCTAACAAACGTGCAGTTCTTTTAAATATTCTGCATTCTGCTGTAATCCTTTGCATTATGTATGCTTTAGATAAAGCACTCAAATTCTTTTGTGCAGCACAAACACACTGTGACATCTCTGAAAGCCTGGAGAACGTTTCTGCATTACCTCACACTCCAAAATCAATAATTTATTCACTATCCACCTTGCAACCCCCTCGCACACAAACCAAAATCAAAAACACTGAACAGCAAGTTTTACCATACCTATTCAATTGTCACAGACTTTCATACTATCTTTGTAACATAACAATATTATAACAATATATTAAATATTTAATTGTTGTGTTCATCTGCATAATTACAAATGAATTTATCCTAACTACACACTAAGGTTTATTAGTGTTCATATTTTCCAGTATGTCTAAATAATCAGGTTTATTATTATTCATAATTCAGATTTACAACTATATATTCAGGATTAATAAATAAATATTCCACTTAAGTGCATTTCAATTTATTATACTCAGATTATAATTATATAATCACGTTATATTCAGATTTAAAATAATACATTTAGATTTATAATGAAATAATTTCCTGTTATTAGTCTATATTCATATTTTTCTAATCAGGTTCATAATTATTCATTCATATTTAAAAATACATATTCAGGATTAAGAAATATATTTATCTTAAACATATATTCAGATTTCTACCAATATGTTGAGATTCTAATGAATTATTCAAGTTATTTAATAAATATTAAATTCAGGATTTGTAACTACACTAAAATGTTCAACTATTTATTCTGATTTCAAATATTGCTTAATATTCAAATTAAATATTCAGATTCACAATTATACATTCAGATTTAAAATGATATATTCAGGTTTTATATGATAATTTCCAGTTATTAGTAAATATTAATATTTCCAGTATATAATCAAATGTATAATTATAAATTCAGATTTGCAAGTATGTGTTCAGGATTAATGAATATATATATATATTCAACTTAATTACATATTTAGATTTCAAACTATATATTTATACTATGTATTATATATTCAGGTTATACTTGAAATATTTAATTCTGGACCTGTTACTACACATTGAAACGTTCAACTATATAGTCTCATTTATAATTTTATTTTCAGATTTTATACAATCATTTTCTGTTATATAATATTTTTCAACTAGGCAAATTATAATCAGGTTTATAACAATTATTCATTTATATTTGCAAATATATTCAGGATTAATAAATATATACTCAACGTAACAACTATATATTAATATTTATATTATTATTATATATTCAGGTGACATATTAAATATTTAAATCAGGACTTGTGACTACACATTGAAATGTTCAACTATATATTCTGATTTAGAATTATGTATTCAAATTAATATTAACGATTTAGAATTATAAAATATTTTAGTTTTTATATAATAACATGTTGTTGGGCCATATAGCACCATATATTATATACAAATGTCATGAACACAGATGAGAGTTCTTCTTACCTAACATTGATTAGAGCATGAGTAACTTTACTTGCGGGTTCTTTCCACTGGCCTGTGTTGGTGGAGACTCTCAGCACTGTGATATCATCAAGATGAGTTTAATGCTTGAGTAGCTAAGGATAAATACACAAACATTCACAGCAGTACTGAAGTGGTGTGGCTGATGTCAGGTAACTCACCCATGCAGTAGAGGTTTTCAAAAACCTGATGCATGCGAATAATCTCATAATAAAGCTCATCATAACTGCTGGGGGTGGGCAGAAACGTGTCTCCATATGTGATGAACATGTTAAAGAGGTTCACAACCTAAGAATAAATAAAAAATATGGTAGAAATAGAAGAGAATGTTAAGAAAGGTGCGGAAATGGATTAACAGTAAATTTAAATGAGCCCAAAGTTTATTGTTACTTTAAACACTTGAAAAACTGGCTCTCAAAGTGAGTGTGGGGTTTTACCTGAAGTGCCAGCTGGAAGATATTGTGTTTTGCCAGAAGGCTAGTCTCATTAGACAGCAGGAACTTCAGAAGGTTAATGAGAGCTGGAGAAACACAATCAACAAAGCCATCTGATAAAGCAGATTTCTTCACACAACAGCAACAAAAAATCACTTTTGACCTGTGACTCCCAGCACAGATTTAGATGCTGATTTTCAAATGCATTTTGGGGGTTACAAAGTACTCCATTTTCAATTTAAAACAGAAAAAAAACAGAATAGAACAAAATGGAATAACAGAACAAAGTACAACAGAACAGAATATAATTAAATAGAACAGAATGGAACAGAAAATAATTAAATGAAATTGAATGGAACAGAAAATAATTAAATTAAATAGAATGGAACAGAACGGATTAGAACAGAATGAAAAATAACAGAGGAATAGAAAAGAACAAATAGAACAGAAATGAATGGAACCGAATAGAACAGACCAGAATAAAATGGAATGAAACAGAAAATAACAGGATACAACAAAACAGAATGAAATAGAACAAATGGAACAGAAAGGAATAGAGCATAATAGAAAAGACCAGAATGGAACAAAACAGAATAAATAAAACCAAGTGGAAAGGAATACAACAGAACGAAAAAAGAACACAGTGGAATAGAAAAGAACAAATAGAAAAGAAAGGAATGGAACAGAATAGAACAGACCAAAATAAAATAGAATGGAAAAGAGAAAACAAATTAACAGAATAGATTCAAATGAAATAGAATAAAAAATAATGGAAAAGAACAAAACAACAGAACAGAATAGCACAGAACTGAATAGAATACAGTGGAATACAACTGTGAGGAACAGAACAGCATACAGTAGAACAAAATAAAACAGAACAAATAGAATGAAACAGAACAAAATAAAACAGAAGAGAACAGAATAAAATACAATAGAACAGAACTGCATAGAGCAGAACATAATCTAACAGGATAGAAACTATGGAATAGAAACAGAGCAGAATAGAAGAGAAAAAAAAAGAACAGAAAGGAACAAAAAACTAAAACAGAATGGAATGGAATAGAGCTGAAAAGATTTGAAGATGCCTGTCTTTTCGGGGGCATGGGTAGCGCTCAGCGAGTATTGACGCTGACTCACATCTGGAGTCATGAGTTCGAATCCAATAAACTCCTCATGGTCACGATTAGTGGTTCTCGTGGGAAGTTGTGCATGGATCGCGGAGAGTAGCGTGAGCCTCCACGTGCTGGGAGACTCCGCGGTGTCATGCACAGTAAGCTACGTGATAAGATGCGTGGACTGACTGTCTCAGAAGCGGAGGCAACTGAGGCTTGTCCTCCGCAACCCGGATTGAGGTGAGTAATCGCACCACCAAGAGGACCTACTAAGTAGTGGGAATTGGGCATTCCAAATTGGGAGAAAAGAAAAAAAAAAAGAAGCACACTTAAGTGAGTGTCATACCTGACCAGAGTTCTCTCCAGGTGTAATGCAGTCTAATTCTGCACTTCTTCTGGTAGCAGATCAGTTTGTGAATAATTTGAACGCAGCGCCTAAAAATAAATGAATTAATGCATTAATGCATTAATCCAACCAGCGACCCTTATTAATCTAAGCATTACAGTAACCAAACCAAGTATTAGATGGACGCTTACACATAGAGATCCATGGGAAATTCCTTCATCATATGAGTGATGATAAACTCTACCATCAGATCTGCAAAAGACAAATACAAGTTAAGAATTCAATTGAAATATTCATAAAAAATATATATTTTTCCAATCTTTCACAATTATGATTAAGTTATAATGAAATACTATTTCAACACTGAGTGTAATCATTTTGAACTTACCAAGCACTGCACACACTAGAGGTCGAGAGGGGACGTTCTTATCTGCAGCTTTCTTGCGATGTCTCATGGGCTGAAAAACATCATCAGTTAAGGCATGTTAATTCTACCACCAAAAAAGACATCACAAACATTGTATTGACCCTTTTCACAGACAGTGATGACACATTTCTGCCTTATTTAGCAGTGTAAATCTAGCAATTTATTATCTAAGCAAGTGTTTAATTACTTAATATAAATGTAGAACTAATCTTTGTGTTATATTTTAACTTTTAGACATTTTGGACAGGTGGGCTTCTATCATGGAGAAAAGAAAGCTAGATAACAGGATGTAGTTTCAGTGTATAATTTGCTAATGGATTAAACACAACATGGGGTCAGGACCTTAGACAGCTTTGTATGCCAGAAACACTGTCTTTTGTTTGATTCTGGCAGCCTGAGCAAGATTCTTACCATTCTGTGTAAGTTAACTCTGAAGTTCATGTTATCATCATGCAGAAAGGCATCGGCATATTGATCCTGTTTAACAGCGAGAGGACAAACGGTCAAAGGAGGGAACTAACAGAACAACACAGAAAAAAATGCAAGAATGCATTACCTCGGCTATACAGGTCAGGATGATGAGGCACAATCGGGCACTGTTGAGTCTGTGCTCATCTGAAAACATTGAAGAAAAATCTATGCTAAGATGTGCTCAAAAATGCTCAATGCTGTAAAAACAAAAAAGTTGAAATAAAAAGAGTAGAAATCACCGCTTTGTTCCAAAACACAGAGAGCTGGCAACGTATGCAGCATTTTATAAAAGCATTTTGATAAAAATGAGAAATCTTTAAAACATTTTACAAATATATCAAAACTTTTCTTAGGGTTACTCCATTATATATATATATATATACACACTCACCTAAAGGATTATTAGGAACACCATACTAATACTGTGTTTGACCCCCTTTTGCCTTCAGAACTGCCTTAATTCTACGTGGCATTGATTCAACAAGGTGCTGAAAGCATTCTTTAGAAATGTTGGCCCATATTGATAGGACAGCATCTTGCAGTTGATGGAGATTTGTGGGATGCACATCCAGGGCACGAAGCTCCTGTTCCACCACATCCCAAAGATGCTCTATTGGGTTGAGATCTGGTGACTGTGGGGGCCATTTTAGTACAGTGAACTCATTGTCATGTTCAAGAAACCAATTTGAAATGATTCGAGCTTTGTGACATGGTGCATTATCCTGCTGGAAGTAGTCATCAGAGGATGGGTACATGGTGGCCATAAAGGGATGGACATGGTCAGAAACAATGCTCAGGTAGGCCATGGGATTTAAACGATGCCCAATTGGCACTAAGGGGCCTAAAGTGTGCCAAGAAAACATCCCCCACACCATTACACCACCACCACCAGCCTGCACAGTGGTAACAAGGCATGATGGATCCATGTTCTCATTCTGTTTACGCCAAATTCTGACTCTACCATCTGAATGTCTCTACAGAAATCGAGACTCATCAGACCAGGCAACATTTTTCCAGTCTTCAACTGTCCAATTTTGGTGAGCTCTTGCAAATTGTAGCCTCTTTTTCCTATTTGTAGTGGAGATGAGTGGTACCCGGTGGGGTCTTCTGCTGTTGTAGCCCATCCGCCTCAAGGTTGTGCGTGTTGTGGCTTCACAAATGCTTTGCTGCATACCTCGGTTATAACGAGTGGTTATTTCAGGCAAAGTTGCTCTTCTATCAGCTTGAATCAGTCGGCCCATTCTCCTCTGACCTCAAGCATCAACAAGGCATTTTCAGCCCACAGGACTGCCGCATACTGGATGTTTTTCCCTTTTCACACCATTCTTTGTAAACCCTAGAAATGGTTGTGCATGAAAATCCCAGTAACTGAGCAGATTGTGAAATACTCAGACCGGCCCGTCTGGCACCAACAACCATGCCACGCTCAAAATTGCTTAAATCACCTTTCTTTCCCATTCTGCCATTCAGTTTGGAGTTCAGGAGATTGTCTTGACCAGGACCACACCCCTAAATGCATTGAAGCAACTGCCATGTGATTGGTTGATTAGATAATTGCATTAATGAGAAATTGAACAGGTGTTCCTAATAATCCTTTAGGTGAGTGTACATATAATATAAATTAAAAAAAATATTAGTTTTCATAAAAGATTTCACACCGTCATAATGGCCTAAGTGGTCAGAATGGCTTCCAGCATGTTGGTTACACCACCTGACTCTAATTTAGTGGACAAAAGTTTTTTCATTTATGCTTATTAGAGTATTGTGCAGTTAGCTTAGCAACATACTAACTGCAAACTCTATCGAAATCAATAGCAAGTGTAATCACCAGTGAGTTTCGCGCGAGGAACGCTACTTGTACGATGTAAGAATTTGTAGAGCCTTCCAAATCATTCATTATGAAGTTCCATTTCAGTGAGGCTGTTGCTTTAGAATGTAGCCACATATGTAAGGAAGTAGACTGCGAAGCAGCTTACTAGGTTTTGGAACAGAGCCACAGTGCATAGATAAACAGAGATGTCTTGCCTTTGGTGTCCTGCATGATGATGGAGGAATATTTAAGGAAGGTTATAAGAAGATTACTGGTCTGCAAGTTTGGGTCCAGAGGAAGCTCAGGATTATTCATCACTGTGGAGAGAACCAATGAATGTTGATCAGATACTGAGAATGATCTGCATCAGCGCTGCTCATTCAGGCCATATCTCAGCAAAGCTTTGTCCTATTGTAACGAACCTTGGTATGATGACCGGGTTTAAAGGTGTGGTCACATTTACCTTTATACGAGAAGGTGTGGGCGTACGTTCAGCACTTGTGAAACCAGCAAAATGCTAATTGACAAGAAGCCTATTTTTAATGCTGCATTTTATACTACGGCGAGAGTAAAGTAAAAAAAGAATCTTGCTGCAAAAATTATATCCATTGTGAATTTGCCGTGTTGCTGTGCACAAAGCACTGCCACTGCAAAACCAAGCTTATTTCTTATTAGTCGACACAGCAATTTTGCCTGTCAAAGTTCACTGAACTAGAATTACACGCAAAATCCGCAAGTGTAAATTCTTCGTCACCGGAATTCCATTGTGCAAAATTCGTGATTGCACGGATTCCCATTAAGATAAAAAAGGACTTAAAGGGATAGTTCCCACAAAAATGAAAATTCTCTCATCATTTACTCACCCTCATAACTTCCAGATGTGTATGACTTTCTTTTGCAGATCACAAATTAAGATTTTTAGAAGAATATTTCAGCTCTGTAGGTCCATACAATGTAAGTGAATGGTGACCAGAACTTTAAAGGCCCAGAAGCCAGTATAAAATAATCCATAGGACTCAAACCATGTGTTCAAATCCATAGGTGATTATAGGTGTGGGTGAATTTCCACTTCCACTTCCAAATCTCCACTTTCACTTTCAGAAAGTGGAGATTTAGAGTAAAAAAGAACTGTTCTGTTTCTCACCCAAACCTATCAGATAGCGTCAGAAGATTTAAGGATTTAAAACTGGAGTCTTATTGATTACTGCAATGTTTCCTTTGTGTGATATTTGGAGCTACAAAGTGGTGGTCACCATTCACTTGCATTGTAAGGACCTACAGAGCTAAGATATTCTTCTAAAAATCTTAATTTGTGTTCTGGTGAAGAAAGAAAGGCACACACATCTGGGAAGACATGAGAGTGAGTTAAAGATCAGAGAATTTTCATTTTTGGGTGAACCATCCCTTTAATGAGAATCACCATGGAAATGTAATTGATAATGGCAGTTACAAAAATACTCTACCATAATGCATCTTAACGTTTTACTTTAATGTCAATCTTTGGGGTGGAAGTGCATAGTTGTCATTAAAATAATAAAGTCACAATAATAGAAATATAATTAAATAATAAATAAAGGCTTAATTTTCATGTGATAAAACATAAAGAAACTTAAATTTCTTATTTTCTTTTGATTTCGGGGTGAAATTCGTCCAGAAGTATCTACTTTCCTGGTGGAACATACAATACATGCTTTTGAAAATGTAGGACCAAACTCTAGGAAAAACTACCAAATCATAAAATCGCACCCAAAAATTAGGAATGGATGCACACTTTGAAACCCCCACTCAATTAGCAAACTATACTTTCAAATCTCGCATACTACTTAGGATGGATGACATGTGAATTGTGACTTCTCTATACTCGTACGTGAGACATGCAATCTCCGCACCAGATTAAGTAGATGATAATATCAAGATTGTAGGGGGCCTGGGTAGCTCAGCGTGTATTGATTGGAGTCGCAAGTTTGAATCCAGGGCGTGCTGAGTGACTCCAGCCAGGTCTCCTAAGCAACCAAATGGGCCCGGTTGCTAGGGAGGGTAGAGTCGCATGGGTTAAATTCTTGTGGTCGCAATAATGTGGTTCACTTTCAGTGGGGTGCATGGCGAGTTGTGCATGGATGTCACAGAGAATAGTGTGAATCCTCCACATGTGCAAGGTCTCCACGGTAACGCGCTCAACAAGTCACGTGATAAGATGCGCGGTTTGACTGTCTCAGACGTGGAGGAAACTGATATTTGTCCTCCGCCACCCGTATTGAGACGAGTCACTACACCACCACAAGGACTTAGAGCACATTGGGAATTGGGCATTCCAAATTGGGGAGAAATATCAAATTTGTAGAGCTCTGTTGGCACATTTATACAAGAGAGCATGCCACTTCCAGCACAAGGTTTAATATTTCATACAGCTAATGGATTTCAAGTTGAGCAAAGAGTGACGCAGGAAGCAGCATAAAAGTTCCTTGTGCTTTTGATGAAAAAGCGGAGTGAGTAGAAGAGTGAATGAAAGAGAGGTGCTGGTGTGTAACACTGCGTGCTGAACAACAGCGGTCTAAAAAGTGTTTCAAAGTGACATGCCTCAGTTCTACATTTTATTATTCAAATAACCGTTATGAAGACCCAAATAGTTCATTCAGTTGAACTACTACTGTAAAGGAATCTTATGTTTACTGAACATCTAGCAGAACCCACTGTCCAGAGAGGGAGGTGTAGTGCCTAGTGGAGTTGTAGGAGAGGCTGGGATAGGCGTAACTGCTGTTGATGTCATGTCCATCTCTGGATGGCTCTGTGATTGACAAGAAATCATGAAAAAAAACCATTAACATCTTTGGTGGAAAGAAAATGTATCACTTCCATGACATTTCTATCAACCCATATTGTCAATATATAACAAAACATCACATAAAATAAGTTTGGGATAAAACAATGCAAACAGAACCTGTGCGAGAACCGTGATGAAGTTTCTGTTGAGATGTACGGCCTCATACAGAGCGAGCAGGATGGCTTCATTAGTCCTAAAGGACAATAACGTCATCAGGCACATTTGCCAAACATATGGAGCATTAACAGTCAGGACAAATATATTTGGCCATTATGAGATTAAACCCATCAACTTGATCGACTAACAGAAGTGTTACCGCCCGACTGTATCATTTCTAAAATCTACACACAGCCTTGTTGTGAATAAAAAACAATTGAGCTTTCACGCAAAATAGGTGAGCAGAGTAAAATTGTCATTTATACATATGTGTGTTTTTTAACTTCAACAGGCACTTTCATGTACCAGGGGATTTCAACTTTTTTCTATTTGTAATATAAAAGTAACGTTAAAACTGACTTGGACACATGTATTTTTGGTACTTTTCAAATGCCTTTTTTTGTACAGATTTTACTATTTGAGCCTAGTTTTGACTTACTGCACTGACAGCTTTTCGTCTGCATCAGCAATAAACATACTGCCCACCTGTGGACGAAAGCAGAATTACAATACCTGGACAGTTCAGTTTCAAAATGTTACATTAAAATAAAGACAAGCTCATACCATGCTGGTAAGAGTGGAGAAAAACCCTCCCTGGCTTTCCTCCTCTTTGTCTTTATACTGCCTGTGAAAATAAAAGAGAGCACTTTCAAGGAATAGTACACCCAAAAACTAAATTCTTTAACAACTGTTAGTGTAAATCTTAGAAAAACAAGTTTTTTAAAGGGCTAGTTCACCCAAAAATGAAAATTATCTCATTATTACATGCCATCCCATATGTGTATGACTTTATATCTTCAGCAGAACACAAATATTTCAGCTGTGTGGGTCCATACAATGGAAGTGAATGGTGACTAAAATTTTGAAGCTCCAACAAGCACATAAAGGCAGCATAAAAGTAATCCATACAACTCCAGAGTTTAAATCCATATCTTCTGAAGTGATTCAATTGATTTTGGGTGAAAACAGACCAAACTGTTTTTCACTATAAATCTTGACATAAGCGATTCTGATTTCAAGCTCGATTACACTTCAAATAGCACCATCTAGCATTTAACATATGCTCATGCACTAGGAAGTGAAATAGAGCATGAAATTATGATTAGGTCAAGGGACTGCAATGGCAAGATGTACAGTGACATTTTTTTTAATATTTTGGTCAGTTCTCACCCAAATCCGATTGGATTGGTTATGAAGATATGGATTTAACCACTGGAGTCGTAAGGATTACTTTTATGCTGCCTTTATGTGCTTTTTGGAGCTTCAAATTTCTGGTCACCGTTCACTTGCACTGTATGGACCAACAGAGCTGAAATATTCTTCTAAAAATCTTAATTTATGTTCTGCAGAAGAAAGAAAGCCAAACACATCTGGGATAGCATGAGGGTGAGTAAATGATGAGAGAATTTTCATTTTTTGGGAAACTAAACAAAACAATATTAATCACACTTTACCTATTGTATTCTGTAAGTGCATGGTGGATGACCATTCCCATGCCCTACAAAAACATTAAACATTAAACCTCCACATGAAAGTGTGCGATAATTATTAAGATGCATTTCAATTAAATTTGAATTTAGAGACTTCTGCTTAAAAACTTACATCCAGAGTTGGCTCATCATCCACTATTGACAGTTTCACAATGTAAGGATTCACAGACTGCAGATAACAGACACGATAAGTTTTACAGAAATATTATAATCAATGCTTCAGATATATAAATATTCAAGAGTGATATTAGCATACATATAAAAAGTATTCTCAAAGATTTACCAGTGTTGGATGTATTCTGATTACAAAGTAATTTGTTACAGTAATCTTATTACTTTAGTCCAAAAAACGTAGTGTAACATTATATTTTACATTCTTGTAATCAGATTACAGTTACTGGCTTTCAATTAAGTTAATTACTTTAAATTGGGTTACTTGTACCTGGGTTACTTTTTTTATTCATTAAGTGGAAAAACAAACTTTTCTGTGCAAAGTGTTAGAAAGTAATCACCAGTTTGTAGTGGACTACTTTTTTCACACTGATTTCTACTAACACACAGGCTTCTCTCTTACCTCATACTTCCTGTAATTGACCAGAAGAGCTAAAAGGACCACAGAATCATAGCCATGCTGTGCTCGACTGGACACATCAGACAGAATCTTGACAGAAAGAGTTGAATGAAAAGGATAGCATAATAACACAGTGGAATTGAGCCATGTGTAGTTCACGCAATCACAATCTTACTTGCAGAATGGCCTCAAATATACTGTTGATCATCACATACTCCAGTATGGTGTTCTGACTGATATTATCTGTCACCTTAAAAAAAAAAGAAAAAAAAAAAGGAATCATTGATATTCATTTCTGAGGCAGTTGGCAGCACATCCGAAATGACCAAGTTGTTACGTGAAACAAAAAGTCAAAAGTGCTCAGATGTGCGTGCAAAAGAAGCGACAAGCTGAAAGCATTAACATGTTGATCTTACAGTGACCAGACACAGCAGCAGCTTCAAACATAAACTCTTCAGACTCTCTGATCCGTCACCACACAGCAGACTGTCCAGACTCTCCATCAGCTCCTAAACACAGTACAATTTCATTAGAACTTGCGTACAATAACACCTACATGACCGTGTGTGCCGGCACATGACTGACCTTCATTCTGAGTTCAGCTTTGTCGAAGCCCATCAGCATGTTGATGATGTCAAAGCCTGTGGCGGATTTGTTCTTTTGGTGAACTCCTCGAAACAGTGCGCACAGAGTCTAAAGTAACAGAGGTCTTTGTGTTAAAACGCAAGCGTTGATTCAGATCTTTTAGGTCTATTTTTTTTAGCTCATTACAGTTTTTAGACTATGATGACTAAACTTGCTGTCTAGGTAGTGAGCTCACTAGGTTTTAAGACTTTGGTGCTCAAACATGCTGTCTAGATAGACAGCTACCTAGGTTATAATACCCACAATTGCTAATTATGCAATCGAGTTCAACACCCTATATACTTATACATTTAAATGTGCCTGAATATTTTGCAATAAATCTCAAATATACACTCAACAAACACTTTATTAGGAACATCTGTACACCTACTTATTCATGCGATTATCTAATCAGCCAATCGTTTGGCAGCAGTGTAATGTATAAAATCATGCAGATATGGTTCAGGAGCTTCAGCTAATGTTCACATCAACCAACAGAATGGACAAAAAAAAATGTGGCATGATTGTTGGTGCCAGATGGGCTGGTTTGAGTATTTCTGTAACTGTTGATCTCCTGGGATTTCCACACAACACAACATTCTCTAGTATTGACTCCAAATGGTGACAAAAACAAAAAACATCCAGTGAGCGGCAGTTCTGCGGACTGAAACGCCTTGTAAATGACAGAGGTTGGAGGAGAATGGCCAGCCTTGGTTCGAGCTGACAGTAAGGCTACTGTAACTCAGATAACCGCTCTGTACAATTGTAGTGAGAAGAATATCAACTCTGAATGCACAACACGTCGAACCATGTGGTGGAGGGGCTACAACAGCAGAAGACCACGTTGGGCACTTTATTAGGACATTAGTGTTCCTAATAAAGCGCTCAGTGAGTGTATTGGTTCTATACATCTAATCGACTTAAAATAAATAGTTTTATATTTTTTTTTATTCTATTGTGTCATTTGCAATACTTCATTGGATTACAGTTCATGCCCTCATAAGAGACAACAAGTACAAAGTCTTGCACCTTTATCTTTTTCTCCAATTTTTAATCGTTTTTTTGTTTCAAATCAAAGTTTGTAATGATATGATTCACCTCAGAGCTTGGCTTACAACTCTTTTATGAAGGATTTTATGAAAACCCTATGAAGAAAATGCAAGACTGCAGAAAATGTGGTTGGGCATATGAATTAGCATGGCCCGAATGGATACCACAACACGCAGCACTACCATCCCTAAAATTATGGAAAAGTTCTGGTCAGCTAACTGTAGCTGTTCATGAGTTAGGCAGATCATTTTACCTGAAGTGCATTGACTACTTTGATCTGGTGCTCCTCGGCCAGGGCTTGAACACAGTGATGGAACAAACTGTTGATGTTGTCTTTGATTTTCATCACTTCATCACCATCCAGAGACTCCAGCTTCCCTTCCAAATACTCAAGATTCACCTGGTCAATCAAGCACATTGTAAGCTTTGGAGGTGTTTTCTTGTATTTTTTTAAAGCGAGCATTACAGGTAACTTAATGGAAATGATCTTATTACAGAAGTATTTATTTCAGGATGTACATATGCACTGACCTTCATCAGAAAGAGCTCATCCCAGAAGCGAGGATTGCTCTTATTAGGGTCTTCTTTCTGAAGGGACAGAGGGTTAAGAGTTAACCAATCCAACACTCATCATTTCACAAATGAGGTTACTAAATGAACATCTGAAAGGCTCCAAACCACCCTCCATTAACTGTTTCAATGACTTACCGCAAATATCTCATCATACATGAGCACCACCTTCTCCTTCAGTGGTTTCTTAGAGGAGGCTCTCCTCAGCAGACCTGCTTTCTTCTCAGTCTGAGCCATGGCTTACAACTGCACAACTAAAAACATACAATCGTGCACATTAATATGACAATAATCATAACTAATACTAATATAATAATAATATAACGCTTTTTTTTGCTATATCATTTATATCCCTATATGTAAATATACATGTGCACGGTGTGTGTGTATCTATCAGTGGGCTTCACGTGAGACTGAGAGGGTTGAAGAGATGCGGACAGGGTTTTTCCAGTATTGAAAATCTCATTCAAGGGGGGTTGGGTTTCTTTCTTTTTTTTTGTGGAGGCTTCACGCTATTATCCGTGGCATCCACGCACAACTCACTACGTGCCCCACTGAGAGCGAGAACCAGATTACAGTGACCACGAGGAGATTACCCCATGTGACTCTACCCTCCCTAGCAACCGGGCCAATTTGGTTGCTTAGGAGACCTGGCCAGAGTCACTCAGCACACCCTGGATTCAAACTCGCGACTAGGTTAAATCTAAGGTAAAGTTTTTTTGTTTAGTTTTTTACTTTAACTATGTTTGTCAAGTTCCAAATAAAGATAAAATTATAAAAGAG
This sequence comes from Xyrauchen texanus, assembly GCF_025860055.1. NCBI lineage: Eukaryota > Metazoa > Chordata > Actinopteri > Cypriniformes > Catostomidae > Xyrauchen > Xyrauchen texanus. Next base: position 22,421,759 of record NC_068323.1, on the reverse strand, counting down.
GAAGTAGATTTCATATATAATGTATTTTATTCACTGACTGGATTATCCAAAATAGTAATTAAAATATGATTATTTCATAGTTATACCCATTTTTATTAACTTTCCAGACAAAATGACTAAATCATGATTTATATTGTTATCGTCACATAAATTAAATTACTCATATTGTGACAACATTTTGTCAAGTGCCCTCCCCTAATAACTATTATCATAACTGGCTACATATCATTGCTGTAAATCATTCGTTTTCTTTTCTGTCTAGGCAGGTTTTGTGACTATAATACTCCCAAAAACTATCTAGGTAGGTAGGCAACTCGTTAGGTTTGAGACCATGATGCCCAACAATGCTATGTAGGTAAGAAGGCAGCACCCTTGGTTTAGTAATTATAGTAGTGGACGACCGATATGGGTTTTTCAATGGCTGATGCCACTACCGATATCTAGAGGGTAGGACGGTCGATATAAATGCCGATAAACATAACACAATTATATATTGATTTGCCAACAGCATTATATGTAATATTTACCAAAGTTTGCATACACTTGAAAAATTTAAAAAACTTTGAAAACAGAAAGTGTTGACTATCCATTGACAAATCTATTGGCAGATTGTGGAACTGACCTAAGTTTCACAGGTTAATCACCTAACTGAACACAATGCAAATCATCGTAGAATGGCAAAATATTGGCTGTTTAATCAGCCCGGCTGATATATCGGTCTATCACTCACTAGTCTACATTATGGTGCTGAAAAAGGTTGTCTAGATAGGTTTTGAGAGTTTGACACCCAAATAGGCTGTCTAGACAGGTAACCATGTAAGTTTAGAGCAGGGGTCCCCAAACTTTTGCTGCCAGGGTTAGGTCAATCTCCTATGTTTTCAAGGGGAGCCGGAGTGAGCCTATGTTATTTTTTGTCAAAGAGATTATTCTTCTGCTGTTATTAAATAGATTACTTTTACATTTATTAATAGAACATGCTTTTAATATTGGTAAATTTGTTCTATTGTATGTATACATTTCTTAGCAACTTGCTCGGCCTAATTTTTCATTGTCTACGTGCTATCTCTGTTTACTGACATGTGCATGTCAAGACATGAAGAGGTGGGGAAAGGTCTAGTCATTTCAACAGAACTTTCATTATATGTTTTTCTAGTGTTGGCTAACAAGAAAAAATATTTAAATCTGTGTGATTTACTTTATCTTACATCAGTGGATCCATCCATTGGCTCAAATAACTTTGATTTGGATTAATCTGAGTTATGAGACTTTTTAATCTGTTCACCAAGGATAGGACCCTCAAATATGCAATGTAGGTAGGTAGACAGCACCCTTGGATTAGACATTATAGGGCCAAAAATAAAAAAAAAAGCTGTCTACGTAGGTTGTTTACTAAGTTTTGAGACAATGATGCCCAAAAATGCTCAAAGTCAGCTCACTTTGTTTTAAGACTGTGATGCCAAAACATGCAGTCTAGCTAGGTTGCTCACAAGTCTTTTAGGCAGCTCATTAAGGTTTAACATAAATGTGCATAAAAAAATGCTGTCTAGGTAGGTAGATCACTTGGTTTTGTCCTCAAGTCTCAGCAGAGTGTTCACTTGGTTTTAAGAATGTAATTCCAAAGCATGCTGTCTGTGTAGGTTATTCACTAGGCTTTGAAACTATGATGCCTATAAATGCAATGAAGGTAGGCAACTCACTAGTTATTGAGACAATAAGTCCCATATATGCTGTCTAGTTAGGCAGCTCACTAGGTTTATAGACTATAATGGACAAAAATGCAAGATAAATAGGCAGCTCACTAGGTAGTGAGACTACGACTTCCAAATATGCTGTCTACATATGCAACATAGGCATGAACAAAAATGCAGTATGGGTGGACAGGTCACTTGTCTAACCAGGTTTAGAGGATATGACGCCAAAAATGTCTTCGTAGCCGAAAAAGTTTGGAAGCACAGCCTATGTTAATGCATGTGTTTTGACAGCTTAGATTTAGCATGTAGCTCCTAGCATTAAATTACATTAGCCAGACACTCGAGCACACTTGACAGCTCAGACTGTATTATACATAGAATTAATAGAAATATAGTTGATAAAAATTAATATTAATAAATGATAATTTAATGTGGACTATATAAGTGTTGTTAACGCTAAATCACCAAAGCTAATCTGATAGCTCCCTATTTTATATTTATAAAATAATTTGTTACAACTCTTCTAGTTTAATTTTAATACTAAAGCCAGGGTTTTTAATCGGTATATATCGATTTAAATAAATTAATTCAACAATATTGTCCTACCTGAGTAAATGATTCACTCTATTTGTTCCATTATTTCATAAGCTAAACAGCAAACAGCTTTCGTTCGACTAACTTCCGGTATGGGCAGAAACCCCGCCCATCCAATCCACATCACTTCCGCTGATTGCTTGAGAAAAAAAATAATAATACTATTCAAAATAAAGATAGATTATGTGAATAAACAATTATAGAACAACTGTGTTTTATATTAATAAAATAATAATATATTATATTAATATAGTAATCATATTTTAAGCATATCATAGTTTACTTGCCCATAAAACATAAAACAAAAACAAAACTCAACCTGTGTTTTCACTTTTTTCTGTAGTGGTTCAAACCTGCAACATTTTGGTATATTTTAGCCTGTATATTTGTCCATTACAGCCTCTTTGTTTACAACTTCCAATGTGACTTACTTGTAATTCCCTACATTATTGTGCTCCTCTGTGGTATGTGCGGCGTAAGACACTTCCAGGTATTTTAGCAGAATAAAAAGTCTCAATTCTGGTACTTTATGTGTGGGTGAAAAACAGATTAATTTTAAAGTCCTTTTTTATACCAAAAAACAAAAGAAGATGAATGTGGAATTGGAGATTAATAGTAAATAAAGGGACTCAAATATTGTTCTGTTTCTCGCCCACCCTTATCATATCGCTTCTGAAGATTTGGATGTAAACACTGGAGTCTTATGAAGTAGTTCTGACTACCATTCACTTGGATTTTATGGATCTACAGAGCTGAAATATTCTTCTAAAAATGTCATTTATGTTTTTGTAGAAGAAAGAAAGTCTTACATATCTGGTTTGGCATGAGGGTGAGTAAATGATGAGAGAATTTTTATTTTTGGGTGAACTAACCCTATGAGATGCTAATGTAAAAATTCATCACTGACAGTCAGCCATGATTTTATATAATTGTTTTTATCCCCTTTTCTCCCAATTTTGGCATGCCCAATTCCCACTACTTACCAGGTCCTTGTGATGGCGCAGTTACTCACTTCAATCCGGGTGGCAGAAGACAAGTCTCAATTGCATCTTATCACGTGGCTTGATAGATAGATATGTTTCAAAATTACAATTAATTTCGTTACAGTAAAACTATTTAATGAGTGCACATTTAAGTTATAGGCCTACACAAGTTTTAACCAAAAAACGAATGTATGTTTTAATATAATTATGATAAGCAGAACTGCCATACAGTAACAGTTAAAATTGTTCTTTGTGGAAATCAACATTGTTCCACTAATGCTACAAATTGAGCATTTGTTATTTAAATTAAACGATTTAAAACATTAATTATTTTATAGGTAAATGATCAATTGTTTGTGTAGCTTAAAAAAAAATATCTCATCTTTACATGATACAGTTAATAGTTAGATAGTGTAAATAATAGCAGCAATTTAACATCAAGTGTCTCTTTGTTTCATAAAATGTTTTGAAAAGTTGCATGAATTGAATTAAATTAAATTAAATTCTTTAATTTTAATAATTACATTTAATACAATTTAATAAAGCAGCATTTCATATGGGAAAAACCTGATGAGAACATATTATTTTATTAATTTAATGTAATCAACAATTATTTAATAAATTAAATGTTTAAATTATACATACATTTCATTTCTATAATTAATTGCAGATTTATGTGAAACAGACAAACAATTTATTTAAAAAATATCCATTTAAAATACAAATTCCTTACAAGTTCAGTATATTTCCATTTATAGACAGGGATTGTGTATAATTGTAGATGTAAATCTTTATCAGTAGATGGAGCCACATTCACTATAATTATATTCCAACAAGAATGTTGCAGTGAGAAAAAAAAAAAAAACATTATTTGAAAAGGCTTGTAAGAAAAACCTGCCTCCTATAAGAACATGATCGCAGGCACTGCATGTGTGAGAGACTCCAGTGTTCCTAAAGTTACAGTGGAATATATCACACAGGGTAAGCATCTTTACTCACTGCATGCACATTTAGAACTGCTGGGAAGATTTTCAAATGGGGAAAATCTTATTTGTACTGTATATGTATACAGATTGCATATAGTATTATAAATCTGTGCTCTGTCAATGATCTTTACTTAAACTTGATTCATACATATGGTAACCATTTTTAAATGTGCAGAATAATTCTACAAGCACATTTAACTGAAAGCGAATCCCCCTTTTAAAGCAACTGTACTCTGTTTTGTACAAAGAATGAAGTATCTTGTCATGTTCTATGCAAATATTCCTTCCTTTTGAATGAGAATGGACTTGATATTTAAGATATCTTCACAGACGTTTGCATGATTATATGAATAGAAGGTTTTGTTAAAAAGAAAACAGCAATTTCAGCTGGAAGTTGCTGCAGGGCTTTGTCAGATAAATATGGTGTCTAAGTACTAGTTGGTACATGCCTTTGGTTCCACTACTTTTGAAATAGCTGTAATGAGCTTGTACTGCAGATTTACTGTTACATGTGTTTTATTTTAACTGTTTCTCTCTCACAGTCTTTGAATGTTGAGACTGAGATTCTAGAATAGGGATGCACAGAGAAACTTTAGAAAAACTTTCAATTCAGTATTACAGAATTGAATTTGTAATACATATTTTATTCTTTGTTGTCCCCCACTGTTGAAATGAGACCTACAGTACAAAAATATGCTGGATGTGGAATTTGCACAAGGACAATGTGATACTTTAAAAAATGTGCCGTGGTATAATTACTTAAATGAACTGGGTGAACGGACACAGTTTGGACACTGTTGTTTTGTGCTGCAATGCGAAGGACTCTGCCAAATTGCTGCAGAACTGAGCCAGGGTCAACAACTGTATTATTCAAACTAAACAATGTGATCTTTGCCACATGCAAGAAATTGCAAGCAAGTGATTTTTAGATGGAAATTGCAAATATATGTACTGTAGGACTGATGGAGAAATGATAGTGAGAAATTCATTTTCTATGGACCGTATTATGTATTGATTGCAAAAAAAATTAATAAATAAACTGATGTACATATACATAATTAAACTGCATCCCCAAGTCTATGTAACTTTTGACCTTTGACCTTGGAAACTTAATGTATGCATGACACTGGACTATAGAAATGTAACATTTAATAAATTAGCAAGTACTTTCAAAGTGTCAAAAATGCACTCTAGACCCCTTTGAAATTAATTGTACATGAAATGAAATGTACATTTATTTTCAGATAATCACATTTTATTAATGCAATCATTAGGTTCAACAATAGAAAGTTCAGAAATCATTTAAAATCATATTTGAACTAAATGACAACTGAACTCTTCATAATCAACTTCCTTATCATGTCTGTTTCATACAAACAATATTATTACTAATGTCAGTATGAATAATCACATTTATCAATGCAGTTCAAAGTGATCTAGACTATTATTACACACTATATGCATTGTATCTAAGAAACCTTAAAGCAGTAAAAACATATTGTGAAATTAACTTTTAACTGGTATTTAAATACTTCCAAATATGCATACTATATTGACCTTAACAATAAGCCTCAACATCTAGCATTGCTTGTGTTTGTTGCCTTGGAAACCAAATGACCCATTACAATGCACAATAAAAAAAACTAGGATTGAATAAAACAGAGCCCATGTGACATATTTAAAGTAAATAGTATTGTTGTTTGTATGATTTTGTTGTGTCGTTTATAAATGACATCAGACCATTGAGGGGTTTCAGTAATCATTCAGTGTGCTCATCTTTCTTCTCTGTGTTGTAGTTCACAATGCTCGGCATCTGCTTGTGTTTGAGTGTTGTTGTACACTTAGCAGTGTCTCAGGAGGCAGAGGAGCCAATCACATACACGGCAAGTACTACAAAACTGACATGTACTCAGTTACCAGCCTGTAAATGAAATGGTCACTGGTGCATCATCAATCTGATTGTAATCAGGGTACTGTGTTCAGGGTAATTGCATAAGATTTGTTAGTGTTTCGGTATTTAATATTTATTTCAATTTTCTTTTTTCATTTTACAGTGCACTGAAGGTTATGAATTTGACATTGAGAAACAAAGCTGCAAAGGTAACACACACTAATGACCTTTTGTTATGTGAATGGCATAAGCATTAGTTATAGACAATACATCAGAAAGGCTGATAAAAAGGGCCAATATTTGGCCAATTTATGATTATCGGTATCGGCTGATAACTGTGTCCAGATTGGCTCATTAACACAAGTGCTAAAATGTAAAAGCTGTAAAAGGCTAAGGTGTACAAATTACAGCACACACAGCAATGTGCTTAAAACATCTCAGAGAACCTCAGTGACTGCATAGCAAGGTGCTCAAAATTGCTCGGAACACCCTAGCAACCACCTAACAAAGCACAAAAAACACTCAAAACACCTTTACAACCACATAGAAATGTGCTAGCAACCACCCCAAACACCCTAGCAACCACCTAACAATGCAATAAAAAACACTCTTGTACATTAGCAACCGCATTTAATTGGACTAGCAACCACCAAGATCACCCTATCAACCACCGTGAACAAACTAGCAATCACCTAACAATACACTAAAAACTCTCAAAACACCATAGTGTCACCAGTCCTACTTGACTCACTCCAAGCGAAATTCAAACCAGTGATCCCCGGCATGGGAGGTGGGTGCGCTAACAAGGAAGCTAAAGGCTACAGCCTCTAGCCTCGGTTGCTAACGCATCTCTTATGGCCGTGAGAGTGAGGTTTACACAGCTATCATGTACCAGATGGCTACCGTTACATTAGCAAAATTCCCCCCACATGGAAATTCTTATAGCTAAAGAAAGTGAACTGTTTGATGTTATGATTGAAATCTGGTTATTGCAAGACTATTTATGACAATGGTGAAATGTTTTGTAATTTCTTGAGCTAACCAATCTTTTTCTTTATACTTCCAACAGACATAGATGAGTGCAAGACAGTTCAAGAAGCCTGCAAAGGGGGCATGAAATGCATTAACCATTTTGGAGGATACCTCTGCCTGCCCCACAATGCTCGGATATTTGTCAGTAATGGCGAGGATGAGCCTACTACTGCCCCACCAGTGGCAACAGGTGCTAGAGGAGTTGCTCTGCCTGTTATACCTGCCAGAAGCGATTACTCAAGAGTCTATCAAAGTTCATCACATTCAATCCAGTGTGGTGTTGGTTTTATGCCAGACTCTCAGAACTACTGCAGAGGTGAGCGCTACCTGGCTGGCTGATTCTCTCTGGATTCTACTGATGTCTATGATATTCAGGATATGTTAGCGCCTGCACCATAGAAAAGCCATGGCCAATTTTTATCTCATCAATCAAATAGAAATGTGTTACAACTGAATTTTTAATTCAGTTGTAACACCCCCCAATTGGTAGATTTTGTCAATATTTGGCATGTGTCCTCAGAATGTTCTGGAGCCTGTGTGCATAAAGTGTTGTTAAGTTTGGACATGGCACGACTTTTGACATGACGTCCAAACTAAAACATTTGGTGCGCCAGTAGTTGACATGATCAATAACAGAGCAATATTGAAAGTGCCACAGAGCCACAGTGTTTACACTCCTCAGGAATTCAACCTACCAATGGCATACTTAAAGTTTTCTCCGCACATTAAACTGGGATACAAAAAAGTATGTTATCGTCTAAAATAATTGCACACTTCACTTATAAATATCCTTTCACTCTTTGCAAACCAAACTCAATGTTGTTGTGTCAGTAAAGAGTATGCAATGCCAGGTTTCTCTTTTCTATCTGGTGCATAAAACATTTTATGTGTGTGGTAATAGTGTTTTTTGACAACTAGATAGAGGTGCCAGTCATGTTACAGCACGCAGAATCCTTTGGTAGAAAAAACATTTAAGTTGCATAAACTATTTGAAAGACATGAAGTGCAAAAACATGCCAACCAACATCGCATCCAACAAGAATGTAAAATTTCTTCACATCCTTTAATCATTTTAGATACTACAAACAGTCCAAACCAGCTCTACCCCTCTCCCCTGTTCGGACATGCCCCGTATTGAAGTGTCAATATGTTCAAGCATCCCATATTTGTGTGGCAAATGTTGGCAACCTGAATCATATAAGTTTATGCCGGGTTTACGCTTTCTCACACGTTGACGATAGCTATTCCTAGTGGTTATCAAGTTTTTGGTGGATCTCTCTCACGCATATGCCATAGTTTCAGTTGCAATATAATTACGAGACTGTAATGTATCGCAATATGTATTGTATCTAGGGTTGCCAACTGTTCCGACTTCAAGGGCATCCTGCATTTTGGGTGAAATTAAGATGTCACATACCCAACCATATCCTGCAGATTGGACAGCGAAACGTTTTCATGCTCAAGTGTCCTGTATTCGTTTGCCAGAAAGCTGGTAGACCTTATTGTATCGTGAGGTGGTTTGCGGTACCCAGCCCTGGTAGATATCATGTTTTCTTGCTACTAAGTGCCTTTAACAAACCTCTGGATATCTTTCAATGATTTTATATCACTAACCTTGCAAATAAGGGCAACTGCAATGATTAGTTCTTCCTCAAAAGCAGATTGGGGACTCGCGATTTCAGCCAACTCATGTCCTTTTGGTGTGCAGTTTGCATCAGATGATCAGTGAATGGATTGTGGGCATGCCATCTGAGGCTGACTGGCCTCAGCTCATCAGTCTTGTAGCAACTATGCCTTCTGTGATCAAGCAGCTAACTGGGGAAATGTGGTTTTGTTTGAGGAAGTATGGGTCAGGACTTGCAATCTCTCAGCCCATTAAAATGAGTCAACAATTAGCTCTGGCCTCTTCCCGCAATGAGAGGTCGGTCCTCCAGCGATGTTTACATACTTTAGGCCAGTCTCTTTCAAAAGTGCTTTGGCAGCAATTCCTTTGGAATCTGACACCAGTTTGTTGGAATCAAATCACTGTCATGTGGGCGATCATCACAGACTCCAGGTGTGTTTAGAACAGTCTCTCTCATTTAAGAGAGGTGGGTGAGAATGTGCTGAGTTTTTTCATGTGAATTCTTGCCTGTAAGGTCTCTTGCCTAATTTTTTCCAGTGTGCCTCGGCCAGTTTGGCTATCAACAGTGCTGAACCCCCTCAAAGGGCCCACGTGAGCATTGTCCAGCCAAACGCTGGTCAGCAAAGCTTTGGAAACTCTCGGCAAGAGGCCCACTGGGGGTCTTTGGATCTCTGCTTTGACATTATTCTCGCATTAATGCTTCAAATGTGTCAGTTAGGAGCCAAAGGAGAGTCTGTCTGAATATCCTGGATGAGGAGGTTTTTCACTCACACGTGTTGCACATCCAATAGTCTGTATATGAATCAGAGAGAAGTGGGTTATTCTTAGGCCTTTGTATATAGTTACTCGACTAAACCTGGAAGATAAGTTCAGACCACCCACGAAAGCACCCACAGTGTGAAGGGACACTTTCTGTTCTCCAGGACTAAGCCGAAAATCTTGCCAGACACACCAAAGAATGATTAGGAATGCACAACCGATGTGTATTTTGGATTATGCTACCTGTTAGTTTAAATAAGTGGTGTTATTAGAGTTTGAGGAACGGAATTTCATGTACAATTAATTGCATTAAAGCTGAACTGTGTAACTTCTGCAACTCCATTGGATGGGCAAACCACTCCCAAAGTCACACGATTGGTTTAGCCAATGTTGCCGTGATGGACTGTTTGGGATGGTCGAACAAACAAAACTTAATTTTGACAAAGTTTGGTACACTGTATGCTCTCAGAATGTTCTGGTATGCTCACCCAGTTTTGTTAAGTTTGGACGTTGTGCAACTTTTCGTTAACTGTAATTGATGTTCAGTTGTTCCTTTCAAGGATATGAAGTTTTTTTTTTCATATTTCTTTTTTTTTATTACAGATGTGAATGAATGTGCTAATGCAAATCCTTGCCAGCAACAGTGCTACAATCTGATTGGCTCTTTCATCTGCCAGTGTGATGTTGGATTTGAATTGACTTCAGATACGGTCTCCTGCCAAGGTTAATGTCCCCTTTAAGTAATAACACAACGGTTTCTTAAGATGAATGAGTTGTGACATTCTAACCTAATTTATCACACCTAATGTACAAACTTTTAATCTTGCAATAGGCCTAGTTGTTAGTTAAACAAAGGTAATTTCTCACAACTCTGCACCGATACTCAAGATCCTTGTATGTTTAAAAAAATTAAGTGTGCATTTATATAGTTTCATATCATTTCCTAGTTCACTTCACATACTTTGCACAGTATACATGCTCTATACTACAGAAATAGTAAAAATAGTCTTCCACTATTCCCAACACAGCCAAAACTGTCAAATCCTTCTGTGGCAGGGCGGAGGGCGCGGCCGGACCGTGATTCTACACACACGGTCCCTTTATCTCTCTCGGAGGCTTGATTAGCCTGATAAGGGATCGGGTGTGTAGAATCACGACCCGGCCGCACCCTCCGCCCTGCCACACCTTCCTATCTTGAACCCCCTTGGGATAGCTTTAAGTATTAATAACTTGGCCAATATATGTATACCATTTGTGTAGGATCATGCTATCATTACAGGCTAATCAGTTAGCTTGCCAACTGTTGGCTTTGCTTGAAATAAGTTAATTTTACATACTTGGCAAATGTTTCTTTTTAATGTTTTATGAATAAACCTCACAAAATCTTGTTAGCTTTATGCTTAAAACAAGGTAACACCATAGGTGTAAAACATTGTCCATGCAGTTAGAAAAATGAAAATGCTTTTAGCAGTTCAGATGTGGTCTATAGACTTCAAGTTAAAAATAACAAGGAATTTAATTGAATATATTCCCCGTAATTCCACTGTTTCATTCTTAACTGTGTATTCCAGATGTTGACGAGTGTGAATTCTCTAACTACATGTGCCAGTTCCAATGTGTGAATCAGCCTGGCGGATATAGCTGTGTGTGCCCTGAGGGATACCAGATCCAAGCGACACGGATGTGCCAAGGTACATTCCAGACAAATTCCATAAGACTCCTGAAGGGTCCTCGCTTCTGAAGTTTCTCATAGAAATTTTCTGCCTCTTATAGATATTAACGAGTGTGAAACGGCACACAACTGCAGAGATGATGAAATGTGTTGGAATTACTATGGAGGATTCCGTTGCTATCCCAAAAACCCCTGTAGTGAGCCATACGTAAAAACAGGCGAAGGGTGGGTCTAATCTTCTGATTAAATTATGTTTGTGTTGTGATAAATTATTTGTGCTTTTCAAAATTCTGTTCTAGAGTTTTGAAGCTTTTAATCCAGTTCTAAAGCCATCTACACCGCAACATTAAAAGCACCTGTCTAATATTGTGTAGGTCCCCCTCGTGCCGCCAAAACAGTGCCAACCCGCATCTCAGAATAGCATCCTGAGATTATATTCGTCTCATCACAATTGTACAGTGTAACGTTGCTGGACATAGGTAGTGACAGGAAGACAAAGATGATGTGATGAATCCAAGTGCAGTTTTATTATTCAAACGTGGAATCCAATAAGCCTAATATTAAAATATTGAATCAAAACAAAAACATGAACGACTAGACTAGATTTGACTTGACTTGGCATGACTTGACTAAAGACTTGACATAAACTAAACTTGATTAAAACTAGACTTGACTTGACATGACTTGGCTTGACCAAAACAAAAGTTACATTCACACAATACCTGACAAGAGACAATGGCAAACATGAGGGCTTAAATGATTCTAGAGAAAAATTCTAGAGACTGTTGTGTGTGAAAATCCCTGAAATACTCAAACCAGCCCATCTGGCACCAACAATCATGCCATGGTCCAAATCACTGAGATCACATTTTTCCCCATTCTGATGGTTGATGTGAACATTAACTGAAGCTCCTGACCCATATCTGCATGATTTTATGCACTGCTGTCACATGATTGGCTGATAAGATAGTCACATGGATGATTGTTGGTGCCAGGTGGGCTGGTTTGAATATTGCTGTCATTTTCACACACAACAGTCTCTAGAATTTACTCAGAATTGTTCAAAAACAAAAAACATCCAGTGAGCGGCAGTTCTGCTAACAGAAATGTCTTGTTGATGAGAGAGATCAACAGAGAAAGACCAGACTCAGATAACCATTCTGTACAATTGTGGTGGGAAGAATATCATCTCAGGAGGCTATTCTGAAATGCGGGTTGATGCTGTTTTGGTGGCACGAGGGGGACCTTCACAATATTACGCAGGTGGTTTTAATGTTGCGGCTGATCGGTGTATATGCTAAGGTAAAATTCACTTTCAGCATATAAAGTTCACTTAATTCACATATTGTATTTGCATTTAAAATGTACTGTATTTCTCTTCTGGAAAAATGGGCCAAATATTTTTATGACACATTGTTGTCTAACAAATGGCTATTTGCCTATTGGCTATTTTAAAGAAAAGGGAAAACCCTTTCAACATCTCGAGCCCAAACTTCAATGGGAAATACATCAACACAAGGCAGAAAACTGTGCTCGTGAAGCCATATCATGGGGCTTTTAACATATCTAAGCTTTCTGATTTGAATTCCATTCAATAGAAGTCCTCTTGATTTCTTGTTTTTGTTTGGAATATTTGTAGAACTTGGAAATTTCCTCGTAACTGCAGTGGTTGGCCACCATTTTCAACTTTTTAATCCTCAATAATAAAAAAACCTAGTGTATAAATTTACTCTGTATCTACAGTCGCTGTAGGTGCCAGTCGCCAAGTGTTTGCCGGGGACTGCCTCCGGTCATTGTCTACAAGTACATGAGCATCTTTTCTGATCGCTCAGTTCCTGCGGATATCTTCCAGATTCAAGCTACTAGTGTGTACCCCAACATGGTAAACACTTTCACGATCAAATCCGGCAATGAGGGAGGAGAATTCTACCTGAGGGTAAGGCATGATAATGGATTGAGTAAACCCTGGGCTTTTCATATTGTTTAATGTGTCATTCTCAGGAAAGCCATTTGTCATTTTATCATTACATTTGAACTGTCAAGAAATCCTATTTTCCCAGCTCAGGCCCTCAGTACTAGTGCCCTAACAGCCATAAATATTGGGGATCACCACATGTTTTTCTTTACAAGAAAACAACAGATTTTTCCCATTACAGAGTTGAACTATTGAGCTTTTCAAGGCCAGTATAAGTGTGAAAATAATAACATGTTGATAAAGACATATTGAAACGTGTTTTGAGTCATCCCTGTTACACTCGAAATGATTCAGAGTTGACGATTAGTTGCAAAAAATATTATTGGCCCACATTATTTAGTCATTATTCCTGTGCTTTTTGTCAAGAAATTGTCCATATTGATTTTTCCATAACAGAGTTGAACTATTGATCTTGATGTGGCAAATACTGTATATATAAACAAATAAAACATCATCTAATTTCTCTTTCAAAATGTTTTTTTGTGTCAGCCCTGTTACAACCAAATTTTATTTGGGGTTTAATGTTGCAGGGTTGGATGTCTAATAATGGCCTTAGCGAGCGTCAAGTATCAAGTTCATAACATACAAATGGCACTGTTTCCTGAAAATGACCCTAATAGAACTTTTATTGTGGTAATGACTAGATATTAAGTTTTGGCTTTCTCTGTCTCTTTCAGCGTTCCAGTAATGTAAGTGCCATGCTAGTAATGACCAAGCCTTTGAGTGGACCGAGAGAACATATTGTGGATTTGGAGATGGTCACCCAGAGCAATGTCTTGAGTTACCGTTCAAGCTCACTGCTAAGACTCACCATTATTGTGGGTCCATACCCTTTTTAAACCATCTAGATAAGCCAAATCAGCGCCTTGGTTTTATCTTTGTACTATAGCTTACTATATTTAAAGTGTTCAACACAGCATGGTTGCCTAAATGTGATCTAGATCAGTGGTTCTCAACTGGTGGGTCGCGACCCAAAAATTGGTTGCAGGTCTCTGGAGGAGAAAACACGTTCATATCTTTTGTTACTGATGATCATAGGCTGTGCGTCCATTCAAACTCTAGAATGTTTCACTGCAAATTCATGTCTCACATGGTTGAAGCTAGCCAAATTAGGCAGATGACAACATGGACAGGTAGTGTGACATGCCCTCATTCTCAAAACCTATGAACAAAACTACACAAGATAAAAGAAGATACAGCCCATACTGCATTAAATAACAGTCCATTTGCAGAAGCCTATTATTAAAATTCAGTATGCTGTTAAGGATGTTTTGGGACAGTGTTAGATTTCCATTGGATGTCCTATGTAAAATCTGGGTCCTAAAGCAAAACCGGTTGAGAACTACTGGTCTATATAGTATAGAAAGTTGCATAATTATTAGTTTCTAAAAGGATTTGGTTTACCAAACATAAAAAGTTGGTTGTCTGGGATCTACTGAAGTTTTCCAATAATGTGTACTATTGAAAATGGAAGACAAACATTATTTGTCTTAGTAGTAAGAGGTTTGCAAGATTCTGCTGTATGGAAACTTGTCAGTTTTTAAAGGGATGGTTTACCCAAAAATGAAAAATCATTTACTTACCGTCATGGTGTTCAAACTATATGACTTTCTTTCTTCCATACAACACAAAAGGAGACGTTTAGCAGAATATTCTTGCTTCTCTTTTCATAAATGGGTATCTGGGGGTATGCAATAAAAAAAATCCAGCCTGGTCTCATGAATTTATGTGACCATGGCCAAATTTTTGCAAAACAAATTTACGTACCTTATTATACGTTTGGCTGCAGTTTGCCAGTGAAGTGTCCAGTGGGGGGCGCCATAAGCGAGTGAAATGGTGTCGTAATCAGACAAGGTGTTTTAGGTGACAATTAAATGGAGTATATTAATGAGTAAAATGTATCTCACCAACCTAAAACTTTAACCTAAACCTAACCAACAGTGATCTAAAATCAAAAAGAGAAATGAAAAGCACATTTTCTGAAGCAACCACATGTTTTGATGTCATAACAACAGCGTGTGAGTGACAGAACGAAGAATAAGTGTTTATAAAATCATTATCAGCAATTGTAGTCGTGATTTGTGTGAACGTGAATAAAGCGCACAGTTGTGGCAGCGCCTCTAGTGTTCATTTCACCAGGATACTGAGACGAAATGCAGAATGCGATACGTAAAAGTCAGTCTGCAAAAATGTAGTTATAGTAACATTCAATCTATGAGACTACGTTAAAAAATCGTATTGCAAATTTGTGTTTATAGATGAAAGCGCCAGATATTTATTTATTCCTTTTTTAAAATGTATTCTTTATTCACCTCCCTGATTTCTGTGCTGTTCTCTCACCGGTACCATTTTTACACACTGCACTCTGATCAGTGTACAAACCATGTTCATCAGTCAGAATGGCGAATTAAATCACAGAATTCTGGATAAAAATAATACTAAAAATGCAACATTGCAGTGGGTTAGAAACTGCTCAAACTCATGTCGCGATTTAATTGCGTTTGCGATTAGGTGCGCAGCCCCAGCGCTGTTGAACTCCAAAAATAACAAAAACTACCATAGAAGTATAATAAAAGTATTCCAAATGATTAATGAGATTTGCAAGCTGTGGTTGAGAGTAAGATTTTCAGTGAATAACTGCTTAAATTTTTGTCTATTCCTCTCAGAAAGGCTTCAGATGATTTCTGTGGCACATTTATTGTGCTATTTTGCCATTTTCTAAGCTTGCCAGCTGCATTCACAGTAATCATTTGGAAAAGAGCAACGTCAACACTCTGCTCGGTAGAAGAAAGAAAGTCATGCATGCTCGGAACAACATTAGGATGAGTAAATTATGACAGAATGTTCACTTTTGGTGAACAAACCCTTTGAATCTGTTGATCCATCAAAGCTTTACATTTCTCCTTCATGGAACCATGTAAATAACAGAACGCAGCTATCGAAAGCATTCATAGATTCATTACTAGAACTCCCTTTACTTCTTAGCAGGGGGAAAAGTGTTTTATAGGTGGAACATGAGGATAAAGCAAACAGAGCTCTGCAGAGTCTTAGGTGGAACAGTTTGTGTCGCAATCTTAAGGCATCCTGAGCTAATGGAAATATCTGAATGCGTCCTCCGCCTCACAAATACTGCAGAAATGACCTCCTATCCTATGAGAATAAGGCAATAATGTTTTGGAAACAGAAGTGATGTTTTCAGGAAATTGCTGGCAAGGGTTTTGGGTCGCATAAGCAATGGAACTGTTGCCTAACATGGCTGTATGGTTGCCAGAGCGCCGTTTGATCTGTGACAAACACTGTTACTTAAACTGTTGCGTCACGCCCTGTACCCCAAGAGATGTGCTCATGGGAGAGGCCCAAATGGTTTGAGCACTACCACGTTGTATGAAATTATTTTGGCAAGTGAATTTTATGTTGGCTACATCAAGATTTAAGTATTTCAATGCAATATGGAGGCTTACAGAGACAATATATATGTTGTCATTATGTATTTTCCTATGATTGATTTGCTGAATTTGATTCACGCATGGTGAATGCTCCGTCTTCATTTTTCTCTTATTGAGATCATATTTGCTTATACTGGTTTTCTCTCCTCCGCGAAGTCAAGACATGTATGAAGCATGTCTGTTGATCATATTTTTACCTTTGATTAAATATATTCTGTATTTTCAGTCTGCTCTCAAGTTGCACTTTTTATTTTTATTTTTTAACTTGTCTTTTGTGCCACTTATTCTGCTGTACAATTTTTGGAAATAAAAATGATTATAACAACTGTTTCATTTTAATTTACTAAGTTGTTTGGTTTTGTAAGCCAGTGACACACTCACTGCAAAAAGATGAAAAATATATAAACATCCTTAAGACAAGAGAAAATATCTAATGAAATTTTGCTTCTCAAGTAAATAAAATAAAATTCTTTTTTAAAGGGATAATTGACCAAAAAAAATGAAGATTCTCTCATGATTTTCTCACCCTCATGCCATCCCAGATGTGTATGACTTTCTATTTTCAGCAGAACGCAAATTAAGATTTGTAGAACAATATTTAAGCTCTGTAGGTCCATACAATTCAAGTGAATGGTGGCCAGAACTTTGTAGCTCCAAAAATGACTTAAAGGACACATAAAAGTAATCTATATGACTCCAGTGTTTAAATCCATATCTTCTGACGCGATCTGACAAATTTTGAAGTAATTTTTTACTATCAATCTCCACTTTCACTTTCACTTCCATATTCTTCTTTGTTTTTGGGTATTTGTATTCTTTGTGCATATCACAACCTACTAGGCATGGAGGAGAATTTATATTTATACACTGGAGTATGGATTACTTTTAAGGTCCAGGTATACTTTTTTTTGTGCTTTCCAGATCGGCTCATGCCCGGTCGACCACCTTGCTTTTCAAAGTGTACTCTTCTGACCGCAAGCTAATACGAACCTGTTCGATGTATGCCCACTACAGCTGCTTTGTGCTCCTCTTTTAGTTCGGTCAATGGCAGGTGCAGACAAATATCAAATCTGGTGTGTGTCAGTCTGCGTGGACTGTACTGATGATGAAATTTGCGATGCGGACAGCCATAGACAACTTGGGCCTTTATGCTGCCTTTATGTGATTTTTGATGCTTCAAAGTTCTGGCCACCATTCACTTGCATTGTATGGACCAACAAAGCTGAAATATCCTTCTAAAAAATCTTCATTTATGTTCTGCAGAAGGAAGAAAGTCAAACGCATCTGGGATGGCATGAGGGTGAGTAAATAATGAGAGAATTTTCATTTTTGGGTGAACTATCCCTTTAAGATCAAGATCAATTCTTATCTATTTAAGAATTGATCTAGATACAGTTTTCTTGCCCCATTGGCATTGATTTTTTTTATAACTGTTCTAAGCATAAATCAAATAAACTTTAGTAAGGTTTATGTTAATGCAACATTTCAACATTCTCTGAAAACAAGTTGCTTCTCTGTTCATCTTATTTTAAGGATATTTTGGATATTTTTACTGGGAAACTAGACAGACATACTGATTAAGAAAATGATTTTATTTGCAGTGAACAGAACTGTAGCATCAGAGGAAACATCTCATCTTTCGCCAGTATTGCGTAACAATACTGCTAAACCATTTGGTATATTCCTGGAATGGTTTTAGAGGACCACCAAGATTCATCTGCAGTTATTACCTCCTGCGTCTGCAGATGGGAATACACAACTGTGATGTTGCCATGACAATATTTAAGCAGTTCCAGCAAGAATATTTACACACTGACAGCCAAGACATTTGAAGTAACATGTGAGTCATACCATTACAAACATATATGATCTGCATGTTTTTCCTAACATTTAAACATAAGACCACCCTGCATCTTTATATATATATATATATGTATATAGTTGAAGCCAGAAGTTTACATGCACTTTGGTTGAACTCATTAAAACAAATTTTTTAACTACTCCACAGGTTTAATATTAGCAAACTATAGTTTTGGCAAGTCTTTCAGGACATCTACTTTGTTCGTGACTCTAGTAATGTTTCCAAAAATTGTTTACAGACAGATTATTTCACTTTTACTTGACTATATCACAATTCCAGTGGGTCAGTTTACATACACTAGTTAACTGTGCCTTTAAGCAGCTTGGACAATTCCAGAAAATGATGTCAAGCCTTAAGCCAATTAGCTTCTGATAGGAGGTGTACTGAATCGGAGGTGTACCTGTGGATGTATTTTAAGGCCTACCTTCAAACTCAGTGTCTCTTTGCTTGACATCATGGGTAAATCAAATAAAATCAGCCAAGACCTCCAGAAAAATAATTGTGGACCTCCACAAGTCTGGTTCATCCTTGGGAGCAATTTCCAAATGCCTAAAGATACCACGTTCATCTGTACTAACAATACTACGCAAGTATAAACACCATGGGACCATGCAGCCATCAGGAAGGAGACACATTCTGTCTCCTAGAGATGAACGTAGTTTGGAGCAAAAAGTGCAAATCAATCCCAGAACAACAGCAAAGGACCTTGTGAGATTCTGGAGGAAACAGGTATACAAGTATCTATATCCACAGTAAAACGAGTCCTATATCAACATAACCTGTAAGGCTGCTCAGCAAGGAAGAAGCCACTGCTTCAAAGCTAGACTAAAGTTTGCATGTGCTCATGGGGACAAAGTTTTTTTTTTTGAGAAATATCATCTGGTCTGATGAAACTGAAATTTTACCTTTTGGCCATAATGGCCATTGTTATGTTTGGAGGGAAAAGGGTGAGGCTTGCAAGCAGAAGAACACCATCCCAACTGTGAAGCATGGGGGTGGCAGCATCATGTGTTTGGGGTGTTTTGCTGCAGGAGGGACTGTGCACTTCACAAAACAGATGGCATCATGAGGAAGGAAAATGATGTGGATATATTGAAGCAACATCTCAAGACATCAGCCAGGAAGTTAAAACTTGGTTGCAAATGGGTCTTCCAAATGGACAATGACATCAAGCATACCTCCAAAGTTGGCTTAAGGACAACAAAGTCAAGGTATTGGAATGGCATTCACAAAGCCCTGACCTCTGATAGAAAATGTGTGGGCAGAACTGAAAAAGCATGTGTGAGCAAGGAGGCTTACAAACCTGATTCAATTCCAGCAGTTCTGTCTGGAGGAATGGGACGAAATTCCAGCAACTTATTGTGAGAAGTATGTGGAGGGCTACCCAAAACATTTAACTCAAGTTAAAGAATTTAAATGCAATGCTACCAAATAATAACAAAGTGTATGTAAACTTCTGACCCACTGGGAATGTGATGAAAGAAATAAAAGCTGAAATAAATAATTCTCTCTACTATTATTCTGACATTTGAATTCTTTAAATAAAGTAGTGATCCTAATTGACCTAAGACAGGGAATGTTTCCTATGATTAAATGTCAGGAATTGTGAAAAACTTAGTTTAAATATATTTGGCTATGGTGTATGTACATTTCTGACTTCAACTATATATATATATATATATATATATATATATATATATATATATATATATATATATATAAGCAATAACACTAAGAATATGTTTATATAAGGCTGATCATGGCAAACTACTTGTGTTTCTTCTTGTCAGTGGATGCGATGGATGAGACGAACAAAACATTGAAACTGATTTAAAGTGCAGCAGCGACATCTGGTGGTTATAAGAGTATAGATCCATTCGTAGCTGTCAAAGAGCTGAAATTCATACCTTTTTAAAGCGTAATAAAACTCAGCACTGTCTCATATCACAGTGTTGGTCTTTAAAAAAAATATATATATGACTTATCGGATAGCAGACTTCTCGCTAGAAATTGTATATTTGTTATCGCAAATAGTGTCTTCAAATCCAAGCAGCTTTGTCAGTGCGCCGTGCATGACGTAAGACAAAATGAAAGTGTAACCAATCGCATCGAAGCTGAGTTTTGCGTAACCAATCGCAGCACAGCACTGTGACTCACCATACAAGGACAGCCATGGCCAAATATGGCAACATCGACTCGCTTTATATGGAGGAAAGTAGATCTTTAGACAAACGTCATCTTGAGTTCAGTTCCATGAATAGACTTTTATCAGTAATTACTGATAAATTAATGAACGTAATATACGTAATTTACAAACATAATAGCGTTGATTCAGTACATAAAGTGCCTTGTATTATCATATTTTGACGTTACTGACGGAACTAGTTCTTTTGTCGGATGTAAATGTGCGGTCGCGCTTCGTTGCTTCCATATGTGGCACGCAGCGCAAGTTCATTTGAGGTTTGATTGATGGACTGTAGGCGGAAACTACATGTTGTAAACTTTGTACGCTGGTCGTAAAGGGCTAGTTTTGGAGGTTTGTTTTTGCAGTTTACAAGCGAACTGAATCCTGTTTTTCACACAGAAATATATCCGTCCCTAAATAAACTGCATTTGTCAGTTTACTGCGAGTTGTCTGTTGAGTTGCGCTAATGTTTCTTAGCCTAGCATTTGTGAAGTAAGTTCAGTATCAGGTAAAGCGATCTGATCTAGAATCTGCTGTAAATACTCCTTATCCTCCTCATACTGCTGTAGTTCTGGTCGCAGGTCAGGGATGTTAGGGGGAAACGGGGCTGCCAGGGGTACTGGACGTTCCGGTAACGGCCCGGGGTTGACTCAGCTACAGGTGGGCAGCACATCTGGGGCTTTAGGGGCTGTAAACTCTGCCATAAACCTGCCCGACGGGGGCCGATATGACGACAGGCCGTCTGATCATCAGGCTGTGCTGCTCAGCGCCTCCGACGGAGACTCGGACTCTGGGGATGAAGAAGAGAGTTCAGTGGCGGACAGGAGAGGAGTGAAGCGGGAGAGGAGTGAGATGGAGGTCGGGTTATCGTCTGCTGGTGGAGGTCTGTCCGCTGGGTATGGAGGAGTGTCCGGCGGGGTGGCTGGGGCAAAACCAGGCAAGAAAACGCGTGGACGGGTGAAAATTAAGATGGAGTTTATTGACAACAAGCTGAGGAGATACACGACATTTAGCAAGAGGAAAACTGGCATCATGAAGAAGGTACATTCACCCTGTTTGTTAATGTTGGTCTCGAACTTATGCTAAACCACTGTACTGACAATAGTGCTAAAATAATAGTGCTATAACACGGTGCTAATATTAGTACTGTGTCACTTGTAGTGCTATACCACTTTACTGTACTGAATTAAAGTGCTGAATTACTTTACTGATACTAGTACTATACCAACACTTGTGCTACTAGCAATATATAAACAGTAATAACAATCCACACAATACTATAACAACACTAGTGCTAAACCTTTGTACTTCTAGTACCATAACAAAACCAGTATTAAGCAACTGTACTGAAACTTGTACCATAGTACTACTCGTGCTAAACCACTGTACTGAAACTACTATAGTACCATAACAATACTAGTGCTGAACCACTGTACTGAAACTAGTACCATAGTAATACTCGTGCTAAACCACTGTACTGACACTACTATAGTACCATAACAATACTTGTACTGAACCACTGTACCAATACAAGTACCATAGTAATACTAGTGCTGAACCACTGTACTGAAACTAGTACCATAGTAATACTCATGCTAAACCACTGTACTGACACTACTATAGTACCATAACAATACTTGTACTGAACCACTGTACCAATACAAGTACCATAGTAATACTCATGCTAAACCACTGTACTGACACTACTATAGTACCATAACAATACTAGTGCTGAACCACTGTACTGATACTAGTACCATAGTAATACTCATGCTAAACCACTGTACTGACACTACTATAGTACCATAACAATACTAGTGCTGAACCACTGTACTGATACTAGTACCATAGTAATACTCGTACTAAACCACTGTACTGATAATAGTACCATAGTAATACTCGTGCTAAACCACTGTACTAACACTACTATAGTACCATAACAATACTAGTGCTGAACCACTGTACTGATACTAGTACCATAGAAAAAAACATGCGCTAAACCACTGTACTGACACTACTATAGTACCATAACAATACTAGTGCTGAACCACTGCATTGATACTAGAACCATAGTAATACTAGTGCTAAACCACTGTACTGACACTATTTTAGTACCATAACGGTACTAGTTCTAAACCACTATACATAAACTAGTCTAGTATGATAACAAAACTAGTGCTAAACCACTTTACTTATACTAGTACCATAACAGTGCTAAACCACTGTACATAAACTAGTCTAGTACCATAACAAAACTAGTGCTAAACCACTGTACTTGTACTACCACCTTAACATTTCTAGTGCTAAACCACTGTACTTTTACTAGTACCATAATAATAGTAGTGCTAAACCACTGTACTTATACTAGTACCATAACAGTGCTAAACCACTGTACTGAAACTAGTCTAGTGCCATAACAAAACTAGTGCTAAACCACTGTACTTGTACTACCACCTTAACAATTCTAGTGATAAACCACTGTACTTTTACTAGTACCATAATGGGGCTTTTCCACTGCACGGTACGGCTCGACTCTGCTCGCATTTTGGGGGTTTACCACTGTGGATAGTACCTGGTACCTGGTAATTTCTTTAGTACCACCTTGGTCGAGGTTCCAAGGAGCCGAGCCGATACTAAATGTGACGTCAAATCCCTGCAGATCACTGATTGGTAAGAGAAAATCATCACTACCAGTATCATTGCTATAAGCTAGATGGCATGTTAGCTTACCCTCATGCGTCATCTTTGAGCTAACACAGTGATGTCCTTGTCTGCGCTTTGGTGTATGATTTCCCAAACTCTCCTGTTTTTTTTTGCGGTATTTTGTCTTGCTGCCGTCAGCCTCTTTTGAAACAAATTTTGTTGTCTTGCTGTGAAAAACAGCCACATGCCAAGAATCATGAACACCATTCATTCATTGCTCCTTTGCGGTGTGTTTATGTCACATTTAAGATGATGTCATGGCAGTAGTGTAGATGATGATCAGTTCATAATCCCAGCCACGTTGACGCTGCACTAAACTGCAGTAGAAAAGCAAACTCAGAAAAGTAAAGCAAACGGAGTCGAGTTGAACTGTAACGTGCATTGGAAAAGTGCCATTGTAATACTAGTGCTAAACCAAGCTACTTCTACTACCACCATAACATTACTAGCGCTAAACCATTGTACTTCTACTACCACCATAACAATACTAGCGCTAAACCATTGTACTTATACTACCACCATATCAATACTAGTGCTAAACCCATATACTAGTACCATATCAATACTAGTGCTAAACAAATGTACTGAAACTAGTACCATAACAAAACTAGTGTTAAACCATTTTACTGAAAGTAGCAGCATAACAATAAAGGTGCTAATCCACTGTACTGATACTAGTGCCATACCAATACAAGTGCTAATATATACTTACTGATTAATGCGGGCCGAAAGTTGCATTTTTTAACTATCGGCTATCGGAAAATAGTAGACTATCGATAGTTTCCTATAGTTATTTTTTATTTAATTTCTCCGTGGATGGAGCTGAAGGATTCTACAGTCTGAACTCCTTGGTTCAACAATAAAATGGCGCACTCTAGAGCAGGGGTGGGGAACGTCAGGCCTCAGGGCTACATAAGGCCCGCAAGATAATTTTTCCTGGCCCGTGAGGCCATTTGAGAAATAATTTGAAAAGCAAAAAATAGCCTTGATTCAGTTAACCTGAAAAAAAATTACAAAATCCTTTCAAATAATGTTTACAAATAATTCAACACCAGTGCTGAATTCTCAGGGCCAGCAAAGCCTTCTCTGCTGGCCTATCATGTCAAGTAAATACATATTTTTCATCCTTTCATTCTCAATCACCTTTTTACCTATGTATTTTTAATCGCTTTCCACACTTGATTAATCTACAAACATTTCTTGAAAAATGTGAAGTTTATCCAGTCAGAAATGATTCCTTGATGCGATTTGTTTCACAAATCACATGACCGAAGCAGCGTGTGAGTTTGAGCTCCACCTTGTCAGGCCTTCAGAATTCCCACAGAATCCCTCAACAGTGCAAATGAATGAGCAACTAAAGTCAGAGTGTCAGATTCATCAGCCAATCAGATTGATTTATTTGTTCTTGGTGGGTGTGATCTTTAGGATATGTCCCAGTCGAGGTCTTCTAGCTGGCCTTGTGTGATGCAATCATGCTTGTGATGTAAAGTGATGTAAATTGAAAGTGAAGAGGGCGAGATTGTGATAACTGCAGCTATCGTCATTGAGAAAGAAATACTTATGGATTTAAAACACGAGATGTTCTGCATGACCGTGTGATTGCTTCATTTATTAATCAGGAAAAGAGGACTGATTTTCACTTCAAGTAAATTGGTAAGTGCTTTTTGCATTGTTATAGCAACATCAGGCGTTCTCTAAGTGTAAATTAGGCTGCTGGAGCATTCAGTGTCGGATCAAGTTTTGATAAGTAGTGCTGCGTTCCATTCAACATGGAAAGTCGGATTTTACAACTTCCTACTAGGAAAAGTGCAATGGATGCATCTTGAAGTCAGAATTAGTACTTGTAGGCTCGTGCAGAAATTTTCAATTCTGATTTCGCCGAGATGCAGGGGCATGATGTCACACAAACATGTCGACACTCTTACAGATAAACATTCACTATTAAGTAATATTGATGAATGAGTTTGTTTCCACATTACATGATATTAACGCTTGTTTAACAAATGCCTGCTGAAACAAGTGTATAAAACATCATAATCTCTTTTGATAATCGTACACATGAAGCACAAATGTTAGCGCCGCAGCATTGTTTATCAGTTGGGTTGCTAGGAGACATCTCTAATGAGAGTCAAACCGCTGCTAAGCTAACGGGAGCATTGCAGTTCCGGATATCGGGGAATTGAATGCATTTAGGGTTTGAGATATCAAGTAGGAATATCCCACATCCAACTTGAATGGAACGCAGCACAATAGTGTACCCTGACGAAACTAAATTTATTATATGCAACATTTAAATAGCAAATATTATTAGATAGATTTTTCCAGGTATTATAGACCTCCTTGGTATATTCATATGAAAAATTATGATTTTTGAATGTCTGTTCGGGATACTTTCATTTCACAAAACATTCATGCTGCAGTTAAAGTGTGCTTTACTAGTTAGCTGAGACATGCCCAAAGGCATAGTGTGTCTTATTCAATGGGAAACTGTATTTTCTTAATGGCATGAATCACACTGAAGGCCTAGACTTTTAATGCACGGCCCACCACTGAACAACACAAAATATTGTATAATAGTCAGACCTTTTAGTGTTTTTGGTGTGTGAGCACGTAAAGGAATGCGTACATTAATTTCACCCCACAATCAGAAATTTCAAGCAATTGTATGGCCCGTGAATAATTTCATAAATACTCAAATGGACCTTAATGGAAAAAATGTTCCCCTGCTCTAGGGGTTAAATAAAAACAATCACTGACTCCACATGGAGTTTGTTTTGGAACATGACTAGGCTATTTGTAGAGACGGATGCTTCAAAATGCGGGTTTAAAACATTGATAGAGAAAAGCCAAGGTATGTATACAATGCATGTTATTATTAATGTCATTGTACAATAAATCAGTCATTTAAGACAACCAATCGCTGTGCTGGAGAATTGCAATGCCGACAAGGTGGAGAGGACAGGCAAATTGACATTAGCTGTTCGAATGGTTAGAACAATGTTCCAAAGTCCAAAGGATGGAAACTGCTTACCTTTCCTCTTAATACGCTGTTTTGAATGGGAGGAAAAACAAAGAAAATTCACTTATGAATTTGTGTATATCCATTGAGGTTTTTTTCTTCCGGGTTAGAGGTGCGTCCAATTGGTTCCAGTCAGATTATAAACATGAGTGCTCCAAAGAGGTTTTGTTTCTAAGTGAATGTTTAAGTAACTTATCAGTTATAAATCAATCATTTATGGCAACCTTTTTATGAGTTTTTTGTTTTTGCTTGGTCATTGTCATTGTACAATAAATTTAATACAATACATTTTATTAAATGAGAGGGCACATAGATATGTAATTTAGACAATGCCATTCTAAAATTACCTTTAAAAAGACAAGACTTGAGTTGTTGTCTTATACATCATTTATAGATTAAAATTACAATAAAATAATAAATATTGTCAGTAGTGATGATGCATAGGCTACTGTTTACCACTTTACTGATCCTTGCGCTGGACTAATGCTACCTCTATACCACTAAACTCATACTATTATTGTAACAAAACTATGGTTATACCTTTAATGTATATCTATACTGATAGTAGTGCTGTACTAATAGTACTAAGTGCAATACTAATACTGATACAAGTACTACAACAACAACACTAGTACCACTCTACTGGTAATAGTACTATACAAACATGAATGCTATACCACTACACTGAGACTTGTATTATACTATATCAATACTTTTACCATTTCACTAGTGTTGTCAAAAGTACCGGTTCTTCGGTACCAAGTCGATGTGTTTCTGTAGTACCGGTAGTACCGAGCACCGACTCTATCCGGTACCAGCGTGCAGTATGACTGACACACAACAGCTTTCAAATGCTCACAAGCATATTTTAAACGCGTGCTCTGTTAATGCTTTAACACTGTAATGGACTATTAATGAAATAAAAATCATGACATGTTATCAATGTGATTTATTAAAATGCTAAATGCTGCAATCTTAGTCCGCATTCGCGCTGCATACTTTATATGACCGACCGCTCGAACACAGGAAACTCCACAAACATTGAGGATCACTCACATTATATGAGATGACAAAGCAGAGCAATAATCCACTGTAAAGCGCATATTACATGTAGACTAAATACACTACCGTTCAAAAGTTTAGGGTCACTTACTCATTCTTTATTTATGTATTTTTTTATTTTTACATTTAGAATAATAGTAAAGTCATCACAACTATGGAATAATAGAAACTGAACAATGGGAATTATGTTGTATAAATAAATCAAAACTGTGTTATATTTTAGCATCTTCAAAGTCATCCTTTGCCTTGCATTTTCTCAACCAACTTCTTGAGGTATCACCCTGGAATGCTTTTTAAACAGTATTGAAGTTACCATCTATGTTTGGCACTTATTGGCTGATATTCTTTATTATTTGGTCCAAGTTAAAATAAAATCTAGATGCCTGAAATTGAAACAGTACTGAAATTTATTACAACTGTGTAGTAAAATGTACTGTAATATTCACTGCAATAATAGTAATAATAATAAAGCAATTTATCACAAGCAAGACTACTGTTGAATAAAAGTTTGGCAATACAAAATGCAATTAACTTTACTTAACTGTTTTCTTAAGTTAGAAATTAAGAAGAGAATAGCAGTTAATAGTGTTTTACTTATTTCTTACTTATTACAACGTATCCTAAGAACATTCTTTTTTTTTTTCTTATTATTTTCCTGAATGCAGTCTTTGATGTTTAGATGTTTATTTAATAAAGTGATCTCGGGTAGGTTTTTTTCAGTACTAGATTAGAGACACTGATCATTTTCTCTGAGCAGATCATTGAAAGCCTGGTTACACACTGTCATGTACACTAACCAGAAACCTCACACCTTTCTTACTTTACGATGAGCATCAATCTGCTCGATTAGAATCCTGTCTGCTATTTGTGACTTAAAGTTAAAGATTTGACTCTATTAGTGTTTCAATTGTCCACTAAAGGTGGTTTCCACAACTGTTGTGACTCATCTGTCATTGATAACACAGTTGTCATTCATTCTTCTCTCTGCAGAAATAGCCCATCATGCCTGATCAGGTTTCCACTGTATTAGACATTTGTTAATACATTTGCACATATTGAGAACTGATCTAGTTGAAGGAGTTTGGTATAGAGGGTTTAAGCTCCACATACAGTGGGCCACAGCTGACCTTCAGGAACACGTGACACAGTTTTCTGGTATCTGGTATTAGTAGTTACTGTTCCACTGGTACTGTAGATGATGTTCTCTTTTGGGTTTACCAATGTTTATGGCAACAATAACTAGAGCTCAAGATGACTAATAAATATGTAAAAACGAATTTATAAATAAATAAAAAAAAGTTCTAATTTTGGGGTATTAAACCTTGAATACATGCCTGTTTATACTCTTCCACCATGTCTAAGCCAGACGCGAGTGGTGCGAATCGATGCGACAAAAGCAAATCACTCCCATAATATTCAATGATGCTGTCGATACTGGATGTGTAAGTTGCATCGTACCACACCAACAGTACACTCCCAATTTGTGCTGCACATGCTAGCGCTACTCATGACAGCAAGACAAATAAACAGTGTAGAACGTTTGTTTCGACACATCAAGTATAGACAGCCTCAAGCTGTTGCGATGCGACATCACTTGTGTCTGATGTAGACAGGGTGCCACATCCACACTAATCCACTTTAGTTTACAAACTCTATCTTAAGTGTTCTAATGTCAACATTTTCCAAAGTGTGCAGTAATGGGGAAATTGTTTTAAATGCTCAGTTTAAAAAAAAAACAGCATTCTAGTGTGGATGCAAAACTAATGCATTTTCAAACAACAACGTATTCGTGTGGACGAGGCTTTAGACCTGAAATGTGTTCAATGCAAGTATAAAGTATATGAATGCAAACGCTTATTGCTACGAAATCATGATTTCAGACGTTGTTACGCTACAAATTGTGCCATTTATTAACGCAACAGAAGTACACACTGCGTTACAGCAAGGGGCGCTATAAGTGCATTAGCATAAACTGTCTTATACCACAATCATTTAAGTTAGTTAAACTTTCTACATATTTACATTTAGCTGCCATCTGAATTAATGGCACAGACAATTGAAGGCAACTCTTACTATCGTAATAATGCAAGCATTAAGAATGAACAATGAGACCAACACTTGTAAAGCATCGGCCAAGCATTTGTGTCAGCCTTTGCGATCTTGCATAGAGTATGTTCCTGGCCTTAATGACTCTTTCATGCATTCTCTTTTTTTGTTTTCTCTCCTGAAGTTCTCTGTCTCTCTCTTGTGCCTCTTCCTTAATTTTCTACATTTTGAGGAATGAAGATCATGACATGTGGTTTACAACCAAGAATCACAAATGTAAGATGCTTGCTGCATTGTATTACACAAGCCCAGTGGAATTTTATTGGACTGGGTGCTTCAAATCATTTGTGACAAGACCCAGGATTGTCATAATTGTTTTCTGCTCAGAATCACTTTTAGGCCAGATACAGAACATACTCTGCGCAAATGTGAATGGTTGGCCTATACATTACATGCACACACTTGATATTATTCAGGTAGCTGCTACAAACATATTGAGTTAAGGACGCTTACACACTAGGGAAACTCAGATGGAGCGTTTGATGCATTTGGAAGGCATGTTCTTGAGGGAGGAGGTAGTGCGGTTTGACGTCAAGTGGCAATCGCAGATAGAGATATCTAAAATATAACTTTTTGACATTATAGCAGAAAACATTGAAACACTTTTCCAGGCTCTCTCCCCACTATTACTTTCTTTTTAGCCTGGCAGAGAAAAATAATTGCATGAATATGTTTGTCCACCATGTTTTTAAGATTTCACCATGCAACTAGTCCCGCATTTCTGAGATTCTCATTGGTCAACGCATGCCTACGTCAGAGTGCATCGCAACACGAGTCAAAATGCAAACCCTTGCGTTTTCCCTCTCCGTCATTCCTACGCACCATCCCCATTGAAATCAGAGCATTAACATTGTTCTATAATGCAACATAAACTCTAGTGTATAAGCGCCCTAACTGAACTGTTGCTCCACCATTGACATTAATTGACTTCAAAGAGAAAACTGACTGTAGTCACATTTCGGAAATTAACTATGTGTGAATTTGTCATTGTTAAAGGTTAGTTCACCCAAAAATGAAAATTCTCATTATTTACTCACCTATCCCAGGTGTGTATGACTTTCTTTCTTCAGCAGAACACATTTTAAGAAAAATAGAAAGATATCTTAGCTCAGAAGGCCATTAAAATGCAAGTGGATGGTGATCAGACTTTTGAAGCACCAAAAATCACAGACAGTAATCCATAGGACTCCAGCGGATAAATTAATGTCTTCTAATGTGACATGATTACTTATTTTAACTCTAAATCATGCTTCCGATCAACACTGATATACGCGTGTGATGTAATCGTTTTGACACGCTTGTGCGATGCTGCTCTTCAGGTGTACTGTTTACAAGCGAGTATGAAGAACGCTGTACAGAAGCTTGGTTGGTTTTGGTTTAGATCTGTTTTTATATCCGTTTCTTTACTCAAAATGGTGTGTTTGTGTGCTTGTACTGGATGTTTGAACCGAGAGGAGAACGTGAGATTACGTCCGTAACAAGCCAACACGAAATCGTCACACGAGAGACCATGTGAACTCTGCACTCTTGTGAAGATTATTGGAAGCGATGATTTAAAAAGTACTTAAATATAGACATTTTTCGCACCAAAAGTAATCGTGTCGCTTGAAGACATTAACCACTGGAGTCGTATCTATGACATTTATGCTGACTGAGATTTTTGGAGCTTCAAAAGTCTGATCTCCCTCCACTTGCATTTTAAGGACCTACTGAGCTAAGATATTTTTCTTCAAATGTGATCTGATGAAGAAAGGGAGTCAAACACACCTGGGATGTCATGAGGGTGAGTAAATATTGAGAGAATTTTCATTTTTGGGTGATTCATTCTTTAATCATCTCTAACATCTCCTGGTTGTTCAATGCTCTCAAAGGAAACCTAAGTAGATAAGTTTTCATCATCATTTTCTTGGTTGTCTTTTCTCTTTTACCAATTGTTTTTAGGCATATGAACTGTCTACCTTAACGGGAACACAAGTTTTGCTCTTGGTTGCCAGCGAGACAGGCCACGTCTATACGTTTGCCACACGGAAACTTCAGCCCATGATTACCAGTGAGAACGGTAAGGCCCTCATCCAGACCTGCCTAAACTCCCCTGATTCACCACCCCGCACTGACCCGTCAACAGACCAGCGGATGAGTGCCACAGGATTTGAGGAGACTGACCTCACCTACCAGGTGTCAGAGGCGGATGGTCTCCCAGAGCCAAAGGTAGGAACAAATACTTATTAGGAATGTGCAAAACTTAATCCAGCAGTGAGTGCATTGACATGCACATCAATATGGTGATAATTA
Organism: Xyrauchen texanus; assembly: GCF_025860055.1. Classification (NCBI taxonomy): domain Eukaryota; kingdom Metazoa; phylum Chordata; class Actinopteri; order Cypriniformes; family Catostomidae; genus Xyrauchen; species Xyrauchen texanus. The sequence goes on along the minus strand of NC_068323.1, from coordinate 22,389,878 downwards.
TGCAGTTTATTACAAAAATCGGACAATGCAAGAAAACAGAGTTTACCTGAGATTTGATGCCAAAACACAAAAAGGCATGCGCACAACACTTGCGCACATTGGATAAGCCAGAAAATTGCTGGTAAATGTGCTGGAAATCAGAGTAATAGTTAAACCATTTATGATCTTACCCTAATGAAGCCGTTTATTGCATTTACATTACCACAAATGGAAGCAATTTGATATTAATCAGTGTAAGAATGTGCATGTAAACAATCAATCGGAGTTATTTTTAGCACACTAAAACTCTCTGTGAAAGCGTGTCTCCCATTGAACCCTTTTAAAACACTGTCACTAAAAGAGATCGATAAACAAGTTTACTAGCCAACTGGCCAACCTGTCTCTCCTACGAAGGAATTTAGTTTGGATCGGAAAAAGGCATTAGGATCTCTTGACAAATAGGAAATATTTACACTTCTATATATAAGTCATTTATGAGTGACTTAGTTTATTGTTTGTGTATTACTTTGAGTGAAAATTCCACTAATTCCAGGATTTTGTTGACCTTTTGTAGAGGTTCTTGGTTATCCAGACTACAATAGTGTGTTGTAATTGCACTGAAAGCTAAAGATTACATTTGAATATATTTTCAAATGAAATGAGATGAATACAATGTTAACATGAAACCCCTCTTGGACAATCAGCACACATACTGAGAATACCAAATATTTAAGTCATTTACATCACCCTGAGCAAGTCTTTGCATGGCAGCATAAAATATTCACAATGTCTAGTCCTCATTGATAAAAATTAGTTGTTAGCTGTCTGCATGTCCTTATATAGTCTGGTTTTCCTAGTACACTTTCTTGGCTCATGACTCATAACATTCCAAATAAGCTGCAGCTGTTTTTGGATTTGAACAACATACCCCCCCTCACCCCCTTTTTTTCCAAACTGATTTAGGGTGAGTAGTATGCATGCAAAATTAAAACAAGTGTCTATGTTTAGAAAATGGCTTCAAGAGAAGCATATCTTCAGCTAGTTGTCAAGATGGCTCCAGTTCATCATGTCATCCTGTTAATGGGATCCCTGTTCCCACATCAAAACTGAAAATGCTTATGGAGATATTATTATTACTCAAGAACACATAGAGAGATTAGATCTAGGTGCTCTTCAAATTTCTCCTGTTAAAAAAAAAAAAAACGGTTCTCTCCAAACACCATGACATTGGTTGAGCCCAACCTTGCCACGTCAGAGCGCTCAAAAACAGCAATGTTTCCATAGTGCCACTGTATTTAAACTCTTGGGGGATGGCACCCTACAAATGCATTTTAGCGTTAAGTAAAAATGTTGCATATTACTTTGAATTATTTTTTTACGTGAAAGTAAAATGGATACTATTTACTTTTACTTTTTAAAGCACAATCATTATCTTATTGTGCATGCTTATTTTTGTAATTGTGTTATTTGTGTGCATGTTATTCCTAAGAAAAAAAGTTTGTCTTCTTATGGTGTATAGATGGTCTTTTCTCTATCTGCTGGCATGATTAATGAATGCGTTTTTGCTGAAATCGATTAATTGCCGTTCAGTATGCTTAATCAGTCAAATTATTAACAACAAATAATCAATCATTGATTATTCATAAACATCCCTACTCCCATTCTAATCATGGAGGCAAAGACATGGTGTAAATAACTGATTTAGTGTGTCACGGAGACAGCTTAATTTAGAATGTGAGCATTTGCGACAGTGCAGAATTCTGTGCTGAGTGTCAATGTGTTTGTGTTAAACTGCAGGGCTCCGACACTAAACCTGCGGGGAGTGACTGCTTCAGTCATTATAATGGGAGACTTCTAATGTTGTCACATTGCACAAAAAGAAATGGCTGTGCGCAAAACCATGGCGTGGTCCATAAACGAGGTGCAGACGTTCCTCTCGTTAGGGACGAATGAAACAAAAAAATTATTTCAGGAAGTGTCTCAGCTGTTGGCTGCACACTGCTACCACCGGACCTACCAACAGTGTAGTGTAGTGTAAAAAAAACTTTAAAAGTGTCTACAGAACCATCAAGGACCACAACTGCCGGAGTGGTTAAAACAGAAGAAAGTGGAAGTGGTTCGACCAAATGGACGCTATCAATGGCAATGGATTTTTTTATAAATTTCATATATTGTGAATATAGCTATATTGCCCAGCCCTTGTTTATAATTACTTTTTGTCAATGGCATGGTGAAAAGATGAGCAGTAGTTACGCCAAAGTCTGGGTCAGTTTAGTTAAGTTAATTCATCTTGGGAAGATGTTTACTCTTTACCCAACTGAAGTTTTAATGGGGATGTCTGTTTGGAAAGATGGTTAAAAAGATGCACTTTGTAATTTTTTTGTCCTTTTCACTGGCGGAAATGACTGTGGTGTTGTAAATTATACTGGCACTTGAAGGGATCAATTCAGTATTACAAGAAAAAAAAAAAGAAAAAAATTTATTGCAGGCTTTTGGTACTGATGCCTTTGTAGCACTACCATATGGCATTGTTAATATAAAAGGGGCTACTTTTAAGCTACTGCCGAATTTGACTTTTGACACTTTTTGTGGAATTTTCCAACAACAGTTTGGACAAATACAAAGTCTTTTTGAAACAGCCTATTAAAACTTCAAGAGCAAGGCTATGGTGTGTATCATTTTTCTCAGTCCAACACAAACATGTACACACACACACACTAAACAAATATAACATGGGCTCTTAGGTTCATATATCAGTCTATGCAGACACATGCATGCAAGCATCTATTAATGCACTTGTTTATATTATGCTCTCCTCTAATGTGATAGAAACATGCATGCTCCACTCTTGGTTTTATACTTTGTATTACAGATTGTGGCTGTTTGGCAGCTTGTGTAAGTGCTGTATCTCTTAAAGCCACATCAGATCAAGTCCTGTCCAATCTCCAAACCAAGCTGTCAAAGGTCTTTGTGGCTATATAGTGGTCCACTGCATTTTTGCCCTATTTCTACCTTTGTTTTGAAGGAGAACACAAAATCCATGCATGTGAGTCAGTGGACAGACTGCCCAGTCTGTCGTCCCTGTCTTGCAGATTTCAGTTCAGATCTGCCTGAAATAGCTGTGCTCTCTTGCTGTGATGACACCTGTTTTCCTGTGAAGGCAGCTGCCATTCTTGGGATCAACATGACACAATTGCCTTCTCATCGCATGCAGTTGTTACAACTGTCTCTACCCCAATCAGTCCTACATGCCATTGGAAAACTTGGTGACTTTAATAGATTTTATGATTAATAGGGAGATGTAATGATCTGTTCAAGAATTTTTTATATTTAAAATATCTCTAAAAATATCTGTAATGTTGATCTCAAAAGGTACAGAGCACTTGCACAAACTGCAGTTATTAGCTGTTGGAAAAACTCGTTTCAGCGATGAATCGCGATTCATACTCAAACGATTCTGAATCAATTCTGAGTTCAGTTTAAATCACGACAGAGCAGTGGTGTGCGCCAAAGACAGATGTGGAAACAAAGACGCGAGTTAAGTGCATACACTAAAGTCAAGTGCACAAACATGACTGTTTGCAGACCAGCTGTATCAAACACATGACCATTTATGCCCGAATGAAACTACCATCCTGAAATTCTTTCACAAACCCAAGCACATAGCAACAAGAGAGTTTATTGATGATAAGAAGCCAACAAACAACATGAAAGACAAGCTCGCACCCATAATTGCATTGATTTGCACACAACGGGGGAAAACACCTGATGATAAAGGTTTTACCTTCTACTCGCAGAGCAAACAGATAGAACAGTGATTACAAGATGCTTGATAAATCTCTGAAGCAACAACTGCGCTATTTAAAGTGCTTTACTATCACCTGTGCAGGTGAGGAGAGGAGAAGCTGACAGCTGCACTCTCATAGAAGCAGATATATCTCTCATCCTGGACCAGCAACTATTTGTGCTTAAAAATGAAAATGAATAGCATGGCATAGATTCATTTTAAATAATATTTAAATACTATTAAATGATTTAAAATGCTTAAACAAAAAAATGATAATATAATCAGTTGAAGTAATAGCATTCAGTGTGTTTTGATGGAGAACCAATATTTTTTTAGTGCTTTTAAGAGATTTTTTTTATAAGGTTCTAAAGAAAGAAACTGAAAAATTGTGATCATTTTTATTTCAATGAACGAAATCTTGCAAACATCTACCTATGATCCCATTAACTTCCCAAAAGGAAAGGCAGATAAGTTAAGTTAATCTAATATTAATTTAGTTAGAACTTTATTGTCATTGTTCAAGACAATGAAATTACAAGTGCCACTCCATGCCACAATATAACATTAACTAAAAGCAGCATGGAACAAAACAAAAGTAATTACAAATGTAAACGCCTGTATAGAAGTAAAATGTATGAGGCATATATAAAATTAAATTCTTAAATAATTATAGAACTTTTTAAATCTATAAATTATTATATTTCATTATATTAAATAGAAAAATTATATTTAATTCAATATCTAAATTGTAAATAACAATAAATATCAATTGTTTTATTTCTAAAATATAAAGATCACTAATATAGTAATCTCTCATCTAAAAATCCTGTCTGGAACTGTGCTAAATGTGTGGCTCTTTATATCTCATAAAAAAAAGAAGAAGCGTGAAATACATTTTATATATACACAGATCAACCACAACATTAAAACCACCTGCCTAATATTGTGTAGGTCCCCTTCGTGCCACCAAAACAGCACCAACCCGCGTCTCAGTATAGCATCCTGAGATTATATTCTTCTCAGCACAATTGTTCAGAGTGGTTATCTGAGTTACTGTAGACTTTGCCAGTTTGAACCAGTCTGTCCATTCTCTGTTGACCTCTATCATCAACAAGACATTTCCATCCACAGAACTGCCGCTCACTGGATGTTTTTGGTTTTTGAACAATTCTGAGTAAATTCTAGAGACTGTTGTGTGTGAAAAATCCCAGAAATACTCAAACCAGCCCATCTGGCACCAACAATCATCCATGTGACTATCTAATCAGTCATGGTCATCAAATGCTCATTCTTCCTAGCATTTCCTTTTGTGTTCCACGAAAGGAAGAAATTCATAAAGGTTTGGAACATGAGCGTGCCTAATTGAGGACAGAATTGACATTTTTGGGTGAATTATGCCTTTAAATATATAAAAACTTCAAATAAAATGTTTTAACATTGTTAGTCTCAAATATTTTATCCATACAAATGGTGCATTTCAAGCTGCAGTATATATCAGTATAATTCAGTATCATGGAAAAGAGTGCATTTGTTTCTTAATGTCTTATATTGGAATAGATGACAAGGACCATCTGTTACTAATGTTGCAACTCTACATTTGAAACAAATGAGAAACTGTCCTATTTGTTTTCTTTTTTTTATCTCACTAAACACATTTTTTCTATTTGTGTGGTCACAGGAAATGATGAAGCCAACATATACTGCTGCTAGTTTACTTGGAGCCACTAACACCAGCAACACGACCACACAGTCATCAGCCTCTTCCTCTCCCTCCTCAACCTCAGTCGCCATGCAGTCTCAGAGCAGCGTCACCTGCTGGCCGGTGACTGCAGGGATGAACGTTCAAAGCGCCTCCAGTGCAAACGGCACTGTGCTCAAAGCCACGGCCAATTCTCCCGCTGGAGTCATGCAGCTGCCTGGATTCACACTCATGCCCGGTGAGGGCTTGGGTTCATTCGTTTGTTGCATGATGTTTGCATTTCTTTCTTCCACAATTTAGTCCGCATTGTCTCTTTTGGGCTTTCCAGAAGGGTCACATTGCATGTTGCATCAACTTGCACAACATCTTTGTTTTTAATGTGCATTGATTAATTTGCTTGACTGCACGTCTGCATACTCTGAATTCTGCTTCCAGCTGATTAGTCTGTATAAAGGCCTTTTCACACCACAAGTGAAAAAACGAATCGAATATACGAAGAAATCCGTAATGTATTTTTATCATCAAAAATATTGAGCGTGATGCAAATTCTTCAGCACTCTCTTCGAGAAGCATTGCATAGCTGAATGAAACCCACTTAAAAAAAGAAATTAATGAAAATTTGGTTTGAAATTTGAATTTGTTGTTTTTGGGTTTCTGTGAAAAATCATTGTGATGTAGTCCATTTGTTCTACTCAATACTTAATTGAAATGTACTCATTTAAAAGATTAGAACATTATTAACATTTATCAGAAATAATTAGTTAAATATTATTGACAGATTTAAAGGGATAGTTCAACTAATGAAAAGATAATAGTCTACTCGTAGTAATAATAATCTTAAGTGTTTAAGAATTTGGGTACAAACTCAAGCAGATTGATTAAAACATTATAATAACATGATAATAATAGTTTTAGATTTTCTGAAATGATGTGAATGGTGCTTGCCCCAGCAAAACGAAAGTTTTTTTGGGTGGTTGCTAAGGTGTTCTCTGTGCTTTTTACATATTTTCAATAGCACGACAACTATCTGGAATGGCATTTTATTAGCATCCCAGCAACAACAAAAAACCCATTAAACTCTGCTCCATTTTTTAAAACAAACAAATAATGGTGCATTCCATTGTAGGGTTGGACTGTTTTATATCTTGTCACGGTAAAAATCAACACTCGGTGTGACTAGGCCTTGGCCGTGTGAGTGTGTTTGGTTGGTGTGCCGCTCTGCTTCGCCCACTGAGGGTGTCACTGTGTGTCCCGCAGGTGCTTCTCTTCCTCCTGGCACACACACTATCCCTTTAAGTCAGCTGCAGACACACTCTCTGGCCATACAGTGTCCACAGCCGCAAAACAGCCACACCATGGCTAGCACCACCTCCGCTGTCTCTGTCTCTGCGCACACACAACCCGTCACACAGACCACGCTCTTCCGCCTGCCGGTCTCGCTTACAGGTCAGTGTGTTTCATACTCTGTGAATTGCTTCAGTCTTATTTCTGGCTGTCTGGAAGCAAACTTATAGATCACTGAGGATTTGCATGCTGTAACATTCATAAGTATGTTTGTACAGCTGAAATGGAAACTTCGAACGGCTTTGTTGTTTACTCGAGAGAGAATTAATTAAAAAAAGATTCTCACAACCAACTGCTTTTTAAACATCCGCTCCAACTTAATTTTTAGTATTTTAGTACTTAAACTTTTAGTATTACTATGTATGAAGAACTAATTTCAAGCATTTAATCATAAGCCTTTAGATGGTTCTTAAGATCATGCAAAACATAAATTCAGTCAAGTGTCCAAACTTTTGACTGGTTGTGTATGTAAATATGCTCTGCTTTTAAAGCTCACTGAAGGGGTTTTCTGTCATGTGTGTACACCAGGTGGTGCGATGTCTCAACATTTACAAGCCATCCAGGTTCATCCCAGTCCTCAAAGTGGTGACAGCAGCCCAGAGATCAACCAGACCTCCACCACATCCACTGGTACTTAAAACAACAACCTTCTCACTTGAAAGCCCAAAGTATACTTTGGTCAAACAGGACGTGTGACGCAAATCTCGTCATCAGCAGAGTGCTTGAGCACTGAGCGCGTGCACCCAGATTTGTCTAAAAGCACGTACTCCGAATGCTCAGTATGCGCCTGGAATTATGTGCACTAATTAGTGAGTCCACAAGGTTTGCAACACTCACAATTGAGCTGTTCCTGTCACAAAGAAGTATGTCTCTTGATGTCTCTTCCCAAGACAAACACGCCCCATAGCATAATCCCACCCTTGACCCTGATTGACAGGTTTCCGTGTTAGGCATCAATGGAAATACTAAGGGAATTAGTATTCCACTTGAGTTTTGGCTGGCTACATACGCGACGCTGAGAAAGTGAAAAAGCAGACATGGTAATTGAAATTGCTATTTAAATATGACAGGGCCAAAACTCGTAAGATATGGGAAACACAGTTGCAAACGGACTTTGCTTTTCCATTTGAAATCTGGCAGTCACTGTGCGTTCGCTTAAACGAAAATGCAAACGGTAATGCGCGATTTGCAATTGCGTTTGGATTATGTCACATTTTATGCATCCACAAATTGAAAACGCAATTGCAAATACAATTTGCAATTCCTTTTGAATAATGTCCGGAAAATCATTCCATAAAGAAGTGCTAGAAGATGTTATCAATGTTAAACAGGAGACTAATGTAAAAATAACAGCAGTGGATGTGCACATCAAGAGGAGGTCAGGAGATACCTGCATTTGTAAAAATCAAAACTATCTCATCATTTACTCACCCTCATGCCATCCCCAATGTGTATGACTTTCTTTCTTCAACAGAACACAAATTAAGATTTTTAGAAGAATATTTCAGCTCTGTAGGTCCAGGCAAGTGAATGGAGGCCAAAATTGACACTCCAAAAATCACATAAAGTCAGCATAAAAGTAATCCATATGACTCCAGTGATATAATTAATATTTTCTGAGTGATATGATAGGTGTGGGTAAGAAACATATCAATATTTAAGTCAATGTTTGCTAGAAATTCTTCTCCTTGCCCAGTATGCGTGAGGAATGTGAATCACCAAAAACACAAGAAGAATGTAAAAGTGAAAGTTAAAGTGGAGACAGATTGAGTAGGGAGAATCATTTATAGAAAAAAGGAATGTAAAATGTATTGTTTCTTGCCCACACCTATCAAATTGCTTCTGGAGACATGGATTAAACCATTGAAGTCATATGGATTCATTTTATTTTTTAGAGCTTAAAAATGTTGGCATCTTTTCACTTGCATTGTATGGACAAAAAATCTTTATTTGTACTCTGCAGAAGAATGAAAGTCATACACATCTGGTATTGCATGAGTGAATGATGAGAGAATTTTCATTTTTGGGTGAACAATCCCTTTAATACAAAAATTAGCAAGGACCAAACTGGACCTGTTTTGTTGAGTATAAAAGTACCATGGTCACTTTCTTTCCAAAGACGTTTGGTTGTTAACACTATTCTTGAATTGCTTGATTGCAGTAAATATTTGTAATATTGAATTCTTAACCAGCCCAATATTGAATATTGTAACTTTTGTCCCTCTAGCTGTTTTCGAAGCATAAAACCGCAAGTTACTTGCAGAGGAACATTGTTTTGGTTATTATGTGAATTAGGCTCCGGCTCTGCATGGATGAATCTCATGGCTAGTACCAGTGTAACTACAAGTGATAATCTTATCAGAGCAAATGTCACCAACGACATCAAAACTCGCCCCCTGCCCCTCAAAAAATAAATTAAATAACAAAAGAAAGAAAAAGACTGATATCTGAAAAATGTCCTATGAGCAGGTAAGTAGCACATCTTCCACCGTTGTTTTAAAACAATTTTTTTTAAATAAATAACATAAAAAGTTAGGCAATGATTGCTAGTCATATCAAATAAAGTAAATTTGTGGAAACTTACAACTTATCTATCAACTGGTTTAGATATTGGCATTGCTACCAGCATAAAGTAAAGTTTTTCCCATTGTTATTCCTCAAATGAAATCAAGCACTGCAGTACCAAAATACATAATAAAAAGCCCCATTAGAGTGGCTAACGCTATCTAACGAACTACCATGCTAAGGGAGCTTCCTGGCTTATCGGTCCAATAAAATATCTTACCTGTCGAGCAAGAAAAAGCCATCTCTGGGTCTTTTTTTATTATTATTATTTATTTATTTTGGATTCCTCCCATATTGGAATTCCCAATGAGCTCTAAGTCCTCGTGATGACATAGTGACTCCCCTCAACCTGGGTGGCAGAGGACAAATCTCAGCTGCCTCCGCGTCTGAGACGTAAACCTGTGCATCTTATTACTGTGGCTTGTTGAGCGCATTACCACGGAGACATGGAGGCTTCATGCTATTCTTCGCGGCATCTACGCACAACTCGCTTCACGCCCCACCGAGACTGAACCACATTATAGTGATCATGAGGAGGTTATCCCATGTGACTCTACCCTCCCTAGCAACCAGGCCAATTTGGTTGCTATGGAGACCCGCCTGGAGTCACTCAGCACACCCTAGGATTTGAACTAGCGAACTCCAGGGGTGGTAGCCAGTGTCTTTACCACTGAGCTATCCAGGCCCCCTCTTGGTCTGTATTAAATCCTTTCAGATCTCGGAGTTGTCGGCACCTCTGAAAAGCCAAGTTGTTTTGTGTTTTGTTGTGGGCACTGTCGCTTTCCCTTTTTGTTTGCAGACTGTTCTTGGTTTCTTTATTTTGAAAACGAGTGTTTCCCCAAAGAGTTGCCTTTTTCAGAGCTCGTACAAGGTGCTTCAATTACTTGAATTTGGCTTTTTCAGGCACGCATGTAGAGGAGTATAAACACTCACCAGAATAAACAAGGAAAACTTGTGACAAGTAGAAAGGCTTACAGTTAATATAGAGCACTTCCAAATAAGGACAGCACATCTTCCTTAACATTGTTACATCTGCACACCAACTTTCATTGATGTAAATACATGTTCCACCGACTCTTGTTTTTCCCATTAACTATGCAATGTAATCCGATCTGAACAGTTGAAAGCCCGGCAGATGTAACGCGCTGTCCGGAATGGCTTGACTGCCAGGTTTCTGTGAAGCACGAGGCAGCAGATTTTGAAAAGTAAAGACAGCTTTGTGTCTCGCATAGTAGGTTATTTCTGACAACAACTGGGCCAATGTAAAAATATGTTGACAGACATGTCCCTTGACTTTTTTTTTTGTCATGAAAAAGTGTTAATATAGCAAAATAATAATAAATGTATCATTCTATATCTATAACCTAACCTTTAATGGTATGAAATGTTTTGGCTCTGTTTTGCACATTTTTTTTACAAATATCTTTGAAATTGTCTGAAACAAATCCTTTCTCCCTCCTTCTGGTACACCATTTCTATGTCATGTTAAGTTATTTATGGATTTATTTTGTACTTATTTTTAATAAAAGCATTAGTGCAAGGCTGAACAAGTGTGGAAAAAAGCAAAACCAAATTATTATTAATTTAAATAATTTTTTTAGGTTTTATATTTCTTTAAATGCAGAAAGATATGGGAAATACTTTAAGGTCAAAGTTCAGAGGCTGCTTAAATATGCATATAGTGATTTTTGCCAGCATATTAAAAAGCTATTAATTCACATTTTAAATGAACCCTCAAAATGTGCTGTTGTATCACATTTAACCCTCATTAGTGTTAACTTCATTCGTGAAACTAAATTAAATAATAAAAGAACAACAGCCAGGTTGTCCTTTTATGAATAACAATTTATGTCAACATGTTCCAAAATGTTTATTCTCAGCGTTTATAGGCAAAATCTGAACTGATGGAAAATTGTCAATATTTTGTAAGTTGTAAAGTCAACATTTTTTGAGAACGATCCAATTTGCAGTTTGGGTCAGTTTCTCACCTTAATCTGTTGTGTGACTTTAGAAAACATGGAACACAATTTATATTGAAATATGAATAATTATTTTAGGCTTACCATAGTGAATCAGAGTAAGGCAAATACATGGTTTGGAAGACGGAGTGTTGGTGTACTTGATCATTAATGACATTTTGTTCATTTCAAACCAAAAAATCATACATAGTGTAGCTTTAACGCAGACCATTCAAGAACATGAAATGCACTCAAACATCAACTGATAAATTAACTTACAAGGTATAGTGTTTTTACAAAAACATTATTATTTCTGTTCTTCTTTCTCACAGTAAGTCACACCACTACTATAGTCACTTCCTCAGTGCCTTCTTCAGTGGCAGGTCACATGATGTACCCCGGAGCACATGCAAGTCTCATGTATGCTACATCCACCGCTGGACTCACTGATGGGGGTCTAACTGTGTTGAATAGCTTCCCACAAGCGCCCACTGCAATGCACGTGTCCCACGCGCCAGGCCAAGACTCAGGTCAGCCAGTCACCATCACATAGTGAAAATGGACATCATGCACAAACTAGTGATGTTGAAGTACAAATGAAACTGAATATAAATTAAACCAGTGTGTCTCTGTTAGAAGAACTGTGTCTAAATGGTGTGTTCATGCCTTGTTGGAATTACCATAAGAAAGTGCTCCAGGTAACATTGGCTTTAATAAAGTGACATATAAAACTGTAATATATGTAGAGGTAGCTCCTTCACAATTTTTTACTCTTTGCAGTTTGGTTGTTGGTGGCATTTTTATTTTGTCCAGTCAGGAAGCTGGAGCATTCATAAAATTCAGAGGTTCCAACAAACTAGTTTGCTGTTACGAGTTCAACAAGACTTGAATGCTTTTTATTACTTGAAACTCTTAATTACGGTAATTCTGACAGTGACATGAACATTCTACGTTTATTCTGAATATTCTTACTATGTGTTCTTTGATTTGTATCTAGGTGGAGTTCCTCAGATGTTTCTCACTGGACCTCCTGGAACTGTACAGATCCCAGTTTCAGCTGTTCCGCTACATTCGGTAATATAGCTACAACTGAAACAGTTTGTGTAGAAATTCTGTCTCTTTTTACTTTCACTCATAGACACTGAAAATATAAAATTATTTTTCCCTGTAGAGGTCATGTGTGAACTGGACCCATTGTTGAAATCAGCTCAAGCTTTTTGCCAGCCTAAAGTGTCACGAAAAACCCCTTGTTGAGCACCAGTCATTCACACCTCAGACCGAAAAAAGACTCATGAAATGGGCGTGAACACATGTAAAAATGTGGGAGGACAGGAGGGGGATCAAGATCAAACACACCCAACAAAGTTGGCTGAACAACACATTAGGAGTGGAGATGAAAACAAGAGTTATCATGGGACAAAAGTGTGAAAGTGAAGATGATAGAACAATCTGTAAATCTTCAAATCTGCTTAAAGATTTGGATGTTTTGTTCAAACTTTTGAGAATGAAGTGTGAAAAGCACTCAGAGCCAATATTACCATCAAAAGTGTTTCTGGTTTAATACAAGTAAACTCTATTGTCAGCATTTGTAGCATAATGTTAAATACCACAGCATACAATTTTGACTCATCCCTCTTTCTAAAGAAAAAAGTTGCATTCAGTAAGCACATGCAAAGAAAGTAAACGCGTCCAATACACAACATTAAATACATACTCTTTTTCAAACGTATAGCCACAAATAACCAAGCGTAATTGTGTTAACATGACTCAAGTGTGATATAATCGCTTACTAAACTGTCTGTGGTTAAGTTATTCAGCATTTCAACTCATTGTCGTGACGACGTAACGCTGGTAAACCATTTAGGTGTAAACGCCGGACATTTTCGCACTGTGTAAAGGATACAAAAAAAGAGCAGACATGACTTGAGTTTTTGTTTTTCATCATTGTCTTATATTTTTAAACAAGCCATCATGTTATCCTGTCCAAGAAACGCTCACGCCAGTCCGGTTCTGAAAAGCGACAGTCAACTTTCGTTTCTTAAACCGGAAAGATGAAATGGCTCAAAAAACTAACAAAAAAGAACCAATTTCCCCTTATTTATAAACGTATTGAGTGTTATAATTTTTTTCATTTATGTGCATTCTCTGCATATCTGTAAACGTCTCAAAAATGTCCTCTGGGGTTTAATGACCCTTAAAGGAATCTTCAGGGTTCAACACAAGTCAAAGGTTAAGTGTGTAATTTCTGTGCCACTAGCAGCTTCAAATAGACCACATTCTGTTCCTTTGAGTGGGCCAATTGGGTTGGACATAACATTAGCTCAACCAATTACATACTTTTGTGGTGGGACTATCTGCTTTCCTAAACAATGGAAGGAAGGAGTGTTTAAAAACCTTTTTGAAAACCTTTATTATTTTGCAACCTTTGTTAAATGCATAATAATCCAGTTCATCTAACAGCTGTGTTTCTGTCCTCTCAGATGTTAATAAACCAACAGCCCCCTGGTAGCAGCGGTGCCACCCTCACAGAGCTGCGGGTGGTTAATTTAGACAATCCAAAGGAGACTGACCCATAAATATGCGACCTGTGTGAACACCCCCTCACACTGATTTTCCAAGGATCACCCATGCCACACAATCAGACTGCCATTATATTTATTACTGCCCTCTCGCTGCATTGGGTTCAATAAGCCCATAACAAATGTCAATTATGAGGTGTAATGGGACATATGAGATGATTGCATCTCCTTGTGGACTTGCTTTTGTGGGTAGTGTGAAAATGGATCGTATTGGTGTACGTGTAAACATACACATCTATACTTCAGGATGATATAGAGACGTCTGTACAATGGCTGCTGGTACTGGGAGTTCACCTTTTGCCCAAAGTCTCAGATTTTAAAGGGTGGACATGGCGAATTTGATTGTTCAGTTCTGTGAAAATTCAGTGGTGTTCATACATGTTCACCGCACCCTTGACGTCACTTCCACACATTTTGGGATCATTTTTAAGATCACTGAATATTGAGATCAAAATATGAATTCTTTGAAGAATTCCTTTTTTGATGCAAGCTGGCCATGACTCTTGTATATGTGAGGCAGTTAAGTGTAATTTAAAGGAATAGTTTCCTCAAAAATTGTAATCCTATCATCTTTTACTCATTGTCATGTTATTGACTTTACATTTGAAAACTATGACTTTCTATCTTTGGAACATAAAGGGAGATGCTTGCGTAGCTCTTACATAAAATGAAAATGAATGAAGACGGGGGATATCGAGCTCCAGAATGGCTAAAAAAGCACCATAAAAACAGTCCATACAACTCGTGCACTATATTCTTCTGAAGACAGATGACCTAATATCAAAATATGGGCTACTGTTGTGATACTTTAATGGTGCTTTTTTTGTTATTTTTGGAGCTTGACAGCATCTGTGCATCCTTGCTTATTTATTTTTGTTGTAAGATCAGTGTGTGCATTCTTTAAAATGTATGTGTATCATATAAAAAAAGTGAGTCAATTGGGTTTGGGGTGACAAGTGTGAGTAAATGACATTTTGCATTTTTGGGTTTATTAACTCTGAAATATGCTTTAAAATGTCCACTTGCACCACCATCAATACTCACTAGGGGCTACGGTTTGAATACCGCTTTAATACGCATTTTCTATTCATGGTTAAAAATAAAAAAAAAGTGATTTTGCTCTTTCTTTATGGCCTTTGTTACTCAATTATTACTTATAAAATACCTAAATATGATCAGATCATTTAAATGTGCTGCTATAATTAAATGAGTTTGGGTTTAGAAGTCATCCGTATTATAAAATTGTCATTCCATGTTAATGCTGTGCCAAATTATACTGTCTGTTCATTGTGAGAATGAATGTACTTTTTCTGCTCAAAGGCGTCTTCAGGCCTCTTTCCCAATGCTGTAACAGAAAAACACTGACTTGTGTTTGCACTGCATGACAATGACCTAAAGTGAAATATTTGGGACTGTGCAATTGGATGACTCTCATGAAAACTGTCAAGAAATCTTCCTGGTCCTATTTTACTTTGAAATCAAAAGAAACAAACAAGAAATAATATTTTGCATAGTTATAGGGCCCTTTTTTTTGCATGGTAATACTATTTTCCGTAACCCCCCAATGTGAAAATTTGTGTTTCGTATGATATTATTATTATTGTTACTGCAATATAAAAAAAGATGGACATTATGGTATTTTGTTACCAGAACATAAAGAAAGATGGTCATTATAACATTCTAATAATTGCAATGTGAAAAAAATGTCATCATTAAAATATTGTCATTTCCGCTATTCAAAAAAAGACAATCATGATAAAATTCGTATTTCCGCAGTGCAATAAATGTGGTCATTATTTTATTCTCATTACCGCAATAAGAAAAATATTTGTCATCATGTTATTCTCATTACCGCAATGTGAAAAAGATGATAATTAAACTATTCTCATTAACTGAATTTTTTCGTTGATTTTTATATAAATGTTTTAAAAAATGAAATGAAACAAACACCAGCTTCTTTTCTTTTCTTTTACTGTAAAAATCATGTTATGGTAATGAGAATCATCATTGAAAACAGTGGGAATAGTAAAAGTAAAATGTCCAGATGCATTCCAGTAATGAGAATTGGGGGAGTCAAATGTTCTTAAGTTTCCTGAAAATAAGGTCACAATGCAAAAAATCTTCATGATCCAAAATTTAGACTTCATTTTCTTTTTGCTAAATTGTAGTTCTTATTTGTGTCTTTTGATTTGGGGGTAAAAAATGAGCAGAAACTTTTTTTTTATGACCGGTTTCATGAGAATCATCAAATCACAGGCCAATAAATGAATGCTGATAATGCCGTTTATTAGCTGTTAGTCAAGCTATGTTCAATAGTTCTTCATGTCATATTTAGTTTTCTGAAATGTGAACATAAAGGATGCATTGGTATCTGGTACTGAGAACTGCATTCAGAAACCACCATGTTATTTTCACTTCTGATATAACTCGATGTTCAAAAATGAATCCTCCAATGCATTTGTTTTTTCTATAAATGCCAACAGTTTGTACGTGCACCCACATATTTTTGTAATGGTTTGGTAGTGTCTTCTTATTTTATTGTTTCTATCACCTTACCTTTAATTATGTAATCTGTGGTGTTTGATTTTCAAAGACATTTTTAATTTTGATTTCTCAAGAGATATCAAAGGGCTGTATATTTCACCGGTGTCTGCTTATGTATACACGTTTGATTTTTTGATTTTTTTTTCCTTAATGGCTGTTTGTGCAGAGGTGCCATGAAGATAACTCTGAGATCTTTGGTGTCCATGGGTTTTTTCTTCCATGGCCTAGAACCTCATTCATACGGCAAGTTTTGACTAAATAGACCATTAAGGTTTGTGTTTTGTGTACTTTTCAATGAATTTAAATGGACCACTGCAATACTGAGCACAATATATCGTTGATTTCAATGGTTTGACAAGTGCAGACCCAAAAAACAAATGGAAAAAAAGTACTAAGTTGGAATTTATGGAGTGGCCAGAACAAAAGTATTTGATTGTTTTATTCAGTATTAACATATTTGGAATCCAGGGGAAGACTTTCTTGAGTTGTGAATTTCCTTTATGTTCTACTTGGGTGAATCTCACAAAAACTTTCAAGAACAATCGCCCTGTTTTTGTGAGATTCGGAGAAGTCTTTTTAGGAGCTGTTCTAATGTGGAATTGCGTGAACACTAAAGAAAGTGTTGAATGTACCATATACAGCCCTCATTGTAGATAATCTGATTTCGTTTTACAATCTGAAAGTAGCTCATATGCCTGCATTTGAAATGCATATGTCTATACCCTGGAGATATTCAGTGGACTAATATATATATATATATATATATATATATATATATATATATATATATATATATATATATATATAGTTTTAACATGAAGCTCTGACATCTCAGTGCTTTTTTTGCCCCTTTATTTCAATGTAACCTTAGTTGAGAATGAAACATTTGCTTTATTGTGTAAATTAAATGCTATGGTGCCATTTTCCCAAGAATTTAGTTTTGGTTCGTTTGCTTTTGTGTTATATGCTGGGTAAGCTTTATATAATTCATTTGATTACAATGTTAGAAAAAGTTTGAAATATGAAAAAATGAAAGTGAAATGAAACTTTTTTAATCACTAATTCAAACTTACTGTATGATAAATACTATAATTATGCTTTCTTTTTTAATGCCAAATGTGAATAATTTCATCCATGCTCAACATGAATCATGCAAAGTTCATGTAAGAAACGAAGCACCCTTTGATCATAAATTAAGACATTCGTTATTTTTAAGAACTGGCTTGATGTACCTCAGAATGGGACGTCAGCTGAGTTTCAACCTCTTTTTCGTTTGCAGTTTAAACATTATTTGAAAAGTTTACATAAAAAAAATCCGAGATAGATTTCTGCGTATATTCTGAATATCCAGTGACTGAACTTTCATCATGCCAACAAATATTCCGCTTTACTTTAGTATAATTTAAGAGCGAGAGTCTTTTATATAATTATCAATTTGTGCAATCGTCAAAACATTTCCGCACTGTTGTTTGTATTCAGTCGTCCTCTTCACAGATGAACACATTCTGCAACTTTCCGCTAGACGGCGCTGTGCGTCATGATTTTGTCACAACAGAAATAGAGAAAGACCTAGTTCACAACATCGCCATTTTTGATGGGAATGACAACAAGGTTGTGAGAGATTGACTTACAGTCTCTTCAATGTGCTGTACTACATTATAAAGTGTTTTTGGATAGTTCCGCGGACAAAACATTGATACAATATGTCCAAGAACATTCAGAATACAAAGAACTTCAGAAAACACGAGTTGAGGAAAATCAAATGCGCTCTAAGAGCTTTATACGGCTTTACGCAGTTCGTGCCTTTGAAGAGATGGTAATTTATCCCTCACAGCCTTCATTGTCATTCCCATTAACTCTTTCCCCGCCAAACACGGAATTTTCCGTGTTTTATAAAAAAACGTTTCCCCGCCAAACACGGAATTTTCCGGGTTTCCGTGTTTTAGGTGTTATACGGTAAGGAAGACCCCCTCCGCATGTTTTGAAAGAGTACGCAACTGTTTGATCAAAGAAACAGACTGCGATCGTCTCAAACATGAAGAAGTGGAGTATGAGAAGCTCAAAATATCAGACATAAACATGCCTTTTTCTCAGCTTTTTGTCTGAAATGTTGTTTTTTGACTAAACCTACCTCTGTTCAAGTCGCAATAAAAAAAGAACAAATGAAGATAAAATAAAATCGGTTTTTTGCCTAAAAGCAGAGGCCCAGATCTTTATTTTGATATATAGCATCTTCATATATTCATGGAAGAAAAGCATTTAGCGAAAATCGTCAAAAACCCTGGCGGTGGCTGGCAACTTTTTTTAAAAAAACGCTGGCGGGGAAAGAGTTAAAAATCAAAGATGGCGCTAGCGTGAATAAGGTCTATTAAAAAATAATAATAATAATGAACGGTGATTAGCCGACTTTAAGTCAGGTAGCACGGCTCACAAATATAATTCTCTCAATTTAACGCTTCACCAATGTGTATTTTTAAATCAACAGACATGAAAAAAATGTCTGTCGTTATTTCCATCCATCCATCGTCAACCGCTTATCCTGTGCACAGGGTGGCGGGGGGCTGGAGCCTATCCCAGCTAACATTGGGCGAAAGGCGGGGGACACCCTGGACAGGTCGCCAGTCCATCGCAGGGCCAGTCTGTCATTATTTAGTTGTCAAATATAATCTAATCTACTGTTAAAGTTTGCGTCCAAGTCATGGAATAATTACTAATTTCGAGATGGCAACATGGAGATTCTTCTCGGAGCTGTTCACGTCCTTGACCATATATATATATATATATATATATATATATGTGTGTGTGTGAGACACTTGGTCTGATGCCTTCACGTTGTGTCGCAATTACAGTAATTAAGAAATTTTGACTAGTAAAAAGCATTCACGTCTTCGAAGGACTCAGAATTCTATGAAAACTCTGACTTGACAGTCGTGACGTCATTTTAACGTCAACAGTTTAAGTTAGTGATCAAATACTTCGGTTCGAAATGCCATTTTATTATGCTATCATTACCTGGTGCATTTTCTTTGTTCTTATACATTTTGCAACAACATATAGAGGTGAATTAATGTAATGATAATAATTTTGCTGTAATCAATAACAAAGCTGTTTTGCCGTTATGTGTGTTGTAATATAAACTAATAACATAAAGGTGCTGTAAGCCATTAGTTTCATGGAAATGGATGCAAAAATGGTCCTACTCCCTGAAAGGCATTAATGAAATAAGTGTCCTGAGACATCTCACCTGTCTCTGTGACAGCTCTAGACTCTGAAAACAGCGAACAAACTTACGCTTTCGACCTGTCAATCATTTTGCACGTTCTCGTTGTAATGTAGTTGCAGCGATTTATTGAGGCTTATACAGTTTTCCTGAGCAACCTCTGGGCGGCGCCATGATGATTCTAATTGCCTGTTTTGTGTTTCTGGTCTCGAGACATAATGTAAAATCTACCGAAACGAGCAACCATTGGAAAACAACAACCATTTAAGTGTTATTCAGAGTAAAAATGTATTTCAGGCTCAAATTGAGCAGTTGTTGACGGTCATAACACAGATATCAACAACAAACCTCAGACCATGACATACTTGCAGAGTCACTGTCAAAAGAATGGTCATCTCAACTCGAAGTATCAGTACTTTAAAGCCACATGTTTTAAAAAATGTTCAATTAAAAAAAAAAAATGCAATACTTTAAAAATCACATAAACCGCTAAGAATATACGCCGATGTGAGCGAAAACACTGGAGACCGGAAACTGAAAACAGGTGAATAGTGGAACACTTCTGCATTTAGGAAAATGGTGGATACCACGGGTCTGTTGAATGCTTGATTCTGATTGGTTGACGAAGTTCTAAAATGTGCAATTATTTACTAATAATCACATGGCTATGAAGTAGTTTCAGGCCTTGACTACATAACGGTTCCACATCACTTCACCAAATGATTTCAGTTATTTCAAAGAGCTCTACAGTCTACCACAACAAAATAACCATATAAAACAAAGACATTGGTTAAATACATCGGATAAGAATGACAATATCTATTATATCCTACATTTATTTCAATATCCACACACACACATAACCATATAAAACACAGACACTGGTTAATGTAAATCGGTTCAGAACGTCAAATATTGTCTACAATATCGTACATTTATTTCAATTTCAGTTGAAAAGCACTCCCTCGTCCCAGCTGCATTTACGCTCACACACATTCATATGCACACACATACACACCAACAGAGCCACACCTCTGTGACATGAGCAATACAACAGTTTCTGTTATCCAAAATAACTTATAATATGTGCAACTTTTAATGTTTCAATGCATTTCGCCCTAATCAGCCCTAATCACAAAGGCTCAGACTGTATTAAAGCAAGACGCTGAATCTGTGGCGGAAGAAAGTAGTTCCACTCACAAGAGCGTTTTAGGGACAAAATCAGAAAATGTGTGGTAACCATGGTATTAAGCAGAATAATTGAGTCCAGCACATTGGATTATTGATTTGCTGCTGTTGTTTTTGACAACTGTTTCTGCTTGTCAGTCTCATTAAAGCTTGTTTAGTATCTGTGGAGGGCGGGGTTTTGAAAAAAGGGCTGTGGCTAATCCAACAGCTCAGTTTGTGGAAATTCTAGAACCACCAAAATCACTTATAGCACCTTTAATGTCCCTAAACGTGAACAGCTCAGAGTAAAACCTCAGAGTTTCCATCTCTTAATTACAGTAAAACAGTAAACAGTATGTATATAGTAGTCCATAACTTCTGAATTTTATAAAAGCTCTAGCTGCGTTCACGTTTATATATATTTATATATATATATATAAAGTTATGGGAGAGATCGTAAGATTATGCAATTTAAAAAACACGATTTGAATGCTGTTGGTGGGAAGAGTTGGCTTTCTGAGCCATCAGACGCCCCCATGTGGAATAAAACCGTGTGTCTCATAGGAAACAGTTACTAGTCAGTCATAATGAGTTCATTCTGCAGTTGTGCACTAGAGGGCACTGTGAGTCGTTTAGGAGAGGCGTGTATCGTGTGTTTGGGTCACTGTTGACATTCTTCAGGCCTGCCAAATGACATGAGATCGAAGCGAACTGCTTTCGATCTCAATTAATTTCACTTGAATGTGATGTCATTTGGGGCTTTATTATATTCCCGGACAAAAGAAAGCGATCTAATGTAACGGTAAGGCGCGGTTGATCCTGTTCGCTTGATTTTTAATCTTTGTTTTGCTGGTAGAGGAACAGCCTTGTCGTTTTGTCGATAGTTTTCTGCTATGTTTCATCATTTTCGTATAGTTTAATGTCGCTGTGATTTTTAAGATCCATTTTGATGTGTAGACGTGTGTTGTATTGAAACGGATATTTAGAGTAAAGCTAAGGTTCCTCTTCTGTTTGTTTACTGTTAGCTTGGATGCTAATGCAATCCCAGCCAGTGTGAACTGTGTGACAACTCAATCTGATCAATATAAAGGAAAACTACTGTAGATTTTAAGCGAAGTGGTGGTGGTGTGTGTGTGTGTGTGTGTGTGTGTGTGTGTGTGTGTGTGTGTGTGTGTGTGTGTGTGTGTGTGTGTGTGTGTGTGTCTTTAAAATCAAAAGAGGTTCAGGTTTTATTTTTATAGAATAAGTAAACAAGATTAACATTACTAATGCTAATTAAATAAAATGGGTGGCACATTATTATATATAAATGGGGTTAATCGATTACATATATTTATTTGATCTATAGTTAATATAGCACAAGGTTTAGTGATATAAATAGGCAAACACAAAAAAATCTGCAATAATAGACCTTATTCAGAGAAATTTAATTTTTGACGGGAACGATAACGAGGCTAAAAGTAACTTGCTCCACCTCTAAAATGACTTTCCTTTTCAGGTGACGTCATCAAGCCCTCAAGCGCGCTTTTCAATTCAATCAGTTTTTCTAATCAATTTTCACGTCCTTCCCTAAATTTTTTCCATTAAATATTCTGTTTCAAAAAGAAACAGCTAACATTACAGAGGTAAAATGGGATGCAAGCACCATTTTCGGTGTCATTGACAAATAAGGTTCTCCAAGGTGGGGAAAGAAATCACGCGTTTAGTAGAAATGCAATATTTGTGTTACCTTCACAAATTTTCGAAAACATACAAATAAAAAAATGTAATAAAATATAATGACTTAAAAAATGTCAATTGGTGTAACCGTCAAGAAAAAGGGTATTAAAATGCTTTCCTTGGACCTTGAATACATGAGAGTGTACATAACGTGATCATAAATTTAAAATAAGTTTTCAAACATATTCTTCAAGGGAAAGAATATATATATGTATATGTGTGGGAATTAATAGAATATTTGTGTCAAGAATATCCAGAAGTTTTCTCAGGGTTATATCACTGGATCGGAACAAAATGTGCCTTTTTATTAAAAATGACAAAATATTAATATTTAATGATATGACAAAATAACAATATTTTTAAAGTCTTTACAAACAGTCCTGAGGGTCTGAAGGGGTCTTATATTTTCTGTTGTTGTTTGTTTGTTTGTTTGTTTGTTTGTTTGTTTTGTCATGAAAACAAACTGGCTAACTACATGATTTGGTGGACAAAAGTTTTTCAAATATTACTAAAATTTGCTTTACTGCTTATTTGAAAATAATAATAAAAGGTTATCCCCATCCCCCATTTTAGGCCTATATATATATATATATATATATATATATATATATATATATATATATATATATATATTAATATTTACATTTATTTTATACATCTGAAGGTTTTTAGTTCAAGCTGTTGTCTTAAAAGCTGATTTTAATGCTTTACTACATTCTTGTAAATATCACGCTGCCTCATGATACCAGAATGATTTAGAAAGGGTTGAATTTGCCCTCACTGTTTTAAATGGCAAGTTTGGGAGTTTTTTTTTCAGATGTGTAATGTATCAGTTCTCTTTGCTTTTGCAGGTGTAAAGCAGATCTTAAGATGCTGCTCTCTTTGGGGATGCTGATGCTCTCTGCCACACAGATTTACACCATCTTTACTGTTCAGATATTTGCTTTCCTTAATCTTCTGCCCGTGGAGGCCGATATATCAGCAGTAAGTTTTGACTTAGGTACTGCAGCGGTAAATATGCACCCACTCGCACACATGCATTTTAATCTGTGGATGCATTTATCTTTCAGTACACATTTGACAATAAAACAGAGAATTTTGATGACCTACCAGCTCGATTTGGCTACAGGCTGCCCAGTGAAGGACTGAAGGTGAGTTAATGATACTGACTCAATGTCATACTCTGCATCTGTATACTTATTCCAAGACCCAGTGAGTTGCCTCACTGTTGACATATACTTTCTAAGGGAGCATCATAATTAAAAAACTGATTCCAGTAGAGCACAACAATGGCCTCTTTTTAAGCAGCCTTTGTTCTGGAAATGTCTTTTCCATAGAGATTTCATTAAATAGTTCTAATCCACGAATCAAACTGACCAGCTGCGAGTTGAATCGCAACATTACACCTTCTCGAACAGAGTTTTAGCTAGTCTAAAGCCACGTCCACTAATTTCGCTATGTTTACGCCTCTCTTTCACACTGGACCAGCGTTTTCCTCCACTTAAAATTGAGACTTTCAAGTGCATACTTTGGAAAATTAGGGCTGCAAAATGAATCAAAAAAGTATGCTATTCTCCACAGCATCCACGCACAACTCACCACACGCCCCACGAGAGCGAACCACATTATAGCCACCACGAGGAGGTTACCCCCATGTGACTCTACCCTCCTTAGCAACTGGGCAAATTTGGTTGCTTAGTAGACCTGGCTGGAGTCACTCAGCATGCCCTGGATTCGAAGTCGCAACACCATTGGTGGTAGTCAGCGTATTTACTCACTGAGCTACCCAGGCTTTCCCTAATGTGCATCTTTTAAACTTTCTGATTGCAAAGCAGCAATGCAACAAAAACTAGAATGCTCCCATTATGATCAATCACAATTACGGTATTAAGGGGAAATAATCAACCAGTATGATTGCAGCCTTCCAATGATGATAACTAATAAGTGAAACTATATTTGTTTGGATGTGACTTTGAGGTGCTTGCACATTAAAGAAAGCTTTGCCGGAGTGTTTGATGCCAGGAATGCACAAGATCCATTTTGAGGGTGTGGATCGATTTGAAAGCAAGTGGAAATGGAGCGTATTGGATTTTCAAAAGCACTACTGGATCCACCACTGGAAATTCGCATTATCATTGGATGTCAGAGTGTGTTACAGCAAAAGAACAAAATTTCACAACTTTTGATCGCATTACATAAAATCGATGGATTCGCAGCCTTACCTGTAGTGCGTAAGGCAGCACACTAAAGCCATCTCCGAGAATTTGCATCTGTAAATTTCTCTCTAAAGCATCACCACTGCGAAACTCTTTAACTGACATGGTAGACGTTTGACTAGTTGACCATTCTGACCCATCCCTTATCATCACTTGAAGGAAATTCCTTACTTTGTTGATATTATATTATTGATCGATGTTGGAATAAAAGCTGCTGAAATAACACTAGTTTCTGTTCCTGATTCACATGTATGAGGCATGTAAACCACACCAAACACATCACTTTCTACTTAGAGCTATTTTGAAATCATTTTCCTTCACAGCTGTGTGAGTCAGTTCTCTTTTTGGTAAGCCTGCTGTTAGCTTTTCTTGTGATTTCACTGTGATTTTTATCAGCTGAAACCAGAGTGTTATTTTTAGTGAACATCAAATTCCGCTTTAACCAGCATAAAATGTTTGTATTTGTATCCAAGCAGCAGCGTTCCCTTTTGTTCTGTTCAGCTGAACACTACTTAAAATACTTATCATTATCTACTTTTACTAAATATTGTGTTGGGAGTGACCTTTTCTGCACCCGAATAGTGTTCCAACCCGAATAATTTTCTTTCTAATGAGGTACAAAAAAGAATATTTAAAGAAGATCCCCCAGCATCTTTTCAGTACAATGGCTGTGGATAGTGACCAAGGGTTGATGGTGGATTAAGCAGATACCAATAACTAAGGTGGTGGGAAAGAACGATAACCAATTAATTGGCCAATAGATTTTAAGTTGAAGACACAATTTATGTGCTAATGGGACTCGTTTCTATATAGTTGCATTTTTCCTAGCTTGCCCTTACTTCAATTTAGATCACGTGATTATCTAATCAAAATATGCACTGAAGTGAAGATAACATATGGATGAATATTGTCATTTATGACAGATTTAGATACAGCAAACCCCCCCATGTTTCTGTGACTGTTTTTATTTCACCTCTACGGGTCGCTGTTATATGGTAGAATCAAAGCGTTTTAACTGTAAAATCCTCCTGTGGCAGCCCCGGATGAATGTGGAGGTATAAAAAACAACTATTGGCATATATTTTGCCCGATAACCAATAGTTCCAGAAAGCAACTATTGGCTCAGATTAATCGGTAATACCTATATATATATATATCAGTCTATCTAGTAGTGACTTACTTTAAATTAAAACAAAATGACTCAAAAGTTACATAAAACATAGTCCATGCGACTCATATTTCAAGATCTTCTGATGGCATACATTAAGTTTAGGTGAATAACTACAAGGAATTTAAGTCATTTTTCAGCAGAAATCTTGACATCATCTGTTGAAATTGTGAGAAATTACATTATGTACTAAAAACTCAAGGTCTTGCGTTAAAGCTATTTTCTTTTCTTTTTTTTCTCCCCAATTTGGAATTCCCAATGCACTCTAAGTCCTTGTGGGGGGCGTAGTGACTCGCCTCAATCCGGGTGGTGGAGGACGAATCTCAGTTGCCTCCGCGTCTGAGATGTCTACCCCCCCAATCTTATCACGTGCTTCTTGAGCTCGTTACTGCGGAGACATAGCACGTGTGGAGGCTTCACGCTATTCTCTGCGGCATCCACGCACAACTCACCTCGTGCCCCACCGAGAGCGAGAACCACATTATAGCGACCATGAGGAGATTACCCCATGTGACTCTACCCTTCCTAGCAACTGGCAAATTGGTTGCTTAAGAAACCTGACTGGAGTCACTCTGGATTCAACCTTACGACTCCACGTGTGGTGGTCAGCGTCATTACTTGCTTAGCTACCCACTTTTAAAATAAAGTAGTGATGGCAGACGACGACATTCAGCATCCTACAAGTCATATCCATTGTTTTCTATGAATGCATGCACACCACCACCACTATTTCCCATTCATTGACTTTTGGGGCGACACTCACAGTTTTCTATTAAATTCAACCTAAAAAAAAAACACCTTCAAAAATTGTTATCAAGACTCATACATTAAGTACTTTAGCCTAGGCTAGAAAATGCATCGTGTATAGGCAATATTTCAGTAACAAGTTTTTCTTTTTGTGTTTTGACGGCTTGGATAACGCAAACCCATGGACATCACTTTGTTCATTCTTTAAGAAAGTGCAAAAACCTTGAAATGGGAAATAAAGTGCTATATGACATACACTGGAACGGGATGTCTTTCAACTGAACACTTTTGTTGTTCATTGCAATATTTTCAGTGGTGTTTTGTATAGTTTGAATATGCTTCAGGTTTGTCACGGCTTGTATTCATTTGTACACTTGAATGATCCCTTAAATAGTCTTCTGTCTTCTTTGGCTCATCGTCAGTCATGTGCTGACCTCATGCCTACAGTTTTATTGCCCTATAACCAATTCTTCAAAAACAGGAAGTGCCCATCTTGGTTTAGTTGCACTTTTGCTGAGAGGAGCATTTCCTTATTTCTATAACATTTATTTTGAGACCATTCTGAATAAAAACAACTGTTGAAGAATGTATTTCCTAAATATTCTTCTTAATCTCAACTGAATGACTTAATCATAAAAGACTTTACTATGTTTAGAGAGTTGATTTCAATTGAAATATCTGCTATTTCATTGTTCGTTATGAATCGTTCTCCGTTTTTCTTTGGACTTTCCCAAAAACTTGTATCATTTTCAGAAGTTGTGTCTGATTTACAGCAGAGGGAGCTGTTGGGATTGTTTTTAAAAGGATTTTCCAAGTTGTAAGGGGCATTAAATGGACATTGAGTAGTGTGCAAAGGAAGAAAGGTCACTAACTTTTAATTGTCAGTATGAAACATGTATAGCTTTAGTGTCTTGCACATTTTATCTTTTCCTTCTTTGAAGATTTTAAAACGTTATTCCATTTTTTGTGCTTTTGGTGTTTTAGAAACCATGCACCAATGCTGGGATAATCTGATCATTTCTAAATTTGACATGATAGGATTGTTTTTAACAGCACTAATAAAGGAAACATTATCACTGCATCAGTGTTGGCTCTCTAAAACAAGCATTGGTAATTCAAGATGAGTTCAAATGGAAAGTGGAAAATGCTGTTAAATCTGTGGATTTTCCTTCCATCAGATGAACGGTCTCAACAGATTTGAACAGGGACTGATTAAAGGAGATTTTGTGCTGGTTATTGCTAATATTTTATTCTTGGTTCTGTCATTGATTTCATTTGTCCTCAGGGCTTCCTGATTGGGGCTCATCCAGAGAATGCCTGTGAGCCAATCGCTCCTCCGCCCCTGAGGGACAACGCAACCAACACCTTCATTGTGTTGATCAAGCGCTTCGACTGTAACTTTGATGTCAAGGTAGGGTTCATCTCTTTCTGGCGGCTGCTGACACGAGACCCCAGTGTCTCGTGTCGCAGATAGGAATGGGAATCGTAAGGAATTCAATGTTTCTGATTCCTCCTAATGAGTCCGGTGCCCTAACGGTTCTATTTGCGATTATTTTAGTACCTTTGTGAAAGAAATATTTGGAAATAAGTAATGCAACTGCCCTCAACAGCCTGTTACCAAATGATGAGATGATTTCATGAGGCAAAAGACATATTATACAGACTGTTTTCAAAATACTAAAAAAAGAAAATAATCAAAATATTATGCAAATTAGATCATTCTTGGAAATAAAGTTTACTTCCACCATGATACATAAAATGAAAATGTATTAAATATAGTGGAACAATGGGTTTGTAAATCTAATGAGTTTGCATTGCTTTTTAAGTTGAATTAATGAATTAATTTTAATTGAATTAAATGAACTTAAAATGTCAACCTGCCATGACTTTTACATATTAGTTGTACATATTATTTTATCTATTTAAATATTGCATATTTAAATGGTTAAGTTTAATTTGAAAGATTTCTTAAAGGAATATTCCGGGTTCAATACAAGTTAAGCTCAATCCAGTTTCCTTCCAAAACAGCAAAATCTGTACATTATTCTTTTGGCTGTCAGTGTACAGATATATATTATAAATAAGATTGAGGTCTTTGACTTAATACTGCCATGTATTGTGTGTATACAGCATAAAGCAAAAGCACAAGTTTTTGGTTAATGATGAAAGTAGTAAAGACATCTATAAGCAATCTATACGTAGGTTGATTTTGCCCAAAAGTGTAAACACTGTGGTTCTCTAGCAATATAATAACTCTATTGTTTGCGCAGCCCGTCATGGCAACATTGGCTCGACCAGTGGAATAATTTTGTGATGGGTTTATGTATTTGTCAACCAGTATTCTGGAAATTTGTTTGAAAACAGTCATAATTATTTGGTGACGCGATAGTGACGCAGAAAAAAAATGCACTTCACCTTTAAGCCAGTAACGAGTCTCAAACCCAAAGTAGAAATGTAAAAATCATCAGCGTTTCTAATAGAAATTCCAGGGTTTATGGCATACTGTTTTAGAGTACTTCACATTCAGCACATTTTTACATCTGCAGTTCTGTTCACATGCCGACAAAATACCTACACTACAAATGCGTGTAACATGAAAGAATCGCCTGTCCAAGTACACATATGCGCTCCTATATGCAAAATCAGCCCCCGCTCTCCAAGACGTGCTTCATTGTGCATTTCATGCTGTTGGCAAATAGTATGCAAAGATGAGAAGAGGACTTCCTACAATTTCTATTCACCTGCTGGACTTTGGATGACTTCCAAGCGCAGTACAGATTACGCCTGTTACACATTGTTTGACATATATTTGCTATACCACAATAAAAAACCACTAAGTTGATCATTTATGCTTTGTTAATAGTAGATTTGCAGCTATAGTATGGCTGTGATGTATGGAGGCTTGTTCTAAAGCCTCATGGTATGGATGTAAAGATTTACAGTGCATTATATTCATCCTGTTCCTGTTGGATTTGAGGGTGGGTTTGTTTGTGCAGCAGAAGAGGTTTGATTTTGTTGTATGTGTAATTTCGTTTATTGTTAGGAAAGCCAGTTTTGAAACTGTTGACTGCATCTGTCAAGCTCATACATTCAAGCGTTTTACCAAAGTTAGTGCAACAGAAATGTCTAAACAAGACTTTTATGGAAAGTATTAGTGTATCTTAACCTACAAACCAACATTTGGTGCCAAACTAGCTGGTGTCAGAAAATACGTTTTACTGTACATTAAGGTGCAACATTTTCCCCCTACGTTTGATTTTGAGGGGCATTTTTTTTTTTTTACTTTTATGAGGGCATATTTTCTGTTTAACCATATAAAGCACAAGCGTTGTCTCATCCGTTTATGTCAAATACATCATTTTAATTAATTACTTAATGCAAATTCTTAAGATTGAGAATTTTTTTACGTCTTACTCTAAAAATGTAATGAACATCAACACTTAAATGGCATTTGTTTATGCCAAAATATGTGTAACTAGGACTAAAATGGAATATTAAGGATTATATCAAGTGTTACAAATAAAATACAAAATTATTCATACATGGGCATTTTCTTGCCCCCACATTTTATACTTAAGGGGCATTTTGTCCCGGGCCTCCCTTCATTTTGGACACTGGTGCCTACTAAGTTCATTTAGGCTAAATCTGCAACCCTGTTACTTGTAACCCATTGTAATTTTTTGAAAAAGATTGTTTTGCTATGATGGCGTTTTAGTGCCACGTTAAAATAGAATACAAAATTTCGAGAATAATCAATATATTTTGAAATCAAAATTAGGAGAATAACGTTTTAGCATTATGAGATAAAAGTCTTAATATTGCGTGAATAAAGCAGAAATATTTAGAGGGGAAAACAATATTAAACAGTGTGTCTTTATCACAACAGTAGAACCGACCGCAAGCCAGCAGCTTCATTAATGCAAGAAATGGATGTGGTGGATTTAGTTAAAACATACTTCTGGATAGAATTTAGCAATAAAGAAAACCTTGGTCTTTTGGCACATCAACACAGAGTTATTATTATTATCTGGACTCTGCCGTGGTTATGTAGGAAATGTCATTAATGCAGGAGACAGACATTCGTACAGTCCCAGTCGGTGTGGGTGATACTTGGTCTGCATTTGTTCTTAAAACAATAGTATAACTGAGGGGATGTTACAATATATGTGTTGAAATAACCTATATAATTCACAGCAGTTCCAGATATTTATCGCTTCAATTGTGTAAGCATCTTGCACTTCCCTTAACAGGTGCCACATGTTGAAAACTCCTGTACTACTAATGCACACCTCATCCATGATCAGAGAGCTCGCAAAAACTTCACACAAATTCAGCTCGGCAAACTTGACAACAAAGTTGCACAGCCAATGATTACTGTATGTAAAGACCCAGACACTCCACTTTGCTGTTGTTTACCACATCACATTGATGTTACTTACCTCACAATTTATTCTCAAAATATTATGACTTCAATTTCAAAATGATACAGCTATATTCTCAGAAGTTTTACTTTATTCTCAAAATATTACGACTTTAATACCATGATACTACGACATTATTCTCAAAATATTACGACTTTAATACCATGATACTACGACTTTATTCTCAAAATATTACGACTTTAATACCATGATACTACGACATTATTCTCAAAATATTACGACTTTAATACCATGATACTACGACATTATTCTCAAAATATTACTGACTTTAATACCATGATACTACTGACATTATTCTCAAAATATTACTGACTTTAATACCATGATACTACGACATTATTCTCAAAATATTACGACTTTAATACCATGATACTACTGACTTTATTCTCAAAATATTACGACTTTAATACCATGATACTACGACATTATTCTCAAAATATTACGACTTTAATACCATGATACTACGACATTATTCTCAAAATATTACGACTTTAATACCATGATACTACTGACATTATTCTCAAAATATTACGACTTTAATACCATGATACTACGACATTATTCTCAAAATATTACGACTTTAATACCATGATACTACGACATTATTCTCAAAATATTACGACTTTAATACCATGATACTACGACATTATTCTCAAAATATTACGACTTTAATACCATGATACTACGACATTATTCTCAAAATATTACGACTTTAATACCATGATACTACGACATTATTCTCAAAATATTACGACTTTAATACCATGATACTACGACATTATTCTCAAAATATTACTGACTTTAATACCATGATACTACGACATTATTCTCAAAATATTACGACTTTAATACCATGATCCTACGACATTATTCTCAAAATATTACGACTTTAATACCATGATACTACTGACATTATTCTCAAAATATTACGACTTTAATACCATGATACTACGACTTTATTCTCAAAATATTACGACTTTAATACCATGATACTACTGACTTTATTCTCAAAATATTACTGACTTTAATACCATGATACTACTGACATTATTCTCAAAATATTACGACTTTAATACCATGATACTACTGACATTATTCTCAAAATATTACGACTTTAATACCATGATACTACGACATTATTCTCAAAATATTACGACTTTAATACCATGATACTACGACATTATTCTCAAAATATTACGACTTTAATACCATGATACTACGACATTATTCTCAAAATATTACGACTTTAATACCATGATACTACGACTTTAATACCATGATACTACGACATTATTCTCAAAATATTACGACTTTAATACCATGATACTATGACATTATTCTCAAAATATTACGACTTTAATACCATGATACTACGACATTATTCTCAAAATATTACGAATTATGCGATTTTATTCTCGTAATTTTACCTTATTTTTATAAATATAAAAATATTTAAACTCATAATGCTGCGACTTTATTCTTGTAATTGAACTTGATTCTCGTAAAGCTATGACTTTGAAATTGATGAGTTTTTATTTTTCACTAAAATGCTGTTGTAGTTCCATTACTTATTTTTTAAATAAATAATGATGAAAGATTATTTATGCTGGTATTTCTTTTTTCAAGAAGTTCAGCCTATATTTTTTACTATCAATGTACTGTTACACCACCATTTGTTTACTTTAACCACCAGAAAACTCAGAAAATAAAAATATGTTCATCTTTGAAAAGTCATTGTTTTGTGTGTGTTGCACTTTTTAAATGTATTTTTGACAAATGTAATAGATCCGGAAAAAATATATATTTATAGCGTCATGTAATTAACCCAGATACATTGATGAAAATGAACAAAACATTTGACTTTTGGAAACTGTTTAATCCAATGTTACATTACTGAAAACTCCCTTGCACTCGTTCCTTTACTCTTTTTCAAATCCTGCCTCTCTCACTTGCTTTCTTATTCATTCTTTCTCTACCTCACTTTATGACTCCGTTTAGTGTCTGTGGCCCCTCTGTCTGTGGAGTGTCGTGAATACTCTTATCTCTGCCTGTGCAAACATTCAGGAATCCAGCCACTGCAAGAATCTGTCTCTCCTTCTAGACCACTATACGAAGAGCAGAGACTGTCTCTCACTCTCTTGTGTTTATAGGCTAAATACCTATATATATATATATATATATATATATATATATATATATATATATATACATACACATACATACACACACACACACACACACACACACACATATATATTTGAAGAGTTTTAGGTGTTGATCTTGGTTGTGTTGCAAGTCCCGTCTCTGCCATGAGTGGCCGCTGTTTAGCAGTAAACTTGTCTACACCGTCTAGACCTGAAAATGGTAATGCAGGGTGTTAACGACTGTACATAAAGTTGATTTCTTAATGACGAGGACGTATAAGCTTTTGGTAATCAGATACTGCAGTTGTGGTTCTACAAATACAATCCTTTAAACCCTAAGATATACAATAGTCACACATGTGTCATACAAGTAATGTTTGTGTGGGGGAGGGTTGGAGGAGTGCATGTATGATGCCTGTGTCTGTCTGAACACTGAACACAATGTATCTGTCTGTACTCCTTCCTCAGGTCCTTCATGCGCAGAAGGCCGGCTACAAGGCCGCAATTGTCCACAATGTGGATTCTGATGACTTAATCGGCATGGGATCCAATGATCGTAAGTTCCTGCACATTAATGTATAAAACATGCATTGGAGACATCTGCTGATGGGTTCTGCTGTTAGACAATACTTCAATTCACAAACCTTCACTCCAGCGGTTGGTAATAACCACTGCTGTATTTATGAATTCTCTCGTGATGTCGATTGACTTGAAATGTAGTGGACCTTGATGGACTAATTGCTGGTCATTCAACATTTGGTTCTCAAATTGGAGGAACCAAACTTTGGTGTTTTTAACATACAGTAGTGGATGATCCATATCCATGTAAATATCCAATGTAACTCTCTCCCAAAAACAGAAACCAATTTCTCATTTATCAGTTTTTCTCAATCTAATTTAAACAAAGTTTAGCATTATTAGCTATTTAAAACAAAGAAACATTATAATGTAAAATGAAAAATAAATTTAAAAAAAGTGCAGAACAAAGAAACAATGAGATGAATGAAAGAAATATTTAATATTCTATACGGTCTAGTCCATGAATAGGAAAACAATAGGACATAAAATTAAACATTTAAAATTCAAAAACAAAGAAACTGATGTAAAATGACAAATAAATATTTAAAATTCTACACTTTCTAGTTCACAAATCGAAAACAAAGAAACTGACGTTAAATGACAAATAAATATTTAAAATTCTACACTTTCTAGTTCACAAATCGAAAACAAAGAAACTGACGTTAAATGACAAATAAATATTTAAAATTCTACACTTTCTAGTTCACAAATCGAAAACAAAGAAACTGACGTTAAATGACAAATAAATATTTAAAATTCTACACTTTCTAGTTCACAATCGAAAACAAAGAAACTGACGTTAAATGACAAATAAATATTTAAAATTCTACACTTTCTAGTTCACAATCGAAAACAAAGAAACTGACGTTAAATGACAAATAAATATTTAAAATTCTACACTTTCTAGTTCACAATCGAAAACAAAGAAACTGACGTTAAATGACAAATAAATATTTAAAATTCTACACTTTCTAGTTCACAATCGAAAACAAAGAAACTGACGTTAAATGACAAATAAATATTTAAAATTCTACACTTTCTAGTTCACAATCGAAAACAAAGAAACTGACGTTAAATGACAAATAAATATTTAAAATTCTACACTTTCTAGTTCACAAATCGAAAACAAAGAAACTGACGTTAAATGACAAATAAATATTTAAAATTCTACACTTTCTAGTTCACAAATCGAAAACAAAGAAACTGACGTTAAATGACAAATAAATATTTAAAATTCTACACTTTCTAGTTCACAAATCGAAAACAACGAAACTGATGTAAAATGACAAATAAATATTTAAAATTCTACACTTTCTAGTTCACAAATCAAAAACAAAGAAACTGATGTAAAATGACAAATAAATATTAAAGATTCTACATTATTTCTAGTTTGCAAATTTGTAACATTTAACCATGTTATCTCCTTTGTACAAAAGGTCAGATTTCCTTGCTTACACTGAAGCAGATAAGATGGATAAAATGCTGGATAACATGGATCATCAGATTTTGCACAAACGTGTGCAGTGCATGCCAAGCAATTCTGAATTTGAATTTTATAATTTAAGTTTTCACTCAAATTGTTAAATAATATATATATATATATTTGTTATTTCGCTACAGTGGACATTCTGAAGCAGATCAACATTCCATCAGTTTTCATTGGTGAAGAAGCAGCCAACTCCCTCAAAGTGGATTACACCTACCAGAAAGGGTGAGAGCTTTGGATTTCACTTCTGGATACTTCACAGTTCAGATAGTTAGTTACTTAATGGAACAGAGTAATCTGAAAACATTTCAGGTGTGTTTTACTCATTTGATAATAGGATACAAATTTGCTGTTCACACCCAGTAACGGTGGGGGCTCCTGGCCCGAGTAGGAAATCTCTGCAAAAACTGCTTGAAGGGTGACATGTTGTTTTGGGTACACATGAGAATACGCTGCTGTTGTCTTCATAAATTATGAAAAAAATATACAGGACGACTTGTTTCGCCTACGCGCGCTCACTCACACAGATACGTGCAATTGGATGAGGGGCTGTTCACACTGAACGTGTTTTTGCGTGCTTCTACTCTGTTTTTCCATTGTTTTTCGAAGTAAACGTGCTAGACGAACGTCCTTGACCACTGTACCATTTCTCGTGTTTCTTCAGTGTCTCATGTGGGTCCGACACGTTTTTAGACACTGTGTCAAGTTCAAAATAACTTCAGATTTCAAAAACACATGTCGAGACACCTGCGTTCCGTTTCATCCGTTGCGCTGCATCTAGACTGTTTTTAGCGCTGGTGTCACAAAGATTTAATGTTCTGAACAAGTTCAGGCTGCAAAGAGGTGAATGTTAAAAATTGTAACATTATTCCAAATTATTCTGCTCCAAGCAAAGTTTCAGCGCTTGATAAATGGTAATGTTTGGAATGTTGGCTTGCAGCAGTGGCTTGTATGTTAACTGTTACAATAATGTAACGAATGTGCCTAAGATGCTTAGCCTACATAAAATACAGCCTTTTGCAACATGATGAACAATACACTACAGCATTAGAATATAAGATCCAGGAGAAAGTTAATAAGGCAGAACTATATTACTATTGTATACAACAAATCCTCAAAGTATTAATAATAATAATAATAATAATAATACTGTAGCATATTATAATGACAATCTGGACATCAATAAATAATTGTTGGGTTGTAATATGAATATATACAAAACATCTCTATACATTTGTGATAGACAAAGCTCTGATTCAAAATCTAAAGAATGTTAGTATTGTTATTATATGTACCATATGAACATGAGTAGTCCATGATGTTTGTGCTTTCTGTCTTTCTTTAGAGGTCATGTAATTCTCATGCCAGACTTCAGTTTGCCTCTGGAATATTACCTGATCCCATTCCTCATCATCGTTGGAATCTGCCTTATTCTCATTGTTGTTTTCATGGTGAGTAATGATAATAGTCTATAATAAAGAAACTGACCCTTTTTACAAAATAAATGGGCTGATTTGCACGTTTACCTTTTTTTTAAATCTCAGATTACAAAGTTTGTTCAGGACCGACACAGAGCCAGAAGAAGTCGCTTACGCAAAGACCAGTTGAAGAAACTCCCAATTCACAAGTACAAGAAAGGTAAGAATCAAATGTGATATTAAACTGTAACGGTACAGATGAAGAATCTGTCTCAGATTGTTGAAGTGCTTTTGAGTTATTTGTATCATTTGATAATGACTGACTAGTGATATCACTTTATGATAATGCAGAAATTGCAGCAAATATTTGCTTTTACAAAACCACAGAGAAACATCTCTTCCCAGTAATTCATGGTTTAAGCAAGAAGTTGGCGACACAACAAAGCAAGCAACATATTAAGATGGTATATTATCTTATATATTAGGAAAACGGCATATTTGATATATTTTGAATAGATGCTAGGTACTTTGATGGATTCGAGCTTTACTTTTAAAATGAGACTTAATACAAAGTATAATTTTTATGCATTTACTGACATTTTTTTTGTCTGATATACATTTTTAACAACAACAAAAACGGATTGGCTGATACCGATATTTTTGAGAGAGAAAAAAGAAATATAATACAACAAAATACATTTTTGTAATCATAAATAAAATTTAAATGAAATTTTATTGAAAAATATACACCTAAAAATGCATAAAATTAAATATTTAAAATTCTACTCTATTTCTTAGTGTAAAAACGTATATAAACAATGCGATCATTTTATGTATTTAACTATAAATAAACCAATGATATTTCATGTCAGCATTTGTATTCTTATGACCGATATGCAGATGGCTTTCATTTGATCAATAAATATCGGTTGCCGATACATCGGTGCATCCCTATACAACTCTGTAATCTTTCATGAACTCTTTTTAAAACTTCTGGGCACTTTTAATTTGATGTTGTGAAACTGTCATGTTGCTGGGACATCAGCATTTTGTATTATCCTTGCTGGACAAACAGCCTGGTATTGTGGGTGAAATGTGGAATTCCCCTCCCACACTGCAACTCTCTGCATTTTCCGCCTCCTTGTAGTGAATCATCAAGCCACTTCACAACCAAATCAACAGTGTCAACAGTGTCCATCACACCATCATCACTTTCTCTTGGTTTTCAGTATAAGGAAAGTGTTGACGCTCGGGTTAGTCACCTGTGTTCATCTCCTCTTTCAAATGCTCGACAGATCAAATGTGTGCGATATTCAACACGGTCTCAGGACAACTTGTTGTAATTTGCACAAAAAAATGCAACTTGGCTCATAGAAGAAAAGTAGACTTTTAGACCAACCGATCAGCAAACATAATTGCATATCGATACAATACAGGGATCACATTTTAGCTAGCCAACACTTTCTTTTAAGAAAGGTAACATCAGTGAACATATCTGGTTACTCATTCCATATTTACAGTATTTACACAATACAAATGACTGATGTCAATAACCAATAATATTCTTCCCTCTCGTTCCAAACCCCAATGTTTTTCTTGATTTTCCTATTCAAATCATGGTTAGGTTGAGGGTGTTGGTAAGGGCTTACACTTTATGGTTAGGTTTAGGTTTGGGGATTAACTTGGGACAAATCGAAATAAAAGTCATAGTTTGATCTTTTATTGATCTTAATTATTAGATGGATAGGCCTATAATATATCTGGGACATTACATAATTGATGTCATTTATGAGGGTTATCTGTGGAAAAATAAATCAGTAGCATTCATATCAACATGAAACTCCATTTGCAACCCATTTGACTTCCATTACTTGACATATTTCCAAGTGAAACAGGATGTTGAATGTGAAAAACAAATTATAGGGTACATGTTGGTTTTTATTCATTTGGAATTGGAATTGATTGGATGGAGAAAAGTGGTTTCTTTGTGACGGGTGGTTGAAAGGAAGGGTTTGGAAATATGGGGCTTGGAGATGTCATCTGAAACAAAGTCGTTTCGAGGGTTAGCATGTTTAATTTATTATGTTGGCTTGACACATTTTTGAAGTTACTTAACAGTTTTTGGTTTGAGTTGTTTTTTTTGTAAATCCCTAACTTAGAACACTTTTTACTGTCCTTGAGCTTTCACACTACATCTACAAAATATGGCACAGACCTTTGGACTGTAAATTTTCTAATTGATTGGACATATGGCTTTGCCATAGCGGGCAATTAAATATCCCAAAAATGTCCATAGATTAAGTTAATGTTTATGGACTTCTGTAAATTTCCATCAGGATCTGAAAATCAGGGCAAACTGAATCTTTCTGTTTGTATATCTGACTGTCTGTCAAAATGATTGTTCTGTCTATATCTGCCTGTCTATAATCATAAAGACTTTTCTGTCTTTCTGTCATGATGACTTGTTCTGACTGACTGTCTGTCTGTCTGTATGCATGTCTGTTTTTGTGGCCTCAGTCTTTGATAGCTGAACAAAGGTGAAACAATTTATTAGTATGGTGGTGTGTTTTTCTGCATGCAGTGCTTCTTTTATAGATGACCAGCATCTCTTTTCAGCCATGTCAACATTACTGAGCCTTTTAAATTCCCCCCACACTGAAAGCGAGATAGTACAGTGATGGACATTTTACCCTAGTTTTCACCCTCCTCTTCTTCGTTCATGGCATCTCTGCTGACTTTTGTGTTTTGTATGGTTCTGTGCTGACTCATGTGTTCTGCTGTGGGCTGCAGTCTGTCTCACTGACTGGGTTATCGGATGGTTGGGTGGGTTTTTCCTGTCGCATGACAGTGCAGCTGAGCCGCACACTCAAAACAAGCAGCTGTTGTCATGGCCCTGTTACTGC
Organism: Xyrauchen texanus; assembly: GCF_025860055.1. Taxonomy (NCBI): domain Eukaryota; kingdom Metazoa; phylum Chordata; class Actinopteri; order Cypriniformes; family Catostomidae; genus Xyrauchen; species Xyrauchen texanus. Next base: position 22,350,214 of record NC_068323.1, on the reverse strand, counting down.
AGGCGCTGGAAAATTCATATACTCGCCTGCTTCTTGCATCGCTGCAGTCTGGCACAGTAAATGGAAATATTATTACCCTGGCATCCTGGGTATTTCAGATTTTGAGGCTTAAGCTGTTATTTGTTGCTGCTTGAGATTCTTAACCAAGTTACAGAGAGGGCTAGCATTTTAGTTTATTGCGTTTGAACAATGGCTGGGACGTTGACATGTATTTGCACTGAAATGGCTTAAAAGGCTAATGGTTTTTTTCCCAATTAGGTCCAAGTAGATTCAGTATGTCCAATGCAAGTAAAATTCTTGATAAAAATAATCAAGGTATGCTTTCCCACATTTATATGTTTAAAAATTTAATCCAAAATAAAAAGTTATATTTTACATAAAGGAAATTAACCTTTCATCTAGGATCATTATGATTAGTTTTTTTTTGCATTGTGACATTTTTTAAGCACATTTTACCCCCCAATTCCATAACACATCCAGACCTTTTACTTTTACTATTCTCAATGCTTTCATGAAAATTCTTTAACTGATAAGATTTTTTATTTTTAATCTTTTCATATTACAAAAAGGTGCTGTTTTACTTGGACTTTTCTAAATATCAAAGGGAGTAGTACTGATTTACAAAAAATGTTTCATGTTGCAGTAATGAAAATACCATAATGAATCTTTTTGTTGCGGTAATGAGAATTAATGAGAATAAAGAAAAAATGTTGTCACAATGTAAAAATTCTTAATGGTCCTAAAAATCCATTATCCATCATTAAAATATAATTTCGTATTTTTTTTTTGGAATCAAATTTGACTATGACATGAGAATCGCCTACCAGCATTATTACACGGCTCTCTGGAATACTCTATTCTGATTGGCCAATGGCGCCATCTAGCGGTCTGATCTCTCTGAGTAACAACTGCACATCCACATATCAGACCGAGTCATCTTTCCTGTTTCTCTGAACAATGTGAGATCTCTACAAGTAAGCTAAAAAAAAAATCAAATCAATGTTTCAACTCCATTTATTTGTTTATTTTGCAAATAGTCTTGTAATAGACTGGATAATGAGCATTTAGACGGTAATTTTCAAGAAATAAACACCAACAGTGCAAACAGGAGGTGGATTTCAGCTGTTCAGTTGTTTATTTTCACATAATTTCAACGCAAATTAATATTGTATGTCCATATAGGGCTGGGTGATATATGGATATTTATAGAGACATTTTTTTTTCACTATTGATGACCTTTGAGTAATTTTCAATATTTAGCCGATGTTTTACTCCTAGACGATTGTATTAGGTATGTGAGGCTAAAACTCAAGCAGTTCGGCAAAATTATACACACAACTAGCTAACAATCACAGTCATGAAATCAGCTGGTTAGGAAGTATTAGCTGGCTAATGGCTACCTCGACCTGCTGTCATGGTAACTGATGATGTGCCGAAACATGACTGCCTGCCAGATTCTGACTCCCTGCTACTGATTGTCCCTTACCCCTAAAGCCCTTTCCTACATCTACCTTTAAACATGAGGATACTAGGGAGTCCAAATTTGGCACCACAGTAGTGAAGCTCAGTAAGTTTTTCTTCTTCTTGTGTTTATTGGTGGTTGGCAATCCAGTGCATTACCGCCACCTACTGAGGAGTGTAGAGTGGCAAAATGACATCGAGAAGAGGACACAAACTTTGGGATTAAGTCCTAAACTGAGAGTTTACTTGTAAACAAACAAGTTATGTTTACATTCATTTTTGAGATCTAACAAACACGTTGAATGCATTTCCATCCCCATTAATGGTAAGAAATGTATATTGTGATAAACATAGATATTGAGTGATATATATAAAAAACAGTGATAATATTTTTGGCCATAATGCCAAGCCCTATATCCATTGTATTTATTTATTTGGTTAGGAGCCGTGTAATAAGCGAGATAATGTACAGTCAGCCAGTTGTTATCACAAAATAAACCCCTGATCACCCTGTTGAGGTTTATTTGCCGATAACAAATGACTGACTGTATATTAGGGCTTGTCAACTGGCGGCCCGCGGACCAAATCTGGCCCTCCAACTGATTTTTGATAAAATTGCCTCGCCATCTGAAATACCAGAGCACTCTCTGCACGGTTCATAGGCGTGAGCCTCAGTAATCAGCGTTGAGTTTAACAATGCTCAATGGCACATGCAACTAGGTGTGTAAAAAGTACTCAGAAATTATACTTAAGTGGAAGTATGAATACTAAGTGAATATTTTACTTAAAAGTACAAGTATCTAGCCAAAAATAAAAAAAAAGTATTCACATTTTTTAAAAGTAATTGTTTTTCCTTGCTAGATTGAAATTAAGAAAGGAGATTGTGTGAGAGAGGATATTGTTAAAATTGATTGGTTTGTTAAGTCACCTTTTTATGGTCACTGACGACTCATATTTCTCCCCCAGTGGCATTTGCTACCTGTTCATAGAATCATGTTACAATAACTACATTTTTACAAAATTATTTTTATGTGGCCTGTTGTATGTAACACTGCAATTTCCTGGTGGAATGAACACTAGAGGCAGAAAAACAATTACTTTTATCCCCTTTTACTCAAATCATGAGTAAAATGGAAGATTATCAGTTCTTAAACACTTTTTGCTCTGTTTCTCACACAATGCGATCTTATGACATATAAACGCCACCTGGGGGCTATGGCTCAGGTGGTAGAGTGGGCCGGGTGCTTATCGCAGGGTTGGTGGTTTGATTCCCAGCCCACATGACTCCACATGCCGAAGTGTCATTGGGCAAGACACTGAACCCCAAGTTGCTCCCAATGACAGGCTAGCACCTTGCATGGCAGCTCTGCCGTCATTGGTGATTGGGACACAGTGTAAAGTGCTTTGGTAACCTCTAAGGTTAAAAATAAAAAGTGCTATATAAGTGTAGACCATTTAATGTTTGCATTACATAACCAACTACATTATCAAGCTTGTTTAAGTGTGATCAAATTGTGCGTTAGCTCAACTGATTTTGTTGCATATGCGATACAAAGACTAGGGTACAAGTCCTGAAGGGCATACGCGTCGAAAAACATGAGCCGAAAGTGTCAGAAACTAAGTTTCCATTTAAGAGTTTTTTTTGCAACAAAAAGTGTAGCGCATCAAAAAGGCAAATTAAAAACGCAAATTATCCGATAATTTCACGTGTTGACATAATATTTTTCAGTTTAACTGTAAACATAAGCTATGTCGATCCTTCAAATGTTGCGAAAAACTGGTTTGAAAACACTTTGTCGAGAAAATTGGCATTAATGCAAAAATAGTGTCACATGACAGAATTTACACCAAGTGTTGGCCTGTGTTAATCATGATGACGTGGTATACATCCTTGAAAGCCAGTTTATTATTATAGTACATGAAGCATTACTCGCACTGTTATGGATTGGTCTTAACGACATACCTGCACAGATCCGATGCTGCAAACACATCTGCGTCATGACACTTCCTGGAGTGCCAACACAAATGTCTCGTATCATGCACCTGTCATCGACAAGTGCAAGGAGAACAAATGAATGGCCACACTTTGTGATTAATTTAATCGTGGTAGCCATCCGTTTATTTATTAAAGCTGTTTTTCCACACCATTCAAACCATTCCATGCCGGCAGTCATGGAATTAGCCCACAATACAAAAAACATTTCATTACATCACATGTATGCAATACTGTATGTGTGTGACAAATAATAAAACCCTGAATATCATTTCTATGCACAAAAATATTTTAAATTAAAAATAATACACAATACTAGGAGAAAACCTTCAGTGTGTTTTTTTGGAACACTGACAGATAGCCTGATTCTATAAAATTATTGTTTAGCTTAATTTTCCTGTATTTATTTAAATAAATTACCAAATGAAAAAAATTATATTGTTAGGCCTATATACTTGCCTTATCTTTACACAAACTTAAAACTGTTCTGTAGACGAAAAAAGTAATCTGAATGTCATCCTCAGGAGTTCACTTTCAGAAAACAAGCTTGTTAACATTTGTAATATTTTCAATTGAACCCTCTTTACCTCAGATTGCATTTGCTGAGCTTCTTCAGAAAATGTAAATTGACAATCAAGTTCAGTTGGACGTTAAAAGTTGCTGGACAAATATGCGGGACATAATGCAGTTATGATTGCGATGCTTTAGATTAGATGATTGTTTAAAATAGCCTGTTGAATATCAGGAATGTATCATATGTAAATCCTGATATTACACCGCATCAATTTTTCTTTTAAATGAATGATTGATGGATGGTCCTTATACTAAGACTGAAAGTTTCCCTCACTACTTGGTACAGGTTGCCAGCTAGAACAGGACCAATTAGTGACGTCCTATCAGAAGGGCAACTGCTCCCTTTTGATTGCAATTCCTCCTCTTCTGATTGCATTTATTTGTGAAATTAAAATGACAGGAAACTGGCTAAATTCAATGAATTGTCTCAATACTCTCCCAATTTTTATTAAGGACATCTGGGAGGTGAAAGGTACACAATTAGTGATATACACACATCTCTGTATGGAAACGGCTTAGGGGCAGATTTCTTTTGTGACCAGTGTTTTTTTTTTTTTAAGCATGATCACGAACATCATTTTGTATCAATACAAATAATTTAAATGGAAATGGGCAGAAGATCGCAAATTTCGCAAATGTTTTTTTTCTTCAAATTTTCACTTTGTCGGTAACAACAGCGCGAGAAGTGGATGGAAACTAGGTTATAGGACACCAAAAAATTACGTGGTTGCTTCAGAAATCTCAGAATTTTTCATCTCAAGTTTGCTTTTTATGACACTATCAATTTAGGTTTTATTGTTATTATTATAATTAATAGTTGCCTAACAACAATTAATATAATTCAGCAAATAATGAGTAGAAATTCAGAGATATGATTTAAATATGAAGGCAAGTGTAGAAATAAATGACATGTACACATTTAATTACAAAAGCCTTTTGTTTATATATATATATATTATTTGCCATGTGAATTATCATTTTTGCGTTTAGAATAAAGTTTAGGATAAAACCATTTTGTCACTTCGTGCTCATAGTTTTGAATTAATACATCACATTTAGTCAGGCAGTCACATACGGTCTACTGGCACAAATATTTCAACATATCTGAAGCTTCCAACAGCCATCGTGCGACACATTTAAAATGACTGACCTCTGGTCAGTCATCTGCCATTTGTCAGATGCAGTGAAAAGGCAGCTTCAGTACAGTAAGATCAAAGAAAATCATTGCAAAAATGTAATGAGTACTTTTCAAGTGTAAAAAGTACTATTTTTTTTCTTTGGGAACATAATTAAGTAAAAGCACAAGTATTCTATTTAAATTGCACTCGAATAAATTACAGATCCCCACAAATAATTCTTAAGTATTTTTACTCAATTACTTGCGTGCAACAGCATACAGCCATCATCAATTGTCCAGACCGGAGCGCGCATTTAAACTTTTCTGGCTGTAGTTTAGTTACACTGCTTTAATAAACATGGATCGCACCGTATAGGTGAACATTCGATCGCCTCTTTTTCAATATAATGCAGTTATATAAATTGCTTTATCTAAATTGTGTAGAGTGCGGTCAAATCTACAGATGTAAAAATGATCACCACAGTTGTTACAGAAACGTGGTCAGGATACATGCATATCTCAGGCAACATAAGATAAATCGATGATGAAAACCGAACGTTCAAAGAAAATGCACTGAAAAGTTTGCTTTTATTCAAAAACATCCAGTGAGCGGCAGTTCTGTGGATGGAAATGTCTTGTTGATGAGAGAGGTCAACAGAGAATGGTCAGACTGGTTTGAACTGAAAAAGTCTACAGTAACTCAGATAACCACTCTGTACAATTGTGATGAGAAGAATATAATCTCAGGATGCTGTTTTGGTGACACGAGGGGGATCTACACAATGTTAGGCAGGTGAATTTAATGTTGTGGCTGATCGGTGTATTTTTAATAAAACATTTTAATATATGAATAATACAAAAAGGAGAGTACAGTGACAATTTTCTGAGTAACGATGCAGATTAAATGGTGTATTAGATTTGAGTTGGTTAATTGAAATGGGAGGTTGAAGTGATTTGCGTTAGTCAACTGAATTTGTGAACCCTTAACGCCATTTTTGCTACTTACACTGAAGTCTTAACCCTCTCGTACACGTAAGATGTGAGTCAAGGAAGAATCTTTAAGAAACTTAAAGCCATGTAAAATCATCACATTGTTACACATTGAAAATCATCTTGGACATTCTGTGAATCTTTCATTTTCTAACCAGCCCAAGGTAAACTTTTATCAAGTCCCTTCAGAACATTGTACAGGGTACCAGAACATTTGAGGGTTTATTTCAAGCCACAAACTCAACATTGTCAGGTCCAAGAAGTTGGTCTAGAAGGTCATGCACTTCACAAGGTGTTTATGTCAGTTGTAAACAGCGGATTGGCACTGTTGAGACCATTCCTACAGGCTGTTCTGCTGTCTGTGAACTCTTCTACAAACCAGAAACACCTCTCTTATCCTTCAAACACTGGCATTCACTCATGTTAAGCACAAATAGTTGGTGACGCTCTGCGGTTGCCGTTATATCTTACCCATATACGGTCACATGTAGTCACGGTAGTTTGCAGGACAGCAAGAAAATGTGTTAGTTTACTGCTTATATAAACACTGACCACCAACAGAGCTGCTCCATCATTGGTGGAGAGAATAAAAAAAAAGGCTGAGGAATTTAGAGGGAGAGCCGGATGAATTCCTGGACTTATTGAGACTGGAACGGTTTTCTAGACACTCAGAATCCAAAAGGAAAAGCAGCTTGATATATTTGGCATCTTTATTAATGCTTATAAGTCAAATAAAGTGTTGAATGTAAAAATCTACTGTAGTGAATTGATAGTGTTGTAACAGAAGAATTAACATAATAATTGAAATAAATGTTAAGGATCTCTGGGTTCAATCCAAGTCAGGCTCAACCAACAGCATTTAAAGCATAATGTTGATTACCACAAGAATTCATTTTGAATAGTCCCTCCTGATCTTAAAAAAAAGCAAAGCAAAAATCAAGGGTACAGTGAGGCACTTGCAATGGAAGTAAATGGGGCTACAAGTTTTGGAGGGTATAAACACAGAAATGTGAAGCTTATAACTTTATAAAAGCATTTATATTAATTCTACGGTTAAAACATATATTATTTGAGCTGTAAAGTTGTTTATCTTAAGGTTTGTTAGATCTTTTCATCATTTATTTGACAATTCTCTCCCATGTGGTCCATTTGTTGTCAGCATTGAGTCTGAGAGTGATTCAACTGGATAACGGGATAAAACTTTTACACTTTAAACAACTATGTCTATTGACCTGTATTAGTTACGTCACTTTTACCAGCTGCCATATTTGTGACCATCAGCGGGAGGAAACAATGGCGGTGAATGGAAAAACACGTGAAAAACAAGATCAAGAAAAACATTGCTTTTAATCCAAGCCAAGTCCCAGGAAAAGTACATACAGGTCTAAAGACAACACAAATATTGCCAAATAGAACATTTGCAGACATTTTATCCACAATTCATCTACCCCGGCGAGTACACACGCCCACCGGTACATCGCCGTAAACGTCTCTCATTCAGAAGTTACAAATGTTTGTGTGTTTTCTGGTCTGATTTAGTCGCAGTATTGAAAAACTTCAGTGATGATCCTGTCTGTATGAATGCAAGAGCTTCTTTTAACTCCTGGAGAAGGTTTTTGTCGCATCTCACAGCGCAGCACAATGAAGGTCTATGGAATATAGGGCACAAATATGGCGGTGCGCTCATGCAGTGTAGTCACATGAAACGGGTCAATTTGATTGTGATGGTTCAAAAGAATAATCTGCTTGTCAATGTACCTCACTAGCACAGAAAACATTTCAGTTTTATATTAGAACTTTCAGGAGAGTGTGTTCATTTTTGCAACATGGCCTTTTATCATTCTGATTTATCATTTTGCTTGTTTATTATTGACATGTTTCATTAGTATCTGATTAAGAGTTGCTTAAACATTACATTAGAATTGAACACCAAATATGTCTTATTTGTAAAGAGAAAGAGCTTATTTGTTAGGTTTCAGAAGGGGTGTACACATTTATGCTGTGCATTGTGTGTGTGTGTGTGTGTACATATATATATATATATATATATGATGTTTTTAAGGATTTGGATTTTGTTAAAGGGATATTACAAAAGACGAACAGATAGTGGTATTGAGATCATGGGAATAAAATAACCACAAAAATGTATAAGCTGTTCACTATAGAAACATTCATTTTCCATGACTTTTTCAGGCCTAGAAATCCCAATATTAAAATTCCATGCTATGTCAAGAATTTCCATGAGTGTTTTATTTTTGGAAGCACCCAGGGACATGAACAAAATTTGAATATCCACTCAAAACAAAGTATTACAATTATTTCAAATTCACCCTTATGTTTTCTTAATTGTGATCAAACTAACATGAATTCCATCTTTAAATATTGTGAGTTTGACATTTTCTTCAATGACCCTTAATGTCAACTTCATTAAAGGGACTGAAATGCATTAAAAAATATATATATATTTCTCGTAGGTGACTCTTATGACGTGTGTGCTATTTGTTTGGACGAGTATGAAGAAGGTGACAAACTTCGGGTCTTGCCTTGCTCGCATGGTAAGTTTTCTTCTTGACATTTAGGGTCTTACATTAGATAATTTGTGATACTCATGACAACCCACTCAATAACATCATCAATAAAAGGTTAATGCATCACAAAACTACTTTATATTAAATCAGCATGAAAAGATGCTTGCTCTTTATTTCTGTAATCAGACATATTTCCAAGACATATTTCTTGAAAAATAATGCACAATAAATCCAGGAATATGTAGTAAGAATGTAAATGTGGTCAATTTTGATTTCATGTTAAAATTTGAAACTAGTAAATTCAGTTGATTCTCATTGAATAGATTGCCTTTGTCAGGAACTTGCACTAATTCTCTTTGTACCAATCGTCAGCCTATCACTGCAAATGTGTCGACCCTTGGTTGACCAAAACCAAAAAGACCTGTCCAGTGTGCAAGCAGAAGGTTGTGCCGTCTGACGGGGACTCGGACTCCAACGATAGTGGTGGCGAGGAAAACGACGTCTCGGAAAACACGCCTTTGCTGAGATCTCTGGCCTCTACCAGCGCCCATTCATTCGGAACCATGTCTGGCTCGCTTTCCCAGCATGAACCGGAGTCATCGGACTATGACGAGCACAGTGACACCACCGACAGTGAAGAAGAGGTCACTGTGGAAACTGTGGTCGTACAGCTACAACGGGAATGTCTCGAAAACTTGGAGGCCAATGCCTGAGACGTTACCCAAGGCGGACCCAACACAGACTTGTAAGGAGGAGATTCCAGCGTATTTGGAGCAACATTTCACAAACATTTAAAAGAACAGTTCACCCAAAAATGAAAATTCTTGTTGTTCCAAACCCATATGACGTTGTTACATGAAATACAAAAGGAGAAGTTAGACTCAATCACCACTCACTTCAATTCATCTCTTTTCCGTAGAATGAAAATCAATGATGATTGAGGCTTTTACAAGAATAGATGGTGAAAGACATTTCATTTTTGGGTGAACTGTACCTTTAAATGTACCCAGTTTGTTGTATAGAGAGCACTGCTCAAAGCAAGCAGCAGTATTTTATAAACTGTGATTTGCCTGCAAAGAGAATATGCTATTATGCAAAATTTGCAGCAGGATTTTTGCCAACCTCCACAGCAGCTGAGAATGTAATTTGTGCTCACATCGCATACCAAACTCATCTTGGATGTGTATCCAATCCAAAAAATCTGCATGTTTTATAGGACAAAGACTGTTGTACCAATACTGATGCCATCGTTTTATTTTAATCAATAACAACCAAACCTAAATATGAGTAACTTAGAACTGATCTCGGAAATGTAGTAGATAACACATTAAATACTGCAAGTAGGAAATGGTTTGCGAAGTGGAAGGTTTTTTTTGATAACACAAACTGTTACTGATGTCTGGTTGCCTTTTAATGTTGCTTGATTGTAAATGTAATGTTCTGTTCACCCTTGTTTAGTACTCTATATTCATTTATCTACATGAATAAAATACTACACCTTTGCTGGTTTTTTGTATTATCTCATCCATCAATTTTTAAACTCGCACAAGTTGGAAAGCATTATAAGGAAAAAGTGTAGCAAATCATTTATGCGGTTATAATATATACAGAATCTCCGAAATTTTGACCAATGAATTTCCAGTTGTTCACATTAACTATGAGGATTTTTTTTAAATCACTTCATTGAGATTGCACTTACAAAGAGTAACTTTTAGATTATAACTAGAACAATTAGTATCAACTTAAGAAATTCCCATGTATTTTACACAATTGTAAAATTCTTAGATATTTCCAGGTTTGCAGAGACTCTAGAATCTTGTAAAGGTGTAAAATATTCTTTGCACCAATTGGTTTAGAAAAATTTATTGTTTTAAGCTGTTTGCACATTAATGAAATGGTAACAATTGATTTTGACAATCAACATTTGGTATGGAATAAATTTATTTAATCTGTCTGTAAACAAGGTGGTGAAACTAAATGGCATTTCTTGGTTTAGGCCTATGCATCTGAAATCAGACATATCTGTATCCAAGATTATGTAGTACAGGGAAAGAAATAAACTAAAGTCAGAGGTTTTGAATTTGTACAAATATCCCAAAAGGCCAGAACACTTGCATCAATACTAAAACACCTTGAACAAAGTGCTGATAGAATTTGGTTAGAGGTCTAAACCCTTTAAAATAGCAACAGGTTTTCTACATTATGGCACAGGATATACATTTTATGATTTTAGTGTCACACCTACATTAACATTTGGATTTGATTATGCATCAAGTTGACACAATTGTAGCATTGATGACTTTAACAAGACAATTTATTCCACAATCATGACAGCATGGGTTTATAAATTCAAGTGTTAAAAGAAAGACCTCACAAAATAAGATCGTCTTTTTTTTTTTTTTGCACGCTTGCATTCAGGCAATAGTGTTTTGTTTATCAGTTTACAGTTGACAGAACAGCAAAAATATAAAATATAACTCAAGCACTGGTAAGAACTGATCCCAAAAAAATAAATTCACACTGTATACTCCCCAAACAGTTATGTTGGAATACCCAAAGTCAGAAATGGCAGTCATCTTGAAAAATAAAAGAAATGTTACACACAAGCTAGCAAAATAAAGTTACGTGCCTGAGCTACAGCAATGACGGAATGTCAATGGGAATTGAATCATGGATTGTATGTACTAATGAGCTCCTAATGAAATGCTGCTTGCATCCCAATATCATTGCTCGACAGCCAAACAACATGAGTACAAGCTCCTAATGCTGTCTAACCTCATTATTCCATGAATGTCTGTGAAACGAGGGTAGAGATTAAGAAAGACTGTTGGGATGCATCAATTGGTAAGAGTAAATGTAGACATCCACAAGTAGTGTTGGAGTGTCTTTGACAATGAACAGAGTGTTGAAGTTGGTGAAAAATAAAGAAATGGACCTTAGGGTAGATGCTATATTTGATGCTAATGAAAACGAGGCTGCAAGGTATAGACATACAATCAGTTCGATGGATCGTATTGTCATAAGGTTCTAGGTAATGAGTTTTTAGTGCACTTGTTTGGAAAAACATGTTCAACGACCCCGCACCATGGTACTCAACAGTACAACATATTGAATGATCTCCATTTCAATCCCTCACAGCCATATTTCATTCACATCAAATTTGCGGTCTACATGGAATAAGGTCCATTCAGAAGGCTCAAAGATGTGTCGACCTCTCCCAGACATGATCTAGAAGGGGGGGTATCTCAAGCCCTTGTTATGTAGCTGCTGAGAATCTTACATTTGTCTTTACACCAAGATTTAGTGTTGAATATTTCACATTTAGTGATGTTATACTAGTGCCAAAATGGGACTGAACACACAAAAACACACAAAATAAAATAAAAAAAATTGTAAAAATGGGGGAAATGGTTTGGTCATGGTAAAACGACAGGAAATAGAGTAGGGATTGGGGTTAAACAAGAAATAGGGTAAGGGATGAGCAACAAGAAAAGACATAGGGATTGGGGCAAAACAACAATAAATGGATTAGGGGTTGAGGTAGACCAACAAGAAATGGAGTAGGTGTTGGGGTAGAACAACAGAAGAAGAAAAAAATAGGGGCTGGACAAAACAAGAAATAGAATAGGGTTGGGGCAAATAACAAGAAATGCAGTAGGGGTTGGGATAGTACAACAGGAAATTGACCAGGGTTTAGGGTAAAACACCAGGAAATACCGGAGGGGGAAAAATGAATAAAGCCAATCTCATCTGAGCAGTAAGCAGTGGTAAGAATGAGCTGCTAGGTGAGGTGGTGTCTTAATATCCAGATTTCCGCAGGTATTCAGCCATGGTATACGCTTTCTTGTTGAGCTGCCCTCCATGGGTACCTTCCTTGCCCATGACTACAACCAACGCTGAAGTACATAAGGAAAAAAAAGAACAAAAATCAACAAAGAAAAAAACCAAAAAAGGGCAAAAAATAAACTTTCCCAAATAAAAAAGGACAGAATTGTTGACACAAGATTCATTACCCTTCCACGCCATTAAGATGTCCAAAAACTTTAAATGTGACTGTTTCAAGAAAGAAAATCTTCACAGCTTATTTGGGAAGGTGGGTGGACTTTCTTTTTCATTTCTCCCTCAATTTCACTACATGATCACACACACACCCACACACACAAAACTAACTAAAACCCTGAATCTCGCAAGTATTTTGCCATAGAGTATGCCTTCTTATTCAAGCCGCCTCCGTGGACCCCTTCTTTGCCCATTACAAGAACCAAGACTGAAAGAAAAAGACAGGAGAAAGGAGTTAAAAGGACAGGAAAGCCCCAGCTTTGGTAAAAAGCCAAAACCAAGATAAGCAAAGCAAGAGAGGACAGAATAAAAAAAGCAAAAGTTCAACCCAGCCAAGATAACATGCACGTGGAAAGATAAGATTTACGGCTAAGGTATAGTTCTGTTTTTCCATGTACTATTATACCTTGTGCACAGTGCTTTACATACATTTCGTCATCAGTTTGCATGCAGTATAGTTTTGTACCCTTTTGAGTACTTGTATGCATCTATGCATGTTGTCTGCACATGTGCTTTGAGTTAACTAAAGAGCATCACAAAGTAGTCGTAGAATGCACGTGTGTCAAATATGTCTGTAAAGTGGCTTCCACATGACTCAACGCTGCCGTATACACTGAAGTCAATGGAGTGAAGCGGCAGCTTCAGCATTACCACTGGCACCTTGCTGCATTTCCATGAAGCATCCTAACATGGCCCTCAAAGTTAATTTCAACTTTGACCCTGTTGCCGCTGACCTTTTGAAGTGTCAGCCAATGATTACTGGACATTTTGTGTGTGTGCAAAGTCTGTCTTTACTATTAAAGCTCCATCTTTTCACAAAAATGATATTCACATATATTAACCTCTTTAATGATGTCTTTTAGAGTATAAAGCAACAAGAATTATTTAATAACTGTCAAATTTATGCTATGTGGAAGGCAAAGTGGCACATGGAGTTGATGCCCTGACACAAGTCATGTGGAAGTCACTTAAGGCCTCGTAGTCAAAACAGTAAAATTCGAAAGGCTAGAAAGCCCAACAGTGCATAGTTTTTATGTGTGCCGTTACATCCTAAGTATACACAAGCATTTATCTAATTCTTCTAATTGTTTTTACTACTGATCCACTTAAAATATTACTTAGTTGAACTGGTAACACTTTTATAACTTTCATTAACAAACATTATACAATTATATCCAGTCTCAACTTGGCTATTTTTGGGACGGTCATTATCAGTCATCCGAGAAACAAAATCACATTTACAAGTTCTCAGGTTGATGCAATGAGTGCTTCTTAGGAAGATTTCATCACTGGATTTGCCCAAGTTTACAAGGTTCATGGCTCAAAAACTCAAAATGATTGAAAGCTATGTTAAATGCACTTAGCAGCAATAAACAGGATGTCCTTGAGCATAATTGCATAGTCTGCTTTATTCTCAGAGTTCAATTTCACACATGCCTGACTAAAAAAAAGAGGCTTGAGTTTGGCTGTTTTCTAAGTCACTCAGACAGTGCAATATGGACCAGACTTTCTTCTGGCTGTGTGAGAATTAAATTACATAATGAAAAGTTATTTTAGTGTTACCATTTTGTTACAATCTGTTAATTTCATACTGGCCAATTTAACTCAAATGACCAACCATTAACTCATTAATTGTATTATTTAAATTTGGGTTTCATATCTAGACAACTTGAGATGATGGTACAGAAATAGATTTTAGCAGGTGAATATGAGATTAGATTAGAGTGTCTCAAGCAATCTGAAACCCTCAAAAAAGCATTTCCCACATTCACCACATTCAAGCAGGAAAATCAGGTTTAGTCCCTCTCATCTTTACATGCCACATCGATACTTGAAAAAGATTAAAGACCCAAGACACATGCATGCAAATCAGTGGGAATGTACCTCAACAGGTCCAGAGACAACTTCCCTTTGAACCTGAGCTTAAGTTTCTTGATTAAAAAAATCTCATGTTTAACAAATACCTATTTAATACAAAAAGTACACTGGTGTATAACTTTGTGGCACCAAATAACGAAGGACTCTTCGCTTTCCCCTCAATGTATTAAAGTATACAAAATATGAGATTAATTGATGGGTATGGATGCACAAGTTCCCTCCCAAAAAACCTATGGCATGTTTGGACCAAGATATTTTGAGCAAACGTTGACGTCCACGCTAATATATTACTGATATACTACACTAATTAAAAAACATTAGGCTATATGCAAGTTTTTCTTGAATTTCTCCATTAAAGTTATTGCATGATAATACAGAAAATGGACTACTACCTTTGCCTGCTTTACCAACTGCAATGTTGTATGTGGCCTCTCCTCCTTGACTCTTCGTCCTGATGTCCATTGTCCAATCACTGTCGACTAGGAGGCTGTCTCGGATAACGGAGCATTTCTTTGAACCCAAGGTCAGGCCGTTGGTGAAGAAGCCTACTCTGTCTTTTCCTACAAGGACGTCAATTTCTGTGGGCTAATATGACAGAAATAAGCAAATGTTAATAGGTAATACTTTCCATTTCGGCAATTCGTTAATCGATATTTAAACACTTTTAAATCCTATATTTTAGCTTTATCAGCTAAAAGTCATCACTCTTGGTCTAGATTACAGCACACACGTTCATTCTCACAACCAACTTCATGAGGTGCATCCTGAAACAATATTGTTGGAGTTCCCATTTGCTGAACATTTGTTGGTTATTTTTCCTTCACCATCCACTCCAACTAGAAAAAAAGGTTTGATCCCAAATGGGAATGCCCAATTCCCACTACTTAGTAGGTCCTCGTTGTGGCGCGGATACTCACCTCAATCCGGGTGGCGGAGGACAAGTCTCAGTTGCCTCCGTTTCTAAGACAGTCAATCCGCGCATCTTATCACGTGGCTCACTGTACATGACACCAAGGAGACTCCGCATGTGGAGGTTCATGCTACTTTCTGCAATCCATGCACAACTTACATGCCCCATTGAGAGCGAGAACCACTAATCGCGCCCACGAGGAGGTTACCCCGTGTGACGCTACCCTCCCTAGCAACCAGGCCAATTTGGTTGCTTAGGAGACCTTACTGGAGTCACTCAGCATGCCCTGGATTTGAACTTGCAACTCAAGGAGTGGTAGTCAGCGTCAATACTCGCTGAGCAACCCCCCAAATATATTTGTCTACAATATTAATTCTAAGCATAAGCCTTTGGGTATAAAGTTCCTTAAGATAACACAAATTCATTCAAGTGTGACTAGTAATGTAGGTAGGCAGGTACATAGGTATGATAAACTATAGGTAGATCAATACAGATAAGGGTGCAATGGTGTCAACCCAATTTTAAGCAGTTCTGATTCCCAAAGTAATTTTTCAATCAGGTTTTCACCAAATCATTCATAACACTTCTGACAGAAAATCTGACAAAGAGACAAAGTTCTTAGTCTTTCATGAGGGAATGAACAACAATCCCATGAAGCAATGTGAATGACAATCTAATTTAAAACGATGGAAAATATTAAACTATTGATGTAAAGTTATTGATTAAAATATTTAGACATCTGCAATTATATAAGCAGCTTGAAAGTGTAGTGAGAGCAATTCGATTTACGCAAATTTACAGTGTCACAGGAGTGAGCGGACATTGCTCGCCACAATTCACTGATTGGTGGGTGGTTTCCTTTTATGATCATGGGTAGCATAGTTCTTCACACAATTTTACATAATTTTTTTTTAATTAAAATGAAATTATAGGGACGGGTGGCTTTAACCAAAGCACATACTATCGTTTAACAATCTCAGTGCTCAAGGTAGGTTGGTCTTTGAAAGTTATCATAAAAAAATAAAAAATAAAAATTGTGCACTTTCATAAAACTGATTATGCAGGAACTGATGGACATTGACTTCAATGATGTATTATGGGTACAACAATAGGAAACTGGCTTAAAAGTGAGCTCTGGTATACATTTTAGAGTAGCTGTGCCATGAAAGTTCTAATATAGGATATTCTAGCTGGCAGAGGGTTTTAATGGACTATTAAGTAGGCCTATTATGCCAAAAAACAAATAAAATGGTGCTAAACCAAAGGCTGTACAATACACTTATGTAGCAAATCGATAATTAAAAAGTAATAGGCAATACATCCAATACCCACAATATAATCGCGATGATCTTGCTGACGATATAAAAAATATTGTGAATATCGTAATGATATTAATGAGCCTTTTATTTGGCCATTAAGTTTCACAGAGTGCATCAGTAGACTAATTTCATGATCCTTTAGGGGTGTAAAATTAATCAAAATAACATCAAAATGGCCATATGATCACATGTGATTAACTGCCAAAGGCTGTGATTACAGACAGATAAACATGGTCTATGTGCGCTGATATGTGCGCTGATCTGTGCACGCGCTGGGGTGGCGGGGCTCATGGGCTAATGTTTGTATCGCATTTCACCTGTATTGTGAAGTACTGCATGTTCAAGCATTCGCACAATTCTAAACATTAGAAACCACTATAAAGCTATTATACAAATCTACACACGGAACAGTTAAGGAGAGTTTGACAGCGGTTCAACAAGATGCAAAACTCATTACTGTCAAACAAACATATGCTTTCTGTTCGTAATAAAAGCTCCTGGAGAAGGTGAAAAACACAAATATAAACCCCAGTTTAGGGTTAAGTAATAAGACAAAAATATATTTCTCTTTAACAAATCTTATCCTGAAAATAATAATTCAGTATTATATTATAATAATAACCTTGACTGGGTTCCACGGTAATAATTTAGTACTATGCAATATTCATCTGGTTTCCAAAAAATACTTGAAGTAGGCACATATTGTCCATTCACAAAAATAAACTTGTTATAGTAAAAATATATGAAGATAAATAAGATTTTTATTAAGCTTCCATATATGATTGTATGTGAAGTATAATCGTCCACATGTCGAAAACACACCTGATCGCTGGCTTGACCTAATCATACAGGGCTCCCTTAAAACAAAACAGCCTAGTTGTTCAAACAACATAACAACTAAATGATTCTTAAATGTTGTTTTGCACATCCCTACTACCAGCCTTCTGAAACATGTCAATCCACTTAGTAATTTATTGATGACATTTTATGAAATGCAGTCCTCCAACAACAATAAAAACATCACTGATCAGCTCCAAACAGACATCATGTCATCCAACCTACATGTGATTGGAAAAGATCCGTTTTGAGCATTGACAACTGAAGACAAATATAATTATTTTTAGAATATTCTGAACCTGCAACTTCACAAGGATATTTCTGGAATATGATGAAGGCACCAGCGATTTGTTCCAGCATATCCTTAGAAGGAACTTCTACTTGACAAATTTGGGATTTTTTAGTCTAACCATAAAAAATGGAATGTTCCATTAGAAACCCAATAAATCATTGGTATGAAATGATGAAAAATTACATCATACATCAAGTTTGCACATGCAATTCTCCTGTTTGTTTCATCTTCAGTCAGATGTCATTTCTTTAGCATAATATCCAATACTAAGCTGCGCGCTTAGTTTATACTGAGTTCTTACGAATCAGCTGAGCCGTTTTCCCTGAGGCCAAAACATATAAAACTAAAAGAAGCTTTTGACTTTGGTGAGAATCAGCTAGCTGATGCCATTTCCAGTTAAGTTAAAGGGGACCTATTATGCAAAATTAACTTTTACATGGTGTTTGTACATAAATGTGAGTCGGTAGAGTGTGTACACAACCACCCATTGTGTCAAAATGAATGGTTTTCGTTCCTGCTGTAACGTGACATCACGTTAGAGCAGCCCTCGCCCACGACGGGAGATGGACTCCGCCCAATTATCATAGATCCTCCCCTGAGTGAATTTTTCAGTGCTGGAGCAGATACAGTGAAGTGTCTCAGCTTTGTAAGCGTCATAAGTGTTCTGTTGTTGGCTATAAAAGTGAACATAAGAGTCTTCATGTACTCCCGGCATCAGAGCCACTGACAACACAGTGAACAAGTTATATTGCTTGTGCAAATCATTTTACACCGGACTGCTTTGTGAATGAGTGTCAATATAAAACAGGATGTATGCAAATCTCCTTTCCGAATGTGTTTGTTAGCTGATTCCACGGCTAATGCAGCTAAAGTTACCATTGTCTCTGATTATATTCAAAGAGCCCAGAGCTATATCAGGGCGGGGAGCAGCAGCTCATTTGCATTTAAAGAGACACACACAAATGTTTTTGATTAAAAAAAAAGAAGAAAAAAAATGAGGCATTTACAACCTGGTATAATTAATGATCCGTGGTGTATTTTGAGCTTGAAACTTCAGACCCATTCTGGGGACACCTGAGACTTATATTACATCTTGTAAAAAGAGGCATTATATGGAGGTAGACACAGTCTGAGACATACAGCAGTAACTAAATTCATGCAGACAATCTTCACTTGACTAGACTTAAGCCAAATATACTCCAGTCAAATATAGTCATCAGCAGAGTGTTTGAACACTGAACGCACACAGCCTGATTTTCCAAACCGCGCATGCGCCTGGATTTATTTGCACTAATTAGTGGGTCAAGAAGGTGGCAACACTCACATTTGAGCCTTTGTTGTCATTGAGAAGCACTACATGTACTAAGATGTAATTGCCGGTAAACAACAGTAGATAAATGTAAAAACATTAACAGTGGACATGCACATCAAGAGCACGTGTGTGGAAAGGTCAGGAGATCCTGGTGTTAGTATAACTCTAGTTTTAACGAATATAAAGATACCTTTAAGAGTCTAAACTCCTGAAGGAAAATATTCCTGTCTTAAAGCAGTCATAGCATGCATGCCCCAAACACCCGTGTATGCACGTAGTCATATGGAGTATACTTTGACAGTATCGTGTTTGACTAAACGCAGAGCACTCGCATCAAAATGTAAGCTTACATTGGGTTTAATAGTCATGCCTCAGCAATTACCTGCAGAAAACACTGAGGAAGGTTTCTTCTAATCAAAGATATTCCCATCTCTAGGAATACAGGACACCTACTTTTTTTTCATATAAAAGTAGAGATGTGCAAAATTGGAGGATCTTGCTGTAATATGTAGTCTGACGGAGCCATGGCGACGGAATTCACTGAGGAGGTTACAAGAGTGGGGGATGTTCGAGAAATGGATCGATTATCTGGAGTCATTGGAGAGGGAATTATCTGCTAATCCGCTAGCAACAAAGTGGATTAGACGCGTGTCTGGGAGAAGTTGGAGGACTTGGAGAACCGTAGCCAGCGGAATAACGTCCATATTGTTGGAATTCCTGAGGCCAAAAAGGTCAGGGTATGGTGAAATTTCTGGACGGGCTCTTCTCTGTCTGCTCGACATAATGTGCAAAATGGTCTTTTCCATACAATAAAAGTACCAAAAAAACATCGATTTTCATTTCTCGAGGGAATTCTCTCTCGGTTATACTTATTTTTTATTTATTTTTTTCACGTGTCAGATAGTCTTGCACACTTTCAAGCTCTCAGCCTTTCGGAGTATACTCGTGAGTGAATTTTCTTTGTGTATGCACACTACGACTGCTTTGTGATACTCTTTAAGTACATGTCAACGATGTGCACAAATGAGGACTGTTTGCGTGTTGAGAAAAACTGGGTCGCTTGGTCGTCTGTGCCGATGACTAAATTTGCATCACGCATACCTAGATGTGTGAATCTTTACTGAACTCACGATTCGATTACAAAACGATTCTCTTAAAATGTGTTTATCAATACACACTCAGTCAGTATTAAATAGTGTTAAATTATTAACGTAGACTTAATCGATCCCTAGCCTACAACTATAACCACAAATATCGATTGCTTTTCCAGGATGGCTACATGAGATATCTGCTTCTGTGAGAGTGCAGATGTCAGATTTTCCTTTCCTCAACACAGGTGACAGTAAAGTTACACAAATAGTGGGGTTTCTGCTTAAGAAATCAATCAAGCATCTCGTATGTACAACTGCGCACTGCTCTAATGAGCGAGAAAACAGCAATGAGCAACAGAAAGAGAAAGGCATTGGGAAGAAACAATTTTGTTTTGGCTTGGCGATCCACTGAGCGAGACAGGCCCCGATCAATTCTGGCCAAATTTCTGAGACCATCCGATTAAGATCTCATGTTACGCTAGGTGAGGAATAAAGGAAGGCTTTCTTGGAAAAACCACATTTTCTTTTTCCCCGACTTTGCAAATTCGACGAGAAACGTGATCTATTCAAGAAATGCAAGAAACTCTTACATCAACATAAGGTTGCTTTTGCACTGATGTTCCCAGCCAAGTTGAGAATAGATGCTAAGGATAGCTGTAAAACATGTCCCCAGCAAGCAATGTAATATTGGGAGGAGACTCTCAGATCACGCCCTGGTGAGGTGTTGCCACATATGGAGAAGAGGAAATCATATAGTTGCCATTTTAATGCATCCCTTTTGCAAAATCCTGAATTCAAACAAATGTTAATGGCTGAAATCAAAGTTTATATGGAGACCAACTGGTCCTCAGCATCCTCTGTGGGCATGGCTTGGGAGGCAGTTAAGGCAGTTCTTAGGGGCTGTTCATACAGTATACCTCATTCACCAAAAATCCAAAGCTTTAACTTTTAACTAACTACAACATAGGCTGATTATCTTTATAGATTGAAACAAAGGTTCTTCAGCTAGGATAAAGAATATTAAAGTGCTCAGAGTAGCTGCAGAAAACAGAAAAAAAAGAGCGAGCAACCACAAAAACTTGCTGGGGCATTAAAAACCACGCTGTGTATTGTAAAAAATATAATGATATATACTTAAAATAACTAAGAAGTAAAACAATACAAAAGGGCCAAAAAATGCATATTAAGTTCAGAAACATTTTGAGTCCCCCCTCCCTTGCACCACAGTGGTTTGGTCCACTGCCTGCTTTCCCCTTTTATGTCACCTACACACACAAGTCCGGTGGAGATCTAATTGCTTTGTTAATTGTGGAACTCCAGCAAGTAGGCTGGCAGTTGCAAGGCTATTATATTCACATTAAGCATCGGATGAAGTGATTATTTTCATGACAAAAAATTATGATAACCTATGTATTTTTTCACGAGTCTGCAGCGTTAGCAATTATAACGTTACCTAGCTTGTTTGGTAGCTTGTTTGTGAACTGATATTAGCCTAATATTGTAGATCTACCGTTGTTTTGGGTTTCGCTCAATATGATGTTACTTGGCAGATCAGTGGGATGGCTGCAGTTGAATATCTAAGTAAGAGACCCCTCTGTCCCCGACCAAACCTAAAATATTATGGAGGATGCAAGATCATTTTATAATATGACCGCTTGGTGAAATAAGTCTTCTGTGTACACACGTCCTATAGACGTACAATTTTGGCTCTATTAGTTGTGTCTCTTTCAAAAATTGTCATGTCACGCAAGTACCAATTGTGTCCAGCCCTAGCTAGGCCTACCCAAGATTTAGTTTTATTATGCATTCGTCTCAGACATATGGCTCACTGGTCGCTTCCTGAGAGAGCCCCTCCCTGGTTTTGTATTGAACAGGAAGTTCTTGCCCCATTTCGCCATTGCAAAGCCTTTCTATTTAACTAACCAGAGAAGTTAAGTTACACCCTGTTATCTCGCACTTGGTATGGAAAAAAGTGTCCAGAGTGTTTAATTCTGACATTTATTTAAATGTTGCCTCGAGAATATAGCTGAACCCAAAATCATGTATTAATAAGTCCCCTTTCTGCTGGTCAGAGTGGATTGTGAGAGAGGTTAATACGCTCGGTGACCTATATGAGAGTGGAGTGTTGAGATCCTTTGAAAATATGGTTCAACATTTTAGGATTCCCAGATCTCAGTTCTTTAGGTATTTACAGCTGCGCCACCTGCTCTGTACTATTTTTGGGAGTAGCATACAACCCCCTAAAGCGGCAGATACTCTGGGAGTGGTGATTACTGCTTTTGGAAAAGGTCATGCGGCATCAGTGTATTACTCCCTGCTAATTCAGAGTCTGGGGGATGGAGCTTCAACTTCTCTCAAGAGATTATGGGAGAAAGATTTAAACTTGGTATTGGAGGAGTGTGGGCTAGGATTATAAAAAATGTCAAGTGTACATTAGAGATGCAAGGGTGCGCCTTATGCAATTTAAGATTTTACCTAGATTCTATTGGACCCCCTCTAGATTGTATAGGCTTGGTCTTAAAGACAAACCCATCTGCTGGCGATGGCAATCAGACGATGTGGACACAACCCATGTTTTTTGGTGGTGTTAAGAGCCAAGAATTTTGGTTGAGGCTTCAGAGCTTTATGTGTGAGGTTTTGGAGACTCAATATTCATTTTGCCCCAGACTCTGTATTTTAGATGATGGGTCAGTCATTAATATAGGGGATAGACATAAAAAGTTGGGTCCTAGCCGGAGTTATGATCGGCAGACGGATCAAAGAGATAGGCGGGGTGGCGGCATTTGAGGAGGCAATATATAGAAGGCTGGAAAAATGGGATTTGTTTAACAGGATGACGGTTACAAATTCTGCTTTTTTTGAAGGGTTCTCGGGGAGGGCTAGTGGAGAGGGATTTGTAGTTTTAAATGTGTATGTGCATTCTTATTGTTTTTAAGTATACTTTTTAAAAATAATTTTATGTTCTAATTATTTATGACCACTGGAGAGCATGTTTGTGTTCAGGAATCAATAAAAACTGTTAATAGCAAAAGAAATCCAGGTTGAGTTTGCACTTTGAACTGAATGTGATGAGATAAGGAGTGTGTGCCGCAAAGTAACGTAAAACAAATAAAATGTCTTTTATTTCAAATAAAATTGAAATGAAGATATGCAAGATGTGATTTAATCAAACAGTTGTGATCGGATTGCGGAAAACGTATCGGTTACCTAACGTAACCTCGGTTCTCTCTAGATGAGGGAACGAGTATTGCGTAAGCTAGCTTACGCTACGGGAAAGATTCATCTTTTCTGAGATATTGAAGCCAAAAAAATTATCCTTAATTTTTGTATCCATTGTCAACGCAGTGCGGCAGCTGCAGACCTTGAGCGGGCTAGCTAGCGAGCTCATAGGTTGCTCTGCGGCAACTGCTGCAGCCTATAGACGAGCTTGGGCTGAACTCGCATCCAATGAGAGGCGTCCGGCGCTCACTGCAACAAAGCCCGCCAAAATGGGCGTGACTAGAGTGCATATAAGCGTAGTTCGTAGGCTGGAACCCTGGTTTTCATTGACTGAAGCGAAAAGTCGCCGTGGCGCGAAGCACGGCCGGCTACGCAATACTCGTTCCCTCATCTAGAGAGAACCGAGGTTACGTTAGGTAACCGATACGTTCTCTTACGAGAGGTTCTCTCGTATTGCGTAAGCTAGCTTACGCTACAGGGAACCCATTGTCAACGCCGTGCGCGCCAAGCATCCACTGTATGAGCCCCAGGGAATTAAGGGGGACCCGTGGGAGCCCTTATGAGTGGGGAAATAATATTTGGCCGGCAAGAATGCGGGTCATTGATTGTGTAATACATAAGCACATAGTGGGAAGGGAACGACAGAGCGGCGGTGCCGGTCTGTGTGGAATGTGTCCCATCAGTGCAGCTCACCAGGGGAGCTGTAGCGTATTAAACCGCTAGTAGTTTTGCCTGCAGAGCGGGCACTTCCATATTGTAAAATCTGACAAAGGTGGAGGGAAGTCCATCCCGCTGCCACACATATGTCGTGAATGGAAATCCCGCTGGACCATGCCCACGAGGATGCCATGCCTCTAGTGGAGTGAGCCCTAATGCCCAACAGGCATGGCAGGTCTTTTGACGCGTGTGCAGCAGCAATAGCGTCCACTATCCATCTAGATAGTGTCTGTTTCGAGCGGCGAGACCTTTGGTGCGCCCTCGAACGAAACGAAAAGCTGCTCAGAGCGTCTGAAAGCGGCGGAGCGCGCAGTATACAATCTCAGTGCTCTGACTGGGCAAAGGAGATTGGCGTCGCGTTCAGCTAACGGATGCTGGCAGCGCCGATAGGGAAATGACCTGTGCTCTGAAAGGAGTACCGATCACCTTGGGAACATAGCCGTGTCTAGGCTTTAAAATGACCTTGGAGTCACTTGGTCCAAACTCAAGACACGCAGCGCTGACAGACAGCGCGTGAAGGTCTCCCACACGTTTGGCTGATGACAGGGCAGTCAGAAAAGCGGTTTTGAGTGAAAGGTATTTCAAATCCACGGATTGAAGTGGTTCGAAGGGGGGCTTTCATAGTTTCGAGAACTATAGAAAGATCCCAGATAGGAACCGACGGGGCGCGGGGGTTCATCCTTCTAGCTCCCTGAGGAAGCGGATGACCAGCTCGTTTTACCCCATGACTGGCCATGCAGGGGTTCAGCTGAACGCCAAGCGGCCGCCACATACACTTTGAGCGTGGATGGGGATCTGCCCTTATCCAGCAGCTCTTATAGAAATACGAGCAGCGACGACACCCCACATGTCCAGCGGGTCCAGGTCTCGGTCGGTGCACCATTTTGAGAACACAGACCATTTTGACGCATAGAGTCTTCTCGTGGAAGGGGCTCTAGCGTGTATGATGGTGTTTATTACTCCTTCTGGCAGAGCGACGGGTAGTCGTTGATCACCCACGCATGCAGCGCCCAGCTCTGGGTGGGGATGCCAAATTGTGCCGCGAGCTTGAGAGAGGAAATCTGCTCTCACTGGGATGGGCCACGGCGCTGTCAGTGACAGCTGCGTAAGCTCCGGGAACCATGTCTGATTCTCCCAACGCGGGCTATGAGGAGCACCGAGTGACGCGTTTCCCTGATCCTCTGCATTACCTGTGGCAATAGCGAGGCGGGAGGGAAGGCGTAAGCGGGCGTCTGGGCCAGTCCTGGGCCAGCCGTCCTCGCTTTGAGAAAAATATTGGGCAGTGAGAGTTCTCTTTGGACGCAAAGAGGTCTATCTCCGCTCTGCCGAATAGGTGCCATAACGTCTGGACTGTTTGAGCGTGCAGGGACCATTCCCCTGGGGAATATTGTCTCTGGACAGTCTGTCCGGGCCGTCGTTCAGGTGGCCTGGCACGCGCGTCGCCCTCAGCGGCGCAGGTGGCACTGGGACCAACTCAGTATGTGTTTCGTCAGATGGAAGAGGTTCCTGGATCTGACACCGCCCTGACGGTTTAGGTAGGATACCACAGATCTGTTGTCCGAACGGACCAGGACGTGGTGACCCTGAATGACCGGGAGAAAGCGCACGCGGCGTACTCGACCGCTATCATTTCCAGACAATTTATGTGAAGGAGCTTTTCCTGAACTGACCATAGGCCAAAACCGGACAGCCCTCGCGAGACGCGCCCCAACCCGTGTTGGACGCCGTCTGTCGAGATGACTTTTCGGCGAGATACAGCTCCCATTGTCACTCCCCGCTGATACCATTCGGCCACTGTCCAGGGCTGCAGAGCTGAAATACAGGTCTGAGTCACCTTGATGGGCTGGCGGCCTGTGGCCCTGACTCCGCAGGGGTGCGAGCGCCGCGTCCATACACTTCGTGAAAGTACGGGGTGCTAAGGACAGGCTGAACGGAAGGACGGTGTATTGATAAACCTGGCCGTCGGCGAATCTCAAGAATGGCCTGTGACGGGATTTATCTGAATCTGAAAGTATGCATTTTTCAGATCGAGAGAAATAAACCAGTCCTCCTGGCGCACATGCGCGAGGAGTTTGCTGGTTGTAAGCATTTTGAACGGTCTTTTTGCAAGCGCTTTGTTCAAAACCCTGAGATCTAATATTGGTCTGAGGCCGCCGTCTTTCTTGGGGACAAGAAAATAACGGCTGTAAAACCCCGACTCAGCTCAGGGAGGCGGCACTCTCTCTATGGCCCTTTTGCACAGAAGGTTTGCTATTTCTGAACGAAGCATGCACGCTGCTTCCGTGTTCAAAGTAGTTTCGAGCCAGCTCTGAAGCAAGGAGGACGGCGATCGAACTGTAGCAAATAGCCCTGTTTTATTGTGCTTAACACCCATTCGGATATCCCTGGAATATCTTCCCACGCTTTGAAGCGTAATGTTAGAGGGTGAATGGCCAAATCGCTCTGATTGCCGCACACAGCAGCTGAACAGAATGTGTGAGCGCTTACTGTGCTTATGCTGGACTGCTCGCAGACAGCATGGACAGGCTGTTCTGTGAGTGACTTCCGGTTGAGGTGAATGGGGAAAGAGTCACGTCTGTTAAGTGATCCGCAAGCATAGCCACGGGCACGGGACTTACATACAGAGAAGTGTTTGCTGGCCGTGTGACAGAGCGGGCAGAGAATGGAGCGCGCGACGTATTCAGCGAGCGCATTTATTAACCCTAACACTCGAGTGGTTCAGTAACCGCTTTTGAGTGTGCTCTGATGGGGACACGGAACGTGTAATGCTTGTGTGTAGAGCTGAACACTAGATTGTGGGCACATTTTCTACACATAAGGCTGGTCGTGTGACAGAGCGGCCAGAGAATGGGCGCGCACGGATTCGTGGGTGCGTTTATTAACCCTAACACTCGAGCGGGTCGTAACCGCTTTATGTGAGTGTGCTCTGATAGGGACACGGGACGTGTAATGCTTGTGTGTAGGGGTGAGCACTGAATCGTGGGCACATTTTCTACACATAAGGCTTTATTTTGGGTCGCCGTGGAAACGGCGTTTGAGTGCAGGCAAGCGGGTAATATCACCGGCTTGTTGGCTGCTGAATCCACCACTGCAGTAGCCTGAGAGAAGGGGACTGACAGGGGGCGTACGGGACCTACATACAGCTGGCCGTGTGACAGAGCGGGCAGAGGAGAGGCGCCCACGAGCCCGTGCACGCGTTTATTAACTCTTAACACTCGAGCGGGTCGTAACCGCTTATGTGAGTGTGCTCTGATAGGGACACGGGATGTGTAATGCTTGTGTGTAGGGGTGAGCACTGGATTGTGGGCACAATTTCTACACATAAGGCATGTTTGCTCTTTACAAGATTTCTTTGGGTCGCCGTGAAAACGGCGTTTGAGTGCAGGCAAACGGGTAGTATCACCGGCTTGTTGGCTGCTGAATCCACCACTGCAGTAGCCTGAGAGAAGGGGACTGACAGGGGGCGAAGCTTTGACGGTGGTCCAGCCGTGGCGGGACTGAGCCGTCGCTTTCTCAACAACGCTTAGGAGGACTTCGGTTGCTCAGGTTTCAGTACAATCTTAGGCCGAGGCCCGCAGGAGGCGGCTGTCTGAGCGCGATCGAGGGCGGCCTGCAGAGGAGCTAAGCGACGAGGCAGAAAGAGATTCATGGCTTGGGCTCGAGAACGGTCAACAATGCCACTCACCGCGGAACCGAAGAGACCGGACAGAGAGAGCGCGCGTAGTGCGTTCAGCTTCTCCCAAGTCGGCTAGTCAGATCTGAAACAGCCTCTGTCTGTAAGACGGCCATGGAATGCAGAGCAGATGCGGCTTGGCCGGCGGCGGTATAGGCGCGGCCAACACAGGCGGAAGTAGTTCTGCAGGCCTTAGACGGAGCACCAGCTTAGACCGCCATCTTGCAGAGGGCGGGCAAAGGTGCGGCGTGGAGTCTGTTGGGAGCCTGTTCAGGGGCGGTGACCACTCGAGCCCGAGGTGGTCGACAACCTGTGTGAGGAGGCGTTAGTTCCCCTCGACTCGGCGCGGGTCCTGCTGGATTCCTGGGCCGAGGAGGAGGCGTGTGAGCCTGACCACTCCTCGCTGTCCGAAGCCATGATGGAACAGCCCTTATCCTCCGCTTCTTAGTCCGAGATGGCAGCAGAGCAGCCGCCGGCGGCAACTGCGCTGGCCCCGAGTGGGCGGGGAGGGTGAAGGCGATGCTCGAGGGAGGGGCTCCGGCGAGGCAATCGCTTCTACCACTGGTTCCGGCAACCTTTGAGAGCAGCGCTTTTACTGCGCGGCTGAATGGAAGGCGCGGCGGCTTCGGTCCTGAGCGCTCGAGTCGAGCCCGCAGGGTCGACATCAGAAGCTCCTCGCAGAGATCGCATCCGCCTTCAGCGAGGGGAGCTCTGCATGCCCCAGTCCCAGGCAGAGAGCGCAGATGACGTGGCGGTCTCCGGTGCTGAGAGGGGCGCGCATGAGGCGCAAGTGGAGCGAGGCATCTTTAAAAAGACGCTCAGTACTCTTTTGTGAAGTTCATGAGAACTAGCTTGCTTTAAAAGGATACGTCGCCGGATGGCGTAGCTCGCAGGACGGCTGAAGGTGGCGAAGACGGCCGGCTTCTTCGAGCGCTGTCCACGCTTGCTTGATGCCCCTCGAACGGCGACCCGGCTTCCAGTTCAGAGATGCGAAGAGCTTCGCTGAAGAGATGAAAATCAGGGTTCCAGCCTACTGAACTACGCTTATATGCACTCTAGTCACGCCCATTTTGGCGGGCTTTGTTGCAGTGAGCGCCGGACGCCTCTCATTGGATGCGAGTTCGCCCAAGCTCGTCTATAGGCTGCAGCAGTTGCCGCAGAGCAACCTATGAGCTCGCTAGCTAGCCCGCTCAAGGTCTGCAGCTGCCGCACTGCGTTGACAATGGATACAAAAATTAAGGATAATTTTTTGGCTTCAATATCTCAGAAAAGATGAATCTTTCCCGTAGCGTAAGCTAGCTTACGCAATACGAGAGAACCTCTCGTAAGAGAACTACACTTTTCCTTAACACACAATTTCAATAATCTGGTCCTCAGTAAGAATAAAAAAAAGTACCTGTACTTCAGTAGCAAGTCAGTACTAATAAAAAATCGTAATGAATACTGACTCAGTTTGTATTTGACAGCTCTCTGACTGACTGGTGTATGCATCTATGCATTCTATCTTAATAATTATAACTAAATTAATTACAGCACCCAACAACTTCCCATTATTCTTTTGCAAAAAACAGTTATATTGTCCTTAATAGAATTATATCTTTATAAAACTTCAGTCAACAGCCAAACATCATTAAAGAATATAATAAAAAAACAGAAATGACTTCACAATAGAATCAAATAGAACAACAAAATAGAATATAATAAAATTTTGCAAAATAGAAAGCAGAACAGAATAAAACAGAACAAAATATCTATAAAATAGAAACCATACAATTAAATATATATATATATATATATATATATATATATATATATATATAAAATATATTAAATAGAATAAGAGAAAAACAACTATATAATATAATAGATCATAATAGAATCAAATAAAAATAAAACAGAAAATACTGAATAGCCTATACTTTAATAAAAACGAATTTAATAAAATATAATAATTGAATAAGAGAAAAAAAACCAATAGAATAAAACAGAATCGAATAAAAAATAAAATAGAATAAAATAAAACAATAGAATAACACTGAACAGAATACAATAAGACAAAACAATGGAACAAAAATAAAATGATAAATTATTCCTATAAAAAATTAATTATATACAACATCACATTTTGCTGATCATCTGTAACATTTGTTGTTTTGCTTATGAATATAACGCTAATGAGTATTCATATCATTCTAAGCACCAATTGAATGCTTCGGCTGAAAGGTGAGGGAATAAAGAGTAGCGTGATAAATAAACTTGTTATCAGATTAATTAACACTAATTTACAGAGCGACATCTTGGACAAGGGGAAGTATTCAGGCGCTGCGGAGATCTTGCATTCAAGAACGAGTTTACGCACATTGCGTAGAGCATCACAGTCTCAAAACCCAGTAAACTCCCTACCTAGCCAGCATATTTAGGCATCATAATCTCGCAACCTATGGAGCTGACTACCTAGACACCATTTCTGGGCATCACAATCTCAAAATAGAGAAAATCGTGCACGTAGACAGCTCTGTTGGGCATACTTGACGCGTTTTAAAATCAGCTTCACTTTGGCGCCTTCAATGTCGGCAGCACTTTTGGCGCGTTCCAAAACAGCATTTTTGGCCATCATGCACAGCTGACTCGGAACGCGCCTATATGACGGCCACCCATGCTGTCTAGGTAGGCAGCTCACTAGATTTTGAGACAAAGCCACAGTTTTCAGTCCATCACTTAAGACGGCACAAAGAACGTTGATAATAACGCGTATTTACCGTGATGTTTGTGAATGTTCCCCCCTCGTGCGCTGCCCACACGTATTTAGAATCTGAGTTGTACCCAACAATGGCGGAATCCTGGCAGCTGCCATCCGACATCAGGTTATCCACGTAGCTCTGCCATGACGACATGTTTGCCTTCTAATTTCAAGCCCGTGCACACTGCCTTGAAATGACGTGACTAACAGTGTTGTTCGGTCTTGGTTTCGCGGCAGCCGTATATTTCAGTGTCCTGCACGCCCCCTTCTCTAATGAGACTTTGAGCCGCACACAGACAGTCCCAGCTGTAGACACTCTGGGTGTAGTCCCTCGAATATCCCTCCGCGCAGGCGTACTTAGGCCGCTGGCATTAGGTGAAAAAAATAATAGGCGCGGATGAATACAGATTCTGATGATACATGATAAAGCACGAGCGTTTAGATGGCACTTTGTGTATGATAAAAGTTGGTTGATTTCTTTAAGCTATTGTATATAGCTAGGAATAACATATACGTTTTATTTTCTAAAAGACATCAATTGTTTTAATGTATTTTCCGGGATAAATTCTGATTTTGTTATTACAATTTGTCAGTTTAAAGGAATAGTTCACCTAAAAATGTAAATGCTGTAGTTATTTACAAACCCCCATGTCGTTCTAAACATTCTGTGGACACAAAATGATAAATATTAAAGAATATCCTGGACACTTTTTTCCATTTAATGAAAGTGAAAGGGGGCTGGCACTGTCAAGCACCAAAATGAAACCTCCAAATGAAAAAACAAATATAGATAGATAGATAGATAGATAGATAGATAGATAGATAGATAGATAGATAGATAGATAGATAGATAGATAGATAGATAGATAGATAAAAATAAATAATCTTAATAGCACAAAAAGTCTGGAACGTGAGGGATATGAGTGCTTCTAGGATTATGGGAGGTCTGATTTATTGTCTTACAAATAGACATATCAAAAACATGGACAAATGAAAATAATTATAACGAAAAACTATTTTTAAAAAAGCTTGATATGGTTGGGCTATTTATAAACAAACCAGAATTGCTGTAGAGTGTTGCATGTCATTCAGCATAGTCTCTCAGGACCTCTTGTGGACAAATCCTGTAGTTACATAACTTGAAGAGGTAGTCATTAATTTATTTGTTGTTGTTTTTGTTGTCGTTTTAATTCAGGAATGCTTTAAGGTTAGTACATTCTGCAATTTTTGTATTTTACATTTTGAATTTTTAGCTCATTTTTAATTCTTATATCAAAACCTGGGACCTTCTCACATTTCACAGTCTCCAGAAAATATTTGGGAGTTATTTACTGTTATCTAGGTGTTTTATTAAAGGTTATATTATTTTTCAAGCAAACCATTCATCCATTCATACCTCCATCTATCCATTCCTCAGTTTCTTCATCTCCATCGTCCATCAGTCCATCCATCCATCCATACATACATCCACCATCCCTGCATCCATTTGTCAGTCCATCATCCATCCCTCCATTCATCCATACATCTGCCCATCCATCCATCCTCCCAGCCATCCCTCCCTCCGTCCATTCCTCCAACTTTCGCTCCATCCATCCGTCCATCCATCCATCCATCCATATCTCCTTCCCTCCCTCCATCCATCCATTCATCTGTCCATCCATTCATCTGTCTGCCCATCCATCCATCCATCCTTCCCTCCCTCCCTCCCTCCATCCATCCATCCATCTATCTATCCATCCATCCAGCCATCCATTCATCCATCCATCTGTCAGTCCACCCATCCATCCATCCATTTATCTTTCCCTCCCTCCATCCATTCATCCCTCCATTCAAATGTTATTTTTGTTGTTGTTGTTGTTGTTGTTGTTGTTGTTGTTGTTGTTGTTGTTGTTAACAGTGAATCTGTGAACCGGATTTTCTGAAGATGGACAGGTGACTTCTGTGTGAACCACATCAGGTCATAAAATGCTCTTCTTCAAAGATATCTCAAAATATCCTCAAGGACCTACTCGTATTGGTCATCTCAGTTCTCTGTTTAGTGGATCACTGTTTTCATTTCCTCTCTGGCATTAGTTTACCTCTAAAAATAGACACTGGTTATGACTTTTAGCAATCTTTTCTGTTATTCTGTTTTAAAATAAAGGTTCTACTGGCCCCATATCCTGTGCATGCCAGTCTGCATTGTCAGCAGAAGTACAACGTGCCCTTTCCCCTTTACAGCCACAGAACATTGGTTTAAAACAAAACACTCTCATAATCTTTAATTAAGATGTGTACATCCCTGACAAGTCTAAACCAAGTATCATGACACTGATACTACAGTATTACCACAGATCCACTCATTCTTTTCAAGTCCAGATTAAACTGCATTTACTAGTTGAACATCTCGGAACGAGTCGGATTGAACGTGATTCGGATTTAACAAGCTCTTGAAAAAAGATGGTCAGAGTAACTTCCCATTTATTCTGTATATTTAGACAAAGCCTGGAATTAACTGGCCTAAACCACAGAAAGTGTCCACAGTGCCTAGCCTATGAAAACAAAGAATCTCTATATGTCTGAACATGATAAAACACACCTGTCTAGGATGATTGATTCAAAGCCCTCGTATGGTACAATGCTGATTTTAGAACATACACACGTAAATGCAGCCAGCTAAAATAACAACCATGTTCCACTCACCACGGGACCAAGGCAAACACAATAAACAGCTTCATGTGTTGTGTAACTTCTGAGTTATACTCTGCATTCCAAACTTGTTTTGATATTTTGAAAATGTTTTAACAACTGAATCAAAAACTAGTTTTAACAGGTAAAGTCTAAGTCTTACTTGTCTAATTCAAATAGGAAAAGCCAGGTGAGTATGTACAGTAATAGTTTCACTGTTGTTTGGATTGGGAAGCAGAGAGTATGGGCTAATTCAAAAGCAAAACAAACACAGCCTCCCCTACTTTAGGGAAAAGACTCATGCCTAAAATAATGACCCTATAAACAAACTCCAGCAAAGATGTTACTAGCTACTACTAGCTGCATTCATTCTTGCCCCCTTCATGACCCTTTTTGAAGGTCTAAACTAAGAAGATATTGTGTTTTAACATTATTTGATCAGAAATACATCTTGAATGACATAGTTACATTCAGATGATGCATGCATACATGTACATTTTTTAGTTCATTCGTTTGCATTCATTTTCTCCATTGTCATTTAAACTTTAACAGACTGGACAATCACATGAGAGAAGTCTAATTTAAGAACGTTGTGCTGTATCTTTCAACATTCCATCTAATATTCATTCATGTTTCATTCCTGCTGAAGGTTAGAGAGAGAGAGAGAGAGAGAGAGAGAGAGAGAGAGAGAGAGAGAGAGAGAGAGAGAGAGAGAGAGTGCTGTGCCCTGCTCCTTTTGAATGTGTGCCTATTGCAATCTCTCACACGACTATTTGCATAATATACTTTGTTCAGTGTTGGATTTACAGCATCATTAACAAGTTTTTATTATTTGTATTGTACTTTTTTGGTAAATGCTGTTCAGACCTTGTATGTTGATAGGAATGTTGTTGTTCCATTTAAATATTCTATAATAATTTGTTTCCTCAATAAATAACAGCAAATAATGATTTGTTTGTAATTTGCCTGTTGCGTGACTGTGGGAACAAAGATGATTCTAATTCATGCTCTTGCCCTTGGTTATAATAAAGTCAGAATTCTGCCATCACCACTTCTCTGATAGAAAATAAATAATTTGAAAAATGAATATTTGAATAAAAATAATAAATAATGATGGATGGATGGATCGATTGATAGATAGATTTATAATTTTATACTTATATTTAGTTTATTTATATTTCATATTATATTAATTTAGTAATGTGTAATGTACCTGTTTATAGTATATTTGTCATGAGCTAACAGCTTTGAGAAAAACTTTTATAACGACTGTAGAGGAAAAACGGGTTATTTTATTTTATTAATGTCAATGATTAATCCCTCATATTACAATCTTGTGAAAATCCTCTATAAAACCATTCGAGATTTTCTGAGCAACGAAAACAATAAAACTATTTATTTTAATGCAGTTTAATTAAGCTGTTCTAGTACCCAGTGCATCCTGCGGTAAGAAAACATGAGTAGTGATCGGTATTCTTGACTTATTTGCGCATGCTGGTGCGCAGTCCTCCCATAGTGCAGGGCGTGCTGTACGTAGCCATCTTGTGCAGCGCAAAGGAAGAGCAGCCGCTAGCCTGCGAAATCTACTAACAGGAAAACAGTGACAAACGCACTGCACCAGCAACAGACTCTCTTAAATTGAGAAACAGAGAATGAACATGTTTTATTATGCCTCAAGATGTGTGGCCGACTTGTTTCAGGGAGGATTTGTAATTTTGGAGGCGGGAGAGTGTTGAAAACTGAAGGCGCCTCAGACTCGAGTGACTCTCGCGACTGAAGAGTTTCATCCGAGAGGACGGCCTGAGGGAAACTCTCACACCGCCAAATGGCCTTCATTTAGGCCACGGAGAGGAAGTCAAGGGCTCGGA
Organism: Xyrauchen texanus; assembly: GCF_025860055.1. Taxonomy (NCBI): domain Eukaryota; kingdom Metazoa; phylum Chordata; class Actinopteri; order Cypriniformes; family Catostomidae; genus Xyrauchen; species Xyrauchen texanus. Next base: position 22,314,970 of record NC_068323.1, on the reverse strand, counting down.
AATATTAAACACAGCTGGATTAAAGCTGTCACTGTATTTGGAGTTTCTGGAGTTTCAGTTTTAAGAATATAAAAGACTAAAAATGCCGCGATGAAGACTCCTGCGCGCTGACGGATCACGGAGGGAGTCTTGAGTTAGCGTGACACCAACAGAAAAATATATGATATATTTTCATATGAACAGTGTTACTGAGCTTACATTGAAGCTGTACGCTTCAATCTGACGTGTCAAAGTCAGTAACATACTTTACGGGGTCATAATGTCTAAAATGCCGTCGAAAAAGAAGAGCTGCTTTCAGATCACGAGCGTAACGCAGGCTCAGGTGGGGGCCAACAGCATCACGGACGATACCGAGAGTTTGGACGACCCGGACGAATCCAGAACCGAGGATATGTCCTCATCTGAGATATATGACATGTCCAGAGGCGGCGATTTTGAGCAGGAGATTTGTGACGTCAGTTTATCGGACGAACCGCTTAATAACGACCTGGAAACATCTGGCGCGAGCGTGTCAATACCTGGCTCCGTTAATTCAGGTGGTGTTCACATGAACCCAAACGCTCGTGGAGTCAATGGGGCTTCAAGCCAAATGACCACCCCATCTGAACCATCCCAGCCTTCATCTTCAATTGCTGGTGGTGTTGCATCTAATGCACCATTTAGTATGCCCCAGACATCCACATCAGTAAGCAGTTCTGCTACAGTAAGTAGTTGCAGTTCCCGTTTCAGAGTCATCAAACTTGATCATAGTACAGGTGAGCCCTTTAAAAGAGGTAGGTGGACTTGCACCGAGTTCTATGAACGAGATACGGATGTTTCCTCATCAGGTCGGACGGTAGATAATGTTAAACAGGCTGGCACTTTGGACCATATATTGGACAGGGATGCTCTTGCAGTTCCTGTTGCAGCAGAACCACATAATGATAGTGGGTATGTGTCTGTACCATCTAATCCTGTGGACCATCAACAGCAAAGTTTTGGCATTTCACAGCAGGCATTAGGGAATATTTTTCCATCAGGGTCCGGCGATGCCCACGTTCAACAAGTCAAAGGTCCTAGCATGCCTTCTACAACTCAGCCACAGTCATTTTACCCAGGTAAACCGGCACAAAACCCTGGTCATATCCTTCCCGCTGGTTTTCCATCAGACTATATGTCACCGCATCAGCCTCCCTTGCAAACTCCTGTCTCCTCAGCCCAGACACTATCAGTGACCTCTCTTCCACTTGGTGCCCCACTGAACCAGGGCCAATCCACTGTCATGACCCCTGCTGCGGGAGGCACTCAAGTGCTCGGATTAGTTCCACCTCAGGCTGTTGATACTATAGGGCACGGCAGAGGGCCACTTATCGTCAGTCAAACAGAGCAAGTTCATGGTCTTATACAGAAGTCAGGCATTGATACAGCTCTAGGGACTGTCGTTTCACAGACACCAGTGCCGCTCATTCAGCCAGCAGTAACCATGTCTGTCAGCCCCCAAGCTGTGGTCCCTGGTGTACAAAATGTGCCTGTTGTCATGTCCAGTGCCTCATATCCCCTTCAGAGCATGCCAAACCAGACTCTGGTACCTGTTGTACAGTCCCAACAGAACCAGCCTCAAGGAGTCCGTAGCGGTTCCGTGGTAGGCCTGAGCATGCAGACTACCCCCTCCAACTTTAGCCAGTTTCCCACCAGCAGCACTCAGGCCAATGAGAACCAGAGGAAGTGTGATGGGCTACCTCCGAGCTTTGTCATCATAGGAAAAGATGCCACCAAGCCCCTGAATCCCGAGAGGTTGCAGCTTACCACACCTGCTGTCAATAGCCTGTTTGGAATAACTATTCCCATAGATGGGTATGAAGACAGGTAAACCTTGATTCTTCATGTTGCCAACCAGGCTGTTTTGATTATGATATAAAGTTTTGTGAAAAAAACAAACAACTAATAATAATAATAAGTTGTTGTGTGACTTGTCCTTCATTTTAAATATAAAAAAAAAAGTAGTTGGAGTAAGGCATTTACAATGGAAGTGAATGGGGCCAGTCCATAAATGTTCAAATATACAGAAATGTAGAAGTATAGCGACAAGATGTAAATATTATAAATGCATGTATTTAAAGGAATAACAGCATTGACCAGATTACAAGGTTTAACAGGGTTACGTTGTCATGGCATCAAAGTTTTAAAATTGGATGTTGCTTAGATAAGGTTAGTAAGCGATGTTATGTCACTAAATTCATGTTTACACCTATAATGTTTTCGTCTTGGGACTTCACTTTGGAGATGGTGTGTATTTTAATGTTTATAAACCGATCCCATTCATTTCCATTTTAAGTGACTTACTGTACCAAAAGACAGTTTTTGCTTCTTTTTTTTGTATAAAGGAATAATTCGAGTTAAATACAAAGATCAATTCACAGCATTTGTAGCATAATTTTGATTACCACAAACAAACACACACACACACAAAGAAAATGATAATAATTTTGACTCGTCCCTCTTCTTGGAAAAAAAAAAAAAGCAAAAATCAAAGTTACAGTGAGGCACTTACAATGGGGCCAGATTTTGTATGGTTTTTAATACCAGAAATGTGAAGCTTATAATTTTATATAAGCACTTATAAGAATTCTTCTGTTAACTCAGGTAATATTTGAGCTTGTTGTTTAATCTTTGATTTTACAGTGGTTTAAGGGTTTACAGCGTTACATTGTCATCGCAATGAAGTTGTAAAATTGGATGTACCTTTAAACAGATAAGGTGAAGTGATTTTATCACACTGAAATCATTTTAGCATGCATATTGTTTACGTCTTGAGTCTAAACTTTTGAAAGTGTGTGTTTTAATGTTTACAGATTGGCCCCTTTCATTTCAGTAAGTCCCTTACTGAAACCCAGATCAAGATAACCCTTGTGTTGTGTTCATGTTGTGTTTGTTTTGTGCTAACACATTTTGTGTTTCTTGTTTTTAGTAATTATAAGAGGTTTTGCACTTGTTTACATATTTTTGGAATGCTCCTGAATACATAATATCTCTGTTTTTTGTAGTCTAATCCATTCATTTTCAATGGCCAGTAATTTTTGACCGGGAACACAACAAAGTGAAACAAAACCAAAAGAAATGCTGAAAATTTTGTTTTTGGATACAATTTGTGAAGGGGTCACACAACATAAGGGTTAAAGAAAAGGAGGAACGGGTAGAAATGAACTTTTGTGCTAATCAAAATTTTGCCACAAATGCTGCTGATTGTGCTTGTGTGGGTCCTGGAACATTCCTATAACAAATATTTATACTTTAATTTGCAAGTAAATTATTTATAACAGCAGCTCTATCAGTTAAAAAAATTGCTTTAAAATAACAGTTGCACTTGTGTTACTTTGCAAATACATCTTGACAGAGCAGATGAAGGTAAGTTTTGCCCGGGGTTGTGAAGTATTTAGGGAAAAATTTGCATAATGCCTCACAGGTTTCTTTTTTGTGTGTTGTCATTTGAAATTTGTACATTTTAGTTGTCATTGTAGATGACTGTGTTTTCCATGAACAGTTAGAAAATACGTTTTCAAACTTAATATGGATCTGCTTTTAAGATAAATTTAGTTGTTTGAGACCGTTTGCGCTCTTAAAAAAAAGTGTGGGAATCAGCCAGTTAGTTTCTAACACAATTGTCCAGTTCTTAGAGATTTGTTTTCATAGCACAGTTTTCCTGTCACACACTTGTCACCAGAAGCTGAGCTGTCTTTTTATACTGATTAGGAGCTGTTAGTGCAGTGTTTCATATCTTGTGATGAGCAGAAGCAGAGTGGATCTGTCTGAAGACTGATAAGACCTTTAAACATGTGCAACATCTGCATGATGTTGTGCTGCATAGAGAGGCTGTTATTTTTCTGACAGGAGTTGGTAGGAATCCAAGAAAAATCTGTACATTCTGTGCCACGTACATGCTGTCCACGTTCCTGACAGGTTTCTCTATTTTTAAGTTTTTAAGAGAGAGAATTTTAAATTTTTAAGGTAAACCATAGATTAGGCCATTCAACTCCTCATTTTAGATTAATGGTAATATTGCAAGACACATAATTATCTTCTTGTTTATTTCAGGTAACTTTGAATTAAACTGCAATGTTCTTGCAGCATGGAATAGTTAGTGTTTTTCTTGATTTGTTTTCCTTTTGATCTCATATATGGATAATGCTCCGAAACATTGCAACATGGGCGGCAAATGGGGAAAGCAGGTTTTTTTCTCATTGATGGCAGGTGATGTGCATTTGCAACTGCATTGTATGCTGGTTTTTTAAACATAGCCTTTTGTTATACGAAATGGAAGGCGGACATGTTGCACATGATCAACAAGTTGGAAAACTCTGCAGTCACACCAGTGTGACCTCTAATAAACTTAGTCACACTGGCTGGAAAAAGTAATGCAAAATGTGACCAATTAGTCTCAACCTGGAGCCCTGAATCACATTAATGTTTACCAGTGGGAACTGATTATTAACAATAAATTAAACCTTTAAAGACAAACCTACCATGAACTCTCCAGACTAACATGTGAGCAGTGGCACTGGTGCCACCAAGTTCTACAGATGCTGACACCAACGTCTGATTTGGCAGCACTTTTTCCTCATTTAAAAACAACAACATAAAAAACGTAATGATAGAAACTAATAATTATAGTGACATTATTATACTGTATATTATCGGTGAAATGCACATTTGAGAGTGTAGAATGGATTTTGAGTTAAGATGAAATGGTAAAAAAAAAAAAAAAGTTTATTTATAGACTGCTGATTTGAACGGGGTTTAATTGAAATATTCTTACAGTGCACTATGTTTGGACTGCTACTGATTAAGTACAGTAATCTCTTTTAATTTCTGAAGATAATCCAAGGAAGTTAGGCTACTTTTACTTCAAATCAAAGAGCAGTTCTCTTAAGAGAGGTTCTCTCGTATTGCGTAAGCTAGCTTACGCTACGGGAAAGATTCATCTTTTCTGAGATATTGAAGCCAAAAAATTATCCTTAATTTTGTATCATTTGTCAACGCAGTGCAGCAACTGCAGACCTTGAGCGGGCTAGCTAGCGAGCTCATTGGTTGCTCTGCGGCAACTGCTGCAGCCTATAGAGCGAACTTGGGCGAACTCGCGTCCAATGAGAGGCGTCCATGCGCTACTGCATCAAAGCCCGCCAAAATGGGCGTGGCTAGAGTGCATATAAGCGTAGTTCAGTGAGGCTGGAACCCTGATTTTCATCTCTTCAGCGAAGCTCTTCGCATCTCTGAACTGGAAGCCGCGTCGCTGTTCGAGGGGCATCTAGCAAGCTTGGACAGCGCTCGAAGAAGCCGGCCGTCTTCGCCACCTTCAGCCATCCTGCGAGCTACGCCATCCGGCGACGTATCCTTTTTTAGAGCAAGCTAAGTTCCTCAGCGAACTTCACAAAAAGAGTATCGAGCGTCTTTTTAAAGATGTCTCGCACTTCCTGCGGCTCATGCCGCGCTCCTCTCAGCACCGGAGACCGCCACCTCATCTGCGCTCTCTGCCTGGGACGGGAACATGCAGAGCTCGCCCTCGCTGACGGCGGATGCGAACTCTGCGAGGAGCTTCCAATGTCGACCCTGCGGGCTCAACTCGAAGCATGCAAAACCGAAGCCGCCGCGCTGCCTTTCGTTTCGCCGCGCAATAAGAAGCGCCGCTCCCAAAGGCTGCCGGAACCGGTGTTAGAAGCGACTGCCTCGCCGGAGCCTCTCCCTCGAGTCTCGCTTTCACCCTCCCGCCCCCGGGACGCGCAGTTGCCACCGAGCGGCCGCACTGCTGCCATCTGGGATGACGAGGCGGAGGATAAGGGTTGCTGTTCCATCATGGCTCGGACAGCGAGGAGTGGTCAGGCTCCCAAGCCTCCTCCTCGGCCCAGGAATCCAGAGGATTCGGTAGCAGCACACCTTTGCCCGCCCTCCGCGAGATGGCGGTCTAAATCGGTGCTCCCGTCTAGGCCTGCAGAACTACTTCCGCCAAGCCGCATCTGCTCTGCATTCCATGGCCGTCTTACAGATCCTCCAAGCGGACCTCCTTCGAGAATGGGATGAGAAAGGCGGACACCCAGAGGCTGTTTCAGATCTAAGGAGCGCAACGGACAACGCGCCGCTCTCTCCGTCCGGTCTCTTCGGTTCCGCGGTGAGTGGCATTGTTGACCGTTTCACGGAAGTCCAGAAATCCACCCAAGCCATGAATCTCTTCCTGCCTCGTCGCGCTAGCTCCTCTGCAGGCCGCCAACGTGACCAGCCTCCTGCACGAGCCTCTTCACAGCGCCCAGCTCAGCAAAGCCAGACTTTTCAGCGTCAACAGGGCAGCCGCCCTAGGTCGTGCTCAGACAGCCGCCGCAGACCGCCGCCCCCCTGCGGGCCTCGGCCTAAGATTGCGTTGAAACCTGAGCAACCGAAGTCCTCCTAGCTTTGTTGAGAAAACGACGGCTCAGTCCCTCCGCAGCCGGACAGCCGTCAAAGCTTCGCCCTCTGTCAGTCCCCTTCTCTCAGGCTACTGCAGTGGTGGATTCAGCAGCCAACAAGCCGGTGATACTGCCCGCTTGCCTGCACTAAAACGCCGTTTTCACGGCGACCCAAAGAAATCTTGTAAAGAGCAAACATGCCTTATGTGTAGAAAATGTGCCCACAATCCAGTGTTCACCCCTACACACAAGCATTACACTTCCCGTGTTCCTGTCAGAGCCCACTCACATAAAGCGGACACAGCCCGCTCGAGTGTTCCATCTCCCGCTTCAGAGCGCAGCTCGAAACTATTGTGAACACGGTAGAAATAGCAAACCTTCTGTGCAAAAGGGCCATAGAGAAAGTGCCGCCTTCGCTGAGCGAGTCGGGGTTTTACAGCCGTTATTTTCTTGTTCCCAAGAAAGACAGCGGACTCAGACCAACATTAGATCTCAGGGTTTTGAACAAGGTGCTTGCAAAAAGACCGTTCAAAATGCTTACAATCAGGAAACTCCTCGCGCATACGTGCCAGGGGGACTGGTTTATCTCTCTCGATCTGAAAGATGCCTATTTTCAGATTCAGATAAATCCCTGTCACAGGCCATTCTTGAGATTCGCCTTCGACGGCCAGGTTTATCAATACACCGTCCTTCTGTTCGGCCTGTCTTTAGCACCCAGTACTTTCACGAAGTGCATGGATGCGGCGCTCGCACCCCTGCGGAGTCAGGGCTTGCGAATTCTGAACTATTTGGACGACTGGCTGATTATGGCACAGTCACATACGGAGCTTCTGTCTCACAGAACAGTTCTCAGCCATCTGAACAGTTTGGGCCTTGCAGTCAATTGGACCAAGAGCTCACTACAGCCCAGTCAGGCAATTTCCTTCCTTGGAATAGAACTAGACTCCGTGGCAATGACGGCTCGCTTATCTACACAGCGCACGCGCCGTGTTCAGCGACTAGCCGCGTCCTTTCAGATGAACAGCCTCACGCCTCTGAAAAAATTTCAGAGAGTGCTAGGTTACATGGCCTCAGCCGCAGCAGTACTTCAGCTGGGTTTACTGCGCATGTGCCCGCTTCAGCATTGGCTAAACACCCGCGCGTCTCGCCGGGCTTGGGCCACAGGCCGCCAGCCGATCAAGGTGACTCAGACCTGTATTTCAGCTCTGCAGCCCTGGACAGTGGCCGAATGGTATCAGCGGGGAGTGACGATGGAAAAGTCATCTCGACAGACGCATCCAACACGGGTTGGGGCGCGGTCTGCGAGGGCTCTCCGGTTTTTTTGGCCTATGGTCAGTTCAGGAAAAGCTCCTTCACATACATTGTCTGGAAATGATAGCGGTCGAGTACGCGCTTATGCGCTTTCTCCCGGTCATTCAGGGTCACCACGTCCTGGTCCGTTCGGACAACAGATCTGTGGTATCCTACCTAAACCGTCAGGGCGGTGTCAGATCCAGGAACCTCTTCCATCTGACGAAACGCATACTGAGTTGGTCCCAGTGCCACCTGCGCTCTCTGAGGGCGACGCACGTGCCAGGCCACCTGAACGACGGCCCAGACAGACTGTCCAGAGACAATATTCCCCCAGGGGAATGGTCCCTGCACGCTCATAGTCCAGAAGTTATGGCGCATATTCGGCAGAGCAGAGATAGACCTCTTTGCGTCAGAAGAGAACTCTCACTGCCCAATATTTTTCTCGAAAAGCGAGGACACGCTGGCCCAGGACTGGCCCAACCGCCGCTTTACGCCTTCCCTCCCGTCTCACTATTGCCACAGGTAATGCAGAGGATCAGGGAAACGCGTCACTCAGTGCTCCTCATTGCCCCGCGTTGGGAGAATCAGACATGGTTCCTGGAGCTTACGCAGCTGTCACTGACAGCGCCGTGGCCCATCCCAGTGAGAGCAGATCTCCTCTCTCAAGCTCGCGGCACGATCTGGCATCCCCACCCAGAGCGCTGGGCGCTGCACGCATGGGTGATCAAGGACTACCCGTCGCTCTGCCAGAAGGGGTAATAAACACCATCATACACGCTAGAGCCCCTTCCACGAGAAGACTATGCGTCAAAATGGTCTGTGTTTTCAAAATGGTGCACCGACAGAGACCTGGACCCACGGACATGTGGGGTGTCGTCGCTGCTCGTGTTTTTACAAAGAGCTGCTGGATAAGGGCAGATCCCCATCCACGCTCAAAGTGTATGTGGCGGTGTTCGCTGAACCCCTGCACGGCCAGTCACTGGGAAAAAACGAGCTGGTCATCCGCTTCCTCAGGGGAGCTAGAAGGATGTACCCCCCGCGCCCCCCATCGGTTCCTATCTGGGATCTTTCTGTAGTTCTCGAAACTATGAAAGCCCCCCCTTTCGAACCGCTTCAATCCGTGGATTTGAAATACCTTTCACTCAAAACCGTTTTTCTGACTGCCCTGTCATCAGTCAAACGTGTGGGAGACCGTCACGCGCTGTCTGTCAGCGCTGCGTGTCTTGAGTTTGGACCAAGTGACTCCAAGGTCAACACGGCTGTGTTCCCAAGGTGATCGGTACTCCTTTCAGAGCACAGGTCATTTCCCTATCGCCGCTGCCAGCATCCGATAGCGAACGCGACGCCAATCTCCTTTGCCCAGTCAGAGCACTGAGATTGTATACTGCCCGCTCCGCCTCTTTCAGACGCTCTGAGCAGCTTTTCGTTTCGTTCGGAGGGCGCACCAAAGGTCTCGCCGCCTCGAAACAGGCACTGTCTAGATGGATAGTGGACGCTATTGCTGCCGCATACGCGTCAAAATACCTGCCATGCCCGTTGGGCATTAGGGCTCACTCCACTAGAGGCATGGCCTCATCGTGAGCATGGTCCAGCGGGATTTCCATTCACGACATATGTGTGGCAGCGGGCTGGGCTTCCCCCTCCACCTTTGTCAGATTTTATAATCTGGAAGTGCTCGCCCTGCAGGCAAAACTACTAGCGGTTTAATACGCTACAGCTGCACTGATGGGACTCATTCCACACAGACCGGCCCGCCGCTCTGTCATTCCCTTCCCACAATGTGCTTATGTATTACACACACACTGGCCCGCACTCTTGCCAGCCAAATATTATTTCCCCACTCACAAGGGCTCCCCCGGGTCCCCCCACCCCCGGGGCTCATGCAGTGGATGCTTGGCGCGCACGGCGTTGACAATGGGTTCCCGTAGCGTAAGCTAGCTTACGCAATACTGAGAGAACCTCTCGTGAAGAGAACGAATCGGTTACCTATCGTAACCTCGGTTCTCTCTAGACGAGGAACGAGTATTGCGTAGCCGGCCGTGCTCGCGCCACGAGCGACTTTCGCTTCATTCAATGAAAACCAGGGTTCCAGCCTACGAACTACGCTTATATGCACTCTAGCCACGCCCATTTTGGCGGGCTTTGATGCAGTAAGGGCGCGGACGCCTCTCATTGGACGCGAGTTCGCCCAAGTTCGTCTATAGGCTGCAGCAGTTGCTGCAGAGCAACCAGTGAGCTCACTAGCTAGCCCGCTCAAGGTCTGCAGTTGCTGCACTGCGTTGACAAATGATACAAAATTAAGGATAATTTTTTGGCTTCAATATCTCAGAAAAGATGAATCTTTCCCGTAGCGTAAGCTAGCTTACGCAATACTCGTTCCCTCGTCTAGAGAGAACCGAGGTTACGTTAGGTAACCGATTCGATTTCTAGAACATATTTTACACAGGAGAAAATGTATTGCTTGTTCCATAACAACTATGAAGAAAAATGCCATAGCCAACCAGGGACGGATTATGACTGGCAAAGGCAACATCATTTTAACTGTGTAGATTGTACAGCCTTTTGTGTTTGGCTCAATGATTTCTTGGTCTGTGTTGTTAATAAAAGTGTGTCAGTAAATATATATATATATTTTTTATAAGTATTTTTATTAAAATTTTAAATTTGACAAAAGAGCGAAAGAAAACAAAATATATTTAGAAGATGTATACAACTCAATGAATGATAATATCAGCAGAAACAACAATATGAATAATTATTATCATCCACCATTAATAACGATAGTATAAAAATATAATAATTAAATACAAATAATAAAAAGGGATAAATTAAAAAATAAGAGCAACCAGGGCATATGCAATTTCAGTAAGGGAGCATAAGCAAAAATTCAGTAGAGGGCAGAGGAGGCGTTACTGATCAGAGTCAGTATTAAACTGGGTAAGATGATACAGAAATGGTTGCCATATATTGTAAAATGTATCAAGGTTACTCATAATTCCATACCGGACTCTCTCCATGTGCAATATTCCAGTGAGGTGAGTCAACCAGGTCTTGAACTGAGGAACAGTATCTGATTTCCAGAGTCTTAGAATGATGCTCTTAGCAATAATCATCCCATAAATAATAGTGCTTTGTACAGAGACATTATGGTCTGACAAAGAAGCAGAATATCCAAATAATGAAATCTCTGGATCAGGGTTAAACACAAAACCATACATGTCAGAGAACCACTTAAATATGTTACACCAAAACTCGAAAAGCTTAGGGCATGTCCAAAAGGCATGGGTAAGAGAGCCCTCTGCAGATTTACACCGGTCACATGTAGGAGAAACGGTGGGGAAAATTCTATGTAATTTAGATTTTGAATAGTGCAATCTATGCATCACCTTAAATTGAATTAACTGATGTCTGGAGTTAATAGAACAAGAACGAACCCTGCTAAGGCTCTCCTCCCACACTTCAGCTCCAGTCTGTGTACCCAATTCCTCCTCCCAAGCATTTTTTTAAAGAATGTGTAGAATAACTCATTTCTTCAGAAAACACAGTAACAAAATCTGAAATGAAATGTTTGGAACCAGGCGATCCCAACAACAGTCTATAAATCCTCCTTTCCTCTGGCATAGATTCAAAATTAGGCACTGCATGACGTACATAATTTCTAATCTGTAAATGTCGAAAAAGTGTGTTGTGGGAAGAGAAAACTTCTCTTTTAATTGAGAAAAAGAAGCAAAATGTTTGTTAATATATAAATCCTCCAAGGTAACAATACCATTCAGCCTCCACATGTTGAATGTTGCATCTGAGAGAGAAGGGGGAAATGCGTGATTTCGATATACTGGAGCAAAAATAGCAGTGTCAGGTAATCTGCATACTTTCTTAAGTAAATATAATTTTAAACCTGTTTAATTACAAATATTATTTCTAAATCACTAAAGGTGTTCATATGGGTTTTCATCAGCCAAGTTCACATGCATTACGTGTCTCACACCGTGCTTCTCGCGCTTGCTGGAAAAATTATTGTCGAGATTGTCAGTCAATGGTATTCACTTTTGCTGGGCTGTTTTCCAAATTTTTTTATTAATTTGAATTTGCATTTTGACATGATCAATTTCATATAATTGAGGAATCAACATTTTTCAAAAACATTGCTAATGCTATTGATATATTGTAAGTTCACCAAAGGCTGTTTAAGGAAGAGAAAATTAATTCACAGCGCTTGCCTTAATGCCGCTCCCGATCTGATCAGCTGCAAGTGTGTGGGGTCCTCCATATGAATGTGACCGGATAACAACACAGAGACTGATATAAAAGACACTGGCAATATTCCCAGTATGATTGTACACAGTGTGATTGATGCTCAACTTCGTCCATCAAGTATGTATGCACTGGCTTAAGACCATAACTGGCCTAGGCATGCGTATGTTGATGAACAGTCTCATTTCTTTTCTTTTTACCTATAATAAAATGTTGGTTTCATGACAGTTATGGGCTTAAATCATATGGATCTGCTATATAAGGGAGTATCAAGCATCCACCGCTTCTTTTACCATGATCATTCAGATAGATTGCTAATTATTGCTTTGTTTTGTGACGTGTTTCTAGAGTACTGAATCTAAAGCCAACATTTCGCAAGCAATCATTTTGGCAAACTTTGCGAATTGAATTATAATGATAAATTATTTCGTATTGCTGCGCTGCTCAGCGTGAACCTCTAGACTGACTGTCTCTATCTGCAGGGGTTTATGAATATACACACATCGTTTGATATACAGTGAGTACTTTCTAGATAAACTTGATCTTTTAAGGATATTAATTTCTAGATAACTTTCTAGATAACCTAGCTAGGTTTAGATAAACTGAGTACCTACACTGGCTAAGAATATTTAGTAGTTTTGTTATTTTCTTATTTTTCTATTATTTCTGAACAACATGGGTTTATTCGATTTTAATTTATTGTACATTTCATACTATGATGACAACTTCCCCATGATGCGCTTTTTTTTGTTGTAAATTTGTATTGTTTCCTATAAGGAAAAGCATAATTTGTATTAATTTAAACAAACTAATCTCAGTTCAGAAGACTCTGGGCTGCCAGTAAAGTATTAAACTTTTGACATATAAAGTCATGTGAGAAAACAACGTGACGCTGATCACAGTAGAGTTTGTCTTTGTGAGAAACTCCAACAAAACTGCATCTGGTAAGAAACCTAATTAGGTTTTTAAATTGAAACCTGTTTGAGTCAAAAGAGTCTCTAGTCTCATGCCATGGTCCAAATATCTGCATGATTTTATACATTACACTAGTGCCAAAATATTGGCTGATTAGATAATCGCTGGTGCCAGATAGGCTGGTTTAAGTATTTCTGTAAGTTTTGATCTCCTGGGATATTCACACACAACAGTCTCTAGAATTTTCTCAGAATGGTGGCAAAAACAAAAAAACATCCAGTGAGCGGCAGTATTGCAGATGGAAATGGCTTGCTGATGATAGAGGTCAACTGGCCAGACTGGTTTGAACCTGACTAAGTCTACAGTAACTCAGATAAACGCTCTGTACAATTGTGAGAAGAAAATAATCTCAGGATACTATTCTGAGATGCAGGTTGGCACTGTTTTGGTGTTATTTGTGGGATCTACACAATATTAGGCAGGTGGTTTTAATGTTGTGGCTGATCGGTGTAGATATAGATATTAATATTTCATTATATCCTTTAAACATATTGGTTCTAAACTTACAATCTGCAACTTTAAATGGATAGTTTTATACTTTTCCATTGTTTGAGTGCTGTAACTAAGTTATTTGTAAAGTATTGAAGATAGGAGAACATTGCTGCATTTAATTGAGGTTAGAGCCGATATATCACACTTCACATCCTCCTACGCTTTAAATACCAAGGAAATGGCCCCTTGATAGTGTTAAGTTTTGTTCATCACTTTCTGTTCCTCTATGAATGACATACATAAGAAAAAGGAAGTAACCTTTTAACTGATATGAATTAAGATATTTTAACAGTTATTCACTGATTGAAAAGGCATGTCAATTGAGGCAATGGTGAGCACCTTTAGGATTTGTAGAGAATGCGTTACAGAGTTCAGAGTAACCTTTAAGTTTAACCTTTAAAAATTTGAACAGTGACAGATTTCTTTCTCTCACTTCTTAAACAAACCTCTGCACTGAATAGAAAGTTTATTCGTGTAATCCCATTTTTGTGGGTTGTGCAACACTTACCAGACTATAATCATCACATTGTTCTAGTTTAAATGAATTTGGCTCTTGAAGAGAACAAGTTTACTCGAGGCTGACCTTTTGCATTGAGTAGCATTTTGTTTAAAGATGGTACACCAAGGAGTGTAGTGTTTGCAGTAGCCTTACAAGAAACTCTGGAATTGGGTCTTTGTGAAATAGAAACCTAAAATATGAAGTGTATACATTTTCTACACACACACACACACACACACACACACACACACACACACACACACACACACACACACACACACACACACAAAAGGCTTATCAGTAGGCCCACTTGGAATATGTGCTTGCAAATGCTGTTGAAACACCATTCAAATCCCCTGTTCCTTGTTTGTTTGTTTGTTTATTAAATATATTTGGCTAATTTGTTGGAATGCACTGATCACTCATTTTTCTCTCTCATTATTTAATTCCAACTTAAACTATTGGTTTGGACTTTTGAGTGTTTGTTTGTTGGCTAGTTCACAGTAGTGTAATTCACATCGGCCCAGATGTTGTAATATATATTTTGATGACAATTTAAAGCAAAACCCATTTTTATTTAAGTTATTTTATCAAACAAATTCAACCCTCCTCTTTGAAAGCTCTTTGTCATTTTTTGTAAAGAGTTATTGTTAGAGTTGTTACTCTAACTATATACAGAAACCTGTTCCTCTGTTATCCTCTGCCAGCTTCATTTCCCAGGGCAAATCCGTTTATTAGTTATCATCATCTTTAGATGAAAGATAACATTTGATAGTGTTTGTTTTGTGCAGCATCTGGGAGAATTTGACTAATTTTGGATGTGACAGTTTCCTTATCTTTATCTCTATTTGTTTCCATTTTGTCTGAAGAAAGACAATTTTTTTTTCTCTTGAATATTTTGCCAAATTTGGTAATGCTTCCAGCTATCAATAAGAGCATTGCACTCTCCGCTCCGTTTAACACATTTTACCATGTTAAATCTATTCCGCAGAATCCCACGCATTTCCCCCTAAAATCAGGACAGAAAATGGGCTTAACTAAATAGAGGTTTGAATCTTCACTTGCCTCACGATTCGATTAGATTATGATTCAAATGGTAACGATTCGATTATAAAATTATTCTCGTTAATGATTGCCCTTCATTATCTTTCTTTTTTCAGTTTCTTCAAAAAAACTTTACTTAGTATTTTTCCCTTTCAGCTTTTAATTTAACAGCTGTTTTAAAAATCAGAATGAGACACATTACATAAACTGGCCTTTTACATTCAGTATGAGCTGTGAACAAAACAGGTGATAGTAAAGTGGTTTAAATAGCGCAGTTGTTGCTTCAGAAATGTATCATGTATCCCGTATGCACAAACAAGTGACCGGCTATGACAAAAGCCAATGAAATGGAGAGTGTGCAAGAGCAGAGAAAGGCATCAAATAAATAAATGATTAAATTAAAACTTCACCAACATCTCCCGAACTGCTGCCTCATCATTATTTTCTTCTGTGTTTTCCCCTGTTGTGTGCAAATCAGTGCAATTATGGGTGCAAGCTTGTCTTTCATGTTGTTTGTTGGCTTCTTATCATGAATAAACTCTCTTGTTGCTATGTGCTTGGGTTTGTGAAAGAATTTCAGGATGGTAGTTTCATTCGGGCATAAATGGTCATGTGTTTGATACAGCTGGTCTGCAAACAGTCGTGTTTGTGCACTTGACTTTAGTGTATGCACTTAACTCGCATCTTTGTTTCCACATCTGTCTTTGTTACACACATCTTGTGTTTCAAATTAAAAGGGTCTTTCTAGTTTTGATTATGTGTATATTAAAGTTTTAAATTGTCATGACTGGCTATTCTCTATATCCAAACTTTTTGTGCTTTTTTGTACAGTAGGGTTCGAACATTTGAATTCACATAAAAAAATCTGCTAAATCTAATATAAACCTGGAAGTAAACAAAGTTTTAGGATTTTAAGACCTTTTTAAAAAAGGAACGTGATGTCAAATTAAGTATCTAAGGTGCCAGCTTGAGTGCATGCTGTCATTTAAGGATGAGCGGATCGATCCTAAAGTATCAATACTTCCGATACTGATTTTGTGTACAGAGGCTCAATACTCACAAAATAAATAACAAAAAATTGCTAAAAAAAAAAAGTTTTTACCAAACTAGTGATTTTATGGTTTACCATGAAAACCATTGCATTTCACAAGATTCAAAGTGAAAAAAATTAAAGGTGCATTCAGTAATCTATTTCTTCATTTAATAATTTTACTCCTAAAGAAATTAATAGTAATTTTGGAACATTTGTATAAAATTATTTGTGCTCATATGAGATGAAGACTCCAGTCATATCAGTGACCTTGAAGATGTTAAAATCTAGAGAGGGTCTCCTCAATGGGGGCTGCAATGTTAGGATAGTATGATTAGACGAATACTACTCAATCTCCTTAGCCTCATAGTTATTGGACACTTGTACTCATGGATTATATTAATCATGACTAACTGTGGCTATGTCTCATTTGGAAGGCTGTGTCCTCCGGAGGTCGCATATCATGGCCGCATACGTCATCGAGGCTGTCTCTTTCCGAAAAGAAAGTAGGACACTTTGTATGCAGCCTTCGAATGCGACCTTCTTTCATTGGAATTCGGAGGATGCATGAGGTGTATCCTTCGTGGGCACTCACAACCCACAATTCTTTGCTTCAACGGAAATGTTTAAAACAAAATATGCCAATTTGCCAATAAATATAATGTTCAAACGCAAGTAATGATAATTCCCAAGTTGAAGTACCTCAGTAGATGGGTGCAGAGTATATAATTTGTATTATTATAAGTATATAAAATAAAGTATTAGACTAAAATTACACCTGTAAAATAAAATGTATTTTCACTTTGCATCTTTAAAACTGTGGCGTGCTGTCATAGCAAACATGTTAAGTTCCATTTCTGTTTTTCCTACGAAGGCCTTCTCATTTAAACAAGATTTATTTAAAGGAGGACACTTGGTATACTGCAGCCTTCAAAGGACACATTCTACCTAGCATGCAGCCTTCGAAAAGAGACACAGCCTGTGTGTAGTGAATTTATATAATGGCATAAGTAACTGAAAACTATTGCGTTTGAATAATGTTGTATCCATGCCATTAGGTGTCATTGTTAGTCCAAGATGACATTAAAAAATTTACTGACAGCACCTTTACATATACAAGCAAAGTTGGCATTTACAGTGTATTTAGACCACTCGGTACTTAATTGAAGCATCTTTGGCAGTGATTGCAGTCCTTTTGGGTATGATATGACCAGCTTTGCACACCTGGATTGGGAGATTTTCTACCATTCTTCTCTGCAGATCCTCTCAAGCTCTATCAGGTTGGATGGGGACCATCGGTGGAGAGCCATTTTCAGGTCTCTCCAAAGATGTTCGATTGGGTTCAAGTCCGGGCTCTGGTTGTGCCACTCAAGGACATTCACAGAGCCATTCTTGCGTTGTATTGGCTGTGTGCTTAGGGTCATTGTCCTGTTGGAAGGTGAACCTTCAGCCCAGTCTGTGGTACTGAGCGCTCTGGACCAGGTTTTCATTAAGGATATTTCTGTATTTTGCTGCATTCATCTTTCCTTCATCCCTGACCAGTCCCCCAGTCTCTGCCACTGAAAAACACACCCACAGCGTGATGATACCACCACCATGCTTCACCATTTGGATGTTCCAGACATGATGCTTGGAATTGAGGCCAAACAATTCAATCTTCATTTCATCAGACCAGAGAATCGTGTTTCTCACAGTCTGAGAGTCCTGTAGGTGCTTTTTTTTTTTATTATTAAAAGCAGGCTTTTATGTGTCTTGCAATGAGGAGAGGCTTCTGTCTGGCCGCTCTGCCATAAAGCCCAGATTGGTGGAGTGTTGCAGTGATGGTTTTCTTTCTGAAAGTTCTCCCATCTGATCTCCTGGAGCTCAACCAGAGTGACCATCAGGTTCTTGGTCACCTCTCTTACCAAGGCCCTTCTCCTCCGATAGCTCTAGGAAGAGTCCTGGTTGTTCCAAACTTCCATTTAAGAATTATCAAGGCCACTGTGCTTTGAGAACATTCAATGCAGCCAAAACATTTTTTGTAGCCTTCCCCAGATCTGTGCCTCAACACCATCCTGTCTCTGAGCTCAGCAGGCAGTTCCTTTGGCCTCATGGTTTGGTTTTTGCTCTGATATACATTTTCAGCTGTGGGACCTTATATAGACAGGTGTGTGCCTTTCCAAATCATGTCCAATCAATGGAATTTGCCACAGGTGAACTCCAATCAAAGTGTAGATTGATCTCAAAGATGATCCAGAGAAATGGGACTCACCCGAGCTAAATTTCATATCAAAGGGTCTGAGTACATATGTCAATGTGATATTTCAGTTTTTTATTTTTAATACGTTTGCAATGTTTTTGCTTTGTCATTATGGGTTATGGAGTGTAGATTGATGTGAAAAAAATAATGTAAGGCATTTTAACATAAGACTGCAACATAACAAAATGTGAAAATAAATAATGGATCTGAATACTTTGAATGCTCTGTAGTTGCATATGATGCACAGAAATGCTGAAAGACAAGCAGTGCCCAGTCATAGTGCTTGTTTGTTATAAATTTACATAGATTCAAATCTGTTAAAAAATTGAAAATGTTCTGTTCTTAATAATTACACAGACAGATATCTGATAATTTGCTGTTTAGTCCTAATGACTGTTAAATTAAATGTTAAATGGCTAAAATTACCCATTTGTTCCTCAGAAATCACCAATAAATATAGATAAGTGGCCCTCTTCTGTAGCTATCATTATAGGGCAGACATACAAAATGCAACAATTTGGAAATTCATGTTAAACCTTTTATTCAACTTTTCACTGAAATTGTTTTGTTGATAATATAATTTGTTGAAAAACATTTTATTCAATTAGAAAAATGCTAAATATAAGCTTGTTTACCCCATTGTATGTTGTGGAAAGTTTAAATTGCCTCAAGCACTGTTGGTGATCTTTTTCTGTCTTATTTCTTTTCTTGTTTTGTTGGTCTCCAAGGAATCCATCTACTGCTATCTATCAAGCTTTCCCAAACTGCTGATCAAAGGTCATCAGTGATGGGTATGATCACTGTGTGTGTATTATTTTGCTCTCATGGCAGTCGTGAGTGTGCATGAAGTGAGCATGGCATTTATGGAAGTGGACACTAGGCTCAAGTGTCTGACATCTGTAACAAGTAACACTCTTGAAAATTGTTGGCACTTGTTGACATCAACATCTTAAAGGGCATTTATCTATTAAAGAGCAACATGCAGGTTGGACACCCCTATATAGCATAGTGTATGTTGATGATAAAACAACTAGATTTTCTGAACTGGAGTAATATATATTTAGCCATTAACGATATTTTGAGATAAATTGTGATAAAATAACTTCCGCGTCTATAAAGCACTAACCGGAAGTGACGATGGGCTGAGGAGTCTGGTCAAGTTCAAGCTCCGGTTACAATGGATGCTGAATGAAGAAACAGAGTTCTCCGGTGTGGACCGAACATGCCTATGATGGCCCACAGGCCTATAATTATGAGCAAATTAAAAGTTAAAATAATTAAATGTAAGACTTACTCTGCTAAGTCCTCGTTTTCGTTGCACAGAATGTCTGCTAACGTTAGCACTTTGTCCTCCAGTCCAGCCCGTGCCAAAATCCGGTGTACACTTTGACGGTGGACTTGATTCCATCGAGTGCACCGAGGGAACAGCATCAGTAATCAGCCTCACGTGGTCCTTACTCCGAAATCCCATCCGAGACTCCAACAAATCTCCAGGTCGATAATTCTCCGGAGTGAAATGTGCGCCACAAACGACCGAGTGTGTGGTAACAGACGCGGCAGTGAAGTCTGTGCTCTTCACTTACACAAAACGCACTCAAGACCGAAAAGCCTTGTTTTTTCTAGAAGGAAAATGATGGACACGATGTCCTGACAGGCTGGAATTCGTGCAACTAGCACAAACACAATAATTTACCATTATGGCTTCTCTAAAACTTTCTGTCTCTCACTACTGCTCTAACTACATCAACACCCACAATGAGAGCAGCTGACCGTGAGCTCTTTTGTTTGCCTCGCCCTACGTCATATGACGCGTTGATAGCGGGAAAGGCGTATTCCAGAGACTAGCACATTTTCATCAAAATCTCTACATCAAATGAGATTTCATTAATAATTTCTACATATGTGTTTTTAAAAGACCTCTGCAGACAATATAAAGTATTAATTCAGTTATAAATTCAACCTGCATGTTGCTCTTTAAAGAAAGCTTGTTTGACAGATAGAATGCATTATATGTGTTTTGCGGTTGTGGATGGAGCCAGCATTGGTAGCACAAGGGAATACATCAAATTAGATTTTTGGAAATACAACTGTTTCCTCATGAAGTTTTCCTCAACAGATGCTTTCATTTACATAGTAGTTGTTGAACTGATCTGGTCCAGAGGTTTTCACATATGTCATATGTTGTTATACCACATCAGTTGCAATACAAATAAATGACCAGACTTATCTCACTGTGAATTCGGCAACAGTTGGTCGAATGTTCTGCTGCTGAAGTTGTTATTTGCTTACCGAAATCGAATCACTGCCCCAAGTGGCCAAGCTGGAAGTGTTGTTGAACATATTGGCATGTGTGAGTTTCGTTTGAACAGAGTGGCACCTAAAAAATGTATAGTTTACCCCTTCTTAACTCAAACCCCAACCCTAGACCTAATCGTCAGTGGATTAATAATGGTATTTTAAAACGAATATGCAACTTCTGAATCATAGTTAATTTTAACATGATTACTGCAGCCTTTTGTGATTCACAGAGCTATCACACGTCTTCAAGTGGTTTTGAATATAATGTACGAGTCATATGAACTAATTTATTTGTGTTTTTATGGTTCTTTTATGTCATTTTTTTGAGCTTGACAGTAACGAACATGACTAACACACAGTGTCGGATTTGGATCGGGCTCGTTGGACCGATACCCGATCTGTCTAAAAGCTTCAGTATCTGAGCCGATACCTATCCCGGTATCGGATCGGTGCATTCCTAATCATATTTAAGTTAAATGGGTTCCAAAAAATAACTGAATGAAAAGTGGACTGATATCTTACAACTAAATTGAACAAAAAAGAGATCTGAATCCTTTAAAGTCCAGATACATGTTGAGGAAAAAAAAAGTATCTTCTACTGATGACATATACTGGAATTACTGTTAATGTTGCTGCTATATTATCCAGTATACTAGTTAATAATAAAGTTTTTCTTAATAAGATATACATTTATATTTAAATAATGAGTAGGTAGCGGTCTGTGTTTCTTTACATATTAAAGATCACCCCCGATTAGTTCCACACAATAATGTAAAGATATTCTAAGCTGATTATGCAAAAAAAACAACACTGGTATCGGATCGGTGATTTCCAAAATCGGAATCTGATCTGAAGAGAAAAAGTGCTTGCTCAGTAGCGCTAGAATGTTTTTAAAAGTTGGAATTTATGCAAAAATGTCTGATGTGAGATGCCGCTTGTCAATAGTTCATCTGAATGAGGTTAACTTCAGGGTACATTTACTAATTAACATGTTGATTTCCTGTGTGATAATCTTGCTTTGAGTGTTTTTGGTTCTAGACATAAGTGACATGAAATACGAAAGTGCATGAATAATGGTCTGTGTTTATTGAGTTAATCTTTAACTAAAGCTGTTTATAAACATACAGTTGAAGTCAGAAGATTACATACACTTAGGTTGTCATTAAAACTCTTTTTTTTTTTCGATGTAATATTAGTCAAGTCAAGTGGTTTTTATTAGCAAACTATAGAGTCATTTTTGTGCACACAGGTGAGGCTTTTATGTTTGATCATGATGAACATGATGAACATGCTCCTGAACACTCAAGTTTTCTCTTTATTTTTGATCTCACCCATTCATTTTCAATGGCCAGTCATTTTTGACCTGGAACACCACAAGTGTGACTTTGTGCCATTTTGTACAAAATAAAAGCATTTCAAAACAAACTTTCTGGTTAAACATTAAAGCACACTAGTGTGATAAATAGTACAGAATATTTTAATATTTTATTTTACATGGCCAAAATTATCCACAAATAATTCTTTTTCACTCAAAAATGGAGGTGCATAAGCTCAGGTCAGTGAGGCCTATGATCAAGCAGTTCTAAAAAGAAATGTGCTAATTGAACAAAACATGTGCTAATTGAGAGAATACAAATTGGCAAAAAGATTAATCCAATATTTGAGGATAATATAGCATAATGAGAGATTTATAAGCAATTTTTATAGTCCGGTCATTTGTGACCAGGAACGCCAAAAGTGTAACAAGATGAAGCCCCCCCATCAATTCAAAAATTATCAAAAATGGTTTGGGAAGTTGTGATACCCTGTGTGAGCAAAGTCAGTAAGTTTTAGTCTAATAGGATAACATTAACTAGCATTTTCAGGCAAACTAAAATCCTCTGTGTCAAAATGACAAGAACACAACATGAGGGTTTTTTGCAAAAGGACTATATCAAAATGTAAATCATGTACCAGTTTATATAAGGCACATTGATATTTGATTATGATTTAAACTGACAGTGAGACAAAATGATTTATATCTTCTGTGTGACTCACAGCTATTACTCTGGTGGAAAGGAGGATGGTATTCATTTCAGTGTTACAGCAGATTTCTGATATTTGCAACATGTTCACTCCTGTCCACCCTGAGGCACACTGTTCAACAGTTGACACTCTTCAAAGCCTTGCCCTGAAACAAACTAGTCCTTAGAATTCAGAGATAAGTCAGCATATAAGTATAAGTCAAATTTATTTGGATTGATCTCATCTGTTCTGTATAATCCAAACTACAATGGATGCCTGCAGATGCTGAGAGGTTAGAAGAACTCTAGTTACCTTAAAATGTAAAAATTACATTTGAAAACCATTCAAAATCTAACAGCAACATAGGTTAATAGTGGTCGCTGTGCTTAAGCCTTTGAGACAGCATGAGCAAAATTGGAATGGATAATTGGGAAAGTTATTTTTGCATGTTTTTATGTATGTTGATTGTCCGGTGTTTAGGACTGAGAAACAAAAATGTAAGTATTTATTTCTCTGACAGTGTTAATGGGACAGTTGTCTTTACAGAAGAGCAAAACTTGCCATTCATATTATTCAACTTGTAAACCCATTATCCCAATCTTGAATCTCTATCCAAATGCTTCTGGGATATTAGTAACAGATTTTTAGGATTCAGAATTGTTTTGTTTGACATCAATATAAACGTCTTACAGTTTATTAGTTAATTAATGATACAGATTATTTTAGTTAAATTGAAGAGTTTTATCTGTTCCATAATTGCACTATATAAAAAGCTGAAGTGGTCTCTTCCTCAAATAAAAATATTGCATGTTTTAAGAAGACTTGGAATATGAGCTACCATTTATAGTGCATTTTGCTCCCCTTTTTTGGAGCTTGACATCCATTCGACACACTCTTTGTGTGATTTGCAGAGGAAAGTAAATCAAACAGGTTCTATATAACATGAGTGGTGAGTAGATGATGACAGAATAAAAAATTTGGGGGAGATAAAACAGGCAGTTTAGAGATATTATAACCTCAACTATTGAACTGTTCCTTTAAGTGACCTACATGTGTCCCACACACAACCATCCTATCTCTGTTTAAAGATATCCTTGGCAATTCAGATTACGAAATCAATTGACTTTGATGGCTTAATTGAATTTAGCTGATGTATTTCCATTAATGTTCTATGAGACTGCAGTGACTAACTAAATTAAGCACATTGTTTACTGCTTGCCAGAATATGAACCTGATTTAGAAAGAGGTTCTAGTTAAACAAAATGTATGTGTAATTATTATCAAATAAATGTCACATGTACATGTGTGCTAAATAAGCCTCGCATCCTTTCATTTTGGTTTGAAATTGACCCGCAACAAGTCATTAGGTAACTGATGCTTAAAGATCAGTGAAACAACAGAAGAAGCATTGTGATCCAACTTCCTGGTAAAGTTTCCATTGCTTTTTCAGAAGAAGATCTGCTTGTGTGACCTAAAATAGATCTAAGATGAAGGTGTGGACATATTTTAACTGAAGCGTAGCATAGCTGCTTATCCAAGATGCATCTTAACATCTTTGTGTACAAATTTGGGCCAAGTTTGTGGAGTAATGGAATACTTGGAAGACCCTTGCGTAATCAGGGTACAACAAGGTAACCATATTCCTTTGCAGTTACAAATATAGAATCTGATTACAATACAGTCTATAAAAATGGGGATTACTTGCAAGCAAGAGTGGCGCCAAAAGCGAGTTTTATTTTTAGTTGTAAATAATGTAAAACAACCTGCAGAAATACATATTTTATTAACTCTACTCCCTAACCCTAAACCTAACATCAGTCAACATCAAAATATTACTTTATAGTGAAAACGTCTAAATCGCACTCACCATTGTTTATGTGAACGCGATTACTTCTTGACTCCCATGGGACCAGAACGCATGTCTCTAAAGCTGCTAGCTCAATACCCTGTCAGTAGCACCACAAGGAAAGCAAATGCATTTGAATTGATGCAAAAATGTCTGATGGGGATAGTGCTTGTCAATAATTTGGTTGAACGAGGTCGATTATAGGGTACATGAACTTTCGGAAACAACATGTCAGTCTCTTGTGTGATCATTTTGGGATTCCAATTTTTTATGTGTAATGAAATATATTACTACCACCATTGGTGGGACCTGGCATAAACAGCGTTGTTCTGTAGGTTCAGCATAGGGCGCAGCTCCTGTCTCTCTCGCCCATCTCGGCATTTCATGGAATTGTGCTACCCACAGCTTTTACTGCAAAAAGATGCTTTAATGTTGTGGAAACTTTGTCATTATTCTCTCTTTTTTCTTCCCTTTTTCTCCCCAATGCTGTCTAATTCCTCATGGTGGCGCAGTTACTCACCTCAATCAGGGTGGCGGAGGACAAATCTCAGTTGCCTCCGCGTCTGAGACAGTCAGCCCACTCATCATATGACCAGCTGAGCGTGTTACCATGGAGACTCATGCGTGTGGAGGCTCACGCCCCACAGAGAACGAGAACCACCATTAGGCGATCCCCAAGGAAGGTAACCCACGTGACACTACCAAACCTTGCAACCGGGCCAATCGGTTGCTTAAGAAGCCTGGCAAGTGTCACTCAGCACACCCTTCGAACTCACTGGATTCGAACTCACGACTTCAGGGGTGGTAGTCAGCATCTTTGCTCACTGACCTACCCAGACCCCCATTACTTTCTCTTTTAAGATAAAACTGAGCCCTTCTACTGGTAATCTTTATTTGCAGTACAGAAAACCTGAAGTTTTCTACTAGTTGAAATTACTTGTCTCGTTTTATTTTATTTTACCTTAAGGTAATCCAAAAGTAACAAATTATTTATATTACGTTATTTTCCGTTATATTTTGATTAGATTACTGTGACAAGGAGGAGGGCATGGCCATGATGGCGCATGGCCGGTGCTGAATCAGCTGATCAGCGGGAGAGCGAGATAAGGGGCAGCTGGAGTCATTGAGAGAGAGAGAGAGAGAGACACACACGGCTGCATTGCATGTGTGTCTGTTTATGTTTGTTTAAGTTCATTGATTAAGTTAATTTAAACATTAAAACTTTATGTTGATTGTTCAGCCGGTTCCCGCCTCCTCCTTGCCCATCCTTTACCTGCTACAATGGTGCAGAAACCCGGGAGGTTGGAGGGATGTGCTGTCAAGGAGTCCTCGCAGCTGCCAGGGTAGCAGCTGCAGCTGCCTGCCTGAGGACAGAGGGGTTGCTGCCTGCCGCCGAGAGCCGGATGAACCGCGGCCATCTGCTGAGAGGGGGAGGAGCAGTTCTGTCCTCCAGGGGCCGGAGGACTCACTGCTGTCTGCCGGGGGAGGAGCGGGCTGGCATCCGCCAGAAGGTGGAGGAGCGGTTGGGGACCAGGCAGCAGCGCGTCTAGGAGCCAGCGAGCAAGCCCTTCTCTCTCTCTCTCTCTCTCTCTCCTATCTCTCTCTCTCTCTCTCTTTGTGTGTCTCCACTCACCCTTTACCTCACCCCACACCTCCCTTCGTTTGTCCCCCAGGTTCGCAGGAGGTGGGGTGGACCACCGGTTGGAGTGGGAGTTAGTCAGACCGGTGGCGCCTCTGCCTGAATCTGGCGGGAGAGGGGTATGAGGAGGGCATGGCCGGGCTATGATGCACCGGTTCGAGAAAGAGAGAGACGCATGCGACCGCGTTGCATGTGTGTCTGTTTATGTTTGTTTCAATTAATTTATGCATTAAAAGTTTATGTTGATTGTTCAGCCAGTTCCCGCCTCCTCCTTACCCATCCTTTACCTGCTACAGATACTTATTACATACAGTATTATTTTTTTTATTAGATATCAATTAGTAATTAGTTTTTACTGGATTACAGCTTTGAAATAACCCGCCCTTCTCTCTCAGCACTGTAAATCCAATTTCTTTGCAATATTTATTAGCAAATGTATTCTGCTTAAAAATGGTAGTTTAAGTTTGAAACAGGGAATTCTCAAATTTTTTCAGATTTTTGAATGCACCTTACTTTCTCCTGGACCTGAGTCAAAGCTGTGGTACTTCTTAGATGTTGGGTTGTTAATAATGAAAAAAAAAACATGCATAAGAGCCCCTCCCAGGGACAGATTAACCACCAGGCCGTTGCCTAGGGGCTTCTAATCTGATCTAATCTGCATCTCACAGGTGCTGCGCATTTATTCAAAGGACTGCAGAGAACAAGCATGTGATTTACAAAACACTTTCAAACACAATGATAAGGTGTAATTTATCCTGGCTGTGTACAGCGTTTATAAATATTAAAGTTCTTTTAAACATTACAGTGAGTTATTGCACAACGATCAAAGTCGTCCTTATAGTATGTGTTTACATGGCCTTGACGCACATGTGAACAGCCCCTAAATCGCCCTATAGTCTACTTCAAAAACTGACCTGAACCTGGCCCAAAACCTATAGGTTTATCGGGTAACTTCGGACTCAGATCAGGTTGAAGACCTCTAAAGACGTACAGAATAACCGAATAGTAATTTTGGTATTTGAATACCATGCACATCCCTAATAATAACACATAATTTTGGATCGGTTCTTAATTAAAAAGAACATGGAACTGGCCATGCACGACATTGCTCCAAACTAATCTTCCTGTAGAGCATTAAAGTGAATGTAGTCACATGACATGTCATGGGGGCCTCCATGGTGTACTAGCCCATGGGTGTCTCAGTTTATAATCTGTACTTGGCCCCTCCTCTTGGTGGTAATTATGTTTAATTTTCAATTTTTCCATTTGACTCCTTCGCAGTGTTGACATCTGGCAATATGGTTATGGGCTGTTGCACCATGTGATATTCAAAAGAATTTAATCCTAGAGTAAATCAATTATAGGATTGCAGTTGTGAGACACTCATTAGATGAATATCAGCAGTGATTACATTTACATGCATGATATTATTCCGATTATGCCTAAACCTTTATGGGGTTTAGGCCATAAACGGCTTAAACTAAAACCAAAAGCCACATGTAGATTTTTGCCCATTACCACAATTTCGCTCTGCATGTAAACACCTTTACCTGCCTTCAAACCGGCTTATCAAATTGTGCGGATGGCTGCTTATTTTTTTGACATCAAAAGCAGAGAATAATCAGATTTAAAATCTTGTGTAAACGTGGTTCTTGCGCTGTCGGATTTTCTGAATAAACAGATTTTTGATAGTTATCAGTGATTGGTGTACGTGGGGCAACTCTCTTTTTTTTTCCTATGCCCCTACACATGGCCTTGGAAGTGTAGAAATATGCTGCAACATTTTTGTTTGTGGTGCCTTATAACCAACTAGACATAGAAATGATTTTTTGCTCAAAGCAAAAGTCTCTGTGGTCTTTGAACGTTTGTCTTGGGGTTTGGCAACTTATTCCACTAACATTTGAAAGATTTAACACAGCTTTAGTTCAATCTAAAGTATTAGTATCAATCCTAATCTAACACAATTTTGCTATTTAAAATGCCTGAATTATTATTGGTTTTATGACGTTACTATTATAATGAAATGTACACTGTAATTCCATCCTCATTTTCTGGAAAGCAATTGTTTGCAGGTTTAGATATTAGTTTTTAAACCAAGCTAGAATTGCACCCTGCCAAACAGCAGGAGGCGTCTGTTGGAATGCACATGGATGGAGACAACACACTGGGTGATCCATATGAATCGCAGCAGCCCACATGACTCCAGTCCAGCGGTAGGAGGTCATTTGATTCTAGGCCATCTGTTGTGTGGCCAGCTGTGTGTCGACCAAAAACATTATGCAACAGCTCAGCGAATGAATTTGCAGCGTCTCTCAAGAGTCTGGACTTGTTTACAGCAACTAGATGTTGGGGAGGAATCACTCATGACTTTGATTTGGAGCTTAAGCAATAACATGAACTTGTTTGCAACAAGGCATCTATGGGACAATACAAGTCGCGTAGACACTGGTGTGCAACGCCACCCAAAACGTACCTTACTGAAAACCAAGAAAGTTAATTCTGCTGAGTTTGGTTGCCGCTGTCATTGTTCATAATTGTGTTTATCCATTTGAGCAAAGTATATACTTTATTTTCTTGTTTATTTTATTATGTTCAGTAAAGACTGAATCTTTTTACAGTCTCATAAATATGCTCTTTTTTTGCATTAGGCATTCATTTATTATCCAAAATGCCGTTTTTGAACCAGTGAATGTAAAACATTATTTATTGTTTTGTCACTGTTCCCCAATAGTGCTAATTGTCTCTTCAATTACATTTGTGTATTCCAGAGTAGTGATTCATTCTTCTGAACCAATTTTTATTTAACGGCTTGAATGAACCAATTCATAAAGCGTTGGTCGATCACCCAATGCTAAGGAAAATCTGTAAGAAGGGCACGATGTTGTTAACAAAATGGGAATAATTAATATTATTAGCCTAATAGTTAATGTTATTTAAAATTTTGTTGTTTACTGATGTTCTTAATATTGTTATCAATAATGCTGGAAGAATAAACATTTGACCAATCTATTTAGGCTGGCGTATTGAAAATATTGATAAACAGCTAAATGAAAAGTAAAATGCCGACTTTGAACTTCTAAAAACAGTTTTGAGTGACGACACAGTTGTGAGTGGTTTTTTGAAATGGTTTTATGAAACAAACTATCCATGCAAACCTGATTCTCTACAATGAATCAGACTGCCCAACAATAGTGTCTTCAGCATATTTTAGAAAATAATTCTGAAAATAAATGAATCGCGACCTGTGTTGGGGTGATGCATTACGAAGTAATTAATTACATTACTTTTTTTCAATGAAAAAATAATTTAATTAAAGGGATTACTATGAATTTTACAATTCTATATAAAAACAATAGTGAATTTAAAATTGAAATGTAATGTCTAATGTTAAAATGTTTTTTCGAATTTAAGCTGCCCGATTATATTTGGCCTGTTCATGAATAATTTATTTGATTTTATATTATATATTTGAAAGAATTAAAAGAATAATTTCATGTCTATCCTATTATTTTTCATCTGATCAAGGTTAATAAGGGTTTTTAGAAAGTAATGCAATTACTGTTCAGACAGTAATTAGTACAATAATCTAATTACACTGTAGAATATGTAATTAGTAGTTAATAATAATTTACTTTTTTAGAGTAACTTACCCAACTGATCACGACCAATTTCAGATTTCACTATTAAATATTAGGGATCACTAAAACAAAATTTGTTTGATACCAATATCCGATTATCAGAACATCTGTCGATACTGATAGTTTTTTATTTTACCTTGTTTTAAATCCTGATAATTAATTGCACAACTTAAAAATACATTTTAATTACTTGATTCTCTATATCTCTGTCTGAGAATGCAGAGGCAGGACCCAAGTGCAGTGTTAAAAATAAAGGAATTTATTAATGCAAACAAAAGGGCAAAAATCAAACCAAAACACACACAAGGGGAAAAACAATAAACATAAACTGCCCCAAAGGGTATCCAGGCTGGGGTAGGAAAAACAGGGCACAGGATACATTACCGGGTATGGATGGGATGATAAACAGGACCCACAAGAGGCTGGAAACAAGACCACTTAACAAGTCCAAGGAACAGGACAGACTGGAATACACACAAGAAGAACTGGCATTGGGCGGCACACATGGGAAGGCTAAAATAAGGAGAGAAATCAACAGGTTAACAAGGCAGGACAGGTGTGACTAATAATGGGCAAACAAGGAGGCAGGGTATGACGAAAGACAGAGAGACACACGGCGATACAGAAACAGAACAAAGCCACGTGTCTCTTAAGACAACACCCGAATGAAATGAGTGCACATCTCCAAGACATTGAGGCAATATATGCCCATGCCAACCGACAAAACGAGAATGCATAGCAAGCGAAGCGATGCCACGCATTCTTGCACTAAACAAAACCTGAGCGCAAACGCCATGTGATGCACGCAACATGCGACAAAAACAAGACCTGTGCGAGTGTTCACACCTTAGACTGAAGTGACCGAACCTCAGCACAACATGAAGACGGCTTGACATGAGTGCGATGCGAGGCACACCCGTGTTTGATGCGAGTTCATGCTCCCACGATGATATTAGTGTGATGCACCCACGTCAATAACAGACAGACACGGAGTGTCCGGATCCCGACATATACCGAAACAGACAGGAAGTCAGTATCCAGACATAGTGCTCCCGACATGAAACAAGACAGACCCAAGAGCGCACAGCAGGGAATACAACCAAAACCTTGCGCTCACTGCCCAGAGTGACAACACTGTGACAATCTCTACATATCTTCCATGTTTTAGATTAATTGGTAATTTACTGAATTCTGAATAGCCTCATTTTAGGCTCTCATTATATTGGTAAAGTTTCTTAATTTTTAATTAATTAAGGCCACATCCACACTCATCCATTTTCCAAAGTATTCGGTAATGGAGAGCGTTGTCAAATTTCTTCGTTGTTGGTTGAGGAAAACGCCGTTCTAGTGTGGATGAGAGATGTAAACATAGAAAAATGAATGCGTTTTCAAACTAAAGTGTATTAAGTGTGTACGTGGCCTTACTCACATTAACTGAATTCTGAATAAATTCCCAGTTTTGGCAGAAGCAGCCTCCGGTTTAGCTTGAAGGAACTCATCAAATTCTTTGGTATGGTGAGCTTTAGGCTGAGTAATCACATTCGTTTTGTTAAAAGTTTTAACAGTAGTTCCACCACGAGAAATTCTAACAGTGCACAACTTAAAAATAGCAACTTTGTTGTCATTGTCACCTAATTCAAAGTAATTCCATTCAAGAGACATTTTCTTTCACACAAAGCACAAGTTGTAAGTTAATTATCTGAGGCGTCTTTCTAGAAAATTTCTCGTTAACTCAACCTCTTCCTGATATGAGGGAACCACTGTTATTAAACACAGACGCCATCATAGGTGTTGAAAGCTGCAAGTCAGTTGCAACATTTATTCTCATTGTAACAATTAGTAAGCCCTTCATCGTAAAGGAATTCTTAAGATGCAGTTTAGGTATACATTTTTTAAATTACGTTGGAAATGACCTGACTGACTAAACAATTTTGCCTCGACCTTTTGTGTCACTGGTTCCAGATTTTTCTTCAGAACTGAGTTTCCTTGGCATTTTTCCTAGGCATTTATACAGCAGGGAGGAAGACGTTTTCACTGAAATAGTCAGAATGGAATGCAAGTGGGGGTTTTTGTCACTCAGCATGCACTATTTGACATCATACACATGCACCCAATTGGGTAAATCTTGTTGCTGAGAATAACTGAGAATCAATTACTGTCAACAAACCTTCAACGATTCAACGAACCTACAACATACACAGATTTTCCGCTGCTTTCATACCTCATGTTCTACTGCAATTCCTTGGTGCCTACAACACAAAATGAAGCAACACCTGATTCATCTATACTAACCTCTTCAACTATCTACTAATTTGCGCTGCATGAGTTCAGCACTACAGATATGCACCATGGTGTATATAAGGAAGAGGACAAATCTCCAGCTTTCTGTTAGCATCTGTCTATACTGCCTGTATTATCGGTCCATTCTTCCATCTTGCAATTTACTTGGCTACTGATAGCTACATGCAACATACGGTATAAGCAACACACACTTATATCAAGGATTCTCTTGTCAATTGATGTATAATCTGTATATAGGCTAATGTGCAGGTATCATTACAGAACTGCCCATGTCTCCGTTCTGATGTCCCTAGTCTACTTAAAGACCAGTAGTAATAGACAGTCAATAGACAACTTGATCCATTTCGGATTAATTGCAAATATTTTGGAATTGGTTGTAGTTATCTCCTCCTTTTGACTTAAGTCTTTTAAAGACTAGTTTGAGGGGCTTTAATTTAATCAATTGAATCACTGATAAGTATTGCAGACTGTGTCCAAAACCTAAAGCACAGTTAATGGACTCATGAAACTGGGTTCATAAAGGCTTCTAAGCCTTATTTTAAGCGAATAGTTACTGTGGTCTGTCAAGCTCGAAAGGATGAAAGTATAATCACGAGTCCGTCTATCACCCCTGGTGAGACAAAACCACGACTCGTCAGTGAAGAGCACTTTTTGCCAATCCTGTCTGGTCCAGGGAAGTTGGGTTTGTGCCCATAGGTGACGTTGTTGCCGGTGATGTCTGGTAAGGACCTGCCTTACAACAGCCCTACAAGCCCTCAGTCCAGCCTCTCTCAGCCTATTGTGGAGAGTCTGAGCACTGATGGAGGGATTGTGCATTCATGGTGTAACTCAGGCAGCTGTTGTTGCCATCCTGTACCTGTCACTCAGGTGTGATATTCTTAGACATCTCACTGTACGGACATCTGCAGTCCTCATGCCTCCATGCAGCATGACTAAGGCACGTTCACGCAGTAGAAAGGTCTCTTTAGTGTCCTAAGTTTTTATAACTGTGACCATAATTACCTACCATCTGTAAGCTGTTAGTGTCTTAATGACAGTTCCACAGGTGTATGTTCATTCATTGTTTATGGTTCATTGAACAAGCATGGAAAACATTGTTTAAACATTTTATGATCTGTAAAGTTATTTGGATTTTTACAAAATTATCTTTAAAATACATTGTCCTGAAAAAGGGAAGTTTCTTTTTTGCTGAAACTCAGGATTGAGGTCATGGCGCTTTGGATAAAAAGCGTCTGCCAAATGCATAAATGTAAATGTAAATTATGGCCAAGCAGTTCCATTTTTGGTTCATCAGCCCAGAAGACATTTCTCCTCAAAAGATCTTTGTCCCCCTGTGCCCTTGCAAACTGTAGTCTGGCTTTTTCTTCCTTGCTGAGCAGCCTTTCAGGTTATGTTAATATAGGACTTGTTTCACAGTGGATATAGATACTTGTATACCTGTTCGCTCCAGCAGCATCACAAGGTCCTTTGCTGTTTTCTGGGATTGATTTGCACTTTTCACATCAAATTCCATTCATCTCTAGGAGACAGAATGCATCTCCTTCCTGAGTGGTATGATGGCTGCGTGGTCCCATTGTGTTTATTCTTGCGTACTATTGTTTGTACAGATGAACGTGGTACCTTCAGGTGTTTGGAAATTGCTCCCAGTGTTGAACTAAACTTGTGGAGGTCCACACATTTTTTTAATTTATTTTTTTAGGTCTGGCTGATTTTCTCATGATGTCAAGCAAAGAGGCACTGAGTTTGAAAGTAGGCTTTAAAATACATCCACAGGTACACCTCCTATCAGAAGCTATATATATATATATATATATATATATATATATATATATATATATATATATATATATACAGCCTGTGTGGTGTTAATGCAATCAGAATTGTTCGTTTAATCAAAGAACACATTATCTAACAGAAAGACACACACATGTAATAAATGAGGAAACATACAGGAAAATATGACAACACTGGCCAATATAGAGATTGCTGTGCCATGTTGCGCATGCGTTAAATGTACTGGAGCATGTAGAGCGTGCAGATGTGTGACTCCGCCCTCACCGTCTACATCATGCTGGAGCACAGATCCCATAAATACCGAAGAGCTCATTTTCCTCAACTAAAACACACGCTCGCGCACTTTTGGTACTCTTAGACAAATTTATTAACACCATGCGTTGCAAAGTGAGTTACTGCCTGCCTTATTCACCCGGATCCTCTCCAAATTATTCTGGGAGATTAATGTCATACAGAACACGATGCAGGTAAATGTTATGTTTTAGTAGTAATAATAATTAAACGTGATGCGTCTCTCTACAGCTGTAAGAGCATAAATGTGAGAAATGTGTTTTGGTGTGATATTCTACTATAACTATAGGCTATTATATGAGATATTTAATGTTTGTCTGAATTGCGGACTGCTGTTGGAAGCATGCCACATGTCACGTACGACCCGTCTTAAACGTAACGAAAACTATGAGTATTGCCAGCGTGAATATAAACAATCTGTACCTCTATATACAAGTGTAAAAGCTCTATAATTAAATATCCATGCCTACTTTTGTCAAAATACTTTTGTGTGAATGCTATGCGCACACAAAAGTATGAAATGCGCTCTGTAAGTAAAATTTATCACGTATTATTCATTAATTATTAGGCCTATTAATAAAGTAAAGCCTCGAGGGTTTTAAATTTGCGTTGTAAATATAAGGGTTCGTACCATCACGACGGACACTTACTCTTCATTTATTTGTGTGCACATTTAAATATTGCATATTGGGTAATTGCTCAATGTTGACATGCTGGTTTGAATGTATGTGCATGACTGATGAGTATCTTTAATTGTTGCACTGTACCAGACACATGTATGATACGTGATGATAAGCACAAGAAGGAAATGTCATCAAAATGTGGTGTTTTAATTACTCCTGGGGGAAAGTTGGCAGAATGTTGGAAGTGTGATTAATCTGATATGATGTAACGTGCATGGCAGGACTTGAATATTCCTTAGAATAACTTCATTTTTTTAATAGGCTAACAATGTCTTTGTTTTCTTTCTGCAGTGCCTCTGGCGTCAGCGTTGTTGCCATTGATAACAAAATAGAGCAAGCTATGGTGAGTATTTGAATTTTCTCAAAGGGTCAATGACTTGAAGCTATTTCTTTTGTCCAGATCTATAGAATTATTCAAAAGCACAAAGGCAATTCACACAAAACAAATATTTGAATACACCTCTTCTACGATGAACATGTTTTCATTTCCTGAGTTCAAAGTCTTTTAGATTTTTGTTCTGGTATTAAAGTAAAAAAAATGTGGTGTACGTCCAGAAACAATAAATAATACGAATAGTCAGTCACATTAAAAGCTGAAATTCTTGAAAAAATAAATGTTAGCATGAGCAGTGCAAAATAATATTTGATTAGTATTTCTTTAAAAACAAATGAGTAAACATTTTGAAAATAAATTTGGAATTTTATCGAATTCAGTGAATATTTGAAAGATTTATGCATTTGAATCTCATTGATAAATTTTGTGTAAAGAAGAAAAAATTTTGTGTAAAGGTTAGAAATAGGCAAAACATTTTTTTGAGTGTATTTGAAAAACATTTGTTCACCAAATCAAAGTCATGTGATGTAATCAACATCCAGGTTGCTATTTTGTGACAAAAAAAAACAGGGAGTACCCTCAAGACCATCTGTGGGGAATAAAATAAAAAAGAATCACACATATATATATATATATATATATATATATATATATATATATATATATATATATATATATATATATATATGCACACACCGATCATTCAACATTAAAACTACCTGCCTACCTATTGTGTAGGTCCCCTCGTGCCGCCAAAACAGCACCAACCCGCAACTCAGAATAGCATTGAGATGATATTCTTCTCATCACAATTGTACAGAGTGGTTATCTGAGTTACTGAAGACTTTGTCAGTTCAAACCAGTCTGACCATTCTCTGTTGATCTCTCTCATCAACAAGACATTTCCATCCACAGAACTGCTGCTCACTGGATGTTTTTTGTTTTTGAACAATTCTGAGTAAATTCTAGAGAATGTTGTGTGTGAAAATCCCAGAAATACTCAAACCAGCCCATCTGACACCAACAATCATGCCACGCTCCAAGTCACTGAGATCACATTTTTCCCCCATTCTGATGGTTGATTTGAACATTAACTGAAGCTCCTGACCCGTATCTGCATGATTTTATGCACTGCAATGCTGCCACACGATTGGGCTGATTAGATAATCGCATGGATGATTGTTGGTGTCCCTTTCATTCACAAATCTAAAGGTGCCCTTTTAAGTGGAGGTGCCTTTAAGAGTGCTGAGATTTAAGCAGAGGTGTCTCTAATCCATGTCCTTTCATCCCTGCTAAGGTCTGTGCATGTCACTGTATATATATAATTATAGTATATACAACTCCAATTCTGAAAAAGTTGGGACAAAAAACAAATATATATGATTTGTAAATTATAATCTTCCTTGGCTATATTGAAAGCTCTACAACTACACATTATATTACAGCACTTGACATTTTTTAAGTCAATAAATAAATTTTTTGTAGAGCATGTTAGAAATATTTTTCCAAAATGTGTGGGACCAATATGGACAAAAAGATTCCTACATTCCTACGTACCTGACATATGTGTTTTAACAAGATTTAACATTTTTATCAACTCGGACAACCTTATTTATCAATGACCCATAAATCTAAAAGAACGTTCTCTAAACTATTCCTCATAATAAAGCTCCAAATTGCTGTTAGTGTGTAATTTTAATTTTTTCTCTTCTCTACTCTTCAGGATCTCGTCAAAAGCCATCTAATGTTCGCTGTGCGTGAAGAAGTGGAGGTCTTGAAAGAGCAGATTAAGGAACTCTATGAGAGGAACTCTGCTCTGGAGAGAGAAAACGCAGTATTAAAATCTCTGGCCAACACTGATCAGTTAAACCAGCTCACCCCTAAAATCAACAACCCTGGAAGCACTTCTCCCCAACAGACAGCAGTGAATGCAATCCTCCAGGAGGGAAGCAAACTAGTGGCCTTGCCCCCACAACCCAATGTGTCCACGGCGTGAAGAACATTTTATCGTGGGATACCAGAGACAAAAGCAAAAATGTAAAAATCTGCAAAGGATTTTTTGTTTCCAGTCTTGTTTGCCAACAATGTGTGGAGAGCCATGCTTCATTTGTATGTGCTGCTTGGCTTTCCCAGTATTAGACAATCATTTTGGGAGAGCTTTTGTTTGGCTGGCGGGATGATTGTTGCAGCAGGTCGCCCTCCGTATGGGCTACTTGCGGGTGTAGGAGAATGCAAAAGTGTTCGGAAGGAACGTGTGGAGATGGCAGTTTAACAGGAAGCCATTGGTGTATGTCCAGGTTTAATACAAGTCAAGCTCATTTAACAGCATTTGAGGCGTAATATGGTTTTCAGAAAAATAACATTTTGACTCGTCTTTCATTTATTGAAGAAAAAGCAAAATTTGCAATAACAATGAGACATTTACAATGGAAGTGAATGCGGCCAGTCCATAAATGCTAAAATACACACCATTTCAAAAGTATAGCCACAAGATGGAAACATTTATCATTAAAATCATGTTAACACATATAATGTTCCCATCTTGTGGCTATACTTTTGAAATGGTGTGTATTTTAGCGTTTATGGACTGGCCCCATTCACTTTCATTGTAAGTGCCTCACTGGAAACGCTTGTTTTGTTGTTGTAATAAACTGGAGTAAATCAACACTTGTGGATATCAACATTATGCCACAAATGCTGCTGATTGAGTTCAACTTCTATCAAACCCGGAACATTCCTATTAGTTTACCATGGAAAGGCTTGGAGATTTGTGTTTTCCCAGAGCCGATGTTCTACAGCATGATTTAGATCTTTTTTTCTGTTTAGTTTTACTGTTTGCATATAAATATTTATTAGAGGGCTGCTATTTTCTTAATGTAAATGAACAATGTAACAGAGGTCTATTATATAAAGAAACTTTCTTTTGGTTTCTAAAGTGTAAAAGTAAATGTCAATGCATTTAGTTTTTTAATTTGCATCAAGTTTTAGGCAATAATGTCCCCATGGCACAGTTCCAACACTAAAAGTGATTCGTCTTTGGCATTGCTACTATACAGGCCTGTATTGTTGGATGGGTGGGGGTTGAATGTACATGTGTATACAGTAGATTTTAAAGCATTAGAAGTATAGCTGGTTGTACAGTTGAGAACCAGTTTTCAAGTATTTCTCTGGAAATTGTATTAAGTATAATTGCCATAATTCCCCAACATACTTCCGTTTTTTTGTTTTAGTTTTTAAATCTGGGATGGGGAAAAAGCTGTGAATTTGTTCATACAAACGTATTTTTAACCAAAGATGAAAATATGTGTTTATTTGTTTTGTAACGCACGGTTTCTTGAGCGCTTTTTTTTTTTTCCTTCTTTGTCACATCAAACAATCTTTTGTTTCTGGTTATGTTCTGCATGATCCATAAGGCCATTCTTGTTTGTTTATTTGTATTATGTATAATAATAATTTAAAGCAGTCTAGGAATGACGTTGTCTGACTATTTGGACGGTGAAGGGTAATTTCTAGTGTATTGGAGGAAAAGCCCCATGATAAACAAAGCTGGAGGGGAAAAATGAGCCATCTATTTTCAGTTGCATGGTGTTGTAAAAACTAATATCCAAATGAATGTTTATTACATTACATAAAATGTATGTAATGAATTACAAGTTATATTTCAAGGCATAGTTTACACTGATCACTAAACCTACAATACAATAATAAATCACAGAGAATAAAGACAAGTAAAATGAATCCAAAACAAGGGTTTGGGATATGATTTTTAATTCAATTTAAGTAATGGACATGTTTGTTTCAAAGTATTTTGTGCCTCGGCAATCTGTTTTTTTTGTGGTTTTGGAGCCAAAACGAAATCATGTACAATCACTGTACATCGTTATATATCACCTGATGGATGCTTTTTATTTTTTTGCTTGGTTTTTATTTTTTGTTGTTGAAGGAAATGTAGTATACAAGCGAAATGTATTGAACTTGATCACTGAGCCTTTAAAAATCTCTTAAAAAATACCCTTGTAATGTGCTGTTTTGAAAAGTTTAGTTTTCTGTCCAAAATAAATTACTGTTCTATTGAGAACTGAACATTTTAAATGTTTTCAAAAGTTCTTGTGGCTTGCAGATAATACACATAAGAAACAACTACAGTGAACCTCTCACAAGAGGGATCAGTTTTCAAAAATGCTTGTCTTACATGTTAGCATTTTGGTTAAATGATGAGCATACAAACTGACATAAATTGATAACTTTTCATGACTTTTCACACATAATGTATACATGTTCACTTAGCTAAACTGAGGCCACGTCCACACAAGTTTGAAACCTGTGTTTTCAGTTTCCTATGTCATTGTTTACTAAAGTATGTATTAATTCAGAGAGTTTTCAAAGCGCTTCGTTTTTGGTGGAGAAAAAAGTTAGTTCTAGTGTTGATGAGAGACATATACGTAGCAAAATATATGTGTTTTTAAAAGAAAATGTGGTCAAAATGTATATTAGTCTTTAACTATTATTTACTAACATTCAAATACATACAATACAATGCATTTACTGTGTAGCTACATGATATTCTGCTAATTCTCACAAGATTCACATTTGCTGGTAATAAGGTCGATGTATGTGTAGGTTTAAAGTAGAAGTAGGGGTAGGGGTTAGAGTTGGACTAGGGTTAGGTTTAGGGGTAAGGTTAACAATTTAACAAGGTTAGAGTTATAGCAAAAGTAATTCAATTCAGGTACGTTAAATGGAAGAACAATGCTACAACACGTAAGTACATAGTATCATATGCTTAAGTACATAGTTGTTAAAGACAACTAATATAAAATGGGATCGAAAATATTTTAGAAAACCATTTACGTTTAAAAACTCAGTTTCCTAACGTCATCGTCATCCACAAATTGTTTGGGAGGGTTTCAAGAAAAAAAAGCATCTGTTCTCATCCAACAACTATTCAAGTGTCTTCAGTTTACCAGACACTACTGGAACTCCAAATGCGACCGGGTTCTATGGTCAGATGAAACAAAAATAGAGCTTCTTGCCAGCAGAGACGGGTTTGGCACACACAGAGATGATGAAGTACCCAATGCCCATGATTAAACGTGTTGCTGCATCTTCAATGTTGTGGGGCTGCTTTTCTGCCAGAGGTCCTGGGCATCTTGTTTGGATATATGGCATCATGGACTCAAAACCTGGCTGCCTCTGCCAGAAAGCTTACAATGAGCCCTGGTTGGATCTTCCAGCTGGACAATACAAACAAACATCAAACATCAAAATCAACACAAAAATGGTTCACTGACCACAAAATCAAGGTTCTGCCATGACCACCCAAGTCCCCCGATCTGAACCCCATAGACAATTTTTGGGTTGAACTGAAGAGGAGAGTCCTCCAACATGGACCTCTGAATTTGAAGGATCTGGAGAGATTCTGTATGGATGAATGATCTCAGAACCCTTGTCAGGTGTTCTTCAACCTCATTAGGGAATAAAAGAGAATACTCCGAGCTGTTATCTTGGGAAAGGGAGGCTGCAAAAAGTATTGAATGAAAGGGTGCCAATAGTTATTGCCAATGCATTTGGAAAAATTCAAGAATGCCATACCAAAGTTCATGTGTAAGAAAAACGAATATGCCTAAATAACAGAATGATGATAGAATCTGGCCCAAGATGTCTCCATAAACATCATCCAAAGCAGTAACAACATACTGTATATAGCAAATATACAAACACTAATAAATGAAATTTGGGCTGGATAGATTGTGCACACTTACAATGGTGTAACTTGTTTCCCCACTGTGCATCACTGCTTGAAAAAACATCATGCACAAGGAAACGTGTTATATAATCACAAGTCAAAATCTGAATTTTGCTACACATCCCAAGTTAAACCAGTGTTTTGAAATTAAATGTTGTAGCATGTAAAATGTAATTTGACATTTTTGGATACAATCACTAAAGTACTTTGGGAAGGGAAAAATCTTTGCATAGCAAGCCATAAATAACTCCTTCAATAAAGAAATAAAAATATCCCTTTGGCTCTAACTGCCAAATGCAAAGAACCTTAAAATAACATAAATGCTGTGTGACTCACTGAATATGGTAAGCAGTTGAGGGAGAGTCGCACTACTGTTTCTTTTATGACAAGTAACAGAATCATTAAAACAAATAAACAGCGCCACCATGTGGTCAAATTAAAGGACACCAAGCACAAGCACAAACATGGCTTTTCTCATTTTCTAAATGACAGTATCTGTGGTGTGCAGTGAGAAAAAGAATAAATAATAATAATAAAAAAAACGTTTAAAAATAGGGTAACAAGTTGAAAGAATTATGAATTTGCTATGAAACAATTTCATTACTATAGCAATAAAAAACGGGGATATGAAGCCCTACTAGACTCAACTGGATTTAAAGGTCTATTCTCAGCTTAATTAATCAATGTTTATTTGTTCACTACATGAACATTTACAGTTAAACAAATGAAATTCAACATAAATGACTATGAAATATGTGAGTTCATTAAAGTAATTTCATCATTGACAACTATTGTAGATTATAAAGCTATGATCTTCTCTGCAGAACAACTCTGCACATCGTGCACAACATTTTATTCACCTTTTTGTCTATGACTTTGGACAGAATTTCTTTTGGTTGGAAAGAGATACAGTAAGAGATAGTCAAAAGTTAGACACACCTATTCATTCTTTTTTATGATTATTTTCCACATTTTAGAATAACGGTGAAGTCATCAAAATTGAAATAACACAAACTGAAGAATGTGAATTAAGCAGTGTCCAAAACTGGTGCACAAAATGACATTTCAAATGTGTACGGGTCATTTTGACCCCCTTTATGAAGACTTGGGGTAGTAATACAAAAGCAGTCATTTTTCAGAACCTATGACCAATCAATTTGGAAATGACACTTGTTAGGGTCACAAACAATATTTTTTAAAAACTACTTGGAATTTCAAGTGTACAAATGGTATTTTTCATAAAATACCAAAAAATGACATCATATTGGGTCAATTTGACCCTCTTTCTGGGGCAAAAAGAAAAGAAGATAAATCTGTTTGCTCCGAGAAGAATCTGTAATTTAACCTTTCTGTTACTTACAATATTACATTACTTGACAACATTAAAAGAAACCATAATGGCCCATTTAAGGGGCCATTCAGACTGAATGTGTTTATGCGCTTATAAAAGTTAAAGTTCTTTTAACTTGACATGGTATCTAAAAAAACAAACATTTGGCACTCCTTCGTGAAATGCTGGGGGGAAAAAAACCCCAACAAAATGCAGCACAGACGTCCATCTATAAAAAAAAACAATTGACAAACAGCGTAGATGGATCCCAATATGCTTTTGTGTATGAATGCACATTTAGGCCACGTCCTCATTAATACTCATTAAAATATTAATTTGAAAACGCATTGATTTCACAACATTTACATCTCATCCACACTAGAAAGGTGTTTTCTTCCACCGAGAACGGAGCGTTACGAAAATGATTTCCATTACCCCATTTTTGTAAAACAATGGCATAAGGAAACTGAATATGAGTTTTCAAAAGAAAACGGATTACTGTGGACGTGGCCCAAGGCTACTGGAAAGGCTTGTGTCTGAGAAATTAGAAAAAGGTGCAATTGCCACAATTATGTACAAAAAACACAGAAAACCAGAAACATTTAAACATAGGCTCCTGAATCACTTGTAATTTACTGCATGTCCATATTGTTTGTTTAAACGTAAGAAAAGAATGTTTTCCAAGACCTGTGCGTTCATTGACAATGCCGGTTCGGAAAGGATATACTCGAGGCATGAATTTGCGCGTTTTAAGCTTACTTGCGTTACAGGGAGTGCAATGACATTCATAGCAAGTTTATGTAAGTCTGGGTTAGTGGGGGCAATGCTTGCCCAGTACTTGAAAAGACACTCGCTACGTTTAAGACGTGCTCCTCTTGAGTAGACGTCCAAAAGAGACGATATCGATACGTGAGAACTCTGCACTTTTGTGGCCTGCAGTTCTTTTGCCATCAACAGCTGTTCAATCTCGTCATCTTCCTCGGATGACTGGGATGGTGTGCACTGTGTACTAGACGCACTGTTGGTGGATACATTTTTAATGGCTTCCCAGGCACGAGTTAAGTGAACCTTAGCCCTTTCTGTTTGATGATCCGTAAGAAAAAGTCGGTATCTAGGATCGAGAAATAAAGCAGCCACAAAGGCATCACTGTCAAAAAGTCTAGTTTGCCGTACCGTGAGACACTGGACTAGTCGTTTTGCGAAGAGGTTGTCGATTTTGTCAGTGCAAAGTACACACTGGAGCCAAACGCCGTAGAAGTCACCTGCCGTAAGCTGGTCAGACTGGAGGCTTTTCGCCGCGATTTTCGCAGGTTTTAACGCGCACACCAAGTTGGCTATGTCCTGCCATTCGTTCTCAATTAAATGCAGTGCTTTTATGGCTGAAGACATATCTTCACAGAAGCTCCTGAGCTCCAAAAGCCACTCAAGCATATCGTGTGTCGACTGCCAGCATGTCGCACAGTCGACAATGGCCCTCTCGTGTCCCATTTTTTTCCGAGGAATGACAATGTTCTGCGTGCGCAACTCTTTCGCAACGCGCCTTGCTTTACAAATCAAGCTGGATGACCATTTC
Source organism: Xyrauchen texanus (assembly GCF_025860055.1). Lineage (NCBI taxonomy): Eukaryota > Metazoa > Chordata > Actinopteri > Cypriniformes > Catostomidae > Xyrauchen > Xyrauchen texanus. Next base: position 22,271,257 of record NC_068323.1, on the reverse strand, counting down.
TCTTTTAATGCATCATCAATTGCTAATTGAAAGGTATGAGCAGGACACCTGACACTGCGCAACACATGTCCTTGCATCACAGTATCAAGTTCAATGTCTAATTCCTGACTTCCGACTTCAGCCTCGGTTAGCTCCTCTTTCACCAGTGTGATTGCAGCATCAGTATAATTCTCGTTGTTAGACAGGTCATCGTCTTGCATATCGGACAGTAAATAAACTTCTTTCACCATGTTAACACCATTATCTGATGTTACGGAGTACACTTGGCGCAATTCGACATTATATTCATGCAAGACATCCTTTGCAACTGATGAGATGTATTCGGTCGTGTGCCTTTCCGTTAGCTCCTTAACGGCCAATGTGTGCATCACAATTTTGTCTCCATCAGCATATTGTACATTTATACAAAGAACAGTTCGGTCTCTGCATGTAGCTGAATCAATTTTAAGCATCAGAAGTCTTCCATTTAACTCATTCTTGAGCTGTTCCCTTTCCCCCTGAGCAACATCTGACACCATTTCACAGATGTTTGTTGAATTGATGTTGAAGTCATTTCCAATAGCCTCTTGTATTGGGTCTATAATTTTCCTGAAGCCTGAGTCCTCCATTAACGACAAAGGTCTCCCGTTAATGGTTACTAGCTCTATGCATGCATCTTTTATGATATTGGGACTTAATTGGACATGTAGGCCTGTGATCTTTGCCCTTTTCACAACAGCCACATCCAGAGTCGTTAGTCCATCTACAGATGCTGGTCTCTTTTGGGCGGTTGTCTCAGCATGCTCTGCTGGATGTCTACGCTGGAGATGTCTCTGCAGGTTGCCTCCGTGGTGTCCAGATATTTCTGCCCCGCATCCTTCAATTTTGCAGAAAGACTTATTAGAGACCTTGTCATAAAAGAAATACCGATGCGCTGGATTCTCTTGGTGGCGACCCATCTGAAAAAAGTCCATATATTGTCAATGTTTTAGTCATAGTTTTTGTCTTTGCATTTAGGCTATTGTTGTTTTAAAGAAACAACTGAAGAGAGGTAATATGATGGGTTTATCCATGTGGCACAGAATTTGTGGGTAGGCTAAGACTTATTCTAGTCTTCCATAGTTAAACTGGCAAAGGTCATCACCTCATTGGTTATTTGGGCATGAAAACAATCCATTAGAAATGTGTTTGTTATGAAATATAAGAAAATATACGGTTAACTATTGCTAAATATGGACATCTGTCAGATGAGCCTGTTTTTTTCAGCCAGTTTAGACTTGTTAAAAAACAGGTTGAGCCTTCGCCATGCCAGTTTTGTCACTCGTTTAATTTATTGCTTGTTGTAAAACCATGGTAAATTTTGTGGTTATGGTTTTACAACAAATACCACAGTTCAACTATAATTACTGTAGTAAAACCATGGTAAATGTTGTTATAGTTTTACAATAAATATCATAGTTCAAATATATTGTAATTATTGTAGTAAAACCATGGTAAATGGTGTGGTTATGGTTTTACAACAAATAGCAATTGTAAATTGTATATTTTTTGTATGATCCCAAAAGGTCTGCAACATATTGCAATAAAAACGCTTTCTATGTCAGTTTTGCACATTTGGCACATGTTTTTACTGAACATTAAATCTTACTCTCATAAATTTGTTATACTAGCTGGATATATTTTCATTTAATTTTAAAATGGTGCATTTTAGGTGCACAACTTTGCATTAAGGGGGACAGGAAATGAAAGATGTTTACTTCGTTGTGTTAAATACCTCTGTCCAGTGGTTAGATGTGGCTCTGTGATCGTCTCACTCTCTGTCATATGGCATGTTCATAGTTAATAGACTGCTAAATTAAAACGATTCGACGGAACGACGAAATTACGTTAAGTATTAAGAGATGGTTAAAAGATTGTTACGTTTTCGTTTTTGTTCCTGTAACAATTTCGTTCGTTTCCGGTTTCGATCCTCCTTCTTTCTTTGAACGGCGGATCGCAAAGTAAAATAGCGCATTACCGCCACCTGCTGCTTCCTCTCGTGACCGATCAGGACTGCGTATCCAGCCCCTTTTACAGTCCATGATTCAGCCCCTCCAGCATCCACATGAGTCCCTCACAGTCCAGACCGACAAACGTCACTTTGTCCTTCCACTAAGTACTTTTTGCACTGAATTTCCACTATTCAGAGCAAAAAGTACTTAGTGGAAGGACAAAGTGAAGTTTGTCTGTCTGGACTGTGAGGGAGTCACCACACCATACACAAAGACCCGTTGAATATAATGGGTGTCTCAGTTAAAGTCTCGATATTATATTTTCTTTTGTCTTTCTCACTATTCTCTATTGAAGTAATGTTGTTTTTTTGTTTCTTAGACAGGATAAAAAAGGTAAATAAGAGATGATATTTACTTCCTGTAAGAATGATGATTAATGAGTATGACAGAAGAGCTGCTACATTACTAAAGAGAGTTAGGATGAATGTTGCATAACTTGCAGACAAATTCAAGAATTGTTTTAATAAAACATTGTCTCACAGAAAATATAGAAAAACATTGGCCTATAGAGAGAATCGATTAATGTTTTCAATTAAATAAAAGTAAGCAGAAGTTGGTAAGACTGGGGTTGGAACAGGGCAAACAGGCATTCTCGAGAAGAAGAAGAAAACAAAACAATTAAAATGAAATAAGGCTACTGGATTTATGTTGATATATTTAGGAAATGCTGCCAAAGGTTTGTTTTCAAGCTGGGTCAGCTACTCATGTTTAAAGATGGGTTAATATGGGACTCAAATGTTGATACATAATAAACGGCTGTTTCATGAGAGGTTTTTGATTTCCAATTTACAAATGAAAGACAATTTATTTATTTATTGGTTCAGAGATAATTATGGAACCAAAATATTTAGTTCTTCTTTATGAAATAAAAGGTTTCTATTGACAGCAGTTGTCAGCTTCTGTATTTGCTCTGTAAACTTTTTATTTAGTATTTTTTTAAATGTGTAATTACATGCACAAAGCCAGGGTTATATCTATTTGTCAGATATTTAGATAAAACAATTGTAAGTCTATAGATGAGGAACACAATTAGCATGTCTTTTGCTGAGAAAGTAAAATAGATATTTGTGTTATTTTAATTTATTCTTTAGAATAATTGTACTTTGTGTTAAATAAATACATATATATATATATATATATATATATATATATATTATAACGCAAATATATAGAGACTTTTTCATGCACGGACAAAAAAACTACTTCCGCTATTGTAGGAAAGCACCTCCGGTCTTGGCGCTTTATCTCTGACTTCATTATTCTTAATCTTGTTATGGTGCGGGACCCACAGTTGAAACACATTCTCCTGCCTGACTGGAGACTTTCTCCGTTTAAATTGAAACTAAACTGTAAATCACGAGGAACTGATCACAGTTAACTGGGGCGGAGATGGAAATATCGATGGAGGCAGAGGATGGAGAGCGAAGGTAAATAAATAAGACGACTATCTACTGCAGGGCTGTTTGACAGCTAGATACAGTACATAGCTTTAACTCTGGGACTTGTGTTTAAGATAACTGCTTAATTTAAGTGAGTTTAGCACCTGATACACTTGTAAATATAGATATTTTTTTACATGTAAATAATATTTACAATAATAAACTTGTTTGCTGAGACAATGATAGATTACAGGTTTCTAATCGAGCTATGTGACTGGCGAGTTTATGAACCCCACTATGAGGAAGGGTTAGGTTCATGGATATTAATTAGGTTTCATTAGATTCGCAATCTGATTGGCTAAATTAGTAAACAGGCGGCAGAGATTGGAAAAATCAACCAATAGGTGACTGGGTGCTCTCAGAAGGCGTCCAATGAAGGGCAGCGTGACGTAATTAATATTCATGATATACGGAGTCGTTATTTCTCAGCATCGCATGTTCTAGCAGGTTTCTGTCAGCAGAGCAGTTGACGTAAACACAATAAATAACTTATGCAGTCTTGTCATACGCTCACATTTAGCTGTTAAATACCAAACATAATCGCTAAATCTCAGTTTAAGGCGGTTCTCATTCTTTTCTACGTTTGAGAAACATCTTATTGTCAATAATATTGCTGCGTAAAACACACTATATATTATAAATATGAAGTCTAATATAATAACAAAAATACCACGGTGGTACTATGTTGTTAAGAATATTTTCTGTGGTAATACCGTGTTTTTAAATATTTACCATGGTTGTGCCATTGTATTCTTGAAGTACATCATGTTATATGAATATGGTATTACTTTTTGGGTTGCACTTTATATTACAGTATGTGTACTTTCAGTATACTTTCAGTGTACTTACCAAAGAAAGTACTGAGTAATATTATGTAACTACATGTACTTAATATATGTTTAGGGTAGGGTTGAGGTTAGGTTTAGGGTTAGTACATAGTAATTACTGTAGTTGTTATAATTACATGGTACGTGAATGTAGAACAATACTGTAAAATAAAGTGTTGCCACTGTGTTACCACAGCACAGTGGAAGTCAGAAGTTTACATACACCTTAGCCAAATACATTTAAACATTTTTCATAATTCCTGACATTTAATCGTAGAAAACATTCCTTGTTTTAGGTCAGTTAGGATCACTACTTCATTTTAAGTATGCCAAATGTCAGAATAATAGTAGAGAGTGATTTATTTCAGCTTTTATTTTTTTCATCACATTCCCAGTGGGTCAGAAGTTTACATACAATGTGTTAGTATTTGGTAGCATTACCTTTAAATTGTTTAACATCTTGGGTCAGGCTTTGGGTAGCCTTCCACAAACTTCTCAGTATAAGTTGCTGGAATTTTGGCCCATTTCTTCAGACAGAACTTGTGTAGGTTTTTAGGCCTCCTTGCTCGCACACACTTTTTCAGTTCTGCCCACACCTTTTCTAACGGATTGAGGTCAGGGATTTGTGATGGCCACTCCAGTACCTTGACTTTTTGTCCTCAAGCCATTTTACGACAACTTTGGATGTATGCTTGGGGTCATTGTCCATTTGGAAGACCCATTTGTCTTGAGATGTTGCTTCAAAATATCAACATAGTTTTCCTTCCTCATGATGCCATCTATTTTGTGAAGTGCACAGTCCCTCCTGCAGCAAAGCACCCCCACAACATGATGCTGCCACCCCCATGCTTCACAGTTTGAATGGTGTTCTTCGGCTTGCAAGCTTCACCCTTTTTCCTCCAAACATAATGATGGTCATTATGGCCAAACATTAAAAAAAAAATTCATTAGACCAGAGGACATTTCTCCAAAAAGTAAGTTCTTTGTCCCCATGTGCACTTGCAAACTGTAGTCTGGCTTTTTTATGACAGTTTTGGAGCAGTGGCTTCTTCCTTGCCGAGCAGCCTTTCAGGTTATGTCGATATAGGACTCAATTTAATGTGGATATAGATACTTGTATACCCGTTTCCTCCAGCATCTTCACAAGGACTTTTGCTGTTTTTCTGGGATTGATTTGCACTTTTCGGACCAAACTACGTTCATCTCTAGGAGATAGAATGCGTCTCCTTCCTGAGTGTTATGATGGCAGCATGGTCCCATGGTGTTTGTACTTGCGTACTATTGTTTGTGCAGATTAACATGGTACCTTCAGGCATTTGGAAATTGCTCCCAAGGATGAACCAGACCTGTGGAGGTCCACAATTATTTTTCTGGAGGTCTTGGCTGATTTTATTTGATTTACCCATGATGTCAAGCAAAGAGACACTGAGTTTGAAGGTAGGCCTTAAAATACATCCACAGGTACACCTCCAATTCAGTACACCTCCTATCAGAAGCTAATTGTCTAATGGTTTAAAGGCTAGAGATCATTTTCTGGAATTGTCCAAGCTGCTTAAAGGCACAGTTAACTAGTGTATGTAAACTGACCCACTGGAATTGTGATATAGTCAATTAAAAGTGAAACAATCTGCCTGTAAACAATTGTTGGAAAAATTACTAGTCACGAACAAAGTAGACGTCCTAAAAGACTTGCCAAAACTATAGTTTGCTAATATTAAACCTGTGGAGTGGTTTTATTGACTTCAACCAAAGTGTATGTAAACTTCTGACTTCAACTGTATATACTCTATAAAATTGCTTGGTATTACCAACTGCTACCATTACTGTACTATGGAAATAATGTTCATTTTTAATCAGATCTGTTATTTTTTCCTATCCACCCCTTGTCATCATTTAATGACCATCAGATGGGAACACTGGAAGCTCCTGAATAATCTAAAGACGACGGTTGAAGGGCTGCTCTCGACCAACAATCCTAACGTATGGTCTCGCTATGGGGGTCTTCAGCGCCTGCACAAGGACATGAATAATATCTTGGGCCATGGCTTAAAACATGAACAGGTACTGTGTGCTTGGAAGTGTAAACAAGAGGCGATTGTTAATGTTTTAACTTAATTTAATTAATGTAGTAACTCCTATATTCTGTCCAGAAATGTTGCTTGAAAAACCATCTGATTTACCAGGAGCTATTTAGACAGAAATAGACGAATACATAAACTGCAAGTAAGGCACATGAGATCAAAAATAGCCTGTGTGACTGATCAAACAAGGAAGAATGTGTTTATAAGTTTCAATTCTTCTTTGTTAAATTTTGACAATAATAGAAATTGCATGTGTGACCGATTGAACAAGGAAGAATATTTTTCTTAGATTATACATTAACACAATCAGACAGTTTGTTATAGTTCTGAAAATTTCAATAGGTTGTATTTTTATTTAAAGGATTAGTTCACCCAAAAATGAAAATTCTCTCAACATTTGCTCACCCTCATGAACATGATCACCAGAAAATTTTTGAAGAAAAATTGAACAATATCTCAGTTTAGTAAGCCCTTAACGGAATTCCGCGTTGAATACAAGTTGAGCTCAATCAACAGCATTTGTGGCATAATATTGATTACCACAGAAATTAATTTTGTCTTGTTCCTCAAAAAAAAAAAGCAAAATTCTGGGTTACAGTGAGGCACATACAATGGAAGTGAATGAGGTCTAATTTTTGAAGGTTAAAATATTCACTATTTCAAAAGTGTAGCCACAAGACATAAACAATATATGTTTACATGAATTTAGTGTGATAAAATCAATTTTAAAAAGCCAATTGTACAACTTTGTTACCATGACGATGTGATGTCAACAAACCCTAAAAAGACTGTAAAATTATGATTTAAAAATGTTTACAGTTCAAATAATACATGAGTTTTAACAGAAGAATTAATGCAAGTGCTTTTATAAAATTAATACGAGTGCCGATTATCTCACATAATTACTAGAAAGGTTCTGTCGATTTAAGATGTGAGCAATAACTTGCAACACAACAAATTACCTTAAAATGTAATATTATAAATATATTATACAGATGTAATTAATGATGCAAATCTTTTTTTAGCATCATTTTATTTGACATTTTGTCCCATGAAATTGCCCTGCCACGTAATGCATGTTGTTGTTTTGTTAATTGCTCTGGGACGGTTGCACCACATTCAGCTGAATAGCATGAATTTGTGCATGTTGACGAGTTCCGAATGCCGTACGTTAATAAAAGAAAGGTTCTACTATTTGGTATACAAAATATAACATGCAGCACAACAAAATAGTTTTTTTTTCTGTCAAAATAGTAAATTTTTCCTTCTGTAACTAAAACATTTATGAACATATTATGCCGATATAATAAATGGACAACATTTTTAACAATTTAATTTAATGTTTTTTTTCCCCTAAATTGATCCTGCTGTGCAACACTAGTTTTAGTATCGTCCGTCATTCTGGCACAGTTACACCACCCTCAGATCCAACTTTAGCTGAAAGCGCGTATTTATGCACATGCTGTAAATGTTCTGAATGTGGCGCGTAAATACAAAAAGGTTCTGTCGCTTTAAGATGTGAGCTATAACTCGCAACACAACAAATTAAAGTTTTTTTCTTTCATGCTTTAACTAAAAATGGAATATTATGAATATATTATACCGATATAATAAATACATGCAAATGTTTTTAGCTTAATTTAATAAACAAAAAATTCTAAAAAAAAAATTCTTCTGTTGCTAAAAATGGTATATTATGAATATGTTATGTTGATATAATAAATGATTTTCCACAGAATAGATTATTTTTCCTTAAATAATTCTGAGACATTAGTTTTAGTTTTGTTCGTTGCTCTTGGACAGTTGCGCCACCCACAGGTCAACTTCCAGCTGAAATGTAATTAGAAAAAAGGTTCTGTCGCTTTAAGATGTGAGCTATAACTTGCAACACAACAAATGAAAGAGTTTTAATTTGTAAGAGTTTTTCATTTAAGAAATTAGTTTCTTTTGGGTTGTAGATAAAAATAGAATATTATGAATATATTTTTCCAATAGTATAATTTGATATGACGTCTTTGACCCCCCTGGTCTAAAGTCACACTTAAATTTAAAATTAAATCAGATGATTCCACATTTATTGAAAGTACAAAAGCTGAAGTTCTTTTATTGGTATTTTAGTGCACATCTATAATTTCAATGTTTAATCCTATTGGAAATGTAATAACATTTCTTTATTGTTTTTAATTTTAGTTAAAAACATATTTTTCACTGCTAGTTTTTGACTTGAATTGCATGCACAGTATTGGCAAAAGTAATGCACATGTCACGTATGAATCATTGCACTTTGCCCTAGATCTAACTTTCTTTCCTGTTGTCTTGCAGGTTTACTATAAACAAAAAGACTACTGGCGGTTTGTGTGGTGTGTGCGGTATCTTTGTCCTCATTTAGCCCGTAATGTTGAACAGGTAATTGTCCATCAAATTAATCTTTCTCACTTGTCGGAGGACTTATATTCATTAAGACCTCATTAATGAGCATTGACCATTTTTTGTCTCTCTCTCTGCAGTTCAGTCAGTTAGAGCCAGTGATGAGTAGTGGCATGCAGAGCTTTGGAGAGGGTTATAAAGCCGAACGCTGGCTTCTACACAGCCTCCAAGCTCACATCTTATCTGCTCAGCTCAAGCCACTGCTGCAACACAAGGCGAACATACAGAAATATTACAACGGTACCTCAACCCCCTTCTTAACAATTCTGCATCTTCATACCATCACTGACACAATTAATAGGCAGCGAGGCAGCTCACAATGATTTGGAGCAGAGCCGATAGAGATGCAATTGTATTCTGTCATTTTGGTGTCATCATTTATTATGTGTTTGGTCTGGTCTGGTCTCATGGTTTCTCTCATAACCCTCTGTAGATGGAGCCTTCCTGTTGAGTGAGCCACATGTATCTGCTATGTTCCAGTGTCTTGAGGCGGTAGAGCAGAATAACCCTCGACTACTGGCACTCATCGACACTGTCAGGGTGAGGACCTTTACATCCTAGATAAAAAGTAAAATTGATTTGATCTCAACTATCCACAATCTTGCATACTTTAAAGATACAGTGATGGTACTTTTTTAAAACTCTTTAAAATTACCTGTAATGAGAGCTGGGCCCAAATTCACAAAGACCTTTGTCTTACTTGTAGGAGTTCTCCAAAGATATTTAGCTTAAACCTATTTACACAACTGCTAAGAGCAAGTTTTACTAAGTAATGGGGGAAATCTTAAAGGAATAGTTCATCCAAAAATGAAAATTCTCTCATCATTTACTCACCCTCATACCATCCCAGATGTGTTTGACTTTCTTTCTTCAACAGAACACAAATTAAGATTTTTTTAGAAGAATATTTAATTTCTATATGGCCATATAATGCAAGTGAATGGGTCCCAAAATATTAAGCTCCAAAAATCACAAAGTCAGCATAAAAGTGATCCATACGAATCCAGTGGTTAAATCCATGTCTTCAGAAGTGATATGATAGGTGTAGGTGAGAAACAGCACAATATTTAAATCCTTTTTTACTATAAATTCTCCTCCCTGCCCAGTCAATCTTTAACGTTCACTTTCACATACTTGTGTTTTTGGTGATTCACATTCTTCATGCATATCGCCACCTACCAGGCAGGGAGAAGAATTTCAAGCATAAATGGACTTAAATATTGATCTGTTTCTCACCCACACCTAACATATCACTTCAGAAAATATGAATGAAATCACTGGAGTCGTGTGGATTACTTTTATGCACCCTTTATGTGCTTTTTGGAGCATAAATATGTTGGCACCCATTCACTTGCATTATATGGACCAAAAGAGCTGAAATATTCTTCTAAAAATATTTATTTGTGTCTGGGATGGCATGAGGGTGAGTAAATGAAGAGAGAACCTTTTTGGGTGAACTATCCATTTAAGGTAAGATTAAAGACCGAGTTATCCTCTTTGCTTTGGATGACGTCATGTTTTATGAACATGCATTCTTAGAACACCCAAGGGATCGGAAGACAGGGAACCACTATTTGTCGGCAAATTCATTATAGACACAGCAGGAAACGCATAATTGCAGACATATGAGAGAGAGAAAGAGAGAGACAGACACGTTTTAATACATCAAACTGTGGTTTGGTCCAAACGATCGAGCCAAATGTGAAAGCACCATCAATTGTGGCAGCAGCCATTCCTTGGATTGTTATGACTCCCTCTTAGTGAGTTAGAAGTCCTCAGGATGAGCTCTAAGTTGCCATGGGTTGAGGAGCTACCTTTAGTGTTAAAATGCTTTACTCTTGAAATGAATTACTCTTAGATGAGTCGAAATATTGGAGTGACACTCCCCTAATTTTTTTAAGAGTTGCTTTCGTCTGTCAAATAAAGTGTCCAACTCCTTCGTCTTGCTAAGGCTAATTTCATAGCTAACATTTCATGGATACTAAATACACACAATTAAATAAACGTTCACACTTTTTGCGTAATTTGGAAAATGACAGCTTGATTTTAAACGACACCAAATATAAGTATTCACATTTTCTTTATGCATATATACAATACTCATTTGTGTTCCTATATACTCCTAAAACTCATACCACTAATAAAAGTTATTGATATTTTAGAGCGGTTGTGAACCGTTCCCTTCAGTCATTTGCAGGAGGGGCATTCCCAAAAACGTATTGCCACTGCCAAAGCCATTCGGTTGCATATTCAGTTGTGTGTAAGGTCATTTAGCTGCACAATACTCTTTCTGTAAACCTTCAGTCCACAAATGGCATTCTTGTATTTTAGTACAACGCTGGGACAATTGTTCTCTCTGTTGACAAACCGCGGTAATTCCACAATGCAATAATACAGCAGGGATAATATTATTAAAATGGAATGCACTCTGTATTCTAATTCTTCCTCTTATCCGTCTTCTACACTACAAACATTCACAAACCTGAATTGGGCAGCAGTGACCTGCAATGAAAAACACACCTCGCTCTTTCTCTCTGAAACTATGCTTAGGAAAACTAACAATGGTGTTGAATTTCCTCTGCTCAATAGGAACTCATCTGTTTAGATTTATGGAGGCCAAAGTTCTATAGAAAGAAAGAAATGGGTATTTGTAAGATAATATTAGTTTAATAAGAAAAGGCCCACAATCTCAAACCTGATTGTTATTTTGCTGATTTGAACCTCTGGCCCAAACGCGTATCTATCCAAAAAGCATTTATTGATCTATCCAATAAGCATACCTGTCCAACAGAGACAGTTGACGTAAAAAATCAGTGCTTATAACAAAGATATGAGAACTTTTCTAGAAACGTTTGGTGTGATCGCACATGCTTTAGTTAACAAGCATAGCGCATATTTCTAGTATTCACTATCGTTGCCTCATTATTTTACATATAGGCATGTCAATTACCTTCTATCTCTTGTGTGTTTAAAGCTCTCACACCTGAAAGAGTCTCCTCCCATGGGTTTGCTAAAGAGCCAGAGTCTGGTTTTGCTCCCCGGAGCCACAGGAAGTTGGAAGACTCCAGAGAGCTCACAGTCCCATAGATTCACCATCTCCCAGAGCTGCCTTACAGAGATTCCCAGCAGCCCACACTCCAGCAATAGCTCAGGTCAGCAGATTTCACAGCGAGGACAACAGGCTGCTCTGTGGCTCTCTATTACCGGCACTAAGTGCTTGCTTGTTTACATACAAAAAGTCCCCATATGAACAGAATACATTGTGGTGTTTAGTGAGAAAACTGGAAAAGAGCATGGGCTGTTTGCAATGCTTGCGGTATATGACCATTTCTCAGAATTACCACGAATTAAGTACAAAGTAGGGCCTGAAACTCTTATAAATAAGTTATTTTTTTCTTAACAACCAAGTGGTCAGTAAAAGGAGGTGCTAAACATTCAGAAAATGTTGTTTGTCCACCTCAGGTCAAACCTAATTTTATTTTGAGTTATTTTTATTTTTCAATTCAACCAGTTTTTTGGCAATCCTGTTACCAAAATTAAACAAATTACATTTATAAATAAAAAAGAACAAAAAAGTAATAAATACAAATGACTAAATAATAATAAATTCATTAAATGTAATTTATAAAATAAATATATACATTTTAAATAAATTAAATGTCAAAAATAAATAGAACGTAATATAATTTGTTTTTATAAATAAATAAATGCTTGCAGATTTAGCCTGATTAAACATCAGTTTATCCTGATTTAATAAAAATCACAATTCAGTAGAGAATACTAAATTATTTATAAAATTTATAAAAATAAATACAATTTAATAATGAAAAATATATTTGTTGAATAAATAATAATAAAAAAAAAATTATAATTCCTGATTAAACAGCAGTTTATGCCGATTTAATAAACATTTAAATTCAGTACAGAAATGTATAAAATATTTGTATAATTTATAAATAAATTTATAAATTAACAATAATTAAAATGCAATTAAATTAAAAGTTTTAAATTAATAAAATAATGAATTAATACAAAAATACCTAATATGACATAATGTGTTATGTGGTTGCAGATTTAGCGTGATTAAACATCAGTTTATCCTGATTTAATAAACATTTCAATTCAATAGAGAAATGTATAAAATATTTATATAATTTATAAAATAAAGGTATAAATTAAAAATAAATTAAATGTAATCATTAAATACTGTATTAAATAAATTAAATAATACAAAATATGATTTAGCCTGATTTGATAAACATACAAATTAAATAGAGAAAATGTATAAAATACAAGTATCCATCCATCCATCCATACGTCAACCGCTTATCCTGTGTACAGGGTCGCGGGGGCTGGAAGCCTATCCCAGCTAACATTGGGCTAAGGCGGGGACACCCTGGACAGGTCAGCCAGTCCATCGCAGGGCCACACATAGACAGACATACACTCACACTCACCTCCACATCCACATCCACACCTAGGGCAATTTTTTTGGAGACACCAATTAACCTAGCCTGCATGTCTTTTGGATGGTGGGAGGAAGCCGGAGTACCCGGAGAGAACCCACGCAGACACGGGGAGAACATGCAAACTCCACACAGAAAGGCCGGGGCAACCAGGGTTTAAACCCACGACCTTCTTGCTGTGAGGCGACAGTGCTAACCGCTGCATAAATAATGCCAGAATGGGGTATTTGCATATTCAGCCTGAATGAGCTGATACTCTATCAAGTTTGGGACCAAATATCGGTTTGATTTTTGTTGAACGTATATTTCTCATAAATGAAAGAGAGATTTGTGTAATATTTTTTTTTTCTTTCAGAAATGGGTGAATGGCTTGATGAATGCAGTCAACACTCTAATGTTTGTAAAATATCAAGAAAATGAAATATATTTTAATATAATTTATATGAAATTGTTGATGAAAACAGCAAATTGAGTTTTAATTCAACAGATTGTCAAGATGATTGTAATTGGATATTGTATATACAGTATGTGTGGAAAGTGCCCACAATTGCCAGCTCTTTGTGTTTGCCTTTCAGATGTTACTCCGTCCAGCAGTGCTCAGGGTGCACCATGGGTGTGCGGTGGAAGAAATCAGAGCCCTCCAAACACAGGAATCCCCCAGATCTCCTTCACAGAACCCGCCTCACCTGCTTCGGCTGAGATCCGGGATTGTACGGATGCCGATCTCGATGATGGGCCAGAATATTTGGCTATCGGAAATCTGGGGAAGCACAAACGACGGGATTCGTCCGGCTCAAATCAGAGCAATGAACTCACAGGCACTCAGGGGGCCACCCACACGGCTTTGGCTCCACCCCCACCGCGACGCTCCTCTTTCTCAGAAGCTCAGAAGAGTAAAGGGCAGAGCTCCAGGGGCCACATTCGCTCTCTATCCGACACGGGCATCACTCAGAAACAGAAGAATGGTGCGTACAAACAGTTGAACAGATAGCTGGAGGACTAAAAAAAAAGCTATTTTGTTTTACTGACTTTTATGTTGTGATGTTTGATCACGCATGAGCAAGCTGAAGCGATAACCAAACACACAATAGTAATGTCTTCTCTATCAAGTAGTGTTGGGAAGTCTGATTCATTTTAGCATATGAAGCTTCTTTTAAGCACACTAGGTTCATTCAAATGGTTCATTTCAGTGAACCAATTCATTTGAGTCATCCACTATTGTAAAATATCAGCAGCTGTGTTTGGCAGAAATTACCATAAAAATACAGTGACCATGTTACAGGCTTTACAGGATGCAAATTTGATGCCTGTATATTTTATGGTTCACTAAGTTTTTATTATTAGATTATATCAACTTGATATACTAACCTTCTAAAACTAAAAAAAAATCTGATTTACACTTTAAAACGTTTTGGTGACTACATATGGCCACATGATGACAAGAGTCGTCCAGAGTGACCCTTCGAGGAGCAGTAATTTATACACATGAAGATACACAAAACAACATCAGGGTAACTCATATGACACTAAAATAGTGCAATAAACTTTAATTAAACTACATCAAATATAATACAGAACACCCCAATGTACATAATTGATATACAAAATTAAGAAGAATAATAACTATTCCCATATAAGTTTATGAAATGTGATGGGTCATGCAGGGACTTCTGGGAATGCTCGATTTGTACTGTAATTTGAATAATAGTTATCGTAAAATGGTTGAGAAACTAATTTTTCAGTTAAAATGTGGATTTGAGCGAAGATTGTTCACAATATGCCCTATTTTAAGAGCATTATTGCTCAGCGCAATGGGCATGGCCATGAAGTTTTGGTATTTTTGTATAAACATGCGCTAAGTCTAGGTGTAAGAGGGTTTGGTGAAATTACACGCGCAAACGCTAATGGGCTAAGTCAAGTGCAATTTAATATTTAGGTTCTTCTCCGGTTATTGCAGCATCTGTGTTGTAGATGCTGCAATATATAGTCCATTCCCTGTCAAGGAGCAGCGATATAAACAAAGATAGCACATTCATAATTAGTTGCGAGTAAATGGACTGTATGCAATACATTTGAAAAATAGAAATATGGACTTGCGTTCTATTGTGCATTAACTGTGTTCTTATTGAATATCTGGCATATTCCTATGACAGTGACAGACTCCTTTTATACACATGGAAAATGTGATTCAGGATTTGGACATAGGCTTCGTTAAATTATAGAGAATTTAAGTGTTATTAATAATTTTCATCTACTGACAAACAAATCATGGATACTATTAACAGTGATTGTATCGGCACGCACTTATCTTCTACCGGCCGATTTTGAATTAGTAAAATTCCATTTATTTATCGAAACCCGAAAAACGTAACCAGAAATATTTCAAAATTCAAATTACACTTCAAATGAAAATAAAATATAATCAAAATAATGAAGGGGTCAGAAAAATCATACCAAATCCAAACATTTTACCCTCCCCAACTTCCACCAGCCTGCAGTGAATTAGAAATCACTCTACAACAACAGGAAAAATGGAAAAATACTGATAACTATAGATGTAGTGCATAATCTTTGAGCGTTGCTCAACATGTTCACACGAGAACTTGTAATATTTATTTGTAAATAAGTTAGAAACTTGTTTGTATAGCTATTTTATATATATATATATAAAATGTATATACACCTATCAGCCACAACATTAAAACCACCTGCCTAATATTGTGTTGGTCCACCTCATGCCAGCAAAACAGCACCAATAACATTCTTTTCTTCTCACCACAATTGTATGGTGCGGTTATCTGAGTTACCGTAGACTTTCTCTGTTGATCCCTCTCATCAACATGCCGTTACTGTCCACAGAACTGCCGCTCACTGGATGTTTTTGTTTTGTTTTTTGACTCATGTCATTTTGAACCATTCTGAGTAAATTCTAGAGACTGTTGTGTGTGAAAATCCCAGCAATATTCAAACCAGCCCATCTGACACCAACAATCATCCATGTGATTATCTAATCAGCCAATCATGTGGCAGCAGTGCATAATATCATGCAGATGCGGGTCAGGAGCTTCAGTTAATGTTCACATCAACCATCAGAATGAGGAAAAAAATTTGATCTCAGTGATTTGGTATTTCTGTAACTGCTGAACAAAAAACATCCAGTGAGCGGCAGTTCTGTGGATGGAAATGTCTTGTTGATGAGAGAGATCAACAGAGAATGGCCAAACTGGTTTGAACTGACAAAGTCTTCAGTAACTCAGATAACCACGCTGTACAATTGTGATGAGAAGAATATAATCTCATAATGCTATTCTGAGATGCGGGTTGGTGCTGTTTTGGTGGCACGAGGGGGACCTTCACAAAATTAGGCAGGTGGTTTTAATGTTGTGGCTGATCGGTGTGTATAATTACCTATTTTATTTATTTTTAATAAATAGCTGATTTATAACTTTTAAATGATCAGTAGCTTGGTTTCAGTTTCAAAGAAGCTTACCCAACACTGCATGCAAAGAAATACAAAACCCAAAAGTAAACTCTAATTACATCAAGTTAAATATAGGTAAATTTCTAGAGCTTGCTACTAACTGCTGTACCTTTTCTGCTCTTTTTCTTGCTGTGGGTGCGGGTAACACATTTTCTCTGCTTCAACTCTTTCTCTCTTCTCTCTGTATGTGAAGGAGGGGGTCACAGGAAAATCACCATTATTATCGAGGACCCTGTCGCAGGTTTGCAGTGCTTTAGTGCTGCATTTTATCCAACCCTCCATCTCTGTCACCCTCACATGGTTCACTTGTGCTGATTTTATTTTTTATTTGACATGTTTCTCTCATGTCATTTCATTCATGTTTTTTTCAGCTTTTGATTTCAAGCCATGAAACAATTATTATCCTGTGGCATTTAAAGTTGATGTTTTTCTTTTATTATGTGTACATTGTGGAACTTAAATTGACAGGTTTAAATTTGATTACATATTTCAATTAGTTTGGTCTGATTTCCTCTCATTTCCTGTCGTCTTTGCATTTTTGACCATTCTGTTAAAGTCCTCATGAAACATCTCACATTACGGAAGAAAAATGTATTATGCTCAGCATTTCTGAGTGAAACTGGGAAAACATTTGGATGGGATTTGATTTTATCAATTGGATCATGACAAGTACACATTACACATCAGAATGTAGTCAGTTGATTGGATAGGAGGGGTTGCAAAATAAGAGGGCTTGGTGAGGTCAGTCAAAAAGAAAAGTCGTTTCAGAGGCGGAGCAATTTATTACATTTTAATGACAGCACATCATAATGTGCACTGACAAATGGTTCACAGCAACACCAGGAACATGCTAGAATGAAGAAATAGGGTCAATTTTGATTTCATGTTGACTTTAAATGGAAATAAAAGTAGCAATTTCTGTGCTGACGAATATTCCAGCACTATGATGATAGTTTGTGTAGATCCAGTTTGGTTTCTAATGCAGAGAGGAAGGACACAGTGAATGTTTATTTATTTTTTACATTCTAATTTGACATTTTCATCAGTGTTTATTATCATGAAACCGATCCTGTAACTAAGAAGATGCATTTGGTAACTTAATCCTTATATCATATATTTGTGAATAATTTGGATTGTGTGTTTCTCTTTTTCTTCAGAATCAGTTGCGGATACACCGTGCTCGAAGAGCTGTGGTCCATTCTCACCACAGAGCAGTGACAGCAGCTCCCACAGTTCACTTTATATGGAGTCTAGTGAGTGAATGCATATTTAATACTAACACAATGCAAACACATTTAAAGCCACACTAGTTGCAAAATAAAGTCTGCCAAGTTAGAACAACTACCTGAATTACAAGTTTGTTGGATGTCATTTGAAAGGTCTTTTAGAGGGGTTTTCACACTGTGGCCCAGGTGACTGCAAAGGAGCTTGGGGGGTTCTGTTAAAAACTAAAAGTTTTAAAAGGAAAATGTATGTATGTTTTTAAGGAAAGGTTGACTTGTTACCTTTTAAGATATTCATTAAATTAGGGATGGACATTATTAAGTAAGTTTGTGGTTGAGTACTCTAAGCCACAAAAAGCGAGTAATTGATTACTTAAAAATGTAAATGTAACTTAAAAATATCAGGCATGACACTTACGTGAAATGTATACTTTTTGTTTACAAACGTTACCAAGAGTATTTCAAAATATGCTAACTTTTTAAATGATCAATTTGCATTAATTATGTTCTCATTACATTTAATTACAATTCTTAATGACTCAATTGTAACTGTGAGATTTGTTGAGAGATTCTGAGGAAAATATTGTATAATTCAGTGTTGCTACAGAAAGGAACTGCACATAGGAAAATAAATTGGCAATTCGAGTAGTATTTTAATAGTCCATTTAGCACTCCATTAGTCGATTACTTGTGCACATCCCAAAATGATAAATGGTCTGCACTTATTTAGTGCCTTTTTAAACTTAACGATATTCAAAGCACTTTACAATGTGACTAATTCACCCATTCTCACACACACACACACACACACACACACACACACACACACACACCAATGGCGGCAGAGCTGTCATTCAAGCCGCTTGCCTACCATTGGGAGCAACTTGGGGTTCAGTGTCTTGCCCAAGGACACTTCAGCATGTGGAGTCATGTGGGCCAGGAATCGAACCACCAACCCTGCGATTAGAGGCCGACCCACTCTACCAACTGACCCACAGCCGCCCCATCAAGATATTAATTTAAGTTGACATTATTGCCATTTCTTTCTTCTTTCTAAAGACTGGTTGAAATTCATTATATTAATTGTGATTTTGTTATTCTATAAAAGACACTTTGTCCATTTTATAGAAGTAATTATTTCATAAATATTCCAGAATTTAATTACATTTTCTTTATTTCATTTCATTTATGTTTATCCATAAAACTTATATCTACCACAAGGGTATCATTGGATGGTGTATTTGTCAGTAAAATGAGTATTTTCTTCCATGTGTACATCTAGATGGCACCCAGTACAACAGCGTGCCAGACGGATTGTTCCGCAGACCGTCTGAGGGTCAGAGTCTGATCAGCTACCTGTCAGAGCAGGACTTTGGCAGCTGTGCTGATCTGGAAAAGGCAAGTCGATATTCGATAGTCTTGACTGCCAGTATTGTTCTTATCTTATATGACTATTTATGACTCATTAATATCTCATGGCTGCAGGAAAATGCCCACTTCAGCATCTCAGAGTCACTGATTGCAGCCATCGAGCTGATGAAGTGTAACATGCGCAGGCCGTTAGAGGAAGCAGAGGAAGAGGGCGACAGCGACTCTGAAATCCAGCAGCTCAAACAGAAAATACGTATGCGCAGACAGCAGATACGGCACAGCCGACTGCATCCTCCTGGGACCTCTTGTGGTGAGACAATTACATGTCCAAAAGTGCCTACTTTAATATATAGTATCCCTGTGAAGAGGAGGAGGGAGTGGCTGGGCAGTGAGGACACACGCCTGATGCTGAATTGTCACCAGTTCAAGAGAGACACAGTGGCCATGTGTGTCTCTCTCTCTCTCTCTCTATCTCTTGAACTGTCGACTCCGGCTAGCCTTTATCCCCCTCCCGGCTGATTAGAACAATTCAGGCCCAGGTGTGCATCCTCACGGCCCTGCCACACCATCCTCCTCATCACAATCTCTAAAGCTTTATGTCAAAGAAATATGTGCTAGAAATAACATAATTACTCAAATCAGTTCCTACAGTTTGCTAACAAATGAATAGAAAATAATAGTAGTTAGTCTGAACTCTTGAGGTTCTTGAAGGTTAAGCACCTCCTTACTCTGACCATTTGTTGAAAGACTTTTTTTTAAGTTTTCAGGTTTCATTTTGTACCCTATTCATGGAACATACCATACATTTTTTGTCACTGTTTCCACAGGGGTCTCGTCCATTGACAGCGGCGGGTCGCGGAGGAGCTCTCAAGATTCATTCCACGCCTCTGACTCCGGCTCAGATAGAGAAGTGGAAGATATTGAGCTCAGAGGTAGGATGTCGTGAAGTCAGGGAATAGGAGGAAAATGCATGTTGATGTTCTTTGATTGTGATGCATTCATTTATTCCATATAATCATTCTCATGCTTGCCTTCATTACTCTTGTCATGTGATGGAAAAAAGTGTTTGAAATCATATGACCAGTTTCTAACTGATTACACTCATTTTTAACTGCTGATTTATAACTTTGGATCACAACAATTATTTTTATTTGTTTAAGAGGGAAAGAGCAGAAAAGTCAATGCAGGTGCAATTATACAATAATATATTATATTAGAAACATCATGAAACAGCATTCACCAATGCATTCAAATGTGACTCATTTCATAATATTTAGCTGGAAATAATGTGTAGACTGGGTAATTTAGATAAGATATTTGAAATATGTATTATATTTTTACAGCCAACTTATATATATATACACACATACACAGGATAGATAGATAGATATTTACTGATATTTATTTTATTTTTATTTTTTATTTTGCCACCATTGTTTCCATGTAGATTCCAGTAAAATTGTTGTTAAAATTAGTAATAAATGTAAAGTCTGCATTTATTTTTTACTAGAAAGTTTACAAATTTAAGATAAACATTTTCAACTTCTGTGAACACTTATAATTACACAAACAAATGGTTAAATCAGTGTTTTGAACTATTTCTATGAAAATGACAGTTTGAAAGAAAATGATCAGACTTCTCAAATCTATTACTGTTTTCGATAATGAGGTTCGAACTAGAGACCATACTATTGAAGTGGATTAAAGACAATGTTGTTGGAAAAAAGCATGCTGAGAAAAATAAACATTGCATTAAAAATGCTTACATTTTTGGGAGTGCAATTTCATACGTTTGTATATTTAAAATGTGAATATTAAAAGACAAATAATTACAAAAATATGCTTTTTTTTGCACACCTGATTTCACCACCGAGTGGTGAAGCCTAGCAGCAACAAGTTAAGATTGTGTGTTGTAGGGATGGAAAAATGCATCGATTACGAAATGTAATAATCGATTACCATTATAAATAAATACCCAATGCGTCCATCTCATATTACACGAACCTTCTCGCAACCGTCACAGAGTGGAGTATGCAAGATTAAAGGAAAAGAAAGCACACTTCGAAATAAAGAATGCTTATGCATTCAAGTTCACACTGCGACTCTAAATACTGTAAGATAAAATAAATGGATGGATGGATGGATGGATATAAATGTACAAATATATGTAAATGAATGATTATGGAGAGGAGGATGATGTCATCCGAATTCTCAAATCTTGAAGAATAAAATGCAACATTATTTACGTCTATCACAGCGCATAGCGGATTTATAGCCAAATGAAGTCTGAATTTCAAATCGCAAACTATCTTTACTGCGGTCTTTACATGTTACTCATAGACAGTTGTTCATTCTATGACCCTTGTGAGCATGCTCTATTCAAATCTGGATCATATCCACAACAAATTTGAAACACTGACATTTAAGAGGCGAATTTGCAAAGTGAAATATAATGGACCGAACATTACTTGTAGAATAAGAAATCTTATATATTAGAAATTAACTTTGGAGTTTATGAAATTTTGTGCAAACTGTTTTAATTTGAAATATTCACAGCTTAAATATACAACCATATGATATCGTATCTCCAACAAATGCAAGCACTCTTAATGCAATGTGTTTAATTTTCAATTAGTGCAATTCAGCATGCTCTTTTCTTTTTTCCCCTCCAAAGACATTTGTCATTTATATACTTTACACACCCTATATATTTTGTTGGCCGTAATGCTCTAAAGTCACAAGACAAGGATGTGGCGCAAAGCTAATCTTCTGTTTTTCTGGAAACAAACTTCACTGGCCACATAAAAAGCTCTGTAAGGTGATTTATGCTTAATTTTATCAGCAATATAATCTTAGCAAATATATTGTATCCCCCAGTCATAACTGGAGTTTTTGATTGGATCGCTATAGGATAAAACATGTTTGGCTATGCATTATTATTGGTTAATGTTATTTTTCCCTGCCCACATGGCATTGGTTTTGGAGAAAGAAAGATTTATTTTTTGTTTGGAATAAATCTTTATTTTGATGAATTTAGTTTATTCTTGAGAATAATGTGCACTGTCAGACCGGGGACAAGAGACCAGTGTGACTACGGTTAGGGAAATGACTGTGTAATAATGGATTTTGTGTTTATTGGTTGATTTGGACCTGACCTCACATCTTTGTGTCTCAGATGACAGTGATGGCCAGTCCCTGCTGGCGGTGTCTCAGAACGGCCTGTCTCTGTCTCTAGCGTC
The DNA here is from genome assembly GCF_025860055.1 of Xyrauchen texanus. Taxonomy (NCBI): domain Eukaryota; kingdom Metazoa; phylum Chordata; class Actinopteri; order Cypriniformes; family Catostomidae; genus Xyrauchen; species Xyrauchen texanus. The sequence goes on along the minus strand of NC_068323.1, from coordinate 22,248,673 downwards.
CCTTTTTTCAGGTACCAGAGACAGACAGGGGGACCAAAGGGAAGCCATGTCTCCAATCTTAGAGCTATGCTGCCTGCTTATGTGTCTGATAGACCATTTTAAATGAGCATGATGTGTTCTTAGGTTGTGGGTTGGGATGGGATGGGATGAGGTTGCTTGATTTTAGCTGATATTTTAGAGTTTTAGAGCAGCGGGCGATTGGCTTTTACTGCTTTTTCCTTGGCTTTGCTTGTTCATCCACACCTTCACATCACATGCAGTATGTCATTTTACTTGGGGCTGTGTCCATTTATAATCCTTTTTGTACCTTTCTGTGTTTTATTTTGGGTGTTGCCTACTAATCCCACAATCATTAGCACTGCTTCATGCATAATCAGAGGTGTGACTCAAAAGCATTGAAAATGGCTCTAATCCTCTTTAATTACCTAATTATATAAGTGTACAGTTTTCTAATCTTGCCTTTATACTTTGCTCATGCCATTGATCATCTCTCCATCTTCACTGTTGTTTTGTGTAGTGATAAGACAAAGGGCATTTGTCTGCTCTGGTAAACAAACAAGTTTCATTAGCCGATTAAAGCCAGTTTAGCTTTTTTGCTTTTGAGTCAGGCCTTATTTTAAACCTCAGCACACATTAACAATGAGCACTACATATACAACAGGTTTGTGTGCCATTTTAAATTTATTTGAAGGTCCCTTTTGAATTTCAGTTAAAATCCTAAATTTAATTGAGGTTGCAGACAGGACTCTGAATTGTAATTTGAAATTACATTTAAGGAATTGAAAATGCAATGAAAGAAATTCATATTGTATAAGTGCAGTTTTTAATAATACATTGCACTTGTAAATATGTTATCATTCACACAACAAAAATGCCATCTATAGAAATCTATTAAACTAAATAAAAACCTATACACCCAAATTAATCTATACATAAATCGGGGGACGTGATTAATTGCGTAAATTTGTAACAGTTAAAGGTTGGGCAAGGACGAGGCGGGAACCAGCTGAACAGTTAACATAAAGTTTTAATATCAAACTTAACTTAAACAAACATAAACACAGACACACATGCAAGGCTGTGTGCGTCTCTCTCTCTCTCTCTCTCTCTCTCTCTCTCTCTCTCTCTCTCTCAACTTGAGCTCGTAAGTATCTTTTAATATCTACATAATGTTGCTGGTTGTATCGAATCTCACCGGATTATAACATGAAAATCATAATAAAAACTAGCAAATTGCACAGAGCTCGCTGTTTACACGTCTGCTCTTCTCATGGTGTCACGTGACCGCCGTCAGAATTTATTTTTATAAATGTAACAAAATATTAACAGTATTGGAGTTGGAGAAATATCTGTAATAATTTCATAAAAATGCAGGGAATAAATTGGCATAATTAGTACTAAATTAATTAATTGTGATTTCATTAATTGATGATTAATGATTGTTTATGCTGTGTAGCAAAATGTACTAATGGACTAATTATATTCATGTGTTGAATTTCTTTGAATTACAATTCAGTAAATTCCTCTAACTGTAATTCCAGTTCACATTCCAATTTTAACATACTGTGGGTGTGGCAAATTCAATGCAAATGCACACTCATGAATTAAAAAAGAAATATTTTAGATTTAGCTAAACCTTTATTTACACTATATACTGCATATGTGTGCTCTAAACTATACACACTATATAATGCGTATGTGTGCTCTAAACTATACACACTATATAATGCATATGTGTGCTCTAAACTATACACACTATATAATGCATATGTGTGCTCTAAACTATACACACTATATAATGCATATGTGTGCTCTAAACTATACACACTATATAATGCATATGTGTGCTCTAAACTATACACACTACATACTAGTATATGCACAGACTTACACTGTATATAACCATCAAACATTCATTCTTGGTGCCTTCATGTCCACTATACTAGTGGTTATGAAGTAATACAATTGAATGATACCAGAAACATGTGCAAAACTGTTTGAAATAATTCAAAATGTATCCCAAAATTGCTGGGTCTGTATGAAATAAAAAATCAAAACAAAAAATTTGAATTATCCCTTAAAAGATTTTGGAACTGGCATAATGCAAAGCTAACAATTAAACAATGAAGTGGGGACAGTTTTTGGCTAATGACAATAATCTTAAAATGGCACATGGTTTGAACTGGCCTGGTTGATTTCTTGGTCTGTCACTAGTATATAGCTATCCTTATTGATGTTAATGGTCCATTAGCTAACTTTTTTTCCCATTTCAAACAGATGCAGATATCAAACGCAGGGCAACATCTAACAGTAGATCCTTCCTCAGCTCAGAGTCCATGTAAGTATTGTTCAAATGGATGTAATGGAATATACAGTATTTTTATTGTCCTTTTGTTTGGACGTCATTGTCAAATCGTGAGGGATTTGATCTTCAGCACATAACTCATCCCGCATGTTTGTGCTATGGAATTGAATGATACTTAAAATTGTGTTGCATGTTGTGGAGAGGTGTGCTAAAATTTAAAAAAATAAAATAATAGATTTTTATTGAAGGAGGAACCTGAGGCATATCTAGTACCAGAATAGAATATACTGTAGAAAAGAAAATGGCTCTTTTGGCACCTCGGCCAGTAGGCAATAATAACACCCTAGTAACCACTCAGAACACCTTAGAAACCACATTGCAACACCCTGGCAACCATCCACAACACCTGTGCAGAGTTCTGCACAGGCAAGCGCCACTCATATTTTCTTTAAAAATTGTAGTCCTAATGTTCTAGAAACCTGAATTTAGTTCTCCTGTTGAACATCGTTTTCCTTCTAAAACTTTACAAAACTGTGATTTATCATGTTTAAGAATGAATAGTGGTGAATCACAGTATTATTTCACTGCACAGCTCTCCATCCATGCTACAGTCCAACTCAGCAGAATCTGTGGCCATGGGTCTCCTCAGACAGTTTGAGGGCATGCAGCTGCCCGCCGCCTCAGAACTCGACTGGCTGGTTCCAGAACATGATGCTCCTCAAAAGGTAACACTCCTGTATTTGTATCCTTAAGCCTGAAACATACTCTACGCAATTACATGGATGCAAAAGCTTAAAGCTACGTAAGCTTGATTTCATACTTCATTGCGTTCCAAAATGTGCCGGTGTGCAGAACGCAACACAAGTATGCGTTGGATTCTCAGCATTGCCTCAAGTGGTGTTATTTTTTGTATTTTTTTTTAATCAAATACAATATATAAATCAGACACAATGCAGAACAAATTCACAGAAATTATGGGGTGTGACTATAAAACATGCTACAAAAAAATACAAAACACATGCACACAGTTGTACACAAATGAACTGATGACACCATAACACAGAGCAATTTTTTTTTTATTTTCGAATAAAATCTATAAATCGGCCACAATGCAGAACACACACAAACATAAATATAGGGGTAAGACCATAACACACACACACACACACACAGAAACTAACACAGCCAGAACGCAGAACACAACACACACATGCACAAAGAACAAAGTCTGAGTTTTCACAGTCCATTGCTGTTCATTTCTATTTATTATTGTTCATTTTGCATTTGCATACTTGTTTAGAGTATTTTTCTGGCTTAGTCATCAACTGCTGGGGTTTTTTAATTACTGATGCCAATAATCTCAATATATTGGCAAATATTGGTTTGTTATTAATCATTAAAGTTTGATGAAAATGTCTACACTTTTGCATTTAATTTGACAATTGTTTTTTGTTATTTATCTTAAAGCTTCTACCAATACCAGATTCTCTACCTATATCACCTGATGATGGCGAACACGCAGACATTTACAAACTACGTATCCGAGTTCGTGGAAATTTGGAGTGGGCTCCTCCAAGACCCCAGATCATCTTCAATATTCACCCTCCTCCAAAGTGAGACCTTCACTGTTTATGTGTTTCATTTGCAGACTTGTTCCTTTATTCACATGATTCTATAACTTGTCTTTGCATTTGTTTAAAAAGGAGGAAAGTTGTGGTGGCTAAGCAGAACTACCGCTGTGCTGGATGCGGCATTCGCATTGATCCAGGTACAAAACACATATAGATTCAACATGTAAGGGATAATGTACAATCATCCTGTCATTATTGAAAATGAAACCCTGACAGGCTGAACTTGTAATGAAAGGAGGATCTGACTGTGCATTATTACACTTCTTACACAACTGCTAAAACAAATGAATACAAACAAATATACATTAACGTATGTTGACATAATAGGTAACATTTAACAATTTCTGGATGGATCCACATTGAGAGACCAATATTTTACAATATAGGGCCTTAAGAGACAATAAAGATACAAAATGTAAAGTTTGTTCTGAAGCAGAATGTAAAAGGATATTAAGATATCTTTATTAATTCTAGAGTTATAGTCTGTCATAGTCTGTTACAACGTAGAAAGTTGTGGGCCTAGCAAAGAATGCGCCTAAAGATGAGCATTGCGGCAATATTACAGCATCAATCTATATATTATTAATAATCTGCAATCAAAGTTATTTTTTCTATAGTCTACAGGAAACTGGTTGCCTGGGTCAATGATCAAATATACGATTAAAAATATTTCACTGCTCAATGCTGCAATTGACCAGTCTGAAATTTAGTATTCCATATAATGGTGTTGTAAATATGCTTAATAAAAATGCCATTCAGATTACTTGAAACTTTGGGCTTTGGTTACTTACTATTAATTTCTCTTTGTAATAGACTACATAAAGAGGCTGCGGTACTGTGAGTATCTGGGCCGGTACTTCTGCCAGTGTTGTCATGAGAATACACAGGCCGTTGTGCCAGGAAAGATCCTCAGGAAGTGGGACTTCAGTAAAAGCTACGTCAGCAACTTTGCCCGAGACTTGCTGGCCAAGATTGCAGGAGATCCTCTCTTCAACCCAAACGACATCAACAGCGGCCTTTACAAGAAGGTCAAAGCTCTGGATATAGTGCGAGTATGTTACACTCTTGAATTTGTCTCTCATGAACATTGTATACATTCTTTTTTCTCCTTCAACTAAATTAAAGGCTCGGTCACATTTGCCTTTGCACGGCGAAGGGGGGGGGGTTCGCTGTCCTTTTCTGTATACCGCAGCCCCCTTCGGTATATCGCGGCGCCATTTTGTGGCCCATTCTGCATAACGCGACGGCTCATTTCAGCTTATTCAGCCCATTTTGCGGCTGTCCCACAGGCCCACCTAGTTTTCCTGATGGCCAGTCCGCCATATATCCCTACATATATCCCTACGCAAAGTTTGTGAAGTGCTTCAAGTTTAGTGAACTTTGAAATTGGAAATTTGACCAATAGTCGAAGCTGCTTGGTTTGGTAGTGCCTGATGTATGGGCAGTGCTTTGTACATAGCTACTTTAAAAATTCACAATGGATGAAGAAATCCTTTTTTGAGGTGAGTTCCTTTTATAACCCAGATTATAGAATGCAGCATTAAAGATGCTGCTTGGCAAGGAATTTTTGCAGGTTTCATGCTCTCTTATCATCCTCCGTGCCTTCTTCACCCCGCAAAATTTGGACGTGACCGTGACTAAACACATTTTCATTCCGCTTTAAAAATGGACACATAAATCGCAAGATCATCAATAAAGATGTTTTTTTCTTTAAATGTTGAAGACAATAGTGATAGACCGATACATCTGGCCATTTTGGTAGTTCACTTAGATGATTAACAGAAGTATCATCTTTCCCTTATGTCAGTTCCACAGTCTAGCAATAGATTTGTCAGTAGTCAAAACTTTGTTTTCAAGGATTTTTCTTTTCTAGTTTACGCAAATTCGAGTAACGATTGCGTAAAATAAGAGTTTGTTTCACTTTTAAAATGTTGTGTACATCTGATTTGCTGTTGTTAAATTGTATTATGTTTGTCGGCAGTTATATCGGCCATCCTGCTGTCTAAATTGGTATCTGCATCAGCCATTAAAAACCTATATTGGTCAACCACTAGTAAAAAGGAACCTTTGTTTGCTGTAACAATCCATTTAAATATTATACAGCAGAGGTCTTCAACTCTGTTCCTGGGGACCCACAGCACTGCATATTTTGGATATCACCCTTAAGCTGCGTTCACACTGCCAGCGACTTTGTCGCTGCAGGTCACTAGTGGCTGGGAGGTTAGGTCGCTAGTGGGCATTCCCACTACTGGTTGCCTAGTAACGTTTATAAATGACATTCACGAATGCCATTCCATTGCTGTTGACAGCGCATCAGTTTTCTTGCTGCTAAAAACAAACATTTTGGAGGGAAAAGACTAAATATAAATGGAATCAGTACATAAAATACTTTATATCAAAGATGAACGAGAAACAAGGTGCTGCTCTTTGCCATAGCGGTTGTTTATCTGCGGTGAAAACGCAAACGCCGGTCTGTCTGGGTCCACAAAACCTTTCAATCTCTGATTCAGCACGGTGATTACCACCGGCTGGTGCAGGAGATGCAGGTGGATGAAGTCCGGTTCCAGCAGTACTTTGACTGTTCCAGGCTTGACAGGACCCAGTTTGATGAGCTGCTCCCCTGATTACTGCAGGAGCTGAGAGAGAGAGAGAAGGATCACGTGAACTCTACCGTCTTCTCTCGTATTGGCTGTTGCTTCCGTAAGTCGCTCTTCATTTGAATAAAGTTAAACTTGTCTCAACTTTGTCGCGTCGCTGGACACGCCCACATCTGGTCGCCAATGGTCACGACAGCTCGTGTCGCCGGATGTCGCTGTGCTCTCATTGAAAATGAATGGGATGGTGTTGCTGTTTCGCTCGATGTTGCTGGCAGTGTGTACGCAGCTTTACTTAATACACCTGATTCAAATTCTCAGCTCATTTGCAGTGGCTCCATGACCTAAACTGGGTTTGTCTGCTAAGGGAGACTTACGAGCAGTGTTGTGAGTCCCTAGGTACAGAGTTGAACACCTCTGGTATTAAGTATATAGGGAGAGTGTTGTAACACATTTTGTTTTGACTTATATAACTTGGTTGGTTGTGTCACTTAACATTTATAAACTCAATAGCAAATCAAATAATAAAGCAAGTGTGAAATTGAACTTTCTTTCCTAAAATATTTATTTGGGCTGTAAATCTCTAAACCTTTATACTTTTTCATACTTAAAACATTTTCTGCAAACTGATGGTTTTACAACACTCCCTGGTCCTCCCTGGTCTCATATATATGATTTAATTATAAGGATATTTTATTTGTATTTTCATTTCACAGCTCCTTTAGAATGAACTGACACTTTCTGTTGCAGGCATTGAGAGAACAGCTAAACCACATGAAGAACCTCTTAAAAACGTGCCGTTTGGCTAAAGAGTAAGATTTATTTTTATTTATAGATTTATACTTTATGATGCTCGCAGTCATTGCATTAAAATCCTCTTTCTGTTGACAGGGTTTTAGATCAGTTTGACACACTTCCTGGACATCTGACTGAAGATCTGCACCTCTTCTCTCTCGATGACCTCACTGCTGTACGCAGTGGCAGTCTGGCACCAAAACTGCGAGATCTGCTCCGTCTCGGCTCCAGTCACGTCTCCGACTGTGTGGTGAGAATTACATCCAATCACATCCAAAGCTCCACTTCCAAATGCGTTTAAAATGGGGAATTGATATTTAATCAGTTTTACACTTTATCTGTTCTAGATAATCTGGTTCTACTGTATTCATCTCTTGTTAGTTCAACTTTTGCTGTATTGTTTTGTTCTCTTACAGCTTTGCCAGGCCAAGGGCTTCATATGTGAGTTCTGTGGAAATGACAAAGACATTTTCTTCCCCTACGAGCTGAACAAATGCCTGCGCTGTGAAGGTGAGACTGAGATTCTGTCGTAGAGTCGTGCTTGTGTGTTTTTTCTGTTGAAATGGTTGTAACACAAATCGGCGTTTGTTGTTTTGCAGATTGTCATGCGTGCTATCATAAGACCTGCTTTAAGAGTGGGAGGGAGTGTCCTCGTTGTCTGAGACTGGCCAAGAGGAGGGAGCGGATGGCGCGCAAGAACATGGAAGAGCTGGAGGACAGAAAAGAGGAGGAGGCAAGTGGCACATAGAAATAACCCCATGACAGCCCAACAGAATAGTGAATGTATGACTGATTCCCGTCCCAAATAAGCTGCTTTAAAAGCCCTACTGTGCAGCATAATGACTTAACAGCAAATAATAGTTTTAAACTGCAAATAATAAGCTTTTTCTTTTTAAGGATTGCCATGTTCAAGTGTGAAACTGCATTTATTTTTCGATTTGCCATATTTTTTTGTTGCCTCAGTTCAGTCTCCACCCATAAAAAGCCACTTTGTTTTAATCAAGAGGGTGGCAAGTCTTGTGTCGAGTAAACTTTAATGTGTTTATCAAATCAGTCATGTTTTTTTTAAAGTATCCACCTCTTGTTGTTTATATTTATTAGTATTAACATTACTGTCATGTGCCTATTTAATGACTGTTGGCTTGTGACAACTAGATTTTGAGAACGGCAGCTGAACTCAAAACAGGTGGTCTTGCACAAACAAGCGTTTTTTTCTCGAGAGGTTTCTCGAAGTGCCAGGCCCAAATTATTATTTTGAAAAGCTACAAGATAATTTGCCTCATTTATAAAACATGAGCAGAATGGATTTGTGTAAATCGTTTGTAAAACCATTCTTGCGGAAATTGAATATTGAATGCAACCGTAAAACAAAAGCAAAACAAATTTAGATAAATTATTCGTAAGACCATTTAATTTAACTCTGCTTGTTAATAAAACCATTCTCCCATAAACTTCTGAACGATTTAGACAAAGATTCACTCTGCTCGTTTATAAATCAACTCTTGGGTAAATTTCGATTTTACGAATCATTTACACAAATATTCTTTGTGCATGTGAAACCATTCTTACAGAAAATGTTTTTGTTTTATGAACGGTTTACGCAGAAATGAATTCTGTTTGTTCGTAAAACCATTGTTACGTAAATTGTCGTATTGAATCTGACAATTATCCTCGTTTGTGAAAAGGAAGCAAAACAAATTTAGGTTCGATTATTCGTAACACCATTGCATTACACACAAATTCGTTCCTTCTCCTTCATAAAACTATTTCGATTGTTTTGGTTTTATATATTATTTTACAGGAATTTGTTCTGCTCATTAATAAAACCATTTTTTGTGCTATTTTGTTTTGGACAGATTCGTTCTGCTCATTCATAAAACAATTCTTGCGTAAATTGTCCCTTGAATGACTTTTTGAAGGATTTAAACAGACATTTGTGCCCGTATTTCACAAAGGAGGTACAATTTATGTAAGAACGTTAACGAACAATTTACACAGAAATATTTTTCCTGTTCTAGTAAACAATTTTGCATTAACTGTTTCTAAGAACTATTTAAATAAATATGTGTTCTGCCTGTTCGTAAAACCATTACTGCGTAAATTGTAGTTTTGAATCGAATTGAACAATTTGCGTAAGAATAGTTTTATGTAAGCTTTATTTAGAAGTGTGTGCTTGTGTTTCACTGATGAGGTACAATTTATGTAAGAATGCTTTAACATTTATGCTGAAATTCATTCTGCTTGCTCGTAAAACCATTCTTACATAAATGTTTTGGTTTTATGACGTTTACACAGATATTCGTTCTGCTTGATTGTAATATCATTTTTGCATAAATTGCCGCTTTGAATTGAGTGCATCAATTTACGTACTGTAAAAATTGTTTTATAAAGGATTTACACTGAAATTTGTTCTTGTTTATGCTTTAACGAGCAATTTATACAGAAATGTGTGTAAATAATGCTATAACGAACCATTTATGCAGAAATTTGCTTTTGTTTCACAAATAAGGCCCAATTTTAGGTCTTATAACATTTTGCACCTACAAAAAAGGCACTTTGTTTGTATAGTTTCCTGATCTTTTCTTACACAAACTGTCTTTTATTTAATTTGCACTAGTTTCATGATGTTTGTGTGGTCGAGAATTGTATTAATGTCTGTTTGAACTGGAAAAGTTCCAACATCTCACAATGAATCTCAAATGATCTTTGAACAGCGGCCTTGATGCACATATCTGACCAATGAAGGTACGTGTGTAAAAAGACAATTGTACCAAAGTGTTATTTGCTTAAAAGAGTTTATTAAGTTGTAATATAATGCACTACATCATTTTGAACAAGTTAGTTTTAGCTGTTAATGGATATGGATCACGTTGTAGGAGAAAGATTGAACATAAAACCCCATTTGTCTGCTGCTGTGAGTATATTTGAAGCAATAACAACCATGTACTTTTCATTCACAATCATTAATAACTTGAATGCACTGACCTTAAGTATGTGAGATTGAATGAATGGAAACACTTGCTTTGATGTGGCTGCTTATGAGAGATAATATTAAGTTTAGAACTCTTTTCCTTTAATCCTGCTGATGATCTGTCTACTTGAGTGTATTGTTGCTAAATTACTGAATTGCCTTTTTTATTCAGGGGGTTTTGATGAGATAAAGTGCACTATTTGAAAAATGTACATAACATAATTTCTTATTGTTATGAATATGTAACTGACGATTAAAGATTTTTAAATTGTTTTCCTGTTTTGAAATCGTTATTGCTGTCATTCGTTAGTTTACCATACACATTTATGGTAGTGAGGAATCTTTCTGTTCATGTTGTTTGCATTTAAAAATCATTTGATTTCTTGTTATAGCTGATGTGTTTAATTTATGATGAATACACTACTCCTATCCCAGTTTAATGAGAGTCAACTACATGTAAACAATTATTAGGTCGACTTCTGGTGCTATTTATATTTAAACAGTCTGACATTTTAAATTCTGGCTCAACCAGTAGTGTTAGTTTGGGGCGGGACTACCGATTTGGACTAACAATGGAAGACGGAATTTGTTGGGAAACAAATTATTGTTATAATTATTATTATTTGGCATTTTTATTTGTTTTGATTTCCCAAACTCATGCCATTGGGTAAGCCAGTTCACTGTACACTTTTTTGGAAAGTCAGCCTACTTATAGTAGTCTGCACATATAGCACAATCGTTAATTTAACAATAATGATACAATATGCATGCTACATTATCACAATTGTGCCTCAGTGAATAGGAGAACAACATGAAAAAATCTATCTGAACACATTCTCTTTCCTATCCTTTGCCTCTCCCTATGGGTTCATCCAAATGCACCACATGCAGATGATGACTAGTGCATAGGCGGTGATTATCAGAAGGTAAATGCGAAACAGTAGGAAGTCCAGGATGTAGCCAACATGGCACCACTGGTCCTGAAGTTGATCTTCCCTTCGTAGAATACACAAATATGAGTGCATCTCTCTAAGATCCTTACTAATTTGTCGGAGTTCAGGCATATCCAGTGTCATGGCTCCCGAGGCTAGGGGAAATGAGCACATTTGTCATTCTTGTTATGTACACAGGTCTGGGTAGACACCATATTACGATAATGGACAATGGTGCATTGTGTCACTGCAAATTTTTGGGCCTAACGGGGTTCACCCCCCCCCCAGCCACCCTCAATTCAAACATGGCTTGAAATATGAAATATGTGTTCTTCCATTTCTGTGGCAGTAACAAACCTCAGTTCTTAAATGGGGCGACAGAGATATCTTCAAATGTTTTTATATGCATCAAATTACAATTAGCATCTACTAATGTCCATTTGACATTTTTGCTGCTCACTATAAAAAATTGCATATAAGAATATACAGTATGTATTGATTAACTGTTATGTAATGGGTGTCGTACTGTTATTGGCTGTCTGTTGATTGGAGGTTGACTCTGAGGGTTTCAAGACCCAGGGATCATCCTGTTTCTCTCCAAGTTTAGACAGGGGGTCATCAGGAAAACTGTAGCAAATGAGTTTAGCAATGAACCTCATCACCACCACCTTTACCCAGTGTGGCACCTCCCTGTACTTCATGTTGTTATGATGGAGAACACAGGTGATGAGGACCGTCTCCAGTAGACTAATGACCATGAGCGCCAGACACACCGAGAAATAGATACCTGAGGAGATCAAACCAAAGGCTTCTGTATTATGGATAGGGCATACTTTAGTTTAGAAACCACACTTCCATTTACATATCCCATAGTCTAGGGGGCAGGGTTGAGCTTACCTGCCTGGATACAGGTAAGTGTGAAAGGAAGCAGTTTGTGGGGAACTCCAAAAGAACTATTAATCATGAGTTGAATCATTGGTTTATTTTGAACAGTTTGATAAAACACATGTGGTAACTTGGGATAAGCAAAATAATTGTCTCCAGAAGGAAAAATTAAAAGTGTAATGCACACTTGTGATCATCAAGGTGTAACCAATTAATATTTGTAATTTTCCATCCACACATTGCCTCACACAGGTGTTTTTTTTTTGCTAGCTGACCTATTAAAGGTGTTCCATTTGCAGTGCTGGGCAGCAGGTCGTTCATAATGAGCAGAAAGACTGTGTAGCCCAGAATGAGGGTCATTTTGAAGGAGGAGCGGTCCACGCTGTGTGGTGGCAGGTAGAAGGACAGGATATCAATGATCATGAGGAAAGCGCTGGGAATGATCAGGTTCACCACATATAGTATCGGTCGTCGCTTTATCACCACCTGATGAATAGAAACAGTTTGCCTTGGAACATATGGATAGACTTAGTCAATCTGAAATGCTCTCTGCCTTGCACATTCAAGATTTCTGACACTGGGTTTGCTGGCATTTTTTTTGGAGCTGTGGGATGATGGAGGGGGTGTTGTAGAAGTGATGAGGTTGGTCTAATTCAAGTCTTCTGGAAATTAGTTAAATCACTTACAAAAAGTTACAAATATAGTGGGAAGATTGTGTACCACCAGTATGCTTTAAATAAGGCCAGAATTAAGAAAAAATCGATATTTTCATCATTGGAACGTAGTTCAATGGAAAGGAGGAGGCGAGAACCATCTTGTCAATATAAATAATATTATAATAATAAACTTAAAAGACAACAACACACACATGACGGACATGTCCGTAAACGATCTCTCTCTCCCGCACAATCCTCCGCAGTCGGCCTTTATCCCTCTCGAGGCTTGATTAGCCTGATAAGGGACCGGGTGTGTAGCATCACTACCCGGCCACGCCCTCCGGCCTGCCACAATCATATATGTTATATGTGTGTTAAGTTAAAATTGTCAAAAAAGCATGATGAGAAACCTGCACTCTGTTTCATTCTTTTCTCTGCATCTAGATTATTTTCAGTGCTGTTGTCTCAAAGATTCAACATTCTAAACAAGCTCAGGCTGCATAGAGGGGACTGTTGCATTGTTTCATTTTATTTCAGATTGTTCTGCATCAAGTTGCCAAGGTAAGGGTTTTCCTTTCTGCTCTAGTGTCATAAGGGGCTGCCATGCCTTGTTAAAACAGTGTATGTTTACGGTTTCAGTACTGTTTCGAATGTTGCTTATGTGCTTACATAAAATATAGCCAATTGCAACAGTACTTGCGAAGAAATGAGATAGTAAGCAATTTTGGGTTCAGCCACACGGTCTCGGGTATGGGTCGGGTTTCATTTTAAGGCATGTGCAGACCTTTCTCACAGGCTCCCTAAATTTAGACTTCATTCACCAGTTTTCTATGTTCCTCTCTGACATTGTGTCTCAATGTGATAGACTGCTAATTCTTAACATTCACCTCAGATGTCCATCTAAACCTCTGGTAAAATATTTTTATGTGTTTTAGGATCACTGAATCCTGTACATTCAGTCTGGTCCTACTCATAACTTGGGTCATACACTAGATCTTGTGATGTCTTCTGGTTTTTCTGTAACTAGTCTTGAGGTTTTTGAAACTGGCATTTCATTATTCTGTTGTTTCAATCTGTTTGTTCTTGTCCTCTACCTTCCATCTCTCAGCCCTTAAACATCTCTCGTGCCATTAACTCCTCCACTTTTTTCAGATTTCTCTGCTCTTGTTATTGGTTTGTTTACGAAGGAGCTTTTTTTAGCTTTTAATAAATCATGCTCTATTACTTGGTTGCTCCTTTTAAGCCCAGGAGAGTTAAGGGGAAAAGTAACGTCCTGCCTTGTCTTAATGGTATATGGTCTGCACTTATATAGTGCAGACCATATACAATTTTTTTTTTTAACCTTAATGGTATTCAAAGTGCTTTACACTGTAACTCATTCACCCATTTACACACATTCATACACCATGCAAGGTGCTAGCCTGCCATTGGGAGCAAGTTGGGGTTCAGCGTCTTGCCCATGGACACTTCGGCATGTGGAGTCGTGTGGGCCAGGGTTCAAACCACCAACCCTGTGATTAGTGGCCAACCCGCTCTACCAACTGAGCCACAGCCATCCAGGCTTTTAGACAAGAGTGCAGAAAAGCAGAGCACAAGTGGAAGAAAGATAAAATCAAGGTCTCATATGACATTTTAAAGGCATGTCTAACAAGTTATCAGAGATCAGTGAAAGAGGCCTAATCTAAATATCTCTCTAAACGAATAGCTGATAATGCTAATCTGCCTAATTGATTCGATATATGCATAGATTTGATTTATAGAGTGCTGTTTTGTGTTACTTTTCCTATTTGACTGTGGTAGACAGTTTAATAGGTCTCGAAGAAAAAAGAAATGCTGAATCAAATCTTTGTCTCTTGGTATAGCTGTGGTACAGCTTTCTCAGTAAAAAGCAGATGGGATGGTATGCTATGCCTGGGCTCAATTGTGTGGATCATTTACCGAAATCCTTCATTATCAATGACGCTGTAGGGGCGCAGATCTTTTCATCACCCGTTCAGAATTGGCTCAGAAAATTGGTGCAGATTGCGTTGACCTGAATGTTTGCTACTGGAGGTTTTTGTTCCGCGTCTTTCATCACTATATGATAGCATTCATGTCCTCATGAGTCCTCAGGTTTGTAGTGCTCCCAACATACTTCACCTTCGCTTACAAGACAAATAAGTCTTGTCAAGCTCCTTCTTCCCCTGGAGATGATAAAATCCAAAGTTTGTCCAAATGTTTGCCCTCGCTGAAAATGGGGCAGGATGCATTTGTTTTTCCTCGTCCATTGCTCGTGGATACTCCACTGCTGTTGCACTTCCTGCTCATGGCGTTAGGGATGCGCTCTCTAAACTGTCCAGGTGCTGCACTGCACTCGCAGTTGACTTCCACATACTACTGTAACTCTCTGCATATTGGCCTTCCTTATTCTGCTTTACCTCGTTATCAGCTTGTGCAAAATGCGGCAGTTAGATTTTTAACAGGGACAAAAAAAGAGGGTACTTGTTTTTAATACACATATCCTGGTACTTGCGTCTCTTCATTGGCTTTCTTTTAAGTTCAGAATTGACTTTAAAATTCTTATGTATGTGTATAATGCCATTTCTGGTCTTGCTCCACTGTATATTAATGACCTCCTCCACTCTTATTCTCCTCCTAGAATACTCAGATCTTGTAATCAATTGCTTCTATCCATTCCCCATTGTCGCTGTAAGGCAAATGGTTATCAAGTCTTTTCATATGCTTTACCAAAGGCTTTACCGGCTTTGCGTGGTCGTGACATGTGTTGAATGATTGGATTCCTTTCTCACCCAGAAAGTGATGATGTCCCATTGGTCTATACCGAAAGTCAGAATGTCTGCATCACCCAAGATTACCACCAGCTCCCACTCTCCACTGGCCGCCAAGTAACGCTTTGAGTTCCCTGTCATCTCCTCAAAGGACAGAGCAGGGCTGACACGGACATCCCTTACTGAAGATAAAAAGGTGTTAGAATTACAAGTACATATGTAAAGGAAACTGCCTCATGAATGAACTAAATTAGTAGCACAATAATTTACTGTATGTGTACAAGGACATACTAAGAACAAGCACACACTACAAGATACAGAGTGCACATTTAAAGACTGACAGTTTATTGTTTTCTGTTATGTTGGTAACTAATTCTGCCCTACAAAGCAAAAATGCAGTAACTACGACAACACTGAAAGTTTTTTGATTGTCCAGTCAAATGTGGATTCTAAAATGTTTTGAATATGGGCATAGATGAGCCAAACCGTTCTGTCACAGGACATATCATAGTCTGAATTGTACAGTAAGGATGAGAACGTGGTTGGGGAGACGTGAGGAGCAGTTTGATGTGTGGGATTGCTGCTTAATCACTTGTCAAGACAGCTAGATATCAACTGGTGGACTAGATGTCAAATCAGTTTAAAATGTGAACACAAGAAGTGTGTCGATGATGGGCATGGGAGCTGGGAGTTAGTGACGATTTGAAGCTTCTTGTGACCGCTCACACACAAAACATGACTTGGCTTCAGTCTTGTACTGTAGTGTTCGCTAACCTTAAGAGGATCATAAAACATATGAAGGGAAATGGCTCAGCAGTAAATAATGATGCTCTAATGCTTATATTGCAGAAATAGGGAAAGCTTTGTTACTGGTGTGCATGTAGGAGCCGAAGGTGAAAGAGCAGTTCTGTATGTCGAAGGGGAAACTGAAGATCTGTAGATTACAGGCGCTAACCAGCCTCAACATCCTATCGTAGCGGATGTGTCCTGTGTGGTTCACGTACACGTAAGGGCAAGCCTGAGATACGTCATCATCCACACTGAACAGGAGGTGAAACAGATATATAGTACATGAATGAACTGATCAAACAAATTGACAATTGAACAGAAAATCACCAATCGGATCACTTTACAAACTCAAATGTTTCACCAAGACAGCAGTGATATTATAGAAATATTCCGGGTGCAATACAAGTTAAGCTCAATCTGCTCCATCTGAGCTGTAAAGTTTTGTAAATCACCCTGTTTGTATTGGGATGAACTTTTGGTTATGAGTAGTGTAATTTCATGCAAACTCTGCAGTTATTTACGTAACATTCCTTTCTCATATCCTTGCACATATTGGGTGAAAGTTCCCAATGTTTACCAGCTTTACATGTTTATGACAGGAGTTGAAAAAGTGTGATAAAATTTACTTAAAAAGTTATATTCAATCTATCACATTTTAACACATAAAATGTCAGACATCTTTGAATCAATTTGAATGGTCATCTTTTCCTTGTTTCACTCCACTGATGTTTATATTTAGGGTTGGGGTTTGGGTTAGGGGGCAAAGTTAATAAAATATGCATTCCTGTTGACTGTATTGCATCATTTACAATGAAAAACAATTAGCTTTTGGCATCACTTTGGACATTTCACCTGAAAACTTGGGCTCAGATGTGCTTGACATGTACAACAACACTTCCAGCTTCGGCCACTGATGACCTACTGTGTGCTGAGTGACTCCAGCCAGGTCTCCTAAGCAACCAAATTGGCCCGGTTGCTAAGGAGGGAAGAGTCACTTGGGGTAACCTCCTCATGGTCGCGGTTAGTGGTTCTCGCTCTCAATGGGTGCGTGGTAAGTTATGCGTGGATTGCGGCGAGTAGCATGAGCCTCAACATGTGGAGTCTACACGGTGTCAAGCACAATGAGCCACGTGATAAGATGTCGGATTGGCGGTCTCAGAAGCAGAGGCAACTGAGACTTGTCCTCTGCCACCCGGATTGAGGTGAGTATCCGCGCCACCACGAGGACCTACTGGTTTTTGGGCATTCCACAACTAGTGGGTTTTGGGCATTCCACAACTGGGAAGAAAGGAATTAATAATTTTGAATATTTTTCAATTGCGTCATCTCAGTGCACGCTTGTTAAAACTTAAATGGAATAGTTTTTAATGCTACCAAAATGTCATAAAATCAGTTTCATGAATCAAACTACTTTTTTATTATAAAAACAAAAATGTAGAATCATTTTAGAAGCTAAGACATTATCTCTGCATACACAATTGATGTAGAACGTTGCTTGGAGTCACTGATCCAGATTCTGCTTTTCTCATCCCATTCTCCCAGTAACAGGGAGATCTAACACGGAGCAGTTCAGCTGTATAAGTCAGTGAATTGAGCAAGTATTTCACCCTGTGTATCATGTCATGTCCAGTGTAAGACTAGTCTTATAATCCGTCTGCCTAAACGCATTTACTGATTTTTGCAGTGTGTATTAACACATGAATCAACCAAATGTTGACCTCATATTACGCTAAAACACAAAATGCGCATTAGCGAGTTGATTGACAGGCGATGTCTGTACCTTAAAGGTGTTTGACATCTTTCTTTTGACATCTATTGACTGTTGGGACTGTAGAGCTTCTTGATTGGATGTTCCAATTTCTCCCATTCATTTAAATAGAAGTGACTCGTCTCTCTCTGCTAAATAGTCTCTGGCCTCACACTCTATAGAAATACAATACCCATCATGCACTATGTCTCCATCCCAAAGTTTGCACAGTTTTACTCCTGATTTCTCATGATACAGGACAGTAGAGGTTTACAAATGCAACGCTTTACTAGTAAAAAAGTAACTTTGATATTATGGTCTAGAATAAAAAGTATTGCGTTACTTGTTACTCGAAAAATAATCTGATTACATAACACAAGTTACTTTTATTGCGTTACCCCCAACACTGGCTGGGACGTCACGTATTTTGGCCAAATGATCCCGTATTGTAGCTCAGCACTTTCACCCTGGTTGGATAGTGAAATATTCAGAAATTAAGGTATTGTGTGCCGTATTGAAGTGGCAGCGAAAGGGGAGACCCGCATCCGATACTTAAGTGCTCAAAATGCTTGTGCTGAAAATTGATAAAATAATCCTCATAGATATCCATTGTACTGTAAGTGCAAAACATAAATGCAGAATGACTGCATAATAATTTTTAGAGGGGTGAAGTTTAATTTAAGTTCAATATTTATGAAATATTCGCTTATAGTGCATAAGAGACCATCTAAAAAGTCCACAAACTGCTAAATTGTCACTGGTGTCCAAGTGTTCAATGCAACTGCCTTGCATGTTCTGTCTTAAACACTTATTAAAACATTTTTTAAACATTCTAAAGATTGTAAATTGTATGTATAACTTACAGGACACATTAACTGAATTAATTAATGAACACTTGGACACCTCTGACGTTTTAGTGCTGTGGGTGGAATTTGTAGATGGTCCCTTACATGCACTAATCAATGAAAGCCCATAGGAGCAATTTTAGCCATAATTCTCCAGCTACAACAAGTGTTGACCAATTGAGTTCAATGTTTTATGCCTGTATGATATAGTCATATATTCTTTAACCTAATTGTGCTAATGATATCATTGTAAAACTGTCAGATAGGAGAAATCAAATAACGAGCCAACAACTAACTTCTGGAGATAAGGTAGATGTTTCAGCGTTACTTTAGCATATTTGGACATGCCAGCTCCAGTTTAAGTTCTACGTAATGTGGATTATATGAGCTGGTGTAAATGTAAGTGTAAGTTAAGTTACTTTTAGAGTGCTCTTTCCAACATTATTATCACGAATCCTGATCTGATCCGATCACACCAAGCACACTCAATAAGGAATGGACGTTGACACTGACGGACAAAATAATGGTAGAAATAAAACACATTAAATCCATCTTATTGGTCTCATATAATTACAATGCATTAAACTTTTTAACTCATAGTAATTGAGATAGATACATACATTTAAAAATGTACTTGTTTCACAGGACTATTTAAAATGTAGCCTACTGATTAAATTCTAAGCTAAAATCTTAATGTATACCATCATTCATTTTACCCAAGAATTTGACTGTATTAGTCATTCTAAAGAACAGCATGGCAACATGGCTTAAAATTTGTGTGTAAAAGCAGAATGTTAGGGTGTATTGACTTACTGAATTTTTTTTGACTTAAATATTGTAAATCTTTGGTTGTCTTTTAAAAAAAATTGCCTGTCTGCAAATATTAAAACAGCAAATGATATATGATAATGATAATGCAGTTGCCCCCCTACAATCACACCCGGCCCCACCCTGCCCCCCAATCAAAATGGTCTAGAACCGCCCCTGTCTGTCAATTGAGTTTAAGTTGTATTTAACCTGGAACATTCCTTTAAATAGAGAGCAAATAGAGAGACTTTTGCTTAAACTGTATGCTTTCAAGATATTTCTCCTGAGAAAAAAACAACAACACCTCACCTGTGCTCAGATTTGCCAAGATACTAAAGTTTACAATCAAAAGTTAGAGATCTCAGTAAGAATATTTCACATCAAATTCTTCACCAAATGATCTGAGCTATACACCATTCACAATATTTTCTTTGCTCTGTATTCTTACTCTAGTTTACCAACAGTTGCATCATTTTTGTCTATTTAAATGAATGAGGAAAATCTTCAATTAAACATGAATTCTCCTGGGAATGATCTCTGAGCAATACAGTTTCCTTTGGATTGTGTAAAATTTCCACAAACTCTCCAGAAGAGGGAACTTACAATTCATAAACGATAATGTCAGGCATCCAGAGATCTCTTACGGGAAGGGAGATTTTTGTGATTCCATCACAGCGTTCTGGATCCCAAATTAGGAACTCATGAAACCAGTACTATAACAAAACATGAGCAAAAAGCAGATTTGTATTATTGCCCTTTCTCGAATAAGGTACAAAATAAGGTCTGAATCTCTTTTTTGAAAATTAAATCTTTTTTTTTCTCCAGCAAATGTGGTATAGTATGTGCTTAGCCTTACCAAAACAGACATTTGATGTGTTAAAAAGAAGGTTGGACAAACTTCAGAATTTTAGAATCGACTCGTTTTCAATTCATGAGTTGGAATTTGAATTGAACTGGCCACGCCACACGGGAAGTTGAATTGGAACTTGAATTTGAATGATGAGAAGGGGAATTTACTGAACTGCAACTCGAAGAGATTCAACACCATTTATGTGGTCCAAGACACATTGTATCACATAAATAGTTACGTTATTATTTTTATCCAAGTATGCCAATTTGTTCCCTTATTTGTAGAATTATTTTTAACTTATTTGACATAATTTTCTCTGAAAATAAACAAAATCAACAACAATACCATCAAAATAGATTTCATTTTTGCCATACAGCATCAGAAATGGTCCACCCAGGGCTTGAGTAGCTCAGCGAGTATTGGCACTGACTACCACACGTGGAGTCGCAAGTTCGAATCCAGGGTGTGCTGAGTAACTCCCATCAGGTCTCCTAAGCAACCAAATTGGCCCTGTTGCTAAGGAGGGTAGAGTCACATGGGGTAACCTCCTCGTGGTCGCTATAATGTGGTTTGCTCTTAGTGGGGCGCGTGGTGAGTATGGCGTGGATGCCGTGGAGAATAGCATGAAGCCTCCACACACGCTACGTCTCCGCGGTAACGCGCTCAACAAGCCACGTGATAAGATGCGCGGATTGACGGTCTTAGACGCGGAGGTAACTTAGATTCGTCCTCAGCCACCCGGATTGAGTCACTACGCCACCACGAAGACTTGGAGCACATAGGGAATTGGGCGTTCCAAATTAGGGAGAATAAGGGAGAAAATTAAAAAAAAGAAGAAGAAGAAGAAAAAAAGAAATGGTCCACCTGTTGTCTCAGATAACTTCATAAAATATATATTCAATTATATATTCCTGGAAATTAAGTGTTCTTCCACCACGGTCTATAAAATGAAAACGTATTAAATATATTGAAATAATTGTAATGTAAATCTCTGTAGTTATTATATTTTATTATATTCATTATTGATTATTAATACCGTAAAAACATTATTGCAGCACTTAAATTATTTAAACGTTTCATGGCATTTTTGTTAAATTCATCTTCATACAAATTTTACCTAAATAACAAATACAATTTTTAAATAAAAAAAAAAAAAATATATATATATATATATATATATATATATATATATATATATATATATATATATATATATATATATATATATATATATATATATATATATATTTATTGATTCAGATGATTGTACAGACAACCTATATATTCTGTAGTGTTTATGCATAACCATAAACTTACCAGTCTGAGCCAGAGGAAGGTGGTTAGAATCTGTGCTTTTTCATTCTGCAAAACAACAGACCAGTCAACAAATATTCAGATGTGCACATAAATACACATCTGCTGATTCCCTGTAGTCACTCACCACTCCCAATATAGCGTACAGAGTGAAGGAGATGTTGGTGATGGTGGGATCACTGAGGTTGACAGAAGGTCTGAATGATTTCCTGTCAATGACTTCCTGTAGAGAATCATATGTGGGTCCGCTTTGTCCATCTTCGCAGCGAAGCATGCTCAGACATGGTGATGCTTAAGGTCACAAAGACCAGGGAATCTAACTTAGCGAGTTTATTTGAAAAGCGTTTTGAACTTTTATTAGTGCATATTATTTGCAGTCAGTTTTTGTACAGTGGCCGACAAAAGTATTTGGAAACTTGTCTTTGCATTAGCTAACAAAGTATCAAACCAAGTGGCAACCTTTTAAAGATGCACACTGATCACGCAAAACATGTCAGATAAGAAGTTTGTTGGTTTTTTCGTTTTTTGAAATGATGAAATCCAAGTATATTTTTCTTGTTTGCTAATTGTTATTCTGATAATAAAATTAGCATTAGAGTTACATTAGAAAAGAAGACACAACAGAAACATCTTCATGAGTGATCTCAGACATTTGGACCCTACTGTATGTGTGCCTTAACAGGAAACATAAAGCTGTTATTGATCTATTATGAGAATAATTACAGCATTTATAACTGACATTTTCAACATAAAACTAAAGCAAATAAAATAAGTACATTATACAAGAAGAACTTCTTTTGCAATCTCAAAAATCTCCTGCAATCCATCACAAGTTTTAATGTGTCATTTCTGTGCAAATCATCATATTGGTATAGAATTCACAAAATTACAACTGACCAAGACATGCGATCCATGATCTATATTCTAAAGGTGATGTGTCATTCATTACCTGTCAGAAGAACAAAACATGCCAAAAGAAGAAAATAGCAAAGATCTCCCATAATGTAACAAGTGTGGTCAAGATATCCTTTTGGTTAATTGTCCACAGTTGACATCATACTGTTTTCTTCTTTAGGTAAAATGTACTTTAATATCTACTCTGAACTGGCATCACCATGCATGTTAAATGTTGTTTAATGCTGTTTAGCAACTACAATAACCACTGATCTTGTTTATAAAGCTTTGGCTCAGTTCAGCTGCACTCATTAGCGATCTTCCTTGTTTTTCCATGACAAGAAAAAAACATGTTCAGTGTCACACATTTAATTAGACAAAAGAACACTTGTGGATTCACACTTGAGCTACTGTGGTTCTTCAAGATGTTTTTTTTATTGATACGAATTGATATATGAGAGAGGTTAACATAATGAGAGCAGAGGATACTCTCCATTTCTAAATAACATTGTTACAAACTAATAACAAAGAATATTCTTTATGAGATTTACAATATATATCTATATTTATAGTTCATACTGTATATGACCACTATAAAGATTAATCTTGTTTCTTTAAGCAAACAGATAGATAGATATATAGATAGATATTTGATGGATGGATGAATAGATAGATGGATGGATGATAGATAGATAAATGATGGATGGATGGGTAGATAGATACATGATGGATGGGTAGATAGATACATGATGGATGGATGGATGGATGAATAGATAGATACATGATGGATGGATGGATAGATAATGGATGGATGGATGGATGAATAGATAATGGATGGATGGATGGATGAATAGATGGATGGATGGATGGATAGATAATGGATGGATGGATGGATGGATGAATAGATAGATAGATGGATGGATGGATGGATAGATAATGGATGGATGGATGAATAGATAGAGTGATAGATAGATGATGGATGGATGGATGAATAGATACTGGATGGACGGATGGATGGATGGATGAATAGATAATGGATGGATGGATGGATAGATACTGGATGGACGGATGGATGGATGGATAGATACTGAATGGATGGATGAATAGATAATGGATGGATGGATGGATGAATAGATACTGTATGGACGGATGGATGGATGGATGGATGGATGGATGAATAGATAATGGATGGATGGATAGATACTGTATGGACGGATGGATGGATGGATGAATAGATAATGGATGGATGGATGGATGGGTAGATAGATACTGGATGGATGGATGGATGGATGCATGATGGATGGATGGATGGATAGATGGATGCATGATGGATGGATGGATGAATAAATAATGGATGGATGGATGGATGAATAGATACTGTATGGACGGATGGATGGATGGATGGATGGATGAATAGATAATGGATGGATGGATAGATACTGTATGGACGGATGGATGGATGGATGAATAGATAATGGATGGATGGATAGATACTGTATGGACGGATGGATGGATGGATGAATAGATAATGGATGGATGGATGGATGGGTAGATAGTTACTGGATGGATGGATGCATGATGGATGGATGGATGGATAGATGGATGCATGATGGATGGATGGATGAATAAATAATGGATGGATGGATGGATGAATAGATACTGTATGGACGGATGGATGGATGGATGAATAGATAATGGATGGATGGATAGATACTGTATGGACGGATGGATGGATGGATGAATAGATAATGGATGGATGGATGGATGGATGGATAGATACTGGATGGACGGATTTATGGATGGATGGATGAATAGATACTGGATGGATGGATGGATGGATGGATGAATAGATAATGGATGGATGGATGGATAGATAGTCTTATGTATAAATTATTTAAAGTTTTAGCATATGTAATTAAATCAGCTATAAAAAGAAAATAAATCCACAGTAATTAGTTTAAGATGCATTATATTAGCAATTTTGGTGTCATTCAAGTGATATAGGAGATTAAATTGCAGGGAAGAACATACTATGACTTTTTACCATTACTATATAAATGCAGCCACAGAACCATAATTGTGATTGAGCTCACAGTGATAAAGATTAAATACAGGCTAAAGAGAGCACGGTCAATGACCTGACCAAAGAGGATCCATTCATCTGTTCTGTTGTCATTACTGAAGTGCTCTTCAACCTGGTGGCGGATTGCCAATAAATCTTTACTCATCTTCCTCATTTCCTCGAAACACTGTTCCTGGAGACTTATTGGACCAGATTCTGATTTTGGCTTTGGGATATCAGTCATTGTGTTCTCATAGACAGTGATGTCAGAGCAGTTTGCTGTAGGTGAGAAATAAGAAACATTCAAAATAAGAATTGACTTAGGCTAGACAGTTGCGAACCGTACCCTTAGTCCACATGAATGGAACCCCACAGTAGGGATGTGCCCAAAGCCAAATACCTTATTCAGAGAGGCACAAATAATGACTTCAAAAGACTTTCTTTCTTCTTTTTTTTTTTTGCTTTTCACTTCTAGAAATATAGAGGTGCTTTTGTCATTTATTCCACTGCATTTATATAATTCTGCACATGTAATTTAACAAAATGATGTCCTCAACATTATGTTAAAGAATATACACACAAAAGCCTCAAGTGTAGGCTATCATAAAACTTCCCGATAGATTTACGGTGCTTTCACCTGTTTGTAGGCAATATTCATCTCTTTTTATGTTTGTATTTGTTTAATATTCACTGCCAAATGTGTGCTTGACATTTCACAATTGCTTGACACCTTGAGCCTTCAGAATAAGGTTGTTATACATGCAGACTGCATAGACATAAACAAAAATGTCATATTCATCTGGTAAGAATAAACAAAGAATATATCAATAATATAATAAAATAATAATAATCATAATTATTATTACTATTATTATACTATTTAATTATTATGATTATTATTATTATCAAAAGTTAAATAGGCCTATCCGATGCATATTTTATATACAGAAACTATAAATGTAAGAGTTACATTAATATTAGTTTTGCGCACTTCCGGTTAAGCCACGCCCACATCGGGTTCCATCCAAATACAGTGATGGATACAGATAATTTTGTCATACTAACAAATACAGATATAAATACAAATAATGGCTGCACTGTACATCCCTACCCCACATTAACATTTTCAGGTGGACTAAGCTGTGTTTCGCTGGTGTGCACCCCAGTTTGGAGAACAACTTTTACACCAATGAAACACATCAAGCAGATTTCAGTTTGCACCAAAAGCTCTCATGTGAAAGCATCCTAATAGTCTGCCAAATGGAGTCTTACAATTGTGATCACAAGATTTATTTTCCATCCTAACAAGTCGCGCTAGATATTTCAGAACCAGAATCCTGATCCACTTCGGTAACGGAGGATAGTTACTGGAACCACAGAGGATATTAGTGATGAGAATAGTCTCAAGGAGACTTGCCACCATCAAGGCCATGCAGAGAGAGAAAAACACATCTAGAATAAGAGAGAAAAGTAGAAACAAAAATAAAGATCCTCTCCATCTTCTAAACTTAAAATCTTTATCTATATTTGAAGTTAACCTATTGGCTAACTGCTCTGCTGAAAAGATCAAAATAATTTGATTCTGGTCCAGGCAGTTTATACTGGTTTCTGGTGCTGATCTATTTGTTAACCAACAAAAGCTGACTAACCAGGATTAACTTTCTGATGAAGCTGGTAGACCAGAGTTGTCTTGATGGGGACAAGCTTCGAAAAATCTTTGAAGGATACCAGCATGCCAGCAAACATATCATTAACTTCTATGATCATTTTACACAGAAACCTATAGTGTTCAAAGACTTTGTCCTGTAACTGTATGCTGGTGACCATCTGACCTGGTCTTTTCAGCAGAGTAAAGACATAGCATAAAATGAGTGAATAAGAAGGTATCAAAACCAACTTATGAGAGGTAAGGTGTTTCCTGTGACGGGCAACAGGTCATTCATTAGCAGAAGGAACACAGTGTAACCCAGGATGAGGGTCATCTTGAAGGAAGCACGATCCACACTCTGAGGAGGCAGTAGGAAGCTGAACAGATCCACGGAAAGAAGAAAGCAGCTGGGAATCAGGAGGTTCACCACATACAGCGTAGCTCGACGTCTCAGGATAATCTAGTGTACAACAGTGAGCATTAATCGTCAAGAGCAAACCTTTCACAAATGTAAAAATATTGATCAAGATATTCCTTAATTTCTAAACACAAAACTTTAAATTGCCGATGTAACCCTGGTTGTCTGAGGGAGATGAGTGAGACATTTAACTGTGGGACACATTTTTGGTGGCTATCGAGAAAGCCTCATCTAAAAATGCCTTTCTAGGCCATCCCTACATAATGTCCTACACAGAATGAGACAAATTATTTAACAAGCTCCTCCAAGCAAATGAACAATAGGCACTCTCCTTCAGAGAACTAGGATTATATCTGTAACCTAAAGTTCTATTTCGATTGGCTCGCTCAGAATCTCACTTTGGTATATAGACAACTCAGTTTGTTTAGTCACTTGGAAACAGGACAATCAATCTTCAACATGCCTGGGACAATCACCTAGGTTCTTAGAACCTGCTTCTAACATAATAGAGAGGACCTTGTGACCCCCAGTTTGTAAAATCCCACAAAGATTTGCAGGGGGCCCAGTCTGTTGCTGCAATTCTGACTTTGGCAGAGATTGCATTTAATAAAGAAGTAGCCATTCAAAAAAGACTTTTGGCTCATTTCATGCCTTTTATCTCATTACTTTGCACGGTATGCAGAGAGAGACGCAAAGCTCTGTGTTTCAAAATCTATCCCCTCAGCTCTGTTCACTGGGGTGTGTATGGTTGAAGGGCTGAACTGGCACTTGCCCCTGTGCACTAAACTGAAAGCATTTTGTTTTCTTGAGCAGTGGGGATAAGCCCTGCCGCCTCCTGCACGAAATACTTTTTGGCAAAGAAGAAGGTTTTCCTTCTTGTCTCTGGTGATTCTGCCCCTCCCTTGGAGGTAGGAGTGCTCTCTTTGGGGTTTGCCACAAAGCCTGCACAGTGGCATGGGTAAATGTTGGCAGATGGACAACTGTAGCAGGATATCTTCATGGCAAGGGGGAATTCATGCTTCATCTGTTTTGCTTCAAAACAATGTTGCAGCTTGGTTGCATCAAAAATGGCATAGGATCTACAGGTTGCTCTAGGATGTGGACACTGGACATTGTCTGTCATGGTAGAACAATTTAACCACAGACTCCTGTCCCACCACTCGCAGGCTTAAAGTCTAAAAACTGAGAGGAATAGATCTGTGATGTCTACAGCCTTGAAATGTAGACACTCTGTGACAGAACTGCTGACATACTATATCTTCCTCTTACTCAGTCAAGCAGATCAGAAGAAGAGTTATCAGGACTAACCAGTAAGCTGAATTGGGTTTGAGGTGGCTATACAAAGATGCCTCCATAGGCGGATTGCAGGTCAACCCAATGCTTTGAGGGAATGGAGGCCTTGGCAACTGCTGGCATGTCGTCACCTTTTAAAGGGCTCCGACATACATCATGCACTATGACCACTTTCCTTGGCATAACCCCAGGTGAGAGCTTTCTAGAGTGGATGTAGATTTCTGGAGTGGACAGTGCAGCTAGGTGTGATAAACACAAAATGAAATCGCTCATTGAAATCAAGAACCTGCATGCTCCTGGACTTTGGTAGAGGCCTTTCACCCTCCTTGACAACTTCTTCTGTAAAGCCTTTGTAACTGATTGTAACTGTCTCGAAATTGTTGGCATATTTGCCTCAAGAATAATAAGCCAATTTGGATATAGCACAAGGTGTAGCTTATGTGAATAGCACAAAGCTAATCACCTCACAAAGAAAAATACTTAGTAAAATTAACTCTTAATAACAAATATCTCTTGTAGCTCAAAAGCTGTCCTTACAAGCTCAATACCCGGCTAATGAGTAGAAGCTTGCTACTTTGGACAAATACATCTAGATGCAGAATGATTATTTGCACCTGTGCAGTACATTATAAAGGCAGGAATGGGGCCTTCCTCACTGTACAATAAACTATAATATAAGGCTTCATGGACATCACAATGTGACCCATAGTGACATGTTAAGAGAGTCAAAGACACAAAATTTAATCTGACACTTTTGGAAAATGCTACAAACATGAACAATTAGATTGTCCCATTCTCCTTCCAAAAAGCTCTGTACAGGTTTCTCTGCCTGCATGTCTATCAACTCCCACTCTCCACTGGTCGTCATTTCTGTAAGAGACTGCTTGAATATATCCTCCACCGGTTTAAAGAAGAACAGCCGAACATCCTTAACTGTAGAGAAAGAGACAAACCAATACAAAATACTTGGAAATGTAAGTAGACAAACAGAAATATACATCTATCAGTTTAGTCCACTCACTGTCGTGTTTGTAAGAGTTGAATGTGTATGTGCAGTTTTGAATATCAAATGGAAAGGTGTAGATATCCAGTCGGCAGGAGCTGAACACATGAATTGGCATTCCATCCATAACTTCACCAGTGGACGTAACATAGACGTAATATGTTTCTGGTACTCTGTTTTCATCCATGCTGTAGGAAGCATGTTAAGATATGAGAATACAATTATATTTGGGTGGTGTGGTGTAGTGGTTAACAGAATGTTCTGGGTTAAATAAAGTTTAAGTTCTCAACAGTACATGTGGCACTTTGTCTATTACAACAGAAAATAATTTTGACATGATCAATAGTTTTTAAAAATCAGACATTTTTCCTTGCAATGGAAATCTAATAGTGCAATCATGATTATAAGTGCAGTTTGAGTCATATTCAAATATATACAAATATCAATATAGAATAATGGTAAAAATAACTTCTCTGATTGATGGATCTCTCTTCAGGATTATGGGTAGTGAAGTTCTTAAGTGGAATTCAGCTATCAAACCCAATGACTTTTAACTGAAGTTGAAATCACATTGATTTGTGGCTTCTACAAAATCTGAGATCATGGTAGGTCTGTCTTGATTAGTTTATACATTATCTCTAGAAATCTATTTTTCTCTGGAGAAAATGCATTGTTTTTTTTTTGTTTTTTACCATCAGAACCTGCCTGTTGTGCTTTAATTGGAGGATGATGGAGGCAACATGATCACAAGCAAAATTGGAATGTTGCTTCTGAAAGTTCCAGTACTCAACATTTATCTCATTATGTCTAATTAATGACAAATCTCCAATCAGACATGTTTGCATCGGTTCAATATGTTTACCTTCTGCTGTCACTCAACCGGAAGTGTGATACATCAGCCTAGTGGGAGACAGAAGTTTTTGTCTGATGGTTCTATTTTCCCTCTAATACATTTTTCCTCCACTGATGGTTAGGTTAAGGGTTGAGGTTTGGGGGTAGAGTTAATAAATTATGCATTCCTCTTTACTGTATTATACAGTATCTTTTTACAACTAAAAGGACTGCTTAACAACTCGCTTTTCATGACCCTCTGCGGACATTTCAGCAGGAAACTGGAGCTCATATGTGTCCTTTCATTTAAAAACACTCAGCCACTGGGTGCAGAGCTTTGAATTTTGGTACACACCAAGTTTATCCCAAGAATATTCCACCTACTGTTTCTGAATTCACTGTGAGATTAGTTTGGTCTAAATATACTTCCATTGTAAGCTGTCACTGTCAGTATATTTTAGTTTTTTTACATAGGTTTTTTAAGAGCACTAATGGGGCTTTTCCACAGCTCGACTCTGCTCACTTTTTAGGGGTTTTCCACTGTGGATAGTACCTGGCACCTGGTACTATTTTAGTACCACCTTGGTCGAGGTTCCAAGCGATCCGTGCCGATCCGATACTAAATGTGACGTCAAAACTCTGCAGATCACTGATTGGGCAGGGACTGGATTTGCGACATGGGACATCAACCCACTAGTTTTAAAGTTAGCTACAGCGATAGCAGTATTATTTGTTCACATGACTTTCAAATTGTAAAAGGAAATGGCTGTGCGCAAAACCATGCCGTGGTCAATAAACGAGGTAAAGGCGTTCCTCTCGTTAGCGACAAACGAAACGACGTGAAACAAAAAAGTCTCTCAGGAAGTGTCTCTGTTGTTGGCATGACGATCAGCCTATAATCCCACCCACGTTGAGGCGGCACTAAACAGCAGTGGAAAAGCAAGCTCAGAAAAGTGAGTAGAGTCAAGTTGAACTGTAACGTCCAGTGGAATAGTGCCATTAGATTCAACTTGTGGTGCTTTTCAACTTACAATTCATTGATGACAAGGTCTGGAATCCACAACTTCTCTCTTGGTAGAGAGATTCTATTTGATCCACACTCAACCGGATCCCAGCTCAAACCTTCAATCTGCCACCTCTACAAAAAGTAATAATAAAAAATATTGTTCCTCAAATTATAAACCTGATGTTTGACTGTAAAAAGCCCATAATTCATGGAACATTAAGAAGAGGTTTTCATGTAGCTTGACTGGTAGAGCATGGCACTTGCAACACCAAGATCACAGGATAAAATCCCAAGGAGCACACATACTGAAAACATGTATGTCTTGAATACAATTCCCTTTGGGAAAAATGATTTTCCAAATACATAATTGTAATAAGTGGGACTCTTACCAGCCTTATCCAGATATATGTTTCCAACACCTGTGATTTTTCATCCTGAAAGTGAAAATATTTGCAATCTCTAACAGTACCTATAATATATTATATGATTTCTGCTTTAATTTCTCTGCAACTAGTGTCAGCAAATGGAATTGAAACTGGTTTCAGAACACTCCCACAACCTTCCATCGGTCGACAAAGAAAACCGATAGTCCTGCTCCAAACTCACAACAACTGGTTGGGATTCTCAATAATCAGAGCAATATTTTTATTGCACCACAGTGTTTTCTACAAATGGCTTACTTACTGTAGTTGTTTCTGCATATTAAGCTAGTAAAGGATAGTGTTTTAACATATAAAAAATAAAAAATTATTTAAGCCTCAAGATCAACACATAAGATTGCTTACCACTCCTAAAATTCCATAGAGAGTCAAGTCCAAACTGACATTGGTAGGAGTTTGCAGACTTATCACCGGTCTTGCATCACTGTAGAGAAGAACTTCCTCATTTAGAGCATTAAGGAGAGACTTGGTTGTGGGTTGTGAACAGTTTAACGTCTCGCCAGATCCTAGCAAAAGAGCTGACAGAGCAAAGCCTGAATGTAGCATGTCATTTTCTTATTTTATCATTTATTACAGTATTTTATTACTGAAAAAGTTACATAGACTTTTGTATTTTATCCAAATGGTTGGATTTTTACTTTAATGGTCCATTTGAGGTACACACAAGTGGACGTCCTGTATCAAAACAAGTTAAATGCTTGAAATCACAAGCAATTTCTGTAAAATGATTGAATCTTTAATACAGACCTCAATATTCGCAGTTTAGATTGTTTAATTCACATTCTTAAACGAATCAACATTTACATAATGCCAAAGTGATTACAGAATGCAATATGTTCACACTATTAATGTTGTCTGATTCTTATTCATAGAATAAATAAGTAAATAGCATCAATTAAAATAAAATTTGATATATTCAAATCTGTTCATACACTTTTTACACTTTTAAACAATAAGAGTTTAAAGCAGCAAATAAAATCCTGTGTTGGTTCAAAAAGAAATTGGGTTTCACCAAAGAACCAAACTAAGAGTGATACACAATATAACTAACAATAAAACATAAAAACAACAGGGCTTCAATTGTGAGCTGGTGGGTCAAATGTTTTAGAAATACAGCGATGTCATTTCTGACCATATCTCAAAATGTACAGTGGTCCGAATGATTTGGACACTTTAAACTGTCATTGCATTGGAAGTCATTTCATCTTGGATTTAAGGATATTTTACCTCCTTAAAAAATACAGATAAAGTCATTTTCAACACATGTTCCCCAAATCCAGTGAAACATTTTCTCATAAATCACTCTATATAATTTCCAAATTTCCTTCATAAATCATATATATTTTTTTATTATTTTATGTCAAGAAATTTACCATCTTACATTTTATAATGAAGCAGCTGGTGATGAACTGGAACCAAGTGAAAGCAGCAGCCCATGGTTTAATCTGTAGTATACAGTTAAGCTATTAGTGCAATATAAGCACGAAACACAATTACATGGAGCAAATAAAACAAAAGCAAACAACTGCAAACGGTCAATGAAGAAGAGATAAAAGGCTACACATAAATGCTAAATATTTAGTCTTACCTGGGATCTTGGCAGACAGACAAAAGCCATGAGTTACTCAATCAACGTGTTAACAAATGACAGATATTTTGCAGATTTTACTTTGCACAAATTGTTTTGCTCACTTTATATACAGTACAACTCATTTGCTTACACAAATTAGAATGGATAGATCACAGCTATCATAGTTTTCACCCTCTCATTTATCAAGGCATTTCTGAATATTAATATGCAGAGGAAAAAATGCAAATGAGGATTTATTCTTTAGTGGAAACTGAACAAATCGCTCTCGTGGCACAACCTCAAGTTAATTGTCTTCTTATGTCCGTGAATGTTTTGGAGCCTATCGATTGGTCAAACAGAACATCATGATTTGAAAACCTACTGTAAGTTCTACTGGCACAAGTCTAGTAAGCTAAAAGTATCTTTGACAAGTTCAATAGGATGGGAAATTGATACATTTTGGGAATTGGGAATTGGGAATTGCCCTTGTGACCTGTAGAAAACCTTCAAATACAATTCTTCAATTGATTCCAATTTATGATGTTACCGCAGATATCCCCACCAAACAAGGGCAAGTAAAGGGCAAACACTGAGTCATGTGGATATTTTTCAGAGAACAGAACCCTCAAATGGTCCTCTTTTCAGGCAATGACCACAAAGGTTTTCTGGAACATACTTACAAACCAAGCAAATCAATGGGTGTTGAGAGATGGGTTAGAGCACTTACAGACTATACAAATGAAGGCCATTTGTAGACCTGAACATTTGATTACAATTGAACAACCAAATAAACCAAAAAGCTGTAGATACAGAAATAGATTGATTTCATTGGAGTAGCACAAGGCAGTAGCTAAAAAAAGTGCTGGAAAGTACTGTCGTTACCTTTGTATTTTGGGCATGGATATGCCATCATTTTATAGGAATGATTCAGTTTCAAGCACTGCTGAACAATAAGAATTGTGTTTTCTGGTGGTCTTAGTTCAGATTTTTCCGTGCCGTGCCAACATATTCACTGGCCCACCAAAAAGAATTATAAGTTTTTATTTTTAGCAACGTGTTTGGTAACGCTTTACATTACTGTTCCCTTTGTTAACCCCTTAAACTCTAGTAAATATTTTTGGCTACCGCTTGCATTTTTCACACCCAAATGTAAAAGCTCACCAAACACAGGTACAGTGGACTAATTGCAAAAATTTGTTCTTGTTTTTATTTTTTTTTAAAGATAATTATTTTTCGCCTAAATTTGCAAGCATGTAATTCAGGTTCTGTTTGCTCTATCAATCTCCCTGCAAAAACTGTTAGTTCAATCCAGGGTGAACTGGGACTGAAAAGTGGCCCTGAACTTTTTGGCCCAGAGCGGCCCACTACACCCGGCCTGCAACACACCACACCATAAATTACCGGCTCATTGATTTATTATTCTGCCTCAAATTCAAAATGTTTTTGTTGAAAAATGACATTTCTATTCACTTCTAGTGTTTGTAAAAGGGTCAATTAATATACTATGGTATTTTGTCCTGAATAGCTATTTATCAAACGATCTGAAGACCTTTTCATCACTTGATAGGCCTCGTTCATTTGTAGAGTTCCAGCCAGAAGTTTGGACACACCTGGCTGAATGAATATTTCTCATGATATATTAAGGCCTAAATGCTTTAAATTAGTCTTGTATGTCATGCCTGTGGACTGGCAAGTGAAGTGGGTTTGTGGGGCAAAATCATGACAACGGGCCCACTAGTGTGGAAACTGTCATAACTTTAAATGATCTATAAAACTACTATATCAAGGGAATGTGTGTAATTTAGGTGCTTTGACAAATCAGCATTTTTTCACCATTAGCTTTCTGAAAGAATTATTACACACATATCAGAGTATTTCACTGCTTTTCTGACCATAAAATTACATGTTTTAAATAAGAATATGAATACAGTATGATTATTGTTCTCACTGGCATATTGGTACCCAAGCCGGTCACCTATTGTCTTAAGGACGGGCCTGACCTGATCATCATTTCTTTGTACTTCTTTGCGTGGTAATGTTCTAGCCCACATTGCTCAGCGGCCCTCCGGGAAAGTTCCCGCTGCTCCAGATGGCCGGTCCGCCACTGGCTCATTCCACTGGATGGCAGAAGTACTTGGAAAAATATATTTTTTACTCTTCTAACTTCCATGACAATATACAGATCTTAAATGCATTTGTTGCTCTAATGCAGCTGATCATTCACCTTGTTCTTGTCCATAAACGCTAAGGGCCCTATTTAAGAGCCCTACTGTTAAGCTCAGCTCTATGCCATAAGTCATTAGCTCAAGGTCAGTGGGCATGACCATGAAATGTTGGTATTTTCAAGCAAGTATGCGCTAAGTTTAGGCGCAAGTAGGTTTGGTGAAATCGTATATGCAATGTGCAAATGGGCTGAATTAAGTGCAATTAAATTCTGAGGTCCTTCTCTGGGAATTCCATTGTCTGTGTCCTATTATATAGTCCATACCCTGTCAAGCACCAGATATAAAAAAAGACAGCACATTCCTAGTGTTGTAGTGTAAATGGACTGCATGTTAGGAATTAGAAGAATAGAAAATGTGCATTAACTGCATCCTTGTTGAATGTCAGGCATATTTCAACGACAGTGACAAGCTCCATTTACTCACATAGAAAATGTGATTCTCTCCTGAATTTGGATGTACGCTGAGTTAAATTATAGGGAATATAAGCATTATTAATAATTTTCATCTAATGACAGACACACTCTTGACTACTATTAACAATGACTGAATCGGCACTTCACTTCTGCCGATCTATTTTGATTTAAAAAAATTATGAATGTATTCAAACACACACACCCACACAAATATATATATATATTTTTATTAAAATGACACTTTAAACTAAATGAAAATATAATCAAAATAATGAAGTGGTACAAACATTTTAGTCACTTCTTCCACTAGCCCCTTTTGAGTGACAAAATCAATCTCAGCAACAGGTGGAAAATTACTTGTGGGCTACAAATTAAATCATAAATACATTTGTAAATTACAATTATTTTCACCACTCATTAACATATGATACACCCACAGTTTGCATGCATACACCCACAATAGTACTAACACTTCCAGACACGGCCACTTGCGCTTTGCGCAAATACGAAAATAGAGCCCCAAGTCTATTTCTGATCGCACACACCTTCCCCACTGTTACGTCAAATATCTCGGCCTCTGAGTGGACTAGAAGCTTCATCTAAAAGCTTAGTGTTCTTGGAAACTGAGATCCTCAGCTTTGCAATGATGTATACAATTTCATCATCAATAGTTGATAACATATTTTTCTGAAGATTTCTTTATAATAATTGACATAACATTGGATTATTTACCCAAACAAGCACACAGATAGATTAAAAATGGGCTCATATTGAAGAAAGCAGCCTAAAGTAAGAGCTGATGTAGAGTTTTTGGCTACTTTGAGCTTCAGAGATCATATTTCACTTGGATTCTTTTGATAATTTTCGAATGTGGTGTTATGAAAAATAAACTGTACAGTCACATTTAATTTGATATTGTCTATTTAAGTGCAATGTGAAACACTTTTATATTAATATTTCTGTATCAATTACCTCTAGGTGGTGCTAATTCACAACACAGAGGATTTCAGGCTTTGTTTTGTTATTTTATGTTGTTTTATGCAAAAGTGATGGATTTCTGTAAAATGTCAGTTTCTAAGCTTTCAAATGGAACCACATATAATAAACTTTTGAATCCAGGAACATTTACATTTTAAATGTAAAACTTAATACATGCTCTTGGCCCGACACAGACACGCATATTTCACTTATATTTTATTTATAATAAGTAAGTATTTTACAAAAAACAATAAAAGTGAAATGAAGTCATTTTAAATTGTATTGCACTTTTCACAACACACATCAAAGCAGCTTTACAGAAAATCATGCTGTAACAGAAAATACTGGTCTAATGTCTATAATGTTTTATGGTTGGGCTTGGCAGCAGTTAATCCTCTGTGATGTCCACTTTAGTAGACTGAAGTGATGTCTGGCTGGCACAGATTGCAGTTAGTAGTCATCACTAAGTGACATATAGTGGTGGGAGTAGGACATCAGGCAAAACCGGAGCTGGATCTGGCAGGCTCTGGTAATCTCGGCATATGCATCCCAAGGTTGAGACAGTGAAAAAAAATTTTAATTATGTAAACATAGCTGTCATTCAATATGAAGCAGAGTTATAGAACATGAGAAGTGTTCTCGTTCTGGCAGACCTGACTAATGCATCATAACTATGAGTTGAGGGATAAATTAAGTGTATGCCTGGCTGAAGAGATGAGTCTTTGGTCTAGGCTTAAACTGAGAGAGTGTGTCTGATTCCTGAACAGTGCTAGGAAGACTATTCCATAGTTCAAGAGCCAAATTGGAAAAGGATCGATCTCTGTTTCTGGATTTTGAAATTCTAGTTATTATTACTGTTAAAACATTGATTTGCAGTTATAACAATATGAATAAAAGGGTCAACTACTTGGCAAAACTTGTCAATTTATGTCATAAAAGCTTCAGAAATACACTAAAATGCACCAATTCATGATTTGTCACAATGCACTATTATTGTGATATTAAAAGGAGAGATTATGCAAGAACATATCATATAATAAAATCTGATGACCATTATACAAGAAGGACTGTACAAAGTTTTCTAATGTTGGCAACTTCTTAATAAATGCTTCATGTGTCCATTTTAAATTAAGGTATCTTCTCATGCAGTATGTTACTAATGTTGAATAAGTACATTTATTAAGCATTTATAATGTGAGATGAAATGTCTCAATGTTAAGCTGGTATTGCATGAAAGTCACCCAGTGTCATCCAGCCTGTTGTTGTAAACACGTCAATGACTTAAAATGCATATTTAAATGAATTATTAATCATTAATGGACACCTTTTTTAAAAACCTTAACAAAGGGAATATTTATGTCGTTCTACCCATATTTTTATGCATCAGAATTTAACGTTACCTTTTCTAAACAAATGGACAAATGCTACGTATAATTACGTAATAATTACGAAAATACTGTTCAAATGACTTGATTTCTGAAATATTGCAATGGAAAATTTTCAAATATCAAGTATAAACGCTACACTACTGTAACCGGTCCTGCTCAAACTGCTGTGAGTGGGATTCGAACCGGGGTTTCCAGCATGGGAGGCTAAAGGCTACAGCCCCTTCTGTCGGTCGCTAGTGCACCTCTTGAGGCCAGAGGAGTGAGATTTACACACTGCACAGCTTCCTACCAGCTGGCTACTGTTACACTACCCCAGTATACAGTATAATTGACAATAAAGCAATTTTTGTAATTAACAATTGCAAATGTGATATTGCTTTTATGCAACAGTTCAACAAACATGCAAATAATATGAAATAA
Organism: Xyrauchen texanus; assembly: GCF_025860055.1. Taxonomy (NCBI): domain Eukaryota; kingdom Metazoa; phylum Chordata; class Actinopteri; order Cypriniformes; family Catostomidae; genus Xyrauchen; species Xyrauchen texanus. The sequence continues at coordinate 22,210,195 of NC_068323.1, read as the reverse complement.
CTTCCATTTCAGACAAAAATTTGCCTATAGTTCATACGCTTCTTTTCCATAAGCAAAAAGAGTTCCAAAAGAAGCCAAAGAATCAAACACAACTTTCAAAACTACTCTCATACTCTCATTTTAAACTAGTGTAGTGTTCATAAACAAAGTGTTTTTGAATTCATCTTTTACATGCACAAATCATTTCCTTTCACTTCTATTGTTTCAAAGGAGAACGAGTCTGTGGCTGTTTCTCAATGTGCGTTCTTATGTGCACTTAAGTTCTCATGGACTCGTTCGACTTCATCATCCACTGTCAAAGTTCAATTCCAATGCTCAAGAACGCAAGTACAGAGAATGCATAAACTTAACCGGATGTGTTCTTGATAAGGCCGAATATCGAGGATGCATCGGATGGTGACTTGTGGGCATGAACCCATTTGAAGTCCCAGAAGTAATAGTGGCACTATGGTGGCAGGCGAAGGACATTTATCGTTGTGTTTTCCCTGAAAAGTTTACCGCTATAAACTCGCGAAAGTCTGATGGCTTGTGAGAGTCGTTATACTCCATCAACATTTGTTGTTTTATTGGCAATCTTTTACATTTTTAAGTATTAAATACATGGAGGATATGAGAGTTAACAGAATGTATTCTTTTAATGTGTTGTTAGTCCTGCAAAACCTCACTGGTGCGATGATGACAATGCTGATAACAGTTCTCTCACTGGCTACAATTGTGATGGGATGGTCAATTGGGCAACAGCTCACAATAGATGCATTCTGCACCCTCCTGTCCTTCCACATTTGTTCTTCCAATGTAGCTTGAAATGACTGGTCTGCATAAGAATGCAAGTCCGTTCTCTCAATGTTTAAATGACCACCTACTGATGTACAGCGAGGAGAAAACTCAAGAAATAGTCACTGAAAAAATAAGTGAATTAAATAAGAATGAGAGATGAATCAACATCCCCACCCCTATTGGAAAGCCACAAACAAGGAGAAGAAGAGTGATACAAATAGAGAAGTGTCCCAGTGCTGTTGGAATGCTGCTTGTCCAATCAGATTTGAGGACAGGAACTAACTGCTGTATAAAGTAACTTGTTCACAGGAGTATTGTCATGCTGGAAAAGAATAGGACCCTCCCCAAACTGTTCTCTAGAATGTTATTGTATGATTCTTCATACTGAAGATTTTCTTCTCTGAAAATTGTTAACAGATAATACATTTTTTGCTCAACCAATGGGGTAAGTTTGGGGCAGGGCTATCTATTTGACCCATGGCAGATGTAGGAGTGTTCAGAACACTCGCTCAAAAAGAGTCATTATTTTTGCAATCACATTTGATACCACTAGTTCAGATATAACACGATTCCCAAACCTGAGTTGGCATAAGCATTGTGCATAAGTTCATCCCATGCATCCATCCCATCAAAGCTAAAGTATATTGACTTTTTAGGTGTGATGGCCATCATGGAGATGAGTTCTCAATCTCCTCTTGTCTCCATGTAACGTAGAGATTTGAGTGTCACCTCCACTGGCTCTGAAAATGATAGCTGAACATCTCGCACTGGAAAGAAGAAAACTGATTAGTGGCATCACAAAAACAATAAAAGAGAAGGTTCATAGATCCGACTGAGACTTACTGAGGGACGGTTACTCACTTGTGCTTGTATGAACCAAATGTGTCTGTGCAGTGTACTGTATGTGCAACACAATTTTCCCATGAGCACAGCTGTGAGAAGAATTCATGAAAGCCAGGAGAAGACAACAAACTTATATTATAGCAAGGACCAGTTAGCCTATTTGGGTCCCCCCCTGACCGCATTCGCTTAAGTTTATGTATTATGGTGTAATAATATGCATTATGTGCAAAATGTATTTGCCGAGTGGTTTAAAAGAAGAACTAAATGCAGTACAAATTTGTTTCAAAATATAAAAAGGCAAGTTTTCACACTGCAGTTCACAAAATGAATACAAGTAAGAATTGTTTTTAATAATTACATATGCACCAATATAACAATATAAAGTAATAAACAGCTATATATATATTATACTCCACACTGGAACATTTTTGAGTGATGATGTAAATAAAATTATGAATCAGAGTTTTAAATTGATTCATTAAAATAAATTGAACTTACCAACTCTAGCAGCATTTTTGCTTCTGACAAGAGACACTATTAAAACACAAAACAAGGAAGAATCATAAAACTAGAAATCTTAAATGCACAAATAAAAAAAGCATTCAAATTAGTTAGCATTGCTTAATTTTTTTTTAAATCATTGCAATATTCAATATATTGCCTAGTCCTAGTTAACTAAGACTAACAAGATTAACCTATGTTAGAATAATACAACATTAAAAGAATAAAGGAACGTTTTGATCATGTTTAAAATAAAATACATATTAATTCAAGGACAAAGACCAGTATATTTGTTGTTAAAAGTTTATAAATCTAAAGCAAAAACAAAGGGAAAAAACTAAAACTTTGAAACAAGGACTTAAGGTTGCTTTAGAGAGATCTGAATGAATACAATATTTTAAAGCACAATGCAAAAAAAAACATTGACTTTTTTAATTATTATCACTTGAAACTAACCAGCACCCTGTATTGTTGCTAAATCTTACCTTGAGTTTTACATTGTCTATATCCATCAAGTTCTTCATCAATCTTAAAAATAACAGGGCATCAATTTTCATTTGAGAACAATTCCTCAGTTTGACAGATAATGTGTTAGAAAGGAGGGTACGTAGCTAAATACAAATCACTGATTTGCTTAGGCAAATTAAAATGAATCATTCTGATTGGCAACACGTGCATGCACCCTTTTACTTCTAAACCAAAAGACACAAGCCCAGATATGCAAAATACCAAAACTGTGTGTGATAAAAACCCTCAGAATAAATGTGCTGTGAGCTTGGTTTCTCACTGTGGTTTATTGCTGGTTTTCATTCTTAAAGCAGAGGTTAATAAACGTGACATTGTTTGAAACTGTGGCATAGACTTGGACATTACAAACTATTGATAAGGATGGTTAGACACTTCAATGCTATTATTACTAGTATTGAAACATTATCATTATCACTCAAATATAGGGATTCAACTAGCCTGAGATGTTTGTCATCTTACAATCTTTCCTTAAAAGAATCGTTCACCCCATTGTACTTACCCTCATGTCATTCAAAACCACATATTCTGTGATAAGTCTTCTGAATGCATACAATAGGTTTTAGAAGCTCGTTCACAGTGGCTCCAGTGTTCATGTGTAGGGATGTGACAATAACACATTTTCATATCAGGATAATTGTTGGAGCATTTATCACGGTAAACGGAATGATCACATTATTGTATTGAATTGGAGACTTCCGGCTGAGCATGTAAGCGTGAGGCACGCAGTTGAGTAGGCTCCCGACGATATCAATTAAATTCCCTACATTATTGTATTGAATTACAAAACGGGTTGAAAGACAAATAAACTATATTGTTGTTCTTAATCACAAGATTTAGTTACTTTCCAATTTGGCTCTTGAACTATGGAATAGTCTTCCTAGCACTGTTCAGGAATCAGACACACTCTCTCAGTTTAAGCCTAGACTAAAGACTCATCTCTTCAGCCAGGCATACACTTAATTTTGTACTTTTTAAATTAAACGATCGCAAAGAAAGTAACTTTGTAAAGATCAAACCATATAAGATTTAAAGAGACATGGTGGCTTTCAAAACTCTGAGTCCAATGCTTCTATTCTATCTCATTTATTACGGTTTATTTTCATTGCAAATGAACAAGTAACAACAATGGTAACATTTTGAGGGAAATAATTTTAGCATTTAAGCAGAGGTGGGTAGACTAGCCAAAAACGGTGCTCAAGTAAAAGTATATGTAATTATGTTAATAATTACTTGAGTAAGAGTAAAAAAGTATCCAATGAAAAGAATACTCAAATAGTGAGTAACTAGTTACTACCATTTGTAACATAATGGACTTTTAATCTCCAATATTCCATTGCATAATACACATTTAACATGTATTACATAATAATAATAATTATTATTTTTATTATTATTAAATTATTAATATTATTATTGTTGTAAATTCTTTCATAATTGTCCCTCATGTTGTTCCAAACCTGTATGACATTCTGTCCTCAATGCAACACAAAATACTGAAAGTCACACAGGTTTGGAACAACATAAGGGTGGGGAAATGATGACAGAATATACATTTATGGCTGAACTATCACTTTAAGGATGCTTGTCAGATTTGGATGAATCTGTCAATTAGAAGAGAAGTTTGGAAACCAGTTTCTAGTGATTATTTTGGGGAAAAATGTGAACAATATTGCACAGGTCCAGTCATATATAATGCTGAATAAAATAAAGCAAGATCATGCTTTATTTATGTTTCATAGCTTTTTAAAGTCCTGCATGGAGTCTTGTTCAGTTACAGTATTTTAGTGTCATTAGATCATTAGTTCAGTTTCAGTAAAGGGTAAAGTGCACCTTATCTCTGTATTTGGAAGCGTGTTAGGCTTATTTAAGTTTGTTCTTTGTTGTCCATGAGAAAACGCGCCACATCTGTCAAACGCAAAGTTTCTTTGCAGTGTGCACGTGCAGAGATGTGCTCCAGTAGTCATGCATGTACGTGATCGGCAGAGGAAAAAGGCATGAACGTGGGTTTATACAGTGGACTTTAGCCCGTTCACACATGCATTCAGGTAAATTACAGGAAAATCGTTACGTTGCCTTTTCTGGTAAATGTCCCACATGTGCTGTTCACACATACAATCAATATGGAAATTTATCGGTAATGATACAACTTCTCATTAAGAGAAATTGCCAAAGCAAAATTTACCAGTATTTTCAAAAATGTTGTGTTCACACATGACATCTAACCTGAAAAATGCAGTCAATTTCCTGGAAAAGGATGTACGTGTGAAAGAGGCTACTGATATATTTCAGCACAGATATAAAATGTATTCTTAGAAATTGAATTCATGAGAGCCCAAAGTTACAGAATCACTGAAAATGACCGTCACCACAACACAGACTAGCTCATGTTAGCACAATCGCCAAAACAACGAGTTTTCATAAGTTGGAGCTGCAATTCTAATCTTGAAATATCTGCTTGTCTTGGTGTACAATGAAGGAATTGCGTGATGAAAGAAAGTGTTTGTTTAGATCGCTTACTGCTGCTGTGTTGGACTCGAGTGACAGAGCGCAACTGTAAAGTTGCCATTCAAAAATCTCTCAATAAATTAATTAAACCTGTAATGAAATGCCACCCATTGTAACAAAGAAAATTACATTTGTTTTCATTAGTAATGTACTTGAGTAAGAGTACAAAGTACCCACTATTAAACCAAGTCTTAAAAGAAGTACTCAAGTAAATGTTACAGAGTAAAAGTAGTGCATTACTACCCACCTCTGTGTCTAAGCGATTCAGAAAAACTGTACAAATGAATGTAGCTTTGCTATAAAATTGTATTAGGTGTGCTACTTGTGTTTTTTGTTGTTTTGTAATATGGTTTAAGACTGTTGTATTTGTATATATTTGATGGAAAACGATCTGCTTACTGTCTTCAGCCAGTAATAACAAATGTGAAGTCATCACATGAACACTTATGAGGAAAAAACTAATTATTTTAAATCGCATGCATAGACCTCCACACTTGGTACATGAAACGCAACAAAATTAAATATCAACAAACTGATAATTTTGTTAAAGAAACAAACATATCCTGACATTACAAAACAAGTTACCATCTGTGGCAACAAAATCAGCAAAAAAAGCAAATGGCCAAACAATGGAACCATATTATTCATGCCCCAGTGCATGGTGGGAATTAGTTAAATGGGAATGAATAACATATATTTTTTGTTTAAACTAGAATAATTGCATTAATCCAGCTCGCTGCTGTTGTATTAAAAAAGCTGCATTGATACTCATCACATGATTTCTGACAAGTTGCCAAGCCATAAAACTACAATAACCAAGTAAATCTTTCATTGCTTTTTCAGCATTATTTCCTTAATCTAAAATGTTACTTAAACACATATGAAGCCATTTCATTTTAATTCGACTTCCTTTCATTCAAATTTGAATTTCAATTATATATAAAATATTGTTCTCATTTATTTGCATTATTTTATAAACACACTATAAAAATATTATAAAAAGATATTGCATTTATTACATGCAGTCATCAGGCAATGTCCCTGCTGACAACAACCCCCACTGTCATCTGGTATTTGGCACATCTGGTCTTCTGCCTCTTCCCAGTTATGTTGTTGCACCTCCCATCCTCTTCAGGCTGAGATGAGGGTGTGGGAAGACTCTTGGGTATGGGCAGCTTTTTCTGGTGTTGGTGTTCAGGGCTCTAATGAGGGGCCCGAAAGTTGTTTCAGCTCCAACAATTCCTCGCCCTATGATGGAGCATTTGAGGGCTGTTCTATACCCTCTGTGCCCTCTTGTGTTACACTTTAAGGCGCATTTTCGCCTTCTGAGTCCATTTTTAAAGGAATAGTTCACCAAAAAATGAATTCTCTCATCAATTACTCACTCTCATGCCATCCCAGATGTGTATGCCTTTCTTTCTTTTGCAGAACACAAATGAAGATTTAGAAGAATATTTCAGCTCTGTTTGTCCATACAATGCAAGTGAACAGTTTCCAAAGTTTTGAAGTTCCAAAAAGCACATAAAGGCAGCGTAAAGATATCCATGACGACTCCTGAGGTTTAATCAATGTCTTCTGAAGCAATCTACTTGTTTGAAAAATGTAACTCCTTTTTCACTGTACATCTTGCCATAGGCACAATAATAATTTCAGGGCCGATTACTCTTCTAAGGAACTGACACATCCGCAAACTGCCAAGGACACTACTGATGTCAAGATTTGTAGTAAAAAAAATTATTTTTGTCTGTTCTGACCCAAAATCAATTAAAACCAATTAAGTCGAATTTTCTGCCTTGATGTTCTTTTTGGAGTTTGAAAGTTTTGGTCACATTCCCTTTGAATGTGAAATTGTGTGGACTTACATACTGTATGTCAGACACTGTAATATGCTCTGGTCCCCTCCCTGCTCGTCGTGGTGACAAGGTTTATAGTAGATTAGTGTTACTGAATGGCTGGATGTCTGAGTGGTGTCTGGAGAATAGAATAGACAATTGGAAGAGTTTTTAGGGTAGACCTGACCTGCTAAAGAGAGACGGTCTCCATTGCTCCAGGGAAGGTGCCACTCTCCTCTCTAGTAATTTGGCTCATAGTCTTAATAGTGATAGTATATGACTTACTGGGGCCCAGGTCAGGAAACAGACAAACTGGCTAAACCGAACAGTTACTAGCTGTCTTGAGACATAAACTACAACTCATGTGGCTGTAGGCTCTATTTTTGTAAGCGCGCAAAGTGCAGCGCTACGCCCAACAACCATGCGCAATGTCTTATCCAATTTTTGTGAGAGCGCTAATTCTAATCGCAATTTTCGTGCCAGCGCATAGTGCAAGTGGGCATGGGTGGGAATGTTTGCACTATTGTGGAACTGTGGGTGTTTTGTGTGTTAATGAAGTGATGCAAAGAGCAATTTGCTATTTTCCTGAGAAATAGGACATTGCGCTAAGACGTTTGAAAACCACTCAGTTCCTGCATTTACAGTTTGGAGATTCCACCTGCAGGTGTTAATAAAGTTCATGTCTGAACTCTGAAAATATATAATATTCAAATTGTGCCTGACGATCAGAGTTGTAGCCATTTTATGTGAAACAAACATTTATGAGATTTGTGTTAAACTATATATAGTTTATTTTTCAATTATTATTATAATTCTTAATTATAATTAATAAATAATTATAAATAATTCATCACATTTGCACATTGCATGAGTGAGAAAGTACTAGTTAGGCATTTCATGAGTTTATGGATCACTTGAATGCAAATCACATAGTGATTACTTCCAAGCTTTTAAAATTGAACTTTTAGGAGGACCTGAAAGTTCCCAAATGCTTCATTGAAGCAGTTTAGGATGTTGACAACCTTAAACTAGCTGGACAATATAAACAAACTGTCTAGAACAAAAGACATTAAATTGTTCAGCACATTCCAACAAAATACTATAACACAATAAATCAATTCTTATATTATTCTATTTTTGAAGAAAGCAATGTAAGTAAGTTAAATATGATAGGCCTACACCAAAATTCCAAATACTTGGGTACCATCAAACTGAAAACATTTATAATGAGATTATAAATCAGAAAGACCCAGAAAAGTCTTGGGATAAAAATCCTCCAGTTCAGATCCTATTGGAAGACTATAACGGCAGGAGAGAAGCTTCCAAAATAGGAAATTAAAACCCAAAAGAAACAAAAACATTTATTCAACTAAGTTCTTCAGAAGGTAAAGTTCGAAGCTAAAAAAAGATATGTGAATGATAAAATATACTGTAAACCAAGTATATGACTAAGTACACAACTATCTTTACAAAATGTCACATAATTGTGCCACTACAAAAATGTAGACAAGCTTTTGTGAACTGATGAGCCCTTGCGAAAGGGTGATCGTTGTTTGTGCTATACCCTTGCAAGATGGGGAAGTTATCTGTAAAATATGACTGTAACAAGTTCCTTCATTCAGGGAATGTGGAAGCAAGAAACGACGTATTCTGCACAACTCAAACAGACTTCGTTAGCCCAAATTTCTTTCACAAAACACACAGTTCTAATCTCGGCTCTATCTCCTGTCTGCTGCCATCTCCTCCCCTTTTATCTCTGCCACAGCTCACTGGGAATACAAACAGGTGTTATCACATGGGTAAATCCTTAACCACTCAGCTTCCCTGGACCTCAATCTCCACATATCAGTGCTCGACCACACCCCCGCCTCCACAATGACCAATGCAGCACAATGCATGTTAAGGAGGTTGATCGTGATTACAAGTAGTAATGTGATGATTAATACAAATTCTTATAAGCTTGCTAAGAGTCTTTCTTTCTTTCTTCTTTTATTTTATTTTCTTTCTTTTTTCCCCTTTTTCTCCCAATTTGGCATGCCCAATTCCCAATGTGCTTTTAAGTCTTCACGGTCGCGTAGTGATTCGCCGGAGGACGAATCCCAGCTGCCTCCACATCTGAGACTGTCAACCCGTGCACCATATCACGTGGCTTGTTGAGCGCGTTGCCACTGAGACATAGCACGTGTGGAGGCTTCACGCCATCCACCGCAGCATCCACGCTCAACTCACCACATGCCCACCCATTATAGCGACCACAAAGAGGTTACCCCATGTGACTCTACCCGCCTGGCTGGAGTCACTCAGCACACCCTGGGATTCAAACTTGCAAACTCTAGGGGTGGTAGCCAGCGTCTTTACCACTGAGCTACTCAGGCACCCACTACGAGTCTTTCTGACAGAACTACCACTTACACTTCCAGTTCTACCTGGGAAAAAAAAAAAATATTTGATTGATGTAACTTCATGTAGTTAGGATGAAGTGGAATGATAAATTTAAAAAAGATGGTTAATGTTGTAGAAGTGGAACTTTTGTGTCTTGTATCTTACGTAAGATGACAATATGCTTTTTTTCTGATCAAGGCAATGCCTTGAAGGAGAACGATACATTACAAAAATCACTTGTTCAATTGTTTATTCATTTTCTGTTCAATCTTAGTCATTGACATTATAACATACTATGGTCTGCTTCAGGACCACTTCTATTGTGCATTTTTCTAATCGACAGTGATACATGTTTAATTCAGTTATTGGGCTATTATCATTATTACAAATAGCACAGGATCAGAAATATTTCATATTAGTTTTATGTCGTTATGTTCCTTTGATTACAATTTTTAAGTTAAAATTTCCAGTTAAAATGAAAAATGTTAAAAACTCATATTTTCATTGTGGTCTCAAATTTTTTTACCCCACTGCATAAGAATTAATGTAAATAACTTGCTAATAATGATTATTCATTTGCGATTAATATTATTCAAACAACATAACAATAGAAGAAAATAAATTTAAAAGTACAGAACTTATGCCAATAATTTTCTGAAAATGTCACTATTACAATAGTAATATGATTTATTCCATATGATTCCATTTGCCAAGTAACAATATGTTTGCACAGGTTTAGTAATCAGACATACTCAGCAGCTCTCATTCCCATATAGTTTAACAAAGATGCATTTGAATTGTACCAGTACACCCAAATGACCACTATAGTGAAGAAACTCACTGAGAGAAAGAGAACATAAATGCCAAAAAGCAAGCGATCTATAACTAGACCAAAATGCATCCACTCATCTTCACTCTGATCGGTCTGAAAATGTTTATCGACCTGCTGACGGATGTACAGTATCTCTAGACTTATCTTCCTTAGTTCTTGTAGAGAAGCAGATTTCTTCAGGTTTGTTTCACTCTGTGGGATTTCACATGCTTGTTCACAGTGATCGGTCTCTTTTTTGCGGCCTGTAAATACAAGAAAACTTGTTGAAATAAATGTGATTATACACTGTAAAAAGCGGTAACATGCAATTGTAACCTTAAGGAGCTATTACTTGATCTAAGACTCACCTTCACAGTTTTCACTTGGTTTCTTGCTTAAACGAACAAGTCTGGCGAGATAGTTGAGGAAAAGCACCTTGACCCACTCAGGTAATGGTGGATAGCGACTGGAGCCACATAAAATATTAGTGATGACAATTGTCTCCAGTAGACTCGCCACCATCAGTGCCAGACACAGAGAGAAAAACGCATCTGCAATATACAGATTTGGAATGACATGATTATGAGTAAATATGGTCAGATTTCCTTTATGGCCATTCAGTTCCTTTAAACATTGTTTCTATATAAACAATTTTATATACAGACTTATGAGAGGTAAGTTGTTTCCTGTGACGGGCAGCATGTCATTCATAAGCAGCAGGAACACTGTGTATCCCAGAATGAGGGTCATCTTGAAGGATGAACGATCCGAATTCTGAGGCGGCAGAAGAAAGCTAAACAGATCTACGGTAATGAGGAAGCAGCTGGGAATCAGGAGATTTACAATGTACAGAGTGGCCCGACGCTTGAGGACGATCTAATGTTGGACAAAATAAATTGAACCAATTTCCATTAGAATGGCAATTAATTTCATTAAAATACAATTATATTTATTTTTTATTTAACAACAACAAAGTCCTCAAGTCATTCAAATTGTATTGTAACAGTGGTAGAATGGTTATACATAGTAAACAAGTGTGTCGTATTTGTTATTCGAATCCTGAAGAAGATTCTTTGGTTTTTCAGCAAGGATGTCGACTAGCTCCCATTCTCCCTTAGTTTTCATCACATTTAGAGAAGTTTTGAGCGTTTTCTTCACTGGTTCTTGAAAGTTCAACTGAATATCACTCACTGTAGTCAAGAAAATCCAAACGAGAGATTAGTGGTCACAAAGGTATTAGTAATATATAAATAATTTCCCCTTTGGTCAAACTGACTTACCAGAGTGCATATACGAATTAAAAGTGAATGTGCAGTTCTGAATATCGAATGGAAAAGTGTAGATGTCCAGATTACAGGAACTGATCACATGAAATGGAATATCATCCATCACCTGGCCGTTATGATTAACGTAGAGGTAGTATGTGTCCGGGGATTTATTTTCATCCATGCTTTAAATTAAAACGAGATGAATGTTAGAAATGGCTGTTAGATGACAAAGTATTCGTCCTGTTATTCATTGTGTACATTAAAGCTTTTAAAGTGGCAATAAATGTCAGTTCATTCAATCACAGAATAAAGTAAGAAATGCCACCTTGATCTCATTCGTTTTCATAGGTATTTGTAAGTAAAGTGTGGTTATAGCACACACATATGTTCTTTCATTTGGATGGGATTGTGTCAGTAGGGGGCAGTCAAGGCAACTCCAGCAGGCCACAAGCTGGGCTGAGCACAACAGAATGCAGGGATTTCTAAATGTGTTTTCAATGTTTCAGACTGTTTAACTTGACACGGTGTAACAGTAAAGTTAAAACCTTGCAGCCTTAAAGCCCACCTGGTCAAACGGGAGGATGGTTTGGGCTGACTGAATACCCAAGTCAGGGCAGAATGGTCTGTGAGTACTTCGAAGTTCCTTCCCTCCAAGTACTGCCTCCACTTTTCTACAGCCCACACCACGGCTAGACACTCTTTTTCTGCCGTAGAGTACGATTTCTCTGCTCCCTGTACAAGTCGCGAAGCATAGGCGATGACATGCTCTAAACCATCAAAGTCCTGCGTCAGTACAGCTCCTAATCCTATATCGCTAGCATCGGTTTGTACTTTAAAATCCTTAGTGAAGTCAGGTGGCATTAAAACTGGTGCTTGTTGGAGGGCGTTTTTAAGATCATTAAAACCATTTTGGCATTCGACTGTCCAATCCCAAGCTGTCTCTTTAGCCTTTAGTGCATATAAAGGTGCTGCTTGCTCAGAAAAGTGAAAAAGTTGAAGTGGAGAGAAGAATAAGAGAAAGCTTCTCCATGTGGTTAACACATCCTTCCTCCCTCATACTACTTCTCCTATCCTTTTTATGCTACCAGGAATCTCACTGGCTAGAGCGCCCCCTAGTGACAGGATTAATATTACATGTGCAGCAAGCTAATAGGACTAATAACTGTAAAACTGTTACACACGCATCCTAAAATCACAGCGCTTATGACTAGAGACGCTGAAAACGAGTGACATGTGATGTAACCAAAGTAAGATGTTCCAACTACTTCAAAATAGTGCAGACATAAGTACATTTAAAGCCACTTTTCCCATTGTCTAAACTTATTTGCTGCCACAATTCTGTATGTATTTGAATGATACAAATTATAATACTTATCATACAGTATATAATATGTATAATTATTTCATACACTGTATACTAAATTCAATGTTTTGGGGGGCCTTTTTCAATAAATATTCATGCATGTCATTAATTGGGATTAATTTATTCAGCACATCATGTAATTAATTTGATTACAAATTGCAATTGATTGACACCCCTAGTTTCAGTGTCTATTCAAATGTACAAAAATGCAGTGTACACTTTATGTACAGTATGAATACCTATGAAAACTAATGAGATTACCCTGAGATACCTATTAAGATTAATGCACAGTATTTTAACACTAAATCAATAACATTTTATCATTAAGAAACAACTGTTTCTAAATTAACTGGTTTTATATAAATAATAATTAAAAAAAAAAGTAATTTTGATTGATTAGATCAAGTGGAAATAAATTCTTATGTATATTTAAACAGGTTACCATTTTTTTACAGTACACATTGTGATGCTTTTGAACTTACAATTCATTAATGACAATATCAGGCATCCACAACTTTTTTCTCGGCAGTGAAATTCTCTCTGTCCCGCATTTATCAGGATCCCAGCTCAATCCTTCAATATTCCAAAACTACAAAATAAAAAGTATTGTTTTTAAAGGTGAAGTGTCATTTCTGCCCCACTAGTGGCACCAAACAGATCTGCATCCTGTTTGAGCGACCCAGCAGGGCCGGACATAACATCACTGACATCATTGAAGGGACGGACTGTTTGTCCAAAGAATGCAAGATGGGGAAATGTTCAGGAAATATGTTTGAAAACAATAAACATTTTTGCAATTTTGGTCTGTGCTGCTAGTAGTGCAGAAATCACACTCTTTAGCTTTAATGAATTTTTCCTTATTTGCATGATTATTTAGAAAAGTTAATTAAGTCACACTTGTTGTAAAAGGCCTAAAGACAGTCACAGAAGGACTTACCAAATACACCCAGATGAATGTTTCCAGTACTTGTGCTTTTTCATCCTGAACGTGAAACAAATAAGAGTTTACAGGGTTGCGATCAAGCCCCTTTTCCAATATTGCAAAATAAGTCACCATCAGTTTCAAGTATGGGACAATTTTAAGATCTAGCCCTAAATCTGATTGTAGCCAAAGATGATTTGTATCAATAGAATTTCGAAGCCCCATTCTCAGGTCAGTTAAACATAGTAATAAAGTATCAAGCAGAAATAATGGCAAGCGCAGAGTCTGAACTTTCTGAAAGAGCACAAGAAAAAATGTGAACTCCATGCGTGACCTTGAGCAGCACCTCGGGTATTTTCATTGCCACTCACTGGTAATGTGGTCATTCACAGACTCACAGGAATAATGCAAAATTTAAAGAAACCTACCACATCTATGATCCCGTACAGAGTGAAACTCAAACTGATGTTAGTGGGAGTTCTCAGGTTGAAAACCGGCCTCACTTCAGTTTTCCCCAAGAAACTCGCTCTCAGAGATGTTAAGAGGGCGTCTGTAGTGGGTTCTGAGCAGTTAATAGTCCCTTCAGATTTGATTAATAGAGCTGTAGGAATAAAATAATTCATTAAACAAAATATTGATAGGAGGCGATGTAAAGAGCAACTCTTTGCTTGTCAATATGCTGTTTGTTCATAACTTGTTGATGAATATTAATACCTTTATTAAAGTAGATTTTTTTCAGTTTTGTCCAAATTTCAAATTCACACTTTAACACTTAAAAATAACTTTCATTAATAACATTACAAATATATTATATAATATATATATATATAGATATTGTAGTAATAATAATGACATATTAACAAGAGGTATTGAAAAGATAATCATGGCAAAGATGAATTGAAATATTTTGCTTTAGCCCACTGAAAGCTGGTTTTTATATTCAGTCTATGTGAGTGACACACAGCTGTTTTGTAATGAAAGTCTCATTCAAACTTACACTGTATGATGAGACTGTAGAAAATACGCTGAACCGGCAGAAACCTGGCAGAAAATCCAGCAACCTGTAATGATGATTTTAACAATCACTGCAATATTCACTTTAATATTTATTTGTTGATTTAACTTTTTTCATTGCAAATATTGTCATGTTACGTATCTAATAATTAGACAACAAACAATACTAAACTATCTTACCTGTGGTCTTGAATGCAAAACTGCAGCCATCAGTGTCTTATGTGTGTGAAGACAAATAATTGAGTTCAGCTGACAGTCATCCTGTGAATATATATACACCAAAATTAATTTGGTTAAACAAACTAGTACCAAACATACAGTAGACATAATTTCATGATACATTTTATGTATTCAGTAATCTCAAATGACCAAACAAAATGTAAAGCACAATAAATGCACAGGAAAACCCACAGTAAAAATATGTTGGTATCTGCGGTGAGGTGCTGTTTCCATACAGTATGTAGGGCTGCAGTGAATTTGTATAGTCAGTAACTGGTGAAGACTTTGTTTTCAATTAATCAATGGTTTATGACTTTTGGGATGCATGACAAATGTCCTGCGGTTCAGAACACACTGGGTCTAGTTTACTAAGCATACATTCACATGTATTTGTGCATAAAACCTGTACATAAAGTTTTCTATACATTCTATCAATACATTCACACATATATGTGACCATCAATGTTGTCTATGGGAAGAGATGAGGCCAAAGTAACACCTTACATGTGTGGAAAAACTTCATAAAATGAAAACACACATTTACGTTCTGACTTTGATGTATTTATTGACATTTATTTATTTATTGACACTTTTTATGCTCAATTCCTTTATAGCCATATATTTATTTATTCATTCTTTCTTTATGTTTTTTTTTTAAAAAAACAAGACACACAAATTATATGCAAAAAACTTTATTTATTTCAACACACTATGAAATAGCAATTCAGTGAAGACATAAAATATTTTTTGCATTTTTAGGGATGACCAGTCCCAGATAAGTAAAATGATCAGCAGTGGTTTTAATGGTAAAGAGTTAAGAAATCTGTTATCCAGTTTTCCATCCACAACCGGAGTCAAAGAAGAAGGGGAATCACACATGCATAAGAGTAAGTCATCAGCATATATTGACAGCCTACACTCTGTATCAATGCATATTATGCCTTTAATATCAGGGTTATTGCGAATACTATTGGCTAGAGGCTCTAAAGCCATATCATATAACAGTGGGCTTATACAGCAGCCTTATCTTGTACCAGGCTGAAGAGGCTAAAACACAGATCTGTCTGAATTAGCGAGTATAGCTGATTTAGGAGATGTATAAAGCATCAAGAACTGAGAACATGTAACTCCATTCAATCCGATCAAAGGCATTCTCGGCGTCCAACAAAATGACAGCTCCCTTCCCATTGGAGAGGGACTTAATTGCTTCTAAAATGTACTCTAGGGAGAACTCCTCCTCCAGTTCATCCCTTGATGCGTTTTGGAAAGTCAACCACATCAAGAAATTGTCTTCCTGCAGCATTCAACTCAGGGCATTTAGAAGAGTAAAGGTGTTTATACAATTCTACTTTAGTTAATTAATATCTTTAGGGTGAGTTAGGAGGTTACCAGATTTAGATTTAACTTGAAAAATGGCCCTGCTAGCCTGCACACCTCTTAGTTGTTGTAACGGTTTGGCAGAAGGAGGTAGACGAGGAGTGAGGATCTATGTGCAGTTCTTTAATGAGATGAACAAAAGGGTGAACAGGATAACTAAAATAAAACAACACCAGGAACAAACAAAACAACACCAGGAACAAACTAAACATGAAAACACAACATAAACATGAAAAACCATCGACAGAGAATACGGGCAGGATTTAAACACAGAGATTACCATAACATGCACAAACATCAATGATTGACAAGGGAATGGAGAACAAACAGGGTTTATATACACTGGAGACATGATGATGACAAACGACAATCAGGTGAGCACAATGACACAGGGCTGGCAGTGATGAGGGCCGGGGATCATGGGAAGTGTAGTTTTAGACAAAGACAAGTGAAACCCAGGGCAGACAACAAGGGAATTGTGACAGTTGCCTAGCAAGTAACTTGTCTAACTTGTCTCCTAGTTCAAACTGCTTTTGTTTGAGCTTGAGTAGTAAGTTAGAGACCTGATCACTTAAAATAGAGTTACAGTGCATCTGGAAAGTATTCACAGTGCTTCACTTTTTCCACATTTTGTTACATTACAGCCTTATTCCAAAATTGATTAAATTCATTATTTTCCTCAAATTTCTACAAACAGTACCCCATAATGACAACGTGAAAGAAGTTTGTTTGAAATATTAGTGTAACACTCTTCTCCACGGAGGGAAGGAAGACACAGGAAACAGGGCTTTCAACTGCACCGGTAAGGCTTTTAATTTCTGCACTCTTACCAGATACAACTTTACAATAATTCTTCACTGTAACACACACACAATTGACAAGCTACTCAGTAGGGCTTTGTCCAACTCTCTCTCTCCACTGAAGGTTCTGTGGCAGCTTTTTATGACGCTCTCCCCATGCTCACTGAAATTAGAGACAGGTGTTAGACATAATTTAGCTAAGGTGCAAGCGCCCTTACCGCTTTCCCTCCCGGACGGGCGCTTGACCACGCCCCCGCTGTCACATACCCCCACCGCCCAACTCAGGCCGGGGTGCCAACCGGTGGAGCCATTGGACCGCCCACTTGATGGCCAGACACTCCTTCTCCACGGTGCTGTACTTTGTTTCTCTCAAGGAGAGTTTACGGTTGATGTACAGCACCGGGCGCTCCTCCCCCTCCACCACCTACGAGAGTACGACCCCCAGCCCTCTGTCTGAAGCGTCCGTCTGCAATAAGAATGGGAGAGAGAAGTTAGGAGCATGTAGAAGTGGCCCCCCACAAAGTGCGGCTTTAACCTGTGTAAACGCCTGTTGGCACTGCTCTGACCATTGGACCGGGTCTGGAGCCCCCTTTTTAGTGAGGTCAGTCAGCGGGCTGGTGACGTCTGAATAATTAAGTACAAACCTCCTATAATAGCCAGCCAGCCCCAGGAACTGCCTCACCCCCTTTTTGGTCTTAGGTCTTGGGCAAGTCACAATCGCCGTGGTCTTGTCAATTTGGGGACGCACCTGGCCATGACCCAAGTGGAACCCCAGATACCGTACCTCCACACGCCCAATCGCGCACTTCTTGGTGTTTGCCGTGAGCCCCGCCCGCAGCAACGACCTCAGGACCGCCCTCAGATGTTGCATGTGCCGCTGCCAATCATTACTATAAATAATGATGTCATCCAAATAGGCAGCGGCGTAAGCGGTGTGTGGTCTGAGGATCCGATCCATGAGACACTGAAACGTGGCCGGGGCCCCAAACAAACCGAACGGAAGTGTCACGAATTGGTGTAATCCAAACGGCGTGGAGAAGGCTGTTGGAGGCGGGAAATTGGTGTCAAGGGGATCTGCCAATAACCCTTTGTCAAATCCAAGGTCGAATAAAACCGAGCAGTATCCAACCTATCGAGAAACTCATCAACACGGGGCATTGGGTACACGTCAAATTTAGACACCGCATTGACTTTTCTATAATCCACACAGAACCGTACAGACCCATCACTCTTGGAAACAAGAACAACCAGGCTGGACCAATCACTGTGGGATACCTCTATTATGCCCATATCGAGCATCGCATCCAATTCTTCCCGAACTATTTTATTTTTGTGTTCGGGGAGGCGATAGGGGCGGCTATGTACCACCACCCCCGGCTCGGTCTCGATGTGGTGCTGGATGAGGTTCGTACGACCCGGTAGAGGGGAAAACATATCTGCAAACTCCTTTTGCAAATCGGAAACCTCTGTGAGCTCGCGGAAATCTTGCGGTGCAAATTCCCTTAGCCGAGTTCCCCTGTCATACAGCCGGCGCTGAGTTTCTTGGGCTCGGAGCAAATTCTCCTGTGTTAGTTTCCCTAAAGTGTGGAGTTTTGCTCTGAGATCAAGGACGTATTGAATTTTGTTCTTACTATCTGAAGGCCCCTTCTCCCAGGCTTCCAAGACGTCCAGCACACTGCGTGGGCGCAGCCCATACAGCAGTTCAAATGGGGAGAAGCCAGTGGAGGCTTGTGGGACCTCTTGTACTGCAAATAACAGGGGGTCCAGCCATCTATCCCAGTTTCTGGCATCCTCGTGCACGAACTTACGAATCATGTTTTTGAGGGTTTTATTAAATCGTTCCACTAGGCCATCTGTCTGCGGATGGTACACGCTAGTGCAAATCGACTTAATGCCCAACAGTTCATAAAGCTCGCGAAGTGTACGTGACATAAAAGTCGTGCCCTGATCGGTGAGGATTTCTTTCGGAATCCCCACCCGGGGGATTATTTTAAAGAGTGCCCCTGCAATACTACGTGCTGAAATGTTGCTCAGAGGCACTGCTTCCGGATATCGCATTGCATAATCCACTAGGACTAATACAAAGCGATGTCCGCGTGCTGTCCTTTCTAATGGCCCAACGAGGTCCATCCCAATTCTTTCGTTGGGGACCTCGATCAGTTGAAGGGGGTGCAATGGTGCTTTTGGGGTGGGCGGTGGGTTTACCAGCTGACATTCACGGCACGCTTTCTCCTAGGTGACCCGCCATGGGATTATAATGAGCCACCTGGAATACCATTTCCTGGTGGCTCCGTGGAATCAACAGCTGTGTTACATTTTCCTATGTTTGAGCGTCCTGCGTCACTCTATATAACCGTTCTTTTATAATGGCGAAATAAGGGTATGGAGGGCGATGCCCGGCCAGAGTTCTTGACCATCGATTCCTCTCACTTGGTCAAAGACGTGCTTAAGGGTTTCATCCCGCGACTGCTCCAAAGGGAAATCCCCTTCAGGGAATTCCCTGAGAAGAGGAGGGGTTGGTAGCCTCGCCCCTTCCCTCATCATTCCGACTTGGTGCGGTCGAGGACGGCCCCGGCTCCGCCTCCCCTGCCAAAGCATCACACATCTCCTCATTTTAGTGCAGGACCCATACGTGCAAATTCCCTCTGATACATTTCTAAAACCTGGCCAATCGGTCCCCAAAATCAGCGGATGGGTGAGATGGGAACTAACCACGGCCTCCATTCTATGTTTTCCCCCCGGAATTTGATTACCAAGGTCACCATAGGATACCTGTGAACATCCCCATGCACACACCTTACCCTCACCAGTTTAGCTGTGCCCAAAGCCTCGGGTTGAACCAAGCATTGGTGGATGGTGGTCTGATTACAACCTGTATCCAACAATGCTTGGTGAGTACCCCCCTTGATTCTTACCGGTATCCGGTACGCTCCGGCCCGATCGGGGGCAGCCTGTGGGATATCGGAGACCCGTACCACCATCACCACCACCATCAGCGGACACTGATCCCGGAAGTGGCCCAGATCTCCGCATCTCCAGCATGCCGGCCCAGGCGCTACGCCTGTACCTGTGTCGGCAGGCGCCCCCATCTGAGGGGGAGGGCGGCTGAAGGTCGGGGAAGTTGTTGCTTCTCATGGCCGGGAAGCTGTTCTCGGGAAGCCTCCTAGCCTACGCGGGGCAGGAACAGGCCCTGGAGAGAGAGTAGAATGAGAAGCAGAGAGGAAGGGGAGGGAATAGGGGAAAATACAGGGGAAGGGGGAAGAGAGAGAGAGAGAGCTCCTCCGCCCTCAGGATCGCCGGCATGTGGTCCTCCGCGAGCTGGACGGCTGCCTCCAGTGACGCCGGGTGGTGGCACTGGACCCACTCCGGCGTTCTTCTTGGCAAGCATTGCACGAACTGCTCCAGCACCACCTGGTCGATCAGTCCCTCGATGTCGCGGCCCCCCTCTAGCAGCCACCTCCGGCAGGCGTCCCGGAGCCGTTGGGCAAAGGCGAACGGGCGGTCGGACTTCTCAGACTTCATACCCTGGAAGAGCTGGTGGTTCTCTTCCGGACTCTGACTAACCCGTTGCAAGATGGCTCTTCTCAAGTCTGCATAGGCCAGGAGGTTCGTTGCCGGCAGTTGTTGAGCCGTGAGCTGAGCTTCCCCGGACAAAAGAGGGACAAGGCGAGCTGCCCATTGGTCGTGCGCCAGCCCCAAATCTCGGCGGTGCGATCGAAGAGGTCGAGAAAAGCTTCCGGATCGTCCGCCGCCCCCATCTCCTGTAACGCGGGTGGGGGAAAAGAGGCACAGAGGTCCGGGGTTGCGGCTGTGGCTGGAGCGGCCTCCTGGCTGAGGAGACTCCGGATCGCATACCGGTCCTCTGCTTGAGCCCGCATGATCTCAAAGAACCGACGATCTCGGTCCTGCTGGAGCTGAAGCAGGGACTGGTGGTGGCTCTGATGTATCGCAGCGAGGGACTGGAGGACCTCCGCCAGCTGGGAGGACTCTATGGGGCGATTCCCTTCCATGACTTGGATCATTGATCCTGGGTTTCGGCACCAGTGTAGCACTCTTCTCCATGGAGGGAAGGAAGACACAGGAAACAGGGCTTTCAACTGCACCGGTAAGGCTTTTAATTTCTGCACTCTTACCAGATCAACTTTACAATAATTCTTCACTGTAACACACACACAATTGACAAGCTAGAGGAGAAACTTCCAGAAGAACAACCATCTCTGCAGCACTCCACCAATCAGGTCTGTATGGTAGTGTGGTCAGCCGGAAGCCACTCCTCAGTAAAAGGCACATGACAGCCCGCCTGGTGTTTGCCAACTGGCACCTGAAGGACTCTCAGGCCATGAGAAACAAAATTCTCTGGTCTGATGAAACAAAGATTGAATAATTTTGCCTTAATGGCAAGCGTCATGTCTGGTGGAATCCAGGCACCGCTCATCACCTGGCCAATACCAACCCTACAGTGAAGTATGGTGGTGGCAGCATCATGCTGTGGAGATGTTTTTCAGCGGCAGGAAATGGGAAACAAGTCAGGATCGAGGGAAAGATGAATGCAGAGACATCCTTGATGAAAACCTGCTCCAGAGCGCTCTGGACCTCAGACTGGGGTGAAGGTTCATCTTCCAACAGGACAACGACCCTAAGCACACAGCCAAGATAACAAAGGAGTGGCTATGGGACAACTCTGTGAATGTCCTTGAGTGGCCCAGCCAGAGCCCAGACTTGAACCTGATTGAACATCTCTGGGGAGATCTGAAAATGGCTGTACCTACGCTCCCCAACCAAACTGATGGAGCTTGAGTGGTCCTGCAAAGAAGAATGGGAGAAACTGCCCAAAAATAGGTGTGCCAAGCTTGTAGCATCATACACAAAAAGACTTGAGGCTGTAATTGGTGCCAAAGTTGCTTCAACAAAGTATTGAGCAAAGGCTGTGAATCCTTATGTACATGTGATTTTTTTTTATTTTTTTATTTGTAATAAATTTGCAAAGATTTCAAACAAACTTCATTCCCGTTGTCATTATGGGGGTATTGTTTGTAGAATTTTGAGGAAAATAATGAATTTAATAAATTTTGGATTAAGGCTGTAACATAACAAAATGTGGAAAAAGTGAAGCTCTGAGAATACTTTCTTTTTGGATGCACTGTATATTCATATTTCAATTTTAAAAGAATGTTAAGATCAGCCTGAGATTTTGAAGTTTGAAAGGCTTGTTCCAAAGATGGAAGTACAGACTCAATTTAAGTCAGCAGCCTGCGCTTCTCTCTCCTCATAGAGGAATCATATGCGATAATATTTCCTTTTAGCATCACCTTACAAGCCTTCCAGAGAACCGATTCAGAGACATCAACACTGCCATTAGTCTCCAGAAACTGCCTTAGACACCCAGACATATATGACTGAAACTGTTTTTCAGTTAGCAACTGTGAATGCAAGTGCCAGCAGTGCTGTGCTTTGGGCAAAGAAAGTTTAAGATTCATGGATAAAAGACTATGGTGTGAGATTAATATATTATGATGTTTAGAATGTATCATGGAAGGAATGAGTTTGGAGTCGATTTGTGGACATGAAAGAAAATAAGAATAGTTGTGTGCTGTTGGATTTAACAGCCTCCATACTCCAATCAGCCACAACATTAAAACCACCTGCCTAATACTGTGTAGGTCCCCTTGTGCAGAACTGCCGCTCACTGGCTGGTGGATTTATTAGGCAGGTGGTTTTGATGTTGTGGCTGATCAGTGTATGTCAACAAGGTACACAGATTGGATCAGATTGTTCAAAACACCCACAGACTGAATTACAGTGGGAACTTGTGTAGAAAGACGATCCAAATGCATATCAAGATAACAGTTAAAATCACCTATATTTGCACCTTATACATTCACGCGTGTTATCGGAAAAGTATTAATGAATCCAGATACTATAATATACCTTCCCGCCAGGTTAGCCACTACAGATTGCATTAGAAATGGAATGGATTTTTTTTATAATATATCAACACCTCTATCTTTAGAGGAAAACGTAAGCCGCCATACCACCCACCTGCAGAGCAAGGAAACGACCTCCCATCATCACCCGTGAATTGAAGAACCGAGTCGGAGTCAAACGACGGACAAACACACATTCTACCTTCATCCACACATGACTCAAGTAAGAGGTTTATGTCTGGGCAGAAATAGATTATTATAGTGTGTTATTCTTGTGTATCAAGGCTATTGCTTGTACAGTTTACAGACTGCTGATTCCGCTCATTGCCGTTAATAATCCTCAAGGTATCATTGTAACTTTCTGTTACCACGAATAAGATTTGCTGTGTTGTTGTCCAACCACGTTGGACTGTTTGCATTTCCACCATCGCGGGTGAGACCGACACACTGAGTTTGTCCAATAAATAACCAACAACCACGGCGGACGGATTATGAGACGTTCGGCGCATCTCTGAGTGATAAAATAACGGTTGCCCTCTCTCACACGATCGCTAAAACCGGCTTTGGTGCCATCACTCTGTTCTCTTTCTCTCGTACTAACCGCACACACAACCCCTAACGAACATAAACGCACACACATTTCTGTGAGCAGATAACTTGGCGATATACCAGCGGAGACACGTGTTAAATGGGCAGACACCACTAACCAGTCTCTCCGGCCACATTTTCGTGCCGTACTTTCCACAAGAGCCACGTCTACCATTTTGTGCCCTCCTTCTCTCCTTACACACATACACACGTATACACACACACACACACTCACACACACATATACCTACATACATACCTTCCTCTCATGTATTATATGCTTATTTGTTACCATATCTAATCATGTTACTGTTTAGTTTGTAGTTGGAAGTCAAACGTTTATTGACTGCATTGCATTGATTATTAAGTTATATTACCACATTAATAAACTTTGTTATACTTTAAAGACAAGTGTTTTGGTATTGTTCTGCTTGTACATGTGTCAACGGCTGGCATTCAAGCCTTCATTGTTTTCCTTTTGAATGTCGATGTTCTCCGGACGTCGACTTGACTAAGAGAACAATCCTATGTTTAGACTGCTATAATTTAGACTTTTATCTGGTTATAAGACATTGATTCCAGGGTGGTGTCCTGGCAATATTGATCTTTATTAATATTCTATTGATTTTGATAATTGATAATTATCTTTGATGATTGTTGATTTGAAGGATCAATAAGCTAATGTTAATTCTAATCAATGTTCTATTGATTTTAATAATTAAGAATTATCTTTGATAATTATGAATTATTGCTAATAACCTAACCCACTCCTGAACAAAGCACTCAAAAAATATAATGTCCACTGACAGTGACTTTAAATGTGCAAACATCTTTTCTCACGTAATCTGGTGCCCCATTCCTCTCACAATTCTTCTCACAAATGTAACATTTACCCCAGTATTATTACTAACATTTGTATCAGTACTTGCCAATCAGCTTATTTAGTAGCATCTATAGCATAAGATCATGGACTATCATAGCAAAAATAAAAGTTGTCTGGTGCAAAACAAAACACCCTCCCAAAGCTGCTTCCCCAAATGAAGCAACAAACATTCCCCATAAACATGGAGTCAGTGGAGCAAAGACAGCAAGATCCATTTGATAATTTAGCCTAACCTAGTAGGGGGAAAAAAACTGCACAACAGAAATATAAAAACAAAATATTTAGGGTTTAGTCAAATTTCAAGATTTATTTCTTATATTTAAGTATATATATTCACATTTCACATTCGCATTTCTAGAAAGTTTTTAGGTTAGGGAGGTATGTTTTACTCATTAAATCTTAAAAACCTTGTCTGATTATGACACCATTTCACTCGATTTTGACTCCCCCCGCTAGAAATTTCACTGGCAAACTGCAGCAAAATGTATGATGAATCATGGCATTTTGTTTTGAAAAATGTTGCCACTTAATTTTCATGAGATAAGGCTGTTACAAACAGGCCATGAGGAGAGGCATTAAGGCAGTTCAAACATTTTGCTTCATCATACATTCCTAACCTAAAAACTTTAAACTAAACAAAACAAGCAATGTCCTAAAAGTAAATGCGAATGTGAAATGTGAATATATATACTCCTGGATAACGGCCTGCGGAAGTTTAACCCTTCTTGGGAGGCTGTGAATAGTCTGTAGCATTTGGGAATAATTGGCAAACCTCTTTGAAAATGAACTGTTGAAAAAAGGAGCTGGGCCAGTTTAACCTTCAAACTCTGTCCATAACATTATTTATATATTGTGTTTTTTTCCTTGTGGTACCTGTTTATTGCAGAGAGGTGCCACATGGGTGTGAGTCTACACTGTGGAAGTTCATACAAAACAAATGACAGATTTGGACATAGTTTATGTGTTCAAGGTTGCATACTGTGTTTTTTGTACTGAACATTGGGATCTTGTTTCCTTTTTTCTTTTTTTCTTTTTTTTTTACTCAAAGAAAATGCAATTATTTTCTGACACAGTGCTATGACAACAGTACAGATGGTAAGTTATAATTTCAAGGGTCTACATAGCCTGATAAAGAGGAAGAAGATTCTTAATCAGCTTAAACAAATGAAAAGCCAGATTGTCTATTTACAAGAAACAGATGTAGGGGAATACAGCTTGACCCGGTAACAGAGAACAGCAAAGACAAGGAGTCGTCGGAGTCAGACTTGACGTTTTTAATCAATGAAGAGAGAGTTTTGTAGTGGAATGAACGAGGCACAGACTGAGGAATGCAGTGAAACACTTGAGGAACTACCCCAGAGAGGATTTTATTGAGGTCCTGAACAGTGCAAAGAATGGTGCAGGTAGAAGGAGTGCTGGGATGGAGTTCCAGGAGTGTTTGGTTCTGTGGGGAGGCTGGCAATCCTGGCATTGAGGTCTGTGACCTCAGTGTCTGGCTTGAGGGCCGGGGCATGGAAAGTGGGGGATTTGTTGTACTTTTGTGGTAGGGAGCGTCATCCAGGGAAGTCTTAGTCCGAGTCTGTGGAGAAAGAACAAAGACCGTTAACCTACTTGCTTGAGACGAGCTCAACCGGAATGGTGTGAGCATTGCTTATGTCTCTGACTTAAAGAGTAACTGATGAGCTTCAGGTGTTAGGCTGCTCCCTGGCTGTGGGTATGGTATGAGCCATTGCTGCCAGGTGCAATGCTGAATATGTGGTTGAATCGTCACAATTTTGTAAACAGCAAGTCAAGTTGGTGGGCAGAAATGGGTCAGAGGTGAGTATCTTTTTAGATACCAATTGAGCTCAGCTCCTTTGGCTTAGTCACATGATTCTCAAAACTTTAAACAATCCCTGCAATGACATCATTAGACAGAAAATAACAGAGGCTATCTTTCTTTCAAGATTGAGTCCTCACTGGGACACAGGCCTTATCCAGCTGGAACAAACATGGCAATAGAACAATATGTGCAAATGCAAAGAGCAAAGTTAGGCAGAAATATACTTTTAGTGATGAATGCAAAGAATGTATTTGTGTTTGTAATAAATACCTAAATGTTAAACATAATAAAACTCTAATGTACTTTGATTAATTACTAAGTAAGTAATTCCAACTCATATGTTGATCTGCTCTCTGAAAGCTGGACTAAATGAGTAAGCACTTTTCCTGACACTATTCCTGACATAGATCAGACCATCGTTGACCACACAGGTGTTTTGATTTTCTTAACCCTTCTGGTTGTCAAAGGAGGGCAGCCATAATAATTCATAGATCACTTCAGTGTTTGTTCAAAATGTAAAGATAATTAAGGGTGGTAAAGTTTGATAAATTGCACTACATCTGGGGTTATCATGTCACTGATTAATGTACCCAATGACAATGATCCCCCGTTTATTAACAAAATATTAAGTTTGGAAAATGAAAAAGCATATAGTCGATTTATCACTGATGGCAATTTTTATTGTGTGTTTTCCCCTTTGGATTGGAATCATCTCAAGTACCTCTATCCACAATGAGTAGGCTCTAAGTACAATTGCATAGAATTTGGTTTTGTAGACTTTGAAAACACCTTCACTGAAGAGAAAGGGATGATACTTTCTATTTTCACCTGTATGCGTCTGATTCAAGGATAGATAATTTTTTTGCTCCTAAAAAGTAATTATATAATGTTTTGGAATGTAAAATTCATAACAAAACATTTCCTCCATCGGGCCGAATGGTTCTGAGCATGACTACAAACTGTTCCCCTTCTGTCACTCACTCGACGTTGTGTCGATGTAGTGACACTAGGGGTCACTCCTGGGATCCCCATACATCTCTGATCTATGAGAAAAGGCCAATGAAAATTGGCGAGTGGAATTTGCATGCCACTCCCCTGGACATAAAGTTTTATAAGGAGCTGAATTACAAACTCTCATTCAGAATTCTTCTTTGGAGCCGAGCAGTTGTATTTCGCTGAGCTGACTTACTCTGCCAGCCATTAATTTCTCGCTCTTATGAGCTGTTGGTTTCTACAGCGTATTACAGTGGTTCTCCCCCTCTCGCACTGGAGTTGTGCAGAGAAACACCCCTGGGTGCTTCAGCAGAAAAAAGAGCATATTTTCTAAAAGGAAAAAAAAAAAGAGAATATTCCTACAAAAAGTGTGGCACTTATGAAGCATCTTTTTCAAGATGCCTTTTCGTTTGTGTGTTATTCCTTGTTGCTATCTCTCCGCTAAATTACGGATCTGGGGACTTCAATGGGAGCTTCGTCACCGGGAAACCCCCCACGCACCTCCCATTCCCCAGCATGCTCGTATGCCCCAGTTGAGTTCTGGGATGGGACTAATGCAGGAGCTGCGTTTGGTGAACGATCTCGCCCTCCGAGCAACGAAGGTCATGGCGCGGTCTCTCGGGCAGGCGATGTCCACCCTGGTGGTCCAATTTTGGCTCAACCTGGTTGAGTCGAGAGAGGCCGACATAGTTCGATTCCTTGATGCCCCCATCACAAAAGGTTGGTCTGTTTGGCGACACTGTCGGAGACTTCGCCTGGCAGTATTCGATGGTGAGGAAGCCAAGCCAAAGTGGGCAGGACTTGGCATGGAGCCACCTGCAGGTAGCAGACATCAACCGTCTCACGGCCGGGTCCAAGAACTCGAGATAAGCTTCGAAGCGCCTCAGAGACGGCAGCCCAGGAAGTGCGGAATCTGCACTTCAGGAGCTGGTAAGAAGACCACTCCTTCCCCTGGTGGAGGGCCGCGTGGAGAACCTTATTACCCTTTTCTTTTGATTTCGCCGCACACCCAACAGGAAACCCCACTTTTTCAAGAAAAGAGCAGTTTCCTCACTTCCTGGGCCCTATACTCTGTGTCCACGGCTGTCGTTATCATGACCGCCAGGCAACGTTTCTCTCTGGCAGGTTCGGTGGCCCGGAGGCGGGAGACCCAGCTGTGGCACAAATCCGCCTCTGATGTGATGGCCTCCATGGGCTACAAGGACGAATTTATATAGGTAAGTACTTTGATGTGGCACCTCAGGCTCCGGCCCGTCATGAGGCCCTACCCGCCGGTACGTCCGGCACGATTGTTCCCTTGGTCCCCCTTGCGCGGAGCTTGGGGCTGTGGATCATGCTCCCCAACCCGTTGCGGTGGCTGATCAGGACTGTCCGACTCGACTATGTGATTCAGTTCACCAGGCGCCCATCCAGGTTCAACACCGTCCGCTTCACTGCTGTGAAAGGCGAGAACGCTGCTGCCTTGTGCGCAGAGATCACCTCCCTCCTACGGTTGGATGCGATAGAGCCTGTTCCTCCAGCCTAGATGAAGAAGGGGTTTTACAGCCCCTACTTCATTGTACCCAGTAAAGGCGGCGGGTTGTGGCCAATCTTGGACCTGCGTGTTCTGAACAGGGCTTTGCCCAGACTCCCATTCAAGATCCTGATGCAAAACCGCATCTTAGCGAGCCTCCGGCATCAAGATTGGTTCGTGGTGGTAGACCTGAAGGACGCGTACTTCCATATCTCGATCCTTCCTCGACACAGACCCTTCCTTCGGTTTGCTATAAGGGCCAGGCATACCAGTACAAAGTCCTCCCCTTCAGTCTGTTCCTGTCACCTCGTGTCTTCACGAAGGTCTTCAGAGGCAGCCCTTGCCCCTTTAAGGGAAGTGGGCATTCACATCCTCAACTACCTCAGCCGTTTGGGGCATCGGGTCAAGTGGGAAAAGTGCAAGCTCTCCCCGGTTCAAAGCATCTCTTTTCTCAGTATGGAGTTAGACTCAATAAAGGTGCACCTCATGAACGAGCGCACGCAATGACAGACGCCTCCAAGCGTGGCTGGGGCGCCGTGTGCAACGGACATGCAGCCACCGGTCCTTGGACTGGTCCATGACTCCGTTGGCACATCAACTGCCTCGAATTGCTGGTTGTATTACTTGCCCTGTGGAGGCTATTGCCATTGATTCGGATGGACAACACATCCTAATCCACCATGTTTGACAGTGACCGGGGACACCATCAAACACGTAAAGGTCTATTACAAAAAAAACAGAATATGTCAATACATGTAGACTGTATTAAGTAGGGGAGTAGTATAGTCATGTGCTATTCTGAACATGTAGCCATATTATTATTATTATCCGTACCTTATTCAGACATGTTTACTTGTGAGAGAAACACATGAAAATCAAGGAAAAGCTTACTTTGTAGATCTTTTAGTATTTTTATGTGCTTACTGTTAAAGCATCACTGTATAGCATTTAAAGAAGAGGACTCAGAGTCATGCTTTTGCAAGATTAATGTGTGGGAGAAACTTACAGGAGATAATACACTAGTACAGTATCTCATATCATTCATTGGTGATACACAGGGTGAAGTTATGAGCAACTGTCATCAAACAGTTAAACACAACATACATGAGAAATGTACAGTACATGCATTTTAAGAAACTTTTTTTACTTCCTTTTTACTTTGAAGTAATTCAGTAGAGTAAGTAAAAGTATAAAATTATACAATTCACAACACATTTCAATTGACAACCAATGAAGTATATATATTTTCACATAAAATCTTGAAGAAAGTGAATAATAATAATAAAAATATTATTAAAAAAACTATAAATTACAACATGGGGGTGAGTAACTAATGAGAGAATTTACATTTCTGGATGAAATATCCCTTTAACCAGCAAGATTAAAAAATTAGTATTATTGGAGAATAATTATTAGTGTTCAGAAGAGTTCTTATGGAAAATCAGATTACAGATTACAATATGATCACAAATTAGTGACCTTTAATCACCAAAATGACTAATGACACCCCAGACAAGGGCTCACAATTCAACCTGTGACACCCAATTATAGGTCATTTATTTTTAGCTAAATGTTTATCAGATATTTATACAGTACACATTTTGTACATTTTCTGTAAACCTGCTAAATATAATCATAGTTTTTATTTTTTCAGTGTAAACGTGTTTAACCCTCTTACACTTGAAAGTTTAAGGAATGATTCACCCAAACATAAACATTCTGCCATTGACATAGACTGCTAGATAAATAATAGGGAAATGAATACATTACAAATACAATACATGAAGACTGTAATGACAACAATTCTGTAAAATATGGAAAGAATAATCTGTAAGAGGCATCTGCTAGAGGCCTGTATATACTCAGAAATAACTTTGTATATATGTACTTTGAGAGGTCTTATGTTCTCATGTATATAATTCTTGCAGTTATATTGGTAACATTTTACAATAAGGATAGAGCTAAATACAGTATTTATTTATATATTATTGTTATTATGTATTAGTTTAATGCAACTAATGTATTTCTAAAATGACCTCACGATCAAAATTGCTTTGAGGGACACCTGCTATCTTAAACACAAACTCATTGAATAAAGCAACTCAATTCTAGGACTTCAACTCAATTGAATTACCTGCAATCTACTTAAAAATAGAAGTTAACTTAATCCATTTATGCACGGTCACTCCTAATGGGCAGAGTAAATGTTGAAATTAAGTGCTATTTTGAGGGCTGCCAATCGATTACAGTTTTTAATTGAATCAATGACATGAGATGAAGAAATCACAATTAATTACATGTATTGTGTATTTTTATGTGATGTATTTGTGTAAAAACTTTCCCTAATTGAATTAAGTTCAGCCAAAGACTCATTTTTTGAGTGCAGTTATGTGAAGTGTGATTAAAACATGCATGTTGTTACAACGTAATGATCATACGATTATTTGAACAAATAATTTGATGAATTAGTAAAATTTTTAGAGTGTTAGTTCATCCATGTGTTGATCATTTATTGTGTGCTAATTATGTCCCCATTACTTAATACTGACATTACATAAATTACACAAGTTACTGAATGTAGTCATTTTATTTCATAAATCTGAATCTGCTTAATGTCAAACAAAAACATGTTTTATGTATACACATTATATATATTATATATACATTATATATATATTAGGGCTGTCGATTTAACGTGTTAAAAAAATTAACGCAATTAATCGCAATGCCCCCGGACCGTAATAAGGAAGATTCCTGAGAAATGCAAGCTTGTAGTACCACATGTTTACTCCAGAGGGCAGTAAGTGAAACTTCAGCTGTACGAGCAATGCACAGTTTATACAGTGAAGAAAACACTTCAGCAGACAGCACAACACAAACATGCGTTATGTTCTTGCGTTCGAAACACTTGAAGGTGCTCAAATACGAACTAAGGGATCTCAAGATGTGTTTTAAGTATTAAACTATATGTAACTTCACACAGTGACCTAAAAATGTTATGTTTATGACGCAACGCACCCGAGACGCTACACAAGCATCTGTCTGACACAGGTGTACATTGACGGGTCCTTAAACAAGCCCTCATAATAAATCTCCAACTGTCGTTTAATCCTTTTATGCTGTGACGTTGCCCTAGTTAGCATCATAAAACTTTGCTCGACAACAGGGTTCAAATTGAGTTTTCTCTTCATGTTTTCATCAATATTTCAATGTTTACATTCATATTAACCTCATCAAGTTCAACAGTTCAACTTTATTATGTGGAAAAATCACAGTAATCAATTATTTCACTATTTTTCTTTTGTAAAGATTATTATTATTATTATTGTTCTTTACACAAATCACGAGAAAACTGACTGTACGTGTTGTGTTGCACTGATGTTTGCGGGCTATTGCTGTTACTTTTTGCACTGCATTCAACCCTGAAACGTTTTGAACGTAACAGCATTGAACACATCATGGAACATGTTAACACATAAAGCTTTCATTGAAAAAGAAATTAAATCTTGTTATAATACATATAAATCAGTAAATTCAGACTGAGATTATGAAACACATGCATCTTGCTGTAGCTGTGAAATTGTTGAGTCATACACAATGGGTTACAATGCTGGTAAAACTGATTGACTGATTCACTTACTAATAACTGATTTACTTGAAACACCACCACATGCATTTCTTCGAGATAACATCTCTTCCTAAAAATATTCCATGCTGATTGTTGATTGCACAATGGGTCACAGTATTGGGATTTGAACCTCTTCTTAACTGTATAAATACAGGTAGATATGTGAGGTGTTAGACTGAACAGGATCATCAAGCAATCATGAAGTCTTTGGTTTTACTTTTACTTGTTGGAGTTGCATGTGAGTATGAAAATCAGAAAAACTGATCAATTGAATCTTTAACGTAGCAGTGGCTCTCAACTGGTGTGTCATATACACAATAATGAGGTCTGTTCTGAAATATTTTTGTGCAACAGTGAAATTAATTTACATTTAGCAGATACATTTATTTGTAAATTGAGACCCATGACCTTTGGCATTGCTAGTGCCATGCTCAACAAATTAAGTTACACTAACAGGAACAGCTAAATAAATAGGGTTAACATCAAAGGCTGTGTGCCCAATGAAACTCTATGATGTTTTGATGCTGATTCATCTGTCAATTGGTAATATGTCTAATAATAGTAATACTATTATAATAATTAGCCCAGTGATTGTTTCATATGTTGGGTTGGTAAATCACACTTCTACTGTTGTTTATGCATTTAAAGCATTATCCATTGTCCATGTCATGTTGATAACTGTGCATAGAATTGGGCCTATGCAGTTTATTGTAATTGGGTTTTATTTTAAGGGCATTATTGTTTACTTTTGTTTGAGAATTATAAGTCTCTTCTGTTTAACATCTAAAGATATGTACTAAAGGGACTAAGTTAGTAAATAGCTGGCTGCATGTAGACTAAGTGTCATAAGTAACAGACAGATAAAGATGATAACAGACATAACTGAATGTTTGTAGTTGCTCAGATGGATGTCTCCATTATTGGTGGAAATGAGTGTGAGCCGCATTCTAAGCCCTGGCAGGCGTTGGTGATTTCCAGCGTTGGCCAATGTGGTGGATCCCTGATCAATGAGAACTGGGTTGTGTCTGCTGCCCATTGCTACAGATCGTAAGTGACATCTGAATCTAGTTGTAAAAAAAATTATGTATATTGAAAACATACAGATCTTGTTGTTAAAGTGGCAGTGTATAATTTCTGCAGTTATACAGTATAGGCAGATTTGCAGTAGTTTTACATTACAACATTGGCTCAACCAATGGCGTGAGTTTAAGGTGGGACTACCTGTTTGTCCAACAACAGGGGGAAATGTTTGTGGCCACGACCACACTAATAAATAAAGTTTGAACCCTGTTTTCAGTTTTCTAACATAATCCAGTATGCGGATATGGAAGTATAAAGTATAAAAATTCCCTTTGAAGTTTTGGGAGGAAAACACTGTTCTAGTGTGGATGAGAGGCGTGACTGTGACGAGAGGGAGGGATGGGTCGTTCCGCTACACATATATACACTCACCTAAAGGATTATTAGGAACACCTGTTCAATTTCTCATTAATGCAATTATCTAATCAACCAATCACATGGCAGTTGCTTCAATGCATTTAGGGGTGTGGTCCTGGTCAAGACAATCTCCTGAACCCCAAACTGAATGTCAGAATGGGAAAGAAAGGGGATTTAAGCAATTTTGAGCGTGGCATAGTTGATGTTGCCAGACGGGCCGGTCTGAGTATTTCACAATCTGCTCAGTTACTGGGATTTTCACGCACAACCATTTCTAGGGTTTACAAAGAATGGTGTGAAAAGGGAAAAACATCCAGTATGCGGCAGTCCTGTGGGAGAAAATGCCTTGTTGATGCTAGAGGTCAGAGGAGAATGGGCCGACTGATTCAAGCTGATAGAAGAGCAACTTTGCCTGAAATAACCACTCGTTACAACCGAGGTATGCAGCAAAGCATCTGTGCAGGC
This sequence comes from Xyrauchen texanus, assembly GCF_025860055.1. Classification (NCBI taxonomy): domain Eukaryota; kingdom Metazoa; phylum Chordata; class Actinopteri; order Cypriniformes; family Catostomidae; genus Xyrauchen; species Xyrauchen texanus. The sequence goes on along the minus strand of NC_068323.1, from coordinate 22,175,800 downwards.
TGGTGGTGGTGGTGTAATGGTGTGGGGGATGTTTTCTTGGCACACTTTAGGCCCCTTAGTGCCAATTGGGCATTGTTTAAATGCCACGGCCTACCTGACCATGTCCATCCCTTTATGGCCACCATGTACCCATCCTCTGATGGCTACTTCCAGCAGGATAATGCACCATGTCACAAAGCTCGAATCATTTCAAATTGGTTTCTTGAACATGAAAATGAGTTCACTGTACTAAAATGGCCCCCACAGTCACCAGATCTCAACCCAATAGAGCATCTTTGGGATGTGGTGGAACGGGAGCTTCGTGCCCTGGATGTGCATCCCACAAATCTCCATCAACTGCAAGATGCTATCCTATCAATATCGGCCAACATTTCTAAAGAATGCTTTCAGCACCTTGTTGAATCAATGCCACGTAGAATTAAGGCAGTTCTGAAGGCGAAAGGGGGTCAAACACAGTATTAGTATGGTGTTCCTAATAATCCTTTAGGTGAGTGTATATTAAAATGTCCCAGTGCTGTTATGCAAGATCTCAGCTTTCATGTAACACCACTTGGCCAATCAAAGTTATCCACTACAAATTATTAATAACTGATCTAAAGTTTTAATCAGATTACTTTATTGATTACATCATCTAAAAAAGTAATCACATTATGAATAACTTTGCATTTAAGTTACTTTCTACACTTTTCCTTGCAACAGATTTAAATAATGTCCATATTTCATGTCGCATGCAAGCCATAGACTCAACACCACAAGTTTCTCCCTTACAATGACTCGTTATGGGATGCACGCCTTTCATCTGTAACAGATACGGAAACAGACGTACATATGAACATAAATCATGTTTAAATGTGTTCTACATAAATATAATTTTTAAAGTACTGTAAGTAATTAACTTCACTGAAGGTCAGCAAATGTAATTTTATTGCAAGAATTAAATGCAAGAATTTGTAATGTGTTAAACTACTTGTTGAATTTATAAAGTTTTAAAGGGATAGTTCATCCCAAAATGAAAATTAATTCATTGCTTACTCACCTCTGAGGTGTTATAACCTCATATGACTTAGACGTGCATATGACTCTGACTACAAACTCTTCAGACATGTTTAGTAACTTCTGATCTCTGGTTTGTGTGCAGCTGTGTTGTGTTCTGTTAGTATCGTTGTGGTGGACGTTTTAGATAAACAAAACCAGTTTTAGCTTGAACGCCCCATATCGCTAGGGGGCTGCGTGAGCTGCTGCTCTTGTGCAGTCTCATAAATGCCCAGAGAGCAATGGTCGGTCAACAATTTCACTAAAGAATACATTCGATTTTGGTTTGTTTCTCGCCAATCCTCAAGTGTTACCGTTCGTTTTCTGTGATAGATACAAAGCTATAGTATAGTCTCCCTTTCCACGTGAGGTCAGCTTCATCACTAGCCATTTAAAAAAAAAAAAAACATATTTAAAAACACATTTAAAACATAGATCATTGAATAGTTTGAAATGGATAAATACACAATGTTTAAGATTACACTTACAAGTAACTTTATAATCAGACTACACCCAACTAAGGGAATGGAGAATGGGATTTGAGAGCTGCAGCTGAGAGGACAATTTTTAGACAATAACAACTTAAATCTTGTTCTGTTCCACACACATTGGAAATATAACACCATAGGGGTTTTAAATGACAAGTATTTCTATAACACCATCTCTCTCTCTTACAGAAGCGATGGTGATATAGAGGTGAGTCTGGGTAAGCACAATATTGCGATTCATGAGCATACCGAGCAGATCATTCTCTCTGAACATGCCATCCCTCACCCCAAGTATAACGGTCACACGCTTGACAATGACATCATGCTGATAAAGCTGAGCGAACCCGCTACCCTCAATGAGTATGTTCAGCCTGTGGGTCTGCCCACCTGCTGTCCTCCTGCTGGTACCATGTGCAACATCTCTGGTTGGGGAATGACCAATATCACCAGTGAGTACACCTTCTTAATTAGAAGCCAAGCATATTACAGGCACCTATTCTACAGAACAGTAGCTACTGTATACCATCGCTAAAACTAGGATTTTGTATTTAATGACATTTTCATACTTGAGCCAAACCCGTCTGTCCCAGGACAGATCATGAGATACATTTTCAGTCATAATTATCAGCTCAGATTTGACACAACATATAGGTCCTGCATTTTAGTTTCTGCATTATAGCTCTGTTTCAAGATCTGTTGTATTCTCAGTTAAAATGTATCAAGTTACGACTCTAATAATACATGTCATTTTCTCCTAAATCTCATTGTCTGTTCACTGCCATAGCTAAGGAAGTTCCTGATAAGCTGCAGTGTTTGGAGGTTTCCACTGTCTCTGATCGTGACTGTGACAATGCCTACCCAGGCATAATCACGGAGTCAATGTTCTGTGCTGGATATCTGGAGGGAGGAAAGGGTGCTTGCTATGTAATGCATGAAACATCTCAATGCATTTAACAAAAGACATTCACTGGATTGCTTTGGTCTCCAAATGTGTTCTTAACTGATTGCTGTTACTGATTTCTCGTCTCTCTCAGGGTGACTCTGGCAGTGGACTGGTGTGCAATGGTGTACTACAAGGTATTGTGTCGGCAGGTGGCATTTGTGTCGGGGAAAATGAGCTTGGTATCTATACCAAGGTATGATGAATAATTTCTCCATCAGGAATTATTCCTTATTTTAACAGAAAAACTATCTGCCTTTACCTAAAGAAAACTTATTTCATATAGAGTTTCCCAATCAGGCGTTTCTGAAATCCAGAAATGCCAATGACATAAATTCCCAAATTTAATAAATTCGTATGCATGTACACATCTTGCTATGTTGCAACCATATGCTAAAATGCTTTAAAGTATTTTTTTTTTAATCAATCTACACTCAGGGGTGGCAAAGGGGTAGCATGAGTTTGGTAAGGGGTGGCATTCAGTAATTTCATCTGTGTGTGTATGTGGGGTGGGGGGGTGAAGAGGACCGATGTGTCCTGCCAGTCGTCACAGCGTGGGGGGTTTCCAGAGTTGGGCGTCAATGTTGTTATGGACCATGCATGACGCAGATGGGTTAAGCCATTGCACACCATCTCCAGGATGATAGTGTGGTCCATGTTGGGATGGCAAATCTCATTTCAACCCGTGCCACCCTTCTGGCCCTACCCCAGTCTACACTCCATACCCCATAATGATCAAGCAAAAACTGATTTTTGATAACTTTGCAAATTTATTCAAAATATCACAATATTTATGTGAATTAATATGAAATATCACAGTGACATAAGTACTCAGACCCTTAACTCAGTACTTAGTTGAAGCACCTTTGGTAGAGATTACAGCCTCAAGTCTTTTTGTGTACGATGTGACAAGCTTCAAACACCTGGATTTGGGGATTTTCTGCCATTCTTCTCTGCAGATCCTCTCAATGTCAGTGGACAGCCATTTTCAGGTCTTTCCAGAGATGTTTGATTGGGTTCAAGTCCGGGCTCTGGCTGGGCTGCTCAAAGACATTCATAGAGTTGTCCCTAAGACACTTTTGCATTGGTTTTGCACAAGCGATGAGCTGTGCCTGGTTTCCACCAGACATGAAATTTAGGCCAAACAGCACAGTCTTTGTTTCATCAAACCAGAGTATTTTGTTTCTCACAGTCTGAGAGTCCTTTAAGTGCTTTTTTGCTAATTCCAAGCGAGCTTTCATGTGTCTTGAACTGAGGAGAGGCTTCTGCCTGGCCACTCTGCCATACGCCCAGATCGGTGGAGTGTTGCAATGATGGATGTCCTTCTGCAAGTTTCTCCCATCTCCACACATGATCTCTGGAGCTCAACCAGAGTGACCATCAGGTTCTTGGTCACCTCTCTTACCAAGGCCATTCTCCCCTGATTGCTCAGTTTGGCCAGAAGGCCAAATCTAGGAAGAGTCCTGGTTGTTCCAAACTTCCATTTAAGAATTATCAAGGCCACTGTAATCTTGAGAACCTTCATTACAGCTAAAATGTTTTTGTAGCCTCCCCCAGATCTGTGTCTCGACACACTCCTGTCTCTGAGCTCAGCAAGCAGTTCCTTTGACCTCATGGCTTGGTTTTTGCTCTGATATGCATTTTCAGCTGTGATACCTTTTATAGACAGGTGTGTGCCTTTCCAAATCATGTCCAATCAGTTGAATTTGCCACAGGTGAACTCCAATCAAAGTGTAGAATCATCTCAAAGATGATCCAGAGAAATGACATGCACCCGAGCTAAATTAAGTGTCAAAAGTGACAAAAAAGTGTCATAGCAAAAGGTCTGAATACTTATGGCGCTTGACCACGCCCCCGCTGCCACAATATAATTTTTTTTTTTTTTCTTTTTTTTTTTTATAATTTGTGATAACCTGAAGTTACATAAATATTGTTTAAAATAATAGTGAAAAATGTAGATCTCAATTTAGGTTCAGCTGACAAAAACATTGGAATCACAATATAAAAAATACAACCCTTTGTATAATATCTCTCATTTGTCTCCACTAGGTCTGCATATTCAACACCTGGATCACTGAGACTATAAACACATACCAAAATTGATTCTAACTTTATACTTTCAACAAGGTCCATTTAAATGAATTGGCAATGGATTCTACGTGCATAATAAAATAACTGTAAGCATTGTTTGAATGAGTCTTCACTTGGGCAATTACAGTATAAGCAATGAATACTGAATAACTGACTTACTGATACACACACACACACACACACACACACACACACACACACACACACACACACACACACACACACACACACACACCCCATAATGTATGCATGATAAGACATTTTTTTTTAAAAAGATTAACGGTAAAGACACTTTAATGCCTATATCAGTTTTGCTAGTGATTGCTAATATATACAGTACATCTTTGTAAACATTCAGCAGAGGAAGCCATGGTGTAACAAGGATCTTATTGTGCCCACTGCAAAATTACATAAATGGTCCAGAATTTGTAGGCCAGGGGGAAGACAGAGTGTACATCATCTGTACAGATATGGAAGGTGGAATCAACCTTCATAAATTGCACCCACAACATTGTGCAAAAAACAATGCTAAAACTGCAACAGCCAGAATGACCAACAACTACATTACCATTTAAGGATTAGACCTGTGAGAGATGTCATCCACAACACATGTCAGCAAAGCAAAAGTAAAAAAAAAAAGACTAAGTAGGTCTGACTTTCAAGGTTTTTAAGTTATTGTTAAAAATCAATTCTTTAAGAAAACAAATAATGGGATTTTTACTTCCAGAACTGCAACCTGAACTGTGATTCAAAGTTGCCATGGGGTTGTAAGAAGTTGATGATTTGGAATACATTTAAATTAATAATCAAAAAGTGTCATATCATGCATTTAAGTAAACAAAATAAAAAACCTAACCAAATATGCCATCCTTTTTCTTGGAAAATCAAAATCCGTTATGAGCAAAACCTATCTAAAGGGGTGTCCACATGACTCAGCATTGACAAGTACATTGAGCTCTATGGAGTGAAGCGTTAGCTTGAGCGTTACCCCATGGCGCCGTGTTGCACTTCCATCAAATGTTATAATTCAGCGCTTAAAGTTCAAACATTTTCCACTTATGAAATGTTAGCCAATGACAACTGGACAATTCAGTTGACATTTCATTATGTGGGCAATGCCAGCAGCAAAGTTAAAACAAGACGTTCTCTGCAGCACTTTTCATGTTGAGATCAAAGCAGCGCTAGACTCTAGCATTGGGTCTGCTGACGACCCAATGCGAGTCATGTGGAAGCCACTTTAAGTAAGGTTTCTTATTAATTCGAAATATAATAGATCAATGACACTGTCTGATAAATCACAGATTAAAACAGCAGTAGAAAAGAAGAGGTTCTGTTGATTTGGTTTTGTCCTAACTCTTCACACAGTGTGGAAAAAGTCACCTCAATACACTGAAAGACATTACTGGCATTTATGCAACCATGTTATACCTGATTTACAACGCAAACACTGAATTAGATCTACAATAGCCCTGAACATTAAATCATTCTATCGTTCACATGTACCTCAGCTTCGCGTAACTCTTGACACTTTTCTAGAGCCATATATTTAGCCAGCGCTAACTCCTTATCTTGAAGTTTTGACAGCTCAAACTACCTACTGTACACTACCATATAATAATTAATGTTTTTAAAACATGACATTCAAGTTTACAAAGCACATAAAATTATATTTGTACTGTGGCGATGGCCACCCTTGTGGTTCAGGAATGACACATATGGCTGAACTTGGTCGAGATTCGGGACGTGGACAAGGCACACTTCTTCAACGCCCCCGTCTCCCAGTTCGGCCTTTTCAGCGACACCGTCGAGGACTTTACCAAGCAGTTCTCAGCAGTGAAGAAACAGACAGCAGGCCATTTTTCACATCATGCCCCGCCGCACCACTAGCACAGGCAGTGCTCCGTCTGCTCGCCGAGGGCGTCCTCCTGCAGCTTCCAGAAAACGCGCAGCTCCGCCTCAACCTGGGCCCAGCTCTCAGCCCCAGCGTCGAGCGCCCCACAGGAAGCCACCGCCCCCGCTGCCCCCCGGTCGCCGTGTTGTAGCAACTCCTCCCTCTCAGCAGGTAGGATCTACCACCGTGACATTTCCCACATGTGGCCTGAAAACCCATATGAAGTATTTCACCACTCTTTACCTCCACTAGCCTGGGCAGGTGTGGTCTCCATGGGGTCTTTTCCCCCTGAAAGAATAGGAGTTGGAAAAGAATGCCTTCCCCGATGCATATGATAGCATTAAGATGGCCCCAGCCATTTTAACTCTATGCGAGAAACACAGAGAGAGAAATGGCGCGACTTTCGTGGCCTGCTCCCATGCTTGGCACGTCGCCTTGTTCCCCCTTCGGGGTCCCGGGAACCAGAAGGTTATGATGATTTTATGGGGCGTTGGGTAAGGGTACGTGCAGTCTGACACGGCCTGTCGCTTTGGCACGCAACTGCCTGCCCGCACCTGCGTTAGCAGCGCACGTACACAGTTCAGCGCATTGCGTGATTAAATATGGACCCCCAAAAACCTGAATGGACAGACTCATTTCCCTCCCTTTATACCCGTATGTCTGGGGGCAGGACATGCACATTCTGTCTGCCAATTTTTCATTGGCCTTTTCTCAAGTTCAGAGATGCGCAAGGCTCTCAAGAGAGACCCCTAGTGTCGCTTCTTTGACACAACATCTTGTTCCCTCCATCAGGGAACGGAGGTGATAGTAACCTAGATGTTTTTACATAATAGATTTTATTTTCTTATTTATTTTCTTTAAATTTGGATATTATCTGGGGCTTGGCGTATTCAATCCAAATTTCAACTAATGAATTGAAAGGAAGCTTATTCTTATATTCACCAATCCTGTTAAGGTAAAAAAAAAAAATAATACATTGATGATCTACTTTCAAAGCTTGGTCCGATTGATACTGTATGTTGCATATCAACAAAAATGTGTCTAACCAGAATGTAAAAAAAAACTCTCATCATTTCACTTCAACAAATTGACAAACACAATCTATTAACTCCATCTGAAGCAGATTCTTCTGAAACATTAACACATAGTTGTCAGATGAGTACCACTTTAAGTTATCTTCTTTGTTGGAACATTTTGTAGTATAATCATTAATTAATTGATAAATTCAGTGATACGCCATTAACAAACATTAAATAATGCTTAACAAACCAGTAGATCATGTACTGTACAATCAAATATGAATATATCTGGAAATACAGTATATGAATACAAATTATTTGAATCAATATTTGGACATTCAGTACATGATTTGTTAAGCATTATAGAATGTCAATATGTTATTATTAGGACTGTTTACACTATAAAAAGTGTCATCCTGTTAAAGTGGTGGGTAAAAGTTGGGTTTTTAATGTTATGGTGTCATTGTGAAAGAAATTATAATACTTAGGTGTATTAAAACATTGTTATGATTTATGTATGATTAACTTTGAGCTAGAAAGCAGCTCTATACCTCCATCATGTTTTTCAAATGTCCATCCTGCCAGGGGAGTGGTTGTATTGTGAAATTACCAATTCTAAGAACTTGTTTACTCAAAGAATAAGGAACTATACTTTCATGCTTACGTCAGCACATCAATATAAACCTCTGTAACAGGAGTAGCCTTTAGAGTTCTTTACTACCAAGATCCTGCTGTCCAATGTAAAATAACCAATCAGAGTCCTGAAACAAAAAAACAGAGCCACTGGTGCAGATAGACATTACATTTATTTATATGTTTGTTTCTACAGTTGCTGCCTAATCTATGTATTTTTGCTGTTGATAAACACAGGTGAGCAACTAACAAGCCAATTGTAAAGATTAAATCATGTCACATGCAAAACTGCCTAAACTGTTTGTTTCCTGGTTTATGAAGTGTTCTTGTTTCTAGTGTCTCTGGAAGTACCTGTGATTCATGGTGTCATTGGTGGTTCTGTGGTCTTGCCATGCTCTTTCACTGGCGATCCGCTTCAACGTGAACATATAACAGTGAAATGGCGACACAATGGCAGCCTGAAAGTTTTTGACATAGTTGGAGGCAAAAGGCCAGCACCATAACGGGACCAAACATACAAGAACAGAGCTGAAACATACCCTGGCCAAAATCTGAACAACTTCTCTCCTCAACTCAAGAAGATTGACTTGGCTGATGCAGGATGATACTCCTGCTTTATTATTCATGCACAGAAACAAAAGGAATATTCCGGGTTCAATACAAGTCAATCTTCGGCTCAATCGACAGCATTTGTGGCATAATACTGATTACCACAAAAAATTATTTTGACTTTTGACCCTCATTTTCTTACAAAAAAGTAGAAATCTGGATTCCAGTGAGGCACTTACAATGAAAGTGAATGGGGCATATATTCAAATGCTCACTGTTTCAAACGTATAAACAGAAGACGGCAACAATATGCATGTTAACATGATTTTAGTGAGATAAAGGCACATCCAATTTTACAACTTATATACTATGATGATGTAATGTCAACAACTCCTAAACCCTAGAATGACTGTAAAAAGTACAATTTAAGCAACTTTAGAGTTCAAATAATACATGAGTTTTAACAAAATAATTAATGCAAGTGCTTGTATAAAACTATACGTTTCATATTTCTGTCTTGGGTTATTGTGATATCGTGTAGATGATGGGGAAATAGCTATAGGGCACAGTTTTTCAACTTATGCGAATACTTTTGAGACAGCAAGATGCTTCCTTGTGGAACAAAGTAAGATAATGCTTATTTAAAATAACTGCTTCAGAATAGGGGGCATAATTGCTTGTTCATTTCAAACACATTTGACATTTCAGAATATCTCAAGTATTCTATAAATAAATTAATCTCCATTGTGATTGGATGAAAAAAACATTTTTTATAACATCCCACCACTTACAAAAACAATGTGTTTAATAGGGGCCTTTATCCCCTGCAACAGGGGGGCCTTTTACTTACTGGAGAGTTATTGATTTTTATTATATATATATATATATATATATACACTCACCTAAAGGATTATTAGAAACACCATACTAATACTGTGTTTGACCCCCTTTCGCCATCAGAACTGCCTTAATTCTACGTGGCATTGATTCAACAAGGTTCTGAAAGCATTCTTTAGAAATGTTGGCCCATATTGATAGGATAGCATCTTGCAGTTGATGGAGATTTGTGGGATGCACATCCAGGGCACGAAGCTCCCGTTCCACCACATCCCAAAGATGCTGTATTGGGTTGAGATCTGGTGACTGTGGGGGCCATTTTAGTACAGTGAACTCATTGTCATGTCCAAGAAACCAATTTGAAATGATTCGAGCTTTGTGACATGGTGCATTATCCTGCTGGAAGTAGCCATCAGAGGATGGGTACATGGTGGCCATAAAGGGATGGACATGGTCAGAAACAATGCTCAGGTAGGCCATGGCATTTAAACGATGACCAATTGGCACTAAGGGGCCTAAAGTGTGCCAAGAAAACATCCCCCACACCATTACACCACCACCACCAGCCTGCACAGTGGTAACAAGGCATGATGGATCCATGTTCTCATTCTGTTTACGCCAAATTCTGACTCTACCATCTGAATGTCTCAACAGAAATCGAGACTCATCAGACCAGGCAACATTTTTCCAGTCTTCAACTGTCCAATTTTAGTGAGCTCTTGCAAATTGTAGCCTCTTTTTCCTATTTGTAGTGGAGATGAGTGGTACCCGGTGGGGTCTTCTGCTGTTGTAAATCACCTTTCTTTCCCATTCTGACATTCAGTTTGGAGTTCAGGAGATTGTCTTGACCAGGACCACACCCCTAAATGCATTGAAGCAACTGCCATGTGATTGGTTGATTAGATAATTGCATTAATGAGAAATTGAACAGGTGTTCCTAATAATCCTTTAGGTGAGTGTATATATATATTACATATATATATATAGTTGAAGTCAGAAGTTTACATACACTTAGGTTGAAGTCATTAAAACAAATTGTTTAGCCACTCCCCTTCATATTAGCAAACTATAGTTTTGTCAAGTCGTTTAGAATATCTCCTTTTTGCATGACACGAGTCATTTTTTCCAACAATTGTTTACAGGCAGATTGTTTCACTTTTAATTGACTATATCACAATTCCAGTGGATCAGTTTACATACACTAGTTAACTGTGCCTTTAAGCAGCTTGGAAAATTCCAGAAAATGATGTCAAGCCTTTAGACAATTAGCTTCTGATAGGAGGTGTACTGAATCGGAGGTGTACCTGTGGATGAATTTTAAGGCCTACCTTCAAACTGAGTGCCTCTTTGCTTGACATCATGGAAAAATCAAAAGAAATTAGCAAAGACCTCAGAAAAAAAAATTGTGGACCTCCACAAGTCTGGATAAACCTTGGGAGCAATTTCCAAACAATAGTATGCAAGAATAAACACCATGTGACCACACAGCCATCATACCACTCAGGAAGGAGATGAGTTCTCTCTCCTAGAGATGAACGTAGTTTGATGCAAAAAGTGCAAATCAATCCCAGAAAACAGCAAAGGACCTTGTGAAGATGCTGGAGGAAACAGCTAGAAGTATCTATATCCACAGTAAAAATGAATCCTATATCGACATAACCTGAAAGGCTGCTTTGCAAGGAAGAAGTAATTGCTCCAAAACCACCATAAAAAAGCCACACTACAGTTTGCAAGTGCTCATGGGGACAAAGATCTTAATTTTTGGAGAAATATCCTCTGGTCTGATGAAACAAAAATAGCCGTAATGAACATTGTTATGTTTGGAGGAAAAAGGGTGAGGCTTGCAAGCCGAAGAACACCATCCAAACCGTGAAGCATGGGGGTGGCAGCATCATGTTGTGGGGGTGCTTTGCTGCAGGAGGGACTGGTACACTTCACAAAATAGATGGCATCACAAGGAAGGAAAATTATGTGGATATATATTTAAGCAACATCTCAAAACATCAGCCATAAAGTTCAAGCTCGGTCACAAATGGGTCTTCCAAATGGACAATGACCCCAAGCATACATCCAAAGTTGTTGCCATCACAAAGCCCTGACATCAATCTGGAAGAAAATTTGTGGGCAGACCTGAAAAAGCATGTGCGAGCAAGGAGGCCTACAAACCTTATTGAATAAATCACATTGAATAAAAATAACAAATTAATATTTTGTCTAAAAATATATGTGATAATTTCCAGGATATTCATTAACAATATAAATTTACAACATCAAAATAAAAAATAAAATTAAAATTAAATATTAGATCATATATTAGATATTACACACAATATTAATAATATTAGAGTTTACACACAATGATCTCATTGAACAGTAAAATTCTACAGTGAACAGTGACAATGTGTTTTGGGAGAAAATAAAATCAAGGAGCCATTTACCCCTGTTGTACTGTAGTAATTATAACAATGCTCATCTTCATCATCTTCATCATCATCATCATCATCATCAACAACAACAACAATTGTGGTTCTTTTAAATCTTTACTTTCACTTTTGGAAGTGATGTTATTTTTCCCGCTAAAAGCACACGTAAACGTGAGTCGCGCTAAAATGGAAGACGATTTGAGTATGCCCGTTTCCGGTAATTTCCAAAATTAAAGTGTCAGTGCACATCATTAATCAGGCGACGATTCACACAAACAAAAATCCGTGTCTCTTATTTTGAAAAATCCGTACCTCTTATTTTGAAAAATGTTTTGGTCGAATCGTTTCTCTAGGTAAAATCGCCGCGGCTCATCCGACGTGCTTCTGAAACACTACAGAAGTAAACACAGGTAGTTTATATTTTGAGATATTGTTAATCAGATTGTGTGGTCACATTAGCTTTAGATAGTTTATACGTTTTTGCATATATTGGCGCTGTTTGCTTTACATCAAAGCATTGCACAAAAAAGTTGTGACATGCAAAATTAAGTATTTTAATAGTAAAAACGTAAGGTTGCGATTTACTCAATGTGGCAAAAGTGTGAGACCGCGTTCAAATTTGTGTGTTTTTATCGAAACCTTGGAATAAAGGGTAGTTTTAGTATTTTGAAGAGTTTAAAGCAAATAAGAACTTAAATGTTGAAGAAATATTTATGATTGTGTTGGATTCATGTACATTTTTACCTTAAAATGTTGACTCAAATTGGTATGCTGAAAATGAGTCATTAAAATTTTTAAATCCTAATTATATTAGATGGATATAGGTATGAGTAAATGGATAGACAAAAATAACATTTGGAGAATTTTTTATTATTTTTTTTTATTATTTTTTATTTTTACATTTCCCCCCAGGTAAATCTCACAATGTCTAAGATAGCCAAGGAGGAAGTCTCTGACATATCCCCGGTCTTATTCCTGGACATCAGTGGACAACCAATGCGATTCTATTTAAGACCTGGTCCTACTAAAATGGAGCTTTATCCATTGATAACAAATGGAGGTGGCACTATGTGTCGGAATCAAGAGCCGGGCTCCATTTTACTGGTCGACCCTGGGGACGTGACTAGTGCCATGGCAAACACTGGACAAACATACACCTCTACTCAGTTTATCAGAGATTGTATAGAGCAGAACCAACAATTAGATATAGATGGATACACACTTACTGTTGGGCCATCTGTCAAGACAAGGATGGCATCCCGTAGCCAAAGCAATGGACGTTTGGGATATTCGCAAGAAGATGATACAGCCATATTGAATTTTATGGAAAAACGGCATCATGAAGCTAAAGGCATTCTTGTTTGGAAAGAAATGGAGAAACGTCATGTCACAGACCATAGCTGGCAGTCCATGAAGGATCGGTTTCTAAAGCACCTGCAGCATAAGCTCTTAAAGAAAAGCCCAGCAAAATGTCCAGACACTGCCTCTAAAAAGAAACCTCTTACCTTTATTGACAGCTCCTCGTTTATGGAGAACATCGCCCGAGCCTCAGCACAGACTGATGCTTCACAAAAGTCACCCCGGAAGTCAGTGGTTATCTCAGAAGCTGCTAAAACACGAAGCGCCACTGAGAGCAACTTGTATCCAACTGTGCAGACAAATCCCTCAGCTTCTTCTGATAGAGCGAGTTCAGCAACAGATGCGGTTAAGGCAGCAGGGGAACCATCACAGTCCTCAAGTAATGATGACAAGCTGGAATCTCGTGTCCAAGTTGAAGACCAGGATAGTACTCAAGAGCAACCTCAGCCAGTCAATGAAGGACCTGAAATGTCTAAAAGACCAAGATTGGGGGAAGATTGTGATGGACAAGACTGTCCAGATGGTGATGCTTTTTCATAAAGGTTGTTCGTATGACTTGTGCGCTGTTTTGCAAATCTTCAAAAGTCATACAATCTGCTTAGTGAGGAACAGACCAAAGTTTAAGTTGTTATTTGCTTAAATTTATCTCAATTGTTAGCTCTCAAATCTCGTTTGAGCCACATATTTGCCACATCGCGCTCATTGTGAATCGTGATCGATTATAATACATGATAGAATGAATTCCATTTAGCATCATTGATGTCAAACCTGACATGATGCAAATTCTCACCAGGTTTGAATACGTGCATGTGCAAATGGGGTTTTAGAGCTGTGGCGGAGGTAAAGATTTTCAGTGATTTAATTTTCATCTTATATTTTCAACAACTTTAGACTGTTCATCACAAAAAGCCATTGTGTGGCTTCGGCAAACTTGAAATATTGCGGACAAGGCATATTAACAACTTTCATTGTACTTTAATAGTGCTAATTTATTTTATTTTTTTTTAGTTGCTAGTTGCATTCTTTTTGTGTTTGTTGTATGAACACCTCAAGAAGCTCTGTCCAAAAATTATCTTCTCTCTTTTTATTTAGGGTCAAATGTAAATTCCTCATCCCTCAGTGAAACCAGACAAACAGCCTGCAAACCCTCGACACTCTCCTCTAAGAAACTTGGCATTCTTGCAAAAGCAGCAAGAGAGTTTGAGGACACTGATGTGGTAAGATCGAAGACCGTCAACCTTGAATATTTTAGAAATGTAGATGGGTCATTCCGTGTCAACTCTAAAATAAATGCCATGGATCAATATTTACTAAGAAATTAATTATTTTGGAGAGGGGGTACAAATAACAATTTCGCCTGTGATTTTGGATCAAAACTACAGTTTAAAAAGTAACCTTAGAAAATTGTCAGTGTCTTTTTATATGTATTTTTACACATAGGCTAGATAAGTAGGTCTGTTACTAAAATCTGTTAATTTCAGCACACAGCATTATATGCCTATTGCATGAGTCCCCAAAAAAATTAATACAACTTTTGGATTCTGGTTCAGAACAAACTTTCCCTTTGTAACATCATTTTAAGGCCCTATATGGTTAAATATGGGGCTCTCAATGTTGCTTCATTTGAACATTTTTACATTTTATATGTTTTCAATAGATGAAATCTAAATTCTGGTCATATGGTATTCAAATATTTTTTCTTGTACAATAAAACAAAGGTCTGATGGACAAATAATGTTGAAAAGAGTAGCATAAAAACAATGTCAAAATTAACAACATGTCTAGCTCAATACTAAATAACCAATCACAGAATGAATAACAGTTTCAAAATATAATCAAAATATGATTATTGGGTGTTATTCTATAGAGACCCACATTTTTCAGAGGAGTAATATTAAAGAACTGATAGGTGATTAAATAGAAAAGAGTACATATAGATAAAGAATCTTGGTCACATCGATTATCTGACTATTTTTTGGAGACCCATCAAATGGTGCCGTTTATCAGTAGAGCCAATATTAAAGAACCGATAACTGATTAAACAGAAAAGAGTGAATATCGAGAAAGAACATCTGTCAAATCAATTATATGGTGCTATTCTTTAGAGACTCACCAAATGGCATAATGTATGGGTTGACCCAAATTAAAGAACCAATGTCTGATTAAGTGGAAGTGAAGACCGGAAAAGAACATTGGTCAAACTGATTATCAGGTCCTATTCTCTAGAGCAGGGGTCC
Source organism: Xyrauchen texanus (assembly GCF_025860055.1). Classification (NCBI taxonomy): domain Eukaryota; kingdom Metazoa; phylum Chordata; class Actinopteri; order Cypriniformes; family Catostomidae; genus Xyrauchen; species Xyrauchen texanus. The sequence goes on along the minus strand of NC_068323.1, from coordinate 22,160,301 downwards.
CCAAACTTTTTTCTATGAGGGCCACATCATTTTTCCTTTCTATAATGGAGGGCCGTAGTCTAACAGAAAATGGCATGGGCCGGATTGATTTATTGTGGCGATTTTATTATGATTTTAAATGGATTTACAGTATTATGCCTCCTAATGCTAGATTAATTTATTATTTATGCACCATACATATCAAGTGATATATAGCCTATTAAAAGAGCATTATTACTATCGTAATGACATTTTTTCATATTCATTGCTATTGAAATCAAATTATTTACTTACTCATGCGTATTAGGCTAATCAGTGTGAACTATGGGCTTGTTTCTGGCTGGTGAGAAGTCCAATGTCAGGTTCCATTCCTGTCACAGCCAGTCTCAAAGACTGATGTAAATGTTTATCAGTGAGTCTTGATCTCATTTGATTTTTCATCAGTTTCATGCGTGAAAAGGTTTGCTCACAGATATATGTGCTGCCAAAAAGTGTGGACATCTTCTTTGCATTCCTTCTGATGTTTGGGTAGGTCTCGTTAGGGAGGGCAGTATAGAATTCAATGAGACTGTTGGGCTTAAACGCGTCTTTCAGTTCTGTAACTCAGCCAACTCAAACTGATAAGAAGGCAGGGCTTCGACAATGTCAGCAGCAAAAGGGTTCTGAAAAAGGCGGATTTCTTTAGCGTGGACATGTAGCTCACGGAATCGCACATCAAACTCCGCCTTCAGCATTTCCAGCGCTTCCACTGACTTTTCAGCTGGGAATGGGACCTCTGGTTTCTCAGCTGAGAGGCTTTGGGTAACAGGGGGATGGGTGAAGTCTTGCTTTTGCACTTGTCCCACAAGCAGTGCTAGTTTCACCTCAATTGCTTTTATGTGGGAATACACGTCACATATTAGTTTCCCCTTGCCTTGGAGCTGCACGTTGAGACCATTCAACATTTCGGTCACATCTGTTAAAAAGGCGAGGTCCCATTTCCATTTTGTGTCGATCAGTTCTGGGACAGTTTTGCCCTTTGTCAGAAGAAAAACATTGATTTCGGGTAGCAGCTCGTAAAAACGCCTCAAAACTGTGCCCCGGCTTAACCATCGGACTTCTGTGTGGTAAAGCACATCTCCGTGAGAAGACTCTAGCTCGGACAGAAAGACTTGGAACTGCCTGTGTTTAAGTCTGTTTGCTCTGATGAAGTTTATACATGACACCACCACTTTCATAATCGATTCCCACTTCAGAACTTTGCAGCACAGTGCTTGCTGGTGAATTAGGCAGTGTACTTGTAAAGGGGACATGAGACCTCTATCCTCCATTTCTCTATTCATGCGTCCTATCAGTCCCCTTGACGCGCCAACCATACTAGGAGCTCCGTCATTCGTGATGCTGGCCAGCTTAGACCAGTCTAGATCCAACTCTTCTATCGTTTGGCACACTTTACCAAAAATATCCTCCCCTGTCGTAGTACCTTTGAGACTTTTTAGGGCTGCCAGCTCCTCGGACACTTCAAAGTTTGAGCTAACTCCATGAAAAAAATGAGCAGCTGTGCTGTGTCCTGCACGTCATTACTTTCATCCAGCGCTAATGCAAAAAAATCTAATTCTTTCACTTTTTCCTTCAGCTGGGCATATTATACCCCATTTCTTCAATTCGTCTGGTGATTGTACTTGCGGACAGACTCACCGCATTTAAGACGTCTTTCTTATCGGGGCACACCTCCTCCGCAACAGCATTCATACATTTCTTTACGAACTCACCATCACTGAATGGCCTACCGCAGGTTGCAATCAGTTTATCTACCTGAAAGCTAGCTCGAATGGATGACTGGTTCAACTGGGTTTGCCGTCCAGCAGATAGTCCACAGATAGTCCACTTTTTAGCTTCGACACTTTGTCTGCTCTCATTTGAAAAAAATAATCACTTGTCCACTTTTGGTTAAATACCCTGCATTCTGAATCAACTTTTCTCTTTCCCAACCGTTTGGCCATTTTGTTGTCACTTTAAATTTTCTTGCTGGATCGCGTGCACCCGCTCGATCACGATGGAACGTTAATCCGGGTGAATCTAACAAATAATTTGGCTACTTTAATAATTATAACTAAGGGAAATTTTATTTTGAAAGCCAATATGTATTATCAAATACAAATATGATATGATTAAAACATATTTAAAATTAAATTGTAAAAATATTTCTCTGCATGGCATTGTTCAGAGGGCCGGTCCAAATGTGGGGGCGGGCCGTATTCGGCCCGCGGGCCGTAGTTTGGGGACCCCTGCTCTAGAGACCCAACAAATGGCGTCATTTATGGGTTGACCCAATATTAAAGAGCCGATAACTGATTAAATAGAAAAGAATACATATCTGAAAAGAATCTTGGTAATATCAATTGTCAGACTGTTCTTTGAAAACCCAAAGAAATTATTAGACAAATTATGCCATTTAACACTAGAGGCAATGTTAAAGAGCCGATAACTGATTAAGTAGAAAAGGGTGAATATCGAGAAAGAACATCGGTCTAACTGATTATCGTGTGCTATTTTTAGAGCAGCGTTTTAACCGGGGTGCTGTCTGGCTAGATCAGGGGGGCCATGTAAAACAATCCTTCAAACATTTCTAAAATCTTAATATGCTAAAAAACGTAATATCCTACATTTTTCAAAAGAAACAAGTGATAATAATAATATAATAATACTTTTGCATCTCTCTTTCTCTCTCTCAAGTGTAGCATTCCACATTGGACGCTTGCATATTTTAATTTAGGATATTTACTGAACTTAAAGATGCATAAACCCGTTAATTCGACATGCATATGGCACTAGACTGCATCTCTGCAAACGAGCGACGTGATAAAACCATCACTCTTGTTTATAATCAACTAAACTGTCTACTTCACAAGCTTGTGACATTAGAGCTATTGCCTCATCACATCGTGGTACTCACTTATATAACATTATCTTTGACAAGAAAGAAAGAAAGAAATTGCAAAAATACTTTGCGGTAAAGAGAAACGCTTAAAACGGACAATTCATCATCATGATAAACACCTGTTACCTCTGTCATCTCCATCTGACCGACTGTATATTTATTTATCTGCAATGTGAATAAGCTTGAAGTCAAAAATGATTTTTTAAATGCGTTAAAACTAGTTTATTTTTAAATGATTAATATTTGAAAAACTTTTGTCCACCAAATCAAAGTCACGTGGCACAACCAACATGTAGGGAGAAATTTTGTTGTCATGTGACAAAATTCATGAAACATTTGTAATTGATTTAGCAGCAAGTTCTCCTCTGGTGCCATTTATCGGTTGACTCAATGGTAAAGAACTGTTAACTAAAAAGAGTGACTATTGGAAAATAATTTCAGTCAAATCAATTATTGGGTGCTGTTCTTTAGAAACCCACCAAATCGTATCATTTATCGGTAGGCACAATATCAATGAGCCCATAACAGATTAAGCAGAAAAGAATGAATATTGGTTAATAATGTCAGTCAAACCGAGTATCTCTAATGCCCATGTAATGTTATTGCTCCACAGATGGATGATGAAAGTGAAGAGGGCGAGGGTCCAAGTGAAGCACCATTGACCAAGCCCTCAGACCCCCAAGAAAGTTCAGCCACCCCTGATAACTTTGCAAGAGAACCAGAAAGTCAAGCTGAGCACCACGAACCCCAAAAACGTTCACCGGAAGACTTTTGCAATGGGGTAACACGGATGCCAGCAGATGAAGGTTCAGGGCCCAGTAGCACAGCTGTCTGTATAACTTCCAGTGCCCATAACTTCATCTTTGACTCTGAAACACAAGAAGACCACACCCAGTCAAGTCAAGAGGAAGCACTCTCAAGGGACTTGCTCGAGGTCAAACAACACATCATGAGCTTGATGGGAGAGTCCAAGAAAGATGTTATTGAGGTGACCAAGATGCTGTTGAAAGCCAATGGTGACCTCACAAAAGCTAAGTTGTATTTACTAGAGGGATACAACAGTGAGATGCACGGGCCCCTCTGGACCCGTCTAGATGATGAGATACTCTTGTTAGGTGATCCATATGAACTTGAGCAGCTTCAGTTGAAGTACGGAGAGGAGGCTGTGAACAGTAGGAAAGCCTTTCTCAAGACTGTTGTTAATTGAGAGGGTTTGTTTGGTTTGATGGGCAAATGCATCTTGTCTCACAGTTTTGTAAACTCGGTTTGATGTTTTTAGCTTAATTTTACATTGAAAGTTTTAAATAAGTACTTTGCCTACAGTAAATTTGTTAAATATAAAATAAAGTATTTTTATAACTGTGTAGCAGTGCGTTAAATGCATTTTTAAATGCAATATAATCCAAACAGTGTACATGCACATTCACACATTTATCTATTATAGAGCTGTTCAGGTTGAACTCCAAAAACCAGGAAGAAACGTTGCTTTTTTTAAGCCATGGGTTCCCTCTGGATTTTCCTTTTGGCTTTTATAATGGCCCTTACAAAAATTGAGAGTGCATGGCAAATTTGCCACTGATAATTTTCAAATGCAAGTGAGCTTTGCTGCAAATTATCCATTGTCTCCAGAGGTTTGCTGCAGGTTCACCACTACCAGTGAAGAGCTGCAAACGTTTGCGGTGAATGACAAGCTCATTTGCATGTGAAAAATGAGTGGCAAGTTTGAGGCTAGTTTGCCAGAAATCTAGATTGTAAGAGGGAGTTTCTAGATTTATGAGCAAAGTAATGTCTATTGTAAACATTAATTTAAGACACTTGGATGTTTTGTTTTACAACATAAATAAAACAAAATCATACCCTAAAAGTGAATTTTGAAACCAGTGTTTTTATTTATTTTAAATATGTTGCTAACAAGTTGCTAGATAAGGACTACAATGGCTTGCCGTTTCATCAGGCAATTACACATTGCTTGAGGTAGTTGTGGTCCAAATTTAGAAACTTTTTTTTGTACATTTTTATTAACTTAAGTAATGTTTACAACTGACCTTATTTTACTGAAGAGTTTTTATGATGATTCTTTTTGAGGGAGCCCATGGCAAATTAGCTTTTTGGGTTTGCCTACAAAATTGATGTCGCCGCTAAACGGCTCTTTGACTTTTCTTGTACATACACTGGCGGCCAAATTTTTGGAATAATGTACAGATTTTGCTCTTATGGAAAGAAATTGGTACTTTTATTCACCAAAGTTGCATTCAACTGATCACCATGTATAGTCAGGACATTAATAACATGAAAAATAACTATTATAATTTGAAATATAATTTAAACTACTTCATTCTAACTGACATTCTAGCTGTCAGTTTGTCCAGATACTCAGGTGACATTTCACCCCACGCTTCCTGTAGCACTTGCCATAGATTCGGCTGTTTTGTCGGGCGCTTCTCACGCACCTTACAGTCTAACTGACCCCACAAAAGCTCAATGGGGTTAAGATCCATAACACTCTTTTCTAATTATCTGTCTGTGTTTCTTTGCCCACTCTCATATTTTCTTTTTGTTTTTCTGTTTCAAAAGTGTCTTTTTCTTTGCAATTCTTCCCATAAGCCTGCACCCCTGAGTCTTCTCTTTACTGTTGTACATGAAACTGGTGTTGAGCGGGTAGAATTCAATGAAGCTGTCAGCTGAGGACATGTGAGGCATCTATTTCTCAAACTAGAGACTCTGATGTACCACATCTCTTTCTGTCCTTGTTAGTGTCAGTTGTCCTTTGTTTTGAAGACTAGTGTACACCTTTGTATGAAATCTTTAGTTTTTTTTTTGGCAATTTCAAGCATTGTATACCTGTCATTCCTCAAAACAATAATTGACTGACAAGTTGCTAGAAAAAGTTGTTTCTTTTTTTTTGACATATTTGACCTAATACTGACTTTAAGACAGGCCAGTCTACTGCATCCTGTGGCAACACAAAGACAAAGTTAAGCTTCATTTAATGAACCAAATAGCTTTCAACTGTGTTTGATATAATGACAAGTGATTTTCAGGTACCAAATTAGCAATTTAGCATGATTACTCAAGTATAAATGTTTGGAGTGATGGCTGCTGGAAATGGGGCTTGTCTAGATTGGATCAAAAATGATTTTTTTCCAAATATTGATGATGTTTTTTACATTAGTAATGTTCTGACTATGTGATAAGCTGAATGCCTTTTTGGTTGCAGTAACTGGTCATTTTTTAAACGTATTTAGTCTATAATATAAATAACATTTCAGATAAAAGTAATATTAAGGGTTAAATGCAAGTTAAGCTCAATCGACAGCATTTGTGGAATAAGTTTGATTACCACAAAATAAATAACTTCTCTTCTTTAAAAAAATTTAATTACATCTTGGTTCCAGTGAGGTACTTACAATGGAAGCGAATGAGTGAAATGTACAGCTAGGCCACAAATATACTAATGATCTGATTCGTCTTTCATTGGTCAAGTGTGATGGTTCTTGAATCGAAGTACTAATTATCCTATTTGAACTATTCTGTTTGATATGGTTTAATTTTATTAGGGCATAAATCATAGTCCAGGCCGCAGTTAAAAGAATAAATCCTGAGGTTTGAATGAGGTTTAATTGAGTATTCAGATCTTTTGAATAGAAAACTATTTAGTAGTAACATCTGCCTCCCGGTGGCCATTCTATGTATTTAATGATTCGGTTTCATCCACGTCTGAGAGTTTTGTCCCATACGGTGATCCATAGCGGTGAATCGAATGCGATATTGGGCGGCAAACACAACTAGCAAATAACTATTTTATGACAAATACAGATTGGTTCCATTAGGGGGCGCGTAATGGCTCAAATCCGATTGAGCCACATTCAAATCTAATCACGACTTTTGCTTTATTTGAGACACATGCACACTAAAAAGCATAATATTTTTCAATGTATCGGTAGCAACGATTGGCTCTTGATATATAAATAGCAGCCCACCCCTGCAACCTATATAAAAGGTTGTTACAAAAATCCATGTTCGTAAGCACAAACGACTGCGATTGGTCCGTTCCGACCAGCGATGAGAAAAGAAACAAGTGTCACATGACATTACCTCCCGATAACCGGACAGTTCCTGAATTATGACACTGAGAAACCTCATTATTTTTTTAATTTAAAAACACACAATTAAAATGTAAAAAAGGGGAATAATTTAGATTTACTCTATTTTACCAATTAAGGTAACTTTCGGATCGCAAAACCCGCCCATTTTAGTACTGGTGTTTAATGCGAATGTTCAGTCTACCCATTTGTAAGGTTTAAGGCTGTGACTGTAGACACGTTTAAAGAGGAGAATCCAATAACATAATCTGCTGATCACAAATAAACACAACACCCCAAATCAGTGAGGACTGCAGGATATATATAAACATATATTTATAAATACAGCCCAAGGTATGATCCCTTTACAGATTATTATGTTTCAAATATGATTTCAGAAGCTCTGGCTGTATGCATTCAACACGGAGGGTCCAATCACATTAAATATGGTTTTTGTTACACGTATTTTCGGATTTTTAAGCTTTGACAGCCCTTAAATGTTATTTAAATGTGTTATAAAAATATAATCGATCATGTTATATAGTTCATTATAAGTGTTAGCAGGCTGGTGGCTGTGTATATTCTGTGTATATGTTTGTCAAGACAGCAGCATGTTCACATTGAAACTGTAGGTGATTTGGGGTTTGATGCTTGTTATTTATTGATACATTTATGTAATTCTAAATGGAGATTTTTTACATCTGATTTACAGTGTATATGTGTGTGTATATATATATATATATATATATATATATATATATATATATATATATATATATATTACACTCATGTATAACATCATGCAGATACGGGTCTGGAGCTTCAGTTAATGTTCACATCAACCATCAGAATGGGGGAAAAAATGTGATCTCAGTGATTTGGACCGTGGCATGATTGTTGGTGTCTGATGGGCTGGTTTGAGTATTTCTGTAACTGCTGATCTCCTGGGATTTTCACACAAACCAATCTCTAGAGTGTATAAAAAATGGTGTGAAAAACAAAAAACATCCAGTGAGCGGCAGTTCTGCAGACAAAAACACCTTGTTGATGACAGAGATCAGAGGAGAATGGCCAGACTGGTTTGAGCTGATTTAAAGTCTATGGAAACTCTGATTACCGCTCTGTACAATTGTAGTGAGCAGAATAGCATCTCAGAATGCACAACATGTCGAACCTTGAGGCGGATGAGCTACAACAGCAGAAGAGCATGTTGGGTTCCACTTCTTTCAGCCAAGAACAGAAAACTGAGGCTGCAGTTGACCTACCATTTTTGTACTTCCAGATTTGACAGACCAGGTTATGTTTTTCCAATCGTCTACTGTACAGTTTTGGTGAGCCTGTGCCCACTGCAGCCTCCGTTTCCTGTTCTTAGCTGACAGTAGTGGTACCCAGAGGGGTCTTCTGCTGCTGTAGCCACTCCACTTCAATGTTCAACGTGTTGTACGTTCAGAAATGCTTTTTTGCACAGCACTGTTGTAATGCAAGTTTATTTGGGTTACTGTCACCTTGCTGTCAGTTTGGACCTGTCTGGCCATTCTCCTCTGACCTCTGTAATTAATATGCTGTTTTCGCCCACAGAACTGCCGCTCGTTGGGTATTTGTTTTTCGCACCATTTGCTATACACTACAGACTGTTGTGTGTGAAAATCCCAGGAGATCAGCAGTTACAAAAATACTCAAACCAATCTGGCACCAACAATCATGCCATTGTCCAAATCACTGAGATAAATTTTTTCCCCATTCTGATGGTTGATGTGAACATTAACTGAAGCTCCTGACCCGTATCTGACCTCAAAAATCTACAGAGTTAAGGTTTAAAGTGTCAATAACTCAAGCGATTAATTTCAAAATTGAGGCTAATGGGAATACCCCAAATGCTTTGCATTTGAATTGTTTAAAGTTACATTTATTCTATATGAAAACCAAGTTAAGTGAACTTTATTACACAATTTAGACAAGTTTTGTTGAATGAGATTACACAATCTATTAAGTAGAATCAACTTATTAGGGTTTTAAGTGTTTCTTTTTCATAGTTAACTGTTGTGAAGCATCAACTCTCAGTATACAGGCCTAAAATAGTTTGTATACTTTATCTGACTCTGTTTCTCAGATTAGTGACCTGTCTAGCATCAATATGAGTTCAAAGGGTGGCACTGCACTGTCCCGACGCAACTATCGCTTGGCATCTGACATAGATAAACCCAAAGTTACAGGTACGTTCATGTAGAGAGTAGAGATCATTACTCCAATTGCTTAAGAGTTGTGTTTATGAATACGATTGATGTTCTTTTTTAGGTATTGTCAATGAGAAGTTGTTGAGCGATTATCTGCATCATGTGTTTCCTGTCTCTGGTAAGCAGGGGCCAGTGTCGGCGACATACAGGTGGGTTTTCAGAATATTCATCCTTTTATTTCAGTAAATATTAGTGCCGTAATCAATAACATGAATATTGTTATATTTACTGCTATCCTGAAATATTCACTCTGCTTTCCGTTGATCAAACAAACAGTTAGTCCCTCTGGGAGAGAGAGAGAAAAAAAACATTTACTCGCCGGTTCTCCGATATGCCGTAGCTTGGTGCTTGGTCACTCCTCCACCCTCTAATGGACAACAGCTGCACCTCCCCGGACGGATCAAAGGCAGACCTCCGGGCCCCTGGCGGATGGAACATCCCGCTGTGTTTTTGGTGGACGGTAAGGGTCTCCTTCTCCCCTGGCAGCGGTAACAGCTCCAGGCGGTTGATTGGGAGCCCCTCCTCCCCTCATGGTTGGCAGCCGTTCCTCCGCTTCCAGGCGGCCGGGCTACTCTGTCCTCCAGCAGATGGCCACGGCTGCTCCGTTGGGGTGGATGGAAGTGGTGAGGACTCTACTACGGCACATCCCTCCTCCCTCCCAGATTTCGGCACCAGTGTAAAGGGATTAAGTGAAAAGAGGAGGCGAGAACCAGCTTGACGATATAAATAATAGTTTAATAAAAAACTAAACAAAAAGACAAACACACAAAGGTGTCTGACAGCTGCCCGTAAATCTCTCTCTGTTCCACTGCAGTCTCCAGTCGGCCTTTATCCCTCTCTGAGGCTTGATTAGCCTCATTAGGGGCCGGGTGTGTAGCATCACGACCCGGCCCCGCCCTCTGACCTGTCACAATGTTGCTTGGCAGTTGCTAGTAGGGTTGGAAACCGAGAACCAGTTTTTTGGTTCATTTTTGTTAAAGTACTGAAACCATATGGTTTTCATGATTTTCGGATACTTTAACAGTTCCTGAACTTGTTATTTTCTGCCGATGCGGATGGAACACCTTACTTTAATACTCTGACAGTGTTTCCTGCAGCACTGCCCTGCTTTTGAATCTACAGAGTGAAACACACTGCATAACCATTGTAGTCCGATTCCCAAATGAATGACTCCTATGAGATGGTTCATTTGAATCTACATCACTCAACATGCAGTGTGCTACCAGTGTAAATCTTTTCCTGAACAAATGACTCTTAGGAGCCTGATCTTTTGAATCTACAGCTTGAAATGCTGCACTTTCATTGTAGTTTGATTCCCAAATGAAAGACCTTTATGAGCCGGTACTTTTGAATCTGCAGCACATTAAATAGCGCACCCATTGTAGTTTGATTCACTAACAAATGACTCTTATGAAACAGTTCTTTTGAATCAACTGCATGAAAAACAGCATGCCCATTGTTGTGTGATTCATGGACAAATGACTCTTATGAGACAGTTCTTTTGAATCAACTGCATGAAAAACAGCATGCCCATTGTTGTGTGATTCATGGACAAATGACTCTTATGAAACAGTTCTTTTAAATCTACACTGCTCAACACTGTAGTTTGATTCAGGAAGAAATGACTCTTATGAGACAGTTCTTTTGAATCAACTGCATGAAAAACAGTGCGTCTATTGTAGTTCAATTTATGAACAAATTACTCTAGTGAGCTGGTTCTTTTGAATCTACAACGCAAAACATAGTGTTTTCCAATTCCCAATAGAATTAATCTTATGAGTAATTTTTAAATCTACAGTGCAAAACATAAAGTGCTACCAGTGTAGTCCGATTCCCATAATAATTACTTTTATGAGCTGGTTCTTTTGAATCTACTGCACGAAACTTACAGGTCTTTCGTTGTAGTTTGATTCCCAAATGAATTACTTTTATAAGCTGGTTCTTTTGAGTCAGCAGCATGATAAACAACACACCCATTGTAGTTTGATTCATGAACAAATTATTTTATGAATCGGTCCTTTTGAATCTACAGTGTTAAAAAAAATGTGTCCATTGTAGTTCAATTCATGAACAAATTACACCAATGAGCTGGTTCTATTGAATCTACAGCGCAAAACATACATAGCTACAAGTGTTGTCCGATTCCCAAACAAATTACTCTTATGAGCCAGTACTTTTTAATCTCCAGCGCACAACATTTTAGCGGCTGTTTTATCATTTGCCTAAAAATATCAGCCCTGTTGCTTTGAAAAATTGTTAATAGTGCACCTCTCGTCAACAAGCCACACCATTTAAGGCATTATTCATGTCTGCAGAACAAACGGTGTGAGACCATTTACACAACAAAATGTTATTTGGGTCACTAATAAAATATATTTTACATTTAGGAATACTTTTCGCATGTTTTGTGCTCAGTGCCACAATGCAGTTGCATACAAGCTTACAATGAGGATATTGGGATTTTAAGTAGGGGTGCACGATATATCGGCAGATCATACATTACTGATTGAAAAATGGGAAAATTAAAACAGTGCTACTGCACTGATAGTGAAAGTAGCGGTTGTTACAGTTTATTTGCTTGGTGCTTTACTCCACGTCTAGCAATCTAAACGTCCGTGCGCTTGGCCCAGGTATCTGTATCAGCCACAATGAGTAATTAATTATCGTTTATCGTTTCGTCCCAGAAATTCAATATCAGTGAATCCCTAATTAAGAGAATATTATTAAAGAGCCAAATTCTACACTTTGCATATTTTCACCCACTAATAATGTTAGACAATGATTATTGTACCAAAAGTGTTGTTGTATAAATGTAGGAGGTCTTATGTTAATGAGCTTATGGTTGCAACATCATAACGAGGTGTTTTTGCTGTTTATATATCAGTAAATTAGGTGGATTGGGGAGGAAGTTTTGCATTATGATTGGATTAAATTATCCTGACTCATGTCATGGTTCTTCCCTGTAGAAAATCTATGACATTCCAGGATCTTGGAGCCCATCTGGAGAAGCTGCTGGCTGACGATAAACACACAGAAGACGACAGAGGTCAGACAACAACTTATTACACTGAATATCAGCACTGTTGCAGAGTGTCTGACAACTGACTCTAGATCAGACTTTACAACAGTCTGGTAGTCACTGTATTATACACATTTAAGCAAACCCACAGCATGAGTTGCCTTCCATATAATCCAAAAATATGTGAATTATAATCAATTGTTCATTATAATTAGTGTTCATCCAGTGTTGGTTTTGTATCTCAAAATGGCCAAATATTGGTCCTATCTTTTGCAATCAAATGTTTTTAGCCATGTCTTCATGAATTTATATGTGTGTTTGTGAGCAGATCAGGTAGAAGGTTGTCTTGGACCTTCGACTGTTGTCCTGGATCACAGCAGTGGGTTTGAAGGCTTGTTATTTGTTGATGATGACCTTTTGGGGGTGAGTATGATTTTTAACTGATTTTATATATATATCCAACACAATTGCACAATTACGGTTGATTAGACTGGTTTAAATATTATTATTGTTCATCTTTCCATTTTTCCATTTCTTTGTAATCAAGGTTATCGGCCACAGCAACTTCAGCTCCATCAGAGCCACCACATGTGTTTACAAAGGTAATATTTTGCTAAAATATACCTTTTTTTTTTATCTAATGGTAATGGAATTCTAAAGTTATCAAAATGTAACAAAATGGTTTTTGGACATGTACCCCAACAATTGTTTTATTGGGTTTTAGGGAAATGGGTGTATGAAGTTCTCATCTCATCTCAAGGCCTGATGCAAATTGGATGGTGCACATTGAACTGCAGGTTCAACCAAGAGGTACAAGGTCCCATCTGTGTTTAAAACTGAAATAACGCCACAAAATGAGGCGTGCAAACTGCATATTCACAAAATGTTCGCTAGCTCTCATGGGGAAGGTTTCCAAGCCACCAAAATGGCAAAGATTGAACTTGATTACGTTGTGATTGTTCACTCAAGTCTCGAAATCCTTTAAGTCGAGTGTGAGAAATTGGTTTGAAATGTGTCCTTCACTAGATTAATAACCTTTAGCCCTCTGATAACCATTTAACATGGGCTTATTTTTGTCCTCAGGAAGGCGTTGGCGACACACCGGACTCGTACGCCTACGACGGAAACCGAGTTCGCAAATGGAACGTGACAACCACCAATTACGGGAAGGTGAAAACTCAGTACTTTGCATATTCGGTTCAGGGGTCACGCTCAATATGTCCCTGTCAAATTGGTCGACCTGGACATTTTTTTTCATAGGGCAAAAGATTAGGCATGTAACCATGTTTTATTTTCCTCGGTTTCAATTTAGTCTTGGGCTGCTGGGGATATCGTCAGCTGTTTGATAGACTTGGACGAAGGAACGATTACATTTTGTCTGTAAGTGTTTGTTACACTGGATGTACTTTATGCTTTAGTCAGCAATGTCTTCAAATATTGAAAGCATCACACATTGACTTCAAATTCGATATACACTGAACTGTTTGTTTCCCCCATTGCAACCAATGGTATTCAATAATGAAGTAATCTATGTACTAATAATTCTATTTGCTACTTTTTAGAAACGGACAGTCCCTAGGTATTGCATTCAGTAGTATTAAGATGGGACCGGGCGTCGCATATTTTCCTGCCATCAGTCTTTCGTTCAAAGAATCTGTAGCCTTCAACTTCGGCAGCCGTCCTCTCAGATATCCTGATCCTGATCATTTTTATAAAGATTCATAATAAGTTATATTTTTCCATTTGACAGACACTTATTCAAAATGAGCACTAAAGCTACAGTTTTGCTTGTCTTCAGTTTAATTAAATATTTAAATTAATTTAAGCTATGTATTATATGTCATATGCCCTGTATATATGAATAATATTTATGTAATATATAAATATATTATGTATATAAAATAAATGTACAACCCCAATTCCAACAGTATGGAAAATGCTAATAAAAGCAAAAAGGTTATTTGTAAATTGTATTCACACAAATTAATGGTTTACCTTATGCATTTATATTATTATTATTATTATTATTTAATATACACTAATTTCAATCAGATGATTGCAACACACTCAGAAAGTTTAGACAATTTAAGACTAATAACTATCTGACAAGTTGAAACACGAGATGTTAAACAGGTGAGAAAATAAAAAAACTCCAAAAAACCTAGGCCTTCACGAGCAAGCATGGGTCGAGGCTCGCCAATTTGCCAACAGATGCGTCAGCAAACGATCTAGTGCTTTTGATAACAGTGTTCCCCAAAGACAAATTGGAAAGATTTTGGGCATTTCACCCATTATAGTGCACAAAATTTTAGTATGTAAATGGCAAGGCAGCAAACCGCTTCTGAATGCGCGTGATGTCCCATATGTATGGGCTCGGGAATGATTCGTTAAACCTTTGTCAGTCAACGCTGCATCCACAGATGCAAGTTAAGGCTTTACTATTCAAGGAGAAGCCATACATCAACACTGTCCGGAAGCACTGCCGATTTCTCTGGGGTCAGTCTCATCTGAGATGGAAAGTAGAACAGTGGAATCATGTTTTGTTGTCTAATGAGTCCACATTTCAAATAGTTTTGGCCTAGACTGGCCTGCTTGCTATCCTGGCCTGACACCAATTGAGAATGTGTGGCACATTATGAAGCGCACTACACGGCAACAGAGGCCCCGTACAATTGCGTAGCTAAAGACCTGCATAATGAACGAATGGAGGAAATTCTAATGCTAAACTTAAACTTGTGTCTTCAGCACCCTAGTGCTTAATAAGTGTTATTAGAATAAACGGTGATGTTACACAGTGGTAAACACTCGACTGTCCCGACCTTTTTTGGAGCGTGTTGCAATCATCTGTTTTGAATTGCGTGTATAATTAACAGAAAAAATAAAGTAAAAAAAATTCCATTCTTTTATTTATAAGATTACTGAATGAATGAAGTAAATGTACAGTTACTGTAACATATACATTTGATATTTATATATTAAAATAAGGTTTGAATTACAAATTAGTACATTTATCTACAACAATGCATTCAATTTATATTTATGTATAATCATATATAAATAGATAACAATTATGCACATAATTCAATTATCATTATACATTTTTTTGAAAAATGATTTACAATAAATACATTTATTGAATATATCACATTTGACATATTTATATGTTTTAAGATTTTAATGAAAATATTGAAAAATATAGCTTAATGTATTTGTATTTATCAGCATATATAAATCTATATAAAATATGTGCTTAAAAATTAAATACATTTATCATAATAATATCTATAATTCATTTATTAATATAATTTCAGAATGAATGAATGTGGTAAATCTACATTTACTGTAATGTATATTATGAATTTGTTATATTTTTCTATGTTATTGTTATTTTATTATCATTATATATTTTTAAGTTTGAAATAAGACATTGTATATTTATTTAAAATATAGAATTATATTGTTACATTTTTTGTCATTTATAAATATATACATATATGCACTTAACATCAATTAATTTATAATATAAATATAAATATTTGTTATTCATAAACAAAAATGAAGTAAATATACATTTACTTTAATGCACATACATTTGATACATCTATATATTTTAGTTTTATATAATAGTGTATAATAGTATATTTATCTAAAATATAGCAATTATATATTTATATTTATTACCACATATAAATATAATGAATAAAAAATATGCATTTAAAATATACATTTATTTATCATCAAAAATATTTATAATAAATTCATTTTAGAAGACTTCAGAATGAATTAATTAAATATACCTTTAGCGCACATATATATATATATATATATATACATAAAAAATATATAGTTGTATTCTAAACTTAACTAAAAAAGAAAAGAGTTTCTACAATAAAATGTAAGAAATAAAAAAAAAAAAGCACCATTCTGTAAGTTCCTTAACTCATCCGTTGCTCACGTACCCTGTTGAAGGCTACCTTCCTCTGCAAAGCCCACCATCAGCTGACCTAATCAAAGCCAACAGGCTTCTGGGATACCTCAAGACTGTTCTGGCCACCTCTATTGACACACAGGTACCTGCAGAAGACAAGCTCTGGCTTTTGTGTGACCCGTCACTGATTGGAAAACTTTAGTAAAAGACCTTTTACTTTCTTTTTTTTGTCAGGATGAAAAGCTTGTTGAGAAAGACAGCACATCTTGGCAGATTCTTGGTGATCCAACGATCCTGGTCACCCTAGCGCATATATTTAAGCACTTTGCACCTCTTATGGTAAACGCTTGCTTAGCATCTCTCTTTTCACAGATATAAGGATCTTTTTATTAAGATGGTTGCATAATTTCCTTAAAATCATAGTGATTCTGCCATGCACAGCTTCATGTATTACTAATGTGTGTGCTTGATAGTGTAAGGTCTACTTGGTGGAAGATGTGCTGATGAACTTCCTGTTGGGTATTCTGGAGGGTGGCGGATCCGTGGACGAACATCCACTTGTACAACAACTGTTAGAACTTTTCTGGCTTCTCATGGAGGTAAAGAGAAAAGTCTCTCAATATAAAGTGTTCGTTCACACAAAAATGAAAATTCTGTCATCATTCTGTCTTCTGTGGAACACAAAGGGAGATGTTTTGTGATTTCTCTTTTCATGCAGGACTACGAAGTGAACGAGTGTTTGAAGCAGCTGATGATGTCATTGCTAAGAGCCTATCGTTTCTCTCCCATCATCCCTGACCTTGGCTTTCAGGTGACAAACTCATTTGCTTTTTAATGACTTCAACCTAAGTGTATATAAACTTCTGAATTCAACTGCAATAGTAATGCGTTGCTTCAAAGGATATTCTGGGTTTAATAATTGTTAAGCTCTATCGACGGCATTTGTGGCATAATGTTGATTACCACCAAAAAATAATTTAGACTTTTTTCTGTAAAGGGCTCATTAATTGAGGATTTACATTTTCCTTGATCTTTTAACATATAAGTGTTCATTGTACTAAAAAAACATATGTTTAGTTTCATAACTCAAAACTTCCTCAACAGAGCATTTGATAAAACCAAGCTCATTCTCTACTTGCCTCTACAAAAACACATCAGTGCCTACTTTACCTTATCACTTCTGTAGCCCCGCCCAGTTGCGGTGAGCAGTGAGATGACCGTGTGAGAGCAGGTCAGTCACGAGCATATAGTCAGAACTGTGGCCATTTAATGTCAAGACTTAAAGGAGAAGCAGCACCAAAAATGAGTGTTTCTGAAAGAGGGTCAGAATGAAAGCGGAAAATGGTCATGTTTTACAAAATATGACTGTTTATTGTGGAAAAAACTTTACCATTAATATAAGTGAACCTCAAGGAACATTAAAATAATACAAAAAGGCAAAAATCTGGGTTACAGTGAGGCACTTACAATGAAAGTGAATCGGGCCAATCCGTAAACGTTAAATACTCTGTTTTAAAATTGTATCTACAAGAGACCAATAATATGCATATTAACATGATTTCTGATTTTATGTTATATCCAGTTATATTGCTATATTGCCATGGCGACCTAAAGGCGTAAACCCTAAAACCGTCAGTGACCGCAAACACTTTGATTTAAAGAACTTTAAACCTCAAATAATACAAGTTGTAAAAGATTCATTCATGTAAGTTAACTGTGCCCTTTTCCTTTCGAAGACTTTATCATCCACTCCGAGAGCTTTGAAGGGCTCAAAAATAAGGGTCATTTGGAATTCACTTTTTAATGAATTTGTATTGGAATTTCTCTTTGAAGAGATCTAACAGCATGATTATCATGATTGTTCTCCCTTCAAAGCTCCCTTTGGAGGGTGATTTATGCCGTTGGGAATGCAGTCTTTTGTCCCAGTGTTGTCCAAGAGTGGAAAGACTGTAGATTAGAAATGTGTATATTTGCTACATTTAGTTAATTTTCATGAGTAAAGTTTTTCTTTTGTTTTGTTTTTTACATTTAAGGAGCACCTATTATGGTTTTTCAAATATTACCTTTCATGTATGTTATATAGCTGTTTGTGAATGTAAAAAAGTCTGCAAAGTTTCGAAAGAGTTATTGACTCCCAAACGAAAGAACCGATTCTGAACACCTGAAACGAGTCGTTAGTAATTTCAGACTTACTTCCTGTACTAACCTACGTAATTTGGTAACAAAAAATCCGCCTCTGGTCTTCATTGGCTGCTCGCGAACAGCTTTGACCCGCCCTCAAACACTACACTAAGCGGTAGACCAATCACAACAGACTTGGGACATCTGACCAATCAGAGCAGAGTAGGCTCTCTGAAAGGAGTTTAGAATGAATGCTTTAAAACGGATCATTGAACGAGTCGTATTTGACACTGGGGGAAAAAGATAATGCTGCAATTTAAATTATGAGCAAATTAAAGTGTTTATTGATCTTGAATGCATGTAAATCTATTGTATGAGACCTTTAAAACAAAATTAGGCATGTTTAAAAACCATAATAGGTGCACTTTAACAACACACCACCAGTGTTAATTTTCACATGGTTTATATTTTAGTCTTTAAATTTGTATTTTGATGAAACTGTCATGTACATTTATGTCATATTCAATAAATTTAGCATATGTTAGTTGATGAAAAAAAAAAAAAAAACATATATCAAACCGTAATAGCCCAAAATTTTAAATATTCAAATTTATTGAAAACAGTATAAAATACTTGGAATTGTTTAAACATGTACAAAAACATATTACAGTTTAATATATACGACTAGTGGCCGACTGATAAAGGTTTTTTAAATTGCCGATACTGATATCTAGAGAGCAAGATGGCCGATATAAATGCTATAAAGTGAGAAAATGTTGACTATCCACTTACAAATCTATTGGTATATTTTGGAACTAACACAAGGGAAAGTTAACACTGCTAAAATGGCCAAATATTGGCCTATTAATCTGCCTGGCTGATATATTGGTCTATCACTAGTCCTGACAACATGAGCTCCTGAAATAATAGGATATAATGAGTTTTCAGATGTATTAGCTACTTTTTAGAACTTACTCTGTTGTGAATCCTTCATGTTTAGATCGTTTCGGATGTTGCATTATGTGTTTTTTAAGGTAGCCAGCATATTCACAGCGCACTTTACGCATTTTGACTAGGCTGTAACTTCAAGTTCAAGTTAATTGGCTTCATTGTCTGTGCAGATGTGAGTTGTAATATTACGTTTATGTTGTGGATATAGCGATGAATCTCACATATATACACTCACCTAAAGGATTATTAGGAACACCATACTAATACTGTGTTTGACCCCCTTTCGCCTTCAGAACTGCCTTAATTCTACGTGGCATTGATTCAACAAGGTGCTGAAAGCATTCTTTAGAAATGTTGGCCCATATTGATAGGACAGCATCTTGCAGTTGATGGAGATTTGTGGGATGCACATCCAGGGCACGAAGCTCCTGTTCCACCACATCCCAAAGATGCTCTATTGGGTTGAGATCTGGTGACTGTGGGGGCCATTTTAGTACAGTGAACTCATTGTCATGTTCAAGAAACCAATTTGAAATGATTCGAGCTTTGTGACATGGTGCATTATCCTGCTGGAAGTAGCCATCAGAGGATGGTACATGGTGGCCATAAAGGGATGGACATGGTCAGGTAGGCCGTGGCATTTAAACAATGCCCAATTGGCACTAAGGGGCCTAAAGTGTGCCAAGAAAACATCCCCCACACCATTACACCACCACCACCAGCCTGCACAGTGGTAACAAGGCATGATGGATCCATGTTCTCATTCTGTTTACGCCAAAGTCTGACTCTACCATCTGAATGTCTCAACAGAAATCGAGACTCATCAGACCAGGCAACATTTTTCCAGTCTTCAACTGTCCAATTTTGGTGAGCTCTTGCAAATTGTAGCCTCTTTTTCCTATTTGTAGTGGAGATGAGTGGTACCCGGTGGGGTCTTCTGCTGTTGTAGCCCATCCGCCTCAAGGTTGTGCGTGTTGTGGCTTCACAAATGCTTTGCTGCATACCTCGGTTATAACGAGTGGTTATTTCAGGCAAAGTTGCTCTTCTATCAGCTTGAATCAGTCGGCCCATTCTCCTCTGACCTCTAGCATCAACAAGGCATTTTCAGCCCACAGGACTGCCGCATACTGGATGTTTTTCCTTTTCACACCATTCTTTGTAAACCCTAGAAATGGTTGTGCGTGAAAATCCCAGTAACTGAGCAGATTGTGAAATACTCAGACCGGCCCGTCTGGCACCAGCAACCATGCCACGCTCAAAATTGCTTAAATCACCTTTCTTTCCCATTCTGACATTCAGTTTGGAGTTCAGGAGTTTGTCTTGACCAGGACCACACCCCTAAATGCATTGAAGCAACTGCCATGTGATTGGTTGATTAGATAATTGCATTAATGAGAAATTGAACAGGTGTTCCTAATAATCCTTTAGGTGAGTGTAGATGCATTTGAGTAACACAATTAACCCTTTGTAAAGTTAATTGTATAGGTGTTCAACTCTTTCTATCCCCAACATACTATGACTGGATTATTTGAATAAATTCTTGCTCGATTTTTCTTTCTTTAAAAATAAATAAATAAATACTGTATTTGCATTGTTAATATCTTGCAGTATTGTTTTCTCGTCACATTTCCGTCAACGGTAGTTTTGAATTAAAACCATTTGATTATCGTCACGATGCATATTTTTCTTCTGGTTTGCATTATTGTTGCCAAACCCAAAACCCTTTGGCTGATCATTTACCTCAGTAATTCTCTTTACGAGATTAACACTGCACGTATCAAGCATACAAAGCTTTTGTGGTGAATCTAAGACGTTCTGACATGTTGTTTTGTAATTTGTGTGTCTGAAAAATGTTTTCTTTCTGTGTCTACTAGATTCATTACCTTCGTTTGACCACAGCAATCCTCCGTCATGAGAAGTCCAGGAAGTTCCTGCTGAGCAACGTTCTATATCCTCTTTATTTATGACGTCAAAACTGTAGCAGTGTTTCATGATATGACAGATTGATAAATGGATGGATGGTTGGATGGACCAGATCAGATTGCTAATGATGCTAGAGCTTCTCTCAGAAAAAAAGTTACCCTAAAGTTCACACTGCTATCTTACACTGGTAAATTAATTTGCAAAAGAACCTCAGGTGTAGATCATTATATTAACTATACACATGTTCCACTGATGTTTGTCTTAGTTGGCTCAGGTGGTATTGCGGGTTGTCCACTAATCGCAGGGTTGGCGGTTCGATTCCCGGCCCACATGACTCCACATGCCGAAATGTCCTTGGGCAAGACACTGAACCACAAGTTGCTCCCAATGGTAGGCTAGAACCTTGCATGGCAGTTCTGCCATCATTGGTGTATGAATGTGTGTGTGAATGGGTGAATGAGACCCAGTGTAAAGCGCTTTGAATACCGCTAAAAAGGCGCTATATAAGTGCAGACCATTTACCATGGATGGCTGGATAGAATAGTTAATATATGAATGCAGTGGATTTGTTAACTTCAGAGTTTTTCAGTCCTTAACAGTGTCACGTTTGATGTGCTGCGGTCTGTGGTCTTCTTCTACATCAAGACCCCTCTGAGGGTGAAGGAAGCGGGGCTAGAGGAGCTCATCCCAACCACATGGTGGCCAACATGCTTCGACAAAGAGGTCAGTGATGTCCTGAAACTAAATCTAAAATCTCACTGTTTTAGTGCAGTATTTAAAACCCTTGCTGCTGAAGAAAGTACATTTACTTAGTTAACTTAGTTTTGAAATGGCTCTAGAGTACAACTCATGGTTGTCACTTATCTCAATAATCAGTGAAATGAGAAAAAGAAATATGGTGACACTTTCTATAAAGCCGTATCTATTTATGATGAATTATTTGGGCTGTTTTTAAGCATTCTAATGTATTCTGTGACACTTTACAATAAGGCTCTAGTTGTTAAGATCAGTAAGTGGATTACTTCATAGGCAACACGCAGCTGAACAGACAACAAACCACACCCAGGCTTGCTTGACAAAATCGATAGCAGATGACACGATCTTGCGTTCAAACACGGATAGATGGAGTGCATTCTGAATGCAGGGAACTCCAGATGGGTTTTAAGTTTTCAAATAAGTTTAACTTGGCAGAGTGACCTTAAAACGCCATCTTGCATGTGCACATTGATGTGTCCTTGAAAAGCCCTTATAAGTCTCAGAAAGATTGACAAATTCAATAGATACGTTTAACAATGCTGGAAAGGGCTGGAGATCCCGGCACCGGCTCATTTGAGGGAAGGAGTTTTGGGGATGAGTGCACGCCGTAGCTGCACAATGGGCAGATCAGTGAAGAGTTTGTTCGTAGAGGAGTGTATGCGTTGTGGAAGTCAGGAGCAGATTTGTAAGAATCCTCCATAGAAGTGTAGAGAGGTGCAGATAACAACGGGCAGCAGACTGGAAGGCAATCACTTTCCCGTCAAGAAGATTGAAGATTTGTGAGCGCAGAGAACAAGCCTACAGCAAGCTGGAAGGTAATCACACTCCCAACACATCGGCAGAGATGGGCAACCAAACACATACGCGAGACAGGACCAACTAGGCAGAGAGTGTGAGGTATGTTTCATCAAACAACAATCTAGCATGGATACTGAGAACTCGAAGGGTTTAAGTAGGGAGTGTATTAGAGGAGAACAAGGTGTTGCTAACATGCTAATTAGTGGCATGATCAGCATTCCCCAGGGAACAATCAATGTTCCCATGGAAACACTGATCATGAAACACTTGGGTTCAGAAAGTCTAAAAAAAAATATCACCTACATCACCACAAGTTGTTTGGGAGGTTTTCAAGAAAAAAAAAAGCCTCTGCTCTCATCCAACAACAATTCAAGTGTCTTCAGTTTACCAGACACTACTGGAACTCCAAATGCGACCGGGTTCTATGGTCAGATGAAACAAAAATAGAGCTTCTTGGCAGCAGAGATGTGTTTGACACACACAGAAATTATGAAATACCCAATGCCCATGATTAAACGTGTTGCTGCATCTTCAATGTTATAAAATGCTATTTGACGAGTTTTGCCACGGCAAGCACCACTGACATTTTCACTCAGGAAATGTACCTATCTTCAATGTTGTGGGGCTGCTTTTCTGCCATAGGTCCTGGACATCTTGTTCGGATACATCGCATCATGGACTCTATCAAATACCAAGAGATAAAAAATCAAAACCTGACTGCCTCTGCCAGAAAGCTTACAATGAGCCAGGATCTGGAGAGATTCTGTATGGATGAATGATCTCAGATCCCTTGCCAGGTGTTCTTCAACCTCATTAGGGAATAAAAGAGAATAGATCCTTCAAATTCAGAGGTCCATGTTGGAGAATCCAAAAGAGAATACTCCGAGCTGTTCTCTTGGCAAAGGGAGGCTGCAGAAAGTACTGAATGAAAGGGTGCCAATAGTTATTGCCAATGCATTTTGAAAAAAATGTAATAAAAAATTTAATAATGAGATTTTCCTTGTTTGATTTGTTTTACTTCAATTAAAGGTTAGATTTTTGTGATTTTAGTTTTTTTCATATGAAAGATCAAAAGGATAAACAATGCAGATTTTACTTCAGAACCTTCTTTGCTCATATTTACCAAGGGTGCCAATATATTTGGCCACTACTGTATAGTTCTTTAGCAGAACTGTAGACAATTTGCCACATTTAACATAGCCTGTGAAGTCAGAACTATCAATCTGGTCACAATTCTTTATAAAAAGATACAATTATAATTTGTATTATTATGTGTTATAAATAGCTTTTATATAAGGGCTTCACAGAAAGTGTTACCTGTAAGTTTCTTGTCAAACACTTGAGCTCTTTTTGAACTGACCCCTTGCGTAAGTGATAAAGTAATAAAAACTTCTTGACTTTCCCACCTGATGTATGTCCAGGGCAAAGATGAGAGAGACACTCGCGAGGAGACGGCAGATGAGAGGCTGAGACGCCGAGCGTATGAGCGTGGCTGTCACAGGCTCAAAAAGAGGATTGAGGGTATATCACACACACACACTCCCTGACTCACACACACAACATTAAATCTGCAATCCTGTCTAGATTTGTGACAGTGTGTGTGTGTGTGTGTGTGTGTGTGTGTGTGTGTGTGTGTGTGTGTGTGCTGTGTGTGTGTGAAGTTGTGGAGGAGTTACAGGTTCAGATCCTCAGGCTAATGCTAAACAACAAAGACAAAGGCACGGTACGTTGATCAGTTTTTTTTTCTCACAGCTTAACTTTTAACCTCTGATGTGTTTCGTCTCCCTATTCTTGAAGATGGCTGTTTTTTGAAATTGATGTATTTTGTATGATTTCCTCAATCTTAGAGGAATAATTTACCAAAAAATGGAAACTCTGTCATCATTTACTTAACATCATTTCAGTCCAAACCAGTTTGATTGCATCTTTTCTGTGGCACACAAATGGAGAAATGTTGAAGTATGTACTGGCCGCTCTTTTCCATAAAATGACAGTGAATGACGACTTGGGGTGTCAAGTTTTGAAATGACAAAAAAGCACTATAAAAGCATCACAAATTGGTTAGTACGACTTGTGCACTTTATTCCAAGTCTTCTGAAGAAATTTGATAACTTTGTGTGAGGAACAGACCAAAATGTACATGATTATTCGCTTAAAACCTTGATATCTGCTACCACTTCCACATCCATTCAAACATCGCTTCTTTAGAAAAAGCATGTCAGTTTTGATGTCAGTGCTGTCATGTGACCAATTATGACACAGCAAGTTTGAATAGGCAAAAGTGCAAATGAGATTTCAGAGCTATAGTGGATGGCAGCAAATTTTCAGTGAATAACAACCTAAATTTCGGTCTGTTCCTCTCACAATGCTTTGGAAGACTACGAATATACTGTATGTGTTTTTATGAAACACATGATGCTTTTTTGGTTATTTTGGAGCTTGATCGCTTGGGTCAACATTCACTTTTGTTGCACAGTAAAGAGCACTCTTGATATTCTTCAACATTTCTCCTGGAAGAAAGAAAGTCATATGGCTTTGGAATGCAATGATTGTGAGTAAATGATGACAGAATTTTCATTTTTGGTTGAATTAATCCTTTAATACACTGTAAAGAGACACTATATGTGCTCCTTCATAGCTGTTTATGTGGCATCTGTTTTATCTGAGTGATTCCGTCCACAGGGAGATGCATCCCGATACATTTTCCTGAACAAATTCCGCAAGTTCCTTCAAGAGAACGCCAGCAACCGAGGGGTAAGCTCACAGAATATCAGTGTTTTCATGTGTTCACGACTGGAAAAATGCTTATGTTGTAGTCTTCAGGCGTCTTTTTTTTAATTATTATTTTATTTAATTTTAATTTTAAATTGTATTATTTTCATATAAATATATATATATATTTTTTTTTATATTAATTTTTTTTTAAATTAAATTAGGGTATAAGAGGTCTGGTTGAGAAATCTGATGTGCTTCAATATGTTATTTTGGCATTAACTTTGCTATATTTTAGCAATATCACACTAGCAGACTAGTATCATCATGGCTGTGACTGAACTGTTATTCAGTACAACAGCACGGTTGTGTGTGATATTGATTTTAAGAAGTTAACATCGAGTAATTAACATTTTAGACACAATATGGCCAGTTATGCTGTCTGTTTTTGCTCCACTAATAATATAGTTCCAAACAAACTATAACCAATCTGATCCGTAACTATCCGTTGTATGAAAACATACAAATATACTACAAATGAATGAATTTGGGCATTTGTGGTAGCATGGGTACTGTCATATTTCAGTAATAAGTGAGGGTTTTGAGTGGTATGATGTTTGCCACACATATGATGTAAAAGTAATCATGTTTGCTGGTGTGTTCAGAACCCCACAGTGTTGTGTCCTCCTGAATACATGGTGTGTTTCTTACACCGGCTCATCGCGGCCATCAGGAGTTACTGGGATGAAGGCAAGAGGAAAATTCCAGGATCAATCAGCAGTGAAGGTTCACAGCACAGATATCCACTGATGATAAAATGGGTGAAATGCGGGGGGATGGTGGTGTGCCTTCCCAGCCTTCTTTGGCCTGGGATGGGAAAGGAGAGAAAAAAAAAAAACAGGCGAGGGAAAGGCGAATATGGAGTGACAGCGAGAGAGAGAGAGCGAGAGAGAGAGAGAGAGAGAGAGAAAAAAAGAGAAACTCGACTCACCGGTTCTATGATGCGCCGTCGCATTGTCCTTGATCAATCCTCCACCCTCTCAGGAGGACAATATGCGCTCCTCCCCAGGCAGACCAGAGTCAAACCCCAGACCCCCAGCGGACAGAATGCCCCTCCGCGTTTCTGGCAGCACATGGGGAAACCCCTCCGCCCCTGGCAGCGATCCTACTGCTCTAGGTGGTTGGGGAGTGGATTCCCGCCTCCCCTCAAACCCTCCTCATTTCTGCCGGCCAGCAGGGCACTCCTCCACTCCTGGCAGCGGCTCCATCCCTCCAGGTGGTCAGGGAGTCCAGTCCCTACTCGCCTCGCGGACGGCGGCCGTACACTGCGTCCGGGCGGTCGGGGTACTCCGTCCCCCGGCGGATGGTAGCGGCGCTCCCCTGGGTGGATGTCAGTGTCGAGGACTCTACGACGGGCATCCCTCCTCATTCCCGGGTTTCGGCACCAATGTAAAGGGGTTAAGATGGGCAAGGGTGGGCAGGAGGCGAGAACCGGCTTGACAATATTAAAAATAGTTTAATGATAAACTTAAACAAAAACATAAACTCATACAGGGCAGCTGCCCATAGTTCTCTCTCTCTCTCTCTCGAACTGCCGTCTCCGGTCGCCTTTATCCCTCGCTCCCCTCATCAGGCTGATTGGTGTCCGGGCTTGGATCATTCCGGCCCCAGCCTCCTCCGCACTACAGAGGACTATTGTTTTAATTATGAAATTGTAAGAATTATATTTAATATGCACTTATCCTAAACCCTTACAAAATTTGGAAAACATGTGTGTTTCAGGTCATTTTTGTGTTTTTAACTGATTTGTCTTGATTAAACTCGGTTGAATATAGAATAATCACAACATTAATAAGCAGTAATAAAGTTGTCAAAGAGCTTGCAAGAATGAGTTCAGGGTCTCTTCAGACCTTGTACTGTATACATTGTATTTGTGTTTCTTTCAGATGCCTACGTGCCCCCTCAACTCTTCTACAACGGGAAGGTTGAATACTTTGACCTTCAACGGTTGGGAGGGCTTCTCTCGCATTTGAAGAAAACACTCAAAGGTTAGTAAAAAGTGCAACTGAACTCTTTCTTTCACTGTGTTTTTTTATTTTCACTGTGTGCAATTGCACTAAAGACCACCAGAGGGAGCAGAAGTTCAATTTATTTTGAGTGTTTCGCTGTTACTGATGGCAGAGAAAAACCAATGACTGAGTTCAGTCCTCTAAAGACAATGAATACTACTTTCCTCTCTTATTCAACAACAGAATGTAATACCTTGTTCTGCCTAGTGATTTTCCAAAGCTTGTATGTCCAGACATAAAATGAGATATGCGTTCCCTATAAATTATGTCCCCATTATGTTTGTTTTGCTTTGCCACCTTTGAAATGTTGCTATTGATCTTCGCAAAGCTGCAGACAGAATTGTTTAAATCGATTAATCTCATAAATTAGTTTTAAATTAAGACGAAATGAATTATATGGTGCTTTTTAGGTTTCTAATTATGTTTCTGACTGATTTATTAACCTCAAAAACAAGAGATGGCCGTTATTTTGATTTGTGGCGTCATTTCATTTTCTGAAATGATGGGATAAAATGGATGCCGGCGTCATTCAGTAAGACTAGGATGCTTATAGGTATTGATTTCGTTCAAGGCAGAGTCCCATTCCGCAACAATATTGTCAAACAGCTGGGAAGATGCAGAGAGAGAATGAGGATGAATGAAGGAAGAGGTGGAGCGTCGTGTCTTTTATGTGATGATGGGTTGTTTGTGGTTACCACTGGGTGATTTCACTCTGTCTAATGCATTTTGGAGGAATCTGGCCAAACGTTTTGGCTGGATTTCCGAGAATGAACTGAGGTGATGAGTGGATATTCTCATGCATTTACATTCTCATGCATTTACATTCTACTGTGTATGGAAATGATATATTGCAGCGTTGAGGAATCTACTTCAAAACTGTACAAGCTTCTGCAATCTTCTCTTATTAAATTAGCTGTAGCCTAACTATCCTTTTTAAAAATGTAGTGAGCTAGATTAAAGCCACATTAAATAAATATTTCCAATCAGGGAGTAAAAAAACAAAGCAAAACTGACAAACAAAATATGCGCAGTTCGGAGGTTGCATTTTTGCATTTATATTCCACAGACGGTTAGGTTTAGGGGGTTTGGGTTAATAAAATTTGCATTCCTGTTGACTCTATTATGTCATTTACAAATTAAAAATGCAACTCACTATCGGCACTACTCTGTGGACATTTCACCTGGAAACTGGACCTCAAACCGCCCATACGTTAAACAACACTTCCAGCTTCGGCCACTGGGGGCAGTGATTCACATTTTTGGAAAGCACAGACCGATTTCAGTTGAAGAACTTTCGACCTACTGTTGCCGAATTCAAGGTGAATAAACTTGAATACAAATGAATTGCATATATGCACAAAATACAACTAACAAACCTTGAAAAATTACTTTTATATAATCCAGTTGAAAACATGTGGATTAATTAATTTTAAGGATTGGCACACAACACATTCATTCGCGCTGTATGTTTATTTGTGCACAACCCCTTTGAAAAAAAGGGCAATATAAAATGTGAAAGGATTTCACTGGAAATAGGCCACTGCCCAGGGATCTTAGACATATCAGTTTTAATCTACTCTGATTTGGGATGCACTTATCCTAATCTAGCATGCTATACAGGATGGATTGTATGCAAATTGGAAATCAACCAGGGATTTATTCTTTGATATTAAAATGAAAGCCATCTTCAGTTGTTTTTGTGTATGTGTGATGTGTGTTTCCATTGGTGGAGAGAGGCGAAGCACATCATTACTCATGTCAGGAATCACAACTTGACTGTAGCGAGGTTTGAATTTCATTAACTCTCATTCACTCTCTCCCCGTCTTGTATCCTGAAACACTCATCTCCCTCTGGTGTTCCTGTTCTCTGTCCTTGTTTGATTAAATGCTGATGATAACATTGTTTCTGTTCCTGCATCGTCTCCCTGCTGAGTCTGTTCAAAACATCTCCTTCAGCTGACGTGCTTCTGCTGCTTGATAGAACTCGTTCTGATGCTTTTGTTTCCGCAAATCTCGACTTTGAAACGGTTGAGTGAAGAATGGCAAACATTTGTTGCATTCTTTTTTGTCGACATGACTGTTTGGAGTCGTTAACATCAGTAGCTGGGTTTCCATCCTCATGTTTTTTTAAATTTTGGGATGTACACACTAAGATGCCAAATTTGGTCCAAAATGTGCATAAAAATGGGGCGCCTGTGGCTCAGGTTGTAGAGTGGGTCGGTTGCCAATCGCAGGGTTGGTGTTTCGATTCCCGGCCCACACGTCTCCACATGCTGAAGTGTCCTTGGGCAAGACACTGAACCCCAAGTTGCTCCCAATGGTAGGCTAGCACCTTGCATGGCAGCTCTGCCGCCATTGGTGTATGAATGTGTGTGAATGGGTGATTGGGACACAGTGTAAAAAAGGTTAAAAAAGGCCCTATATAAGTGCAGGCCATTTACCATAAAAAGGTGGATTTTTTAAAATTTGTTTTTAATCTGGTTCTTCTCTTCGCAACTTGGATATGAATTTGCCTAGTTTTGACAAATGACCCTGAAGAATGTACCTTTAAGGAGCCTGTCCACCCAGTGGCCATCTTGAAAACTCCCTTGGGCAACTATTTTCGATTTTTATAGTGATTTATACACACTCGCTATGACGCTGCCGAATCCTCAATCTGGGTCTCATCTTATTCAGCTCATTAACATTGCAGTGTTGACTTTTAAACCACTGTCATCATCCTCAATATGGTCGTTATCTTTAATTTAATCAATTTTTTCATAACCTGGCTATTTATTGTTTTTTGATTGCATTTATTATTGATTTAGGTCACATTTTAATATGAATCTTGATGACAATTGCAACATAATACATGCAAGAATGGCAAGAGTTTTGATTACATGACCAAATGCCATTAGTCAATTTGACATTTTGTTCTTCAGCACTTTAAATCGCTCTCCACTGAAGTACATTCAACTTTTTGCCCCAACCTTCACTAAACAACATCCATTTTAGGCCAAATGAAGGACCTCTGCGCTTTTACTCTAACCTCGATGACTCAATCTAATGGCTTTATCAAGGTCAAGCTTGATGTTTTTATTGCATGTGTTCTTCATCTTTTGAACAGCAAGACAACTGTACTCTGATCCAAGCCAGTTTAATTTTCCTTGTCTGGGGCTCAACAATATGGATGGCCCAATGGGCCAGTGTGAAAGTGTTTCAGGCCGGTGTTTTGTTGTCACTACTTATTACATTTGTATATCACGTTCATGTGATTTTGATGTCTTGCAGACATTCCATATTCTTTGATAAATTAACATTGTTGTGCAAAATGAGTCACCCAGGTAACATTATATACAGTAGCTGGCTACCATAAGATTAGTTTTTTCAAAGTTGCAAGACTAACTTGTCATAGAGGCCGTTCAGACCAAACGTGTTCTTTCGCTAAATAATACACGATGCAGCACAAGCCATTTCGAGACACAAGACACACTTTGTTGACATTCTTTTTACTTTACACGGCA
Source organism: Xyrauchen texanus (assembly GCF_025860055.1). Lineage (NCBI taxonomy): Eukaryota > Metazoa > Chordata > Actinopteri > Cypriniformes > Catostomidae > Xyrauchen > Xyrauchen texanus. The sequence continues at coordinate 22,129,306 of NC_068323.1, read as the reverse complement.
TCTTAAAACACACGCTAGACACTGAAAAACAGCTGGATGAAGCCATCCGAAATCACTTTTGTTGTTGTCGTCCTCATTATGCAAGTTGCTTTGGATAAAAGCGCCTGCTAAATGAATAACTGTAAATGTAATTAAGCAAATTAATAGCTGTTAACTGCATACACCAATATTTGCTTAGAAAGGCCCATAAATAAAGTTAATTCAATATAGTTATGCATAATAGTAATTTATATATATATATACTGTGATAGTTTACGTTCGTGGGCATTGGAGGAGTCAGGAGACAATGAAACAGGCTCAAGGTCAGTCTTTTTAATTACTGTTCAGATACACAATCAACGGTAACCGTAGATAACATAAAAACCTCGCAGAGAAATGAAAGCACTCTTAAATGTTAACACTTTCTCCTTATCAGGTCTCCCCTCCGCCATCACTATATTAAGAGACAGGTGTTAGAGTAATTGCAACCCAGGTGACGAGCCTGGCATGGGGGGGGGGGGCGTGGTCATGTGTCTGTCTGCGGGAGAGGGAAATCAGTAAGGCGTGTGTGTGTGTGTGTGTGTGTGTGTGTGTGTGTGTGTGTGTATATATCAAAATCAGAATGGAATATTTTTTGGTACATGTGCAATACACAGAATATAAAACAAGGTAAGAGGATAAATAAACATACAAATAATAGGACATATAACAGAATGGCATATGTACATGTGCAAGTGGTAATGTATGTGCAAGGTAGAATTTACACATGTACATGAGATATGTATTTACATTATCGCACTATGGGGGAGTCCTGAGGTAGTTTAATTGTTCGTGAGGAAAATGGCCTGAGGGTAAAAACTGTTCTTGCTGTTGCACCTTGATGTTCTGGTGCTTAGCGCTCTGTAGCTCCAGCCAGAGGGCAACAGTTAAAAAAAAGGAGTGGGCTGGGTGTTTGGGGTCCAGAGTGATCCTACCTGCATGTTTCATCACTCTGGAAATGTACAGGTCTTGGAGGGTGGGCAGGGGGGCACCAATAATCCTCTCAGCAGTCCTGACTGTCCGTTGAAGTTGCCTTCTGTCTGATTTGGTGGCTGAACCAAACCAGACAGTTATTGATGTATACAGGACAGACTCAGTGACGGCCGAGTCTGCCTTGAACTTCCTTGTGTGTGTGTGTGTGTGTATATATATATATTTAAGCAATATCACAGGAGCAAGAGTGTGATATGACGCTACATCAGCACTGCTATGATTCTGCCGCAGGCTGAGTGCCGTAGGTAATCACAGCAGTGCTGATATAGCGTCATATAGCACAATTGCAAGTGTGATGTTGCTTATATATGACAGTTCAATGAACAAGTCAATTTAAAAAAAAATTGAAAAACTGAGTGCGGTCAAATGATGTGTCCAATCCTTCGTTAGTAATTCAAAAATGTCACTTCAGAAATAGTAACACACAATGAAACCGCAATGTCCTCTGCCATTTTAAACAGTATGTATCCAATGTGGAAAATCCAGTAAGAGTTAAGCACCTTGAGTTCTGAAATCAATCAGACTCAGCTGTGCTGAGCCTTAATGCTGTAGTTGTTCGTTTAAAGCTGTTTAAAGCTATGTCCTAGCTTTAATAATGTATTAGTAATACAAGCGATCATGGAGCGCTGTTCTATGTAAACAGTGACTGACGGATTCACTTCACGTCACCAAATGGCTCATATTTCACATAAAAATTATCTTTTTCCTCCACCTGCTGGCTAACATATGTAATGTAAAAATTTTTTTTTGTAAAAATAGACACGCTCTTAACACATATGCACTGCTCTTAAACTTTAGTTTAGAATGGCATGAACGCAAGCGGAGTGATACACACACAGTGAAGCGTCCGAGTGCTGATGGTTCCAGACCATCAGTGCTTATGGAACGTCTCTTGTCCAATCAGATTCGAGGACTGGAACTAACTATTGTATGTGTATAGTGTGTGTGTGTGTGTGTATATATATACAGTATATATACAGTATATATATATATATATATATATATATATATATATATATATATATATATACACACACACACACACACACACACACACACACACACACACACCGATCAGCCAAAACATTAAAACCACCTGCCTAATATTGTGTAGGTCCCGCTCTTGCCGCCAAAACAGTGCCATTCCGCATCTCAGAATAGCATTCTGAGATGCTATTCTCTCATCACTATTGTACAGAGAGGTTATCTGAGTTACTGTAGACTTCACCAGTTCGAATCAGTCTGTGTCACATTAAAATTAGCTAAAACATCACATCTGGAGAGCTCTAAATTCTGTTGTGCTTTGTCCAGTTTTTAAGAATGCATCCTGTGTGACCAACTCTCATTCTGTGGCTGTGCTGCTTTTTTTTGCGATGCGCTGACTGCCCCCCGCTGACACTTCTCTTTAAAACACGAAGTTACATGTGCTTCAATATTGAATTGCTCCGATGGTAAAAAACAAAAAACACTTTCATTATGGAATTTAAGTATGGGACATGAGGTATAAATAAATGTGTTATTTTTTTAAATACAGTCAGCAATCACACTGAAATAATGCGTTAAATCGACAGCCCTAGTTAAAACATAATTTTCACTGTTATCTTTAGATGACCTCGCGGCAAAGGCCAACATCATCATAGACCCAGCGGAGATCCAGTCCACCTCCATGGATGATCTGGATGAGGATGAGGAGACTGGAGCTGCCCAGGTACATTTAAAACTGTCAGGTTTTAATGCGTGGCAGTAAAGTTAACTTGACTTGGATGAGATGTTGATACTCTGCTCCATACAGTTAAAGGGTTTGTTCGCTCAAAAATTCTAATTTTGAGCTGAGAATGCTTAATCACATGAATCATGTGGTCCTTTGGAGTCTAGACATTGAGTAAGAATGACATTGTGTGTTTGTGTGGATAAACCACAGAGACCATCTGGCGCTGTTGCCATGGGTGGTGCTTTGGCCCGGCCCAGCTGGTTAAGTTCCCCGACGCTTGGCAGAGCCAACCGCTTCCTGAGCACCGCTGCCGTCAGCCTCATGACCCCTCGACGACCTCTTGCTCCACTTGAGAAGGTCAAGGTCCGGACTCTTGCTGTTGAGCAGCGGACAGAGGAAGACAGTAAATCCATTTAACACTTTTTATTTCACCTGACAAAGCATAAACAGAGCTAAAATACTTCTGCTTGTTAAGATAGTGGCAATGGGAATAAATGTTTAAATTGCAATTGTCAGATCTCTATTATGGTACTAGCACTTTCCATTAAGGGCCTGAAGTTTGGTTTCCCATTGCTTAAATAAAATAGCTCACAATTTTGTTATTAGTTTTTATGTTCATTACTCTAATACGAATTCACACAAATTGGGATTTGAAACTGTTTAGAATATTCCCAAAATTTGGTAACAGGGTTGAAAAAATTGCAAACCTAATTTAAACAGCAAAAAATGTCTCTTACGTTTTATTTGTTTGGTGTTTATTTCAAGATAATAAAATTCACACAAATCTGGGTTAATTCTGTATTTAGAAGCATCCAAAATTAGTTTGGGGGTTGAAAAAATAACAAACCTTATTTGAAATAAACAAAAAATTAATAAAAAAAAATATTATGTTTTATTATTAGATATTCAAATTCACACAAATCAGGGTTTTAAACTATATATAAGCACTGCCTAAAATTAGGTAACAGGTTTGAAATAATTGCAACTCTCATATAAAATAAACAGAAAAATAAATGGCTAATCATTTTAATTAATTAATTAATTAATTTTATTGCCTGATGATAATACAAATTTACATAAATTATTTAGACACGGCCCAAAATTTGGTAACAGGGTTGACAAATTGTAAACCTCATACAAAATAGACAACAAAACATAATTTTGTTTATTATTTATTTAGTTTTTGTTTATTGCTTGATTATAACTGAAAATAAAACCGCTTATAAAAATGTAACCTCCTGAGCTTGACGATTAACTTTTTCTGAAGGTTAAGCACCACCTTTTATAACAGTACATTGGTGATAAAGAAAAAAACAAGATATTTCTTAGAGTTTCAGGCCCTGTTTGTACCATAATTGTGGAAAGTGACTATTATTATAATAATTATTAAGTTATTCAAATTACTTATTTAAATCTTTAGCTGACACCTAATGCCAAGCGAACCTCAATTTATAACTACTCAAGAAGTTTGCTGGAAACCAATTAGCTTAGCTAAGAATATATGTAAAAGCAAGTCTTTTATCTACACTGGCGACAAAAGTTTGAAATATTGTACAGATTTAGCTGTTTTGGAAGAAAATTGGTACTTTAATTCACCAAAGTGGCATTCAACTGATCACAGAGTATAGTCAGGACATTACTGATGTAAAAAACAGCCCAATTTCCAGCAGCCATGCCTCCAACACTTTAGTCTTGAGTAATCATGCTAAATTGATAATTTGGTTCTAGAAAATCACTTGTCATTATATCAAACACAGTTGAAAACTATTTGGTTCCTTAAATGAAGCTTAACATTGCAATAGACTGGCATGTCTTAAGGTCAATATTTGGTCAAAAATGGCAAAGAAGAAACAACTTTCTATTGAAACTCATCAATCAATCATTGTTTTGAGGAATGAAGACTCTTCAATGATTGAAATTATTATTGAAAAAAAAAAACTGAAGATTTCATACAATGGTGTACTCTACAGTCTTCAAAGACAAAGGACAACTGGCTCTAACAAGGACAGAAAGAGATGTGGAAGACCAGATGTGCAACTAAACAAGAGGATAAGTACATCAGAGTCTCTAGTTTGAGAAATAGACGCCTCACATGTCCTCCGCTGACAGCTTCATTGAATTCTACCCGCTCAACACCAGTTTCATGTACAACAGTAAAGAGAAGACTCAGTGGTGCAGCCTTATTGGAAGAATTGCAAAGAAAAATACACTTTTGTAACAGAAACCCAAAAAGAAAAGGTTAGAGTGGGCAAAGAAACACAGACATTGTACAACAGATAATTGGAAAAGTGTTATGGATCTTAACCACATTGAGCTTTTGTGGGGTCAGCTAGACTGTAAGGTGCGTGATAAGTGTCAGACAAGAGTGCTACAGGAAGTGTGGGGTGAAATGTCACCTGAGTATCTGGACAAACTGACAGCTAGAATGTCAAAGATCTGCAAATAAAGCTGTCATTGCTGCATGTGGAGGATTTTTTGATGAGAACTCTTTAAAGAATTTTAAGAAGTTCTGATTTTTTTTTCAAATTGTAACTACTTTTTTCACATTATTAATGTCCTGACTATACATTGTGATCAGTTGAATGCCACTTTGGTGAATAAAAGTACCAAATTAATTAATTAACTGCTCATCTTCCTATTTCTTTCTTGCTCCCTGCCAATTCTCTCACCCCTTCTTCCCCTCTGCCACCTCCAGTCGAGGGAAGCCATGGTAACGATGGCCTGTTGCTGGGGCGACCGTTAGAAGAGCCCGACCAGCCAATCACAGAGAAGTCCCTGTTGGAGATTCTGGATGGAGTTGTGATGATGTACAATCTGAGCGTCCATCAACAGCTTGGCAAGGTACAGGACCAAGAGAACAAAACACGGCCCTTTGGGATATGTCTGTATGACAAACTGACCCGACCACCTCGATCATGTCATCCGCGATTGCAGTCTGTAATGATTGATGAGGTCTTTTTTCGTTTTTTAATTCTCTGCTGATGAAACACAAAACACAAGTGGTGTTTTGTTGTTCATAAAAAAACTGGTTATATAATCTCAAAGTTTTTTGTGCTCATTCTTTTCACACACTTTTTAAATTTTTTTGTAGATTCATATATTTATATAGAAAAACATACTATATATATATATATATATATATATATATATATATATATATATATATATACACACAGCCAAAACATTGAAACCACCTGCCTGATATTGTGTAGGTCCTCCTCGTGCTGCCTAAACAGTGCCATCCCGCATCTCAGAACAGCATTCTGATATTCTATTCTTCTCAGCACAATTGTACAGAGTGGTTATCTGAGTTACTGTAGACTTTGTCAGTTCAAACCAGTCTGGCCGTTCTCTGTTGACCTCTCTCATCAGCAAGACATTTCCATCCACAGAACTGCCGCTCACTGGATGTTTTTTGTTTTTGCACCATTCTGAGTAAATTCCATAGTTTTAACCATTTTTTAAAATTCTTTCCCACTCCCTATCCTCCAATACCAATTTCAAATCTTAAGAGCTGTTGAATCACCAAGACTCTGAATCAATGAGGAGTAATACACTGATGCTTCATGCCCCTTTCCAAAGGCTGTGAGCACCATACAGAGGGTGTCTGCAGCTTTAGGGGGCTGTGTACTACCACCAAGTATAGAACAAAGTAAATGGCACAAATATAATTATCTGAAAAATTGAGACCTAGAAATCCCAAATTGCTGTGTTATATTTTCAAATGATCACAAGGTCAAGTGTAGCAAAACCCATCTCAAGGGGACTTGTTAATACACTTTTTAGGGTGAATATCAAAATTAAACAAATGGGAAACCTTTGTCCATACTGAATGTAAGTGTGAATAATGGGATGAATTTTTACTTCTCCAGGCAGTTTGATAGAAAGACTTTGCAATTGTGAGATTGGGTCAAGGACCGCTTGTTCAATATAGTACCAGGTAGGGGCTCTCTCAGGTGGAAAAGTCCAATGGGCCAAGTGTCTAAGATTAAAAGCAAAGTAATAAAACAACATTTTGGGGAGGCCTAAACTTCCTTTGTCAGTTGTCTATTTAACTTACTGAAATGCAACCAAGGTCGTTTACCATTCCAAATAAATGACTTCGATATTCTCTCAAATTTTTTAAAGTAAGAAAGAGGAATTCTAGGGGGAGAGTCTGTAGTAGAAAATAGAATTTTGGGATACTTTTCATTTTTAGATCATTGACTATCCCTGCCATAGACATGTAGTGAACCCCACATATCAACATCGCACGAGAACATTTTCATTAATGGATCAAAATGAACTCTAACTAAATCTCTCACATTTGCTGGAAATAAAATGCCTAAATACCAAATGCCTTGCTTGGGCCATTGAAAGGCGCCAGGTTGGAAAGCCGTGGCAGGGTAATATGCTGTCAGAGCAAGAGATTCCGATTTAGACCAGTTCACCCTGTATCCTGAAAATTTGGAGAAGGAATTAATAATTTTACTGAGGCTAGGCATAGATCTAATTTGGTTGGAGACAAATAATAATATATCGTCTGCATAGAGTGGAAGTTTATGTACCACACCTGCTATTACAACACCAGGAAAATCACCCTCTTATTGTGGCTGCTAATGTTTCCAGGGCAAGACAGAACAATAAAAGAGAGAGAGGACAGTCTTGCCGGGTTTCCCTACCAATAGAAAAATAATCTGAAATGAATCCATTAGTTTGCACTGCTGCTAACGGTTGTTTATAATGTAACTTAATCCACCCAACAAAAGTGTTCCCAAACCTTTACATTTCCAAAATCTTAAAACAATATTCCCATTCCACCCTATCAAACGCCTTCTCAGCATCAAGTGAGATGGCAGCAATCAGGGTCTGATCATTTGCTATTGACCACATAATTATAAAATAATATTTATAAAACGTCTAATATTATCAGAATAACTATGACCACGAATAAACCCCACTTGATCTATATGTATGAAAGATGTAATTACTCTACTTAATCGATTAGCCAGAATTTTAGACAATATTTTTTTACATCTAACTGGATCAGGGAAATTGGATGATAACTTTTACATTCATTTAGGTCTTTATCTTTTTAAGAATGAGACTGATCTGGGCTTGCATCATGGTTTGTGGCAATTCACCTTTCTTTAATGACTCTGTAAACTTCTACGAAGATGTGGAGCTATAAAGATCGAAATAGATTTCTTTAATGGCTTTATTAATATCTGTGGCAGAAGTAAATTTATTGCCTCCAAAAGACTTCACTGAAGAAATGTAAAAAAACAAAACACATACTCTTTTTTTTTTTTTTTTTTTTTATGTATCTGGTAAATGGTTTCCCTGCTTTGTCCCCCGACTCAAAATATGTTTTGTCCTGAATAACCAAAACTCAACCTTCTGTGACAGAATAGTATTGTACCTATATTTTAGCTGGGTCAACTCTCTAAGACCATTGGATAACTTCATTGGATGACCATTGGAGCGCTTCAGCTCTATTTCTGCACTTTTCATACTCTTTTCCAATTCTATGAATTCTTGTGCTTTGATCTTTTTAATGTATGAGGCATATTGTATGATCCGCCCCTAAGAACTGCCTCAAGCACCTCCCATGCCACGCCCACAGAGGACACTGAGGACCAGTTGGTTCTACATAAACATTGACTTCTGTCTTTAACATATTTTTAAATTCAGGGTCTTGTAGAAGGGATGTATTAATGCACCATCTATATGTATTTCAGCCAAAACATTAATGACTCTTCCCTAAACGCTTACTTATCAATGTGATGACTCTCCTGCTCTTACTCAAACCAGCACTGCAAAACACATGCCCAACCCATGCCCTGCCAAGTTCAGCTTCCTTTGCAGAAAGGTGCATTTCTTGAAGGAACACTATACATCCATCCTTCTTTTAACAATGTGCCCCAGTCCTTTAGCATTCCTAGAAGAAACATTTTACCTATAATAAATTGTGACAAATTGATATGTAAAGATAAATTGTGTACACAAGACAAAATGATATAGACCACTTTCCAACATTGATGTAACAATCAAATCAGACGTATGTCAGCCATACATCACTTCAGTCTATTATGATAGACTTCAGAGGATGAACTGATCCCATCTCCAACCATAAGACATGGGATACTTCATATGCCATTGTCTGAACCGTGGATTGGGATGGACCACACCGAACCTCACCGAAATTACCGGCTAGGTTGAACTGCAATGCACCTCACTGATCTCTGCCTGCATCACCTTGGTCTTTTAATGGACTATGATATTGAAATGGAATGCATAGACTATCAATTGCCAACTAAAACCTTCATCAGCCAATTAACAAGGACAATTGTATCTATGTGAACTGTTAGTTCTGCAGTTAATCCAGGATGGACTTCAAAGACATTGGTCATTAATCTTACAGTTCAAACAAAATCGATGTTTAAACACTGACTCTTAACACTTAGTTTAATAATTAAACCATGATTTTAACTATACATAAGTAATATTTACATTATATTTATGATGTTAGCCAGAGGGGAACTGGCCCCCACAGTGAGTCTGGTTTCTCCCAAGGTTATTTTTCTCCATTAAACAACATCTTATGGAGTTTTGCATTCTTTGAATCTGTTGCGCTTCACTTGAGTCGAGCTAGCAAAGTCTGGAAAAACCATGATGTTGTAATTCTCCCAGCACAACTTGCCTTTATTCCTATACTGATAGATCAAGTTCTTTCACCTGCTCCAGGAAGCTGACCAAAAACTCTGTGGGCATGCTAAATTTCGAGCCGGCGGTCCACTGTGTCCAATCAATTCGGAGTAAGCCCATACCGTGACCTTCTTTTTTTCCATATCCTCTACCTCCTATCCCACACACGGTCCACATTAGCCTTGGTAGCAGGCAGGTTAGCCTGTAGCTCTCTTTCGGCCGGCTCCAGACACTCAACCCATTTTTCAACATCGTCCATTCTTGTAATCAGGGTGGAAAGTTTCCCCTCCATAGATGTGATCGCTCAACCTATTTCTGTAAGGCCCACCAAGTCATTCGAGATTTCACGAATGCTGCATAAATGTTCGAGAAATCCTAACCTATTTCACGAAGCTCGCTGCCACCATCGATTGGTGCCTTTTAATGTCTCCACAGGCTGACGATTTCACATTTTTTGACATCCTGCCCTCGCAGCACAGTTTTACAAACAAAACTATTCCAGTTCTCACCGGTTAATATTGCTTAAAAGGGTAATTGTAGCAAATCTCAAGCGGATCTTGCCTTTAAGCAACAACCCTTCATGTTACATGACACCCCCGTGCTCATTCTTTATTTTACCCTTGAGTTGTCTCCAAGTTCTCTTGCACAAATTTTGCTGAAACAGTTCATATTGATTTAGTAGAAGTCTTTTGTGCCAGCTCATCTTGACCGACCCACTCGAGTCACAGGATAACACATGGACTCTGTTCCGACAGCAGCTGTTTTACTGTTTCACTCTTTCAATATTGAGAAGAAAGAGTATAAAGCATAAAAACTGCAGAGCACTCAAAGGCTGTAAAGTGTATGTAATTCATGCTCTCTGTAAAGTGCTTCGCTCGGCAGAGTCATGTACGACAACAACCACTTGTCTCCCTGAGCGTGTCCGTAAGGTTGAAGAAGAGGGATTTCAATCGCAGTCTTCTTTCGCCTTCTCCTTTTCTTTTAGCTCTCCCTATAGAGTGGTTGTGCTTGCATTTTATATTCAAGCATTCTTCTGCAATTTATTTAAAAGGAGTAGTTCACCATAATGATGGCGTCCAAAACTTTGATTTCTTCTCTTCTGTTGAACACAAAAGGAGATATTTTGAAGAGTTTTCGCTGCTAAGAGGATTGCAATTGTACTGTCAAGCTCCAAAAAGATTAAAAGCACCATAAAAACAGTCCAGAAGACTTGCTTGCAAATGTCCGTAGCTATTTACAGTAATTAAATAGTACATTTGCCGTAGCTTGTAATTGCATTTGCGCTTTCGCATTTTTTTAATTGCTGTGCCATCCCATCCCCGGTTACGGAACAAACAAGAATCAAATGTCTGCGTTTGTTTTCGTATCCGAGCATGACATTTGGCAATGGTGGAAGAGAAGTTTATCAGTGAATATCGAAATAAAATTCGACCTGTTACCAACACAAAGCTATAATTTGGCATCAGACAACTTGGAATGTAGAGCACAAGTTTTATGGACTACATTTATGGAAAATTGGAATTGACAGCCTTGGTCTTGCCACTGTATGGTTTCATTCTACGGAAAATGAACAGCTTGTACGTCCTTCAAAATTCATTCTTTTTTGACTAACATGTGTCAAAAATAAATAAATAAAACTGGTTTCTAATCCTATAAAAACACATTTTCAAAAGTGGTAGGCGGGTGCTCTAACGAGGAGGCTAAAGGCTACAGCCCCTTGAGGCAAGGGGAGTGAGGTTTACACATACCGCACAGATATAACGTACCAGCTGGCTCTCATTACATATCCACACTAGCTTTGCAGCAAACAGAAATTTGCTGCAAAAGTATTTCTGAATATAAAATTGAAAGGTTTCTGCAAGGGCCTCTAGAGTCCTTTCATATATAGAAACGTCTGAGTACTGACTGCCAGATTGTGAGCTCTGAGTAACTTATCAAACAAGCTGTCATTCATCAAAAGAATATTGCGAGTTGGGTAACTATGGAAACAGTGCATCGTACTTGCTCTATGCACATAGTACTACAACATCCAGCATTATAAAAGTCATCTATTAGAGAAGAGCTCAGCAGTGTCATTGAAAAAGTAGCATTCACACTTTGTCTACAATGTGTTTCGACATGCCAACCGGATAATCTCTCCTTTTCTAATCAGTGGAGCTGTGCAAGCACCCACTCGTACACTTCTAGCACCCAAAAGGGAGCAGCGCAATGTGGCGACTTTAGTTTACAGACCTGTTTCTGTTTTTCCCCCTGCGGTTTTCTAAAGTTTCACTCAAGTATTTAATTGGACAACAGTAGTGGCACTGTTAGTTTGAGCAACACAATGGCTCATTTGTACCGTGTCTTTGGAAGTGAATTGTAAGTGGCTCTGTTTCATACTGAGATTTCTGTGGATGTCTGTTGGAACCTGATTAGCTTTACATCGTAGCCTATCAAGCAAAACTGTCTGATTTGACCAGCATGGACTACATAAAGCCTTTCTGAATTGGCTTGGCACAGTGCCATCATATGACTCGCCTTTTATCGATATAAGCTGGAATTCAGCTTGTGTAGAGGTGTGTATTTATTTTTTTATTCCACTTAGTTGGAAGAGCTGCCTGACCATAGTCATAATAAGTCATGGAACTGAGCTATGTGATGAATTTTTTTTTTTTAAAGGTCACCCTATGATTTTCTCTCTTTCAAGGAACACAAAAGGTGCATTTTTTTAAGGCCAAAACAAAAGAGCGCCTTGAAACAGGATTTTCGCGGGTCTTAAAATCTCTTAATTTGCCCTTCCGCAAAATAAGACCTTAAAAAGGTCTTAAAATGGAGCAACAAGTCTTGGCATTAAATGTTGTTTTCTCTTTGCGGGATTGTTTTCTTGTTGGGTTTAAGTAGGGTGACCAGACATCCCGTTTTGAAGGGGTGTGTCCCAACAATTCTCCCGACAAAGGCAACATGGATTTGTACATTTAAAAAAAAAAAAAGCTAAAATGTGGTTAAAATGTAAAAACAAAGTTTGCATAAATGTTCTGCACTTATATAGCGCCTTTTTAACCTTAACGGTATTAAAAGCGCTTTACACTGTGACTCATTCACCCATTCACACACACATTCATACACCAATGGCAGCAGAGCTGCTATGGAAGGTGCTAGCCTGCCATTGGGAGCAACTTGGGGTTCAGTTTCTTTCCCAAGGACACTTCGGCATGTGGAGTCATGTGGACCGGGATTCGAACCACCAACCCTGCGATTAGTGGCCGACACGCTCTACCAACTGAGCCACAGCCTTAATTTTGTATGTGGTTGTAAGCTTGAACCCCTTAGTTCTGCTTATGTTGCCTTCTTGAGCATCAATAAATGTTTGCATCTTTTGTAACAGTTGTGTTTTAGTCCCTCAATTGTCAAAATCTGGACCTCATATATATATAGCCACTGTTGGGAAGAACTCAAATGTGCAGAAGATGATGAGAAACCAAATAATTTTACTGTAGTTGGGTTTTGTTCTTAAGAAAAGTGGACATCTTCACTGCTCAGGACAAAGCAGGGATTCATGAACAATTATTACACCAACAGTCATTGATCACTGAGAAAGCAACACACCATATTAGGAACCAAGAGAATGTAAATTAACAGGATGTGTGTAAATTCAGTTTCTATTTTGTCGTGTGGAATACATGTGAAGATGTGTTATGTCAAACAGCCTCTTCGGAGCAGTTCTAAATAAAAACAAAATTTTTATTGAATGAAGACTCAATCAGACCTCTGCCTCCCGGTGGTCGGCCGCAAGCTTCCTCCTCCTATAGCCATATGAAGCCCGAGAAGTACCCGGGGGTAAACCGGGCATGGGCTAAGAGTAGCTCCTGGATCTGGCGTTCCATCTCTGCAGCAGGTTTTCAACTTCCGCGTGGTGGCAGACATGGTCCACCAGATCCCAAAAGGATAAAACAAAAATCTTGCTGAGCACCTCTATGCTAAATGGATTGTCCAAGCCCAAAAGGAAGAGCTGTTTCAACTGGTTCAAACTGACAAAAGTCTACAGTAACTCAGATAACCACTCTGTACAATTGTGGTGAGAAGAATATCATCTCTGAATGCTATACTGAGATGCGTGTTGGCACTGTTTTGGCGGACCTACACAATATTAGGCAGGTGGTTTTAATGTTGTGGCTGATCAGTGTATATTTCTGGCCTTAGTGTGCTCATCTGTGTTGTGTCTTGTAAAGAGATCTGTTCTAATAACTGCTCTATCTGAAAGGATGGTGGTCTGTTCAGTATGACCGCTTTAAACCTGTCTCTGTCCCACAGGACAAAGTCACTAGGGTGATTCTTTTCTCTTTGTCCCTCTGCTTCCAAAATTGTTGGCTATTTTGAACTGCATCAGGCTAGCGAATTTGTTGACTCTTGAAATTACGATAATTTTCTGTAGCTTCAAGCTCACATAATTTTTTATGTCTTTGTATTTATTTATTTTTTGGTATTTTTCTGAAGATGGTGGTCGTATCTGATGATGTTCATGAATACGCCATCGCCCTCAAAGACACAGAGGAGAAGATCTGCCGATGCCCTAGCAGAGTAAGACCACCTCATCACACCACATTAAAAAATGTCATTGAAATGTTGTCTGTCTGTAATGCTGCAAGTTTCTCAATGTTATTGTCGATATGATTATCTGATTTTCTTTTGGCAGAGACCGGATATTCTAGAAGAGTTGCAAAAGAGCCAAAAAGTGTTTGCTGAGAAGCTGAACCACCTGAGTCGTAGGTTAGCCTGGATCAACGCTACCATCTACTCCAAGGTATGGCTGACAATGCTGGTCAAAAACCCATTGAAACATAGGGTGAACCAAATGTCCCTATAATTTTAAGCAATGGCACTTTATAGAGGAGAAATTGCATTAATATGATTTTACCAAGGAATTGCCCATTACGTGCCCCATAAAGAACAGACATTTAAATCAGCCTTGAAATGGCTCTTTGAAAGGGCACTTAGGGTACAAGGCATTTTGGATATTCTTTAAATGCCAATGCATTTATCACAGAACTTTCTGAATATGAAATGAGAGTAATGGATTTTAAAGCGGTCATAGCATATAATACACAAATTTCTTTGCACTTTTTATTTTATATTTTATTTCTTTTTCTCCCCAATTTGGAATGCCCAATTCCCAATGCACTTTTCATTCCACCCAATTCCCAAGTTCTCGTGGTGGCGTAGTGACTCGCCTCAATCTGGGTGGCGGAGAACAAATCTCAGTTGCCTCCGCGTCTGAGACCATCTACCCTCGCATCTTATCACGTGGCTTGTTGAGGGCGTTTCCGTGGAGACATAGCCCTCAAAGGAGGCTTCACACTATTCTCCACGGCATCCACGCACAACTGAGCACGCGCCCCACCGAGAGCGAGAACCACATTATAGTGACCACGAGGAGGTTACCCCATGTGACTCTACCCTCCCTAGCAACCGGGACAATTTTGTTGCTTAGGAGACCTGGCTTGAGTCACTCAGCATACCCTGGTATTCGAACTCACTAACTCAAGGGGTGGTAGTCAGCAGCTTTACTCGCTGAGCTACCCTTTCCTTGCACTTTTAAAATAAAGAGTTTAATGAAGTATGTAGGCATACTCTTACTTTTAAAATGCAAAACTAAGTTGCAAAAATGTTTCATTTAGAAAGCTACATGATTATAATGTCATAACCATGAGCTCATTAATATATAATGCTCATTAACATCCACTTTGCAAGGTAACTCATTTGAGATGCAAAAAGTTAACCAATCATAAAAAGGTAATTTACATGCATTAAGGTACAGTAGCAAAAACAGCTGGTTTTAAAGACCTCATGAAATATTTAAATAAATACATTTAATCCTTTTTTTAATTATTATTTATTTATTTATTTTTTTTTTTGCTGTCATTTTCGATCAAGCTGTAATTTGCCGAAGTACGCTAAAGCTAAAATATTATTTAATTCTCTATTTAGGATACATGAAATGTAAGCTATGAAATTAGCCTCGGCAAGACAATGGAGTCTACCATTTTATTTCAGAAACTTCACAAGTTTGAACCCAGGGTGTGCTGAGTGACTCCAGTCAGGTCTCCTAAGCAACCAATTGGCCCGATTGCTAGGGAGGGTAGAGTCACATGGGGTAATCTACTCGTGGTCGCTATAATGTGGTTCGCTGTCGGTGGGGTGTGTGGTAAGTTGTGTGTGGATGCCGTGGAGGATAGCGTGAAGCCTCCACACGCACTAGGTCTCCGGCTCAACAAGCCACATGATAAGATGCGCGGATTGACGTTTGCAGACACGGAGGCAACTGAGACTTCACTACACTACCACGAGGACCTAGAGTACATTGGGAATTGGGCATACCAATTTGGGGAGAAAAGGTAAGAGTTAGGTACTTTGAATAAACAACACAACAACACACATGTACTTAAAATGTACATAATAATTACATTGCATTATATGCTTAAATACATTGTAATTAAAGGCATCTAATATAAAGTGGGTACACTTTATTCTAATACAATTTGTGTTAATGTAGGAGAAGATGTTGGATGTGTACTGGCTCCTACGAGTGTGTATCCGCACTATCGAGCATGCAGATAGCACTGGCTCTCTTTTCGCCTTCATGCCGGAGTTCTACCTCAATGTGGCCATGAACAGCTACAGCGCACTCAAGAACTACTTCAGCCCCTCCAACTGTATGGAAGAACTTCCTGGTACTTCTCAACTTATTTCACTACCTTACTATTCACTTTAATGCTGCTAGGGTGTGCCTGTAATTAGTATACTGTAAGTCTCCATGGATAAAAAATAACTAAATAGAAAGAAGGTCTATGCTCACCATGCACATTTTTAGCTATGCAAGATTTGAAGCAGAAACCAGGTGCAGGAGTAAGCAAGTGCACCTGTATTTTCGTTCCCTCAGCTTAAAAACTCATTGGGTCTGTTTCAAAACCTAGTGAGCTACCTCACTGCTTATATAGGCAGCTGAAATGCAGCCTCATAAGTTGCCAATTTGGAACGTTCTACATAGGCAGCAACTCTACAGAAAAGATAAATTGATATATAAACCGCAGAGGTTTTGACTGATGCTTTTGTTTCATGTTTTTGACCCTCTGTTTCACTCAGGTTATGAGGACACACTCGCACAGCTTGCGGCTATACTCGCCAAACACTTTGCAGATCCACGTATCGTCGGGACGGGTGAGAGGAACCGTCTTTAAACACACAATGAACCACAAAGTCTCTGAAATTGTGCTCCCTGTGACTCGGGTCCTTCATTAAATGTAAAGATATGGGATTTTTCTTGCCTGTTTTATCAACCACTTGGCCAAAAGCGCTTGGTAAAAGTAATAGCACACCTCTCCTCAACAAGCCACATGATTTATTCATTCATGTCTGTAAGTTAGGTTCTGAAGTTCATGTTTTAACCCAAAGTATGAGCAATAGTAATAGTGATGTTTGATTTAGTACTTTTCAACAAGACACAGAGGTAAATTCAATGCCTTCCTTCAAGATTTTCTTAAAAGTGCACCTGCTGTAGTTATAGTAGATATATACGAGTTGCTTCATTTAATTATATTATTTTGTTCCAGACAGAGCTTATATGATAATGCCCAAGCCATTATGATTTATGATACAACTATTAAATTACAGAGACCCAGTCTCAGTTCTCAAACTGCTAAATGCTTCCTGCTTTAATGCATGGAGTGTCTGTCTGTCTGTCTGTCGCTCTGTCTGTCTATCTATCTATCTGTCTGTCTTTCTGTCTGTTTATCTATCTATCTGTCTGTCTGTCTTTTCGATCTATCACTCTTTCTGTCTTTTAGATTTTTCACTTTGTCTGTCTGTCTGTCTATCTATCTATCTATCTATCTATCTATCTATCTATCTATCTGTCTATCTATCTGTCTTCATCTGTCTATCTGTCTGTCTGTCTGTCTGTCTGTCTGTCTGTCTGTCTGTCTGTCTTTTGATCTATCACTCTTTTTGTCTATTTGATTTTTCACTTTGTCTGTCTGTCTGTCTATCTATCTGTCTGTCTGTCTTTTCGATCTATCACTCTGTCTGCCTGCCTGTCTGTCTTTTCGATCTATCACTCTTTCTGTCTATTTGATTATTCACTTTATCTGTCTTTTTTCTGTTTCATCCATCTGTCCATCCATCCTTCCATCTATCTTCTCCTCTGTTTACAGAATCTGTCCGTTCATCCATCCATCCATTCACCATCTGTACGTCCATTTACATCCATCCATCCATCCATCCATAGTTTCCATCTGTCTGTATATTTGTTTCTCTCTGTCTCACTCCCCCCAGCTCTTTCCAAACTCCCCCCTCCCTCCCTCACTGTCTGTTCTCATACCCAGCTCTGTTAATATTTTATTCCCATTACCTGCCGGAAAAGACTCAAAGGCGAGTGGCCCAAAAATACGAGGATAATAATCATTTCGGCTGTTTTAATGGCATTTTTTTAACCTATTATAGCATTGGCTTGCACCGTTTATCACCGTGGTTCATTTATCACTGAAAGGTGTAATTAAAAGCTTCCTCTCTCAGCTCAAGTCGTTTGCATGACGAGTTTGAACTGCATTATTTTCTTAATCCTTTTTAAGGACATGACTGTGAAACACTCGACTCTGAATCATACGTGAGCTGCTATGGAAATGAACAGATGTTATTAGACCCATTTGTTTAAACTGCATTTCACAAGCAGGCTTTTTTATTATATTCACAATGTTATGCTGATGCATTCAGATTTGTTGCATATTTATCTTGCTTTCTGTGGGGTTTGGTTACTGATTGCTTCATTTTTAAACATGGCTGTCGAACTGTACACAGACGAAAGCACACATTTTAGTGGCATTTACGCTAAAAATGCTTTCATGCCTGAAAAGCTATTCTTTTGTTGTGTGTGGCGTGTTTTGATTAAATGGGGATTTTTATGTATGTATGCCTCTTTTATCACGATCAAGGTCTTAATATTTTTTCTCAACTAAAGGGGAGCTTTTAAGAAATCATAAAGAGTTCTTGATTCATAAGCAGAAAAGCCAAAATGTACCAAATGTAACCTGTATTCAATGTAGCCTGGGTCACATTTTTCTTTTACCTTGCATCATTTTATTCATGTTTATTGAGGATGAGGGCATGTCTCGCCAACCTCGCCATTTTGCCTTCTGTCTACTTTGGCAAGCTTCTACCAAACTACAGAAATAATGTACCATAGAATTGTGGTAAAAAGTGTTTTATCCTCCCTTTCATAAGTTTGTAAGACTTTTTATTTTGCTGTCTGTGCACCATTATATGATTGGTTGCATTTTATTAAGGGCTTTTAGCATTGCTCCCTGTTGTCCTGCTGTACGTGACCCTGCCATAACAGACACTGAGTTGTGACCCACCAGATGAAAACCATTTTTTTTGTTTATTTCTTGTGCTCCACAGATATCAAAGACTCACTCATGCAAGCTTTGGCCAGTTATGTGTGTTACCCACAGTCATTGCGTGCTGTTGAGAGGATTCCAGAGGAGCAGTAAGTTGCCCAATTTCTCATTGTAGTGCCAGTGGGGAGCAGAAGTGGGATTGTTCAACCAAAGAATTATAATTCAGTCGTTCCAAACCCCTGTGGCTTTCTTCCTTATGTGGAACACAAAATAAATCAAAATAATTTATATCCTGGTCCATCTTTTCCATACAATTTCAGTGGATAACAACTTACTGTTGAGCTTTGAAAAGCACCCAAAAGTATCATAAAAGTAGTTTTTGTGTGTCAAATTCCAAGTCTTCTGAAGGCATCTGGTTTTGGTGAGAATCAACCCATAATTCACATTTTTTTTGCATGTTAATGGGTGCATGAGAGAAGATTGTTTACAGTGTCATGCATGTTCACGTGAGAACTCTCATTATTTTTATCGCTAAACAAACAAAGTTATTGTGAACACGAGCCACTGCGAATGAGCTTCGCTCAAACTGCTCATAAACATGGCAAGAACTAGCATTTATTAGCTATGGAAGTTCTCAAGAGAACATAAGCCACTCTGAATGAGCTTCACTCAAAGTGCTCATAAGTCAAGAACTAGCATTTATTAGCTTCTCGCGTGAACATGAGCCACTGTTAAGAAAGAGCTTCGCTCATAGCGGTCAGGAACACCGTGAGAACAAGCATTTTTTTTGCTCTAAAACAATGCAAGTTCTCACGAGAATACGCAAGCCACTGAGAATAAGCTGTGCTCAAAGTGCTCATGAACACTATGAGAACTAGCATTTGTTTGTGCTAAAAACATTGAACGCATGAGCCACTGTGTACAAGCTTCTCTCATAGCGCTCATCAACACCTCGATAACTAGCTTTTTTATTTCTTCCGAATTTGGAATTCCCAATGCACTCTAAGTCCTTGTGGGGGGCGTAGTGACTCGCCTCAATCCGGGTGGCGGAGGACGAATCTCAGTTGCCTCCGCGACTGAGACAGTCAATCCATGCATCTTATCACATTGCTTATTGAGCGCTTTGCCGCGGAGACACCGCGATCAACAAGCCATGTGATAAGATGCGTGGATTGACGGTCTCAGACGCGGCGGCAACTGACATCCACGCACAACTCACCATGTGCCCCACCGAGAGTGAGAACCACACATTATAGCGACCATGAGGAGGTTACCCCATGTGAACACCATAAGAAATATTAATTTTTTTTTGCACTAAAAGTTTGTTAGTCTTTTTTTGTGTGTTTTGTAGCATCTACAATTTCAAATAATGCCACTAAATGGCATGTAAAAACCAAACAAACTGTGTTTAGTTCATGTCAATCATTCAGACCTTTTGTTTCTATGTGGGTGGTTCATGCCATCTTGGTTTGCGGCAAACTGGACCAGACCTGAAGTTGCAGGTCTTGCTACATGAGACTTACTTTGCTACTAACATTGTCAATAAACTGTATTTTCCTTTGGTTTGTGCTGTCTGTCTCATGTCTTTATTTTGCAGTGCTTTTAGGTATCTAATAAAGTTGTAAATGTGATTTCTCTCAGGCGAATGGCTATGATGAGGAACTTACTGGCTCCGTATGAACAGAGACCCTGGGCTCAAACCAACTGGATCCTGGTTCGTCTTTGGAGGGTACGCTGCCTTTCTTTTTCTGTTTCACCCGCTAACTCACCCAAGTTCTCTCTCTGCCTTCCATTCACTTTATTTTCATCTTGCCTTTGCCCTTCCTTCCCCTCCATTATATCATTAGATTGAGCTCAGAATAGGTGCATTATATCAGAGCCATTACGCAGAATATCTCTGCTGTTTTCCATTTAGCATTATGAAATGACCCTCACAAACCAACGATTCCTATTTAGCTGTTTAACATTTATTATATGGAGAAAGTGGATGCGTTGTTCTGAATCTTTCAGGCAATGTTATTGGGTCTATTTTTATTTAACTTCAGGTTTATTGCTCCGTTCTTACTCATTTTTTAGTTTTTCAGAGTATTGTTCTATTTTTTCCATTATGAAAAACAACTCAATCTGTAGTGCCTTTTCATGCAGAGTGAAAGTTAAAATGTTACAGATCATTGGTCACGGGGTTGGATCACTGCATTTATTTGCTGTTTGAGCTTCTTAATGTCTTTTAGGCCTTATACTATACATACTGCAGCTAAATACGTTTGTCGCTCTTGTAAATGCGTAATCCTATGTTACACACACATTTAAGGGTAAATTCACTGAACAATTTCGCTACTTTTGCACGTGGTATTTCAGCGCAGTAATAAAACAGTTTTACTAATTTACTCACCAACCACCTGCAGTTTAGTTTAACCAGGCTCCAATCATACTGATTTTGTGCTGCACTATCAGTATTTACATTTATTATCATTATTTAAGTCACGCTTCAAGGGGTCCTGGGTAGCTCTGCGAGTATTGGCACTGACTACCACCGCTCGAGTCGCGAGTTTGAATCCAGGACATGCTGAGTGACTCCAGCCACGTCTCCTAAGCAACCAAATTGGCCCAGTGACTAGGGAGGGTAGAGTCACACTCCTCGCTATAATCGCTATAATGTGGTTATAATGTGGTTCTCGCTCTCGGTGGTGTGCATGGCGAGTTGTGTGTGGATGCCGTGGAGAATAGCGTGAAGCCTCCACGGTAACGCGCTCAGCAAGCACGTGATAAGATACGCGGATTGACGTCTCAGACGTAGAGGCAACTGAGATTCGTCCTCCACCACCCAGATTGAGGCAAGTCACTACGCCACTACGAGGACTTAGAGCGCATTGAGAATTGGGCGTTCCAAATTGGGGATAAAAGGGAAAAACTATGAGCGCGAACCACAAGGAGGTTACCCTGTGTGACTCTACACTCCCTAGCAACCAGGCAAATTTGGTTGCTTAGAGACCTGGCTGGAGTCACTCAGCATGCCCTGGATTCAAACTCACGAACTCCAGGGGCGGTAGCCAGCGTCTTTACCACTGAGCTACCTAGACTCCCCTAAATTGATTTGTAAATTTTGACACCAGTCTGTCAGCAAAACTTTTGTCGATGGCGATTTACAAAATGTTTTGGCATCTCTCATTGCTAATATTACTTTGGTTATAAAAAGCTAGCAGCAGATAGGCTGAACTGTTGGCATCCGTGGAACATTGCTGTAGTCATTTTTGTCAGTCATCGAAATTTAACCGGTCTGTATTCCATTCTTTAGGGATTCACTCCCCAGATTTTGCAGTGTGTCTGTGGCTTTATATTGTATTCCTCTTGTTCTCAGGGTTGTGGCTTTGGGTACAGATACACTCGACTGCCTCATTTGCTGAAGACCAAACCCGAGGACGCCAACCTGCCCAGCCTACAGAGTGAGTTACCAACCTCTTTATTTTCAGCCCAACTTTCAAGCTTTTGACTAAAAACCTTTTATTTTTCTGCTTAAAACATTGCCTTTATTTATGTTCCTTCTGCCTAAATTAAATGAGTTTCTCATTTACTATCCTTCCAATGTCTTGACTGTTTGTTAGATATTTTAGTTATGTATTGTAATGTGTTTTTTTATAACTTTATAAACTATAATCACTGGCTTCCGGTAACGGCCGTCCGCGCATTCACAAGAGAGTCGAGTTCCGGCGTATGACGGAGGTGTAGCATAAGCTCCACCTAGAAGTTGAGAAGTGACAAACACACGAAAGCATTGCTTCGCTTCAGAAGGTCTTTATTAACCCCATGGAGCCGTATGGATTACTTTTTTGATGGATGGATGCACTTTTTTGGCCTTCAAAATCTAAGGTACCATTCAATCCCATTATAAAGCTTGGAAGAGTCAGGATATCTTTTAATATAACTCCGATTGTTTTTGGCTGAAAGAAGAAAGTCATATACACCTAGGATGGCTTGAGGGTGAGTAAATTATGGGATAATTTTTTGGTGAACACCCTTTAAGACTGCTGGCTTTCTTTGCCACCTGTTTTCCGACAAGTCCCACCTCCTTCATCAGGATTGGCTATTAGGAGCTGTTTACAAGCACTCTGCAATAGGACAGTTGAGGTAGCTACAGCAACCATGAACGTCTCAGTGGAAATGTAGCAGAAGGGCACAATGCTCTTAAGTTTAGTATACAATGTATTTACTGTATACTATAGTTATCATTATAAAATATATTTACCCCATTGATTATAGACATAATTACTGTAATGTAAGTTTTTATTTAAATATAGTAGCATGGGATCATGCAAAGCTAAGGAATTATTTCCTTTTTCACTTTTTGCAGTCTCTATACTGTGCATTTAATTTATCCCAAACTATGACTGGTGACATACAGTAGTTAGCCACTTCCTATTCTACCATTTCTTCTCATTTATCAACTTTGCCAGAGTTTCCAGGGTAAAACTACACTATTACGTTAGTCTTAAAGAGTTTTACATTGGCGAGATTAAATTAAGATGATTTCAGATGATAGTGGTAGCTAACATGGCCAAGCTAATAGCTATGTAAGTATAACTTGGTAACCTTGATAGCGAGCCAAGACAAATACTAATATAACCATACTAAGAGAGCTAGCCAGATACTGTAGTTAGCTCGCTAGTAAGCCTATTGGCAGTTTAGAGACTAGAAAAACATATATATATATATATATATATATATATGTAAATACATATTTAATGGAAGTGCATTCTTATCCAGTTAAATAATGTCCCTTCTTAAAACCCTATTGAAATGTACTGATGAAATCAAATCAGACATGACATTTGACATAGCATAGCATTATTATTATATATAGTTAGCATTATATACTGTAGATTGATTGATATGCACTGTCATTAAACCTCAGTAAACTTTCATTTTCTCTCACGCAGTCAGAGCAGATCACTCAAACTCACATATTAGTTGGACATGAGATCCCTCCCGGCTTAAAAGGCTCTTCTGTCTCCCGCTCACTTTATTACATTTGCTTACATGGTTTCACTTTCAGTTCTCGCAGTTTCAGCTAGTAATCGCATTTTAGAGTTCCTTGTGTGCATTGAAGTGATTTCCATGCGTATGCCCATGTTATGTAGGTGTAGGACGTCAAGCGTATTGGATACAGATGCTTGTATAATAATAATAAAAAAGTCCAATATCCACAATGTGTACGTCAAATTTTTTCAGTGCCACGATACACCGATACACCCCTAAAATAAACTCTGTGTGTGTATATATATATATATATATATATATATATATATATATATATATATATATATATATATATATATATATATACTGTATATTGCATACATAGTAATGTAAAAACATTTCATTGTGATTTTTAAGAAGAAATTCCGAGACATGCCAGAGAAGTCATTTGCAGTGATTCTTTTGTGCTTGTCATTTATGTGCTTTACATTCATGCATGTTTTTGTGTGGATGTATGTGTTTACATCCTAAATAGGATCTGTATCAGCGGCGTCACATTTAACCCACTTGTATAAATGTGTTACCAGTCTAAATAAAGCACTAAATATTCCACCTATAGCACATTAAAGATAGTTTACAATATCAAAGCATTTACATTTATGCATTTGGCAGATGCTTTTATCCAAAGTGACTTGCAGTGCACTTATTACAGGGACAATCCCCCCGGAGCAACCTGGAGTTAAGTGCATTGCTCAAGGACACAATGGTAGTGGCTGTGGGGATCAAACCAGCAACCTTCTGCTTACCAGTTCATTGCTTTAGCCCACTACACCACCACCACCACTCCATAGCAAATAAGTGTATTCATCTTAGAAACTCTTCAAGCACTGTTGGCATCTCAGAGTTAGTTGTTTTGTTGAAAAACAATAACAAAACACTAAAAGAAGGGTACATTCAACATTTTAGGCAAGCTACATCATCTATTTATTGATTATACATAAGAGATGTTCCTTGTTTGTAATAATGCTGTTATGACTTCTGGGCAATGGCAAATCAAATCAAACAGTTTTTGTTTTGTTCCTGACCCTGGAGATGATATCCTTGGCTGACATTATTAGAAAGTCCAAATCGATAATTTTGAACACTTAGTACAAATGCTGGGATATCACTAGGGATATTTTGACGTCATTCCATTGTTCTGTCGGACTGTAAAAAGTCTCTTTGCTTCAAGACTTTATACTCATTAAAGTCAAACTTGCGTGCACACATAAACTCAGCAAGGATGTGGCTATTCGCTCCACATCCATTATTCCTTACTGCAGACTGTCAGATCAATACTTTAAGAGACAATCCATTAAGTCAAAGCATCCATTGCATTGGCCACAGATATGTATTTTCTTTAAAGCCATGTACTCTAATTTCTAATTATGTAGAAGATGCTGGGGCTTTTACTTATTAAAGGGATGGTTCACCCATTTATTGAAATGTATGTCAGTATTAACTCACCCTCATGCTGTTCTTAACCGGTGTGACTTTCTCTCCTTTGCAGAACAAATTAATAGTTATTTTAAATAGTGTCTTTTCCATGTTTTTAATACACGTGCAGTTGATAGTGACTCCCTTTAAAGAGAAAAAGTAAAAAAAAAGCACCCAAAAGTATCATAAGAGTACTCTATAAGCAGTTCATAAAAGTAGTTTATGAGAGAAACCAGGTCAAGAAACGACATAAGTTCTACCGCGAACCTTTGCTTTCGCAAGGTTTTAGCGCTAGCCATTGTGAACTAGCTTCTCTCATGAACTACTTTTAAGACGCAAGTTCTAGCGGACATTGCAAGTTGTATCACAAACGACGTAAGTTCTACTGCAAACTTTAGCTTTCTTGAGGTTTTAGTGCTAACCATTTTGAACTAGCTTCTCTTATGCACTACTTCAATGACGCAAGTTTTAGCATGAACGATGAAATTTCATCGCAAACAATGCAAGTTCTACCTTAAACCTTTGCTTTCGCAAGGTTTCAGCGGTAGCCATCATGAACTAGGTTCTCTCATTAACTACTTTGACACAGGTTCTGACGTGAACATTGCAAGTTCTATCACAAACGATACAAGTTCTACAGCAATCCTTTGTTTTCGCGAGGTTTTAGCGCTAGCCATTGTAAACTAGCTTCTCTCATAAACTACTTTTATGATGCAGATTCTAGCCTGAACAATACAAGTTCTGTCACAAACGATTTGTTGAGGTATTAGCACTAGCCATTGTGTACTTGCTTCTCTTACGAACTACTTTTATGATGCAAGTTCTGTCACAAACGATTTGTTGAGGTATTAGCACTAGCCATTGTGAACTAGCTTCTCTCATTAACTACTTTTATGATGCAGATTCTAGCCTGAACAATACAAGTTCTGTCACAAACGATTTGTTGAGGTATTAGCGCTAGCCATTGTGTACTAGCTTCTCTTACGAACTACTTTTATGATGCAAGTTCTGTTACAAACGATTTGTTGAGGTATTAGCACTAGCCATTGTGAACTAGCTTCTCTCATTAACTACTTTTATGATGCAGATTCTAGCCTGAACAATACAAGTTCTGTCACAAACGATTTGTTGAGGTATTAGCACTAGCCA
This sequence comes from Xyrauchen texanus, assembly GCF_025860055.1. Lineage (NCBI taxonomy): Eukaryota > Metazoa > Chordata > Actinopteri > Cypriniformes > Catostomidae > Xyrauchen > Xyrauchen texanus. Next base: position 22,102,930 of record NC_068323.1, on the reverse strand, counting down.
TTGTGTACTAGCTTCTCTTATGAACTACTTTTATGATGCAAGTTCTGTCACAAACGATTTGTTGAGGTATTAGCACTAGCCATTGTGAACTAGCTTCTCTCATTAACTACTTTTATGACCCAGGTTCTAATGTGGACGACAAAGTTTCATCACAAACAATGCAAGTTCTACCTTAATCCTTTGATTTGTTGAGCTTTTAGTGCTAGCCATTGTGAACTAGCTTCTCTTATGAACTACTTCAATAACGCAAGTTCTAGCATGAACGACACAAGTTCCATCACAAACACTGTAAATTCTACCTCAAACCTTTGCTTTCGCAAGGTTTCAGCGCTAGCCATTGTAAACTAGCTTCTCTCATAAACTACTTTTATGATGCAGGTTCTGACGTGAAAATTGCAAGCTCTCACAAATGATGCAAGTTCTACCACAAAACTTTCTTTCACTAGGTTTCAGCGCTAGCCATTGTGATTAGCTTCTTTCATGAACTACTTTTATGATGCAAGTTCTAGCCTGAACAATACAAGTTCTGTCACAAACGATTTGTTGAGGTTTTAGCACTAGCCATTGTGTACTAGCTTCTCTTATGAACTACTTCAATGATGCAAGTTCTGTCACAAACGACTCTAGTTTTACCGCAAAGCTTTGTTTTCACAAGGTTTGGATAAAAGCGTCTGCCAAATGAATAAATGTAAATAAATGTAAATGTTTCAGCGCTAGCCATTGTGATCCAGCTTCTTTCATGATCTACTATTACTATTAATTTCAGATCATTTAATAGTAATGTCAATTCAGTTTTTACCTAATTTTGCTGAATTTCGTCCTGCTCATAGAAATGTCCAGTTGTTCTGTGAGGCTTGCCAGTAACTAAAGGGAGCTGGTCTTAGCGAAGGGTCAATTATGCCTTTCAACAATAGCACTTAATCAGGAGCCCTAATACTTAGCTTTGCAATTTATTCTTCAGAGTTTAGACTTTTATGAAGTACACTTGGGTACTGTCTTGAAATTTTATATTGTCTTATTGTATGTGATGCAATAATTCTTTCCCTGGTCTGATGAGTTTTTCCCTCAATGCTTATTCCATCTCTTTTTAACTCTCATTTGCATGGCGTCCAGAAGATCTGTCAGTTGCTAGTTTTCAAAGTAAGTTTCATTGTATTTTGTTTTCACCTTCCGTTGACCCTTAGCAACACTATCCTTTGTGCAGGTCTACTCTGATTTTACCGTACTGGCTCAAATCAGACTGATTTGTATTTAGGATTGTGTCTTAAACTAGTCTTAGTGCTGCCCAGTAGCTTGATTAGGATTTGTTTTTCCCAGTTTTGTTTTAGAGTCCTAAATCATGGAGATGCAGCACTGACACCATAAAAAGCATCCCTTAATTTCACCTCAGTCTCTAGCTCTCTCTTTGTCTGTCTATGTATACGCCTTCCTCTTTGCCCAATAAGCCCCTGTTTTCCAAGCAGCCACTTAGCAATTAGCAAATTCTGACTTCGTCTAATTAAACATGAAGGTTGTGTCTCTGAGACCTGAACCCCTGCATCTAATCATTAGCTTAAGGTAGGGCTTTATTGTCATTGCTCGCTCTTGCTTTTAACACTATGCTCCATGGCTTTTAGCGTGTTTGCGATCGCTGTGCTTTCCGAGATAAGGTATTAAATTACCCAGTGTCCTCTTTGTGTGCATGTAATGAGAGAATGCCCTTTCTGTGTTCACCAGACGTGGTCAGATAGCAGTAATAAAGCGGCTGGGGAGGGTGATGGTTTCCCATCAGCTCTCTGTTTTGTTGTTACACTATTGCGTTATTTCAGCATTGCCACTCTGTTAAAATGTGACAGATTGCATCCACTCTCCTGTGACAGATGATGTTGGTTTCTGGTATGTGTAGGTTTTGGCTTATTGAGTAAAATGGGTTTTGGTTTGAAATAATAAAATCATTTATATTTTCCCACATTGTTCTTTCTGTTTTGTATTTAAAGCTGAAGTGCGCCATTTCTGCGCCACTGGCACAACTGGATTTTAATAAACAACTTTTTTTAAACAACTTTTTCTCGAATACTCCCTTCATCTTCCATTGGTTGACAAACAGATTGTCCTGCCCCATACTCATGCATTGAATAAGGCCTTTTACTACCTATTTGTATTCTTTAATCATTAAACAAAGCATTTTTGTATGTCTAAACCGCTTCCTCACGTGAAAGGAGATGCCGACTAATGCTGTAGTTTATGAAAGCATTCACACATTTTATGCTAAATATTCATGCTAATGATTGACATACTGGATGATTATGCTCATCTCTGATTGTTTACAGAGCCATGCCCATCACTTCTGCTGCAGAGACACATGGCTGAGCTGCTCAGTCAGGATAAAGAAATGGCTGCCAGCTTCCTCAACAGTGTCTTAAACCAGCTCAACTGGGCCTTCTCTGAATTTATCGGCATGATACAGGAGGTAAGAAACTTGTGTTGTCCCATCAAAAACCTTCTACTGAGCTTATCAGCTGAGCTACAATACAGAAAATTATTTCTTTATTCAGTGCTTTTGGCAAGATAAATTTGCTTGAGAAGCAAAATTGTGTATTACAACTACATTATAAAACTATTGTAATAACGAATAATAAATATATATATATACACACAGACCAATCAGCCACAACATTAAATCCACCTGCCTAATATTGTGTAGGTCCCCCTCAAACCGCCAAAACAGCACCAACCCGCTTCTCAGAATGCTATTCTGCACCATTTTGAGTAAATTCTAGAGACTGTTGTGTGTAAAAATCCCAGGAGATCAGCAGTTACAGAAATACTCAAAACAGCCCATCTGCCACCAACAATCATGCCATGTGATTATTTAATCAGCTAATCATGTGGCAGCAGTGCATAAAATCAAACTGATGTGGGTCAGGAGCTTCAGTTAATGTTCACATCAACCATCAGAATGGGGGGAAAATGGGATCTCAGTGATTTGGAGCGTGGCATGATTGTTGGTGTCAGATGGGCTGGTTTGAGTATTTCTGGTATTTTCACACACAACAGTCTCTAGAATTTACTCAGAATTGTTCAAAAACAAAAACCATCCAGTGAGCGGCAGTTCTGTGGATTGAAACGGCTTGTTGATGAGAGAGATCAACAGAGAATGGCCAGACTGGTTTGAACTGACAAAGTCTTCAGTAACTCAGATAACCGCTCTGAACAATTGTGATGAAAAGAATTTAATGCTCATAATGCTATTCTGAGATGCGGGTTGGCGCTGTATTATCTACACAATATTACGCAGGTGGTTTTAATGTTGTGGCTGATACAAATACAAAAAGTGGCTTTAGAAGTTGATATATTGTTAGGTATTTCCCACATTCACATACAACTGTCATTTTTTTTTCTCCGTAGTGGTAGTCACGATGAACTGTTATTTTGCTCACAATGGATTTGACTTATTATCATTATTTATTATTGATACTGTTTTTATATTATTATTCTGATAATTAACAACCACAACAACAACCATTATTCAGCAAATAAATGTGAAATGTAAAATTGAGTTGCGCTGACTGACCCCTGTTGACAAGGCTCTTAAAAACTCGAATTGCTCTAATGGTGTTTAAATGCATATTATTATGGAATATACATAGGAGTCCAGAGCAGTGGTGGAGAGAGTACTGATTTTTTTACTTAAGTAAAAGTACTGCTACTGAACAAATAATTCACTTGAGTACAAGTAGAAGTACTGAGAAATATTTTGACTCAAATAGGGTTAAATAATTAGTTTGCCAAAAAACTACTCAAGTTACAAGTTATTTTATGAAAATTACATTATATATAGTATATATGCTTCTATTTTTAGAACAGACTTTTTTTCTTGAAAGAAATGTATGCTTCTTTTCATCATTAAATTGATTAAAAATACTGCCAAAATCATTCATTGCCAATATAATTACAGTTTGAAATAATTGTTTTAAATCATATTTATTCTATTTTGTCTTTTACCTGTGATGGCAAGCATATATTGTGTCCTATTCCTTACAAAATCATTCTAAAGAGCTAATTTGCTAATATTAAGTAAACTGTAGCATTTGGTTACATTATGTTTTGATATTTCTCATACCTTCTTTATATAACATCCATCCGACGCACACTTTTGGCCTCTTGTGGGTGATGCTTTCCAGCCATATAAACAGCAGTACAGGGCAGGAATGTACAATACAGCACCGTGAGCGAGAGTGTTACCCGCTAGGACAGTTTATTTTGAACAAGAGGGGCAAACGGTTACGGAATTTAACGGCAAACTTATGCGGATTTATGGAAGCGGAGAGCCCTTCTGTGCACACATTGGGGCAATGAAGTTTTTCTTGGTTGTTGGCAGATTGGATGTTCCAAGTCTCTTGGAGAATTCTCCACAGTTCTTCTGTCTATTTAGACTGTCTCAATTGCTTCGGTTTCTTTATGTAATCTCAGACTGACATGATGTTCAGTGGGGGCCATGACATCTGTTGCAGGACTCCCTGTTCTTCTATTCTAATATTTTCCATTAGTAAAAGTAATGTTTGAGAGTCTAACATTTATATTTCCTATTGACACACTAAAGCTGAAGATATAAATAACCATCTTAAGACAAATGTTTTTGCGAAACATCTTCTTTTGCACAGTACTGTATATAAAAAGTTTGTTTTAGACATATAGTAGCAAGTAAATAATTTATATATATGCCACATATATGTCAAACTACATTGAGTTTGAATCCAGGGTGTGCTGAGTGACTCCAGCCAGGTCTCCTATGCAACCAAATTGGCCCGGTTACTAAGGAGAGTAGAGTCATATGGGGTAACCTCCTCTTGGTCACGATTAGTGGTTCTCGCTCTCAATGGGGCGCATGGTAAGTTGTGAGTGGATCGCTGAGAGTAGCGTGAAACATCCACTGGTAGCATTGGCGGTCTCAGAAGCGGAGGCAACAGGGACTTGTCCTCCGCCACCCTGATTGAGGTGAGTAACCGCTACCACGAGGACCTACTAAGTAGTGGGAATTGGGCATTCCAGAATTCAGGAGAAAAGGGGATAAAATATATATATATATATATATATTGTTTTTATTTATTTACTTTTTTTAAGTATTCAAGAACTGTAACAGTAGTTATATATATATATATATATATATATATATATATATATATATATATATATATATATATATATATATATATATATATATATATATATATATATATATATATATATATATATGTGTATATGTATATGTGTAAAATGTGATGATTAAGGTCATTCAAATACATACATTATTGTTGTAGAGTATTGATTAGATAACACAAAGTGACTTAACATAAAGTGGATTTTGAAGTCAATATATTTTTTCTAAATTATGTTCAACTTTGTAGAGTAAAAAAGTGCATTTTTAAAAATAAAATAATTTATGTAATGATTCATACTAATTAACATACAATTAACATGTTAAATGAACAGCCTTAATTAAAACGTGTTTTTAGGGAATATTTCTTGAATTAAGTTTAAATCATGTATGGCAAATGGCAATAGTGATGCTTGCAGTAGGCAACACAACTAATAAGCATCAATAACATTATCAGTAGCAAACCTGTGGTATAATGTAGTCATTACAATAATACAGCTCTTCTGTTGTGTTCTGTGAGCTGATTTTGAAATGTATATTCAACATGCCTAGAGTATTATTATAGCATGGCAAATGTGAGTATGTAAATGATCTGCCACTTTCCACGCTCCCTTTGAGTCAGTTGTTTGCACGGCGGGTGTGCATTCGTGCTGCATCACCGAACAACATTATCCACCTCAACGATTATGTAAGTCTGTTGTTGCGATCCTAAGATTGTAGACACTTGCACCACCTGGTAGCCACAATTTCAGTAGTTAGTTCTTGCAAAGCAGTACTTTTTTGATATTCCTCAAACATTCTGGCTAAGGTTTGGTCTAAACCCCATCACTAAGTGGGTTCTTTCTCTTTTTCCAAAATATTTGTTAAAAAGCCAAGCCTGGGTTAAGAGTGGATTGAATAACTGTCAACGATGTGACTTGACTATTATCGCTTAAATATTTACTATAAAAAAAAAAAAGTGACTAAAAATGATTCAATATTTTTGAAAATGCATTTTCAAAGATACCATCTGCACAATAGTTGTAGTAAAGACCCGTAACATTATAAAATGGCAACAATGTTACCCAATAAAGGTGAAATAGTGGACGATTGGTAACATAGTTGACAATTAAGCACATTCTACATATATTATGAGTTGTTTAAAAATGTTCAATTTAAAAATATACAATTTGTAAAATACAATTTGGAGTTAATGATTTGGCTTAGCAGTCATTTGACACATTTTAAAATCATCTTTAGTTCAATAACATTAAAACAATGGTTTGACGAAATAATAAATAACTATTAGCATTTTCATAATTGTAACCTTGAGAATTTTAAGGGTGCTTTATTAGACAATATACATTTATTTTTCTCACTATCAAATACCAAATGTATCCCAATTAAAAAATGTCTGCATTTGATCAAGTACAAACCATTGAACATACAGACTCCATTTAAACGTAGTTTCGTAATTCTAGTTATAGGGGTCGTTGACACCAAGACTTTTGTTTTTCTAACTAAACATGCACTAGACGGTACACTAGGTACGAAAACTGTTGCACTGCATCTTGATGTTTTTTTGTTTTGTTTATGTTTTTCTCACCATTTCATTGAAAAGAAACTTTTAAAATATGTCTCAGGACACCTGCATTCTGTTCCATTCATTGTGTTGTGTCTAGCGTGTTCGGTCTGAACGGCCCCTTAGATAAATAGAATGTTTGCCATTTAAAATGTAACAGGCAGCGTTGATGTCATTTTAATAACTGCACACTAAATTCTGATTGGTCTTCTTTCTTACATCTATGTATGTACTGTTTGTGATTGGTCTTTTCTTTCTTGCATCTCTTTATTCATCAGTCCATCCATGAAAAAAAAAGAACTACTGCTACTCATTATTAACTGTAAAAAAAATTACATTTAAATTTAGATTTTGAAAATGCTGAAATTTGACACTGTATATACTACTTTTCCTGTCAAAATGCATTTATTTCCACTTTAGGTAAGAGAGCAAAACCATATGTAACAATATGATGGTTTATTAACATTTTCCAAACAAAACCTTCCACAGTATAAAGATAGAAATGCTGTAAAATAGCACCAATTCAAGAAACATTAAACGTGGGAGTTTGACTTACTGAAAGAACTAGTGCCCACACAGGTTGCATATTCATTGCAATGGGCTTTAAATCTCTTAAACTCTCATCCTCCACAATATTGATCAGCCAGTAGACTGTTGTTATCTGCTTTCCTTCAGCAACTGTGAAGCTGCGTTCATGATTCACATTAGAGCGTCAACGCCAGCGTTAAACGCCACTTTGAACTCCACGCTTACAGACAAAAACGGCTCATTCTGCTTTTTGATGATAGTTAAAATTTGACGTGCTTCCGTGGTAATTAAAACGCTCCTTACATTTGTCCCGTCTAGGCTTCTTTTGTACATCAAATAGTGTTAAGAGTTCCTTAATCCATCTCCATTATTTCAAGGAAGCACAGTTGTGTGTGTTTGTGGTGTGTCCATTAGTGGAATCCTCCGCGCGGACACATTACAAAGGTTTCACCCTACCAAGAAGTGTTGGTTAATGTTGTATTAAAGGTAAACGTGTTAATCACGATATACGAAAATGTACGACTTAAACAATTTTATTTGATCGCATGCGTTAACACCAACAGCAGTAGTATATACAGTATACAGTAGATACATGTATGTACGTATATACTGTATACAAAGTAAAATGTGGGAAGAAAACTAAAATTATTATGTAGTAAATGCAAATCTACTTTACCTCACTCTACTTTCACTCCATTCAGAACTTCATTCAGCTGAATGCTAATTTGATCATTTGGACACCATGGAAACCAGCATTTTAGGCAGAGAGTTGCAAGGCAGCCCCCTGGCATGGTAGGGTCATAACTAAACACAGGCTTTGGAGTCTACTGGGGAGATATACAGTAGAAGAAAGCAAAACCTTGACTGATCTACAATGGTAGTGAATTAAACCTCAGCAGAGACACATAAAAGCACTTTCCCACCAGGCTCTCCTCTTCTCTGTAATCAATGCCTTTCAGGAGAGTAAAGACACTGAAATTCTGCTCGCTGCAGATTGGAATTTATTCTTATGCTCCTTCGCCTGGAGGTTTGCTGGCTCATAGGAGAGGCTTTTATCTGCGTTGATCCTTGAATTAGGAGGCAGCGGTCTCCAGGAGAAACTTGTGATGTGTTTACTGCCTCTGTTTCTGGGAGGACTAAATAAGAATGAAGGCGAGACACAGGAATGGTCTGAAGCGAATTTCTAAACAGCAAGACATTGCTTTTGTGCAAAAGATTCCTACTGAAAATTGTTGCACCCAATAAAATATATTGTACTTTTGAACATGTTTTCGTCTAATGATGACGCTTTATCAGAAACTACTTATGCTCAAAGTAATACCATCAAAGTTAAGTAAAAAAAATTTTATCTGTCGAAATCACAACAACACTTGCTGACAGTGAATTGTGTTGAAATGTGCCATTGCGACTATTAGTATATTATTATATTCATTAGTGATTGCTATTGCCCCTTTGTGAGTGTTTTCGTTAACGTTAATAACTTTGTCTCAGATCCAGCAGGCTGCCGAGCGACCGGAGAGAAACTTTGTGGATACAAGGCAGCTGAAAGTGTGTGCGACCTGCTTTGACCTCTCTGTCAGTCTGTTACGGGTTCTAGAAATGACCATCACTCTAGTGCCAGAAATATTCCTGGACTGGACCCGCCCCTCTGCTGAGCTGCTGCTACGTCGATTGGCTCAGGTGAGAGTGATTTCTAAAGCAGCTGTATTGAAGGAATATTCCGGGTTCAATACGAGTTAAACTCATTCGACAGCATTTGTGGCATAATATTGATTACCATATATATATATATATATATATATATGTGTATATATGTACTGAGTGTATATACAGTGAGGAAAATAAGTATTTGAACACCCTGCTATTTTGCAAGTTCTCCCACTTAGAAATCATGGAGGGGTCTGAAATTGTCATCGTAGGTGCATGTCCACTGTGAGAGACATAATCTAAAAAAAAAAATCCAGAAATCACAATGTATGATTTTTTAACTATTTATTTGTATGATACAGCTGCAAATAAGTATTTGAACACCTGTCTATCAGCTAGAATTCTGACCCTCAAAGACCTGTTAGTCTGCCTTTAAAATGTCCACCTCCACTCCATTTATTATCCTAAATTAGATGCACCTGTTTGAGGTCGATAGCTGCATAAAGACACCTGTCCACCCCATACAATCAGTAAGAATCCAACTACTAACATGGCCAAGACCAAAGAGCTGTCCAAAGACACTAGAGACAAAATTGTACACCTCCACAAGGCTGGAAAGGGCTACGAGGAAATTGCCAAGCAGCTTGGTGAAAAAAGGTCCACTGTTGGAGCAATCATTAGAAAATGGAAGACGCTAAACATGACTGTCAATCTCCCTCGGACTGGGGCTCCATGCAAGATCTCACCTCGTGTGGTCTCAATGATCCTAAGAAAGGTGAGAAATCAGCCCAGAACTACACAGGAGGAGCTGGTCAATGACCTGAAAAGAGCTGGGACCACCGTTTCCAAGGTTACTGTTGGTAATACACTAAGACGTCATGGTTTGAAATCATGCATGGCACGGAAGGTTCCCCTGCTTAAACCAGCACATGTCAAGGCCCGTCTTAAGTTTGCCAATGACCATTTGGATGATCCAGAGGAGTCATGGGAGAAAGTCATGTGGTCAGATGAGACCAAAATAGAACTTTATGGTCATAATTCCACTAACCGTGTTTGGAGGAAGAAGAATGATGAGTACCATCCCAAGAACACCATCCCTACTGTGAAGCATGGGGGTGGTAGCATCATGCTTTGGGGGTGTTTTTCTGCACATGGGACAGGGCTGACTGCACTGTATTAAGGAGAGGATGACCGGGGCCATGTATTGCAAGATTTTGGGGAACAACCTCCTTCCCTCAGTTAGAGCATTGAAGATGGGTCGAGGCTGGGTCTTCCAACATGACAATGACCCGAAGCACACAGCCAGGATAACCAAGGAGTGGCTCTGTAAGAAGCATATCAAGGTTCTGGCGTGGCCTAGCCAGTCTCCAGACCTAAACCCAATAGAGAATCTTTGGAGGGAGCTCAAACTCCGTGTTTCTCAGTGACAGCCCAGAAACCTGACTGATCTAGAGAAGATTTGTGTGGAGGAGTGGGCCAAAATCCCTCCTGCAGTGTGTGCAAACCTGGTGAAAAACTACAGGAAACGTTTGACCTCTGTAATTGCAAACAAAGGCTACTGTACCAAATATTAACATTGATTTTCTCAGGTGTTCAAATACTTATTTGCAGCTGTATCATACAAATAAATAGTTAAAAAATCATACATTGTGATTTCTGGATTTTTTTTTTTTATTATGTCTCTCACAGTGGACATTCACCTACGATGACAATTTCAGACCCCTCCATGATTTCTAAATGGGAGAACTTGCAAAATAGCAGGGTGTTCAAATACTTATTTTCCTCACTGTACATAATTATTATATAATTATTTGTTTTTTCACATCAATCTACACTCCATACCCCATAATAACAAAGCAAAAACCATATTTTTGATAACTTTGCAAATTATTTTAAAAGATTAACTGAAATATCACATTAACATAAGTATTCAGTCCCTTTGCTATGACACTTGAAATTTAGCTCTGGTGAGTCCCATTTCTCTGGATCATCTTTGAGATGATTCTACACTTTGAGTGGAGTTCACCTGTGCAAAATTCCATTGATTGGACATGATTTGGAAAGGCACACACCTGTCTATATAAGGTATTACAGCTGAAAATGCATATCTGAGCAAAAACCAAACCATGAGGCCAAAGGAACTGCCTGCTGAGCTCAGAGACAGGATTGTGTTGAGGCACAGATCTGGGGAAGGCTACAAAAATATTTTGGCTGCATTGAAGGTTCCCAAGAGCATGGGGACCTTCATAACTCTTAAATCATATATAAACAACCAGGACTCTTCCTTGAGCTTTCCGCCCATTCAAACTGAGCAATCAGGGGAGAAGGGCCTTTGTAAGAGAGGTGATCAAGAACCTGATGGTCACTCTGGTTGAGCTCCAGAGATCATGTGTGGAGATGGGAGAAACTTGCAGAAGGACATCCGTAATTGCAACACTCCACCGATCTGGGCGTATGGCAGAGTGGCCAGACAGAAGCCTCTCCTCAGTGCAAGACACATGAAAGCCGCTTGGAATTTGTAAAAAAGCACCTAAAGGACTCTCAGACTGTGAGAAACAAGATTCTCTGGTCTGATGAAATAAAGATTGAACTGTCTGGAGGAAACAAGGCACTGCTCATCACCTGTGCAATACTACCCCAGCGGTGAATCATGGTGCTTCATCATGCTATGGGGGTGTTTTTCGGCAGCAGGGACTAGTCAGGGTTGAAGGAAAGCTGAACACAGCAAAATACACCTCCCGGCAGACATCAGCAACCCCTCCGCCTCCTGGTGGCCGGCTCCTCCATCTCCTGGCAGATGGCAGCGGGCTCCTCCGCCTTCTGGCGAACCTCTCCAGTACCACCAGACCATACCTCCTCGCGTCACAACCCTCATCAGCGGCGAGGGCTCTCCGACAGCGCATCCCTCCTCCTTCCCTGGTCTAGGAAATCACATTTTCTTGATCTTTTGAAATATGAGGTATATGAATTATATAGACATCTAACTATAGACAACTACAGTTGCTATGTAGATGTACCATAACTTACAGAATGCAAAACTTCCCCCCGAGCCCACATAGACCATTTATTCAAACTAAACTACTTAAACAGCTCTTCATGGTCTTAATGGTTATGAACATGGAAAATGTGAAAATTAGACAATCGCAAGAGAGGTTGTGATTTCTCTTAGGGCCCCCATATGCTCAGAAAATGCCCTGATGGCATCTAATGGCTGAATTTTATTGAATTTAATTAAGTCGTTTCATCAAGCCATGAAAGTTCTGAGACTAAATAAGAGTTAAGGAGGGGTGGCAGTCATTATTTGCAATGAAGAAGGGATGAAAGTCATGTAATTCTTTTTAAGTTTCATATATACTTGTTTTAGGATAAGAGTGTTAGTTTGTGGATGCAAATGAAGATTTGGACTGTGTGTGTGTCTGTCTGTCTGTCTGTGTGTGTGTGTGTGTGTGTGTGTGTGTGTGTGTGCGTGCGTGTGTGCGTGTGTGAGTGTGTGTGTGTGTGTGTGAGTGAGTGTGTCTGTGTGTGAGTGAGTGAGTGTGTGCGTGTGTGAGTGTGTGCGTGTGAGTGAGTGTGTGAGTGTGTGTCTGTCTGTCTGTCTGTCCAAGTTTGGGTGCACAAAAAACAGACAAAACTTGGACAAATGCAGAACGTTTTTTGTGAGGTTTAGGGGATAAAATCTATAGTTTGTACAGTATAAAAATCATTATTTCTATGGAAAGTCCTCATAATGATAGCTGTGTGTCTGTGTGTGAGTGAGTGAGAGCGTGAGTGTGTGAGAGTGAGTGTGTGAGAGTGAGTGTGTGTGAGAGTGAGTGTGTGTGAGAGTGAGTGAGTCTGTGTGTGAGTGTGTGAGTGTGTGAGTGAGTGAGTGTGTGAGTGAGTGAGTGAGTGTGTGAGAGTGAGTGTGTGAGAGTGAGTGTGTGTGAGAGTGAGTGAGTGTGTGAGTCTGTGTGAGAGTGTGTGAGTGAGTGAGTGTGTGCGTGTGTGCGTGTGAGTGAGTGTGTGCGTGTGAGTGAGTGTGTGCGTGTGAGTGAGTGTGTCTGTGTGTGAGTGAGTGAGTGAGTGTGTGAGTGAGTGAGTGTGTGAGTGAGTGTGTGAGAGTGTGTGAGTGAATATCATGAAAATATGTCCAATTCACATTTCACCCCACTATTTTGGTTGGTGAAGGCTATTTAAACTAATAAACCATTAAATAGTTTATTTGGACAGTTAAAAATTTGCCATTTATTATATTATCCTCCAGACAATTCAGCCCATATATATATATATATATATATATATTATTGCTGTAAGGTATTTATAATGTATATATACACTATATACTATATACACACACACACACACACACACACACACACACACTATTAATATATTTATAAAATTACTGTAAAACAATGTTTTTATTTAGCATAAGGCAGTATAACAAACAATACACTGATAATTGTAGTAAACACTACAATTTAAACAAAATACAGTATAATAATTTTTTACATTATAGTAATAATTTTTTTTTTGTTATGCAAAATAATCTCAGATGTTTTAATCAGGCTTAATGTGCTTAATTTTCATTAAGCAAAATGTAGTGTCTTGTTTCTTGCTTTTAATTTCAGAATTAAACATGATATGTTTTGACAGGTTTTGTGAGTCACGCTGGTATATGAATGAGGAGTGCGAGTATCTTGTCCTCAGGGCCTTTGCAAGTTTAAGGTTTAAAAGGGAATTTTCAGGTGGTGTTTTCTCACAGCGATTGTGTGGGCTTTATTCCTAGCGGAGCTTCCGTTCACCTGCAGCTTGTAATCAGGATTTAATTGAAACACACCTGTGAGCTCAGCAGGCGTCTGTAAACCCTTGAGGAGAAAAATCCTCCCTGAATCCACCCCACTGACTGTGTGAACGTGCAGGGGCGTAGCAGTCATTTTAAAGGGGGATCTTTTATGCAAAATTCCCTTTTAAATGGTGTTTGAACATAAATGTGTGTTGGCGGTGTTTGTACACAACCACCCTATAATGATAAAAATCCACACAGTCCTTTTATTAAATCCCCATTAATCATAAGCACTGTCTCAGAACAAGCCGTTCGCACATTCGGTACAAAGTGACGTCACTTTGTACAAGCCCCGCCCACAACTGTTGAAAGACACTGCTGATGGACATGTTTGTTTGTGTGTGTTGTTTCGTTATAGCGCATAGCGAACGTTGTATTTGTGTGTGTGTGTGTTGCTCATCCATCATTGCAAAACTGCTGAAAAAACTCTTCAACAAATAAATAAATGTATCAAATAACCATTCGGAAACTTCCTGGTTCATTCTCAAAGTTGTTACTTCTGACAGAGTCTCTCCCTCATCAGTGTCTGACTCAAACATATAGAGCTGAACACCACTATTTTCACTGTCAGTCATATTGATTATGACGTCTAGTTATCCGATGCAGAGATGTCAAAACTCCGCCCTATTCTGGAAACAGGGCGGGGAGCACCAGCTCATTTGCATTTAAAGACACACACACACAAAAACAGCTCGTTTTTATTCCCACCCAAAAATTGCCATTTTCAACATGGTATAATAAATGATCTGTAGGGTATTTTGATAGTAAAAATACTATTTGAATTTCGCAAAGTTTTGCTTTGCTGGCCATATATACAGTGAGATGCATGCTAAATCCTGAACACACTAACTAAAACCGGCAGTTATAACAGAATGCACTGGGTGGCGCTGTTGAGTATTGGCCACAAGTTGATCACATTTGTTGAGCAAACGGTTCAGAACGCATGTTCAGATGGACACCAAAAAAGCAGGTTATTGTGAGAATCTGGGTTACTGTTTAAATGTACTAGTTAAGCGGTGTTCTCTTTACTCTCGTATATGTGCAGCTCGTCAGAAAGCAGCATCCCTGTTCCAATGTAATCCCCGCCACGCTTTTGTAAACAACAAACATGGCATCCGAGAAAGACTTTGCTAGCTGAGGTGAGGTTTATCGTACAGGTCCTGTACGTTAACAGCGTCAGTCTACTTCATTAGCTGTTTCTTTTTCTTCGCTTTGCGTGAGCTTAAATGCCCGTAGCTGCTACGGCCTTGTGAACGTGTAACTTTCTGTTTCGATTTAATCCAATTCCTTTGCTGTTTGTTGCAGCAGTTACTAAAAACACAAAGGCTCCATTTACATTGTAAGTCCTAAACCTGCTTTTTTGTGTCTTTTCTCTGCAGCTCCTGAACCAAGTGTTAAATCGAGTTACGGCAGAACGAAACCTGTTTGACCGAGTGGTCAACTTGCGTCTTCCAGGTAATGCTCACCAGTCTCTATTCGTTTTGTAGGAAAAGAATTATAGATTAGATTCATGCAAATTGTGTGAAGCATCAAACATAAGTGCATACTAGGTACGCACTAGAGTATGCACTTGACTGCAATTATATTTCTCAAGTTCATAATGTACCAAATTGAACCTCTCATGTACTGTACTTTGGTTTTTCTTTGATCGTGTTCCTTTTGGGATAAAATATGGTTTGTTACAACCTACCATTCGACTTTGTGTTTCTTTTTTTAGCATCTTGTTTCAAGTCCCTGAACAAAGACATCATTTAATATTCATTCTGTAACGATCTTCATGTCACCTTTCGGAAGTTTGGAAAGTCAGTCTGCGTGCTCAGGGAACGATATTGGAGCAATGGGTCAAGAGATTAGACAGCGATTTTAAGTGCGGAAACATAATCCAATTCTGCCAAAGGATATTGAGACCTCAGGGCAAAGGGACAATTTTCCACCATGACGCTCAATGTATTTTAAAATAGTCTTGTTTGCAAAGCAGTTGTTATTAGATAGCATAATATGATCTGGGTCTTCCTGGTATGGATCGTAAAATGACTATCTTTGGGTTTTAGTGGATTTAGATTTCATCACCACTTGATATTTTCCCCATCATTTCTCAAATCTGTTCCACGATTGACTGTGCCATAGTGATATTTACAGACAGTCCTAGCATTAAACTTCTGAGAAAATGTGGTATGTTTGGTGTCCTTGGAAGAAAATAAAAAAATAGTTAGACCGTCTCTGTTCTCTTGAAAGATTGCCGCTTGCACTCCATTGACCTGCACTTCAGAAAATCACTTTGCAGGTAGAAAATGGTCTAAAACGGAAATTGCACGAAACAGGCTTTTTGTTTGAAAGTCATTTTCTTCTAGTGTGTGACTCAATGATGTTGTGTCAAAATGCAGTTACAAACAAGAACATAACATCAAGGGTTGCCTTTTCAATTATAACGTTTTGTAGTTCATTTTAGACTGTATTGACTGCATTTTTAGTTCGTTTTTAATATAAAAGTTCATAAAGTTACTTTAGTAAATTAACAAAAATGAAATGATCTGAACCATTCAAACAGTATAGGGGAAAATCTCGCTAAACATAGTATTTTTCAATAGAGCGTAACAGTACCCGCCCACTTTTTCAGCCATCTGGGTTCCGGAGGTATATTTTCCCATTAATTTCTTCCATAGACTTTTCATAAAATCCTCCATTAAAGAGTTGTAAAGCAAGAACCAGCTTCGAGATGAATCACAACATTACAGACTTTGTTTTTTAAGGCAAAACTATTTTTTTTTACATCGGATGAAAAGAAAAAGGTACAAGTCTGTGTACTTACCATCTTTCATGAGAGCACGAACTACAATACCATGAAGCAATCCCATGAATGGCGAATATAAAACTATGGAAATATATAAAACTATAGATTTTAGGTTGTTGATTATAAGTATAGTAACAATATAGTTTACGTTTATTGCGAAACATTCCGATATACACACATATATAAGCAATTTGAGAGTGCAGGAAGACATCATGGTTTGCATCGTTCAGAGTGCATCATGGGAGTGGGTGGTCGCTTCCAGGCTAGTTTCGTGGGCTTTGTTGGCCATGGTTCTCTGATTGGTGAAGCTCTCTCTGCTGGACCATGGGTAATGTAGTTGTTCAACAAGAATTCCACCATTAAACACTATTTTTAAACAATGATGTTGAAATAAGGCAAACTGATGGCTTCAACGGAAGCATATACCAATGTTGAACAACCTCAGAGCTCAAGGTAGGTCTGTCTTTAAATGTTTATAAGTTAGCTTAGAAAATCAATTTGTCTATGGAATAAATGAATGGGAATTTTATTTCCGGAACAAGACTGTTGCGCACTAAAACGTTATATTAGTTCAGCTGTTTTCAAAACTGTCCAAAACTGTACATTTTTCCAACAAGTAGTGGTAAAGCGTCTTAAAATATTTTCTTTATTTAGCTATAAATGTAAAAAATATATTGATTCAATACCTAGTATCACCAAATTAAAATTAATAGTTTCAAAATTTTCCAACGTTTCTAATTAGAATTTTCGTTCATTGTTACATCATTCACAATGCTTCTTGGGATTGTGGATTGTTTCCCCAATAAAGACGTTAAGTACACATCCTTGTACCTTTTGACTTTTTGTCCTATTTCCAAATCCTTTTATTGTTTTTTGTTTCAAATCAAAGTTTGATATCATGGGAAATTATATCATTGAAAAATGCATGGGAAAAATACATCCAGGACCAAGATGGCTGAAAAAAGTGAACAGCACTGTTGCCAGTAATGCCACTAATGGACCAGTACACTTAAAGTCCATATGCAGAAGTCCACGTGTATCATTTTACATCATATATAGTATTGAAAGGTTCATTATTGAGCCCATTTAAAAAAAAATCCAACAAAGCAAGAAATTTGCGTTTACGTGACATTTTAAATAATCGCTTGATTATCTGCTTTTGACGTCAAACCATTAAGAGGCATGCACACAACTTGTGCATACATTTGAGAAACCGGGAAGAATGGCGGTAAAGGTGTTTACATGCAACACAGAATCAGCGTAATGGGCAAAAATTTGTGGATTGGTTTATTCTTACGCCGTTTATGACCTTACATGACCACACACATTGTCGGCTTATTAAGCATAATGGGTGTGTGTAAACGCGCTCCTTGTTATCAGTTATGTAAATTAGTGTTTTCTAGTTTTGATTTATTTCTTGAAAATGTAGGCCTATATGTTCCACTTTAATGCTATCCAAACTTCTTGAAATAATTATATACAGTATTTCAAAAGATAGGCCTATGGTTACTTTTGTTAGCTGCTTGTAGTGTGGCTGTTGTTTCTCTGCTTTGAAGTTATGAGTAGCTTTTTGCTTGGGAAGCTACATTTCCAAAGTTGCTTCCACTGCACTAAACCATTTTTCTTATTTGTGTATAGGCCTGGAGAGCGTTGATCATTACCCCATCTTAGTGGCTGTTACGGGGATATTAGTGCGCATTCTGGTAGACTCAGACAAGCATGGGTAAGTTTATGGCTTTGTTTCTTTATTTTACTCTGAAATGTATGGTATTTCCACTTATGTTTTGTTGGACAGAATTTATACTAAGTTAGATTTAGAAAATGCTAATCAAAGCCAGAATTCATTGAAGTTCGGAATAACTAAAATGGATAACATGAATTAAATTGTCAGACATTGCTTCTTTTTTTCTCCCTAGTTAGTTACCTTTGCAAAAAAAAAGAAAAAGTCAACTGAAGTATCATTGGTATCAGACACAAAGGGGCCTGCATGTGGTATTTGAAAGCGTAATCTCTTCTGCAAAATATCTCCTAGAGTGTAATGGAGAGTCTATTATAGTGTTACAGAACCAAGCTTCTGTTTGTATTGGGTCTGTGTGGATTTGATCAATGACAGTTACACCAGGTGTCTGACTTTGTCTGGTTTGAGAGCCATTTTTCTTTTTGAAAACTGGGAAAAGCACATTTGTTCTGTGTAAATGGGCATACGCCAGATGTTTGTGTGTGTTGGCAGGGGAGTTGTGTGACTTTGGTCTGTTCTTTAGAAACAGTCAACAGTTAATTGCATGTTCTGTTGCCTGGGGGGGCAGTTGGACGCCCACCACATCACTCTTGTGTGTATGTGGGCTGAGAAGAGGGTCAGAGCAGGATTTGGGACAGACCCTATCCTGTGGGGAGATGGAATCTAATAACGGGCTCATGTTGAAAGAAATTAGACTTCTGAGAGACCTCAGAAAGGACGAATGGAGTCTCTAATCCATCATGATTGCTCTCACTTTCAGTGTCTTTTTAAACTGGATTTGTTAAATTGCTGGCTTTTGAAATGTTGTTTCCAATGTGGGCTAGTGATTTGTAGACATGTTCATGGAAAATTTGGAAGTATCAGGAAACTTTGTTTTTCAGGCCTGGAAAAGTCATCAAAATTAAATGGGAATCACAAAAGGCTGTGTTTTATAAGTACTGTAAATATATAGTATGCACAGCGCCAGCGTGTTAGTGAATGGTGCTGCTCTGTTGACAAAATCTCACTCATCTTAAGATATAGTCCCAGTTTAGGTGGCATTACAAGTTTAATTCTGCCTCTTCATTAATGCCTGTTGCTATGAACCATTAATTTCCTTCTTTGAGTATGGACCCTGTATTTAAGGTGTAGCATGATAAAGGGCTGAAATTTTTTAGAGACCTCTTTAAGGATGGCACCTTTTACAGTTATAAAAGGATGTCCTATGACTTTGAGCTGCCAAAGTCCCACCTGTTTCGATATCTTCAGGCTAGGTATTGGCCACGTTCTCTACTTCCTAATTTTCCATGCCTGCCACCCAAGCTTGTTTGGAAAGAGTTCCTTGAGCTAAACTTCTCTCATAAGGCACTTATTTCCAAGGTTTACTATCAGTTACTGGAATTAAAGGAATGCTCCATAGTTAGGAGTGGTGGTGGTGTAGTGAGCTAAAGCACTAAACTGTTAAGCAGAAGGTTGTCGGTTCGATTCCCACAGCCACCACCATTGTGTCCTTGAGCAAGGCACTTAACTCCAGGTTGCTCCGGTGGATTGTCCCTGTAACAAGGGCTCTGTAAGTCATTTGGATAAAAGCATCTGCCAAATGCATAAATGTAAATGTATATGTAGTTAAAATTAAAAAAGCCTGGGAATGTGAGTTGGGAGAGAGGTTTGTGGAGGAATGGTGGGGGAAGGCTCTTAACAGAATTCATATTAGCTCTATATGTGCACAGCTTTCTGCAATTTTCCCTAATGTTGATGATCGATGTGATAGATGCCATATCTCACCCTGTAATATGCCATTTGAAACTATGCCATTTTTGGAACAATTATTTTGAAACTATGAGTAAAATATTTTTGGAGTCCCTAAGGACTGGACTCCTCTACTCAATTAGATGTGTTCACCTTTACGTCTTTATTGGCTAGAAGGCGAATTTTGTTTCTCTGGAAATCTTGCACACACCCTGGTACTTCGCAGTGGCTTGTGTAAAAGATGCATTTCTTGAAGCTGGAGAAGATAAGATGCTGTCGCTTTGATGGATCTGTCTCCTTTCATGATAAATGTCAACCTCTTATAACATACTTCTATTCTCTACGAACTTTACCTGATGATTGAATTTAGATCATCTTTATCCCCTTTTCTTTTCCTTTTCCAATTTATGGTTTTATTATCCCTCTGTGTTTTGTTTGAATGGGTTGTATGACTATGTCAATTATTGTCACGCTGTATGTGTGTGCCTACTTTCTACTCAATAAAATATTATAAAAAAGTAAAGAGGCGAACTTGAAGACTGGAATTACTGTTAATTTTGCTGCTACATTATCCAGTATACTAGTTAATAATAAAGTTTTTCTTAATGAGATATACATTTATATTGAAATAATGTGTAGTTAGAGATTTGTGTTTCTTTACATATTAAAAGAGTATTCCCAATTAGTTCCACACAATTACGTAAAGCTATTCTAAACTTATTATGCAAAAAACAACACTGGTATCAGATCGGGATCAGCCGATACTGAGATTTTTGATATTGGAATCTGATCGGAAGAGAAATAAATGGTAAATTGTCTGCACTTATATAGCACCTTTTTAACCTTTACGGTATTCAAAGTGCTTTACACTGTAACCCATTCACCCATTCACACACATTCATACATCATGCAAGGTGCTAGCCTGCCATTGGGAGCAACTTGGGGTTCAGTGGTGTCTTGCCCAAGGACACTTCGGCATGTGGAGTCGTGTGGGCTGGGATTTGAACCACCAACCCTGCGATTAGTAGCCAACCCGCTCTACCAACTGAGCCACAGCCACCCACAGCTATAAACATTGGTATCGGTGCATCTCTAGTAACTAGAGAGACATCTATCAACATCATTCTTGAATTTCCCAAACCTCTGATCGGTGATTATCCTCAGAATTGTGCAGAACAGGCTTTAAACTTCTAAAACACATGGACTCTGGAAGAATAATAAATCACAATGAGATCTGTTGAAGATCTGATTCCTGGAAGGCCCTGATAGGTTACTACATGTCCATCGAATCCCTCTGAATAATATGTTTTCTACTCTAGTGTGTTTGAGTATACCATTGAGAAGATGTTAATACTTCACATGCTGAAGTAAGTAGGATGGTGTAGAAATGTTATTTTCATCTGGACAGGTCCAGAAAGAATTAGTGCTTTAGGCATAAGACACTACATGGAAGAGTAAAAAAATACTAAACACCTAAGCCATTCAGTTTGAACGTGTCCTCAGTGCAATGGAGGTTTCCCAAGACACGTTCCTAAAAATTGCATTTCTTTTAACTTGACATGGCATCTTAAAAACTTGGCACTCCTGTGTGAGACACTGAAAAAATAGGGAACCGTGGCACAACAGTTCAATTATTCCATCTAGCACGTTAACGTAGAAAAAAACACAATGCAATATACAATGCAGTGCAACAAAAATGCACTTAGTAGTTGACAAATAACAAGCACTTTTTTGAAATATCAAGATTAACATTTAAATATTAAATGAAAATATAGATCATACATAATTAAATTAATAACAATTTATCATTTATACCTTTTGTGCAGTTTGCTTAAATCTTTCTGTGAATAGACATTCATTTTTGAAAGAACATATATTGTACATGTCAGTGTTTAATTGATAGTAAATAAAAGTTGCCCACCCACATACAGTACAATGTGGTGCAACTCAAAACAGCACAATTTACTAAACATGGTGCACAAAACTATGGTGAACAGTCAGTTCTTGAATTTCATGTGTTGGTAGCAGGAAAAATAGGCAAGAGTAAGGATCTGATCGACTTTGACACGGGCCAATTTGTGATGGCTTGACGACTGTGTCAGAACATCTCCAAAACTGTAGGCCTTTTGGGGTGTTCTCTGTATTCAGTGGTTTGTACCTACCAAAAGTGGTCCAAGGAAGGACAACCGGTGAACCGGCAACAGGGTCATGGTGCCCAAGGCTCATTGATGGGCGTGGGGTGCAAGGGCTAGCCTGTTTGGTCTGATCCAACAGAAGATGAAAAACGTAATGCTGGCCAAGATAGAAAAGTGTCAGAACACAGTTCATTGGAGCTTGCTGCGTATGGAGCTGCTAAGCCACAGACCTGTAAAAGTGCCCATGCCGACCCCTGTCAACCACCGAAAGTGCCTACAATGGGCACGTGAGCATCAGAACTGGACCGTGGCGCAATGGAAGAAGGTTGCCTGGTCTGATGAATCACATTTTCTTTTAGATCATGTGGACGGCTGGGTGCGTGTGCATCGTTTACCTGGGGATGAGATGGCAGCTGATGCACCATGGGAAGAAGGCAGTCCGGCAGAGGCAGTGTGATTCTCTGGTCAATGATCTGCTGGGAAACCTTGGGTCCTGGCATTTATGTGGATGTTACTTTGACATGAACCATTTACCTAAAGATTGTTGTAGACCACGTACACCCCTGCATGGCAACGGTATTCCCTGATGACAGTGGCCTCATTTAGCAGGATAAAGCGCCCTGCCACACTGCATAAATTGTTCAGGAATGGTTTGAGGACATGACAAAGAGTTCAAGGTGTTGACTTGGCCTCCAAATTCCCCAGATCTCAATCCAATTGAGTGTCTGTGGGATGTGCTGGACCAAAAGTCAGATCCATGGAGGCCCAACCTCCCTCGACATGACATGATTATAGAAATTTGAATGTCTAGTTCCTGGATAATTTAAGCTTCAAAGTGTGCATCAAGTATTGAGGAATGTTAATAATATCAGAATTAGGAGTGTTTTTCTTAGCAGCACGTGAAGGATCAAATCCAGGAATTAAGTTTATCTCCATATTTATCTTCTCATAACTAAATAATAGCTTGTAAATACTATGCAATGTTTCTATGTACACTTCAATGCTTTCAATGTACCCCATGTCTACAGACAATATGGGGAGGTGGTTGATGATGTAACCAAATACTATCTATACAGTATATACACTCACTGCCCACTTTATGATGTACATGCGATTATCTAAACAGCCAATCGTGTGGCAACAGTGTAATGTTTAACATCATGCAGATATGGGTCAGAAACTTCAATTAATGTTCACATCAACATCAGATTGGGTAAAAAAAAATTAGACCATGATTGTTTGTGCCAGATGGGCTGGTTTGAGTATTTCTGTAACTGCTGATCTTCTGGTATTTTCACACAACTAGAATTTACTCATAATGGTGACAAAAACAAAAAGCATCCATTGAGCGGCAGTTTTGTAGACTGAAACGCCTTGTAAATGACAGAAGTCAGAGGAGAATGGCCAGACTGGTTCGAGCCAATAGAGAGTCTACGGTAACTCAGATAACCCCCCCGTTCAATTGTAGTGAGCAGAATAGCATCTCAGAATGCACAACATGTCGAACCTTGAGGCGGATGAGCTACAACAGCAGAAGAGCACATTGGGTTCCACTTCTTTCAGCCAAGAACAGAAAACTGAGGCTGCAGTGGACCTACCATTTGTGTACCTCAGCAGAAATCCAGATTTGCCAGACCAGGCGATGGTTGATGTGTGGCTGCCACACGATTGGCTGATTAGATAATCGCGTTAATAAATAGATGTACAAGTGTACCTATATAATAAAGTGGCTGGTGAGTACTGTGTGAATGTGTGTGTGTGTATTTATTTTTTCCATTTATTTATTTTTTACTTGTCTCTTATAGCGATGTTGAAAGATAGACTACATCAACTAAACCAATTAGCAAGAATGCTGCTCTCAGCTGCACTGTGGCGTTGTGTTATCTTCTCATGATGGCCTAGCATCTGTCTTCAATGTGCTGTGACCTTTCCTTTGAATGTCACCAGTCTTTTACTTGTGCTTCTCTGTTTTATAAGGTCTTATAAGGTCTTTTCTAAGGTTACACAAGCCCTGTACACACAAAACCGACATTGAGTCAGCCAGGTCACTTTCATTTACAGGTGAACACAAGAGTTTCAGTCTTCAGAAGATGACCTTTACAAACTTGATAAAACAGCTATGTTCATCCCAACACCTCAGGTAAAAGCTATAGTGAAAAAGAACCTTCTTCACTTTGTTTTTTGGTTTCTTGAGTGGTTAAAGCTTTTTTTAGCCCTAGCCTCAAGGATTTTGTTTAAAATTTTAGTTGATGTATTATCTTGGTCTCAAATAGCCAAGCAGCTTCTTGATAACCAAAGCTGTCCATGCCTGTCCACGCAATTCGGCTGAAATTTCACTTGGATATATGAAAGAATACCACCAAATTCCCCCAACTGATGATGTTATTATATTGTTATTTCTCATCCTGTAAAAAAAAAAAGAAACACCTTTGCTATCCTTACATGGTAGATGGGGGACAATTTGAATCTGCTGCTAAATTTGGCATGTAATACCCAGTACAAAATTGTTAATGAGGAAATAATTGGTGTGACACCTGGCACCTTCCCACTTCCTGAATTCCCGCTGAAATCTACACTTGCTTGAGGTGCTGGGCTGTTGTCATGGCGTTTTTCATACTCTAAATTCTATTGGAATAATCCAATTTCAGTAAAATTAGGTATGTGCTAATTTACTTCTATTATATGCATGTCTTGATCGCATTGGTATTCAGGTCTGCAATTTGTGTGGTTTGGCCCACTAATTTGATTTCAAGCATAGAAAATCAAGCTTGAAATTAAATGCAACCATTCTGGAATAAGAGTCACTTAAGGTTATTGGTCCATGTTAAAATATTATCCAAGTTAATTTTAGTATAAAGTTTCTAGGCAACGATTTTTATGCAACTAATATGGCACTAGCATTGCCAGAGTCATGGGTTTGATTCCCAGGGTATTCACAAACTGATAAAAATAAAAATGTAACTATTGACTGCACTGTAAATCACTTTGGATTAAAGCATCTGACAAATGCATAAATGTAAAATGTAATTTAATGTAACTTTTCTTATGGCTCTTGGCTTGGATAAGTTCCATATTGTTTTCCCAAGTTCTCATTTTACCTCTTAGTTTTACTGACTGAATCTTTTATTTTAGATAAGCCATATCTACTGCACTATAAAGTAATTTTATCATGGGATACAAAGTATGTGTAAACCTGTTTTAAAGTGGTAGCATTGCTGTATCCACAGCCTCAAGTGGCTTATTGCTTTAAAAAATGATGGCAAATGCAACATGAAAAAATGAAATGCATCAAGGTTCAATAAAATGTGTATTAATAATAGGAATAAATAATTCTCGTAATATAGCCCATTAGCCTAAATACAGTATAGGCTGTTTACCGTTTCCAAGAAATATTTCATTTGGTATATTAACTGACGCATATGGATGATTACTCTTTTCCAATTATACTATTAGCATAGTGTAACAAAAATGTCTCTTGCTTATCGGAAAGGAGGAGGCGGGAACCGGATGAACAAACATGAAGACATTTAATTAGACACAACACAAACACTGACACACACAACTCCGTGTGCGTCTCTCTCTTGATCTAGTGCCTGTGGCTTCTCTTTATTCCTCTCCCGGCTGATTGGGGTGATTTAGCACCAGGCATCCATCCTTACGGCCCAGCCACACCCTCCTCCTTGTCACAAATAGCAATTTGATGAAAAGTTGAATAAATACATTTTTGAAGTTTGTAGTATTTGACATGACCCCCTTTTGCTTCAGTGACATCATGTTCTCGAGCCGGCATGGACTCTACACATTTATGCAGAAAACCTGATTATCAGGTTATCCAGCATGATTTGAGAATCTTCCAAAAAGCTTCTTGTGTACTTTAAGGGACCTTTTGTACAAAGTTAACATTGTCAGTTTTACAAATTTGCGAAAAAACTATATTTAAATGGATGCTTGAAAAAACCAGGCCTATATGGTTTGGTGCTTACATGTTTGTATGTGAGATCTTGTAGATAATAGCCCCAGATTTGGTGCAGCCTAGATTTAACACTCTCCTTATGACCTTTAAAATGAGGTCAGCGCTCTCATCCTTGGGATCCCTAATGCATGCCCAATTATCTCTTCACATATCCTGTCATCTCCTCCAGACTGCCTGTAATTTTCCACAGGAACCAAAGAGCTTTGTGGGACATCTGCCAAGTTCTCTGGGTCTGCTTGGTCCTGTCTCTATTATCAGTGTAGTGTAGAGAAACCACATTGAACGATATCGAGAAACAAGAGGATGCTCAGACAGCTTTGATGAATCTGATAATGAACCACTCTTGTATTCTGAAATTTTTCATAACTTCATAACTTCATAACTTTCATAATATTTCATAACATGAAGTAGCTTTGTGTTCTTAGATTGTATCAGTTAGTTTGGGTATAGTATCAGGTTTTTTGGAATTTGGAATGCCCAATTCCAAATGCGCTCTTAATCCTCGTGGTGGCGTAGTGACTCACCTCAATCCGGTTGGTGGAGGATGAATCTCAGTAGCCTCCGCGTCTGAGACCGTCAATCCATGCATCTTATCACGTGGCTCGTTGAGCGTGTTACCATGGAGACGTAGCACGTGTGGAGGCTTCACACTATTCTCCGTGGCATCCACACACAACTCATCACACACCTTACCGAGAGCGAGAACCACATTATAGTGACCACGAGGAGGTTAACCCATGTGACTCTACCATCCCTAGCAACCGGGACAATTTGGTTGCTTAGGAGATCTGGCTGGAGTCACTCAGCATGCCCTGGATTCAAACTCACGACTCCAGAGGTGGTAGTCAGTGTCTTTACTCGCTGAGCTACCCAGACTCCCTAGTATCAGGTTTTAAATATTTTCAATAATCGATACTAGGATCTAGAGAGCATGGTGGATGATTTCCAAAATAATGTTGATATGTACATGAAGTAATTGAATAATAGCAAATGATATGTACACAAAATTCCTGAAATTCAATGAATAGTTAAATCATTTGATATATAATATATACATTATATTGGCAGATGGCAATAAATGCAAAATGGGGAAAAAAATAGGATTCATTGACCAGGCCAATATATAGGTCTATAAATAATAACAGATACAAAAATTCTGGTCAATACCACTAATCCGATAAATATTTAGAAATGGGCAAATTTCAGCCAATTAATTGGCCTGGTCCATATATACAGTATAAATACAGTATTTTGGTCTATCAATAACAGTGATTCACCAATATTGAAATTCTGTCCAAAACAATAAGCCTATTAATATTTAGAAAGGGGCAAATAGTTTGCCTGACATAAATACATACATATCGGTATATCTCGAACAGTGATTCACTGTGACTGAATTTCTGGCCGATACCAACAAGTCAATAAATATTTTCATGTTCTCATCACACCTAATGCATTACAACTCCTACATCTTCTGTCCACCCCAAATAGCTGTATTGTGACAGACTGCCATTGTATTTCCTAAAGGTCAGTTACTGTAAGTTCACACAAGTCCTTAAGATTAAGCTATACTTAAGACTATTACACATAAAAAAGTTATGTTGTTGAACCATGGTACAGTGATGGTTTGAGATGAAAATTGGATCCTAAAATGATCATGTTGACAAAAAGTCCATGGACATATTCAACTACTGCACCCATATACTTTGCCATTGTACTGTATGATAACCATATTTATATACCATGGTGTGTATGTTGTAGCCGCTGTAATATTAGAGAACATTATGGTATTACTTCCAAGATACATGTTTAAAAACCACATATGACATGCCGTCATGCTTTTTTATCATGTGTATAGTTATGCTATAGAGACAATAATACAGTGAAATCCTTATACAGTGAAGCAAAATGCAGCCTAAGTTATAGCTTATGAAATATAAAGAGGCATTAGCATCATTTCATAGTTTCATAAAGTGGTGACTGTTTTTGTTTTGCCAGCCAGTATTAGCATCTCATCCATATGCTGGGCTTGATGAAGCCAAAAGTGTGTCAGTTTGCCACATTTTAATTAGCCCATTTCGCCTTTACCCCACTGACAAAAGACTAGCTAGGACAATGCAAAACAGCATTAATGCCTGGCGTCACCCTCCATTAGCTGAACTGTCAGACATGTGCTCTTCTGCAGCTGGTGTTACATAAAAAATTAAAAATAAGACAAAAATGCTTCAGCATAGACGACGCTAGGGGTTTAGTTCCTTGCTTGGCATTGTTGAATATCGGTTGCTTTTTTGGAAGCCAATGAATTGAATTGTTATAACTAGTGGTGTTGAAATTCGAATGCTTTCAGAGTATGTACTGCAATGTTTGGCTGTTGAACCTGCTTTGGCTTTTTTTTTGGCACTGTTAGCAGAGTAAAATTGTCCAAATAATTGGCCATGCTATGTCTAAAATGTAAATGACTCAAAATGAACTTCTTGTTTATGGATAGGTTATATAAAAGCAATCGTGCTGTTCACGGTAAACACTAATGCTGTCATTACTGGAAAAAAAAAATGTGATTTTTCAATTTTTTTTTTTATAAAAGCAAGAATTCTGCCATTTAAAGATGATTTTTAAACAATCATGTTGAAGTAACGCAGTTGGATAAGCCATCGATGAACATCCTAGGAGCTCACGGTAGATCTGTCTTAAATCAATTCGTCTGTGCAAGAAACAAATTGGACTTTTACTTCCAGAACCAGATTGTTGTGCTCTTTAATTTTTTTTTTGAGGTTTTAACTCTTTAAATCTACTTGCTTCTAGTAATCTTTAATTAAATATTAAAGTTCATTCTGTATAAATATGTTAAGACGCTATTGCACAATTCAATTGAGAGAACGAGTTTACTAAATCAATCGAGTAAAATCATTTTATTAGGGTGTTCAGTATTGCACTAAATATCAGTATGGCCATGATTACCTATATATTGAGTACAACATCACTTTTGCTAATTTACATTTACATTTATGCATTTGGCAGACGCTTTTATACAAAGCGACTCACAGTGCACTTATTACAGGGACAATCCCCCCGGAGCAACCATGAGCGACAAATCGGGGGGGGGGGGAATTATTTGTGGTAACCACCATTATGCAATAAATGCTGTCGATTGAGCTTAACTTGAACTTGAACCCGGAATATTCCTTTAAGCTGAATTAATGAAGGTTTGTTTGCAGAACTGTAAAGTGTACTGATGTTAAACATCATTCTCTCAAATAGTGAGTTGGACCTCCAGTGTGAAACATTCATTGAGTTAAAAACACAAATGCCTTCCCATTCTTTTGTAGAGGAAAAAAAATCAATTTAGATAATTTCCTTCCATTAATGTTGTCTAAAAGGCATCAGATAGAGCTCACAGTGCTGTACTAATTAGATTGTGTAATTTGAGTGTAATTGGCTTTAGCAGCTTTAGGGAAAGAAATGGACTGGGTGGAGGGGTGGTACATTACACTCTGTGTCTTTTCAACACTGTGAGCAGGACTTGCTGATAACCTTCTGCCTGCGGATTCAGTCACGGCATATTGTTCTGTATGTCTGATTAATCAAATGAACAAAACTTAAGTAATGTGGTTCTTTGGCTTTTTGTTATTTTATTTTTTTTGTCAATGAATTTTTGTTAGTTTTTTGACTTGTACCATGTTCATTCAAGGGTGTTATTTGAATGCCTTTGGAGTATGTAAATACCTTGAAGCGCTGTCTGAATATGACACTTATTCAGTACCATCTGTACCATGACTGTACCATGATACTGCCATAGTGCTGTGTTGTAAGGAACATTTAGTTCATTAAGCATTTGAACAATTTCTTTTATAAGTTGCAAATTTGTGTTGTTCTCATATGCGTTCAGATTTTAATTTGAATGAGTCAGGAATAATTACACAAGTGTACTTACTTGAATTGGTATACAGATTTGGTTAAACAGTTCTCATGTAATTAATGGACTATAATTGAATAAATGCACTTTAGCTTCAAATACAATATCACCTCTGCAAAATTGAAGAAATTATTGCATGTGTTGCTGACAGTTAAGCAAAATTGCCAATTCGCTGATTCGTTTCAGATAAATCTTGATATCCACTGTTTTCAGAAGATCTTTTACAGTAATTCCCCAAAAGCCAGTGCATATTTCAAAGCCGTGTTCTTCTTTAGAGAATTCAGTGAGTTTGAAGTCCTGTGAAGTTCAGTTCTGCTTGGCTGATTCATTTGAAAAGCTTTTAATGTTGATAAATGGTAAATGTCTGCACTTATATAGCGTCTTTTTAACCTTAGCGTTATTCAAAGCGCTTTACACTGTGACTCATTCACCCATTCACACACACATTCATACACCAATGGCGGCAGAGCTGCCATGCAAGGTGCTAGCCTGTCATTGGGAGCAAGTTTGGGTTCAGTGTCTTGCCCAAGGACACTTCGGCATGTGGAGTCATGTGGGCCGGGAATCGAACCACCAACCTTGTGATTGGACAGCCCGCTCTACCAACTGAGCCACAGCTGGCCCATGATAGCTTCAGTCAAATCCTTGAGCACTGATGGCTTAATTTCAAACAACATGTTTAAAATCTTATGACTGCTCGTTTTTAATCGCCAGTCAGTCTGTAAAGCATCCGGATATTTTAACCTTTTCAATAATATATGACCGATTAAATAATTTTTCCCCGTCATGTACCATAATTGTTATAGTCATTTATTAATAGAGAAACTCAATTTTGAGGTGGTAATTAGTAACATTTTCTATTAAGCCTACACCAATCAGCCACAACATTAAAACAACCTGGCTAATATTGTGTAGGTCCCCCTCATGCCGCCAAACAGTGCCAACCTGCATCTCAGAATAGCATTCTGACATGATATTCTTCTCATCACAACTGTACAGAGCGGTTATATGAGTTACTTTAGACTTTGTCAAAAAGTCTACAGTAGTTTACTGTAGAGTTTTTTACTCAAACCAGCCCATCTGGCACCAACAATCATGCCACTGTCCAAATCACTGAATCATATTTTTTTTCCCCATTCTGATGGTTGATGTGAACATGAACTGAAGCTCCTGACTCATATCTGCATGATTTTATGCACTGCTGTCACATGATTTACTGATGAGATGATAGCATGGTCGGATGCAGATAAACACCTTCGAGGATTACTCAAAGCCAAATCCTTTCTTGCACTCTACATACTAATGTCGTTTACAAGCTACGTGCTCTAATGGACACGTCAAACTTTCAGAGCACATCCATTTAAAGTTTATCGAGTTTGTTTGGCTTAAGTGTGCAATCACTCTTTGTCACATTTTTGCAGTACCACCCCAAACTCACACCATTTAATGTTGCTGTTTCAGGTTAGGGAGGTTATGAATGGTTAAGAACCTAGTAATGCTATACTTGTAGTTATAATTTAGACCTCTAAATACCTATATAGCATATTAAGCTTGTATTGGACACACAAAAAATCAAGAAAGGAGTAAAAAAACTAAAATAAATGCAATTTTTGCCCATGCCCTTTGTTTATACTGTGGTTCTTGACTGCAGCAGTTGTTATTGCCTACCGCTTGAACAGTGTTTTCGTTACAGTTCATCACCATTGATTCTTCCCGCTGTATCTAAAACTCATCTTTAAAGTCAGGTGATTGTGTGAATCGAGCCATCTGCAGTTGTGTCGACCCCTCACTTTTCACGGCTTTGGCTTTATTGAGGAGGGTTACCCAAAGTCTGGGCCATGGCCATTTGCAGAGTGGTTGCAAGTTCTTCGGAAAATCAAAGTATTGTTTTAAAAGACTTTGAAATTGCACGGTGTTGTAGACTAAAGTAAATTGCTCCAATTTTTGTGATGTCAGCTCTTGCAATCTTGTAAATTGCTTTGTTTAATGGGAACTATTGCCTCATTTTGTCATGTTGTTAAAAGCAGGAAGTAAAACAAACTCAATTTTCTTTTTTCCCTTGTGTTTCATTTGTACGCCTTTATTTGTGTATCTGTAAATTTGGACTATTGGATATCTCAGGGGTTTATTTTTTAGTTGATTATTTATTTATTTTTGTTAAATTAAGGTCACAGTATGACTTTTTACCAGACCCCCGTCATTTATTTTTGGTAATTTTCAAATGCATTTTACCTACAGTATAGATTTTGTTTGTCCTATAACCAGATTTCGAAATTGAACTGTGAAAATCCATTATACAAATACAAATTGTTATGTTTAAAACTCTCATAAATTCAAAAATTACAACTTTCCCTCAGGTGCGGCGTGATTTCCACAACACTAACAAAATCCCTAGTTACTGTACTAGTTTCGTAAGAAAACAAATAAAATCAAAGTAAATATCACTTATACTCACAGAGCACTTTTTAGGTATCCCTACACCTACTTGTTCATGTGATTTATCTACCAATTGTGTGGCAGCAGTGCTATGCATAGACTCATGCAGATGCGGTTCAGGAGCTTCAGTTAATGTCGAACCTTGAGGCAGAGCGGCTACAACAGCAGAATGTCAGGTTGTACTTCTGTCAGCCAAGAACATAAAGCTGAGGCTGCAGTGGGCACAGGCTCACCAAAACTGGACCGTAACAGACTGGAAAAACATCGCCTGGTCTGGCAAATCTGGATTTCTGCTGAGGTACACAAAAGGTAGGTCCACTGCAGCCTCAGTTTTCTGTTCTTGGCTGACAGAAGTGGAACCTAATGTGGTCTTCTGCTGTTGTAGCTCATCCACCTCAAGGTTCGACGTGTTGTGCATTTTGAGATGCTATTCTGCTCACTACAATTGAGCAGGGTTTTTGCAAGAAAAAGTGAAGAGTGGGAAAATATTCCCAATCAAGATGTGCCAAGCTGATTGACTCTTATCCAAACAGACTGAGTGCTGCATTCAAATCAAAGGGTGCTTCAACTATTAGTTCAGGGATGTGCACACTTATGCAGTTACGTTACTCTAAGCTTATATTTGTATTTTTTATCTGAAATGTGTCACTTTGATTTTCAGTGGCATTGCATAGGTTGTTATTTTTACATTAAAGGTGCAAAAAGTCTGATATGATTTATGTTTGTTTAATTTTTTATATCACAAAAACAAATTTTAACGGGTGTGTAGACTTTTTATATCCACTGTATTTATATACTGTTTATATATTTGAGCGTTGTTTCCAATCAAGCTGTACGTTTGACAGATTGTGCAAAAAGTATTACACTTAATTGTGTGTATTGTAAGGCAGGGTGCCAATTGTCAACATTTGATTTTATTCTGACTGACTCTGACATTGTGTTTCCCAAACAGATTAAACGATTCGTATGTTACCACAAGTCTGCGTCAGATTAGTGACGACTAATATTTGGCATCGATTCAAGTGTACTTGGTTTGCAAAGACAAAAAGGGAATTTCCGTTTAGAACAGCAAACGCTGCTTGACCGATCTAAATCTGGGTGTCTTACCTCTGTTTTAATTTGATGTTTCTCCAGATAAGTGTACGTGGGAAACCACGCATGGCCAATCCAAAGCTATTATAAGAGAAGTTATGTTGGTCAACTTACATCTGTAATAGTGGCCGTGACCTCTACTGAAGAAAACGTTAAGTTACATTCAAGTGTGTGCAATTCCATGGGGCTATACTGAAGTATCTTTGATTGTGTATACGTGAACGTGACCGATCTCAGGTATATAGCAATTACCTCTGTTTGATGATCCAATACTGGCCGCTTGTGATCGTGAGACCCACGGTGTAGAGAAAAACACGCGAGGACCTCAAAGCGACATAGTTTCTTAATCTAAACGGGTAAAGTATATTTAAAGAGTTAAAGGAATAATCAAACATTCGCTCACTTTTAATGATATTCAGATATCATTAAAAACCTTTTCATTTATGGAGTCAGATGAATAAACGAGGTAATACATAAGAGAAAATGTATTTCATTTAATATTGTTGTCTTGCGTAACAAGAAAGACAGTAACGCGCAGAGACCGCCATTGGACCGATAAACGGGCTTACAGTATTTAAGGAAACATAAATTGTTAGCAATAAAATCAGCCGTGGCAGGACAAAAGAGTCAGAAGTTTTATTTGAAATTCGTTAAAAATGTAATTTTCATCAGTCTGGAAATAACATTTGTGGTGGGAATTTTCATGATTTTGGGGAAGAATTAGTATATATACTAATATACACTCACCTAAAGGATTTATTAGGAACACCATACTAATACTGTGTTTGACCCGCTTTCGCCTTCAGAACTGCCTTAATTCTACGTGGCATTGATTCAACAAGGTGCTGAAAGCATTCTTTAGAAATGTTGGCCCATATTGATAGGATAGCATCTTGCAGTTGATGGGATGCACATCCAGGGCACGAAGCTCCCGTTCCACCACATCCCAAAGATGCTCTATTGGGTTGAGATCCACCACCACCAGCCTGCACAGTGGTAACAAGGCATGATGGATCCATGTTCTCATTCTGTTTACGCCAAATTCTGACTCTACCATCTGAATGTCTCAACAGAAATCGAGACTCATCAGACCAGGCAACATTTTTCCAGTCTTCAACTGTCCAATTTTGGTGAGCTCTTGCAAATTGTAGCCTCTTTTTCCTATTTGTAGTGGAGATGAGTGGTACCCGGTGGGGTCTTCTGCTGTTGTAGCCCATCCGCCTCAAGGTTGTGCTTGTTGTGGCTTCACAAATGCTTTGCTGCATACCTCGGTTGTAACGAGTGGTTATTTCAGGCAAAGTTGCTCTTCTATCAGCTTGAATCAGTCGGCCCATTCTCCTCTGACCTCTAGCATCAACAAGGCATTTTCAGCCCACAGGACTGCCGCATACTGGATGTTTTTCCCTTTTCACACCATTCTTTGTAAACCCTAGAAATGGTTGTGCGTGAAAATCCCAGTAACTGAGCAGACTGTGAAATACTCAGACCGGCCCGTCTGGCACCAACAACCATGCCACGCTCAAAATTGCTTAAATCACCTTTCTTTCCCATTCTGACATTCAGTTTGGAGTTCAGGAGATTGTCTTGACCAGGACCACACCCCTAAATGCATTGAAGCAACTGCCATGTGATTGGTTGATTAGATAATTGCATTAATGAGAAATTGAACAGGTGTTCCTAATAATCCTTTAGGTGAGTGTATATGTGTGTATATATATATATATATATATTACTCTCCTGCAGTGCATTAAAATATACTGTTGGAAAATTGTTAGTAGACAAATTATTCCTGAGAGTGTGAACTTTCTAGATTTATTAAACCTTCTAGAAATTCACAGGGCTGAAAGTGCCTGAAGTTAAAGAGACACGCATATATGCACTTTCACTGCAGAGGCCATATTGCAAAATAAATTATTACTGCTTTAATAAAATTACAATTATAAGAATCAGATTTTGAGAAATGGTGCCAATTACTCTTG
Source organism: Xyrauchen texanus (assembly GCF_025860055.1). NCBI lineage: Eukaryota > Metazoa > Chordata > Actinopteri > Cypriniformes > Catostomidae > Xyrauchen > Xyrauchen texanus. The sequence continues at coordinate 22,067,447 of NC_068323.1, read as the reverse complement.
AAATTAAGTAATTAAATAGTAAGGAAATGGAAACCAAGCGGTTGATTAAATGTCCCATTGTTTGTTGAGTCTGTGGCTCGTCAAGTCAAAAGTTCTGATTTAAATGGATGTGGTTTTTATTATTGACTTCTTTTCTTTATTATGTTGCAGCTGATTAGGGCATCTGCTTAGGTGCAAGAATGAGCAAATGTCTTGCTAGCTGCACACGCTTTTAGTTTGTGATCATAAATAAGACCAACACACATTGCAGGGCATACATTAATTTCCTTTATTGGAGTTGTCCTTATTTTCAAGTCCAAATCATTGCCATGCATTCCTGTCATCCCCACAATTCAGCATTCCAGATTTTTCTCACATTCAGAATGCAATTTCGACACTTTGAGCAGAGTCAGGGATTTCATCTAGTCTACGACATTTCATTGATTATATATATATATACACACACACACACACTGGTGGCCAAAGGTTTGGAATAATATATAGATTTTGCTCTTATGGAAATAATTTGGTACTTTTATTCACCAAAGTGGCATTCAACTGATCACAATGTGTATTCAGGACATTAATAATGTGAAAAATGACTATTACAATTTGAAAAAAATTTAATACAAAAATGAATCAGAACTTCTTAAACTACTTCAGAGTTCTCATCAAAAATCCTCCATGTGCAGCATGACAGCTTTGCAGATCTTTGACATTCTAGCTGTCAGTTTGTCCAGATACTCATGACATTTCACCCCAAATATCTTTCAGCTGTGTTTGATACAATGGCAAGTGATTTTCTAGGACCAAATGATCAATTTAGCATGATTACTCAAGGATAAGGTGTTGGAGTGATGGATGCTGGAAATGGGGTCTGTGTAGATTTGATCAAAAATGTATTTTTCATGCTGTTTTTACATCAGTAATGTCCTGACTATACTTTGTGATCAGTTGAATGCCACTTTGGTGAATTAAAGTACATATTTCTTTCCGAAACAGCAAAATCTGTACATTATTCCTTTAACTTTTGGCCACCAGCAAATATATATATATATATATATACCCATACTGTATAGTATATACAGATCGATAGATACAGTATATTGCTTTCGACTGAAAATAAAGATAGATAGATGTGGCATTTACAAACACGATTCTGTGTTTGTATTGTTGCCTTCTTCAGTTTGCCTTGTGCACAGGCCGTGGGCAGAGTTTTCAGGAACAGTCTTCTGAATTTGTGTTTTTTAAGGATAAAGATTATTGAAAACAAAAGCTCTAAAGTTGTATATCTCCTAACATCGCTGGATATAGGTTTCAGGAACCGCTCTGGAGGGTACAGTGTATGTCCCAAGATGTATGTGTTGTCTTAGTCATAGAGATTATTGTGAAGTTGAACAAGTGGTCCAAATGTCAAGGGCAAGGGGCTGCTAGTTTAGATTGAGACATCTGAAGAAAGAGAAAAGGGAGGGAGGGAGGGAAAAACAGACATAGAGAGAGAGAGAGAGAGAGAGTGAGAGAGTTAGAATGGAAAGTGCAACACAGGCAAAAACAATCTAATCAGGATTTTCTTGATATTGCATCTGGCATTTTATATGGCCTACAAAAGTTCAGATGATGGAATTATTAGTCTTGAGTTTGTCTTGGTCACTCTTTATTGGATAGTTCACCTCAAAACTCATAATTTACTTATATAGTGCATGAGCTGTATGGACTACTTTTATGGTGCTTCGTGTGTGTGTGTGTGTGTGTGTGTGTGTGTGTGTGTGTGTTTTGTTTTTGCTATGCCCTTAAAGTGTGCACTCTTTTTGTGATGGTGATGTGTCTACTCTTTAGTGTGTAGAAAAAAGGGTGGAGTTTTGGGACAAACTTCATAAATCATAAAATCACTTAATTCATAATAATAATCGCCAAAGACCCTCAGTCGCCTCAGTGCATCCTATGACCATACACCGACCTGTCAATCATCCTGTTACAGTTTTCATGAGATGCACATTCCTTATTTCATTTTTTCAATCATTCATTAATTATTCTTCATTGCTTTTCATTTACGAGACCTTTCACTGCTTCCAACCATATTGGAGATGAAACGGCTTTCATGGGTTTTTCGTGTCGAGAGCCGCTGATGTTTTGATATAATGATGCATGTAGTAATGTGTAGTTAATGCAAACCAATCTATTTTCCTATCATTATCTCTTTTCAGTATTTGATGTTTACAATATGTTGCAGATGAAATATCAAACAGAAAACAGTTATATTTAATGTTAAAGATGTGATCTTATTTTTCATCATCAACTAAAGTAAAAATCTAGGTTATAAATTGGAAAAACAGAACGCATGAATGACATTGTGCTGGATCAATTGGTTTTTATTTATTTATTTATTTATTTTTCTTTGGCAGAGTCACATACTGTTTACATCATTACAACAGTCTCTTGAAAGAGAATCTGTCCTCTGCTGTATTTCAGTGATACAATAAATGACAAAAATAAAATGAACATACGCAGTGCATAAACAGTAGATAGATATAAAACAATGCATGATGACAAAAAGAGGATTATTAATCACTCATACCCTTTTCTGATCAATGTAAATGGAGCTGCTTGATCGCAATTTAATGAGCCAATCAGTGTCTTCGTCCTAACTTACGCTACTTTTAATGTTGTGTTATATTGTAAAAAGAAGATGGAGAGGTCTGTCTGCCTTACCACCATGTTTGTGGTTTTTCAGGCATGGCAATTATAGTTCTTATTGCAAACCTCAAACTTTTCTTCCATCAAGTAAGGGATTGTGGGCAATATTAGCTGAAAAGTGTTGACGGATCAACATTTCTTGTTTTGTTTTGCTTTGCGTTTTTTTTGCTTTGCATTTTTGCTTTGTGTTTTGTTTTGCATTTTATTTTGCTTTGTGTTTTGTTTCGCATTTTTGTTTTGTTTTGCTTTGCAGCTTTGTTGTGCTTTGTTTTGTTTTGCTTTGCATTTTATTTTGCTTTGTGTTTTACTTGGTGTTTTGCTTTGTTTGGTTTTACTTAGCATTTTATTTTGCTTTGTGTTTTGTTTTGCTTTGCGGCTTTGCTTTGTGTTTTGCTTTGCATTTTTGTTGTGCTTTGCGTTTTATTTTGCTTTGCGTTTTGTTTAACTTTGCGTTTTTGTTTTGCTTTGTGTTTTGCTTTGTTTTGCTTTGCCTTGCTATGCTTTTGTTCATTTGTTTCTCATTTTTAGAACTGGACAGTGTCCATCCACATACACTTTCAAAGGCTATTACCAAGGGCACTTCAACACAAAGCATCACAACCCTGTCACATTGTCATACATTGCATGCATGTATTTTTGCCCATCTGACCAGGGCTGGCTGGAAGTCCGGACATGTATTTAAATCCTTTTGATTTCAGTGTGTATCTACCATACCAGCCAAGACTCGTATTTGAAATCAAAGAACAAGACAAAGCCAGTGGAACAATTTTGTTCATTAAATCCTTGATATACCAAATATGATCAGGGCACATCCCAAATTGGTCATGAAGTAGAGACTATTCGATTCGAGACACTGGTAATTTATGTGTTATGGGACATAATGAGGTAATTCAGAAAGAAAAGCCACAGGAAATTTCTACGAATAGGGTTCAAACTAGGGCCTGAAACTCTTAACAAATGATTATTCATGGAAAGTGCCAACAGTTTTTTGTCGAAGAAGACAGAATTTCTCCAAAGCTACTGTATGTTAAGGCAAACACATTTATCTAAATACCTCTGTACACTTTGCACATCTCTGAAATCAAAATCCCTTATTTGGCATAACAGTTTTTACTCGCTGTTCAGTTCTGAGCAGCTTTGGCTCACCCTACCCGCAGTTTACGTCCCTGTGAAAAGCTGCAAGAACGTGTGTCACCTCCCTACAAGCTCAGAAGTGACTCATGGACCTATGCAATTGTGTAAGTGCTAAAAATGGGCTTTTATTTTACCCCTTAGTACTTAAAAATGATAAAATTGGATCCTGCGGTGTTATTAGACTGTGGGGACAGTTATGGTGATACAAAATGAGTGTTTTTATAATAAATGGAGGTGCCAGCATTCTGCAATGATTTCACCGATTTCACACTACAGGTGGTCAAAGTTCCCGATCTGTAAGTACTGGTTTAGTGCAGACATTACGAAAGCAGCCAAATGGAGCCCTTGAGAAGAAGAATTGCTCCCTAGTCAGAGTATTTGCTTTGAGAGTGAAGGGTTTTTATTGTGACTGAAGGGCAAGTGGAAAATCACAGAAGTTGTGCACCATTCAGTGCCCTGAAATATATATAGACACATAATCCACACTTAAAAAATTTCTGTATGTCATTGCATTAGATGAAATGAATAAGGAAAGCAACAGCTTGTTATTTTAATTAAGGATCGCTCAAGCACACTTATCGAGCAATCCTTATTTAGCAAAAACAAGCTTATTAGATTTGAAATGATGAATCAAAATTTAGTTTTTGGACTCTTTCTGGTTGTCAAACGTTAATGTGCTAAACTACGTATGTGGTTACTCTACCATGACACCTGTGTGAACTGGGGGAACTGACTTCAAACATAACCTTGACATCCACTCACTGATTCTTCAGATAAGTGACAAAACATGTCTTGCATAGAAGAGTCATCTGTATGTTTAGGGATATCCCGATACCATTTTTTAGAGAACGAGTACGAGTACCGGTACTTCCTTTCTTCTCCTAAACTCCATATCAAAAGTTTATTTCAATTTCAAGTATAATACAATTACTTCTGATTTGTTATTATTATTATTAGTAGTAGTAGTATTACAGTGAATATTACATAACTTTACTGTAGTGATATAATTCTGTCATACATTTTTCCTATAAATGTGACTTTAATTTTGATGGAGCTTTTATTTTGGAGTGTTTCTTTGTTGTTTTGACCAAGGACCTCTGATGTTTAATGGCAGATTCCCACTCTGGAAAAGCCGGTCGCTACGTGACTCACTTAATAAGTGATTATTAAACCACAAAAGGCTGCTATTTAATTAAACAAGTATGCGCCTTGCGTTACAACATGAATGTGCACTCTATCTGCTACAAACAGAGAGCGGAATGCTCATGATAGGGTTTTCCCTATATATTTAGTTAATTAACTGTATATTTATCTCATTAAATCGCTGCAATCTCACTAGGACATGATTTTAATTTTGGGCCGAATGTTTAGATAATGGCATTCGTACATCAGATGGTGTCGGTTTTTGGTATCGGAGCATTTTTACTAGTACCGGTACATCAGACCTGATACGGTATAGTATCGGAACATCCCTATTTATGTAAAAAAATACTGGAAAATCTTAAATCTAAAGGAAGTGTGTATACTCAGTGCATTTATTACTTATATGTCAACTATACTTGAAAGCTCATGTAACTTAACCTGCCCTCAGCAAGATGTCACAATGTTAAATGGCTAAATATACTAAATATAAATATAAATATAAAATGAATGGTAGCAATCTGAAAGATGTCACACAATTTACAAAGTAAACTTACAATTATATTTTTGCATTAAACACAAATGTAGCAAAGTTGTGTCCTCACTTTGCATGAACTCTGAATAAATTGGATAATTTCATGGTCAGCTATAACTCTGGGGACCCCTTTCACGCCTCCAGATCATGGTGGATACAACAGTAGGACACGTGGTCTGGTAAGATTTGTATTTATTTGAATTTTAAATCATGTTTAAGTATCAGCGTTCACAGCTTCAACATGTCAACTCCGTCATTCCCATTATGATCATTTCTGTTAGAATTGTGGGATACATTTGACGTTTTAGTTTAGTTTATAGAGGCAGCTTTGATGGAGGAAAAAACATCAAAAATGGCTCCAGAGCACAACACATGGAAAAATTATGATAAAAAAAAAAGTTAAGATGGAAAAATATTCAGTTTACTCATGTTTTGTCCCTTATCTCAAGAATCACTATAGAGTATGGTATCTTGTACCTTATTGCATAAATATTAGATTTTTGCTGTCCTTCAAACCCAGAGCTTTGGCCTGAGTTATCAACGCACAACCACATTGAGTCAACACTCAAATGTTTGCTTTGTTCAATGTAGATTTTATAAAACCCATAGAGCCGGTGTTGTTAAGACATCGTTCTGTGGGGCTTAATAAGGCATGTACTCCAGCTGTTATTATTCAGGATGGCAGATGGATCTGGTTTCCTCGGTTTACCTTGTTTTATCATTCATAGCAAACGTTGCAGAAGAGAGATGAAAGGCTGTGGCTGTGTGTTGTTTTTGACCATGCTTAGTTAGAGTTGTCCTTGCTCTAGAGGTAATATCATACTTTTTTATAATGTAATTCAATGTGTTTTTTTTGCACCTGAAAGCTAGGGTCTGAAGTTGTTTCTCCTGCTTGGTTTAAATGATGGCTCTTGGATGACTTGGGAGAAAGTGTTGTGAACAGAGAAAATAAAACCTTGTTTCTTGCCTTTTCCCTGTGAAATTGCAAGTTGTGAACCGTGACATGCTCAGACACATCATTCAAAAGTGTTACTCTGTTAATCAGTTGTCGGCACTAGTACTTTTGTCTGCAATGCATCAAGAACGGACTTTTGCAAACATCTGTTGTGCTGTTAAGAATAAGCGCTGCCCCTATTTTCTATAAATCTTTTTAGGTTCATTTATCTTTAAAAAACAAAACAAAACAAAAACAAACAGTTGTCAGGTGTGTATACCTCCGAACATCTAAATGTTTTGTGACTCGTGAGATTTATGTTCAATCTGTATGATAGCTTTACTAATATGGTAATGGCCCTTGAGCGTTGGATGACTTCATTAAATACCAGCGGAGCGACTAACACTCAGCTCCGAGCGCTCATTAACAATGCCTGCTAATTAACTTAAACAGACTTCTAGATGTTTAAATATCCTGTAATGTTTATAGAGTAAAAAGTGATAGGGACACACACACACACACACACACACACACACACACACACAAATAAAGGTCTTTACACAACAAATAAAATATTATATTTCATATATTATTTTAGTTTCATATTTATTGTAAAATGGTATAATTTGTACTATTTACAACGCCTTTAAATGAGCGCATGTTAACTAGAGAGAACTCGTCTGGCTTTACCTCATCTGTGACTCATGATTGATTAGGATTAAATGTTTTTTTTGTAGTTTTTTTTGATCAACAAACTGACTGTAAAGAAAGAAAATGGGTATTAAAAGAGACCTTATTCAATGACAAATGGGTTGTTGGATCTCGTCTCTGACGCTAATTAAAAGATCTCGCTACTGAACAATTCACGACTAAACTACACCATTACTAGTGAGTGAAATGTAAGCATTTACCAACCAGTTTCCAAATTTCAAGGGTGTAGATTTGGATTGAACATTGATGAGTGATTTCCTCTCATTGTAGTATTGGGTTGCGCATTGAGTGAAAGATTGATCTTGGGATTTAAGAGTTGATATCAAGATCGTTCAAGATCACGATTAATCAGAAAAGCAATATTTTACCCACCCTAAAATTCCAGTGTCACCACCTTTCCGTCTGCCGCTACTGATTGCGTGTTCTGCTAGCAACCTTGGAGACATGGGTTCTTGTCCCATCGAAACCAGGACGTGATTGTGTTTACATTAACAATGCTGATTCTGAGGTTCCATTTTTTTGCTCCACTGCTGGTTAGATTTGGGGTTGGGGTTTAGGTTTGGGTTATGGTTAGGGTGTAGAGTCACTGGAAACTAGAGCTCACACATGCTCATACACACAACAACACTTCCAACTTCACCCTCTGGGGGCAGTGATTTGAGCTGCGGTAAGCACAGACTGATGAAGCAAAGCCTTTAACCTACTGTCGCCAAATTCAGTGTGAATTCCATAGAGATATATATATATATATATATATATATATATATATATATATATATTGTGAGTAAAACCTTTCAAGACAGGCCTACCGTGAGTTGCGAGGTGGTGAAGTAATAGTATATTCCGCCGTAGAAGATGTAAGTCAATTTCATATCAACTTTTCAACAAAATTCATTTGTTTCATTGTTGAATTCCGTATGGAGAACTTCCCTACCCATAATCCTCAAGAGAGATTGACCAATCAAATCACATGCTGGTAGAATGGAGAGCGCAAAAAGAGCTCAGCATTGACCACCCACTACCGTAAAGCATTGATAATAATGTAAAAGTGTTATAGACTTGAATATCTTTAAAAAAAAAAACATTAAAAGTATAGTGTTTTATACTTAGCCAATGACTTTATCATTATTTCTTTATTCAATGACCCTTTCTGGAAATGTCACTAGGGGGTGACAAATGAGCGTCTTATGTGCTATGAGTGAATCAGTGAATCATTCTGAGTCCTTCATGACCGAAATCTACCAAGAGACTTTATAGTGTTTAAGCATTAAAGAACAAAGCAGATCTATAGTCTTCCTTCAGACTGAGCGTGATTCTTCATCCAAAAACACAATAATAGTCTAGTAATAGTGAGTTTCAATAACGTCTTTCTCCTTTATTGAAACATGCATGGCTACAAATCTACTGACTTCAGTATAAGCATTATAAACACAAAGCAGATCTACGGGATCATTTTCCTACAGTATTTAAACTGCTGAGCATGACTTTTATCAGAAAAGACCACAATAATAGACAAATAATGATCATTTTGAGTTTTATTATTGTAAAGTGCATTTCACATGAGTTAAGTCGAGACGTCAACGGTCCGTTCAACGCCAGCGTCAAGCGCCGCATCGCCCTCCACATGACAAGAGTTGCAGAAAGCGTCACAGAGGGGCGATTTTACCAGTTTGTCACGTAAAAAAGCAGGAGGTGTGCACAATAAACATTGAAAACATGTATTTGGAAGAGAGAAAAAAGCTTTCAGTTTCATTGATAGTAGAAAGTAATAAAATGACTTTATGAGATTTATGAGACCTTCAATGTCTCTTGACAAATTTGGACAGTTTTTGAATATGTCTTGTTGCTTAGTACTCTCAAAGACATTACTGGTGAAGCAAAAATGTGTGTGAAAAACACTTTGGTGTGACGTCACTTCATATACTTCAATGTATTCTGCAGCGCTGACGCGAGTCATGTGATGACCCTTTACACGTAAAAATATCACTCATTTCTGCACATTAATCATTGCTCTTCACAATCACAAAACTGACCGATTATGCTTTCAAAATGGTGAATTTCTCCATAAGGTGAGGAGTTGGATCCCTGAAATTAGAATCAATTTGGTCATTTTCCACAGCACAGCTGACAATCTTTCATGGCACACTAGTGTGCTGTGGCACAGTGGTTGGGAAACACTGGTCTAACCCTAAAGGATATCGATTACTGCGACCCAGTCCCCAATGGCCAATCATTTCTGCTTTCCTCTCTTTGTGTGGATTGATTACACGAGTCATCAAACAAATTTAGGTCAGTGCCCTAATTCCACCTCAATGATATTTTACAGAACTTTGTGTGAAGAATAAAGATATGCACTAGTTTCTTTAGTACGTTTAGTAAGTTTTATTTTAATGTTTTACATAAAACCTTTTTTAGAGCATAAAGAAACTACAAATATGGCCAAGTTACAATCTGCACAGTGTCTCTTCGCTTTATTTGTAGGGTTATGATGCTCTGGCTTTGGATTGTTTATTTTTTTTGTTTGTTTTTTTTCAAGTGCAGAGAAGTCAGAGAGACGTCATCATTGTTTAATGAGGACTGCCAGACCTTTACTGTACAGCCAGACTTTAGAGAGTCCAACCTCTTTGGGTATGCTAGCTTTCTCTGAGTGATGTTGAGAAATTTGACTCCAATTAAGGGATGGAAATTTAATGAATATGGTTCAGATTGCCATTCTACTTTACGATTCTGGTTCCTTAATGATTCCATTTGGGATTATTTTTGTTTTAAGGAAGAAAGAATTGACAGTGTTTGGAAAACTGTTCTTATTTAATTTACTGTGCTTAGCAGTTTGAATTTTTAAATGAGAAATTAATTTCAAATTTCCACCGAACAGATAATAGTCAAATCAGAAATAAACTATCGTTGAGTAATTCTTGCAAAATTCAAAGAGAGGTATCGTCCATTCATATTTATTGCATCTAGCATCTTTGCTGCCTTTGTTATCTTTTTTAAAACCCATACCTTGAATTTAGTTTATCTGTGAGGCCTGTCATGTTCACCAGGTCTACGTAGCGTCATATACTCTATACCAGAAAAAGTTGTGTTTACGTAGACGAGTGCGGGAAACAATGATTGGTGCACTTGAAAGTTGATTGTTGATTTCCTGCACAGTTCACCAAAAACAAGATGGCGACATCTGCCAAGCCTAAAGTTACCGTTAGTGCATGTTTAGCATATTTCATGAATATTTTATTACGTTTTTCCATCCGCATCGATGAAAGAATGGAGTTGTTTCAGAACCGTTAACAAAACTGAACAAATGTCATAATTCAATTGAAGCAGTTGAATAAGAACCAGTTCTTGATTGTGCTTTCATTTAAAGATATTTCTAAGGTGTTTCTAAGGTGCACAATATTATGCAAATGGGGGAAAAATGCAACAAAACTTGCACATGTTTTTTTTAGGTTGACTCTCCACCTCAAGTTTTCTACCACCTGTACAAGCCATGTTGTCAAGCAACTACCACATTGAAAGATTATTCTCATATGCAGATAATACTAAATCTGTCCAGACAGTGTTTTTAGGGGGGAAATCTTTGTTTTGAATGAGTTGTCAGAACGACTGTAAATATTTCTGATTGATGAGAGCTCTAAATTGGGACAGTTTGCTGGTAATCGAAGGACTGTTGTGTAGCTTTGATGAATACCTTTGAAATGGAGGAGCCAAACAGCAGCAACTGAATGATGCTGGATATCAAGCAGGGTGATTTATTTGTTGTTTGTCTCAGGGTTGTTGGCATACACTCTATTAGTTTTCAATGGTGTTCAAGCCTTAATTAAAAGACATCTTTTAATCTTGTAACGCTTTTCAGGATTTACATGCAGTATATTGCATTTGGGAAATGAGACAATCAAGCATATGTATGGTGTTTATACTGCAGAAATAATCTGTTTTATCATTGCTTTTGTCCTGTTTTCCAATAAAAAATATCAAAGCATCCTTAAAACAGGAATGTGGAGAGCAAAATTTAAGATTTCAGAAAATGTATCTTAATTTTTCTCAGCCCATCTGCATTTGTTCTTATTTTAGCATAAAACCCACCCACCCACCAAACCCCATCCATCCTCCCTCCCTCCCTCCCTCCATCCATCCATCCATCTGCATTTTTTTCTTATTTTAGCATAAAACCCCCCAAACCCCATCCCGCCATCCATCCATCCCTCCCTCCCTCCCTCCATCTGCATTTTTTCTTATTTTAGCATAAAACCCCCCAAACCCCATCCCGCCATCCATCCATCCCTCCCTCCCTCCATCTGCATTTTTTTATTATTTTAGCATAAAACCCATCCATCCATCCATCTGCATTTTTTCTTATTTTAGCATAAAACCCATCCATCCATCCATCTGCATTTTTTCTTATTTTAGCATAAAACCCACCAAACCCCATCCTGCCATCCATCAATCCATCCCTCCCTCCCTCCGCCCTCCCTCCCTCCATCTGCATTTTTTCTTATTTTAGCATAAAACCCATCCATCCATCCATCCATCTGCATTTTTTCTTATTTTAGCATAAAACCCACCAAACCCCATCCTGCCATCCATCAGTCCATCCCTCCCTCCCTCCCTCCATCTGCATTTTTTCTTATTTTAGCATAAAACCCATCCATCCATCCATCCATCCATCTGCATTTTTTCTTATTTTAGCATAAAACCCACCAAACCCCATCCTGCCATCCATCAATCCATCCCTCCCTCCATCTGCATTTTTTCTTATTTTAGCATAAAACCATCCATCCATCCATCTGCATTTTTTCTTATTTTAGCATAACATCCATCCATCCATCCATCCATCCATCCATCCATCCATCCATCCATCCATCCATCCATCCATCCATCCATCCATCCATCCATCCATCCATCCATCCATCCATCCATCCATCCATCCATCCATCCATCCATCCATCCATCCATCCATCCATCCATCCATCCATCCATCCATCCATCCATCCATCCATCCAAAAAAAATACCCACAAACCCATGGTAAAATGAATGAACTTCATTATCTTACACAATTTCTTGTTTTAAGATACAGTATTTCATCTTTCAAGCTGTTTAATCATTTTTACTGGAAACCAAGGCAAAATACTAAGAATATTATTATTGTTCTATTGACTAGAATAGTTTCGCAACAATGCAGGTTTTGACATGCATTGTGTTCTATAAGTTTACAGCTTAGACAAGCTGTTTCACCAAGTTAAGTAAGCTTAACATAATTTAATAAAATTTTCTCACATTATTTCTATTGCACATTGGCATTATTTTTAAAATGCATCCATGTCTACTAAAAGATTTGGGGAAAAGAGTCAAGCTAATCAATTACACGTCCCTCATTTACATGTTCACAGGCTGTTGAGCAAAACTGTTGGCTTTCTCCTGCTGAGCTCTAATGATGGAAATCTTGCAGATAAGGCAGAAAAAGAAAGCCAAGCTAATGTGATTGCATTAGCAGCGTGTGTCTGTTTATTTTGCTGGCAATGCTCAAGGCCTTTCTGCATTGAATTGTGTATTGTCTTAAATTATATTTACATTTCTGAGCTCTCAAAGTCTGTTCATGCCAGGTCCAAATTGACTTAACGACACATTTTTTTTTTTTGGATACCTGAATGTTTTGGCATCCAAGACTCCAAAAGTAATGATGCACAGCACATACTCTGGACTCAGTATGTACGAGTTAGAGATGTATTTTTTCATATTAACATGCCATTTTTAAATGAGTCACTGAATTTTAGACTCTGATTCAAATCGCAAAAACAAAAAGTGCAACTTTTGCCAATGTGCAACAAAGTGTAAACAGGATCAATAAAGGCTCTAAACATGGGCATGCAGTATTTTAATATCACAGATAAATGAATAACACCAAAATAAAAAAATAAATGATACTTTACATAAAGAAAAGCCTATTTTATCATCATCATGATTTTTTTGCATTGTGATATTGGCGGTGTCTCATTTGGAAGGCTGCACGCAAGGTAGGACGTGTCCTTTGAAGGCTGCAGTATACCGAGTGTCCTCCTTTAAACAAATCTCATTGAAACGAGACGGCCTTCAAAGGACAAACGTAATGTAACATGGTTGCTATGACAGCACGCCATTCTTTAACAAACGCGAGCGGGTTGAATGAGAAGGGAACAAAATCCCTTTAGAAGGGAAATTTTAGGAAAGTTCTAAATTTATTTTACAGGTGTAATTTTAGTCTAATACTTTATTTTAATAACATATTATATACTCTGCACCCATCTACTGAGGTACTTCAATTTGGAAATTATCATTACTTGCGTTTGAACATTATATTTACGGGCAAATTGGCGTCTCTTTTTAAACATTTCCGTTTAAGCAAAGAATTGTGGGTTGTGAGTGCCCACGAAGGATACACCTCATGCATCCTCCGAATTCCCATGAAAGGTCGCATTCGAAGGCTGCATTCAGAGTGTTCTACTGTCTTTTCTGAATGAGACAGCCTCGATGACGTATGCGGCCATGATATGAGACCTCCAGTGGACGCGTCCTTCCAAACAAGAAAGCCATTATTTTCATGACAATTAAACACACGCTCCCCTCCCTCCAAAGTTTCATGCAAAAAACGTAATCCAAAAAATTCTTAATACTGTAAATGTGCTTCACAAATGTACTATACAATTGAAATAATATATGTAACATATTTTATATATTATATTATTATAGCTGCTGACAATAGGGTTGGAGGCTTATTTGTCATTAAAATAATGTCACAAACAAAATAAAAATGTTTTAGATTCTTAATAATTTTTTTTTTAATGATTTTGAGGAGCAATGTGACATTATTTTCTTTATGTGAGATGCCCCCATATACTAGTTTTTGTAGTACTCTGGCGCTTATTTGAGACAGGCTGCAAACATAGAGCTGCATATAGCTCTATTATTTCAATAATGATCAAGAGAAAATATTTGGAATCCATTACTGGTCCTGGCTCAAACAAAAGCCCATATTGGGCTTCCCACACAGACATGTGAAGCTCAGTATGGTGCATGTGGAAGAAAACTCTATCAGAGCAGCCTTAGAGCTCAGCAGCTGATCATAGGATTTCCCTTCACTCATTGTGCTTTCACCTGCATTATAATCTGATGCCGTAAACAGATTGCTTATTTTCTGAGGTATGGCCTTATGCGTTGCCTTGTAATCTGATCTTGTAAATTAGGGCGTTCTCTAGTCAGCGAGTGTGTCCAGTACAAACTATACATGCACAAAACAAATGATTGCATGAAGTGGCTCTCTTGCAAGCCTTGGTTTCAATTAGGTTTCTTCTGTGCATTTGCACTGTCACTGTTTTGACATATTTCTATGTGACCGTATTGATCCCGGATGATAAATAATACACTAATGATGTGAACCATGAACAGCTCAGAGGCAAAGGAACTGCACCCCACTGCATAGAGTCCCCGAACAGCAGCTATATCCAGCATGAAAACAAAAACACAGATGGACCCAGAAAAACACACTTTCAGGGCGGTGAAAATGATGGAATATTTTGAGCTTGTGGATGTTAAGCATGTGCAAAATATAAGGTATCCTAACCTAAAAAATGGCATAGGGGGAGTGGGGTAAGTTGTGCCACCTTTTATATTTCCTGTAAGAGAAATGAGAGGTAAAACCAAGATGCCTAATTATATTTAAAACATGAAAATATGACCAGATACCAATAACCGTAGACTAGAAATTAAACCTCGTCAACCATATTTAAACAATATTAATACATTAACTGTAGCAGCCTTTGGAAAAAGAAAAAAATAATAATACAAATAAATTGAGAATAATCGTAAATTGAGAATAATGGAAATAAAACCTTTTTTATTATTAAAAACTGTAATGTAGTAAGTTGTAAAGGCACAATCCCATTCACAAGTCTTATGATTATTTGCATTTATTTATTTTTATTTTTGGCTTACAAATGCTTATCAATATTCTCATGTTCATCTCTCAATCACAGGCAGCTGTATTTGATGGGCTCTTCCAAAATTGACTGTATGGTCACATGACAAAAATTGTGCACAATTTCCTTGATTAAGGGTGTGACGTCTTACCCCACTCTCCCTAACTCCAGGTTAGGTGGAAGCAAGCCTTACGTAGCTGAATGTGTGTCCATGCAGATGTGGTTAGACTCGCAACACAAAAAGTGTGATGTGAAGATAATGATGGTTGTGAATTTAGTGACACTAGTTCAGCTGTGATTTATTAATCAGATGGAGGACGATAATTAGTATGGAGTTATTCTGGGTAAGGTGGGCTTCGGCTCAAGCGTAGTGCATTATTGTAAAACTCTCCCTTTGATTGCATGTTTTCATTTGTGAGTCACAGCATATCACCAAATTATCAACATGTTTAAAGACCCCATAAAAAAATTGAGTTTTGTGACCTTAAGTACATGTTTATTTGCTTTGAATCCATCTATATTCTAGTGTACTCCTTAAAGTTATGCATTTAAAATATACAGGCTTTCTCTTCTGGGAAAATGGATCAAAACTATTTATGGATCCTTTTGGCTGGTTAAAAAAAGGGGGCAAGCTTTAATCTAGTCTTTAATCAGAATCACCTCCTTCACTTGGCTGAGGTACCAGCAATGCAAAGATGAGTGTTTATCTAACATTTAGTCAGTGGTTTGTGCTGAGATTGGTCAGTATTATTTTTGTGTGTGCCATTGTCTAAAAAAACTACATTTCATTACTAAACATTTAGGATTTTGGAAAAATATCTCACCACTTAGTTCCGTCATGCTCTGGTTGCCAGCAGCTTTTGACAGATATCTTGGACACACTGTTTTATATTTACATTTGAATAGAAAAGCAGTTAGCACACACATGGTTTGGCTGTTCAGCTTGGCCAAAGAGGCTTAATATCACCAACAAATCAATAAGAAGGCAGACATTTACCTCTGGGGTCGAAGCAGAAGGATTTATTAAAAAGTTGATAAAGAAGGGATTCGTGAAAGGGGAGGGGTGTGTGAAGAGGAAACATGGAATGCTTTGGGAGGGGGAAAGTACACCAGAATGTAAACAAAATTTTCACAGATTCCATTTCATTCAATGTTTAATCTTATTAAGGATAAGACATAACCTCTCTGCAGGATCCACATCAGTTCGAATAAGTTCTGAGCACCACCATGTAATTTTTGTAAAACAACTTCCACCATCTGAACAATTATCCAATGTTTTCTGGATCCATTTGTTCTGACCAAAACAGTTGCATTTGCCAAATGAGCATGGCCCCTTCAAATGAAGTATTACTTCTAACTACTAACCAAAATGCTAATGAGAAACACAGTGGTACATAGGACATACAGTTAAGTCTAAAAAAAAAAAAAAACTACATTCTAGAGGTATTGTCTGTATAAAACTAGAAATTTAGTATGCACTTGTCATTCTCCTTCTTATCAATCATGCTATTTCTTAAGTAATAACAAGAGTTTATGCAGTATTCATTGGGTTATATGCTCAAGACAAGGCATTCATAGCTATGAATCTATCAAGGATCAAGCAGTGGTAAAGGGAAAGCATTTTACCCTTGTTATTTCAAGCCAATTCCTTCCTCTACCATGGCTCAGTCAAGCCTTAAAGCTGAATCTTGGGAGTGCTTTGCTTCATCTTTTTGCCTTTTGTGATTTTTATATCTTCTCTCTGATTGTGTGTGCTTTTCTTTCCTGCTCTGTTCTGTTCCCTGCCTTGGGCTTTCAACACCCTCTCCCTGATTTGTCCTGAGTAGCTGTGCAGTTGCCGACTGCCTCGTTGAAGGACCCACACTCATATTCAAGTAGGTCATTGGAATATAAGTTGGCGCTATGGCACAATAGTTGTGTCTGAGAAGACGGAGGTGACTGAGTCGGCATCGCTCCGTGTTACTGACAGCTTGGGGTGCTCGTGGGCCAGTGCTGCCCGCGGCCTCCCATTTTGTGTCTCCTTGATGGGTTCCAGAAAGACCACATGCTTGTTGCTACTGACCTTGCGGCCGGGACCCTCCGTGGTGGCAGGTGGCGTGGGCGTCAGGATTGAAGACTGGGCGCTGCATTCATTTCCAGGGCTTGGTGTTGCTGGTAGGGGCTGCTTGCGGCACCAGCAGCGACAAGGTGTCAAGTAGAGGTACATTAGGACCAGAACCAGGCTGACAATGCAGCCCAGCAGGGTTGTAAAGCCAGTGTTAAAAGGCTCCTCTGCCTGATGGTGGATCACTACGGTTACATTCACTTCCCGGGTCTCATTTCGGGACTCTTGATGGTTTAGAGCCATGCACAAGTATACCCCAGAGTCCCCCACTTGTGCTACCAGGATTTCTAAAGTGCCATTGGCATACAGTCGCAGTGTGTTGTTATTACCAGGAGGGGCAATATATTCCTTACGTGGGGACACCCACAGGTAGGTGAGATGCTTTCCCTTCAATGATGTTTTACAATCCAGCAGCACTGAATCCCCAGAGTCTGCTTTCAGGCTTTCTGTCTCTAGTTGTGGTTTTATGGTGCAGTTCTCAAAAAATCGCACATGCTGGAGAAACCGAACTGAAGCACGCCTTTCACCATAAAGCAAGCAGGTATGCTCCTCTTGGAAGTCTCTCACTGAGGCAAAGCCTCTGTACTCCCATTCTTTAAACATGCTATACATGGAGCACTCACAAATTAGGGTATTGTTGTGCAGGAACAACCCTTGCTGTACTGATTCCTGCAAAGCTCCAATGTCCTCAACCGGAAGGTTGGGCATACGGTTCGAGCTTAGGTCCAGGGTAATGAGACTGGAATGTTCCTGAATGGAAAAAAAAGGGAAGTCAGTCAGCCTGTTATGGCTCAGGTAGGCCTTCCGTAGGTTACTCATCCCACTCAGGGCTTTGCTTTCTACCCTTACTATATGGTTGTTGTAAAGGAGCAACTCTTTGACTTCTACTAACTCTTGAAAGTAGTGCTGCTCTATAATGTTTAACTGATTAGAGGAAAGGTCCAGATGGCGAATAGTACTTGTATTCTGGAAGGTTCCTGCAATAATTCTGCTCAGCAGATTGTGGGCCAGCCTTAGGGTCTCAAGATTGGGAAGGCCAGCAAAGCTGCCCTCCTCCAGATGTTCAAGATGGTTATGGTTGAAGTCTAAGGTTGCCACCATTACAGGCAACTCCAGTGGAACGTGGTCGAGGCAGAGATTGGTGCAACTCAGTATATCGGATGCAATCAGGCAGCCAGAAGGGAGATTAGCCCTGGCCAGCTGAAGGAGGAAAGAGCTCAGCATTAGGGGTGCAGCCACACCCTGAGCACACAGCATTGTGTCGTCAGAGTTTCACAGGAATAGAGGAATAGACCGTTTTTCGAAGCTGGTGCCTCGATTAGGTATTCCTGTCTTTAAAATCTAACAGATTATGAGACAGAGAGAACAAAAAGACATCAGTTATTTATTACAGCACATACCTTGTTTAATGATGCTGTGCTCTCTTGGCATTCTTTTCAGCCTAAGGCATAAGAGTGAATCTATGAAATACCTATTTTTATTTTATTAACTTGCAGTCAATTTATTCCAACACCACATTATACCATATATTTTAGTGAAATTTTTAATTTAGGATTGCATAAGTTACAGACCATAAGATATGAAAGGTAAGTTTTTACCTTTACAACAGTTACTCCAAACTTCCCCAAATGTCTCGCCTCATAACTCTTGTTTGGGTTGCTGCCGCTCTCAACCTTTGGCTCATTGATTCAGAATGTTGCCCCAGATTTTATTCCATTCTCTGGAAGAGAGGGATGGTATCATGAGTCAGTCAAGGAAGATAAGTTTTTTTATGCCCCATCCCCAAAGCTGATCCCAACCTTCTGTGAACCATCCTTTTAGCAGTCCAAGTTGTCTTGCGGGCGTGACATTTGAGACCGGGCTGAAAAGGTTTTTAGATCATGAATTAGCTTGCTGCTTTTTGAGAAAGTCAGCATCCTGTCCACTTCAGTTAGTATAATCTTGCCCTCATTTGAGAACAGCAGGCGTACAACGTGTCACACTAGCACTGGACCACAGTATCTGTCGCAAAGTGGTTTGTTTTAACCAGAAGATAAGAATACAGAGCAGGTGTATATCACTGTTGCTTCAGAAACAGGAGGAAGTAGTCCTTAAATTTTAAGCTTGTACCACAGGTTGCAAAACCAAGCTTCCTGGGTTAGGGCTACTAACTTCTCTCATCCAGGTGCCTCTTAAGCTTTCAGTCTCCACGTGGCATCTGGATAAACTAGCCAAAAGATGAAAGCACAAACAAAGATAAGTATCTTCTCTCTGCGTTTGGAATTTCTCACAGATCCAGCTTGCTCATCATTTTTTCTTCTTAAGCGTCCGTTTTGTTTCTCTATTCTTCTTTCTTATCCTTCCACCAATTTTCTTTCTGTTTTACAGGTCTCCCTTCTATGTTCATGTGTGTGTGTCTCTCTCTCTCTCTCTCTCTCTCTCTCTCTCTCTCTCTCTCGCTCACAGACTGAGTGTGTATAACACTCCCTCTTGCTCTCATGTTCTGTCTACCTCTCTATCTGCGCTCTATAAACAGACAGGCATGGAGTTTTGGAGGAGGGGGTTCTTCTGAGTACTGATTGGTTGAAATCGGAGATTATGAAAAGGAAATGTTTGCCAGAGTCTCCCCTGGTGCTGCTGTTTTTTCTTTTGGGAGAAGTCATTATTTTTGCAATTCCATTTGTTGACACAAAAGCTCCAGCAATTAAACACTGCTGTTCAGGCTTGTATGTATGATGAATTAAAGATTTTTTTAATTAGTAAATTTTAAGAATATTTATATTCTGATGACAGTGCTGTATTTGTGTACACACTATAATTTTATCAGTGTACGTGAATTTGTTTTTGTGTGCTTGTGGCGATTTTTATATGACTTGTAGCCCAGATTGCATTCGTATTTGTGTCTGTTAGTGCCTGTGTAAGCTTTCTTTGCCCCTTATACAGGATTTGACTACTGTCATGGTGCATTATAGTCTGAATCCACTGCTGTGGGCCACTATCAAATGTGTCCGAGCACTCCCACACACACTTCTCTGGGTCCATGTAATACAAAACCCATTAATTCATCGTCTTCACAAGATAAACTGGTAAGCAGCTTTTAGGAGTTTAATTTTTCTACCTGAGGTGAAATCCTTCATTGAGTATTTTGGTGAATCTCATAAAATTTGTCAAGAAGATGTCCATGGGTCAGATTCACAAATATTTGTTCTCAATTATGTAAGTCTCTGCTATGAACTCTGAGTTCTTTACTCTCTTTTTTTTCTCTCTCTCTCCCCTTTTCTCCCCAATGCGCTCTAAGTCCTCGGGGTAGCATAGTGACTTGCCACAATCCGGGTGGCGAAGGACGAATCTCAGTTGCTTCCACGTCTGAGACTGTCAGTCCGCACATCTTATCATAAAGCTTGTTGAGCGCGTTACAGCGTAGACGTAGTGCTTGTGGAGGCCCACGCTATTCTTGATGGCATCCACGCACAACTCACCACGTGCCCCACCGAGAGAGAGAACCACAAGTTATAGTGACCACAAGAGGTTACACCATGTGACTCCACGTCTCTAGCAACCGGGCCAATTTGGATGCATAAGAGACCTGGCTGGAGTCACTCAGCACACCCCGGATTTATACTCGTGACTCCAGGCATGGTAATCAGCGTCTTTACGTGCTGAGCTACCCAGGCGCCCATGGTTCTATGAACTCTAAAGATTGCGGAGAGAGAGCGCTAAATGCTGCACATCTATTACCATGATTTGTCACCACATTACTAAGCTTCAAAACAACATTTATTGTTTGAATTTGGTGATAACATTTACATGGTCTAAAAGCTGAAAACTAAAAATATAATTAAAATTTTTGGTCAAAAGTAACATTTCTACGTAAACTGCGACTTCAGACTCAACGTGAAAAACCCAGTAAATGTATTAAACATCTTACCTTTTTAGAATTTTTCGTAAAGATAATAAGACCTTTTTTGATCATAGGGATTTTTTTTTTTTATTGCTATATTTCGTTTAGCAAAGTCAAAGTAAAAGTTGTTAACTGTCATCAGTCCTCCGATATGAAGTTGTTCAGGAAAATTTCTCTCCTGACCTGGATCTTGCTCATTTTTCAAAAACAATACTCTGGAAGTGAAGGATACAAGCTGGTAGACAGAAAGAGGTCAAAAACCTTAAGTTACAGTGGCCACCAGCTGCATTAGGTACTGCAGTGCATCTCCTCCTCATGGACTGCACTAGATTTGCCAGTTCTTGCTGTGAGATGTTACCCCACTCTTCCACCAAGGCACTTGCAAGTTCCCAGACACTTCTGGGGGAATGGTCCTAGCCCTCACCCTCCGATCCAATGGTCCCAGACGTGCTCAATGGGATTGAGATCCGGTCTCTTCCCTGGCCATGGCAGAACACTGACATTCCTGTCTTGCAGGAAATCACGCACAGAATGAACAGTATGGCTGGTGGCATTGTCATGCTGGAGGATCACGTCAGGATGACTCTGCAGGAAGGGTACCACATGAGGGAGGAGGATGTCTTCTCTGTAACGCACAGCATTGAGATTGCCTGCAATGACAACAAGCTCAGTCCAATGATGCTGTGACATACCGCCCCAGACCATGACGGACCCTCTACCTCCAAATCTCCCGCTCCAGAGTACAGGCCTCTGTGTAACGCTCATTCCTTCGACTATAATCACGAGTCTGACCATCACCCCTGGTGAGACAAAATCGTGACTCATCAATGAAGAGCACTTTTTTCCAGTCCTGTCTGGTCCAGTGGAGGTGTGTTTGTGCCCATAGGTGACGTTGCCGGTGATGTCTGGTAAGGACCTGCCTTACAACAGGCCTACAAGCCCTCAGTCCAGCCTCTCTCAGCCTGTTGCAGACAGTCTGAGCACTGATGGAGGGATTGTGCATTTTTGCTGTAACTTGGGCAGTTGTTGTTGCCATCCTGTACCTGTCCCGCAGGTGTGATATTCGGATGTACCGATCCTGTGCAGGTGTTGTTACACATGGTCTGCCACTGCGAGGACAATCAGCTGTCCTTCCTCTCTCCCTGTAGCGCTGTCTTAGGCATCTCACTGTACGGACATTGCAATTTATTGCCCTGGCCACATCTGCAGTCCTCATGCCTCCATGCAGCATGTCTAAGGCACGTTCACGCAGATGGGCAGGGACACTGGGCATCTTTCATTTGGTGTTTTTCAGAGTCAGTAGAAAGGTCTCTTTAGTGTCCTAAGTTTTTATAACTGTGACCATAATTACCTAACGTCTGTAAGCTGTTAGTGTCTTAATGACAGTTCCACAGGTGTATGTTCATTCATTGTTTATGGTTCATTGAACAAGCATGGAAAACATTGTTTAAACATTTTAGAATAAAGATCTGTAAAGTTATTTGGATTTTTATCAAATTAAAAAAAAAGGGACTTTTCTTTTTTTGCTGAGTTTATGTACAAGTCTCACTGTCAGAGGTTATATAAGAAAGGCATTAGGACTGCCCTTCAGCTGCTCAGAATCAGATGTTAAGACTCTCATTGAAGATTACCTCAGCAACTAAACCAAGGGCGTACAGCAGCCAGGGGGGACGTGCACATAGGTGATTTGGTCCCCCACACTTTTCCAAGCTAAACCTATACAGAGTCCAATTGGTGGATTTGAATACAGTATTCTTTACGCTTATTACTTTGGGCTGTTTGAGCAACTATCCTGCCAATCACAGGTGAGTTTCATGAGCTAAATCAAGCCTTACGTATCAGGCCATCAGTCAGAATGTCTATTCAACGTGGCTCCATTCATTTCTACAAAATTGCTTCCTATAATGCTCATTAATCATGTTTTTTATCGACGTTGATCTAAATTAAAAATCTAGAGATGAGGAACACACACATGAGAGTTATTTATCGGCATTTCGCTCTGGATTGGCAGCATTACATTAAATGCACTGCAGAAAAAAAAGAAGTCTTCATTAAGTTATGCTTTTTACATTATGTTTGTGTGATGATAGTTTGATCAGTTCTTTTTGCCAATTTAAGCAGATTACTAGATCTGTGTTTAATATGTAAAGCTATTTTTAATATCAACTTTTTTTTTTTACCTCTATGTGCAGTTGACAAACTATAGGAAAAAAATATAGATCTGCTTTGTTTTTAGAACACTTTTGTTGTCATGTTCGTTACTGTCAAGCTCCAAATATGACATAAAAGAACCATAAAAACCCATTGTAGTAGTTCATATGATGCATTTTATTCAAAGCCACTTGAAGATGTGCGATAGCTCTGTGAATCACAAAAGGCTGTGTTTAATAAGTAAATATATAATATGCACATGCTGCACCAGCGCGTTATTGAATGGCGCTGCTCTGTTTACACATACATACTCATGGCTATTTTTAGCCTTCACTCGGTGCGCAATATTTGAGCGCTACTCACGAACAACATCTCAGCTGTAGATTCTCAATAGTTCGGTTCACTTATAATATGCATTAAGAATGGCACCGGAGGTGCATTTTACCAGAATTTGAATAAGCGAATTAAACTACTGTGAACTTGCCTACAAACAGACAGACTTCCTGGAGAGTTCAGAATGTCAAAATAAAAGCCAGATTGTTTTAAAGTTAAAGGTGCACGATTTTAATATACTGTTGTATTTAAAATTCTAAAAGTCAATAATAATAATGTATTAACAGTGAATGAAAAACTAAATTGAACAAAAAAGAGATCTGAATCCTTTAATGTCCAGATACAAGTTGAATGTTTTTTTGCAAAAAAACATTCTTTTCTACTGAACACATAGACTTGAATTACTGTTAATTTTATACATTAACCAGTATACTGGTTAATAATAAAGTGTTTCTTAATAGTTTCATTTATATTGAAATAATGTGTAGTTAAAGGTTTGTATTTGTTTACATATAATTAGCATCACTCAGTGAGATAAAGATATTCTAAACTGATTATGATTAAAACAACACTGGTATCGGATCTGTATCAGCCGATACTGAGATTTCAGATATCGGAATTGGATTGGAAGAGAAAAAGTGGTAACGGTGCATCCCTAATGTAGACCTGCTTTTTTATGCATGAAATCACACAGATGTTATTGAAACTCATATTTATCTCTGATGTGTGTGAAAATCCCTGTAGATCAGCAGTTACAGAAATACTCAAACCAGCCCATCTGGCACCAACAATCATCCATGCAATTATCTAATCAGCCAATCATGTGACAGCAGTGCATAAAATCATGCAGATACGGGTCAGGAGCTTCAGTTAATGTTCACATCAACCATCAGAATGGGGAAAAATGTGATCTCAGTGATTTGGACCGTGGCATGATTGTTGGTGTTAGATGGGCTGGTTTGAGTATTTTTGGGATTTTCACACACAACAGTCTCTAGAATTTACTCAGAATGGTACAAATCACTTCCAGTGAGCGGCAGTTCTGTGGATGGAAATGGCTTGTTGATGAGCGAGATCAACAGAACGGCCAGACTGGTTTGAACTGACAAAGTCTACAGTAACTCAGATAACCACTCTGTACAATTGTGATGAGAAGAATACAATCTCAGAATGCTATTCTAAGATGCGGGTTGATGCTGTTTTGGTGGCACATGGGGGACCTACACAATATTAGGCAGGTGGTTTTAATTTTGTGGCTGATCGGTGTATTATGTTTTGTTAAAATTTTATATTGGATGAAAGTTCATGTCTTTTATGTGATGAATTTAATTTTATTGCAATAAATGATGGTATTAAATAAAATTAAAATTGTAAAAATCAGAATCGAAAGTCACTGTAATGCTTACTAATATTCACAAGTATTTTATAACATTGTTGCAGTTTTGAGATTCCAAAAGTGTGTGTCTCTACTTGTGTGTGTGTGTGTGTGGCACTGTTTTTTCATTTTTTCATTATTGTAGTTGTTATATTGCATATTTCTGCAATTTTTGTGTTCAAAAAAGTTTTGAACTCCATTTCATCTCCTGAGAATGGAGTGAAAATTTCAGATTCCCATTTCATCCTCATCATTATTAAATCTGATTGAATAGACGAATCAACCAAATCAACCGATTCTCAGCTGGAAGTGCAGTGAGTTGAATCAATTAATATTTTTTTAAATGGTTAATTTAGATTAATTTAGATTAACCATCCAAATGAACCGATATTCAGCTGAACATTCAATGACTCAAATCACTGAATCGTTTTTTAATGGTACATACACGAATCATCCAAATGAACCGATCCTCGGCTGAATTTGTACTGACTCAAATGAATCAGTGAATCATTTTTTGAATGGTTTGTTTAGATTAAGCATTCAAATGAACAGATTCTCTGTTGAATGTGTAGTGACTCAAATTAATTAGTAAACAGTTTTTTGGAATGGTGTATTTTCACAAAAAATCCAAATGAACCAATTCTCAGCTAAAAGTTCAGTGACAAATGAATCAGTGAATAGTTTTTGAAATGGTACTTTTATGCAAATCATCCAAATGAATCGATCCTCGGCTGAATGTGTAGGGACTCAAATGAATCAGAGAATATATTTTTTAAATGGTTAATTTAGATTAACCATCCAATTGAACTTATTTTCTGCTGAAAATTCAGTGACTCAAATGACTCAGTGAATAATTTTTTAAATGGTTTATTTACTCAAATCATCCAAATACGACAAACAGAAATGCAGGTTTGTTTTTGGGGTTTTTTATTGTCGAAAAATTTGCGGTTTATTTTTTTTATCAACTCCACTCCTTCCATGCTACTGAAAAATGCATTTAAGTCAATAGTGTCACTACTTTAATTCGCTGCTCTCCAACATGTAAGAGCAAGTATGTACATTTTCTTAATGCATTACCTCTTAATATCAGTTCACAAAATGTGTAGATACTAAATTGAACAGTCAATATTCATAATACAAACTTAATTATGACTAAAACCAACTAGCTTCTATGATGATCCTTGAATTATAATGCCCACTTCAGAAAGTCAGGGTTCAAATCAAAGTCCACTGGTTTCCACTGGAAATTATGACTTTGTGGGGAAATTCATGTTCACTCATCTCATTAATATGAAAATTTCGACATTAATTGTATGGTTTGGTAGATTACTCCTATTCTGATTACAAATTACATTTATTTAATTGTAATCTATAATGTCATCTTTTAAAATACACTTTTTTTGTAATGTAATCGGATTACATTTGGATTACTGATTTTTTTTTAAATCTAATAATTTATTTTAAATGCATTAAGCACCAGTCTAACACTCCTTTAATTAAACATTAATAAACATATAATCAAACAGAAGTAGTAAAACAAAAGTGTAAAACTAACATTTTTATCCAAAATGGAAGATAATTAAATATACTTTTAATCTGAAGAGAATTGTTGTTAACTAGGAACAGGGATTGATTTTTTTTACTAAATAGTTCCTAATGAAAATCAGTAAATTATTTATTGCCATTGACTGGTAATTTAAAAATCCATCAAAAGTAACTGTAATATGATTATAAACCACTTAAAATGTATGTAATCCAGTTACAAGTACCTGACAAATGACTTCCCTATAAAGCTTCAGCTAAAATCTGTAGATATGCACCGTATAATGGATGTTATTTTGTGTGGTTAAGGTATAATTGTATAATGTATTTTAAGCATCTAGCACAATAGCAATGATGCCGCATAACGAGATACCGATATATTCTACTGTATGTGCCTTCATTGTTTTCAACTCAGCTTTGTGGTAATTACTTTTCTTTCGCTTATTCACAGAATAATTCCGTTTTTCCACACAATTCAACCAAGACAAAAGCATCGAGAGCCATCTGCAGACTTAACATAATCTGTCCATCTCTTTTGATCCCAAACAATTAGCAGGAATGTTGTCATATTTTAGAGACTCAGAGTGAATTGAAGTTGAATTGAAAAGGATTGCATTCTCTGATCTGCTATCGGAGTTGTTGTTCTTGGAGCATGCAATAGACAAAACTACAACCAGACAATTTATAAACACAAAGCGTGACAGAACACAGACATGAAACAAAAGAAAATTGAGGCAGGCTGTTGTGCCGTAATCTACAAATGCTTGAGACAGACTTCATGTGAGGAGATAAAAGAAAGAGAAAGATTTGATATATTGCCTCTTAATTGGCTCTTTTGCTGTCGGATTGTCAATTTGGACTTTATGCCTCTGGGGTCAGACTGAAGTCTAAGTCCATTTACTATTTCAAGGTTATCTGAATGACTTGTTTTGTACTCTGTCACATACAGTATGTTGAGTTCAGCAGTCTGATTTCATATTGAAAATCTGGGATATAAATTTTAACTTAAATCTAGAAATAAAAAAATAAAAAATTTGGGGGAGTTTAAAAAAACAAAACAGATCTAAATGTCATAATGTAAAATAAATTAGAAATATTTAAGATTCTGTACTATTTCTCGGTCAGTTACCAAATAAGCACATTTATGACATTGACCATATTGGCTCTTTTAGTTTTCCTCGCTTCCATTGAAGCACACAAGATCAAATCAACACTATCACATGTGAAGTCGGCATGATGTTTCCGATAGTTTCGGTACCCTAGGATCAGAGACTGTATGCCGAAACGTTGACATGCAGCATTCTTAGACATGTTTGCAGTTGTTTCAGTGTGTTTACCTTTCCACCTGGCGCGATTGGCAGGGTGTTGCATCAGTTGTGTGGGAGATTAGGTTTCATAGTCAGGCAGTAACCACATTTGAATAATCAATGATGAGCATGATTCTGAGGTTTCACTTTTCCCTCTAACATTACTTTTTACTCCACTAATGGTTAAGGTAAGTTTTGGGTTTGTGTTGGGGGATAGAATCTGTTAATATATGCTTTTCTCTTCATTGTATAACATCCTGTAAAGCTGAAAACAACTTGCTTCACTACTAGCTTTTGGCAACCTCTCCTGGACATAAATGGAGCTCACACGTACCCATATGCCCTACAACACTTACCGCTTTGGCCAATGGGGGCAGTGTTTCGACATTTCGGTCAACGTATACCTATTTTGACGAGAGAAAAGTCGGTCTACTCTTTCCGATTTCACTGTGAGATCAGACTGCTCAAATCAGGCTGGCTAACATGGATCATCGGTTTTGCACTATCAGAGTCTGAATATAGTCTAGTAAAAAATATCTAAAATAATATATATTATTTTTGATAAAGCAATGTGACATTATATTATGCATGTTTGTGGAGAAATTGTAACAACAACATTTTATTTTTAGCCCATTAAATGTATTTATTTTAAGCATAAACCTCACAAATTTAGTCAGATTTTTATAAAAAAACGAAATGTAATGTCTTATAACCTGGTGTTATAGAATAACGTAGCTATGCCCTTTTTTAAGTGGGTCTTTGTACGTATTGTGACAGTTTCCTGGTGAAATGAACACTATAGGCGCTACAACAACAATGAGTTTTATTCAATTTCACTCAAATCACAATTAAAACTATGTTTTTGCAGTTCTGCAGACTATATGCAGCTGTACCTCACACCCAGGGCCCCTGGTAAGTTTTGCGATCAGCCCTAATTATCGAACAGCATGGCAACCGTGGTGAGTGTATCTGGGCATATTTTTGAAGGATGTGAGGGAATCGTAAATCGTGTATCTGTATGTGTGTGTAGTGATGGAAACTGTTCCAATAATCCTCCCCCACGCTCAGCTGTCAACCCCGCTGGGCTCCAAAAGGCAGTCTCGGGATGGGGCCCTTGAGTCAGTGTCTGTCTGTTGGGGGCCACAGACTCCGCAAATAGCAACTCCTGTTTACAGGCTTGCGCACGCCAAGAGACACCTGCTGTCATACTGGGATGTTTTACAACCCGATTCTGGCACTTTTATTGGTAGATGATTTTTGTGGTGGTTTAGTTTTGTGCATTTATGAATGGTTACTCATTTAGACAGATGTGAGAATAAGATGAGAAAGATGTGTAAAAATACAGTATATTATGGTCTAATGTAATTTGAAAAGTATGAAAATTGTAAATCAGAATTTCCTATTTACGATTATATGGGACATTGATTTCTGACAGCCTTTCAATATGATGTCTAATGGTCTAAAACAGAAAAACTACATGAAAAACCAGTGGGGCATTTATAAAATAATTACTGCTTTTTTCTGCTCTCTCTGACATATTTTTTGTTCTTTCCACCAACCACTGAATTGCACATGCAGGATTTTGGGATATCAAAGTCAGCAAAGGCTCCACTTCCTATCCTTCACTTATACTGTCTTCAGAAATAGACTGGGGGGTACTTCTTGTTATAATGTTTAACTCGTTTTGGGAACATAGCAGGGCCAAAAAAAATAAAGGTTACTGTTTGAAACAGGCGTCAGGTGTTCAAGACATGTGTTTATGTGATATTTCCCTTTGCCAGTACCATTGCCCTCAGAGCTTAGCAGGAGGGCTGCCAGGTGCTGGTTGTGTGGGCACTGATCATGTGTTTGTGTGATTTATCTGTTTACAAGGCCTTTGTTGTTTGATCATTCTCAACCGCTCAGCCCTGTTGTTCTGCGTGTGTACAGTATTGCTAACTTAGCATGACAGCCAGTTGTGCCTTGTAAACACTGCGGCCAGCTGGGTGTGTTTGCGTGTGGGTACAGACACATTTGTTCAAGTGTTTGTCTCTCGGTACATAGGTCCTAAAGCTTTTTGCTTGTGCCCGTACATCTGCAAAGAATTTAGTTGGAAACAATATCAGCCAGGATTTATACAACCTTTTATATTTAAAGGACCCCCAACACAGACTCTTACTGTTAAATACTGTTAAATAACAATGCAAAATGTCATTGTTATTGGCTGTATACATGGAAAATAAAGAGTTTTGTGCTATTTTTTCCCCATCACTTGGCTTAGGCAGTCTCTTAATCCAAAGCTATAAAACTATGCTCGTTTTAATTTTTTTTTAGTTTTCTTTTTTTAAAAAAAAAAAGGGTGAACAAGTGAATGAATATAGCTACTTTTCATTTATAAAACTTGTGCACTTCATAGTCAAAATGGCCATCAGATGCTGAAAGTAACGTAATGTACATGGAAAAACGTTTTAAAAGGTAATGCTTTACTTGCTATTTCCAAATGGAAAATAAATTTTTTTGAAGAAATTGTGTTACTTGTAAGGCTTGTTTCACACCGCAAGCAAAAGCATAGATTAGATCAGTGGTTCTCAACCTTTTTTGAACAAACGCCCCCCTGACCTCTTCATGATCCTCTTAAAAAAAAAAAAAAAAACACTTCAGAAATACTATTACAGCCAAACAATTGCAACACTGATACCTGAAGCCTGAGTTTTTGGTAAAAAAAACCAAACACATGGATTGTTTGAAAGGTATTGCAAATGTATTTAGAAATTCAAACAAATTCAGGCTCACACACAAAATTCAAACAAATTCAGGCTCACACACAAATTTTTTTAAGATGAACCAATCACGTGAACAATAACGTAACTAACCTAAATGGCCAATGAAAAAGCAGCGGTCGTTCGCGCACTCAATTAGGCAATATATACTAGGCTTCAAATTTGAATAGCCTACAAACGGTCATTTGATTTCAAATGACGAACAAAGACGACAACAGCTCGGCCACCTGAACTGAACCGAAGAAAAAACGACGTCAAAAACAGCCACTTTTTTTAATTAATTAAGGTCATTAGTGTGAGCCCTGAGCTTGGTGACTGGCAGCCAACTTTTTAACATCAGGACACAATGATGTCAGCTTGAGCCGGAGTGCGCCTGAGGTAACCAAATTGAGACGGCTGCGGTACTTCGTCTGCATGTGCAAAGCTTGACTGAACTCCTGCTCAACAAGGTATGACGTCGGAAAAGCAAGGAGCAGAAGACGAATCCTCTTCCACAAAAGAGGGAAATGCTGACCATGCGTGGCCCACATGACACGCCAGCCACAGGTCCGAAAGATTGACTTGGCCTCCTCATCATTTTGGAGGTCGATTTGTTTGTACAGCTCCAGCTTGGCGAGGAAACTGCAGATGGTGGCCTTTGAATGGACCAGTGTCACGGCATCTCCCTGAAGCTTGAGTGACACTTCATTCATCTTCCCGAAGAAATCTACCAGGTAAAAGATGTCACCGCGACAGGACCACAGCGTGTCCCTTAGAGCTGCGTCGGCACCGGCAAGAAACTCCAGGACACTTGTGAACAACTCACACAGCCTAGCCAGACAGTTGCCCTTGGATAGCCAGCGTACCTCGGTGTGGAGCAGCAAGCGCTGAAACGCTTCATCGTTCTCCTCGCACAGCTGCCTGAAGATCCGGTCGTTCAGAGCATGGGCCTTAATTTTGTTTATGGCCCTGACAGCGATGTTCAGAGACTGGTGGAGAGAAGGACTTATATTTTTGGACACTAAATTGTGACGGTGCAACATGCAGTGCACTGTTAACACCTGCGGCACACGCTCCTTTAACAAAGTTGCGAAGCCACGGTATCTGCCAACCATAGCGGGAGCTCCATCTGTGGCACAGGCGAGGATGTTGGCGATCGGAATAGAGTTCTCCAGCAGGTAGTCACTCAGAGTCCTGAAGATCGTCTCCCCTCGTGTGTCAGTGAAGAGATATTTGGCAAACAAAACGTCCTCGGCCACATCTCTCTCAGACATATAACGCACATACGCCATCAGCAGAACATTATTATCTATTGTCGTGGTTTCATCCAGCTGGATACTGAATGGATTTTCACGCAGTGTGGCACACAACTGCTGCTCTGTATCCAGCGCCATCTCCTTTATTCTCCGAGCCACACTGTCATTGCTGAGTGGGATGGCCTGCATCACTGGCGATGGGTCTCTCTCCATGATGGTGGAGATGGCCTCTTTAATCGC
The DNA here is from genome assembly GCF_025860055.1 of Xyrauchen texanus. Classification (NCBI taxonomy): domain Eukaryota; kingdom Metazoa; phylum Chordata; class Actinopteri; order Cypriniformes; family Catostomidae; genus Xyrauchen; species Xyrauchen texanus. The sequence goes on along the minus strand of NC_068323.1, from coordinate 22,035,444 downwards.
TGGGATAACCAACTTCTCCCCCACTGTAAATGGCAACCCCGACTTCGCTATCAAGAGAGAGATGTTATAGGAGGCCAGTAACCCACTCTCTGTCTGGTTTACCTTCCTAGCGAACATCTTGGAGATGGACTGTTTTGAAAGTTGCTCCTTGAGGTTCTGGAAATACGCAGCATCCTTGGATGCCTTATCGGGGTGAATTTTAGTTAGGTGCTCCTTTAGACGGGACGGTTTCATTGCCTCGTTAGAGAAAACCTGCTGGCAAAGCAGGCACATCGGGAGCTGGATGTTCGTTGGTGAGGGAATAAAGCCATACCTAATGTACTCAACACTATACTGTCTGCACTTCTTCTTGTTTTCCGCCATGATGTTTAAATGTGTTTTGATATCAAAATTGTTTTAGCCTATGTAATTGTGCTTGTGTGCATTTTGATTGGACACATTAAAAACTGCGAAACTTGTGTACATTTTGATTGGACACATTCTTTCTACCACTCTAACAGCTGCGGCATTTGTTTTTAGGCGTTGCTATGGAGATCATTTGCCGGTAACTAGCCGAGTGGGTTATTAGCAACATTTAAATATGAATTCATTAATTTGCACAAACATAATTTTATTTTACATTCAAATGAACATTGTATGTGTTGTCAGATGCTTAAACGTTGTGATGAATAACAGTGAGTAACGTAGGGTGACCACCTGGCTATTGCTCTGTTGCAGGTCAGCAGACCTGATTTTCGTGGACACGAGGGAGAGAACTTAAGTTACTATTAATATACTAGGTGAATAACTGCAAAAGACATCTAATATAAAATCAATATTTATATTATTATGACTTTATTATTCCCATCGGCCAATTACACATTGCAGAGTAGAGATGCGCGGATCAGCTCTAACGTCACCCGAATCAGCTGTTAAAAACAAACTCACCATCACCAATGATTTTCTCCGATTAGATATCCGCACCCGATCATCACATTACAATTAAAATTCTCAGGGCCAGATGTACTAACGCTTTTGCGCCCACTTCAGGCGTATTTGTTTCGCAAAGTGCGCATAAAACCATGGCGAGGTATGTACGAACGGGACGCTACCGAGATGAAAGCGCAGATTGCCTGTCGCAATTGAAAATGGCAAAATGCGCTTTTAGTGTCATGCATATGCATTCATGGGATGGACAAGGGGAAAGTGGGAGTGTCACATAAATAGATGGGAGGGAAGCGTAAACTGCGCCTAATTATGCGCCTAATTATGTATTCGCGTTATGTACAGAAAAAGCCGGTGAAAGCGCGCCTCTATTTTGCACTGAAAATTCTCCGCCTCTTAAAAGCATGTGTAACTTAGGAAGCGGCTCTCCTGGCATATCCTCCTGGTGAAGTGGCAGCAGTAATCTGAGCAAGACGAAGACATAGGCTAAGGAGAAGAGCTGAAAAGATTTTTGCGCTGGCCGCCTGTTGAGTACCTCTGAGTAACGCCCCCCATTTGTGCCTGAGCGCCCCCCTCTCTGCTGCCTCGTTCACACCGCCCCCCCAACACTGTCCAAACGCCCCCTAGGGGGCGGTACCGCCCCAGTTGAGAAACGTTGGATTAGATGATTCACACTGGGCATATAAGTAGCGCATTGGAGCATAGTAAGAGCGGACGCAACAGTGAGACGCGAGTTTCGCTCTGAGCCTATTTTTTTCTACATTAAGTGTGCTGAACTGAGCAGAAAATATAGCAAAAATTCAATATACTGGAACAAACTACTCACCTATTGTTTGAAACAAGACACCTGTTGGGCTTGATACTAATTCCACATGCAGTGACAGGCACACAAACACACTTTGTATTCATTTAAATGGAATAAAACATTTATACTGAAGCTACACTTTAAGGTTTGTCTTTCCTTTAGTTTTTATTTAATTACCGTTGGCATGTAACGTGATTCCTCACCTTGTCTAAAAAAGATTTTATGACATACATTATAACAATAATATTTGTAATAATTCTCTATGGCCAACTCTTGATAATCATTTTATAATGTTTGGTAATTTTTAAAGGAAATATTAAACATAACAACCCCGAAATCACTTTATTTTCGGTTTAGAGCTACAGCTCTGTCATGCCGAAACTCGAGGCCAGCTTGAGCTTGAGTTGCGTTGTGGTTTCCATACACACTGATTTAGCGTGCAGTGGAAAAGGGGCGCAACGCAACATCCCCAACACTAGGGTTGGGAACTGACTCAAGAACCGGTTCTTGTTTAGAAGCAGTTCCATAATTTTTTTATTTATTTTTTATTTTCTCCCCTTTTCTCCCCAATTTGGAATGCCCAGTTCCCAATGTGCTCCAAGTCCTCATGGTGGCAACATTATAGTGACAATATAGTGACCACAAGGAGGATACCCCATATGACTCTCCTTTCCTTAGCAACCGGGCCAATTTGGTTGCTTAGGAGACCTGGCTGGAGTCACTCAGCAGAGGTAGTCAGAACCGGTTCTCTTCATAAATAGTTTGATTTATGAAAGAATCATTCTAATGAGCTGGTTCTTTTGAATCTACAGTGCAAAACATACAGCGCTTCCATTTATAGTCCAGTATACAAGTAATCTTTACCGGAACCATTAAGGAACCGGAACCGTAATCATAAAATTCCTTACGATTCCCATCCCTACCCAACACTGATGTTAACCATGGCTTTTGACAAAATACCTTTAAGAAATAGTCCTGGTTCAATACAAGTTAAGTTCAATCGACTGCATTTGCGGCGTGATATCGATTACCACAAAAACATAATTTCTAATTGTTCCTTCTTTTATAAAAAAAAAGATTATAAAAAATCACAATGGAAGTGAATGGGGCCAATTTTTGGCATTAATTTTCTGTTAAAACTTCTATTATTTGAATTATATGAATTTATTGAAATTGTCATACGGTTTTACGGTTTTAGGTGTTTGTCACCACAACAAAGGTGTAATATGGATGTAATTTTACACAGAAAAGCTTGATAAGCAATTTATCACGTATTGTCCCGATTTACATCTATTGTTACACCATAGCCCCTGTTTTTGCTGTTTTTAAAGAAAAGTCTAAATTAATTGTGGTAATCAACATTATGCCACAAATGCTGTCGATTGAGCTTAACTTGTATTGAACCCGAAACATTTCTTTAAATACTACAGTTATTGTCAAAACATGAAACATTTTAATGGGTGGATTTTCTTCAAATGGTGTAAGAATCATTTTACTGTTTATTATGCTTTTTTACATTAACCATAGTCACTATGATATGTTAGCAGAAACAACGGTTAGCTGCTCTGCAATACCACTCACTTTTAATTCATTGAGAGCATCCATAAAGCAACATTGGTTGTTTTTAACAATCCTCACAATGCATTATTAAATGAAGTCCGCTTTCCTTTGCTTGCATCATGAGAAATTGTACGTGAGGGGGTGTGTGCAGGCCAGTTGGAAAAACACACACATGAAAGATTGATCAGTGAGGGGTTGGATGTGCGCAGCAGGTGTGCCGGGTGATGGGAAGGTTTGGGTTTTAATGCACTACTGTGTAGACTGCAGCTCCAGCTTCAGCTTAATAAATAATGCTTTTTGTTTGAAACAGATGACAACAAACAGAACAAATGTATCAGTTTTAGTTTGAAACTGGTTTTGCTTTATGATCCTAAATTAGAAAGTACCAAAGAAAATTACTGTACTGCACAAGTACTGGTGAATAAAAGAGATTCAGATTAACACTGGACTTGTGGTAACCAAAATTGCATCATACAGAAGTAAGCAAAAATGTCTTTAAATTCAATTATTACCATGAACTGCATAGGCCCATCATTATGCTTAAATATTAAAGATGCCAAAAACACCGCAAGAAGCGGCGTAGTGGTTATTTACATAGAAAGAAAATGGAAGAAGTGTGTAAATGGATGCAAAAATGGTGGTGTAGATTTGGTCAGCTTGGCCTGTTTACTGCATCTGATGTGTCCCCTCTGCAGTGTTTATTGCTTTCTGAAGCAGCAATGCGTTTTTATTTACACTGGGTTTTTGCTCTTTTTCTATGGTGTGCTGGAAGTGTGTTGACCACAATCACATGATTTGTATGTCTGTGCAGGGATGTTAAAATAATTTTCTCACACTTGTTTTGAGTAGTGTTTGCAAAGGCATGCGTTTTGCAAAGGCATATAGTGCAACAGCACCTGCTAATTTTTTCAGCTGTATTGTGTTTTAACGGGATTGACTAAAACGGCCAGGGGCCCCACTGGTGATGGAAACAACTGAGGGAAAACCCCGGAAGGAATTCATCCACCAACCCCAGCCCCTAAGTTCAAATAATTCTGGACTCATAGCTACAATAAAAGCTAATGCCATCAATTAACCACCTCGGAGATTACAATAGGCCTGTCTTTAAAGATTTATAAGTTATCATAATTTAGAAGTCGGGTCTGTTCCAAAACCTAGTGAGCGTCCTCCGGAGGCAGCATTTTAAGACATTATATGTGCGCTCCTGACGTGAAGGCTGTTCCAAAAGGTAGGTATCTTAATTATGCTTCCTTAAGATGTCTAATTTTGGCCAGATTCTAAGGTAGCATTGTGTGTATCTTTAGCAAGGTAGGTGATCCCAGAATGCACCGTGATAAGCTCGGCGGAAAAATAAATCCACTCTGTGCTTTCTCAATTAACCTTTACATCCATTGCCATGCCCTGGATTCATTGTGACACTGTATTGCTCTACAAAGAGTGATGTACATTTGACTTTTGATGGTTTTACACTTTGTAGAAGCAACCATATCAACCAAAATATGATAAGAGGTTGTTTCTTTCAATCCTAAATTTTTTATGAACACTGTTGAACAAGTTAATCACCATTAGAAATGCAGAATGTTTGGAAACATATGGAATATTTAGTTGGCTGATGTGCTCTGTTTACTAAGTTCCATCAAATATGTTTTCATTGCTTGTGATCTTTTCGCTTTGTATGAGTATCGCGCCATAAGTGGGTGCTGGACATGCAATCATTTTTGTTAATCTGAATAAATTCAGTCCAATTGCAGATTGTACCATTCATACGTACCCTAAACTTTGCAATCCCACACAAACAGTTGTTTGCACATGCAATGCATGTATAAATGCTATAGTTTTATATAGGTATCAGTAAAGGGGAACTTGAAAGAAAGTTATCAAGAGAATTCGAAAGAGAGTTCTTGGGCAAGGTATGGATGCTGCATATAGCCACATAGCAGAAAAAAAGTCTTGCAGTTCTATTTCTAAATAGTGTTCTTTGAAAAGGAAAAAGGGGAAGCTAATAAAGCTGTTGTTCTAATAGGTTAATGATTATTGGTCTAACTATGCATTTACTGACTGAACACTGTGCTGCACTTACTGAATGCACTGCATCATTTTATTTCTCACCAACGTTAATCAAAAGATAGCAGAGGCAGAGACACAAATTGAAAAGGTGGAAGATCACGTTCAATACGTGGAACAGGTGTTGAGCAAGATGATAAAATCATGAACCAACAAGAACATAAACTACTCGACCAAGAAGGGTGATCCCGTCGGGAGAAATTAAGGATATGTCATTTTCCCGAAGGAGCGGAGGGGACGTCAATGGTGCATTTTGTAGAAAACTTCCTCGGGAAACGCTTGAGATTCCCCCGACTACTGAGCATGATACTGAGAGAGCACACCTGAAACCCTCCGGAGACAGGGAAGACAAGCCATGGTTAATAATAATCAAATTCAACTGCTACAAAACCAAAGAAGAGGTTCTGTACAAGGCCTGGGGAATGAAAACGAGAAACTAATATACTTTGATCAAGATTACCATCAGCAGTCCTGCAGAAGCATAAGAAATACTCTGAAGCGAAGCGAGTATTAAAGCACAGACAGATCTGCTTCCAGACTCGATTCCCTGCTAAACTATGAGTGTTCTTTAAGGACGAGACTCGGCTGTACCAGTCAGTGGAGGAGGCGACTGCAGACTTGAAGAACAGAGAACAGCCCGTCAGTGTTATCACACTGAGGGAGAGCCTGACTGAGCAGCTATCCCGCTCTGCCTGGGAAATGGTGAGAGGACTGAGACAGCAGGGGATGGAAGAAGAGCAAGAGAAGAATATTAGGGACAGACTGCAAACTTTCAGAAGACAGCCCTCATCCCCTCCAGAAGAGATATAAATTCAGACTTAACTTCAAAGTTTTGGTGAGCTTAACTGAACTCAAAATAGGCGGTGATGTTCTCATCTTAAGAAATACATATTGTAATGTGAATTTTCTATTACTCATTTTTACTTTATTTGTTTGCATACACCCATAGTTCCCCACCTAAATGAGAACATATACATAGGAAGAATACACAGGGAACCCCTTTCCGTGTACACTTTTTCATTTATTTTTCTGGGTGCTGGAGCAGAGGCCTTCTGCCCATTGGTAGGATAGGCTTTCCCCCACAGCTAGACGTTCCCTCTTGCTTTGCCAAGGGGAATCTACTAGAGGCCTCAACCTTGGAATTGCATCTTCTTTATTTATTTTTTTCATGTGCTTTTCTTTGTTCTTGCCTTTTCAGGGAGTAGATCGGTTAAGCTCTATTTTGCTAACTTCAGTGATATACTTATGGATAAATACAAAGTGAAATTCATTTCTTTTAATGTCAGTGGGCTGTTGAATCCAGTCAAACGTAGTAAAAATCTATCTAAAATAGCCCATGTAGTATATCTACAGGAAACCCATTTAAACGATACCGAGCATGAAAAACAAAAGAAAATTGGCTTCACTAACTTGTTTTTCTCCTCATAGAAACCAGGATATAGGAGAGAAGTCGCTATTCTCATCTCAAGCAAACTAAATTTGGAAAAAGTATTTGAAATGAGAGATAAGGAGGGCAGATATATTCTAGTAAAGGGTAAAATAGATGGGAATTCTGTTACTCTGTTGAACTTATACGCACCCCCAGGAAGTGATATCATTTTCTTTCAGAAAATCACTGATATCATGACAATGGAAACAGAAGGTGTGTTGATATGTGGGGGAGATTTAAATATACACTTACAACCAAAGTTAGACTCTTCTGGTAGAAAAACTTATGAAACAATCCCTACAGAAGAAAGTTATTAGGATGTTTGTCTAATTGACATATGGATAGACCTTTTCCCTAACAGAAGGGAAATAAAATGAACATTGCCCAGACCGTTATATCTATTCTAGACCCCGTTAATAGAGATGAACCAAAATCAATGAATGTGACAAGATGTTATCAAGGTAAAATTGAAGTCAGAAGTTTACATACACTTAGATTGAAGTCATTAAAACTCTCTTTTTTTAACCACTCCACAGATTTCATGTTAGCAAACTATAGTTTTGGCAAGTTGTTTAGGACATCTATTTTGTGCATGACATGAGTCATTTTTCCAACAATTGTTTACAGGCAGATTGTTTCACTTTTAATTGATTATATCACAATTCCAGTGGGTCAGAAGTTTACATACACTAAGTTAACTGTGCCTTTAAGCAGCTTGGAAAATTCCAGAAAATGATGTCAAGCCTTTCGACAATTAGCTTCTGATAGGGGGTGTACTGAATTAGAGGTGTACTTGTGGATGAATTTTAAGGCCTAAATTGAAACTCACTACCTCTTTGCTTGACATCATGGGAAAATCAAAAGAAATCAGCCAAGACCTCAGAAAACATTCTTGAAAGCAATTTCCAAATGACTGCAGGTACCACGTTAATCTGCACAAACAATAGTACGCAAGTATAAAGACCATGGGACCACGCTGCCATCATACCGCTCAGGAATTGTCTCCTAGAGATGAACATATTTTCATGCAAAAAGTGCAAATCAATCCCAGAACAACAGCAAATGTCCTTGCATTGTGAACAAAACTTCAGAAGTCATCATGTTCTGAAGAATCGACAAAGGCAGCCTCGAACGGTAAGCATGGCAACAATGTCGGTAATTGCCATTTTTGCTTTGTTGACAGTGGAAATTATGTTAAAAAAAGCTGGCTTCTTATGTAACTTAATTTATTTGTTACACAAAGAGAAGAATTGGAGGCAGTGTCCCAACATCCTGTCCTATTTATCCATATTAGCTCATATGCCCATTTCTCCTTCAATAACCAGGCATATCTGGATGAGAATGTGCAGTAAAGATTGGTGGGAGAAGAGATGTCCTTAAAGAGTTTACAGATGTGGAATGGAAACACAATTTTAGAATGACACAACATTCTTTTTCTGCTTCATATGATGTCATGTAAGAACATATAAGCCCTGCAGAATATAGCCTACAGTGTAGCCCCATCCAATCTGGAATTTAGAAAAGCACTGTTCACTGCAAGGTAATTTTGTATCCGATTGAGGAAGTATTCTTATTGAAAGGTTTGCAGGGCTAAAATTCTTCTATTTGAAGAATTTTGTACAATCTACACCTTTCAATCATATAGAAATGTCATTCAGATCGAGCTCAGTCCGATCGTTTGAGGTGTTTACATGAAGGTTTGCATTCTGATTAAGTCATCAGTTGGATTATTAATTGTGTTGCATGCAAACATAGCCAGTCTAGACAGAAAAATCCTTGGACCCTTGAAACTCATATCACACTTGGTTAGGAGGCTGTGTTACAATTAGCGTGATGCAGATCTATGGACAAATCAAGTCGTCAATTCTAAACATCACCATTGGTTTATCTTTCAGAATCTTACGGGCTTCTTCGGTGCTGTTGTCAGATCCTTGTTTCCAGCTTCGGTCCATCCAGTACCTGCTCGGAGAGGGGGATGGCGGAGCAACCGGCGCTGATCGCAAACACTTCTCTCTTCACGCATGTAAGCCTCTTACTAAACGCATCGCTCCAGGATTCTCTCAGCCTTCACATGCTATCATAAAAATCGACAATATGAGTTTCCCACTGGGAAATGGCACATGAATGTTAACGTAATTTAAAGACACCAATTTGAACACCAATTTCCGACATGGGAAGCCACGCCCACTGGTGATCCTTCTGAAATTGTTAAAATTGTGTCCAAAAGCAGCCTACATGCTCTTATAGCCAATGCAATCTTTGATATTCCTACTGGACCGTAATCGTTGCCTGAAACAAACATATATTAAGACATGACACTTAATCTAATAGACTAGGTTAATTAATATAACCCAAAATCAGCAATAGCACAAATTACTTGAAACGTGATTGAAATAGATTTTTACTGCAGCATTTTGGCTTAAGTGCTTCCATATCTGTTTTACACGTGTTCATTTGCAATGAGACAAATCCAAATACTGCCATTTTAAAAACTGAATGTCGCAATAGGTTCATTCATAGATCAAACGGCACGTTCACATGTGAAGGCAGGGACACACATGCTCTATTATGCTGACTCATTCTCTGTGATGTTATACAACTGCATCTAACTTCTGCATAATCATTGTGGTATTACATTCACAGTGCATTTGTCACAGAGTCGATATGCTATGTTTTACAGTCTAAATATACTCATTCCTTCTTAGAATAGCCGCCCATATCCAGTATTGTGAACGTGATCGTGTGCTCTTAAAATAGCCAGCCCATATCACCCTGCTCCTATTTCAAGCACTGATATTAAATCCATTCACTGATTCAGATACATTATAATTATAATTGGAAATAGTTTGACCTCTAAGTTAGCTGCTGAAATTGAGATATAAACACATTTGCATAATTCTGTTTCCAGTTCCAGTTCGCATATCTATTTTAATATGTTTCTACTGATTCTATTTAGATGAGACAGGCAGATAACCACCACTAACCTCCTAATCTCAGCAGATATCTTTCATCACCAATGCATGCCATCTGTAATTGCCATACAATTGTTGGAGCTATAGCCTAGCGGTTAGCATAAGTGTTCCAGACACATTGATGACCCCATTAAATAGCTTGAGAACATCCTGTGCTGATGTTGTTCTTATTGAAACTGGAAGTGTGGGTGAGACATATCGATTGTTTGCTTTTTTATAGCAAATAGGCTTTAGTTTCACAGCCATGAACCATGATTTGCTGCTTGCTAGTTGATTGTACATGGAATTGGGTGGAGGGACATTCTTATTCATTCATAGAAAGCATTTGATTGGACAAAATGAAAGCCAGTATTATTGGTCTGTTTTCATGGAAGAGACTGTATATTTTAAGTGTTAGTATATTTTAGTATATAAGTATATTTTGTGTATTAGGGATGTGCCCGGAGCAAATACCTTATTCAGAAAAGAACGAATTATGAATTCAAAACAAAGAAACGGATGCATCCGAATAACATAAAAAATATTTGTATTGAATATTTTTTAAATCCCCACATAAATACAAAAAACATCATCAATTTATCTATAGCATTTCAAGATGAATGAAAGGAAAGGATATACATTGCTGTTAAACACATAACAATGCTCAAAACTCACAAACAAATTAGCATAATTAGGGGCAAAAATCTATCCCATTGCCATCCCGTGTTAAGACGCCACCAAGAGGAGGCCACATTGAATTGATTTTACAGAGACGTGAGATTTATTGGATCTACACATTTCAAACCTTAGCGCCAATGGGACTTAATGATGAAGTCTTGTTTAATGTGATGCTTTAGATATACTCTATGCTGTATATACTGTATGTACTGATTCTGCACACCCGGCCCATAATCGAGGGATAAGGGCCGACTGGAGACAGCAGTTGCGACAGAGAGAGAGATTTACGGGCAGCTGCCCGACACCTGTGTGTGTGTTTGTCTTTTTGGTTCAGTTTTATATTAAACTATTATTTATATTGTCACGCCAGTTCTCGCCTCCTCCTTTCACTTTAATCACTTTACACTGGTGCCGAAACCCCTGGAAGGGGGAGGGATGCGCCGTAGTGGAGTTCTCGCAGCTACCATCCACCCCAACGGAGCAGACGCGGCCATACCCTGGAGGGGAGACCCCTACATCCACCAAAAAGGAGGCGGGCCTTTCGTCCGCCATCTGCCAGATGTCTGCCTCCGATCCGCCTGGGGAGGCGCGGCTGTCGTCCATTAGAGGATGGAGGAGTGGTCGAGTACCAAGCTACGGCGTATCGGAGAACCAGCGAGTACGTGTTTTTTCTCTCTCTTTCTCTCTCTCTCTCCCTCTCTCTCCCACTGCCACTCCATGTTGGCCTTTCCCCTCTCTTTTTAAATGTTTTGTTAATTTGGCACGATCGGAATGTAGGTGCCACATTTTCTTTTTTTTTTTTTCACACCACTTGTTCCCTCCCCTGATCCAGGTAGACGGGGATGACCTGCCGGCTGATGGGGCGCAAGGCATGGGGTGTACGTCATGCCGGGGGCTCCCCAGCCTGAGAGAACGGGGGAGGATTGTGTCAGGGTGGAGGGCGGAGCCGGGTCGTGATTCCGCACAACCGGCCCTTAATCAAGCTGATTAGCCCGACAGGGATATCGCCGCCTCCTTTCCCTTTAATCCCTTTACAGTATATGTGCTTGTGTATATGCAGTATGTGATGTATATGTTTCCCTTTTCTGTATTTATAATTTATAGAGGTCCATTATTTAATTAATTGTCATTGGTTATATTACGCTACGGTCATCAGATGCGCTGATTTGTTATGACATATTTTAAATTTGGTGCAATTGCTATTGTTTTTAAATGCTTAATGTAGGTCGTGTGACCAAAACGTTGCCATAAATACATTATGAAATACTCTTTGCAAGCTAAGATAGTGTGCAGGATTTTTTATTTATTATGTTTCAATAAATTAATGTAATTTAAAAAAATTATAACCGATACAATCTCTGTTAATACTAGACATGATTTGTGTGTCAGTAGGTGAAATTATTAATAATACTTGCATTGTCTACAGTTTAATGGCGTGTACAAAATGTGGAGAAACACATTTTCCAAGAGTGTGTCACTGCCATAGAAATATGCCTGATATTCAACAAGGACACAATGCTTAATGCACAAAAGAACACAAGACAATTCTTCTATCCTTGTAATTCATTACATACAGTCCATTTACACTACCAACTTCTTCTTATAAATGTGATGTCTTTGTTTATATTGCTGGTGCTTGACAGGGAATGGACTGCATACACTGCAGAAAAAGAACCTCCGAATTAAATTGCTCTTGACCCAGCTCATAAGCGTTTTGTGCTTAATTTTGTCAAACCATACCCATTGACTGTGCGCTTATTACTTATTGCATAACACTGCACTTGGCGCTAGTGCTCTTAAAATAGGGTCCATGTGCTTAAAGCCAAAATAGGTTTAAAAAAAAGTGTCTGCTGTAGCTACTAAATTTGATACAATCCCTTTACAAAAATTAACTAAAATAAAAGATTATGATTTATTATAGCAATATCCAACTGTAAGGCACATCTTTGAGTCTCTTATTGCTTTTATCCAATTTTCAAACAGTTGCAAAAAAATTTTAGAAGACACGAATTTTCAATGATTGTGAAAATTGGATATTAATGGAATAAATGTAATCTGGATTGGTAAATTAGATTACACAATTCAAATACTTTTAATATGATTACTTTTATGTATGTAATTGGAATACAGTTACTTTTTTGGATTACATATTATATATTGATTAGCCAACATATTACATATTAGTCTTGAATTTCAAATAATCACAGAAGGGCGCGTGGTGATGGGACTCAGGGACTGACAAATAGCAACGTTTTGATATTGATCTCATGTTTAATAATGTGTTATGAAATGAGGGCTAAATTGGTACTTAATATACTATATGTAACCCAAAAGTAATAGATAATATGTCATCCAAATGTAATGTAATACAAAATTTAGATTACCTAAAAGGTGTAATCTAATATATTACATAGCTGATTACAGTTTTACGTAATCAGTGCTACATAAGTTATTTGCCCAACACTATTTACTAATAATAGCAAGCACAATGAACAGTTCTTCAACTATTATATTTCAGTAGCGTAACTGTAGGCTGTTTATGGTAGCATGCTAGCAACTTGGCGTATATTGAATTAAATTAATGTTCGATCACGTGTCCATATACCGGCTATTTTCCAGCGCCTTCAAACATGACACATCCAAACAGAGTCAAATTTCCCTTTTGTAATGTCATTTGTTTTATATTTTGAATTGAAGAATCTTTGCCCCTGACATAAGGAAAATCCTTTCCAACTGCATTGCAGTAGCAATCGATCTCATCATCACTGAAGCTTAAGCCTACTCTCTAACTGTATAGACCATCCACCCCGGTCTACCACCACTGTACTCTAAAAATTACTTGATAAATTATTTACACAGAGTGGATGCATTTCCATCCACAAAATGACCACAATTCTAAACTGCTTCACTTAGAGAGCGAGCCAGGCATGAGAGCAGGGTCTTTGGGTATGCAAACACAACACTGAGAGTTTGTTTACTCTCTGTTTGTAGGGAAAGCCTTTTTTGATACTCTATAAAATCAAAGATATAGGCATATTACAATAATGTTTAGCCCTCAAAAGTTCCAGTAGTGTGAAGTGCACTTGAATAAATGTTGTAACTGGAAGTATGCCTTCTTAAAGTCTACCTTAAAGAAGCAGTTCAGCCAAAGAGGAAAATATACTCACCCTAATGGTGTACCAAACCCAAATTACCTTCTATATCAATATTTGATGAAATAGACCCCCAAATAATAATAATCATTAAATATTTAATATCAAAATAATATTTATTCACATGCAGCTTCTCAGCTGGGCTCTCTCTCCCCTCACTGGCGCCTGGCTCACTCTTAAATCTGTCTCCAACTCTCACTGCAATGACACACAGCTGTTAGAGACAATCATTGCCAGGTTATGATCCTTACCGTTCTCATCTCCCTATCCCGCTCTCCATGCACAAGCTCCCAGGAGGTAGTCCCGAAGGTTGAGGACCACCTACTTGATGGCTAGACATTCCTTCTCAACTGTGCTGTACCTTGCCTCTCTCTCTGAAAGCTTCAGGCTGATGTACAGCACTGGGCGCTCCTCCTCCTCGACCACCTGGTACAACAAGGCTCCTAAATCCCAGTCGGTCTGTAGGGAGAGAAAATCAGGAGCATGTAACAATGGCCTGCCACAAAGCACAACTTTCACCAGCATAAAAGCCTGGTGGCATGGCATACCACCACCCCTGTGGTTGTTTTGATATGGTGTTTTGTGAGGTTCGTACAACCGAGAGTGAGAACATGTCCGAGAATTATTTTTGCAACCGGATACGTCCATGACTTGCGACGGTGAAAGGTGGTCTCCACAAGTGACCGGGTGCCCCAACTGACTTGTAAGTTCACCTCCGGGCGGAGGTCTTCCGTCTCCATAACAACCATCGCCAAAGCCATGGGAACCACCTCCCTCCACGGTTTTAATAGGTTGAGTTTGTAAATTTGCCATGCTCCGCCCCTCTCCATTCATTTAACCTCATTATCGACTTCCCTGACTTGCTGTGTGACCTCAATGGGCCCTTGCCACATTGCGAGTAATTTAGAGTTTGATGTGGGAAGTAATTCAAGGACGTCATCTCCCTGTGTAAATTCCCGTAGCCGAGCTCCCTGTTATACAGCCGGGACTGATATTCTTGAGCCTATAGCAAATTCTCCTGTGATAGTTGCCCCAATGTGTGGAGTTTTGCTCTCAGGTCAAGAACTTATTTAATTTTTGCTGTTTCAAGGTCTCTCCACACAATTTTCCCTCAATAATTCAAATGGGGAGAACCTCTTGGAGGCTTGTGGGACCTCTCGATCTGCAAATAACAGGGGTTCAAGCCATTTATCCCAATTCTGAGCATCTTTGTGCACAAACTTACGAATCATGTTTTTCAGGGTTTGATTGAACCGCTCGACCAAGCTGTGGGTGATATGCGCTTGTTGTAATTCTAACAGCTCGCGTAGTGTACGTGACATGAAATTAGTGCCTTGATCAGTGAGGATTTATTTCTGAGGGATATGATTCTGAAGAGTGCCTTCGCAACACTACGTGCTGAAATGTTGCATAGAGGCACTGCTTCCGGATATCACGTTGCGTAATCCACTAGAAGCAACACAAAGCAATCACCACATGCTGTCCACTCTAATGGCCCGACGAGATCCATACCAATTCTTTTGAAGGGGAGCTCGATCAAAGGAAGTGGGTGCAACTGCGCTCTTGGGGTGTCCTCTGTATTCTTCATCTTACATTCACGGCAGGCTGCACAACACTTGCAAATATCTCTGTGAATGCCCGGCCAATAGAAATGGGCCATAAGAAGGTTTCAAGTTTTTTTCTCGCCCTAAGTGACCTGCAATCGGATTATTATGATCCGTCTGGAATAACATTTCCCGACGTCTCTTCAGTATCAACAATTGGGTTGTATCCTCTTTTGTCTGAGCGTCCTGCGTCACTCAATACAACTGATCATTTATAATAGAGAAATACGGATGTGAGAGTGCGATGTCTGTCTGAAGACGTTGACCATCAATTGCATTCACTAGGTGGAAGGTGTGCCTCATCTCGTGTCTGCTCCAGAGGGAAATCCCCGGCGGGGAATTCAAGACTTGCAGATGCAGAGCTGATGTAGATGGCCCTGGCTCCACCTTCCCAGCCAGCACATCATAAATCCTGCAACGAGACGCTTTGCTACAGGACCCATCCACAAAAATTTCCCTTAATTAAGTGTTAAATGCTGGCCAATTCATACACAATATTAGCAGATGGGTGAGGGGACTAACCACAGCCTCAACACTGATTTTCCTCGGAATTTAATCGTCCCGGTCACAACAGGATCATTGTGAATATGACCATGCACACACCTCATCTTCACCATGTGACTAGCACCCAAAGCCTCATCTTGAACCAGGCATTGATGGATAGAGGTTTGGTTGCAACCCGAATCCACCAAGGCCTGGTTTTGTACCCCCCTTAATATTTGCAGGTATGGGGGTATATCCCTGCTCTATCGGGGGCAGTCTGCAATGTGTCGGGGACCCGAACCAATGTCTCCACCACCATCACCGGGCATTGATCCTGGAAATGCTGGGGCTCCCCTCTGCTCCAGCAAACCGGCCCAAACTTCACATCCATGGCAGGGGAACCACCAACCTGGGAGTGAGAGCGGTTAGGGAGTGGGGAAATAGAAGGAATGGACAAACTCCAAAGCCAGGGAATCTGCTTTGGGGGAGAACTCCCCGTTTCTGTGGCGTGGGAACATGATGGGAGGAGGAGGAGGGGGGGGGGGTAGAGAGAGAAGAGAGAGATGATGACAAGGGCTCGCTGACACTCGGATAGGCTGCCATGTGATCCTCTGCCAACTGGATGGTATCGGGCGATTGCAGTGGACCCACTCTGCAGTTTCCTTTGGCAGAGGAGAGATGAATTGCTCCAACACCATCAGATTGATCACAGATCAGCGTTGCACATCTCCCTGGCCCGTACCCACTTCCGGCAGGCATCACGGAGCAGCTGGGCATATACAAACGGGTGGCCGACCACAGTGAGCGTGAGGGAGCGAAATCGCTGGCGGTATTGTTCTGGAGTGTGACCAACACTTTGTTATGTAACATTCTTCAGGGCTCTCCATTCTCCACTCGGATGTCTGCGGGGAGTTGCTGAGCCACAAGCTGGGCTTCCCCGGACAGAAGCGGAAGCAGCCGAATCACCCACACAGCTTTCGCCATCTGGAGGCTGTCACGGTCTGTTCAAAGAGCCCACAAAAGCCTTTAGGTCGTCCAGGGACCCCATCTTGGCCAAAATGAGCTGGGACATTGTCATCACTGCCTCCACTGTAACAGACAGGTCTTTTGAGGTTCAGAGAATGAGCAAGCGGGAGAGGGCATTTCCAACATAGGAAAGTCTTTTCATTCGCTTCAGAGCACAACAGTACAGCTTCATACACACAGACTCAAGGTGCTTCAATAGAAAAGAAAGATGGCAACAGCCAACACACATGCATCATCTCAACTGGGCTCTCTCTCTCTCTCCTCTCCCCTCACTGGTTTCTGGCTCGCTCTTAAATCCGACACTCCAACTCTCACTGCAATGGCACACAGCTGTTAGAGACAATCATTGCCAGGTGATGATCCTTACCATTCTCATCTCTCATGCTATGATGATTAATTAATCCAGTTAAATGCATATGTAAATAGTTGTTGAGAAAGCCCTTCAAATAACAATAATTCAATTTCTAATGATTAAATAATTATAAATGGTTATATTTAAATAATTATAAATAAAATATAGATATTATAAAAAAGAATTCTGATAATTATAATGCATTGCATTATTGTGGCAGACGAGTAAAACACTGATAAGACGATTACAACATTGGCATTAGAATTCAATTTGTTGTTTATTTCCATATTATTGAACATAAGTCTACCATTGGCCTACACAATCTACAGCAATCCGTTTAGCAAGTGAATTGAGTTAGTCCACGATTAGTTGAATTGCTCCAATGGTAGAAATATTACTTATTACGGTCAAGAGACATGATTAATTGCTCAACTTTCGCCTCACGCTCACACCGCGCCTCGCAACTTTCGTACCGCACCTCGCAGTGCAAAGCAGGTGTTCAAATTGTAGCTGTCTTGCCGCTGCAATCATGTTACAAAGTTCTGAGCTCTATCTGTACTTGGCGGGCATATTCTACTGCTGTGCTACATTGATAAAATGCTTGGCACAGGTATCAGCATAATGCTTCCGACCATATGTTTTCCCGACAGTCAATGCATGCGACATTAGCACCCTTTACACGAACTATGGTTTATGCAAAGGGTCGTATTACGTGTTAACAGCATTTTTTTTAAAAATGTGCGTTAACTTCGACAGCACTAATATATATATATATATATATACATTTAATACATGCCACAAAATATATATAATAATGCTCATTTAATATATAACAATCAAATTAATTATTCAAATTGTCAATAATGAAAATTGTGGCAGATGAGTAATACATTGATTATATGGTAACACTTCACAATAAGGTTCCATTGGTTAACATTAGTTAACAATAGTTAACATGAACTAACAATGAACAATACTTATTAAGCATTTATTAATCTTAGTTAATGTTAACTCCAACATATACTAATACAGTTTTAAAATGAAAAGTTTTATTAGTTAATATTGGTTAATGCACTATGGACTAATAATGAACCATTCTATTTTATTTTTATTTTAACAATTCCAGTTCATGATACATCATGCATTAACTAATGTTAACTTGTGAAGTGTTACAGATTATACAAAACAAAAACT
The DNA here is from genome assembly GCF_025860055.1 of Xyrauchen texanus. Taxonomy (NCBI): domain Eukaryota; kingdom Metazoa; phylum Chordata; class Actinopteri; order Cypriniformes; family Catostomidae; genus Xyrauchen; species Xyrauchen texanus. The sequence continues at coordinate 22,017,222 of NC_068323.1, read as the reverse complement.
CTTTAGAAGTCAGTATATTTTATTTTCATATTGTATTTTCATCATATTGAGCATATCACACTGCAATCAATTTAATTTGCAATTGAGTTCTGCAACTTTGTGGTCTGTAAACTTTGTCTTTTCTAAGAGGATGCATTATTTGCATTCTGTCTGTGCACATGCTTCAGATGGACGCTGTATCTTTGGGGCTCTATCGCATTTAACTGCCTTTCATCATCTTTGCCCATAAATGTTTTATTTTTGTGATGCTGTGTCTAGTTGAATATAGTTTTAAACTTAAAAAATATATGCACATAGCTGCAAATTGGTTGAACAGCTGTCGGCTTGTTGCCTGCACAGCTGCACAATACCTGTGATTCATTGAGTTATGATGCAATATAATTATCCCATTTAATTAAATCGGCAGCCTTACCAATAATCTTTCCCTACTCCGAAGCTGTAAAATGTACCACAAAAGTAATATGGAAAACAAACTTTGAAGCATTTATGCAAAAAGCCATTAGTTTTCACGTCTTCTTGTGACCAGTCATCATGGACATCAATGACATCATATTTGTTTTGACAGCTACAACCAAGGAGTTGTTGAGGGGAAGATTTTCATTGAAAAACGAATTTTGCCTGTTTGTCACACAAAGCTATTGCATGGCTTTAGAAGAGTTGGATTGTAGTGCACACGTCGTATGGATCACTTTTCCGATACTTTCAAAGTACTTTTTTGTCATTTATTGAGCTTGACAACCCCATTCCCTTTCAGTTCCATTTATATCGAGAAGAAGAAAAAAAAGTCGCCAGGTCAGTACTAGGCAAGTGGAAAAAAAGACAGTCATATGCAGGTAAATCTTGTGAACAATGTCTTTATCTCTTGGTCTTTATCATGGAAAGCTCTTCATTCAAATCCCATTTTCTTCACACCATGAGGCCCATTTATGTTTTTTGGGGACAGCGTGGTGTGAATCTCCAGGCTTACAAGGAAGAAGCAGGTCTCTCTTGTAGTCATGGGGACGGAGGTCGCCATGGACACCACATCCGGTCTCAGTTCATGTCCGTCTCTTCTGTGTTTTTCCACCACTAAAGTGGGTCAGGGGTATCAGAATCCATTTCCGAGATCATATTGGTTGGGAATCATCCTTGGGTCTTTTTCAACCTGTGGCTCAAAGTCCCAGGGGAATCACCAACATCTGAACCCAGCTGAGCAGCAATACATGGTTCGCCAATGTGAACGGGGACACTTGTAGCCGCAGGACTTGCTTTCAGAAAGCTGCAATCAGATATTAGATTGCACATTTGTTTCTCCTTCAAGGGTTTAGACTAAAAATAGAAACACAATGGTAATCTTCTTAATTGCATACTACCATAATACTTGTACTATTCTAGACGTATGCAGGTTTACTGTGCCATTGCTAATACTTGCAGATGTTTGTGTTGTTGTTTTCCCAACAAAAAGTTAAAGTGGCTGACATGGACTGGAGATTTAGTTTTTTTTACCAATGTTTTCTGAAAGGAGGGTAATTTGGGGTTGAAACAATTATAAATAGATTTATCAATATAATTATGCATTAAGTAAAAAAAAAAAAGTGAAAAATTCAGATTAGATTACCTAAAAAGTGTTATCTAAAATTTATAGTACTAATTAAAATTGTAGTACCAATTGCAATTACAATTTTTGTAATTTGTAATCAGTAATAGATTACATTTCAGAATAATCTACCCAACACTTTTTACTAATTAGTTAACTAACTAACTAACTTAACTAAGTGGATGGAAAGTGAAATTGAGGAAATAGGAAAAACCTATAAATGAAACAAATAGATATTGTTTGTAATCTAAAAGTCTATGGTACTAATTACAATTTTAGTACCGATTACAATTTTGTAATATGTAATCAGTAATAGGTTACATTACATGTGATAAGAGAAAAACTAATATGATTTCCATCCTATAAATTGGAAATTTAATGTTTTAACCAATATATTATTTTAAATGACAATAAAGTAAATGCACACCTTAGATTCAGACATGGGAAGTTATTTCATCAAGCAACATTTCTTGCAAAAATAAAAAATAGTATTACTGCACAACTCAAAATTTTGACTTTTAATTTATAAATACATATATATATATTTTGTATCCAATATATTTACATTTATGGTTAGGACAGAAAATGTTCTGCATAGTAGAGTTCATGTGACAACAATTTAGGTTACTTACTATTTTAGATGTTATCATTTAAACTGCCTACTGTTTATTTATTATTATATACAAAATACATAGTAGGCAGTACACAGTGTACACTGTGCAGAATGCATTAATCAAGTATGGTAGTGTTCCATTCTGAACACATCCTATGAATAAACAACTCTCTCATGCTTTCTCACATGTCATTTTGCTCACCTCTCCCTCTCTGCCAGTCTTTCACACTCTTTTATTTTTCATTATATTCAAATATATATATATATATATATATATTTTTTTTTTTCATTGATTCATTACAAGACTGCAAACTAAGGGCAGGTGCGGCCTGAACTACCTTAATTAGTATTGGAAATATGTCCAACGCTTCATTAGTTCTTGCTGCTGCCAATATCAGATGTTTTGTTATTAAATCATTAACCGCTAGACACCCTCATGCCAAAAATGTCAAATTTAAGAAGTGCCACTGCTTTTCTTTAATACATTATTCTTACTCATGTACTTGGCCAAGTTTCCACTGAATAACAAGTCCAAATCTGCAGGGTGTTCCAAATATGAAACAATGATCTGTGCTCATATTTATTCATTCGGGAGCATATTGTGTGAAGTACAATGCAGAAATTTACAAAGTAGAAGCTGGCATCGTTTACCGAGCCCTGTTTGCTGCTAATGTTATTGTGTTGTTTTTACTTTGTTCCATTGGTCTTGGAAAGCAATTTCTTAGAAAACATAAAAGCATGAAGTGATTTTAAAGTTACATAATTCTGAATCTGAACCCCGTACATTATACAGTACATACTGTAACTACTAGTTCTCTTAATTTCACCCTGTTCAGACATTTGCAAAACAAGTATTGCTCAGTGAATATACTGTATTGTTACCCAAAAATGAAACTTTGTCAGCATTTACTCACCCTTGTTTGGTTGCAAACCTGTTTTGTAATGAAAGTGTGACCCAAGCTTTACGTTGTCATGTGGTGCAAATGTTGAATCAGAGTATTTCTGACACTGCAGGTTTTGCCGCCTTTTTGGAATTAAAATCGAGCGAATCTAGAAATATTGACAGACAAGATGCTTTTGTGTCGCGGCTAAGAAGAAACGCGCATTTCTGTTACGATACTAAAGGCATGACTGTTTTAATGCATGTTTATCATGTTATGGAATTCTGAATCTGAAAATATTTCAGTTTTTCCATGCGTTCTACTCATGTTGATCCTGCTATTAAAACATTCACAAAGTTGCCAGCATCTGACTGAGGCTCAGGGATGCGTTTCATATCAGCAATGAAGAATTAACCTAACCCCATCCACTTTCATTTTATAGAAAAAAAAGAAGCTTGGTTATTCTGTCAGAAATCTTCTTTTTAGTTAGTCACATGAGGGTGACTAAAGAAGGACAGTTTTCATTTTTGGGATAACTATTCCTTTAAAAAAAAAACTACTACTACATAGATTTAGTTCAATACCAAGGAGTCTCATGCACTAAATCAAGGACAGAAAAGGTATTCAATGTACGCCAACAAAGCTACACTAGCTGTATATAATGAATTACTCCTGGAGACAGTTCAGATTGAGTGTGCTGGGTCAAAAAAAAAGGTACTTATACCAAAAAGGTCCAAGGAACGGATAGATTAATGAGGCAAGACAGACTGTAGGTGGTCTGCATTAGCACTTCAAAGGGTATGTCCATCTTGAAATGTCCAGACAAACCTGCACGACTTTTATTGTGCAGTATCTAATGAAAGGTCAAAATATCAGAGCCCCTTTGCGCTTCTTCAAAGCAGTATAGTAAGACAACCCTGTCTCATTTTAGTAGCTCTGAAGGAGATTTCACAGAAATGATAATGGATGTAATAACATCAAGCCATGTTCCTATCACAAAGCCACCAATTTAGATGGGATGCAGAATTGATCCAGCTTCAGGGGTTTGACATGGATCCTCTAGGGTGAGTCGAAGGACTAATTAATGTCTAGATGGCGTGGGAAAGATTCCCAGTTCTCTTCTGAAGGACTTCAGTTTGTAGGAGGCTGCTGGATAATTGGCAATGGACTTACTTGTGTAGGCCAGAGCCTTAATGAAGCTTTAAAGGAATAGCTCACCCATAAATACAAATTCTGTCATTTGCGCACCCTCATTTAGTTCCAAAACCATAAGTTTTCTTTCTTCTGTGCAAAATGGAAAATATATTGCAGAATGTCCAAAGTGCTCTTTTTCATTTTGGGAACTGGAGCTATCAAGCTCCAAATATGACAAAAAGTACCATAAAAGTCATCCACACGACTTGTGTGATACATTGTCGCGTTTTAAGACACTGTCAAGTTTAAAGTAGTTTGAAACTGTGAAAAATGCATTCTGTTGTGCTCCATCCAGCTGTCTTTGAACGCAGGAATGCATTCATGAAAAGTGTGTTGAAGTTTTTTAAATTGAAGTTTTTATTCGACAGCACAAAGTAATATGCCTGATATTTAACACAACACCATTTTTCATCGATCACATAAAGTAACGTGCAGCTACCAAAAACTTGGAATAAAGCGCACAAGTTGCAAGGAACACATTTATGGTGTTTTAATGTTGTTATTATTAGGAGTCAAGCCCCGAAGGGGCAAAGACCCCTATTGTTTTTGTAAGTCTTACGATTATTATTATTATATTAATAATATTATTATTATTATTATTCTCGATTATTATGAGTCTATGGCAGCCCATAGTACTGCTTGCGGGAATGTTAGGAAATTTGGCACACAGATAGAGCACGGTCTGATGTATTACCACAGCAAATTTGGCGTCTCTACCTCAAACCCTCTAGTGCCACCAACTGCCCAAATTTTTAACACAGCTTTTGAAACGTCCTAGAAACAAAATAATTTTTTCCTCTGATTCCATGATTCAACACGATTGCACCCTATGCCTTCATTTTCCGTCATTTAGAATTTTCTGAAATTATTATTTTTTCTGTACTTCTCCTAGACTGTTTGTCCAATTTGCACAAAAATTGGCCTACATCATCTAGAGGCACTCACGACAAAAATGTATTCACAGAATTTTGATAAACCATACCGTTTTCGAATGGCGCTTCAATGAATTCGACGAAGAACGCGCAAAATGTAACTTGAGGATGTATCTCCACAACGCTTTGAGGGAATTGACGAAACTTGGTATGTGTCATCACTATTAGGCCCCGAGGTTACCTGAAACATTTTGGTGCACTGCCCCCTACTGGTCAGGAGATAAAGAAATTGCTATTTTGGCTTATAACTCTTGAAACCTTTCCTGTATGATAACCATCATGCCCAGATAGTACCTCAGCAGTTTCAACAGTGCTACAGACTGTACAAAAATTCTAAGAACTAGCTATTTTTAGTTATTATTAAAAATAATTTTTTTTTATGATTGAAAGTTTACTTTTTGTAACTCCTCATACACTGTTCATCGTACTCTTACCAAAAACATGTTACAAAGCTTCTTTTGCTGCTCATGCTGCCGATAATTCTGGTCTTGACGCTTGCAGCTATATTTATTATTATTATTATTATTATTATTGGACTTTGATGCTAACTGTGTTATGCAAACGTTTGCGGTATTTAAAGTTTTTTTTTTTTTTTTTTTTTATTGCTCCGGTTGTAGGAAAATTCTATCCACAATATTCTCAGCGAGTCTAATGTATTTCACAAAGTGGGCAGAATTTCCGGTTGGCTAGCGGAAGTGCATTTTGTTTGTAGCCAGTCACTGCTTGTTTCCCTTTCATGTGGTTACATTTTTGCTTTTTATATGTTGTAAGATGTTCCAGACAATGTGAGCAGTTAATGTATCCCCTGTATCTGCAGTAACTACATAATCAATATATGTGGTACAACAAACTTTTCAGGTTCTGACTAGACTCAACACTTGCTTTAAATAAACATTATTATCTACAGTTCTCAAAACATGTCCAATTTTACAGCTGTGAAGGTGCTAATAGGCTACATAGCCTTTCAGGTTAGTCTGCTAGGTATATTCATCGATGGATTAACTCAATAAATGAACTAAAATGCTTCTATTTGCGATATTTGTCCATCATCCTGAAACCCATAATCATAAACAGATAGGTGAGGAAGAACAATATCGCCTCATATTAATTCAGTGAGCATTTGTTCTCCAGTTTCTGTCATTTTTAATGCTGCGCTAGTACATAACATAATGATTGTTTATGCTTAACTGGAAGTTCTGTCCACATCACCCGCAAAGCATCATGGGACTAATTAATTGTGTTAATTCTTTTTTTTTTTTTTTTAATCACACTAAATTAGAGCATTAAATTGACAGTCCTAATACAGTATATACATATACCTTATATATAACACAAAATAATCTTTGGTCTGCTCCTCACACAAAGCTATCTTATGGCTACTGAAGACTTGGAATTACTTTTGGAGCTTGGTGGCCCTGCTGAATGTGGTTTTTGTTGGATCAGTATGTAAGCCGTATTTATTTTTTATAGAATACATAATTTATATAAACGTATACAGAATTAAAATTTTTGTCTGTAATTTGATAGTTGAATAATATGTTGTTTTCAGTGCTACTGAAAAGACCAAATGTTTCATTAACACTACCTTGTTTGAAAGCCCCTCATAAATATTCCATGCAAATATCAAATATAATTTGCTGGTGTTATGCGAACCCTATTTGCTTGAGCTCCTGCAATAGCTGTGGTTTTTGGATTTTTTCTGAAGAATCATTGAGTATAGCTGATTGGTGACATTCCTTAAGCCCCTTAAGGCTGTCAGCTCCCTCAACAATTTAAAGGCATTCCCTGGAGAAACATGTGAACTAGCTGTCTCAAGTTAGACATCATGATCGTCTTCATAATCATCAGATGTGTTTGTGGACAATTGTTGTGGATTATTGGCAAAGCATAAATCGTAGACACATGGAGGAATTGATTCTTGCAAATGAATAATAAACAAACTAGATAATAAAATAGATAATAAAACTTGGCATCAGTCGATTAATCAAGGATGTGATTCATGTTGAGCTCTGGCACACTGTCAACTGAGCCATGTAAACATTTGGTCCTTTGGACTTTTGTAAAATAATCTCTCATATAATACACTTATCACAGTCTTGCTAGCTTTATTTAAATTGTCTGTGAACAATGTCCAACAGTGGGCATACAGTACATGTCCAACAGTGGGCATACAGTACATGTCCAACAGCGGGCGTACATGTCCAACAGCGGGCATACAGTACATGTCCAACAGCGGGCATACAGTACATGTCCAACAGTGGGCATACAGTACTGTGCATGCATCACATAAGAATTATGTATTTTTTGTTTTTTCTGAAACATCATGAATATTTCTGCGTTGTCATTTTGAGCACATCTCAAATTCTGAATTGTTTGTGTACATTTTGTAATGGAAATGACTGTAGTGGAAATTTCATTTATTTCTATTTTTTGGGAAAAAATGGCTGGCTCCTTTTGTCTTGATAATTAACAAATAATAGCAACATAAACAATAATATATATCTTCTCTGTTGAGGCACATCTCTTGCTCTAAAATCTGATAATCGCAGAGATGAATACAAATATGAAATAGCTATGCATATAGGACAAATGACCACCAATACTTTTGAAGGGAACATATGGAGACAGCAATAATACAAATATAAATGTAAAATTAATAATTTATTACTTCTTTATTAATATCCATGCATTTTTACAAGTATCAAGTGTTTATGATAAAGTTCAACAAAAAAGTACGATTAATTCTCACCTCACGCGCATAGATTTGATTGGAATACACCATATCCTGTCGGGGTGTCGCATACGGTATAGTCACTGTACAATAAGTCATATGCCTAAAGTCAATAAGGATCTGGACAGGATTTGGATGTACGTTAAATTATAGCACATGTAAGTTTTATTAATCATGTTGGTCAAGTGACACAAATCATGGCAAGTATTAACAGTGATTGTATAGGCCTTTTTGGTTAGGCTGTGGATTTTGCATGCACTTCACTTCTACTGGTCTATTTTACTTGTAAAAATTAAATGTAATTAATTAATTGAAAAAAAGAAGAATAATCAAAATAAGGAAGTGTAACCACCTCCAATTTCTTCCAATGATTCTACAACAACAGGTGGAAAAATACTAATACAAATTAAATTTGAAAAATAACCATGACCTCTAGAAGATTTTACACAAACCTCATAAAGGTTTATTTCATAAAACAGCTACAACAGTGATGGCCAGGGACATAAATTGATGTTTCAATATATTTTCAGATTTTAGACATTAACTTTATTACCACCTGCTGGTGGAATCTCCAAATTATAAATGCAGGAACTGAGTTTAGACTTTGCGCTGAAACAGAAGTTCTTGTTTTTGCTTTTGAAACGTCTTGGCGCAATTACCTATTTCTCAGGAAAATAGCAAATTGTGCTTTACACCACTTCATTAACACACAATACACCCACAGTTTGCATGCATGCACTCACAGATAACAGTCAACACCTAGGACATAAAATACCTGTTTTAGAAACATCCATCTACTGAAAAAGAACAGTAATGTTCCAAAAAGCATAACTGGGTTGTTCTCCATTTTGTCTTTCCTCTTGCAATCAAGACGCTGGCTGTCATTTCTGTTCATCAGTCCAAAACATTGGACAGAGCAGCAGTGATTGGCAATGTCAGGGCCAATTTTGCCACTTGCAGACTAGACAGGCATGAAATTGCTGTTGGGAATGTAGAATCTGAAGGAAAAAAGAAACTTGCAGTCTACTGGCGCTCAAAACGCGAGGCTAAAATTATCAAACTGATCTCTGAGTACCAATGCATTCATGATGAGCGTGATGAGAAAAGGGCCTTTCACATGGTTCCCTTATAGCAATAAGATTGAGGAGCCCTAGGCTAAAGCCATTGACTGTAGAATATAATAATGACGTAAATGCAATAATGAAGGTATTTTCTTTGCCATTGATTTTTTTGTGCCTGTCGAGGCTATTGAAGAATTTGAGTGACAGTCGGAGTGATAACTATGGTCTCTCCCTGGCAATTGAGTGAATATTATTCAGTGGGACTCCACATTGGAATTCTGGGATCTTCTTTCATTGAAACTCGGTAATAAATGCAGTTTTAGGAATTTAAAGAAAAGTAAAACAAAGAAACATTCTGACGTAAAATAAATGAGAACTCCTTAAGATTCTGATCTCTCAGTAACTAGTCCCATGTAATTGAATTTGTTACATTAATCATGTTAACTGCGAGGGGCATTGGTAACTCAGCGAGTATTGACGCTGGCCAACACTACCACTCCTGGAGTCACAAGTTCGAATCCAGGGCATGCTGAGTGACTCCAGCCAGGTCTCCCAAGTAACCAAATTGGCCTGGTTGCATGGGAGGGTAGAGTCACATGGAGTAACCTCCTTGTGGTCACGAATATTGGTTCTCGCTCTCAATGGTGCGCTTGGTAAATTGTGCTTGGATCGTGGAGATTAGCATGAGCCTCCACATGTTGTGAGTCTCAGCTGTGTCATTCACATTGAGCCATGTGATAAAATGCACAGATTGACTGGGAAATTTAGACTTGTTCTCCGCCACACGGATTGAGGTGGTTAAGCACACCACCATGAGGAATTACTTAGTGGGAATTGGGCATTCCAAATTGGGAGAAAAGGGATATGTATATATGTATATATATATATATATATATATATATATATATATATATATATATATATATATATATAGGTTGGCAGGGAGACGTCCCTGACCGCCGCCCCACCACCAGGAGGTTTTCTGGGATTAATGGGGTGAAACATCCATAATAGGCGGCTCCCAACTGATATTTGAACAGAGCCCTTTGACAAAATTCCGGAAAATCAGCTCTGGCAATTTGCCATTATAAAATTGTAGGAAAGTTCCATATTGATGCTATGTGTGAAGAAAGAAGCAAGATTAACAGCTTGAATACATAAGAGGTTAACATGCTTTGACGATAGAAGTCTTCTTTCAATGAGTTTGAGCCAATCACAAAGTTCGTATTGTGCTCCTGGGTCCAAATACAAATATATATAAGATTTGTTAAAAATGAAATATTTACACTCACCTAAAGGATTATTAGGAACACCTGTTCAATTTCTCATTAATGCAATTATCTAATCAACCAATCACATGGCAGTTACTTCAATGCATTTAGGGGTGTGGTCCTGGTCAAGACAATCTCCTGAACTCCAAATGGAATGTCAGAATGGGAAAGAAAGGTGATTTAAGCAATTTTGAGCGTGGCATGGTTGTTGGTGCCAGTCTGAGTATTTCACAATCTGCTCAGTTACTGGGATTTTCACGCACAACCATTTCTAGGGTTTACAAAGAATGGTGTGAAAAGGGAAAAACATCCAGTATGCGGAAGTCCTGTGGGCAAAAATGCCTTGTTGATGCTAGAGGTCAGAAGAGAATGGGCCGACTGATTCAAGCTGATAGAAGAGCAACTTTGCCTGAAATAACCACTCGTTACAACCTAGGTATGCAGCAAAGCATTTGTGAAGCCACAACATGCACAACCTTGAGGCGGATGGGCTACAACAGCAGAAGACCCCACCGGGTACCACTCATCTCCACTACAAATAGGAAAAAGAGGCTACAATTTGCAAGAGCTCACCAAAATTTGACAGTTGAAGACTGGAAAAATGTTGCCTGGTCTGATGAGTCTCGATTTCTGTTGAGACATTCAGATGGTAGAGTCAGAATTTGGCGTAAACAGAATGAGAACATGGATCCATCATGCCTTGTTACCACTGTGCAGGCTGGTGGTGGTGGTGTAATGGTGTGGGGGATGTTTTCTTGGCACAATTTAGGCCCCTTAGTGCCAATTGGGCATTGTTTAAATGCCACGGCCTACCTGAGCATTGTTTCTGACCATGTCCATCCCTTTATGGCCACCATGTACCAACCTCTGATGGCTACTTCCAGCAGGATAATGCACCATGTCACAAAGCGCGAATCATTTCAAATTGGTTTCATGAACATGACAATGAGTTCACTGTACTAAAATGGCCCCCACAGTCACCAGATCTCAACCCAATAGAGCATCTTTGGGATGTGGTGGAACGGGAGCTTCGTGCCCTGGATGTGCATCCCACAAATCTCCATCAACTGCAAGATGCTATCCTATCAATATGGGCCAACATTTCTAAAGAATGCTTTCAGCACCTTGTTGAATCAATGCCACGTAGAATTAAGGCAGTTCTGAAGGCGAAAGGGGGTCAAACACAGTATTAGTATGGTGTTCCTAATAATCCTTTAGGTGAGTGTATATCAAATAAAAATGTGAATAAATATAAATACAAATTTGGTAACACTTTACAATACAGTAAATAAACAATTGTTTATTGCTTGTTCATGTTAGTTCATTATGCAGTGAATAAGTGCAAAGTATTGTTCTTTTTTAATGCATGTTTACTATCTGAGTTAAATTATGTTAACAAATACAACCTTATTGCAAAGTGTAACCCATCTTTTACATTTAAAAATGTATTAGTACATGCATTCATTAATATTAACCAAGATTAATAAATGTGGAAAAGAATTGTTCATTAATAATTCACATTAACGATTGGGTTATCTAATGTGCACGAATACAACCTTATTATTGTGCTACCAAAATGTCATTTATATGCACTTGTACAGAGTTCTTGTCTTGGTGATTTGACACATACAGTCATTGTTAATAAACTCGGTCCATGTTTAGTCATCTCCTGCAAAGCCCTGGGTTGTGTTTGTTTGTAGGTGCATTGTTTTGGAAGAGCTCATCATTACAATTCTTCAAATGTATAATCAATCATTGCTGTGTTAAAGAGTCTGACATTTGTTTGTGTTTCATGTAGATACAGACTACATCAGCACAGAGGAGCAGCAGAAGGTAGAACAGATGCTGGCTTTCCTGACGGACGAGTCAAAAGAGGCAGCAGCCAGCACTGCAGTGAGTACACCTACCCACAACCAGGCGTTCTTCACAATTCTTCCTTTATTTAATATATAAGCAATATCACTCAAGCAAGAGTGTTGATGTTCAAACCAATATTGCTTTTATACAACAGATCTAAAAACAAGTAATTAATATGGAGTTTTTTCAATGAAAATAGTTCTAAAATTCCATATTTAGACATGTATAAAATCCCCTTAAAGTATATCTAGACCCTTGATGCTGGGGAGGAGGAGGGTTTCAGAGAGAAAATTTTCATAGCATGCTGCATAGCTTACCTGCAAATATCTGAGACCATTTAAATGCTGGACAACGACCCAGTGCATTTGTTGATTGCTAACAGATTACAAGGTCAAAGGACCTATTAACCTGTGCCATGGAGAGTTTCATGACTTAAAGCAATGTTTTGCAATTCCTTTTGGTGACACTAATGGTACAGAAATGACATACTTGACTTTTAAAGTGAACTATTACTCGAGAGTCCTTCAAGCTTCTTAAACATAATATATACTGTTTGTGAGTAGCTTTTAGACAGCATTATGGTGGGTGTCAATTAAAGCCTTTTAGTGATTTCTGAAGTGGAATCCCAATGTTCCCTTTGGTTTCTGTGGTGTAGTGTTAATGCAATGGCCACCCCATTCAGGTCTTTCTACAGCTGATACTCTGAGTGGAGTCCATCAAAGCATTAGACAGCAGAAAATGAGCTCTTACCTTGAGAGCTTCCTCCCTCTGCTGAGAAATATGATCGGACATTCCCATCTCCCCTCAATGCACCACCAGACCCAGCTATGCAGAGATGGGTATTTGATTTTGAAAAGATAATTTGCCTCTGTTTTAAAATGAGTTGTGCAGTCTGGTGTGTCGCTTCAGAAATAAACCCATTTGTTTTTTTAAAACAGCCATATAAGCTTTGTTAACCATATTAATATATGTATGTACACTGGAGTCCAAAAGCCTGAGATCACTAGTGAAAATGATTCTATTTTATGCGATTTAATAGGTGATTTTTATTGTCCTTTTGCTTTAATGAAAACATGCAGAAAAGCTCATAATCCATGTTATTGTAGCATGAATTATGTACAGATTTTGCTCTTATGGAATGAATTTGGTACTTGTATTGACCAAAGCGCCTTTCAAATGATCACAATGTATAGTCAGGACATTAATAATGTGAAAAATTACTATTAAAATTTTAAAAAAATTCTTTAACTTCTTAAACTACTTTAAAGAGTTCTCATCAAAAAATCCTCCACGTGCAGCAATGTCAGCTTTGCAGACCCTTGGCATTCAAGCTGTCAGTTTGTCCAGATACTCAGGTGACATTTCACCCCACACTTCCTGTAGCACTCTTGTCTGACACTTATCACGCACGTACAGTCTAGCTGACCCCACAAAAGCTCAATGGGTTTCAGATCCATAACACTCTTTTCCAATTATCTGTTGTCCAGTGTCTGTGATTCTATGCAAACTCTAACCTTTTCTTTTAGTTTTTCTGTTTCAAATGTGTCTTTTTCTTTGCAATTCTTCCCATAAAGCCTGCACCCCTGAGTCGTCTCTTTACTGTTGTACATGAAACTGGTGTTGAGCATGTAGAATTCAATGAAGCTGTCAGCTGAGGACATGTGTGGCCTCTATTTCTCAAACTATAGATTCTGATGTACTTATCCTCTAGTTGTACATCTGGCCTTGCACATCTCTTTCTGCCCTTGTTACCATGCGTTCAGACCTGAGGTGGCAAGAGCGTCAAAATTCGCTCTGGCTGCCCTGCCAACAATGCTATGGAAGATTTGTGGACACTGTGACGTAGTTGAAATCGGCGGCAACTTTCGTTCAGAATGCTTGGTTTTGTGAACTGTATTTAAAGGGGCTGCAAAACATCCAGACATGTCAACCAGTATCTTTTTGCCAACATATCGCAAGTAGCGTATATCCTCATGAAATCTTTTAATATATTATTTAAGCAACATCACAAGATCAAGAGTGCGATATGGCCCTACATCAGCACTGCTGTGATTCGGCCACAGGCCGAGTGTCATAAGTAATTACAGCAGTGCTGATGTAGGGCCATATAGCACGATTGCGAGTGTGATATTGCTTATATATAACAGTTCAATGAACAAGTATATTAATTTTTTTTTGGAAAAACCGAGTGCGGTCATAAAAACGCATTTGTGCATAGAACTACTTTCTTACGCGACGGATCAGAATCTGCCATTGCTGGTTCAAAACAAATGATGCGTCCAAGCCTTCGTGAGTATTAAAAAAATTATAGATGGCTGGGTGTGTGTGTGTGTGTGTGTGTGTGTGTGTGTGTGTGTGTGATACAGAGATAGAGAGAGAGAGAGAGAGAGAGAGATGGAGCATGTGCGATCACCTGTTGCCCCACCCATTCAGGGATGCTGTCAGCTTTCTAAAGATTAGCTTTCTCAGTGGAAAATAGACGTCCAAGCGGGGGTATTCCTCTCTATTTCGCAGTAGCCGGTGCGCAAGCGTCATTCACTATAGAAACAGAGATGTCCTCTGCCATTTTAAACAGTATGTATCCAATGTGGAAACTCCGATAAAAGGTAAGCACCTTGAGTTCTGTAATTAATCAGTCTGTTGTGTCTCTCAGCATGAGCCTTAATGCTGAAGTTGTTCGTTTAAAGCTGTTTAAAGCAATTTCCTAGTTTTGGTAATGTATTAGTAATATGAGCGATCACGGAGCGCAGTTCTATGTAAACAATGACGGATTCACTTCACGTCACGAACTGGCTCATATTACACACAAAAATGATCTTCGCCACCACCTGCTGGATAACATATGTAATTTCAAAAATAAAGACAGTAACTCCTAACAGATATGCACTTCTCTTACACTTTAGTTTAGAACGGCACGAACACAAGTGGAGTGATACACACAGTGAAGTGTCCGAGTGCTGATGCTGACCATCAGTGCTCATGGAACATCTCACATCCAATCAGATTCGAGGACCGGAACTAACTGTGGTATATTATATAAACCATAATATCCACTACATCAACTCACCTGGCACACCAACAATTTCAGACACCTTTGTCCTTGCATAATTTTTAAAAAATGTATATCCCTGTAAGCAAACAGGGACAGATCATATGTTATGGGAAAACCCGCCATGGCAATAATCAGTTTCTCCTCCATTTTGTCTTCAGAACTAATGTTTGGTGGGAACCAAAGTTTACACTGTTGTGTTCTCTAGACTTCGCTAGAGCGGAGCATTCTATACTCCAATAGGTTGCCGCCGAACCACGTCAAAGCTCATTACCATAATGTTGCGCACTTGAACTTTCCTCTGACGCCCACACTGCCCAAGACGCGCCGCGCCGCTTCTCGCTTCCGAGAGACGCTGGCTGTCATAGAAAATTAATGATTTCCGGTCGATTTGACGCTCTCGGCGCCTCTGGTCTGAACGCACCATTAGAGCCAGTTGTCCTTTGTCTTTGAAGACTGTAGTGTACACCTTTTAACTATTGAATATTCTGTTTTTTGGCAATTTTAAGCATTGTATAGCCTTCATCCCTCAAAACAATGATTGACTGATGAGTTTATAGAGAAAGCTGTTTCTTTTTTACCATTTTTGACCTAATATTGACCTTAAGACATGCCAGTCCATTAGCTAAAAGTTTTTCCAAGACACTTCAGATACAAAGTTTGAAATCACCTTTCATACATTTTTTAAATATAGTACAACAGCAACCTATGTGGGTGTGGAGGAAAGCAAAACTTCACCAAGGGAAATGTTGACCTGAATATTCCAGTATGAATTTGGTTTTATGGATGTTTGACACTAAACTGAAAATGAGATTTAGACTCATGGGTAAAGGTGAAAGGCAAGGTGATGACAAGAACGACATCCCCACGGTCAAGCATGGAGGTGGGTCAGTCCTATTATGGGGGTGTTTTGGGGCTGCAGGAAATGGCTTGACATCTTGATTATGTGACTGACACTATGGCTTCTTTCAGGTATCAGGCCATTTTGGCAAAAATGTGATGCCTTCAGTGTGTAAATTGAAGCTCAGTGAACACTGGACATTCCAGCAAGACAATAACACCAAGGATATGTCCAAGTTGTCCAAAATATGGTTCAGGAATGGGTTGTGGAATGTCCTTGAATGATCCTTTCAGTCCATCATTAAAATCCCATTGAAAGTCTTTGTTGGAATTTCTATGAAGCAGTGGCAGCACAGATACCAAAGAATGTCAATGAGCTGGAACCTTTTGCTCATGAGGAAGGTGTAAAGATTCCAATAGAGAGGTGTCCGAAGCCTGAGAACACTTACCTGAAACATTTATTTGAGATATATATATATATATTCTAAGACTTTTGCACATTACTGTATGCAGTATAGACAGATAGACAGATAGACAGACAGACAGACAGAGAGAGAGAGAGAGAGAGATGGATGGATGGATAGACAGACAGAGAGAGAGAGAGATAGGGGGATGGATGGATGGATGGATGGATGGAATTTACAGTGTCTAAAAACACATTTCCAGAGTACATTTTAGGCAAAAATATGTCCATTTGTCAACTACCCTCATACCATCATAACCATTTGAGGACAAAAAAAATATGTGAAATATAGAGAAACCTTCAATAAGCGCATGTGGAACACGGCAGCAGTCACATTTAATTTGCACCACAAGGTGCAAATTTCCACAATTTTACCTCAGAGAGTTGCGTGTTGATGTGTCTGTTTACTTTCCAGACTGTCTCCTGTTATTTGATATTCCTGGAACTGGAACTGTGATGTGTCTGACACTATATTTTCAAAGCTGCAGCATTTTCCTGATATCTCAAAACATTCTCTCAACCATCTCTTCAGACGACGATCATTTCTGTTGCAATTTGTGTCACTCTTTCTGTCATTATACTCTGAAAGATGCTAAAATCACAGAATTGTGCCAAATTACTGAAGCAATCATACAGCAGTTTGAGCCCCAGGTAAACCAACAATTTGCTCACATTTAGACATATCATGTTTTAAATAAGTTTCAGCACAAGATTTGAGGTATTATTCATGTCTGTAGCACCAGGGACGGATTATGACTTACAAAGGCCCCAGGGCCAATTATCTCGAAGGGCCCCCCTCCAAAAATTGTTGGGGGGGGATTTCATTGTTGATGGGTTTACGAGCGGGGGATCGCCAAACTGGATTGCGCAACATTAAAGCCCAGGGCCCCTGGTAGTCAAGGGCCCCTGGGCACTGGCACCTTTGGCCCGGTCGGTAATCCATCCCTGTGTAGCACCAACAGAGCAGGACGAGAAATGTGCAGAAGATTAATACTGTACCCAATGAACGAGCAATACTAATAGAGATGCCTTTGCATGCACCATTTATTCAGTTCAGAATATGTTGAACAACATTTTTAAATCAGTATAGCAACAGAACATTTGAAAACAATCACACTTGAAGTTCATAAACAGGATGCGCATGTTATCAAGGTGTTGTATGTGTAAATGAAATCTGAAGTGTAAACTTTCCTTGACATCACAGTGAATCTAAAGTCATCATTCCACTCAATTGAAGATGTCAGGTTGCATTTGCTCCGAATCAAAAACGTTTTCCAATTGACTTTGGAATTGAACTGCTACTTCCGACCCTATATGTGTCTTATGAATTAAACTGGCGCTGACAACATCATTTCCAATAAGTGCAGTCACCATATTGTCTGGTGGCAGATCAAACACTCAAATGCATTTTTAATAGAAATGACAGAGCTTTGCAAGATTAGAATTTTTTAATGTACTGTATTTAATCTTTCTCAGTTGTGGACATTTTCTGTTGTTACCTTATTTATCCCTATTGGCAACAATATTTCCAGAACTTTAATACAAAAAGATGATTGCTACTGTTCCCTTTAAGGCTTCGAATGATAAAGCTAATGCATATTGTTATTGTGCTCTGTGTGTCTGGCGTTATCATTTATCAATTTTTGCTGTTCATTGCTGCTATGATCCTACTTCCTCATATATATTTATCCCTTGATTGAAATTTAATTGATTGTATCTCAGTATATCAACCTTAGTTCATTTTGACAATAATTATATATTTTCAGCTCTTGACCTTTAGTGACCTTTAGTTATTTCTATGCTTGATCAGACTGGTTTATTGTGTTGTGTGGTTTAAGTAAATCAAAAAACGCTTAAACTGTTAATCTTGTCTTATAAATTATAATGTGATACATGATGTGATTGCGTTAAAACCTAAAGAAAATATTCTGGCCATATTTACCCCAAATCAATAAACACACACAGAGACAGAGACAGACAGACAGACAGACATTATTTTCAGGATACTTAAGTAGATTTTACCCCAAATTCTCATTACCGTAATGGGTCCAAGTGTTTTACTTTTACTATTCCCATTGTGTTCAAGATGATTCTCATAACCATAACATAGTGTTTTCTGTATTACAATGTTGTTGTACCGTAATTTCCGGACTATTGAGCGCACCCGAATATAAGCCGCACCCACTGATTTTTAAATAAAATATTATTTTGAACATAAATAAGCCGCACCTGTCTATAAGCCGCAGGTGCCTACCGGTACATTGAAACAAATGAACTTTACTCAGGCTTTAACGAAACACGGTGTGGCAACGGGGGTCAAGCGCCCTTCCGGGAGAGAAAAGCGGTAAGGGCGCTTACACCTGAGCTAAATTATGTCTAACACCGGTGTCTAATTTCAGTAAGCATGGGGAGAGCGGCATAAAAAGGCAGCAGCCACAGAGCTGAGAGAGTGACACACGTCAGTCTAGTGTTGGCACATAGAAGAATTGAGTAACTTTAAAATTGATTGTAAACATTGCTGTGGCCATTAAAAGCCTTACCTGCAACGTCAAGTGCCCTGCTGAAAACTGTCACACTGGTGCCCGTGTGACAGTTTTCCCAAGAAGGACATGTGAAGCAGGGCACTTGAAATTAGACACCGGTGTTAGACATAATTTAGCGCAGGTATAAGCGCCCTTACAGCTTTTCTCTCCCGGACTGGCGCTTGACCACGCCCCCGCTGCCACACACGGCTTGTAATAAAACATTTGCAGTAAACAGTAGCCTACCAAGAAAGTCATTGGTCACTATCTTCCTCGTCCTGTGCACTGAAACCACTGAAGTCATCTCCTTCAGTGACGGAGTTGAATAGCCTCAGCTTTAGTTGTATTTTTGCACTGAGTCAATTCCTCACGCTGCTGTTTCCAATGTCTTATCATCGACTCATTAAAACCAAGCTCCCATGCAGCAGTTCTATTTCCTTTTCCAACAGCCAGATCAATCGCCTTCAACTTGAAAGCAGCATCATATGCGTTTCTCCATGTCTTTGTCATGGTGAGGGTGACAAAATGACTGGGAAGTTTGAGCGCGCTCGATTTAATCTAAACAGTAAACAAAAAAAGTTGTTTTGACCTTAACCCGTTCGGCAATTTCATTGGTCTAATGAAAGCTTCACGCCGCAAAAAAACTGAGCACGTCACAGAATGTTTTTTTAATATATATATATATATATATATATATATATATATATATATATATATATATATATATATATAACATTTGAAAGCGGGAAAAATCCATATATTAGCCGCGTCATTGTATAAGCCATGAGGTTCAAAGCGTGGGAAAAAAGTTACGGCTTATAGTCCGGAAATTACGGTATATAATAATTATTATTATTATTATTATTATTATTATTAAAATGAGCACAAATGAAAGTATTTCAAGGCAGTACTTCTATGATGTAAAAATTCTTCACTATTTAAATATAACATATATACGTTTTTAAATATGACATTTTTTCGGAGTTTCTATTTGCGGTGTAAATAGTATCTGCCACACAGTGCAGCTGATTGCACCCCAGTGGTCTGGTGGAACCACAGAAATATACAACAAACTAGCCAATAGATGTCACTGCAGTGGCACGGGGTGTAAATGTGCACTGTTGTCCTAGTGACAGCGGTGCAAACCGTGTTTTGTCCCACTCTTTTTCCTATCCGATTTCCTGTTTCCACTCCTAATTTCCTTTAATACAAATTAAAATATTAGATAAAAATGAATATAAATGTTGATTTCACTACTGAGATTTGGTCACGTGAATGTCGAGGAGTGCCGAGAAGTGTTTGATATGGAGGCGGGGTCTGTCGATCGCACTCGTTCCCGTGGCTCAGCATTGATTGTTGTAACTATGATTTTTTTGGCAGAAACCATAGTTTTAATGCAAATGGTGTCAATACAGTAATATGGTGGTAATATAGTAACCATGGTTAATTTTGTGGTTATGACTGACCTTTACATTGCAGTAATGAGAATATCTAAATTACTTACTTTTTTCCAGACTGTGGTAATGAGAATCTCATAATGACCGACTTTTTGTATTATAATTTTTTTGCATTGGGGTAATGAGAATATAAAAAAGAATGACACTTTTGCAGTAAGGTTGGCAGTAATTGTACATTTTTGTGTTAATGACGATATCATTTATAACCAACTTTTTTTCAGATCACAGTAATGAGAATCTCATCATGACCAAATTTTTTTTTCCAGATTCTGGTATTGAGAATATCAAAATGACAGACCTTTTTTTTATTCAGAAGAGAATCCATTAATGACTGACTTTTTTCCCAGATTGCAGTAATGAGAATTTCATAATGACCAAATTTGTTTCACATTGCAGTAATGAGAATATCAGAATGACCAACTTTTTTCCAGATTGTGGTAATGGGAATCTCATAATTACCAACTTTTTTGCATTGGGGCAATTAGAATATTAAAATGACGTACTTTTTTTGTTGCACTAATTAAATTATGATAATGACCGACTTTCTTCAGCATTGCAGTAATGAGAATCCTAGAATTACCAACTTTTTTAAGATTGTGGTAATGAGAATTTCAAAATGACAGAGTATTTATTTTTTATTGTTTTTTTTTGCATTGTGGTATGGGGTTGGGGGGGGGGGTTATAAAGGTCATGCAAATAATGTCACTATGTAAAAATACATTTAATATCCCTAAAAAGATGCTTTATTTTCTATATGCAAAATATAATTTCTTATTTCTATCTTTTGATTTTTAAGTCAATTAGGAAATTTTTTCTTGTCAGGTTCATGTTCCATTAACCACATCTTTACCAGAACAGGAACTATCACTAGCTTATTGTGTGTGTGTGTGTGTGTGTGTGTGTGTGTGTGTGTGTGTGTGTGTGTGTGTATATACACTCGCTGACATTGATTACACACTTTTACGCCAATTGCACCGTGCCTCTGACGTCCTGGGTTACAAAGCGTGCAGCCTGTCATTCTTGCTATAATGATTTGATCTGTGTGTGTGTGTGTGTGTGTGTGTGCTGTTGTGCCTCAACACATTTTTGTTTACCTAAAGTGGTGTCTTATTTCCAGATTTTTCCAGCCATGAGCAGCTCTTGCCTCTGTCAAAGTCAACAAACATCTCATCGGCACTTATCGATAGCCTCGCACCATTTGTTCCCCATTTTGCTATTTTTTTCTCTTTCTTAAAAATACAAAAATAGAACACCCCCTCTCAACTATATTCTTTTCCCTGTTTGGTTTTGACACAAATATGGATGTGCTTATACATTTGACATGGCAAGAATGTGTAATAATGGATCTCTGGCTAAGATGGATGCCTTCTGGAGTATGGATGGGAAATCGCAAGGAATTTAACGATTCTAGTTCCTTAATGAATTCATTAATGATTCTTTTAGTTCCTTTAGAACGATCCGACTTATAAGAATAATTTGTATGGAAATCGGACAACACTGGTCGCACTGCATGTTTTGTGTTGTGAATTCAGAAGAACTGGCTCAAAAGAGATGTTAATTTGGGAGTCAGACTACACTGGTAGCACTGTATGTTTTGAACTGCTAATTCAAAAGCATTGTTGCAGTGCCGCTGCTTCTAGAACGGTATCCCATCTGCATCTAGCAACTGCATTTCTAGCCCCACATGCAAGCCCCAATCATATTTTCTTAAGGAAATGTAAAAACCTAGTTTTATTTCTTATTTTCCGCCTTTTAACTGGATTAGCCATTCAGTATTTTTACAAATTGTCATTGAAAAAACAAGTTAATACTTGGTATTTGTTCTAATGTTACCATGCTTGCCTGTCCCATGGTTACATTTTTGAGTTGGGCATTAGGGATTCCACTCTAACACACATTTGACAAATCTCTGTAGGTGTGATTCACTGGCAATATAATACATTCCTAAATGGACAAGGTACTTTGGTGAGCTTTGATATTCCTGCAAGAAACACAGTCATTTTCTTGGGGAAAATAGAGGGTCTGATTATGTTTTTTGACAGCACCTTGAGCTAATTTTCCTCTGGAAAGCTCCATTGTAATTACCTGCTGGTTTTCAGGGCACTTTAGCTTTGACAAAAGCTACAATTTTCACTCCCACGGCCAAAGTACTGCCTCCCCTCTCCATAATTCTCAAGGCAGGAAGTTCAAGGAAGTTCAGATTGACATTTCTTGGCTTCTAAGTGACCCAAAAGACCAAACAATTTTTGTTACTTTTCTGTTACTCATGACTATGAATTCGGTCATGAAATGTCAAATCATTTGGTTTTTAGAGGAACGCGTTAAAAAACGTTAACTTTGACAGCACTGGTTTCGCGCCAACCAAGTAACTAGAACAACCCCTTGTTTCAACAACCAATTTCTTCATCTCACCGGTATTATGAAAGGTACAAACAACAATCTGCTTGGATATGAATAATTCAGCAGTTTTTGTCTGGAAATGTCTTCATTTTAGCATGCATCTTCTTTATTACGGCCCTAAATCTTAAACGTGCAATCTTTCCGAAATATGATGTGATGTAGTGATATAAAGCGTCAGTAAACAAACCTATAAATTACGGCGAATTGCTGCTCTGCCCCTCTTAGAGATGCAATCAATGCTTGTGTGTAGTGTACGTTCATATTTTGTCTGGATCTTTAAGGCTAAATTTGAGGTTTCATGTGTTTTTTACACTTGCACATGGGACATTCAATCTATAAAGTAATTCCCCTCCTAAAAACACAACTGGCCCCCTCAGTTCAAATGGTCTGGATTCCCTGTCCAGCTCTCTATCTGGACAACTCTGTCAGCCTTTACAAGAACATAGGGAAGTACATTTTCCAATGACTTCCCCAACATGCCAATTATATTGTCTCATTTAGATGGATGTAACAGTGTTCCGTATGGAGACCAGCAAGCGTTGCATATAAGGTCTTAGGGCAACATGTCTAATCATCCAGAGAGGGCTGGATGGTCCTGTACTTTGGTTTGTGCCTCATCAGCACATTTG
This sequence comes from Xyrauchen texanus, assembly GCF_025860055.1. Classification (NCBI taxonomy): domain Eukaryota; kingdom Metazoa; phylum Chordata; class Actinopteri; order Cypriniformes; family Catostomidae; genus Xyrauchen; species Xyrauchen texanus. Next base: position 21,993,746 of record NC_068323.1, on the reverse strand, counting down.
CTTTGACTGGAGAGGGATATATGACCTGCGGCACTGGATTGATGGCTCATTCGATCACATCTCTGCAGCTCATAACTCTAAATTCCATTTAGTAATTGAGCTCTGTGGGCAGTATTTACAATCATTTTGACATGAATAGAATAAACAAATCTTTAAAGGTGAAATGTGTCATTTCTGTTCCAGTAGTGACACCAAACATAATTGCAAAAATACTGTTATATTTAAACACTTTTCAAACACTCCCTCCGTCTTCCATATTCCAAACCAAGGAGGTGTAGTATACCTGGAGGGCAATATCCATTAGCATTCCCATTCATTCCCAATGCCTGCAGCCCTGGAAGTATGCAATCTGGAAGCTGCCACCTTTGCTTCATGGGCACTCATGTATTTTTTAATCCATCTTGGTTTCTGAATTTCTTTTCCCATTATTTTTTATTTTTTCCCCATAGAGGTTTAATAAAGTACTTAAAAAAAATTGTTCTAAGCCAAGAACCAAACCAACCAGCTCTAAGTGAATCACAACATTAAAAACTTTGATTTGAAGCAAAAAACAATAAGTATTTGAAAAATCAGGTACACGATTAACGACTATTCTGAGGGCTTGAACTGTAATCCCATGAAGCATTGAAAATGATTAACAAATTAAAAACATTAAAAAAAAAGTTGATTACATGTATAGAAACAATATATTTAAAGTTTACTGCAAACTGTCCATCCAGTCTATTCAAATATACAAGTAGTATTATGTAATTAGCACATTCAAGGGTAGTGTAGTTCTGTCCCAGGAATTCCACTTTAATTAGGTTGATATAGTTCAGATTGATGGCTTTAACAAAAGCTTACACTATTGAGCTTATTAACAACCTAAGGTATGTCTTTGAAGTTTTAAGGTTTATAAATCAATTAATTTATGGAGAAAATGAATGGGATATCTACTTCCAGATCCTAACTTCTGCTCTATACCACCTGAACCATAAATGTGACCATATGACTGATCACTTTATATTAGAACTTCTTCCCATTTCACACGTTTAAGCAAAGGCTAAACAAAATTGGGCTCCGGTCTACTTTAATATAATGGAGTTTTTGCAATTTATACTGTATGTTGCTTGCATGGCCGTGCAAAGCATTATGTTTTGAATATCAGTCAATGGAGAAACAGGCTTTTGGCCCACATAATGGTGTAGTTAAAGCATCTACTGTACCTGCCAAAGCTAACCAGCCAAAGCTTGACCACCTGGTTTGGATAAACAGGGAATGAATCCGCCTAAAACTCGCACCATTGGCCAATTTCCAACTCAAACATAGAAAACATTTGAATATGACATTTTTGTCAACTTTACATCAAAGAGAGTCAAAAAAAAGAAAATAAAAATATTTCTTAATTTTTTGCTGGCAGTCTACAAGCCTACAAGATAACACCTTATTATAGATTGAATGTTTATCTACACTGGCAGCCTGTAACCTTCAAGGTTGTTACTGGTACTTACTCCATCCACCTTCCCAAGAGCAACCCCGCTGGCAAAGAAAGTGAAGTGAATTGATCAAAAAAGCAGATGGTAAGGTTGTAATAAATAAATAAGGCATATTAGGTTTTAACTGACAGCTTCATGATTTGCTTTTCTTGTTGTGGTTTCTAAAAATTAAACATATTTTAGACAGCCAGTTATGAAGACAAGAACAACACAAGGGACAAAAGCAGTGATTGAAAGAGATTATTCAGTACTTAATGGGGGTCAATGAACCATCCCTTGTTTTTTTTGTGTGTGTTATTTCTCTTGGTAACAGCCCATATGAAGGCTTCGTAGCTTTCATTTTAACATGATCATTTAGTGCAATTATTCATATATAAAATTAACAAGTAAAAAAAAACACACAATTGATCATGCCCCCTGACCTGTGCAAAATTCCATAATAAATGGCACGATGCAACCTTGGAGACCTTTGGGACCGCAAAGTGTTTTTGCATCCATCTGTGACGTTTTTGAATTGTTCTTCTATGTAAACATGGGCTAGGTGGATGTATTTGACTGTTGTGATGCATCTTACTGCTTTTTTAGCATCTCGTGCCATGAGCGGAGCATATTTAAGATGCTATGTCGAGTTAAAAGAAGTTTGACTTTTTAAAAAGTGTCTCCAGACACCTGCATTCTGTTCCATTTGTTGTGTTGTCTAGTTTATAAACGCAAGTATGCGTTCATCGTTAACGGCCCCTCACTCCCACAATCACGAGTTTGAGTATAGTGATTTTTGTGTTAGTTCATGCTGACCGAATAGAATTTTAATTCTGGTCAATATCCAAATTAAATATGTGAAGTAACAAGTGTGCTGTCAGGCCCCTGTGAACCAGAGTGAATCAGGGCAGTCAAGGTCACTGCTCTGGAAATTACCTCGGGATAGTGGATATCTTCCCCCATTACTCACAGGATCTGAAGATAATAGCTCAGGATAGGCAGACTCGGTAGGAAATGATTGAGATTTTAAAAGGGGCTTGTATTTCCTTTATCTCAGCTTAGAGACCAAACAGAAACCCAATCATTCCCCCTGCAACTAAGTTTGACTTTGAAAATGGAAGGACGCTGGAGACAACCATAGACAAATACACGAGGCCCAGTTCACGTCAAATAACCCCACTGAATACGGTTAAAGAAACCGATAGCCCTGCTAATTGCATAACTGAGGATTAATCAATGGCTTGTTCTCCGAAATCACTTACCACAGTACAAAGCCCTTTTAAAACTTGCTGATGCTCCACTTTCTGTTTTTAATCAGTTTGGCTTGGTTGGACAGTTAAAGTATTCATGTTAAAAGGATATCAATAACTTGGCATCTGTGCTCTCTGCTTGGCTTCATTTCGTATAGGTGTGATAGTGTCAATAACTGTCCGTCTACAACAGGCAATCATTGTGGAAGCCTCAATGAATTGCGAGTTAAAGTTTTGAGTATTGAAATTTAGTATTAGCGGCATATATTTCAGCTCTGTAGGTCCTCACAGTACAAGTGAATGGTGGCCAGAACTCTGAAGGTCCAAATATCACATTAAGGCATCATAAAAGTAATCCATACAAATCCAGTGGTTTAATCAATTAAGTAATCCAGTCATTTTTTGGTGAGAACAGACCAAAATTGTATTCCTTTTTCACGATAAATTTTGACATCAATCTCATTGGCGATTGTGATTTCAAGCTTGAATACACTTCCTATAGCACCATCTAGCACTCTTCCTCAATCACTAGGAAGTGTAATCAAGCTTGAAATCACGATTGTGCCTAGAGACTGCAATGGCAAGATGTACAGTAGAAATTGTTCTCACCCAAAACCAACTGGATCACTGGTGTCATATTAATTACTTTTATGATGGCTTTGTGTGATATTTGGACCTTCAGAGTTCTGGCCACCTTTCACTTGTACTGTGAGGACCTACAGAGCTGAAATATTCTTCTAAAAATCTTAGCAGAAGATAGAAAGTCATACATATTTGGGATGGAATTTTGGGTGAACTATTCCTTTAAGGTGCGTTTCAGGTGATCTGAATGTAAATATACAGGTCTATAAGCAGGTATAAATGTGGTACAAAATATTTAGTGACAGATCAGTCTCAAACTGCATTAAAAATGTAGTGGCATGTGGCCACGTCACTTTTGTAGTGTAGATGCTAATCTGTTCTGATGCGTCCCGGACAGCAGAAAAGCACCGCCCACTCACCAGTCAATCAAACACTGGGCTGAAACAAGAGTTTTAAACTTTGATGGTTACATACAGGCTTCACTGAACTTCTTTAATGTGCCTAAAATCAACATGAAGTGGCACAAATGTGAGAAGCTCGGTTAATACAAGCTCAACTGAAACGATGGGGAATTCTGCGTGGAATGGCACATTTGCGCTTAGATGCATGCATTTTTTTTCACACTTTATTTTTTGACTGATTTTGCTCTTTATCATAAAGCAATAACACCTTGATGAAGTGATTGATTTGTACAGTCATGAAATCATAGACCCTTCCCTCGAAATCTGAACACTGAGTGACCAGTGTAAAGGAAAATCTGATTGACCAGTGAAAAGGGCAATGTGTCTCACCTGACCACTTGTGATTGCATCTCAGTACCAGGTGTAAACATGTCCCCAACACTTCAATCAGGAATTCATGGGAATGAGGTACCTTGTTGGCTGTGGCGTATAGATTAGAGGATTGTGGCGGATGTGTGAACCCAGGCTGGTTGGTGGGGATTTGGTTGCTCTTCTGTCACTGTAGATTCCATCTCCAGTGGCCATGAAATGAGGACTGAGAACTCAATTAACACTTGAAGCCAGTACTGTAGCTGAGTAAAGCCTGATGATGGGTCTAGATTACAGGAGTCTCGTGTGACTCGGGGATAAAGAAAAGTCATACCCCGTTTGGTGTCATGTCATGGCTTCTGGAATTCAGCCCCTTGGTAGATCGATGAGACCGACTGACCGCAGGATTCTTAGGTTTTTGGGTCGAGTATTAACCTATTTGTTGTTGCTCTAGCGTCACTAAATATACTTGCAAAACAAATTATTACTTTCAAATTATTATTTTATTATTCTTTTCACAAACCTTCCCCCTGTTTTCCATTGGTTGGACAAATCAGGTATTCCCATCCCAAACTCACTCCATTGGTTGCCAATGTTGCTATTTGTCAGTGTTCTCTTTTCTTTCTTTGATTTTTGTAATTTTTTCATTTGCAAAGGCAAGCATTACTATCATTTTTGCCCATACTTGGGTTTAGAGATTGGAACAAACTCTTAACCTAAGTATTATGCTTTGGCATGTAACTCGGTCATGGATCACATCTCAAATCATTCGGCTTGTTGAGGAAATATATGCTTTTACTTCTCGATTGAAACTCTCGGACAGTACGGACAGTAAAAATAGACTTAAATTGAAGGAAGTACTTGGGGGGAGCTCTAGGGCCAGCCACCTAGCAACCACCCAGAACACCCTAGCATCGTGGTTTGCACATTTGAGTAGGTAAAAATCTAGGGTGTCCATTGCTTGAATTTTTCAAATACGTTATGTATCATTGAACTTTGAGAAGAAAACCCCTGATTCAGACTTAATTTCCTATGAATGTTTTCATAACGTTTATACATTTTCTGTGAAATATCATTTTTTTCTAGTTGTCCTCTGTTATAAAACATCTGAATAATGTTTGCTCATAGGCCATTGTTATAAAGGGCTGTGGTTCTCTTTTTATACTAAAATTACATATTATTATTTTTATCTTTTAATTCCGTTGATTGATACCTGACATTCATTTCATAGAAATTATTGTTAAAACTCCTTATCATAATTCACAACCAACATGAATTCAGCCATGGAAAAGTCATGGAAATATGATACCCTTAATCAGTGATATACCAAGCATTTTTTAGTATCTATACAGCTGGTCATTTGTCTTATTATTTGTTTGTTCATTAAATAATATGTCCAGGACATTCATTTAAATGCAGTTAACATGTACTCGGGCTTGTCTTACTCGACTGTGTAGTGATAAGGTTTACATACAGTATTAATGAGACACATGCATATTATTTCAGCTTCATGAGGCTGTCACGAGGGGTCAAGGATAAAGCTCTGGGGTCTTCAGTGTCTACATCCTTCCTGCTAATTACAATAAGTACATGCGTCACTGGCGAAAGCACGTATATTTGTGTATTTGACAGGTCATGGCAAAAATTTATTTCTGAAGCATGTGAGGTTGGGAATCCACTAAAATAGGTTGCAGATCCAATTTCAGAGCTGCCGGATCAAGCTTGTTCCTGCAATAATTAAGCCCTGGGTACAAGATGAAAGTGAATGATGACAGAATTTTCATTTTTGAGTGAACTATCCACTTGAGCCTTGATACTACATGACATGACTCCATACCATTCCGTAGCACTCTTGAGTAGATTATAGGTGATTAGTCTAAAAAGCATACTAATGCATTCTTTGAATCCATTCAGTTCAGATTTGGAAAAAAATATGCTTTGGTATACCTTAATATTAATTTGACTCAATATATGAGATAAATACAGTAGTATGCAAATTGGCATTCAGTTACTGATTCATTCATTCATTCAGACGTTTTAAGCAGGTTAGCTGGCTTATCTAGCTAATGTAGTTTCTTGATCATCTTTGAAACTTTGACCAACAGGAAGTGATGTCATATCGCTATCATTGCCATCATGCCTTTAGTGTGTAGGAGCAATTTGGTGACAACGTCACTTAGCCTACTGCTTAAAAATGAAATGAAAATGGACAAATATGACAATACATTTGGAATAATTTGGCCTAAACTTAAGCTGCGTGTCTCTAAATCTTTCTCAATGCTTATAGAGTACTGGGAATATAAACTGTTCTTGGTTAAACGTACACCTTTCCACTATTTTGATTGTATATTCATACCGTTTTAAGCTACTTATACAAAGATTGTCAAATCTTTCCCAAATTTGGAACAGACCATCTTTAGACCAAGCCTCAAAAACCTGAGGAATAAGATTTTTGTTTTTCAACACTGTTCTCCAGAAACACTTTATCAAAGTTGTTGGCGAAGAAGCTAAGCATGAAGTAAGGCAGTTACTCAAAACTTTACACATTTAGTTTCCACAATGCCCTGAAAATACCACATCAATTTGGATACTGCGCCAATTTGATGTGAAAATCGTGCGGCACGCATTCAGTACCCAAACACTCGCCTAGACGCCTAGCATTTGCGTCTGACAGAAGAATACTTTGGGCTTAAACCAGCGCAGACAGCACATGTAAATAAACACTGCTTTTACCGGGCACTATTCATTCTTGAATTCCCCCAATCTACTTTTCAGTATTGTGACCAATCAAATCTACAGAACCTTACATTTATTCTAATAAGTATTTGCCCAGTATTGAAAATTGCAATTTTATGAACCAAAATTGGACATCCCATTCATTAATAATTTGCTTCAGCTTGAGCATTTTGAGAGCTGGTCAGTCTTATGGCTGTTGTTACAGTCTATTATTTAATGGTACCATTTGTTCTTTTAACGCTCTATGGTTTAAATCTTAATCTTTCTCCTCCACAGCTACCCAGTGAGGATGATCTCTGCCCAATCTGCTATGCACACTCCATATCGGCCATCTTCAAGCCCTGCTCCCACAAATCCTGCAAGTGAGTTCAACAAACTGCTGCCAATATCCTGTCAACAGTGCCATTCTTATATTCATTCCATTTAGGAGATTAACAGCATGCATTTAAATGCTTCTATGGCCATTACTTATAGTATATATAGTATATACCTATAGTATATATTATATACTACCTGGTGAGATCCTGTTTGTGTTATTGTGATGGTTCCACTGATAATGTTGTGGTTTCAGCACTATGCACAGTTTGTGTAATGGGATGTTGTGGCATGGTCTACGTACCAGATTTAATTGTATTTACAGTTTAAGTCAGAAGTTTACATACACATTATCCAAATACCTTTAAACTCCTGACATTTAATCATAGAAAACTTTCCTTGTTTTAGGTCAATTAGGATCACTACTTTATTTGAAGAAAGTGAAATGTCAGAATAATAGTGAGAATGATTTATTTCAGTTTTTATTTGTTTCATCACATTCCCAGTGGGGCAGAAGTTTACATACAATTGGTTATTATTTGGTAGCATTGTCTTTAAATTGTTTAACTTGGGTCAAATATTTTGGGTAACCTTCCACAAGCTTCTCACAATAAGTTGCTGGAATTTTGGCACATTCCTCCAGACAGAACTGGTGTAACTGAATCAGGTTTGTAAGCCTCCTTGCTCACACACAGTTCTGCCCACAAATGTTCTATTCGATTGAGGTCAGGGCTTTGTGATGGCCACTCCAGTACCTTGACTTTGTTGTCCTCAAGCCATTTTGCCACAACTTTGGAGGTATGCTTGGTGTCAAGACCCATTTGCGACAGAGCTTTAACTTCCAGACTGATGTCTTGAAAGGTTGCTTCAATATAGCCATATAATTTTCCTTCCTCATGATACCATCTTTTTTGTGAAGTGCACCAGTCTCTCCTGCAGAAAAGCATGATGCTGCCACCCCCATGCTTCACGGTTTGAATGGTGTTCTTTGGCTTGCAAGCCTCACCCGTTTTCCTCTAAACATAATGAACGTCATTATGGCCAAAAAGTTACATTTTTGTTTCATTAGACCGGACGACATTTCTCCAAAAAGTACGATATTTGTCCCCATGTGCACTTGCAAACTGTAGTCTGGCTTTTTTATGACAGTTTTGGAGCATTGTTGATATAGGACTTGTTTTACTGTTGATATAGATACTTGTCTACCTGTTTCTTCCAGCATCTTCACAAGGTTCCTTGCTGTTGTTCTGTGAGTGATTTGCACTTTTCGCACTAAACAACATTAATCTCAAGGAGTCTCTTTCCTGAGCAGTATGATGGCTGCGTGGTCCCATGGTGTTTGTACTTGCGTACTATTGTTTGTACAGATGAATGTGGTACCTTCAGGCATTTGGAAATTGCTGTCAAGCAAAGAGTTACCGAGTTTGAAGCTAGTACTTAAAATACATCCACAGGTACACCTCCAAATCAGTGCACCTCCTATCTAAAGGCTTGACATCATTTTCTGTAATTTTCCAAGCTGTTTAAAGGCACAGTTATCTTAGTGTATGTAAACTTCTGACCCACTGGAATTGTGATATAGTCAATTAAAAGTGAAACAATCTGTCTGTAAATAATTGTTGGAAAATGACTCATGTCATGCACAAAGTAGAACTTTCAAAACTTGTCAAAACTTTCGTTTGCTAATATTAAATCTGTGGAGTGGTTTAAAAATAAGTTTGAAATACTTCAACCTAAGTGTATGTAAACTTCTGACTTTACGTTAATCCGTGATTTTATCACCACTCAAGTTTAAACATTTTAAGTTTTGTACTATTTATGTTGAAAAACTGTAAGATCAGTGGAAGAAATGACACTGTATCTGTCAGGCTGGACGGTATGACTGTAAACATTGTATGGCAGCTTCAACTGGAGCTCATCAAATCAGAATTTAGAGTCACGACTTCCCATTTTATAATATAAGTTTCCCCTTCTGTCGCTCTCTCCACATTGTGTCGGAGAAGCGACACTAGGGATCTCTCTTGAGCGCCGATATTCACCTCTGACCTATTGAAAAGGGCCAATGAGAGTTGGCAGTCAGTATTTGCATACCCCGGCCCGCATACGGGTATTTAAGCGGGGCAAATACGGAAGTTTAGTCAGAAAATTTCTTCGGAGCTGATGGTCTGTCTGCAGTTTGCTGCGAGTTACACACCACTTTAAAGGTTCCTGTTTCCTCTGACGATCTGCATGCTGTTGGATCTTGACGGCGCACAACAGCGGCTTTCTCCTTCACATTGCACGGCATGCATTGTTGCCCCTGAGCGCTTCGACAGCGCAGAAACACACACACACTGTGTATTAAAAGAGTAAATTCCTATTAAAAGAGTAATTTCTCTAAAAGAGCAAAACACAGCGGCGTTGAGCGTCCTTTTCAGGGCGGCGTCTTTTCAAGATGCCCTTCCGCCCCTGTGTTGTTCCTGGATGCGGTAGAGTGCTCTCCGCTTCAGGCGGCCACAGGCTGTCTCGTGTGTTTGGGCCGCGATCACACCAGGCGGCGTTTGTGGATGGCTCATGTTCTCACTGCGAGAACATGACATGACCACGTTAGCGATCGCGGCTTGCTTTCAACAGAAAGCAAGCCACCCCAACTGCACCCGCATTGCTCCTTCTTCCCACGGGATTGAGGATGATGTGGTTGGCGCTGGAGGCGATTTGAGGCGGCAGCGGGTGCAGTTCGCCGGGTAGCCCCCGCGAACCTCCCGTTCCCCGACACGCTCGCTGGTCCCCGTCTACGCTCGCGGCGATAGCGGCTCGCCTCACGGCCCGGCTGTCTATCCTACCAAGCCCGAAGCAGATGAGCTCGCCGCTGCATCGGAGAGTGTGATGTCTGATGCCGAGGACTCCCCTGGACTGCCGCCTTCGGGCCAGCAGGCCCAGGCTGAGGCCGATGCTCAGATGTCTGACATGCTTTCCCGGAACCCTCCATCCTCCCCACAGCCTTCACGGTTGGATGACTGGTTCCTGGGGACAGTGCGCCGTTCGCAGCCTCGCATCCCCCCGGTTCCGTTTTTCCCAGAGGTGCATGACGAGCTGACATCTACGTGGAGAGCCCCGCTCTCCGCCCGTCTAGGTGCCACCCGCTCCACTCTCACCACCCTCGACAGCGGAGAGCGCCACCGATACAGGGCGATTCCCCAGGTCGATAGGGCAGTTGCGTACCATCTATGCCCCAGTAGCCCTACCTCCTGGCGTGGCCGCCCCGTACTCCCATCCAAGCCCTGTAGGACAACATCCTCGCTCAACGCGAAGGCCTACAGTGCGGCTGGACGCGCTGCCTCCGCCCTGCATGCGATGGCCCTCCTGCAAGTCCACCAGGCCAAAGCACTCAGAAACATGCACGGGGGTGGACCTGATCCTGATGTGCTGTAGGAACTGCGCTCAGCAACCGACCTCGCCCTGAGAGCGACGAAGGCCACAGCGCAGGTACTCGGACAGGCGATGGCCACCCTAGTGGTCCAGGAACGCTATCTTTGGCTCAATCTGGTCGAGATGCGTGAGGCCGACAAGAACCGCTTCCTGGACGCACCTGTCTCTCAGATTGGCCTCTTCGGCGACACCGTCGAGGACTTCGCCCAACAGTTCTCCGCGGTGAAGAAGCAGACGGAGGCCATCTCTCACTTCATGCCCCGCCGCAGACCTGCCGCTACGAGCCCAGCCCCGTCTGCCCGCCGAGGGCGTCCCCCTGCGAAGACACCAGCTCCTGCTCCGCCTCAACCCGGGCTCAGCTCTCAGCCCCAGCATCGAGCACCCCGCAGGCGGCGCACGCCTCCTGTCTGACGAACCCCCTCTAGGACCCGGAAGGCTCCCAAGCGTTCCTGAGACAGTCGACCCAGAGCCGAAGACGTTAGCTCCAGAGGTGGTAAGACCGCTCCGTCCCCCGGTGGAGGGCCGGGTGGAGAATCCTTTGTTTTTTCATTTGCCACACCCCCTGACGGGGGCTGCGGTACCCACATTCTCAATAAAAGAGCTATTTACTTTGCCTCTGGGTCACCTGGCCCGCAAATGCCGTTCTCACGGCAATCTGCTTTCAGATTACGACAGTCCTGGTACACCGGACGCAGCGATCCCGCCTTCCGCCTGCCCACGACTGTCCCCCGGCCGGCCGGTTCAGACGAGTCCAGAGGACGCCAGCATCAGACCTCCTCCTCAGTCACGAACCCGCACCCTGCCGGGTGCGTGGAGCAAGGTAAGTGCTTTGAGTCTATTCTCAGCACCTCAGCCTCAGGCCGCAACGAAGCCGCCCGACGCTGCACTACCTGTTCCGCCCCGCTGCGAGGCCCCGCCGGGTACGTCCAAAATACTCGTCCCTTTGGTGCCCCTAGCGCAGAGCTGGGAAGCGTGGCTTTCGCTTCCCAACGCATCACGCTGGCTGCACCGGACCATTCGACTTGGTTACGCAATTCAGTTTGCCCGGCTCCCGCCCCCCCTTCAGGGGCGTCCGCTTTTCCGCAGTACACTGCGAGCATGCCAGTTCCCTGCGCACGGAAATTGCTACCCTCTTAGCCAAGGGCGCGGTAGAGCCCGTCCCTCCAACTGAAATGAGGAAGGGTTTCTACAGCCCTTACTTCATTGTACCCAAGAAAGGCGGCGGCTTATGACCAATCCTGGACCTGGGAGTTTTCAATCGGGCCTTGTTAAAACTCCCGTTCAAAATGCTCACACAGAGAAATATTCTGGCTGGCGTTCAGCATCTAGATTGGTTCGCAGCGGTAGACCTGAAGGACGCGTACTTCCACGTCTCAATTCTGCCACGACACCGACCCTTCTTACGGTTCGCGTTCGACGGCCAGGCGTTTCAGTACAAAGTCCTCCCCTTCGGCCTGTCTCTGTCCCCTCGCGTCTTCACGAAGGTCGCATGAACGGACGAACGGCCCTTGCCCCGCTAAGAGTAGCCGGCATCCACAGAGACCAGGTGCTCCGGCACCTCAGCCGCTTGGGGCTTCAGGTCAACTGGGAAAAGAGCAAGCTCACTCCGGTTCAGAGCATCTCTTTTCTCGGGTTGGAGTTAGACTCAGTCTCAATGACAGCACGTCTCACGAGTGAGCGTGCTCAGTCGGTGCTGGACTGCCTCGCTTCCTTCAAGCCAGGCACAGTGGTCCCTCTAAAAATTTTCCAGAGGCTCCTGGGGCATATGGCGTCCTCTGCGGCGGTCGCGCCGCTGGGGTTGATGCATATGAGACCACTCCAGCACTGGCTCCAGACTCGAGTCCCGAGACAAGCATGGCACCACGGCACGCATCGGGTAAGGATCACCCCCGCCTGCCTCAAAACACCCCGACCCTGGACAGACCTCTGCTTTTTACGGGCAGGAGTGCCCCTGCAGCAGGTGTCCCGATGCGTTCTGGTCACAACCGACGCCTCCCGGTCCGGGTGGGGTGCCGTGTGCAGCGGGCACGCAGCAGCGGGCCGTTGGAAAAGGGCCCCGCTGCGTTGGCACATCAATTGCCTGGAGTTGCTGACCGTCCTTCTTGCTCTCAGGAAGTTCCTCCCGTTAGTCGGGACAAGCATGTCCTCGTGAGATCGGACAGCACCACGGTGATGGCGTACATAAATTGCCGAGGCAGCGTACGCTCCCGCCACATGTCACAACTCGCCCGCCGTCTCCTCCTATGGAGCCAGCAGCACCTCAAGTCGCTGCGTGCCACTCACATCCCCGGCAAGCTCAACGTCGTAGCGGACGCGCTATCACAACAACGCCTGCCCGGCGGGGAGTGGAGGCTTCACCCCCAGTCGGTCCAGCTGATTTGGGAACGGTTTGGCAAGGCCCAGATAGAGCTGTTTGCCTCCCAGGAAACCTCCCACTGCCCGCTCTGGTACGCCCTAACAGAGGCTCCCCTCGGGACAGATGCGCTGGCACACAGCTGGCCCTCGGGGCTGCGCAAGTACGCATTTTCCCCAGTGAGCCTTCTTGCACCGGTGCTGTGCAAGGTCAGGGAGGACGAGGAGCAAGTCACGTTAGTGGCCCCCTACTGGCCCACTTGGACTTGGTTCTCGGAACTCAGACTTCTCGCGACAGCTCCTCCCTGGCGAATTCCCCTGAGAAAGGACCTCCTCTCTCAGGGACGGGGCACGCTCTGGCACCCGCGCCCAGACCTCTGGGTCTGGTCCCTGGACGGGATGCGGAAGAGCTAGCCGGCTTACCGGCGACCGTTGTGAATACAATCAAACCAAGCCAGAGCCCCCTCTACCAGGCACCTTTACGCCCTAAAGTGGCGCTTGTTCGCAGATTGGTGTTCTTCCCGAACAGAAGACCCGCAGAGATGCGCGATCAAGTCAGTGCTCCTGTTCCTACAGGTGATCCTGGTTGGTAGTGAACCCTGTCCACTCTCAAGGTGTATGTTGCCGCCATTGCCGCCCACCACGATCCTGTAGACGGCAAGTATTTGGGTAAGCACGACCTGATCCTCAGGTTCCTGAGAGGCGCCCGGAGGTTGAATCCCTCCCGGCCAGGCCTAGTTCCCTCCTGGGATTTCTCGGTAGTCTTGGCAGGACTCCAGAGACCTCCCTTCGAGCCGCTTGAATCAATTGGACTCAGGGCCCTCTCTCTTAAGACGGCCCTGCTGATCGCGCTCACCTCTATCAAGAGGGTCGGGGACCTGCAAGCGTTCTCTGTCAGCGACACTTGCCTGGAGTTTGGTCCGGCAGATACGTCTGTGATCCTAAGACCGCGACCGGGCTATGTGCCCAAGGTTCCTACCACACCCTTCCGAGATCAGGTAGTGAACCTGCAAGCGCTGCCCCGGGAGGAGGCAGACCCAGCCCTTTCGTTGCTATGTCCAGTGCGCGCCCTGCACATTTACCTGGACCGCACACAGAGCACCAGACGCTCTGAGCAGCTCTTTGTCTGCTTTGGGGGACGGCAGAAAGGGAATGCCGTCTCCAAACAGAGGCTCGCCCACTGGGTTGTCGACACCATCACACTGGCTTATCACACCCAGGCCGTGCCCCTACCCTTGCGGGTCTGAGCTCACTCAACAAGGGGTGTTGCGTCCTCGTGGGCACTGGCCAAGGGCACCTCCCTAGCAGACATCTGTAGAGCCATGGGTTGGGCAACACCCAACACCTTCGCGAGGTTTTACAACCTCCGCGTTGAGTCGGTTGCGTCTCGTGTTTTGTCAGGTCCGAGCCCGTAAAACTCGGTAACACGTAGACCGACCGGCCGGGTGGATCGCTTGCGCCCAGCGCCCTTTTCCTGACGTCAAGGTAAAGTAGTGCACCTTCTTCCCAGGGCGCCCCACTCCGGGTCCGCGGTTCAGTGGAGGAACTCGCCGACCCAAGCCACTGCGGGTACCCTGATGGCTACCCTGTACTGGTATAGGTGCTCCACATGTAAGGCCTCCTGCTCGGACTCCCCCTGTGTGTAATTCCACGGTTCTGTCTCCTTACGAGCAGACCCCCGTGTCTCCCTTAGGCAGTTACAGCTGCCCCGGTCGCCATGCTGTAGCAACTTCCCCCTTTCGAGGCTGGATCTACCACTGCACCATACTTTCCACACGAGCCGTAAGACGGCAGTGTGACGTGTCTACCACTTTTCCTCCCCAAGAAAAATGGCAGATGTGGTCTCCGCAGGGTCTGGGTAAGACCCCCTTCCCTATATGCGTGTAAGGGCCCCGGCCGTGATTGCTCTATGCGAGAAACATAGAGAGAAAAGAGGCCCAGCCTGGCTGGCCCGTTCCCATGTTGGCAAACATCGCCTTGTTCCCCTCCCAGGGTAACTAGAAGGATTCCGATGTTCTTATGGGGCATTGGGGAAGGGTACGTGCAGCCAGGTACAGACGATGCGCGGCACTGGATGAAATCCCTGCCCGCCTCTGTATCGGCGGTTCACGTACACGGTTCAGGGCATGGCAAGATTGGAATGGGTCCCCTAGTGTCGCTTCTCCGACACAACGTGGAGAGAGCGACAGAAGGGGAACGTTTGGTTATGTATGTAACCTCCGTTCCCCGAGGGAGGGAACGACACGTTGTGTCTTTCCTCCGCCATGTCACTGAACCGAGCCACTGTTGTGGCCGGACCATTCCGGCTCCTCAGAAAAATCCTGACTAAACTTCCGTATTTGCCCCGCTTAAATACCCGTATGCGGGGCGGGGTATGCAAATACTGACTGCCAACTCTCATTGGCCCTTTTCAATAGGTCAGAGGTGAATATCGGCGCTCAAGAGAGACCACTAGTGTCGCTTCTCCAACACAACGTGTCGTTCCCTCCCTCGGGGAACGGAGGTTACATACGTAACCAAACGTTAACACTGTTGAGTTTTTGTTTGTAACTCAAGAGTCACATAATGTGAAACTGTTTTTGTAAGGATGCCAGGCTTATCGTATATTGTAGTTATTAATTTGATTTTTTAGTTCATGCGTTCATGAAGTTCCAAATAAAAATAATGCAATTTGTAAAGTATTTAATTCACTCAATTATCCAAAAAGAGGGATTGGTATTTAAAACATTCCAGGAAAAATAACTATAGTGATATATGCTGTTACCCTGACCTAAAATTGACCTAAAATTGACCTAAAATTACTGCGATACCTTGATGAAAGATTTTGTTCATACCGCCCACTCATATGTATCTGTCCTAAAATGACTGTTACATTCAAGCCTTTTCAAATAAAGACTGAATTAATTCATACCCTTAATCTGTTGGGTTTAATCTTATAAATCAAAACAAAATGCTCAGGATCACATTCTCACATCCATACTTTTTGTTAGCGGTTTATTACATTATTGATTTCAGTTCACTTTAGGTGCATCATCCCAGCAAAACGTACCACAAATAACTGACAGCTGTGACATGACTCAGCACTCTTGAAATGATTAAATGTCACTGACAGACTGATCTCCTCCCTGTCTTTTATTTCAGGGCCTGTATCAATCAACACTTGATGAATAACAAGGACTGCTTCTTCTGCAAGGCCACTATCACTGGAGTGGATGATTACACCAAACCGACCTCCTCTTAGCATGCTCTTCACTCACACCAAGTGTTAAAAAACTTTGGGTACTGAAAATCAACATGACATACACTTTCCCCAAAGACACACAAAAAATATACAAAAGCTGACTGGAATCATTGTTTCCACCACAACTTGATCCACTCTGACCTCCAAACCCTTGTAAAATCACTTCTGTGTACTTCCACGTTCAACCTGTTTGTTTGTTCTGCCAAGTTAACCCCTCTGTATTGGTATATCATCACATTTTGTCCTCTGGTGAATGGAACGAGGCTTGAGGGCAACAATCTTTCCCAGGTGTCTTTGTGGTGAATGGAAGAGATGGTGAGTTGCCGGCTCGTGGCCATTGTGACAGAACAGCAGTAAAGCTGAAACTGGAAGATCCCCTGACAGTGATGGAGTAGAAGACTGATAGGATACAGCAAAGAGGAAATGACAAATCCTCCTTCAGATGGACAATGTTCCATCCTACTCAGTCCATTGTTCCAATGCCTTCTCTTCCTTCTAGCCCTTTTCCTACTTCATCTTTCTCTTCACTTGACTTCTTTTTCTCCCCTTAATTTACTCTCCCCTTTTCCCCTTCCTTCTTCCTTTTCTCTCCCTCCATTTGATCTCTTCTTTTCCCTCCGGTTGTCCTCCTCCCTTTCCCTCTTCCTTTTCTCTTCCTTTTCCCCCTCCTCCTGCCTTTTCCCTTTACATCTTACTATTTCCTTTTCCTTTTCCTGTCTTGTCTCTTCTTCCACTTTATCTTCCTTTATTATTTTCTTTCTTCCCTACTTCCTCTTATGTTTTCCTCTTATCTTTCTCATCCCTTCCCCTTCCTCCACCCCCTTCCTGTCCCCCTTCTTGTTCTCTTTTCACTCTCCTTTTCCCCTGCTCCATTTCCCTCTTGCTTGTGTCTCTTCCTTTTCTCTTCCTTTCCCCTTCCTCTTTCCATCCCTATTTCTTCTTATCTTTCTCTTCCCTTTCCTATGGTCTCTTTCTCTTCTTTTCTTTTTCCCTTTCCCCCTTCCTACCCTATTTCCTCTTTTCCTCTACTCTTTCTCTTTCCTTTCCCCTTCCTCTCCCCTTTCTTGTTCTCTTTTCACTCATCTTTCCCTCTTCCCTTTCTATCATCCTCTTCTCTTCCTTTCCCCCTCATCCTCCCTGCCTGTTTCTTCTCCCACCTCTTTATCCACTTGCTTTTCTCTTCCCCTTCCTTTCCTGTTCTCTTTATTTTCACCTTCCCATTCCAATTACTCTCTTCTTGTTCTCTTCTACCCCTTTTCCTCTTGTCTTTTCTCTTAATTTTCCCCTTCCTCCTTCCTTTTCTGTTTCCACTTATTTATTTATCTTTCTCTTTTTCTCCTGCCTCTATCACTTCTTGTTTTCTTCCCTTTTCATCCTCCCTTTTCCTCTTCCTATTCACTTCCTTTGCCCTTCCGACTCTTTTTCTCTTTTTCTCCATCCTCTTCTTTCTTTTTCTATTTCCTCTTCCCTTCTTTTCCTCCTTGCTTTTTCTCTTCTCTTCCCTTTTCTTTTTTTCCTTTTCCCCTTAGCTCTTCTCTTCCTCTTCCTATTTCCTCCTTTGTCTCAGTTTGCAAACTCTGGTTAATATCATATCAGGAAGGCAGATACAAACTTGGTACTAGCAAAACAGTTTCTTCTGCATCTCTATATGCATTTGGTAATGTTTTTTTTATACTCAATACTAACAGCCATATTTGAAATGACATTATGTAGTAAAACACCAAGCAGAACCTTCAGTCAGTATCAAAGGTCAGAAAACACATATAAAGTACATAAAGTTGTTACAATAGTCGAACAATATTTGTATTTATAGATTTATAAAGTATCATACTGGAAAATAAGTATTTCATGTATGGTTTCGAAATTAGACAGTTTCCATTAAGACAAATGTTATTTTATTTTTGTGAGACAGAAGTAAATGTTCATGTTTGAGAGAAATGCTTTAATGCTATGCCAACACTTTACGTCTTCAATTCACGTCAACCCACTAGCGAGCATAAAATTGACCCTACATCCTGTTCAGTCTTCTCCCCACAACATTTTTACCCTACCAGAACTTTTACCTGTGTAGTAAGTCTTTATACTAATATGGTCATTTGGGGCTTTTCCACTGCACGGTACAACTCCACTCAACTCGTTTTCTTGCTTGATTTTTGGGGGTTTTCCACTGTGGATAGTACCTGGTACCTGATACTTTTTTTAATACCACCTCGGTCGAGGTTCCAAGCGAGCCAAGCGATACTAAATGTGATGTAAAAATCCTGCAGATCACTGATTGGTCAGGGAGAATCTTCACTATCAGCGTCACTGGATTTCCGACACACGACATCAACCCGCTAGTTTTAAAGTTAGCAACAGCGATAACAGTATCATTTGTTCTCGCGACTTTCGAATTGTGAAAAAAGAAATGGCTGCGCACAAACCACGTCATGGTCAATAAACTACGTGACAACGGTCCTCTCGTTAGCGATGAGTGAAACGAAAAAGTATTTCAGGAAGTGTCTCAGCTGTTGGACTCACATGGCTACCACCGGAACTACCAACAGTGTAGGGAAAAGTTAAATAAACTTAAAAGTGACTACAGAACCATCAAGGAAATGTGGAAGTGGTTCGACCAAATGGATGCTATCTAAACTGGCGAGTGCCCTGGACTGGCATTGATCCACGATGGAGGATGGTATTTTTTGTTATGTTAACTCTATACTCTGCTTGAAAGCTTCACTTTATTTTGTTGACCAGCTACTGGAAGCTTGCTTCTAAAACAACCAGGCCAATTTAACTGTTACCATGCAACAACTGCTTTATGCAGCACAATGAGATAGGAGCTAACAGCTAGCAGTTGTGTTATTGTTTTGGTCAGTTTGTGTCATGTTAAAGATGATGTCACGGCAGTAGAGGTGGCGCAACTATGACGATCAGCCTATAATCCCACCCACGTTAAGGTGGCACTGAACTGCAGTGGAAATGCAAGCTCCAAAAAGTAAAGCGAGTAGTGTTGAGGCGAGTCGAACCGTAACGTGCAGTGGAAAAATGCCAATGGTGGATGTTCTCAAACAAAATTCAGCCTACTTGATTCCCAGAATTTTCTTTCAGTCGTTTACATTAGGAGTGCCTAGTCTGCTGTACTTGTAAGGAAACACCAACAGACATTTAGATTTAAGTGCTTTACTCTTGTGTGCATGGTGTTAGCTTACCCAGATTCCTTTACTAATGGATTATGTTGCAACATTGACTCCATTGCCTTGCCACAGTTCCCTTTAATGGATATTCAGCCATTGGCAAAGTGTGGTTGTTTGATCCAGTATAAAACCACAAATAATTAGAGAGGAGGACAGATGGCTACATACAAATTGAGACAAAATTGTAGGTTGAATTCAGCATGGCTTTGATTGTCAAAATACAAGACAGAATTGCCCAAACAGTTTGCTTTTGCTTTTTGTAAAATAACCAAAGTTATCAATGGCTTCTTATTTAATAATGCACACAGACTGTTTATTTCATACAGCTACCGATATTGCTGAGACATATAAACCACTGCAGTTCTAAACACTGAATTAAACTGACATTAAGTATGACTTATTAAAACCAACTTCATTTGGACTGTTAAAGCATTTCCCCGTATAGTTCTTTACTTTTAAGTGTGTGTGTGTGTTGAAGATGTGTGTGTTTGCGGTGAGTGTGTGCTGACAAATTTAATTTAACAAAGGCTTTCCATTCTCAGGCACCTGCTTTTGTTGTCAAAGGGAATTTTAGATTAAATTTAGCTTCTTTTACTTTTGTGAGAGTGTACATGTATTCATGAAATATTAGCATTACATTTTATAAAAAAAACAATGTCCCTAAAAGTCTGTCTAGCGTGGTTAATCAGTTGACACTGTCCATAAATAGGGTACATATTGGTGTTTACGTTGTTGTTGTTTTTTTTGTTTGGTTTTTATGGTTGTTTTTTAAGCAATAAATGCACCCTCATTAATTAAAATAAATTAGAATTTTTTTTTTTTTTGTAAGTATTAACTTAAGGATCAAAGATTTATTACTAAGCCATGTTGCAAATTTTGCCAGGCAACACTGTTACTGCAGGATTTTTTATTAATTAATTAATTTATCCCATTGCATATAAATGGGACATCCCAGAAGTAGCATCAATTGGCAAAATAAGGAAATTATCGTATTCCATTTTCTCAATTCTATCAAATGTTGTACTGTTGTTTTGTTTTTCCCCTTTTCTCCCCAATTTGGAATGCCCAATTCCCAATGAGCTCTTAGTCCTCGTGGTGGCGTAGTGACTCGCCTCAATCCGGGTGGTGAGGACGAATCTCAGTTGCCTCTGGAAATAATAAATAAAATAAATAAATAATAACAAATATTTCTTCTTTAATTTAGAGGAAATACAAGATTATTGATAACTACAAACCAACAATTGGCACTAAAGAAGCTAATCCCTAATCCCGAGCGATAGATTCATTTAGTCTAAAGCTCCTCCAACAATCTTTCCCATTCAGTCATATTTTTCATATGACTTTTAATCAAGGAATCCATTATTAATACAATTTTAAAGTTTATTTAATTGTTATTAATCAAAAATAATGAAATCACACAAATCCGTTTAATCTGTATTTAAATATCCTAAAAAAAGGAAAAAACAGAGTTAAAGGTTTTGCAATCCTTATATTTATAAAAATGTAATATGAAAGAAAACCAAGCAAATAACATTTAGAAACTATTTAATTTTTTTTGTATTTTTTTTTAAGGTAAAGAACCTAATTTAATGTATATATTATTGAAAAGGAACTAAAGGTTTTATACATTTTTATAAGAGTTGTATAGGCTCTATTTTCTTCTGTGCTAGGCGCAGTGGTACGCACAATGACAGTGTGCTATTTATTATCCAGTTTTCTTGATGGTGCTAATTCTAAGCACAATTTTCATGCGTGTTTGCGCTAAGAAGTATGAGAACCGCATCTAATCTCGGTGCAAAATCTAAATTTAGGTTCTACATCTGCAATTTGGGGATTCCACCAGCAAATGTGATCAAAGAGCTATCGATCACTTTTAATACTAGCCATGATTTTTGTGCGAGTAGATCACTATGATTAATAATAATTTGTTTATTTTGTATAGCACCTTTCAAAAGCTCATGGATGCTGTACACGAATTAAACATAAAACATTAAACAGAGAAACATATGACTAATATACATTACAAAACAATGAACAGTGTGAGAAAAGAAAAGCATATTTCAAGCAGGTGAAACCCGAGAGAGCAGGACGAAAGCCAACAGTTCCACATAGCCCATTTACACCTCCATGTGACTTATGAATGGGCTGTCTTCATGCTTGGCAAGAAATAGGACACAGATGGTGCCTTATACCAGAGAAGAACCTCAGAATTAATTAGCATTTGACCCAGCCCATTAGCGCTTTGTATGCACAATTTCGCCAAGCCCACTTGTGCATAGACTTGTGCATAGAAAAATGTACATACTTCACACCATACCCACTGACTTTGCACACATAATATATAACATTGCGCTGCGTTTAAGGCATTTATCTCTTAAAATAGGGTCCTAAAACCTTGTTTTGTAACCCTTTTCGTGGAAAGTGTCTTTGCAAGGTCCTTCAGAGTTTTGTTGGATTGAACGGCAAGACAGTTTTAGTACTTGCTTTCTATAGTTGATCTATTTCTATATACTGTACTGTATGTTCATGCCAAACATGCACTAAATGATAAAGTACCAAAAATTCAGGTACTGGAATGACCATGTTCCTTCATGACTTCTCCACAAAGTACTATGGCATCTACCTTGTCAATTCACAATAGCCGTAGACAGTGGCCAAGCATTGCTGCCGTCTATTCCATTGCATGTTTTGCCAGAGCAATGCTGTGATTAAGAAATAGTGTTTGTATCCTGAGGACGCAGCACACTCTTTGAACTCACCTTTCTTCCCGGCCCATCTCCCAGCATCATTCGCTCTAATTCCCTCTGCCTGGCAACAGGTTGGGGCAACATTGTATGTTAAGAAAATGTCTGTGCCTAGCTGTTTTGAAATGGTGATGTAGGATATCTCCCAGAGGTTGTGTCTCATGTACCTTGAGCTCACTGAGCAGTGTTAGTTAATGTTTATGCTTCGAAAGAGTCTTTGGTTATAGTCTGTATGTAGTAATGAGGAATCGATTGTAAAACACTGGCCATTATCTTGGCTCTGCTGGAGCGCATCGCCTTTGCTCCAGCGTCTTGAATTAACGTTGATTTAACTTCTTACTTTCTTAATCCTTGTAATAAGCTTTGTAAAAGATAAGCCAATACGCCAAATTACCTCCATTATAGGTGTGGAAAGAGTGTCAATCTGTTTTCTTTTTAGCACTCACAACACTGTCTCCCATTAATCTGATATTTGAGATCGTAGACTTTTCCACCTGCAATTAAAGATAGCAGAGAACAGTGTGGGGTTTCGAAAAATACCCCCCCCCCCCCACACACACACACACCATCAACCCACGCATCTTATCACGTGGCTTGTTGAGCGTGTTGGCACGGACACATAGCACGAGTGGAGGTTTCACGCAATCCACCGCGGCATCCACGCCATACTCACCACGTGCCCCACCAAGAACGAACCACATTATAGCGACCACAAGGAGGTTACCCCATGTGACTCTACCCTCCCTAGCAACCGGGCCAATTTGGTTGCTTAGAAGACCTGGCTGGAGTCACTCAGCATGCCCTGGGATTCGAACTAGCCCCAGGGGTGGTAGCCAGCATCTTTTACCACTGAGCTACCCACAATGATCTGTCATTTAATCCTGTTCAAAATGCAGTTACTTACTAGTTGAATATCTAAATACACATATTAGCAATGTACTTCTTACAAGTAAAAGTTATATTTTTTAAATCAGTATTTACATTGTAACTAGTACAACTGTCTATGTGTGCTATCAACAATTGACCTACAACTCATATAAAAGCTGAATTTTATATCTGTAATTTACATGTTCGCTAATGGCAATGTTCATTTCAGATATCTGGAAATGAATTTCAGATATTAAATTGAAGACTGATTAAAAATATTATAAAAGTCTTTTTTTCAACTAGTTACAATCACATAAAATATACCTGAAATGCACATTGCAACTAGTGTAAAACAAATGACAGACATGAAATATTAGCATTTTCCTCTTATAGTGGTTATTCAATTGTTGATATCAGGAATGGACATTTGTACTATTAACAGAAGTTGTAATTACTGATATCAAAAATGATTGTTTACTAGTATTACATTCCTAAAATGTGAAATTGGAATTTTAAATGCAAAGAAACTAATTTGACTTATTACACGGATCTCTGGAATACTCTGTTCTGATTGGTCAATGGCGCCATCTAGCGGTCAGATATTGCTCTGTAACAACTGCACATCTGGGGATTTGGTTCTGTGAGCCATCTCTCCTGCTTCTCAGATCAATTTGCGATCTCTACAAGTAACTTAAATCAATTTGTCATGTGCACTTATTTATTTATTTGACAAGTAGTCTTGTAATAGGCTGAATAATGAGGAGTAAACACCAACAGAACTCCGACGCAGACCAGAGGTTTATTTCAGCTGTTCAGCGATTTCTTTCTTAACAAATTACATAATTTCAATGCAATATTTTATGTCCATGTATTTATTATTTTGGTTAGTATCTGTGTAATAAGCGGTATAATGTACAGTCAGTTAGTTGTTATCGCAAAATAAAACCCTTCAGGGTGATACAAGTGTCTTTGTTTCGCTTCAGGGTCCTGATCACCCTGTTGGGGTTCATTGTGCAATAACAACTGGCTGACTACATTATCCCTGACATATCTTTAATTGTGTTTGTGATGGGTTACAAAGGAGCATCTTCCCCAACCTATCCCCTGCACATTTTTATCACTTCACCACGCAGTTCTCTTGCTCTTCATTGATCTACTGCCTAGAAACTGAGCCCCAGAAGGCAGGGTGCTGGGGTTTATAGATTGCCTGCAGAAATAGCCTCACCTGAGATGAGGAGGACAAGACAAAGTGTGGAGATAGTGAGACAACGAGAGAATGTTCTCTCTCCAGGCAAGCCAATGATAGTACCCTGTGTGTATTTATAGATGAGCAAGAGCAAACCTGCATCTGAATCAATGCACTTATGACACGACCCCACTGTGGAACCAGAGACCTGGCTGAGAATATGGGCCCCGGGGACCCAGAACAGGGAGAAACATTCAGGTCTTTGGGGAAAAAGTCAAGGTGAATGGCAGAAACCAGTTTTTTTTTTTCTTCTCCGGTTACATACAGTACCATTTGTTTTTGAACTGTATATTGTGCATTTTTCCGCTAAAAATAAATATAATATTAAAGGAATATTCCGGGTTCTATACTAAAGTTTTATACTAAACTATATTCTTATCTCACTGAACATTATAAAGCATGGGATACAGGAACAAAAAGACTCAATATTCCAATATTTTCATTCCATTTTCAAACTGTTTGTTTGCATTGATGTTAACAAGGACTAGTCTATTGCAAGTTGAAATGGATAAGGGCTCCCTCTTGAGGTAAAAGTAGTAACAGCATTACTGACCTGAAGCTTTCTGCACAGATTGATAATACTGCAGTCAAACTGTCATTTAGAGGTTCTGCAGAGCAGTTGATTTCCTGTTCACCCTCTTGATGGAGATATTGTACATTTCTGTTTCACTTTATACAGGGGTGTCCAAGAGTGGGGTCCATGGGGGTACTGCAGGGGGTTAAAATCAAGTCAGTTGAAGTCAAGTGTATGACTCCGTACATTAATAATGATTATTTGGGTTTGGACTGCAAGCATTATATATTACACATGAATATTTTTTGATAAAACTATTTTATATATTAAATTATTTTATGTTAAATGTAACATAAAATAGTATTTTTAACGTATTGAATTAAATCAATATTATTTAATTGCATAAAAATACAGATTATTTCCAATATCTCGCAAAATATATTTGTTATGCATGAACTGAAAAGTTCAAGATCACATTTGTGAGGGCTGAGATGAGTTAGAGCGCCATCTACATTTCAGATCGGCATGTTGTGGTGGAAGGTGATAAATATTTTTTCTAGTACTTGTTGCCATCTAGTGGAATGAAATAAGACTTTTTGCAAGGAGAAAGAGTGAACAGAAACATAATTATATGCTTGCAAATTTAGTAAAAAAACCTTTCTTTTAATCATTGTAACTTAAAAAATATAATTATTATTTAAATTAATATTATTATTATCCGCTTCAACTCTTTCACGTAAATTTGAAAGCGCACCATTCACACATACTGTGAACTAATAAAAAAAAATAAAAAATTATCTAATATTTCAGAATACCTCCTACATTTAAAGGGGGAAAAAAAACAATCATTGTTTACGAATAATAACTTAAAGACCACTTTTTATATATATACACACACACACACACACACACACACACACACACACACACAGACACAGTAGAAATAATATTTCCATTAAAAAAAAAATATTATTTAAAAAAGATGAAAAATATAGGTAGGTTACTCTATTCCAGCCCATTTTGAAGGGGTGACCTGCATATTTTAATGCTCCAATGGAGTTTATAAGTATAAAAAATATATAAAAAATGTTACCGATATGATTATGTAAGGTATTTCTGTGATGAAGTGCATTTTCTTATGGTTTTATAGGATTTCTCTCAATATGAGCAACATTTGTTGTTTTAGTAATGTAAGTGACAGCATTTACCACAGCAAGTATAGAAAGAGGCATGCAAAGGGTCACACAACAACATACTAATGTAAATGCAAGAATCAGTTTTCCTGGCTGTTAATCTATTCATTGATTTAATATGTCAGGTTAACTGACGTGAGTGTCACATGGACAACTTTGGTGGCTTTTACATTATGCTCAGTGATTTACAACAAGAAATCACGAGGCGTGAGTCACTGGAGCGTTGCTGTGACCTGTAGATTGTCAACGCAGAAACGGATGAAGGTGAGTTGGACAAGATGATCAATTCAGATTGTGATGAATTACTTATTTTTGGAATAAAATGGCAGTAATGCCTTTCTATGGCTTATTTAATAGCTGGTATTTTATTTCCTAAACTCACAATTAAATGATATTTTCACTCATATTTGGAACTTGATTTTATATGACTCACAATAACAATATTCTGTTCAAAAATTATATTTAATTACATTTTCTTGACATATCACTTGTCTTATATTTCATCTCAAGCATACTCTTCACTGACACTTTTGACTCCTAGGTAAACAAGTAAACAAACTTTAAATACAATTATTTGTGACACGAATAACTGTTAGTTGTGACAGAAATGACTCCACAGAGAACTGAAAGTCATAATTTGCGTAAAAATGTGTATAAATATATTTTACACACAATAAATGTTTAATTACACCAATTTTTACTATCAATATTTTAATGATCTATTTTATATAAAAAAATCTGGGTCTGGGACAAGAAAAAAAGGCAAAACATCTACATAAAAGCCTACATTTAAAAAGTAGCAACAATAAATGAAGGCATGGTATAAAGTTTGCAAGACAAATATAACAATAGTGAAAAATAAATTTGTAATAAAATTCAAACCCTTGGATATAAAAGTGCATGTATGTATAGTAATTAATGTTTGTTTTTTCATGATTAAATATGATGATGGCTCTTTAAAAGAAATGTTGATAAATGGTTTGTCATTGCTGTTTTTGCTCCCAGATTACACTGATTAGTTGCTGTCGCACTGATCCCTTTTTCAGGGGACAAGCTGATCGACAAAACAGCTGTCATGTGTGTCATTTTATATTATCCTTTATCAAAATTTGCTATATATGCATGTGGACATTGACCTAATATTTTCTGTAATAAATTGTAAAAGATAGTCTTAAAGAGGCAGTATCTTTTCACCTTTAACCTCTCAACTGGCAGATCCACCTGAGGGACGGAGTGGACACTATAAAGGGTTAACCATGGTTAGTATCAATGTATCACAGCATGTGGAGGCTCATGCTACTCTCCGCGATCCATGCACAACTTACCACACCTCCCATTGAGAGCGAGAACCACTAATTGCGACCACAAGGAGGTTACCCCATGTGACTCTACCCTCCTTAGCAACCGGGCCAATTTGGTTACTTAGGAGAGTCACTCAGCACACCCTGGATTTGAACTCGAGACTCCAGGGGTGATAGTCAATGTCAATACTCGCTGAGCTACCCATGCCCCCCACCACCAAGTTTTGATCAAGCTATGTTGACTAAAAATGATTGCTGGTTCTTTTCATTTCAGATCTGAATCTCCACACATCACACTGTTTCTTCAGATTCCTCTTCAAAATCGAGCTCTTGGTCTACATCTCAGGTAACAGAGACCGAAGTCAGACACACAGCAGTCATTCCAGGTCTTGCTCCCCCATCCGATCTTCATCAGAGAGGTATTGGGATGTGAATGAGATGGACAGTTCCCTCTATATGGGAATCACAGTCCTAGTGTGAAACTCCCACCTCTTCCCAGATGTATTGAGAGTGTGAATACTCAAGCTAGTACAGAAAGCTCCCCCACTTAGATGATGAACCATTCGAGATCTGTATTGGATAGAGAACTAGTTCACATGTCACCTGATTTCATTTCACAGCGGTATGGCAGACTGTATCCTCCAGGATAGGGGCCTAATGCACAGGCTGTCTGGATTGATTCTGGAGAGGGTCAAAAATGTCTCTTTCTCCACTGTGCCAACTGCACCTTTTCAATCCGAGTGGGAATTCTGCAGGCAGGAGTGCATATGTAAGGATGAGTGAGTAGTTTGATGAGTATTTTTTTTATTATTATTTATTTATCGTAGTGGAAATAGGTCAGTTGTCTTTTATCCTGTGGCACAAAATGATGGAGGGAACTTTTCACCCATTCTTTGAACAAAGATTTCTGAGGGATTCATTCGGCTAAATGGGGCTGATTCAAGAAACTTGAAGCTTTCGGAAGCAACATTTCAATTTCCTGTTTGATTATGTTGGCAATTACACAGCAGCTTCACATACATTCAGCTTTGGTGCAAAACAGCTGTTACTCTTCATATGTCTAGTTGGTGATGTATGCTGTACCACCAATCACATATACATGTACAGTGAGTGAGCGATTGTGAATGCAGCATCAGGTATCATTGAATGTGTTGTTTAATGGTTTGTTTATGTGTAATGGAATTCTTTTTTCCACTCACTCCTAATACAATATTAAATATGGCAATGATTTGCAAAGTGCTTATGTGGCAGCGGGGGCGTGGTCAAGCGCCCGTCCGGGAGAGAAAAGCGGTAAGGGCGCTCACACCTGAGATAAATTATGTCTAACACCTGTCTCTAATTTCAGTAGAGCGAGGAGAGCGGATAAAGAGCCAGCAGCCACAGAGCAGAGAGAGACGGACAACGAACTCAGCGTTCGAGTACAAAGAAGTTGTAAAGAAATTGTGAATACTGTTGGCACAAAAAGGGGAATTAAAAGGCTTACCGTGTCTTGAAGTCTTGCTTCCTGTCGTCCTTGCGTAGACAGCGTTACACTGGTGCCGAAACCCGGGAACATTATTAGGAACACCTGTCTTCCAAAGGATGGAACAGAATCGCCCCGTAGAGTCCTCCCAGCTGGCGGAAGTCCTCCAGTCCCTCGCTACACTCCATCAGAGCCACCAACAATCCCTGCTTGAGCTCCGGCAAGACCAGGATCGTCGCTTCTTCGAAATCATGCGGGCTCAAGCAGAGGACCGGCACGCCATCCGGAGCCTCCTCAGCCAGGAGGCCGCTCCAGCCGCAGCCGCGACCCCGGACACCCACGCCACATTGCCCCCACCAGCGTTACAGAAGATGGGGCCGGCAGATGACCCAGAAGCGTTCATCGACCTGTTCGAACGAACGGCGGAAATTTGGGGGTGGCCCCAAGACCAGTGGGCAGCCCGTCTAGTCCCTCTCCTGTCCGGGAAGCACAACTCGCGGCGCAACAGCTGCCGGCAACAAGCCTCCTGGCTTACCCCGATCTGAGGAAAGCCATCTTGCAACGGGTTGGTCGGAGCCCGGAAGAAAGTCGCCAGCTCTTCCGGGCCTTGAAGCTCGACAAATCCGACCGCCCGTTTGCGTTCAGCCCAGCGGCTCGCGTGATGCCTGTCGGAGGTGGCTGCTCGCTGGGACCGCGACGCCGAGGAGCTAGTCGACCAGGTGGTACTGGAGCAGTTTGTCCAGCGTTTGCCCCGAAGACGGCGGAGTGGGTCCAGTGCCACCGCCCGGCGTCGCTGGAGGAAGCCGTCCGACTCGCGGAGGACCACATGGCGGCGATTCCCAGGGCGGATGAGCCCTCTCTCTCTGTCTCCCCTTCCCCTGTGTCTTCCCCTGTTTTTTTCCCTCCCCTCTTCCCTCTCGCTCTGCTCTCTCCCCAGGGTCCGTTCCCGAGGAGCGTTTGTGAGACCAGCTTCCCGGCCTTGGGAACACCCGCCTAGCCCTTCCCCGTCCTTCAGCCGCTCTCCTCCTCAGGTGGGGGCACCCGCCAGCGCGGGTGCGGCCGCGGCGCCTGGGCCGGTCTGCTGGAGGTGCGGAGACCGGACCACTTCCGGGATCAGTGTCCGCTGATGGAAATAGGGGCAGTGGTGCGGGTCTCCGATGTTCAGCAGGCTGCCCCCGATCGGGCTGGAGCGTACCGGATTCCGGTAAGAATCCAGGGGGGTACATACCAAGCTTTGTTGGATACCGGCTGTAACCAGACCACCATCCACCAACGCTTGGTTCAACCCGGGCTCTGGGCTCAGCTAAACTGGTGAGGGTGAGGTGTGTGCATGGGGATATTCACAAGTATCCCGTGGTGACTCTGGCGATCAAATTCGGGGAGAAAGACATAGTGTGGAGGCAGCGGTTAGTTCCCGCCTCACCCATCCGCTAATCTTGGGTACTGATTGGCCGAATTTTAGAAAATTATTGGAGGGGTTTGTGCGGATGGGTCCTGCATGGAAGTAAAGGGATGTGTGATGTGCGATGCTTTGGCGGGGAGGCGGAGCCGGGGCCGTCCTCGGCTGCTCCGAATGACGTGGGAAGGGGCGAGGTTGTCGCTCCTCCTCTCCGGGAATTCCCGGAGGGGACTTCCCTTGGAGCAGTCACGAGATGAAACCCTTAAGCACGCTTTTGACCAAGTGAGAGTAATCGATGGTCAACAACTCCGGCCGGGTGTCGCCGTTTCATATCCGTATTTTTCGCTTATTAAAGATCGCTTATACAGGGTGACGCAGGACGCCCAAACAAAGGAGGAAGTAACGCAATTATTGATTCCACGGAGCCGCCGGAAATGGTTTTCCAGGCGGCTCACTATAATCCCATGGCCGGTCACCTAGGGGAACGGAAAACACTTCTCCGTCTAATAGCCCGTTTCTATTGGCCGGGCATTGGCGGTGACGTCCGCAGGTGGTGTGCGGCGTGCCGTGAATGTCAGCTGGTAAACCCACCGGCCACCCCAAAAGCGCCATTGCGCCCTCTACCGTTAATCGAGGTCCCCTTCGAAAGAATTGGGATGGACCTCGTCGGGCCATTAGAACGGTCAGCACGCGGACATCGCTTCGTGTTAGTCCTAGTGGATTACGCGACACGATATCCAGAAGCAGTGCCTCTGAGCAACATCTCCGCACGTAGTGTTGCAGGGGTACTCTTCAAGATAATCTCCCGGGTGGGGATTCCGAAAGAAATCCTCACCGATCAAGGCACGACTTTTATGTCACGAACACTTCGCGAACTTTACGAGCTCTTGGGCGTCAAATCGATTCGCACTAGCGTTTACCATCCTCAGACAGATGGCCTAGTGGAACGATTTAATAAAACGCTCAAGAACATGATTCAGTAAATTGCGTACACGATGACGCTAGAAATTGGGATAAGTGGCTAGACCCCCTGTTGTTTGCAGTACGAGAGGTCCCGCAAGCCTCCACCGGGTTCTCCCCGTTTGAGCTGCTGTACGGGCGACGCCCCGCGGTGTCCTTGACGTCATCCGCGGCGTGGGAGGAGGGACCTTCTAATAGTAAAAATGAAATTCAGTTCGTTCTCGATCTTAGAGCAAAACTCCACACACTGGGGCGACTAACACAGGAGAATTTGCTCCAAGCTCAAGAACGCCAACGCCGGCTGTATAACAGGGGTGCTCGGCTAAGGAATTTGCACCGGAGACAAGGTACTCGTATTACTCCCAACATCGAGCTCTAAATTACTCGCCAAGTGGCAAGGACCCTTTGAGGTCACACGACGAGTGGGGATCTCGATTATGAGGTTAAACGTACCGATAGAGGGGCGTGCGTCAAATTTATCACCTCAACCTCCTGAAATTATGGAGGGAGGAGGCGGCCTCTGTGACGTTGGCCACGGTAGTTCCGAGAGGGCGGAGCTCGGACCGGAGATAAACAAAAACTACGATCCCAACACTCCGGTTACTTGTGGGGACCAACTCTCACCGCGGCAGCTCACAGAGGTTTCTGAGTTACAAAAGGAATTTGCGGACGTGTTTTCCCTCTACCGGGCCGTACAAACCTCATACAGCACCACATCGAGACCGAGCCGGGCGCGGTGGTGCGTTGCCGCCCCTATCGCTTACCCGAACATAAAAAGAAAATCGTACGGGAAGAATTAGATGCAATGCTTGATATGGGCGTAATAGAGGAATCCCACAGTGATTGGTCCAGCCCGGTTGTTCTTGTTCCCAAGAGTGATGGGTCTGTTCGATTTTGTGTGGATTACAGAAAAGTCAACGCGGTGTCTAAATTTGACACGTACCCAATGCCCCGTGTTGATGAACTGCTCGATCGGTTAGGTACTGCTCGATTTTATTCGACCTTGGATTTAACAAAGGGTTATTGGCAGATCCCCTTGACACCAATGTCCCGTGAGAAAACCGTTTGGATTACACCAATTTGTGACGCTTCCTTTCGGTTTGTTTGGGGCACCAGCCACGTTTCAGCGACTCATGGATCGGATCCTCAGGCCGCACACCGCGTACGCCGCTGCCTATTTAGACGACATTATCATTTATAGCAATGATTGGCAGCGGCACATGCAACATCTGAGGGCCGTCCTGAGATCGCTGTGGCGGGCGGGGCTCACAGTGAACCCCAAGAAGTGCGCGGTTGGGCGTGTGGAGGTACGGTATCTGGGGTTCCACTTGGGTCATGGCCAGGTGCGTCCCCAAATTGATAAGACCGCGGCGATTGCGACTTGCCCTAGACCTAAGACCAAAAAGGGGGTGAGGCAGTTCCTGGGGCTGGCTGGCTATTACAGAAGATTTGTACCCAATTATTCGGACGTCACCAGCCCGCTGACTGACCTCACTAAAAAGGGGCTCCAGATCCGGTCCAATGGTCAGAGCAGTGCCAACAGGCGTTTACGCAGGTTAAAGCTGCACTTTGTGGGGGCCGCTTTTGCATGCACCTGACTTCTCTCTCCCTTTGTATTGCAGACGGACGCTTCAGACAGAGGGCTGGGGGCCGTACTCTCGCAGGTGGTGGAGGGAGAGGAGCCCAGTGCTGTACATTAGCCGGAAGCTCTCCTTAAGGGAGACTAAGTACAGCACCATAGAGAAGGAGTGTCTGGCCATCAAGTGGGCGGTCCTCACCCTCCGATACTACCTGCTGGGGCGGGCCTTCACCCTCTGCTCGGATCATGCCCCACTGCAGTGGCTCCACCGCATGAAAGATACTAACGCCCGGATCACCCGTTGGTATCTGGCCCTCCAGCCTTTTAAGTTCAAGGTGGTCCACAGACCGGGGTGCAGATGGCTGCCGCTGACTTCCTCTCCAGAAATGGGGGAGTGGTAGGCAGGCGGATGACGCCCGGCCTGAGTCGGGCGGTGGGGGTATGTGGCAGCGGGGCGTGGTCAAGCGCCCGTCCGGAGAGAAAGCGGTAAGGCGCTCACACCTGAGCTAAATTATGTCTAACACCTGTCTCTAATTTCAGTAGAGCGAGGAGAGCGGATAAAGAGCCAGCAGCCACAGAGCAGAGAGAGACGGACAACGAACTCAGCGTTCGAGTACAAAGAAGTTGTAAAGAAATTGTGAATACTGTTGGCACAAAAAGGGGAATTAAAAGGCTTACCGTGTCTTGAAGTCTTGCTTCCTGTCGTCCTTGCGTAGACAGCGTTACAGCTAACTATTAGGGTTATTTTACTCTCTATTTTTGATAATTGGCTCCCAATGTCGATTTTCTTTCCAGGAAACTTGATGAGTTTCCCATTACCTATGTCAAAGATTTGGTAGAGTACAGAATTATCAAGAAGGAGAGAATGGGATCAGGTGCTTGGTAATGAACAATTCCCACCACCAAGCTTTAATCAAACTTGTTTGGCATTGATTTACAGCAGTGGATCCAGGTCTTGCTCCCAATCTGATCTCTATTAAAGAGGTATTGGGATGTGAATTAAATGGACAGTTCCCACTCCAAATCCCTCCTAGTCGGATCACGCTCTTACCCTCGCTCACCATACCCCAGTAGAGACCGAAGTCAGACCCACAGCTTGATGAACTGCAAGCTCATCCACAAGTCTATATGGATTATAATACTGTACATTAACGGTAAACCAAAGGCCATGACTTATTCATGTATGCAAAGTTTTTTTATTTTATGAACATATTTACTCCCCTTTACTGTCAAAGAGCTGAAGATAATTCATCACACAGTAAAGTTTCCCATCATTGTAACAGCCTACGAGAAAGAAAATCATAATACGATGATCTTTAAACACTTTATAATTTAAATAATGTCTCATATAATGTTTCATTTTCTTGAAAATTACGGTTAATTTTTATTTAAGACACACTCTCACACACACACACACACACACACACACACACACACACACACACGTAGTGTTTCCATGTTTTACGGGGACTTTCCATAGACATAATGGTTTTTATACTGTACAAACTGTATATTCTATCCCCTAAACCTAACCCTACCCCTAAACCTAACCCTCACAGAAAACTTTCTGCATTTTTACATTTTCAAAAAACATAATTTAGTATGATTTATAAGCTGTTTTCCTCATGGGGACCGACAAAATGTCCCCACAAGGTCAAAAATTTCGGGTTTTACTATCCTTATGGGGACATTTGGTCCCCACAAAGTGATAAATACAGGCTCACACACACACACACACACACACACACACACACACACACACACACACACACATACAGTACAGTATTTACTGTACAATCTTTTAACATAAGGCACTTACATAAGGCAAAGCTAGCATGATGCTGATGTCAATATAATGTAAATTGACTCTTTGTATTAAATCATGAGATGTTTTATGGACTAACCCTGCTTGTAGAATAAAAGGTGAAAGTGAACATCATGTAGTGTCCAGGAGAGGGCAGCAATAAAGTGACCGGAGCTGTCCATGGTGCCGAAGTCAAGTTACATTGCTTCAATTAAGAGAGTAAATCCCCTGTTAAGCTTGCAAATTTCACAATAATAATAATTGTAATAAAACATAATCTATGACTTAACTAGGCTCATTTGTTTAGATGATCATGGCTATATGACACAATTTGTATTCAGTAACAACACACACTCAAAAGGTATAAAGGTAATATAGTTACGTTTATCCTGCACCACCAAAAACATACATATATATATATATATATATATATATATATATATATATACAGAGAGAGAGAGAGAGAGTATATATATATATATTATAAAAGTTATATATATATATATTGTAAAAGTTATTGTTGTAATTGCTGTTAAAGAAAAGTATCACTTCTGCTATGCTGAGTCTTTGAGTGTTAACATTGATTGACCCAAAGCTAAACTTTAAAATGATAACATTTGCAAATATGTCATATTTTTATGATCTTATCTTTTCAATTTCATTTAGTTTAATTTAGCCATGGGACACAAAAGGAGTTTTCAGAGTCCGAGTTGAGGCTTAAAATTTTAAAAATGACAGATGCGCCATAAAATGATTGTAAAAGCAGTCCATATGACAGAGAAGCCATACAATTATTTTTGAAGAACAAACTGAAATTTAAGTTAAAAAAAAGTTTTCAAATGGAATTGTTAGAGTTAAGCAATTCAACAAAAAGTTAGTTATACTGAATTTATTCATATTTATAATTTCTCAGTTGAACCTAATCGATATATAACGGTTTTACATGCAATTTGCTGGGAAATGTTGAGGCTTTTAGAGGTGGTAATGATTTTCCATAAGAATCAGATGAAGAATGATGCTAGGGCTGGGAATAGATTCCAAAAAGAATCGACTCCTCGATTCCAAGTCAATGGGAGTCGAGAATCAACTTGAAACTTTGGAAACCGTTTGATATTTTTGAACTGTGATTATTTCCTCGACCACTGAACTACTACAGATTTGAGAAGCCTAACCGCACTAATACAATTTGCAAAAGGATTAGGCTTATAAAATGACTGCATCTTAACAATCATCAACCTGACTCTGAGTAATTTTTTGTCTGTTAGCATCTGTAAATCTGATCTGTTTGTTCAGCCCTTCACCACATCTGTTTTCCAGACCTGTGGTATTTTACTTTGGATTAAACTAGTAATCAAGTAACATGCCAAATTTGTGTCCATTGATTTTCATCGATTCCAAAACCAAGAATCGGTATCGGAGTCAATTCCCAAATTTCTGGAATGTAACAGCCATAAATGATGCTGTATGTGGTTGTATATAGTATTTTTTGTTTTTTTTTGCTAACAAAGGAACTCTCTGTTACAGTAGTTTTTCAATAATTTTAAGCCTCAAGCAAAATATGGATGACACCTCACAAGTACTGCATTACGAAGAAAGAAAAGGTTGTTCAACGAGTATACCCGGTAAAGCATATTAAAGTTAGTATGGAAGATAACTGCTTTTGTGTGTGTGTTTGTGTGTGTGTGTGTGTGTGTGTGTGTGTGTGTGTGTGTGTGTGTGTGTAGGCATATGTGGTTTATGAGACCAATTTTCAGGTTTACACACCAGCATTACGAGGCCATTCGGTTTATGAGACCAATTTTGATGGTCTCGTAATTCGGGGAATTTAAATTGTTATAATTATTGAATAATAATAATTTAAAGCATTATTAATAGATGTATGATTACTACATTACTAGTTTTATTAATTCACATTGCTATTTGAATGTGATAAACATCCCCACGCTTTTTATGACCTTTACAAATATGGACCTTTTAAACCATGATGTGTATGTGTGAACTTTGAACAGTGCCCCTGTAGGTGGGAATTGGTATTGCAAGGTACACACATTCGCGCCAAATAACACACATTTCCCCGCTAAATCATACACATTTCCCCGCCATATCGTACAATTGGCCGTAAACGTCGGCTGTTTCGAGAAGATTCGCCGCGTTTGGAGAAGTGATTAACATCGGAGCTGCAACAGTTCTTCAGCATCATGGAATTTACCGAAAACTGAAAAGTAAGCCCTTTTATTTAATATTTTATACATTTAATGAAAAATGTGTCTGATAGCCTCAGTGGAGTTTAAATAGCTTTACGACTTATTTAATTGTTCATTACTCAGTTAAGATTACTCGTAACTAATGAAATACTGTCATGAGTGTGCATACAGTGAGTTATCTTCTAACTTCACCTGCTTGTACACGCTTGTTGATTTATCAGTTTATCATAAACGTGTCAACAAGAATACTTTCAGCTGTCGGTGATGGTTATGGAGCAGGAAGGGGCAAACCAACTATTAGTTAAAAAAGCACTCTGTTTAAAGCTCCAAACCATACCCAATTATATGAAACTAGCGATAATATTGTTATTCTGTGTTCTGTGTGTGTTATTTTGGGCCACTGCTAAAGCAATGAGTTATTAATATTATTCTGCATATCTGTGGAGACTGACTTGACATTATATTTTGTACTAGGGGACTAAATCCTCTCAGAGATACAGAACAGCACGTGAAGTTGGACAAAGATTAAGACATACATGGATATATATATATATCAATCACACCAAAGGTAAGATGTTTTTGTAAACCTTTTGTCTCTTAATGCAAGTTGAGCTCTGTTATGTTAGATAAAGAATGCTCCATCAGACATACAGAGTGTTCATATGGAAAACAACAGATTATTTAGGTATTTTATTTTTTGATAACATGTTTATCTTAATGTTTTTGATTAGTTATTTGATTTTTCCTTTGGACTTTTCCAATCTCATTAGAAAATGTACTTTTCTATGTTTTTGCGTTGTTTATATTATTTAAGTGGTACAATACAAATGCTAACATTTATGATTTTTTAATTAGTAATCATAAAAAGTAAAAACTGTATAAAATAATAAAAAGTACTATTAGTCAAACAGTTTTGGTTAACAGATTCCCATTGCTTTATGTGTTTTATTGTGTTTTGCATATTAATTTGGCACACAATGTAATTTCAGAGTTTGTTTACTGCTTGTTTACCATTACTGCCATTAACAGTTGTGTTTTTTTTAATAGGGCGAGGTGTATTTGCAAAAGGCTTTATGTTGAAAGGTTCATTCATTCTTGAATCCAGAGGAATCTTGTATAAGGTATCAGACTCATTAAATGAATACACAAACATCTTCATACAGTGAAATGATTACTGGGGCCGGTTGCACCAGCTGTGTGTAACTTCAATCTTAGCCTAGTTGTGGTGTAAATTGGCACTAAGTCACAATTTATGCACTACTAAATATTTGAGCATTGCACCATTAATCTTAGGTATGACGTAACCCTACGTATAAACGAAATATTTACGGCAGACTCTGACCAGGAGTAATGGATGAAATATTTAATGACATCAATGAGCTCATGTTTTGATTGACAGGCATCAGCCCTTTCGACATATATGATGGTGTTTACACTCATTACGTGAGAGAGAAAAAAACATATTTTTACGTTTAAGCATGAAACTGTTCTAACGGTGCAGTTTTCAGGATGCATCACCCGGTGTGAAGTTTCAAAATATACCAAATATATAAGAAATTCAAATATTTCCAGCCTGTTGTAATAGTATTTATTTATCATACAGTTCCTATATATTGTTATTTACACAGGGCAAATATACTATTTATTAAATCTACTTTTATTATGTATTGTATTTTAATGGGGATATAATTTATTACAGCTGACAGTTACGTGAACATCAACCGTAATAAGATCAAATTGAAGTTAACGGCTTTTTAACACTTCTGTATACAAATGTGAAGGCTGCCTATTGGATAAATACAAGTAAACATCATATTATGCGACTGCATCACTTTACGGAGAGCTTACACCCTACTAGTGAAGTCTTGCCTTAAGAACAGGTGGATCAACCAAAATAAGCACCGACTTATTTACAAACTAACTAGTAGTTACTAGGGTTGCAGCGGTATACCAGTTTCACGCTATACCACGGTTTGAAAATGGACGGTTATCACACCATGTGCATTTGCTTATCTACGGTATTGAGAAAAAATGCAACCGGACGGAGAATCTCACATGCGCGTGTGCATCTCCTTTCCTTCTCGACTGTCTGTCAGACTCGTCAACTTGCGTCACACACACACACACACATGCAGCAGATGTCAGAGAGAAGCGAGGGGTCTGACATGAGTGTGAGTTAAAGCAGTGTTTCTCAACTGGTCTATTCGGACTGGGACAGCAGGGAAAGAACAATGCCATGGTTCTCCCAAGTGATCGACTATTTAAGACTGCCGAGGCACATTTAATGATAATCTCGCAAACAGCTAAAGACTTCTCATCTGCACTTTCGCGACGAGTGTAACGATCTCGCGATCATGATCTGCTCTTCTCTCTGGCGCACGCGTGCAATAACTGGGCTTCCCTCGATATTGCGGAGCGCAGACATCAAAACTGATGTGACCAATTTCAATTCTAGCGAGAGTTTTCTAGTTTAAAGTGTTTCGGAGATTGTCAATTCGAACCTCTCAACAGTAGCAGCCCTGACATGCCAAACAGCACTGCGGAGGAAGAGCAACACTGTGCTATGCACCGAAATAAATAAATAAATTACACACCATCACCTTTACAAATTTCTTTCATGATTTTACATGAGTAAAAGTAACTGTTATATATTTTTTATACTGTATTATTATATAGTTTCATATGAAATAATCTAAAGTTAGAATTTATTAGACCTCATTTTATATCAACAGTGGCAGCTGTAGTTAAAGTTTCAAGATGTGTTTCAGCTAATATTTATTTTTCATAAATACTGTAATTTATTATTATATAACTATTATTTAAGACTAGCACACTGACCTAACCATGGTAATGAGGAGCCTTTCCTTCTGTGTAATATGTGTATAAATATAATATTAATTAACAAACGAGATAATAATGGGCTCATATACAGTGAGGAAAATAAGTATTTGAACACCCTGCTATTTTGCAAGTTCTCCCACTTGGAAATCATGGAGGGGTCTGAAATTGTCATCGTAGGTGCATGTCCACTGTGAGAGACATAATCAAAAAAGAAAAATCCAGAAATCACAATGTATGATTTTTTTAACTATTTATTTGTATGATACAGCTGCAAATAAGTATTTGAACACCTGTCTATCAGCTAGAATTCTGACCCTCAAAGACCTGTTAGTCTGCCTTTAAAATATCCACCTCCACTCCATTTATTATCCTAAATTAGATGCACCTGTTTGAGGTCGTTAGCTGCATAAAGACACCTGTCCACCCCATACAATCAGTAAGAATCCAACTACTAACATGGCCAAGACCAAAGAGCTGTCCAAAGACACTGGAGACAAAACTGTACACCTCCACAAGGCTGGAAAGGGCTATGGGGAAATTGCCAAGCAGCTTGGTGAAAAAAGGTCCACTGTTGGAGCAATCATTAGAAAATGGAAGAAGCTAAACATGACTGTCAATCTCCCTCGGACTGGGGCTCCATGCAAGATCTCACCTCGTGGGGTCTCAATGATCCTAAGAAAGGTGAGAAATCAGCCCAGAACTACACGGGAGGAGCTGGTCAATGACCTGAAAAGAGCTGGGACCACCGTTTCCAAGGTTACTGTTGGTAATACACTAAGACGTCATGGTTTGAAATCATGCATGGCACGGAAGGTTCCCCTGCTTAAACCAGCACATGTCAAGGCCCGTCTTAAGTTTGCCAATGACCATTTGGATGATCCAGAGGAGTCATGGGAGAAAGTCATGTGGTCAGATGAGACCAAAATAGAACTTTTTGGTCATAATTCCACTAACCGTGTTTGGAGGAAGAAGAATGATGAGTACCATCCCAAGAACACCATCCCTACTGTGAAGCATGGGGGTGGTAGCATCATGCTTTGGGGGTGTTTTTCTGCACATGGGACAGGGCGACTGCACTGTATTAAGGAGAGGATGACCGGGGCCATGTATTGCGAGATTTTGGGGAACAACCTCCTTCCCTCAGTTAGAGCATTGAAGATGGGTCGAGGGTGGGTCTTCCAACATGACAATGACCCGAAGCACACAGCCAGGATAACCAAGGAGTGGCTCTGTAAGAAGCATATCAAGGTTCTGGCGTGGCCTAGCCAGTCTACAGACCTAAACCCAATAGAGAATCTTTGGAGGGAGCTCAAACTCCGTGTTTCTCAGTGACAGCCCAGAAACCTGACTGATCTAGAGAAGATCTGTGTGGAGGAGTGGGCCAAAATCCCTCCTGCAGTGTGTGCAAACCTGGTGAAAAACTACAGGAAACGTTTGACCTCTGTAATTGCAAACAAAGGCTACTGTACCAAATATTAACATTGATTTTCTCAGGTGTTCAAATACTTATTTGCAGCTGTATCATACAAATAAATAGTTAAAAAATCATACATTGTGATTTCTGGATTTTATTTTTTAGATTATGTCTCTCACAGTGGACATGCACCTACGATGACAATTTCAGACCCCTCCATGATTTCTAAGTGGGAGAACTTGCAAAATAGCAGGGTGTTCAAATACTTATTTTCCTCACTGTAAGTAAATATGTTCTTCAATTTTTAAAATGGGGAGAGAAACTTCCTGTAGATTTTGACATCAACAATAGAATTAATGTCACTTGATGCATGTCCTTGTATTGGAAAACCATGAACAAAACTGCAATATAAAAGGAAATGTGACCCAGGATACATTAAATACAGGTTTTGTTTAATCTATGGCAGGTCGACACTTGATTTCCAATGTAAAATCTGTCCTGAAGCAAAACCAGTTGAGAAACACTGAGTTCAAGATACAGACAGGAGCCGTCTACAGTATATGTTAACTGTTAATAATCAATATATTACTATAAACCAGTTGAGAAACACTGAGTTAAAGGTACAGACACGAGCAGTCTGGCCTCACTGTCGTGCACCTACAGTATATATTAACTGTTAATAATCAGAGGACATTACTTTAAAAGCTCACACAGCTGATGTTATTTTTCAGTTAGTAGATAATTTAACATGTAAACTAACATGTTATAGTTACATGCTATTTTTATCATGTTTATAATTCTGTTTATTATAATTCTGTTAGCTTTCTTATTTTTTCTATTTATTTATATTCAAAAGAGAGACTTTTTTTACACTTCAATAAAATAAATGTTTTCAAGTTTCAATTATAATAAAGTGTTTGCTCAAAAATAAATAAATACATAAAATAACCCTTCTGTTTTCACTGATAATAGTAATTGTGTAATACTGTATACCGTGATACTGTGAAACCGTGATATTTTCTGAGACGGTTATCATACCGTAAAAATCTCATACCGTTGCAACCCTGCAAGTTAATAAGCCCTTAGTGTAAAATTTACATCCCAACTTACGTGAGAACTTACACACAGCTGGTGCAACCCTGCCCTGGTGAGTAGCCTGTATTGTACTGTATGTTAGCCCATGTGCATCTTTTGAAATGAAGCCAAATAACACATGGAGATATCTGGGGCAGACTGACATGCTTCCTAAAGATGTGTTCTCTTCTAGAGCTTCATTTTAGTTAACAATTTTAACAGTTGATTTTTATGACCCCTTTAGCATTGATGCTTCAAGCGTTGACAGATCACTTGGGAGACTAGTGAATGATGAGCAGAAACCCAATGCAAAGATGAAAAAGAAGTGGATGGTATGCCCCATCTTTTGGCCATTATGGATGGAAGGGAATTTCGAGAGATTACTTATGACTATGGAGGTGTTGACTTGCCATGACATTCCTGCCATGGACAGGAAATGCCCAAGGTAGAGTACCACTGACTTTTATTGAATAAAGTATTTTTAATAGTGAGTAGTAGTGTTGTCACGGTACCAACATTTCAGCAGTCGGTACCAATACCAGTGAAATTTCACGGTACTCGATACCATTTTCGGTACCAAAGCAAAAACAGGTTACTAAGCAACACTCTTTTATTAACAAAGTCTACAAAACATTAGCAGCAGAACTAAGAGCAGAAATATGCCATTGAGCAACAATTTAATTTAAATATATTGTTTTTTAATTATAACAAAACTGAACAATGTTTTTGATTTTTGATAAAAGATTTGCTTCAACTTTTGCAACTTTTAATTTAAGTTTTTACCAAGTACTAAAAAAAGCCTAAATAAACAAGCATACAATAGAATTAATAAACTATTTCCAAACTAATGTGCAAAGTGCTCTCTTATTGATAAAGCTGCATATTGCCAATTTTCTTCATGATAAGAAATGCACAGTGACACATATATGGATATTATGATTAAATAAGTTCTAATCTATCTGCATTAAGCGTCCGCGCTCGAGGGATGAGCGTCCTTAGATCGGGACATTCGCACAACTCATAGAAGAGGCGCCGACCACACAGAGAAATGCCTGTTTCTGTTTCAGTCCTCATATACCAAATCATGTCCTCATACACCATGAGTAAGCACACACACTAAACACACACAGGTGTTATGCAGTCATAGTGTACTGTTTAGTCACATACAGTCGCCATATTCGGTCCTCATATACCAAATCATGTCCTCATAAACCATGAGTAAGTACACACACTAAACACACACAGGTGTTACACATAGTGTAATGTTTAGTCACATACAGTCGCCATATTCGGTCCTCATATACCAAATCATGTCCT
This sequence comes from Xyrauchen texanus, assembly GCF_025860055.1. Taxonomy (NCBI): domain Eukaryota; kingdom Metazoa; phylum Chordata; class Actinopteri; order Cypriniformes; family Catostomidae; genus Xyrauchen; species Xyrauchen texanus. The sequence goes on along the minus strand of NC_068323.1, from coordinate 21,950,540 downwards.
CATACACCATGAGTAAGCACACACACTAAACACACACAGGTGTTATGCAGTCATAGTGTACTGTTTAGTCACATACAGTCGCCATATTCGGTCCTCATATACCAAATCATGTCCTCATACACCATGAGTAAGTACACACACTAAACACACACAAGTGTTATGCAGACATAGTGTACTGTTTAGTCACATACAGTCGCCATATTCGGTCCTCATATACCAAATCATGTCCTCATACACCATGAGTAAGTACACACACTAAACACACACAAGTGTTATGCAGACATAGTGTACTGTTTAGTCACATACAGTCGCCATATTCGGTCCTCATATACCAAATCATGTCCTCATACACCATGAGTAAGCACACACACTAAACACACACAGGTGTTATGCAGTCATAGTGTACTGTTTAGTCACATACAGTCGCCATATTCGGTCCTCATATACCAAATCATGTCCTCATACACCATGAGTAAGCACACACACTAAACACACACAGGTGTTATGCAGTCATAGTGTACTGTTTAGTCACATACAGTCGCCATATTCGGTCCTCATATACCAAATCATGTCCCCATAAACCATGAGTAAGCACACACACTAAACACACACAGGTGTTATGCAGTCATAGTGTACTGTTTAGTCACATACAGTCACCATATTCGGTCCTCATATACCAAATCATGTCCTCATAAACCATGAGTAAGCACACATGCTAAACACACACAGGTGTTATGCAGCGACAGTGTACTGCTTAGTCACATACAGTCACCATATTCGGTCCTCATATACCAAATCATGTCCTCATACACCATGAGTAAGCACACACAGGTGTTATGCAGACATAGTGTACTGTTTAGTCACATACAGTCGCCATATTCAGTCCTCATATACCAAATCATGTCCCCATAAACCATGAGTAAGCACACACACTAAACACACACAAGTGTTATGCAGACATAGTGTAATGTTTAGTCACATACAGTCGCCATATTCGGTCCTCATATACCAAATCATGTCCTCATACACCATGAGTAAGCACACACACTAAACACACACAGGTGTTATGCAGCGACAGTGTACTGCTTAGTCACGTACAGTCGCCATATTCGGTCCTCATATACCAAATCATGTCCTCATAAACCATGAGTAAACACACACAAGTGTTATGCATACATAGTGTAATGTTTAGTCACATACAGTCGCCATATTCGGTCCTCATATACCAAATCATGTCCTCATAAACCATGAGTAAGCACACACACTAAACACACACAGGTGTTATGCAGACATAGTGTACTGTTTATTCACATACAGTCAGCCATATTCGGTTCTCATATACCAAATCATGTCCCCATAAACCATGAGTAAGCACACACTAAACACACACAGGTGTTATGCAGTCATAGTGTACTGTTTAGTCATACTAACAAACAATTTTATGATCTTGTTTGTCTTCAGTGGATAACAGAGGTAAATGCACATCTGCAAGAACACCATGGATGAAAGCTGAGGTCAACGCTGTGATGTGACGCTTCAATCTCATATCATGAAGGGTCACTTGGCATCTAGAGGGAATGTGAGGTGTGCAAAAAGTGTGAGCATCCAGCTCTACAAAACAGGACATGCCAAAATATCAGAGATTTTGTTCGAACCATTTAAACGTCAGTTGAACTAAATTGATTTTGGATTTTAACCAAAAAAAATTGTCCAAGGGACTAAATCTCTGTCACGTTTCCACTTGTGATTTTATTGTGAAGGTCTTTTTTTAGTAGTTTTGTTTTTATTCCCATCACTGAGTGACAGTGTTTTGTATCTTTGTTTCACAACATGTTTAACATGGTTACTCTCTGAATGATGCTGTTGAAGGGTTTAATGTAGATGTTTATTCCAATGGACCAAATTTCTCTAAATGACCATTTTTTTTTCTCCCTCTTGTTGTATCATATATGTAATATCAGTGTTTACACATATGATACATTCCTGATATTCAATATTTTAAACAATCATCTCATCTAAAGCATCACCATCACAACTGCATTATGTCCCTCATATTTGTCCAGCAACTTTTAATAAATAAATGACTACTATGATTAAATGAATCGCAAAGAGTGGCCGTTCATTTGTTCAATGTGCATTTGTTCAATGTGCGTGATACTGAGATATTTGTGTTGCTCTCCTGGAAGTGTCGTGACACAGAATTGTTTGCAGCATCAGATCTGCTGTTAAGATCAATCCAGAATCATGTACAATCAATTGGCTTTCAAGGATGTGTAGCGTTGTCATTATTAACACATGCTAACGATTGGGGTACAAGTTATGTGACACTACATTTTTGCGTTAATGCCAATTTTCTCGACAAAAAGTGTTTCCAAACCGTGTTTTTGTGACATTTGAAGTATTGACATAGAGTTTATGCCCTACAGTTAAATGGACAAATATTGTCAACACTGAAATTTTAGCAGTGATTTGCGTTTCCATCAGCTTTATTTTGATGCGATAAAACTTTATTCAGTAAAAAATAGAAACGTAGTTATTGTTTTTATAATTTTGTGTAATAATGCAGTAAATAGAGAGCATGTATTAGTTATTAACCGTTTGTTTTACACTGACAGTTTCATCTAACTCTGTATGCCAATTAAAGAGGCTTGTCATTAATTAAATACATCGAATAAATATAAACTCATGGTTGTTTTAGAAGAAGAACCCTTTAAATTAGTAGAAATTCTTTTTTTTCTAGAAATAAATATTTTGTACACTCCATATCGCATTTGCGTCCGTGTTATTCAGGTTTGAGTAAAGAACCGATCACTGGATTGTGCATGAATGTTAGTGTAGCTATACCCCTTCCAGGACCTGGCAGTGTGTTATAAGAGGTTAAATATAATGTTATGTTTATATAGACCTTGTAATGTTTGTCAGTCCCCTTATACCAGGAAGTGGCTAGATTTGTGTGTTGTATGTAAACCGGCCTCATAAACCCCTTTGGCTCCATAAACCACAATCTGGTCCTGACCCCGTAAGCCTGTGAAATGTCACATTTTTTATATATGTATGTTGTGAAAGTGAAATTTTATTTTTAAAGTGAGATTTGTCTTCTGTAGATCAAATAAAAATTTTTGACATGAATTTTAAGTTGACAGGATGATGGGAAAGGTGGGTCCCCGTAAACCACTGAAAAAACACATTGGTCTCATAAACCACATATGCCTGTATGTGTGTGTGTGTGTGAGTGAGTGTAAACTGTATGTAAACATTTTTCTGAGACCATTAGTCATTTGTTTTGGGAGTGTCCTAAAGTCTTTTGGAGAGTGTAAAAAAAAAAATTCCAAAGAGAACTCAAGATTGTTGAAAAAATGTCAAAATGCATTTCAGTTGATAAGTGACTTAATTATCATTATGGCTTGTAATTATATAGGCCTTGATATAGTTAAATGGACTGAAAAGATACCTGTTTTTGAACTATTTAAAAGTGAAATTATAACACATTTGAAAACAATATTTAAATGTAAAAATCTAAAAGCAATACGAACTATGCATTTCCTTCCCAGATGCCCAAACCACCTCAACTGGTTCCTTTCGACGCAAAGGAGCCGCGGCTCTACTCTGAGCTCCTCACGGATGACTGAGCTCCTCACCCTATCTCTAAGGGAGAAGCCCGCTACCCTTCTGAGGAAGCCCATTTTGGCCACTTGTACTCGCGACCTAGTTCTTTCAGTCATGACCCAGCCTTCATGACCATAGGTGAGGGTAGGAACGAAAATTGACCTTTGCCTTCCAGCTCAGCTCTCTTTTCGTGACACTGTGCGATAGAGCGAGAGCAATACCGCCCCCGCTGCCCCAATTCTCCGGTCAACCTCCCGCTCCATTGTCCCCTCACTAGTGAAAAAGACCCTGAGGTACTTGAACTCCTTCACTTGGGGCAATATCTCCTTCCCTACCCGCAGTACTCCACCCCTGGTCGGACAGAATTTTGGTGCCACCACAGACTGATCAAGGTACCCTGTCTGGCCCCCCATGTATACAGTATCATTCATCCAACATATTTTGATAACCTGCCACTTGTTTAGACAAAGTATGATACTGGCATTAGTTTGGAGTATACAGTACACTTTTAATAAATTTTAAAACAATTAACAAATTTAAGAGCATTTTGAATGAAAGGTCTGAAAGTAACTAAACCTCAACTGCATCGTGTTGAGCTGTTGTAAGGACTGCAGGTGCCATTGTGGTCTCTTTTGAAAGAAGATCTCTTGGAAGTTGGTTGTTCAAAACAAGTTGGTTGTTTTCAGTCGAATACTGATCAGTTTAAATCTGCATTTTATTACATATTTTGTCATACCATTTCAGTAATAATCCTTTAAGGCAATTGAGGACACTGAATGTGACTCATGTGAAAAATGCACTGGTGGGGACTTTTAGAGAACTCCCTAAAGTGTATATATTAAAGCATTAGGGTTGCAGAGTTAATTTATTATATATATTTTTAATGTATAATTTATTACTAGGCTTCTCATCTACATGCTCTACATACAGTGCATCCGGAAAGTTTTCACAGCGCTTCACTTTTTCCACATTTTGTTATGTTACAGCCTTATTCCAAAATGGATTAAATTAATTATTTTCATAAAAATTCTACAAACAGTACCCCATAATGACAACATGAAAGAAGTTTATTAAAAATAAAAAAATGAAAAACAATCACATGTACATAAGTATTCACAGCCTTTGCTCAATACTTTGTTGAAGCACCTTTAGCACCAATTACAGCCTCAAGTCTTTTAGTGTATGATGCTACAAGCTTGGCAAACCTATTTTTGGGCAGTTTCTCCCATTCTTCTTTGCAGGACCTCTCAAGCTCCATCAGGTTGGATGTGGAGCTTCGGCAGACAGCCATTTTCAGATATCTCCAGAAATGTTCAATCGGGTTCAAGTCTGGGCTCTGGCTGGGCCACTCAAGGACATTCACAGAGTTGTCCCGTAGCCACTCCTTTGTTATCTTGGCTGTGTGTGCTTAGGGTCGTTGTCCTGTTGGAAGATGAACCTTCACCACAGTCTGAGTTCCAGAGCGCTCTGGAGCAGGTTTTCATCAAGGATGTCTCTGTACATTGCTGCATTCATCTTTCCCTCAATCCTGACTAGTGTCCCAGTTCCTGCCACTGAAAAACATCCCCACAGCATGATGCTTCCACCACCATGCTTCACTGTAGGGATGGTATTGGCCAGGCGATGAGCGGTGCATGGTTTCCTCCAGACATGACGCTTGCCATTCAGGCCAAAGGGTTCAATCTTTTGTTTCTCATGGTCTGGGAGTCCTTCAGGTGCTTTCTTGGCAAATTCCAGGCAGGCTGTCATGTGCCTTTTACTGAGCTTCTGTCTGTCCACTCTACCATTCAGGCCTGATTGGTGGAGTGCTGCAGAGATGGTCGTTCTTCTGGAAGTTTCTCCTCTCTCCACAGAGAAACACTGGAGCTCTGTCAGAGTGACCTTCGGTTTCTTGGTCACCTCCTTGACTAAGACCCTTCTCCCCCAATCACTCAGTTTGGCTGGGCGGCCAGCTTTAGTATGAGTCCTTGTGATTCCAAACTTCTATTTACTGATGATGGAGGCCACTGTGCTTATTGGGGCCTTCAATACTGCAAAAATGTTTCTGTACCCTTCCCCAGATCTGTGCCTCGATACAATCCTGTCTCGGAGGTCTACAGACAATTCCTTGGACTTCATGGTTTGGTTTGTGCTCTGACATGCACTGTTAACTGTGGGACCTTAGACAGGTGTGTGTGCCTTTCAAATCATGTCAAATCAACTGAATTTACCACAGGTGGACTCCAATCAAGTTGTAGAAACATCTCAAGGATGATCAGTGGAAACAGGATGTACCTGATCTCAATTTTGAGTGTCATGGCAAAGGCTGTGAATATTTATGTACATGTGATTTTTTTCGTTTTCTATTTGTAATAAATTTGCAAAGATTTAAAAACAAACTTCTTTCAAGTTGTCATTATGGGGTATTGTTTGTAGAATTTTGAGGAAAATAATTAATTTAATCCATTTTGGAATAAGGCTGTAACATAACAAAATGTGGAAAAAGTGAAGAGCTGTGTATACTTTCCGGATGCACTGTATGTAGGCAAAATCACAGATGTATTGAAGAACCTATCATCATTATCATTAGAAGAGCATTATTTCTCTTGTGGTGACCTTTGAAGCAATTCAAGTAAATATTACTCAAGATTAAAGATATGTTACTGTTTTGTATGCATTTTTCTTGACCAATAGTTTTTGGGACTATATTTAGTGTTCCAAGGACAAAAATAAAACCTTAATGTTATATCTGCTTATTACACAGCTCTCTGGAACACTTCATTCTGATTGATCAACCGCAGCATACTGTGGTAAAATATTTAGTTATGCCCATTTTTTTTGGTTCTAGTTTCCATTAAGAAGAAATGGAAAAACTGTCAAAACGAGCGATCCATATTTAGATTAATGACCATTTTATGTGTTAGTTGGGGTAAACATTATTTCTAGCTCAACTATCATTTATTGGCTGTCATAACAACTCAAAGTAGTACATGATATTAACATAACTAACCTCAGCCAATCACGTCATGTGATCTACCGACTCGTTAAACCTTGAACTGTAGCTATAACTGACTACATTTTGACCAAATATGGGGTTACAGCGTTTTGCCTTTGCGGGGCTGTACAGTCATCTAGTAATTATAACCAAATACCTTTTCTGACAGGAAGTGGAGGAGTCTTGTATCATCCTAAAGGGGTTTATTTTGTACATTATCCCTCATGTGTTCCTCAAGAAACATCCCTACAATCTAAAGTTTCATTTTACTTTCACTGAGCTCAAACAGCAGCAGTGAGAAGAGCAGCTATCTGAGGAGAGCCAGCTGTAGACTGCCCATCGTAAGTGATTTTTCTCTTTTATTGTTCTTTTATGGGGGTTATTATGGCCGCAGGAGATGATAAGTGACTTTAATGCTTTTCACTTCACAGAGAGGAGTTGAATATGATCAGTCATTCAGCAGGTGGTGACACAGATCTGTCCATTGTAAGTTGGAACAAAGTGTTTTTTTTCTGGCTAAAGTTACTTCAACTCTTTGTTTGGAATAAAGGAATATTCCAGGTTCAATACAAGTTAAGCTCAAGTGACAGCATTTGTGGGATAATGTTGTGCAACAAAAAAATCATGTTCTCCCTCCTTGACAAAACAAGAAATAAAGGTTACAGTGAGGCACTTACAATGGAAGTGAATGAGTACATTTTTTTAAAGTTGTTTAAATCATTGTTTTTATGGTCGTTTTATAGTTTTAGTGTTTACAGTATACTTTTGAGTATTTTAACGTTTACTGATTGGCTCCCATTCACTTCCATTGTAAGTGTCTCACTGTAACCCAGATTTCTGCTTTTTTATTATTTAAAGAAAAGGATGGACAAGTCAAAATGAACTTAATTCAACATTAATCAGTAATCAACAACATAATGCCACAAATGCTGTCGATTGAGCTTAACTTTTATTGAACCCGGAATATTCCTTTAAAGGAATAGTTCAGCTAATATATATATATATATATATATATATATATATATATATATATATATATATATATATATATATATATATATATATATATATATTCTGTCATCATTTACTCACCCTCATGTATTCTAAACCTGTATGCTGTTATTTATTTCTCTTGTACTCAAAAGTAGAATCTTTAAAGAATCTTCAACCATCTCTTCAATACAATGACAATTCACAGAGACCTTGTCTGTTAAGCTCCAAAAAGGGCAAAAACCTCAATGAAAGCACTATAAAAGTAGTCCTTACACCCATCACTATATATAAATTAGAGGTCTATGATATATCGGTTTTGCCGATTAATCGGCACCGATAACAGATTTCTGGAACTATCAGTTATCAGCAAAAATTCACACTGATAGTTTTTCCCCGTAGCGTCCATTGCTGGAGCGGCTAGGAAGGGTCCGCTGTCATTATACAGTATGAGAGCGGCCTCTTTAATTAATGCCTTGTGGTGTTTTTTTTTACACGTGCGACTAACACTTCAGATGCAGATTTAAAACATCAACAATGAAAATGTACACATACCTTAAATACACGTTGTCATATCATTATAAAGTCATTAATTTGTTAATTAGATGCTGCATTAGTAGAGAACAGCAGTATGTTTGCCGACAAGGCTGAGAGGTCGCTAACAATAAAGCTAACCTAAGTAAAAGTATCAAAGTAACTGATTTTAAATGTACTTAAGTATAAAAAGTAAAAGCACATTGCATAAATTACGAACAGCTAATTAAACCCATGGGAACTTATTTGATTGGTGGTGATCATCATTTACTCACCCTCATGCCATCCCAGATGAAAATTACTTTTTTTCTTCTACTGAGCACAAACAAAGATTTTTAGAAAAATATTTCAGCTCTGTAGGTCCATACAATGCAAGTGAATGGTGACCAGAACTTTAGTTTAATACATTTTTTCTGAAACGATCCAGGTGGTTTTGCGTGAGAACAGACTATTTCCAGATAAAACAGATAACATATAAATAATTTTTCTTCAGGCATGATCATGATTTCAAGCTCGATTACACTTCCTATTGAAATCATGGTCAAACAGTCCATATAACAAATTGTAACATTGAAGTAGAGAGCCAAGTCATATTAAGTGACCAGAATAAAGACCGGGCACTTTTCATTTGGGCCAATAAGCAACCACCCAGCAACCACACAGAACATCCTGGCAACTGTACAGCAATGTGCTAAAAACATAGTTAAAACAGTTTATCAACAGCATAGCAACAACCTGACAACCACCTAGACACCCTAGAACCTGCAAAGCAATGTGCAACAAACATAGAAATCAACTTAGCAACAGCATAGTAACAACCTAGCAACCACATGCTGTAGCAATGTGCTAAAACACACAGCAGATCACCTTGACAACTGCATGGCATACCCTAGCAACCATCCAGAACACCCTAAAATGTGCTAAAATGCAAACAGAACACTTTTTGAATCTTTTTAATTGGTTCAAAGAAATCAAATTTAAAAGATTAGACTCAAATGATTCTTTCATGAATCAGACATCACTATCGCTGGTCTGTATGCATTTTTTGCTCGTGCAGCTTGTTATTATTTGTGGTGTTCATTTGCAAAAGTAATGAAAGGGTCTGGAGAAATGTATCGGAGTAAAATTAACAATTTTCTTTTCAAAATATAGTGAACTAAAAGTAAAAGTCTATAGAAATATTTATACTCAAGTAAAGTACAAATATTGAGTGTAAATACTGTACTTAAGTACAGTAACAAAGTATTTGTACTTTGTTACTATACACCTCTGCGGTTATACATTCGGTAGCCAGCTAAGTTGCAAATTTAAAGCTACTGACATGAGAAAGCAAATTAATGTCTTCATGCAGCCGAGAGAAACTTGTAAATAAATCAGAAATGCATCTGATTTCAATAAAAAAAAAAGTATCCTCACTGTAATACGATGACTTCAGATCACATTCTTATGCTAAAAAAGGCTAGACATAGTGCAACAAATACAGTTTAACAGAAAGCAGGTGTCTCAATATGCTTTTAAAGTTCTTTTTAATTAGATACATCAACTAAAAAACAGCACTCCTGCTCAAGACGCTGAATAAACAAAACAAAACAAAGACGTTCTTCTAGCGCACGTTTGCATAGAAAAACAAATGGATATTTGCAAAAGTGTTCAGTGTGAACAGCCCCTTAAAGTTGGTGGAGGCCTTTAGCCGTTGCATCTTGCTATCTTATAAGCATTTCTCAGATTAAGTAATAAGTTGTTTAAATGCATTGTCAGGAAAAATGCTCAACTTGGAAATGTGTGTCTCGAGATCCTCACATTCAGTTCCAGACTGTTGTGTTACGTTTGTCTGAACATATAAATATATAAATATAAAAAGGGTTTGTAACAATATGAGTGTGGGTTATTATTGACAATTTTCATTTTTGAGTAATTTATTCCTTGCAATGCATTAAGAATACCTTATTATACACCCTATACTTCCACAAAATGTATTTCGACTCGTCCCTCCATTTCTTTTAATAAATAAGCAAAAATCGAGGTTCCAGTGAGGCACTTACAATGGAAGTCAATGGGGACAGTTTTTGGAGGATTTAAAGGCAAAATGTACAGCTGATAATTTTATAAAAGCACTTACATGAATTATTTTGTTAAAACTCATGCATTATTTGAATTGTAAAATTGTTTAAATCATAATTTTTACAGTTGTTCAGAACTTGTTGATAATACATCGTCATGGCAATGAAGTTGTAAAATTGGCAATGAAGTTGTAAAACTTTACACAAAAAACATTAGCAAGTGATTTTATCACTAAAATCATTTAAACACACATATTGTTTATGTCTTGTGGCTATTCTTTTGAAACAGTGAGTATTTTAACATTTACGGATTGGCCCCATTCACTTCCATTGTAAGTGCCTCACTGGAACGTACATTTTTGCTTTTTTAAAAGAAAAGAAGGGGCATGTCATAACTACTTTTTGTGGTAAACAATATAACGCCGCAAATGCTATTGATTGAGCTTAACTTTTAATGAACCCGGAATATTCCCTTAACATTTTGTGTTTTAACGCCTTCGTGCATAAATTGGAGTTGACAGCTATTCAATGAAAACTACTCACTTGAATCAAATAGGTCAAAATATTTACTTGTTAGATAAAAATTTTACATCAAAATATATATTTCCCAGTTATCAGCCAATGATACTGTATATTGGTTACCGATATATTGTCTACCCCTAACTTGAATACACAGGCTAATGGTTACACCTTTAAATAGAGAAATGCATTAAAACAATGTTAACTTGCATGTGTTTTATCATGAGTAACAATGCATTATATTTGTATGTATTATACTGTAACTATGTGTGGTTACAGTATTTATAAAAAGATACAGTATAATAGATTACAGTGTGTATTACACAGTAAGTTATTATGAATAGCTTTATAATGAATTACACATACTGACTTCTCTTACATTCTTCTTTTCTTCTATATATCTTGTCCCTGAATCTTTGAAGGGAGCATGGATTAGGAAAGCTCTACTGAACTCTACTGACAGCTGATGGTTTAATAATGTCAAAACATGTTATTGATCCCTGTCGGTTACAGTGAGATCATTAGCTGGACAGAACATTGGCAGCACCATGTCATTTGCACATGTTGAGCATGGCAGATATTCAATGAGCAGAGCTTTACGCAGACAGAGACTAGCTGTAGTGTTGATGTGAGTACTCCCTCAGGATTGCCGTGCTTTACAAGTTGAAGGAAAATAATGAGAGGTCTTGGTAAAAGCTGTATATGAATTAGGCAGGAAATCCCATAGAAGGTATGAGTTGCCCACTTATGGCAGTATTTAAAGCATCATATTCATAGTTACACTAATGCGAAGATTTATTCAACAGGTAGACATCTTAATTATGCCATCTCCTAAGATACCTTGTTTTAGCCAAATTCTATGGCAGTATCACATGTATCCTTTGCAAAGAAAGCCATAATGCAGACCATAAATGTTAAAATAATAATAATATACAGGTGTGTATATATATATATATATATATATATATATATATATATATATATATATATATATATATATATATATATATGTGTGTGTATATATATATATATATATATATGTATATATATTAAAATTTTTGGATAAAGTAATAGAAATGTTGACTGTAAACTGGTTTACATTTAATTAAATACTGAAAGGTATCACTAAAAATGGATGGACGGACCCAATATTTCTGTGTACTCTGTATTTGAATGAGTATTAGTACATCGCACCATTAGCTTAGCCACATGCTAACAGCAAACTTTATTGAAATAAATTGTGAAATCATTTCTGTACTATCTATGTGGCGTGCAGAATTGCTGCTTATGTTGGCCATTCAAAATTGATCACTTATTTGTAGGAATGGGCGGTAAAACTATATCGCTATTTATAGAAATAAATACATTTTGGATATCAATGATTTTCGATATTAAGCTGATGTTCTACATCTAGACGATCGGATCAGGTACGTGTCGCTGAATCACAGTCATGAAATCAGCTGGTTAGGAAGTATTAGCAGGCTAGCGGCTAGATATCATCAGAGTGTGTTTAGCAGAGACAGGCCACTTCTATTAAAATGAATGGGAGGAATTGGAAAGCTCAACCAAGAAGCCCTAGGGCCCAATGGTGAACAGATGTAGAAAAAAGTCCCAACTTATATTTAAAAGAGCTAATCACCTTTTAGATGCAGACATCACCTTTCAATCAACTTTAGGATGCGCATTAGCATTAGCGTTAGCTATACAAGGTGGGAAAATTGCATTTTTAACATAATATGAGGTAACAAAGTACAATTTATGACTATATTATTGTCAGATTTTATTGCTGATTTGAAATATGTTCTTTGATCGTAATCTTGACCAACAGTTTTGGAGATTTCGGTATCCCGCCATAGGAGCTGCACTGGCATGACTAGAAATAGCCTCCTGAGAGCGTTCCAAAGATGGCCGACATTGGACTGACTTGCTAGAAGAATTTGTATCCATCTCATATGATATTGTTGTGTACCAAACAAGACAGCTTCTGGAAAAGATACACACTCTCAAAATCAGCTCAGTTAGAACGCTCAAACAATGGCAGATTGTGTGTGCAAGTTGCCTGAAAGTCCTTTTGGATAAAAGCATCTGTTCAATGATATATAGTGGGATTCAAATTTCTGAATCCACATTGAAAATTTGGAATTCAAAATCGAATTTAAAGCTGGGAATAAAATGTTTTTTTGTTAAAGAAACCCCTGAAATAAAAACAAAGAAACATTGTGGTGTAAAGTGAATAAGAAATATTTAAGACTTGTTTAATGGATCATGAGGTTTTGCACAAACTTGTGGAGTTCGGGTCAGCTCGAGTGAATTCTGTCATAATGCAATTGTGGATATATTAGAGAAGCCTTGATTTTCTGTTATCTGTTCATCTTTCCTGCTCATACACCTTTTTTTTTCTACTTGTTCAAATCTCAACTTTGCCTAATGGTGACTCTCAAAATACATTCCCAAACCATATTATCATCCCATCGCTGTTAAGCGGTAACCCCCAGCCTATCACAGGCCGTCACGGAGGAGCAGACCTCTGTGTATTTCCAGATGACCCTGAGCCTCAGGGAAGGAGCTGTATTGGTGGTTTCCCTCCATGAATATAATGGATAGTTGAGACTCTTCATGCTCTCTGAGTGGAAACTGGCACCGTGCATGCAGGCCAGAGAGAGGCATTATCCTGCCTCGACACCTGGGCTGACCGCGATGACAGCTGAATTAAGGTGTTTTTGTGGAGGCCGATATCACTCTGAGCAGATGACAGAAGCCTGAGGCATTGGAAGGGTTCATCCACCCATGTACTCAAAGCCTTTTCAAATTTGGACAATGTGAAACTGTCAGTCTTGTGCCTACGTGGAATTAAGTTGCAACTCTTATTGGATTTTCTGCCCTCAACAGCCTGTTACCGTAATGATTCTTGCAAAAGATGTGTTTACACAAATTGTCACTCGTTCAGGAATAGGACTTTACTGGTTGCGTTGTTAAAAAAAGTAATTCGTTGAAGAATTAGACTGCACTTGTCACGCTATATGCTTCGCACTGTAGATTCAAAAGAATTGGCTCATAAGAGTCATTCGTTTGGGAATCGGGCTACACTGGTCGCACTGTATGTTTTACGCTGTATTGCAGATTCAAAAGAATCAGCTCGTTAGAGTAATTTGTTGGGGAATCAGACTACACTGGTCAAACTGTATGTTTCATGCTGTAGATTCAAAAGAACTGGCACATTAGAGACATTTGTTTGGGAATCGGATCACGTTGGTCGTGCTGTATGTTTCTCGCTTTAGATTTAATTTGTTCGTGAATCAGACTTCACTGGACACACAGTATGTTTTGTGCTTTAGATAAAAAAAACATCTCATTAAAGTAATTATTTCTGGGAATTGGATGACATGTGTCACGCTTTATGTTTTGTACTGTAGATTCAAAAGAATTGGCTCATAAGAATCATTCGTTCGGGAATCGGCTACACTGGTCGCACTGTGTTTCACGCTGTACTGCAGATTCAAAAGAATCAGCTCATAAGAGTCATTCGTTGGTGAATCAGACTACACTGGTCACAGTGTATGTTTCATGCTGTAGATAAAAAAATAAATAAAAAAAAAAACGGCACATTAGAGTCATTTGTTCGGGAATCGGACCACATTGGTCACACTGTATGTTTCTCGCTTTAGATTTAATTTGTTCGTGAATCGGACTTCACTGGATGCACAATATGTTTTGTGCTTTAGATTAAAAATAAATCATTTAAGTAAATTGTTCTGGGAATTGGATGATTCCCAGAACAATTTCCTTCTGCAGGACACAAATTAAGATTTTAAAAAGAAGTTCTCAGCTCTTTTGGTCCATACAATGTAAGTGAATTAGCTCCAAAATCTACATAAGGACAACATAAAAGTACTCCAGCCAACTCTGGTGGTTAAATCCATGTCTGCAGAAGTGATATGATAAGTGTGGGTCGGAAACAGATCAAAATGTAAATAATTTTTTATAAATTCTCCTCCCTTCTCAGTCAATCTCCACTTCATTTTCACTTTCACATTCTTATTCTTCTGTTTTTGGTGATTCGCATTCTTCATACATACGCCCCTACTGGGCAGGGAGCTAAATGTATGACAAAAAAGGACTTAAATATTGATCTATTTCTCACCCACACCTATCATATCACTTCAGAAGACATGGATTTAACCACTGGAGTCATATGGATTAATTTTATGCTAACTTTATGTGGATTTTGGAGCTTCAAAACTTCACCCATTCACTTGCATCGTATGGACCTACTCTGTAGGTCCAGTATTAGATTAAATATTCTAATAAAAATCTTAATTTGTGTTCTGCAGAAGAAATAAAGTCATACACATCTGGGATGACATGAGAGTGAGTAAATGATGTGAGAATTTTCATTTTTGTGTAAACTATTCCTTTAATGTATTTTCCTTATGTTGCTAAAAAGAAGATAAAGGTTTAACCTTCAGGTGCCTTTCAGACAATAAACAAATCAAATATACCTACAGAAAATACTCCTGCATGGGTTAGTCTGCCAGCATCTCTGCATCCAGTAGATGATGCCTTGAAAAAATGATGAAGCTGCCAAGAGACTTGACATGACATCACATATTTCAGGCCATCTTCCCATATGATTACAAAGCATTTTTAATACTCTACCTTACCGCTGCACCACAGCCAATCAAACTGCAATGCAAAAATGCCTTATCTCCATGATTCAAAGAAGTGATTTACAAATTAAAGGAATAGTTCACCCACAAATGAAGATTCTGACGTCATTGCCTATCTTTCTTCTGTGGTAAATAAGGAGATGTAGGACTGGTTGTTAGGAAATGACAACCTCAGTCACCATTCACTTGTATTTATAATACAAATTTCAAATGAATTGTTTGCTGGTTTAGTGTTGGTGAAAAGATACGCGAGACAAAAAAAGGTTGTGAAATACTAATTAAGATGAATCATTCAGCAGATGGCGCTAGAGTGCTTTACAAAAGCTCAAAGTCATCCCGCACAAACATGCTACTGAGAATAACATTATACGGAAGATTCGGGAACACTGATTCAGGTGGCACTCAGGTTGAGCTGTCAGTGATGCTTTGATGGTGGAAGTGAGCTGGGAAGTGATGTTTTCTTTAAACCTCAGATGAATTTGATCCTGCTTATGCAGGAAGCTTTGAAATGCGCTGAGTTTGAGGCCCCCCCGAGGAGTCTCCCTGCGAGAATGATTCTCAATGCAGAGCAGTTTGTTTACGTTTAGCATCTGAGAGGATGCTGCTGTTTGATGAATACTGCCAAAATCTCTCAAGTGTGTCCGTGTATTGTTGAGTGAATCCAATGAAGACATGGACATTGTTGACAGCTCGGACATGTCATGGACATTGTGGACACCTTGTTGAAGAGAGAGGTCAACAGAGAATGGCCAGACTGTTTCAAACTGACAAAGTCTACGGTAACTCAGATAACCACTCTGTACAATTGTGATGAGAAGAATATAATCTCTGAATGCTAGATGCGCGTTGGCGCTGTTTTGGCGGCACAATGTTTTGACGGCACAAAGGGGATCTACACAATACTTGGCAGGTGGTTTTAATGTTGTGGCTGATCGGTATATATTGGGATTTTTGGGAAGCTGGCATGTCCTGCAATGTGACATGCTCCACCCCATCAACATATTTTAAATTCTTGGATTTTTATTTATAATTTTAGATTGATTGAGAAACTACATGGAATATTTAAATAATACAAAAACATTGAAAATAAAGAATACAAGTAGATATATAAAATATAACAATTAAATTATTACATATAAATAAATCATAAAACAATCAATAAATCAACAACTACAACAACAAAAAGTCAAATTTAAATGTATATAAACATTAAGTAGTGGGTAAAATTTATATATATGACATTTCCTGCAGTGTGACATGCTAATCTCCATCTACTATCTTCATAGACTTTCACAGAGTATTGTGCAAATTCTTTGATAATTATGCATGCAGCTTTTATAGCTTTAAATTGATTTAGAAACTAAATGGAATATTTGTGCATTGAGAAATAGCCCTATATAGTTTTTCACTGTAGGACTATTTAAAATGAGCTAGCGAAGGCTAAGATGTGTTTAACAATGTGAAAAACTTACAAAGAAATGGTGACCAGTTTATAGAACCGAAGTTATACACTTCCCCTTGTACGTTTATATACGTTTTAACCTTCAATTTTAATACTGATAGATATAAATGTTATATGTGAACCACAAAAATAGTACAGCTCCATACACAAGTACAAAATTCAGTCTTCACGTTCATATCAACTGGGGATTTGTTTCGTATCAAATACAGAGAACTTTCTAAAGCGATTACTTCCACATATTAATCTATTTCCATTTCCTGTCTACATTCTTTGAAAGCTTTATTATGTGAAGTTTGCGCTCGCTTTTGTACAAGGACGAGTTTTATCTCTGAAATCTTCAAAATAACTTTTTGAAACAATTTTACATTTGAAAAGTAAGTTGAATCCCTGTACTTACTCATTAAAGCATTCAGGGACACTGAACGTAAGGACAGTCTCAACAGACGCGATTGTGAAAGAATTACGGCAATCACAATCTTCATAAAATGCTCCTGGAATTGCATAACTCTGCTCAAAAGCGCAGTTTCTGCAAACATTCTTGCATTCTTTTCAATTCTGTTTAATCAAATTGTTGCTCTAAAGAGCACGGAGATTTTCACAGCTAAAGAACGACATGCAGTGGAGTGCCTGCAACCCCTTCAGTAGCAGTAGGGTACAACAGGGCTAAAGGCACACCTTAAGGAAAATGTGCTTTTTTTCTGGTCACAGAGTATCTCAAGATTCAATAAATACATTACTTTTTATTAAATATTAATGGAGCAACTTAATTTGTGTGAAAAGAAATAACAACAGAAGGTTGTTTTGAATACAATTCATTTAAAAAAAAAGTGGCGAGGGAGCCTTTAATCCCACACCTCGGTGAGAAGGTTCCCTCACTCGGGGTAAAATGCCCCTGGGGGGTTTATACTGACGTGTAGATGACTGGGCAATAGTTAGAGGGCACAATTTATCAACTAAGACAAATACTTTTGAGACAGCAAGGTGCATTTTTAGTATCAAATTAAGATAATACTTATTCAAAATAAACACTTAAGAAAAGGGTGCATCATTTCTTGCTCATTTCAATCACATTTGTCATTTTACTACATCTTAAGTATTCTAATATGGAATGTATCTCCATTGTGATTGGATCAGTCAATGTGAGCCAACTTTGAACATTCTTAATAACAAATCTATTCCCCCATTTAATAAAAACAATGTGCTTAATAGGGGCTTTTATCCCGAGCAACTGGGGGCTTTTTACCCCAAATACTATCCTTTCACTTATTGGACAGTTATTGATTTTATATATATATATATATATATATATATATATATATATATATATATATATATATATATATATATATATATATATATATATATATACACACTTGTAAAAAATTTACAAAAATGTTTACAAAATTTGCTGTTTCAGAAGGAAATTGGTACTTTAATTCACCAAAGTGGCATTCAACTGATCACAGAGTATAGTCAGGACATTACTGATGTAAAAAACAGCCCAATTTCCAGCAGCCATGCCTCCAACACTTTAGTCTTTAGTAATCATGCTAAATTGATAATTTGGTCCTAGAAAATCACTTGTCATTATATCAAACACTAAAGCTATTTGGTTCATTAAAGAGACTTAACATTGTCTTTGTGTTTGTTTTTGAGTTGCCACAGGATGCAATAGACTGACATGTCTTGAGTTCATTATTAGGTCAAAAACACCAAAAAAGAAACTGCTTTCACTAGAAACTCTTCAATAAATCATTGTTTTGTGGAATGAAGGCTATACAATGATTGAAATTGCAAAATAATTTCATACAAGGGTGTACACTAACGTCTTCAAAGACAAAGGACAACTGGCTCTAACAAGGACAGAAAGAGATGTGAAGACCAGATGTGCAACTAAACAAGAGGATAAGTACATCAGAGTCTCTAGTTTGAGAAATAGATGCCTCACATGTCCTCCGCTGACAGCTTCATTGAATTCTACCCGCTCAACACCAGTTTCATGTACAACAGTAAAGAGAAGACTCAGTGGTGCAGCCTTATGGGAAGAATTGCAAAGAAAAAGCCACTTTTGAAACAGAAAAACAAAAAGAAAAGGTTAGAGTGGGCAAAGAAACACAGACATTGGACAACAGATAATTGGAAAAGAGTGTTACGGATCTTAACTACATTGAGCTTTTGTGGGATCAGCTAGACTGTAAGGTGCGAGAGAAGTGCTCGACAATACAGTCACATCTATGACAAGTGCTACAGGAAGTGTCACCTGAGTATCTGGACAAACTGACAGCATGAATGTCAAGGATCTGCAAAGCTGACATTGCTGCACGTAGAGGATTTTTTGATGAGAACTCTTTGAAGTAGTTTAAGAAGTTCTGAACATTGTTTTCAAATTGGAACAGTAATCTTTCACATTATTAATGTCGTGATTATACATTGTGATCATTTGAACGGCACTTTGGTGAATAAAAGTAAACAAATTCCTTCCATAAGAGCAAAATCTGTACATTATTCTAAACCTTTGGTCGCCAGTGTACGTATAATCACCTTGAACAAAATTTAAAGTGACAAATTAGTGATTTTGTTTCACATTAAATGTAATAATTTCCAGGATATTAACTTGCTACGTAGATTTACAACATTTAAAAAATATATTAAATATTAGATCAAATTGCAGTAAGGGATCCGAGAAAAATCGGCAGCTGGCAGCAGTCAATGCAATGGCAGTCAAAGGTACCTGCCAAATTAACCATAAGTGAGTGAATAATCATATTTTGCCCATCACCTTGTTGACAGTTCTTATAATAGCAAAATGTATAAATTCATAGTTTCATTGCATATGGGTAGTTTATTAAGCAGATCTTGACTAAGTTATTTGTTATGTACACCATTAGTAGCGTAGTTTAAGTTGCTGTAGTGTACTGTTTCAATCTTAAATGTGGTGTAATTTAAGGTAAGATTAATTGACACAAACACAGTGAAGATGCTGACATTCTGTACGCATAATTCATAAAGTTGACAAATATTATATGCTGATGCCAGTCTTTTGTATAGCCTTCAATACAACTCAAATGTGAACAATGTTTAGTCGAATCTATACATACAATTAAAGAAATGTGTTTTAAATATTTTATCAAACATACTCAATGGCTAACACAGACAAAAAGTCTAGTCGTTACTCTGGAAGTTTAGTGATTGGCTGTTGTCACTGTTTGGATGTTAATGATTGGTGGCTGCCAGCAGCAGGTTCCTCCTCCTTCGACATACATTGGCAGGCACTTCCTGCTGTCAGCTGCCGTTTTTTCACTGAACCTGCTCTTTCAAATTTCCCCAAAATGAAACTTTAGACATTACATGCACTTAGCTTACGGTAGAGGAAACATTTGCAGTTCATAGTGTCAAACAGGTGTTTAGGAAAGTACTGTGGTAATTTTTGATGCTATTTAATGTTTTGGGAGGAAATAAAATGAAAGGAGCCTTTTAACCCATGGAGCCTTTAGCTATGGAGCCAGAATGATCTCAAAAAGAATATATTCACAAAATACAATTAATAAATATACAAGTGAGGGCACAAAAATTCCCCAAATTGCCCTCACAAATACTTCTCACTTAAATATACTGTTGAAAATCCTGTGATCATGGTTATCTTATGTTTGTTCAGAATTCAGTCCCTTCTCCCATCGTGATCTTGCGAGCCGTGCCACCCCAGGGAGCGTTGCCGCCCTAGGCGCCTGCTTATATTGCCAATGCCAGGATCCGCTACTGTCTTTAGGCTTCTATTTTGGAGGCTGAAAGGTGATAAAAAAAATATTTCTGGGATTTTTGGCTTTGTCTGAAGTGCAAAAACTACACAAACGCTTTTCATCATGTTTTTCATTGTTAAAATAGCCAAATCTATCGAATATTTCTTCCTACTGTAAGAATGAGTAACTATGGTAATGGGAAAACGATATCCATCAGAGTTCAGCAAGGTGTGTTATAATTGTTGGATTAAAAACTCAAAGAAGACTTCCTAAAAATACATTTGTGAGTAAAAACCTGGCAGGAAAGTCTCAAAAACACTACACATAAATCCAAAGCGATCCACACACGTGACGCTGCAGATTCAACAATCCATAAATAAATGCATCAACATCCACAAATTATTTGATTTGATTAATTATTTCAAGAAGGTGACCGGAATTATCCGTTTGAGTGTGTATAGATGTGTAACACAATTAATCATATCCCCTGACCGTAATAAGAACTATTCTTACCGTTAGATCAGTTCAAGCTTCAAGTATCAATTTCATATTTTCAACAGGGGGCAGTAAGTGAAACTCCAGCTGTAAAGGTCACATGCAGCTGTACAGACAACAAACCATACTCAGGTATTCTTGACACTAGTGACAGCACAAGATGAGAGGTTCTTGTGTTCAAACACAGCTGGACAGAGCACAATTCTAAAAGAAGTGATCTCAAGACGTGGTTTTCTAAGTTTCAAACTATGTTTAACTTGACACAGTAACCGAAAACACTAAAAACTAAAGTGAGATTATTCAAAACTGAAAATCTGACTTTCTTAGATGATTTTTAAGCCACAATGACTGTACTTGCAGTCAAAGCTGAATATAATAACCAAAAAACAAAAGCACCCATTGTGGCGCTGCGGGTTGTTGAATTGGAGACTGGTGTTATCTGTGTGGATGATGAATGGCCGCTCTCTGTTGTGTTGACATTTCCGTGGTGTGGCAGATGGGAGCCGGGTCACTCAGCGGAAGACGCAACTGGACAGAGAGCACGTCCTTCCGCTCCCAGCCATAGATGACACGCAACATATTTGTGTCATTAAGTGGCCTGCAGTATAGGCAAATGCCACTGTATGCTAACTTTTATAGAGTCCACTCACTCTCGTATGCACATTACTGTTGCTATTGGAAAACATAATGCAAATTATTATAATGCTTGTTACAGTGTTTTTAACACCTAAACAACTTTACATACCTTTTAAACCAAACACTGATATCATATTTCAATCATAACAGATATATTAAGAAGTTGCATAAACAAAGTGTGATTTGTAGTTTTTTTACCCAACATTTTTCACCTATCTCAGTTTAATATGCAGAGACAACTGTAAGTAAAGCCCGGTGTACACTGTACGATTTTGGCCACAATTCTGCCGTCTGAGACCTAAAGGATTTCTGTCGTCATAGGGCAATCTGACAATGTGCAGTGTGACATGTTCACCGAAGACCGATTAATAGCCTTTGCGATGATCTTTAGACTCCGTTTCGCTTCTATTACGCAATGCTCAAGCTGTTCACTGATCTGAACAATTGGGACCACGGTCGGCAACAACGTATATCATACAGTCTGACATAATGTCGCACAGTGTGCCATGGCGATATCAATGTGTTCATATCGTACTGTCTGACAAGCAACAATCCTAAAGGACTGTGAAAATCCTACAGTGTATAGCGGACTTAAGTCGTTTGCAGGTTGAGCCTCCCGAAAAGTATAAACAATGTGGCTCGATGGCACTTTTTAAAATATTGCTCGGTTTGTTTGATCATCCCGACCATTCCGTGACATATTTGCTTTCTTTTTTAATTTCTTTCTCTTTATCTTTTGCGTGTCTTGTTAATTGGAATGTTGTCCTCTAATTGGTGGCTCCTCCCCTCTAATTTTCACCTGTCTCCTATGATTGGCTCATCAATGTAGGAACCTTAATTTGGAAGGAGGGAACCAGAAAGAGCTTTGATTTGTTACTTGTGTGTTAACTGTTGATTTTGGATGTGTCCTTGTTGAGTGTTACCCAGCTCTTTTTGTATTATTAAGTTGTGGTTTTAAACGACCATGCGCTAATGCTAAGAGTTACTGCTAAGTTAATTATGTAGCTTGGACTAGAGTTTGTTGTCTCTTAGTTTCTTCCTGTAAACCCCTATTTGTATATTTTAAGTATTTCTCTTTGTAAATTCCTTTTTCACTCTGTTTTCTGATAGAGAAGGAGTAGGTAAGTGATTTGTCTTTAAGTTTTTGTTGTTGTTGTTATAAGTTTATGTAGATTTTATTTAGGGGGTGTTTTAATATGTTTTTGTTTGTTATTTTGGCCTTGCTTCCTCCTGAAGAGATTTATTGCATCCTTTTTATCTTGTTTGCTTTTGACAATAAACCATTGTATTCATATTTTTCTTGTTGCATCCTTTTGTATTCCAAATCTTTGTTGCATCCTTGCGACCCCTAGACTGAAGGGACATAACAATAGAAACATTGAACAAGTCCTAGAGAGTAGGAAAGGTTTTTCTTTCATCAATGCCATTACGATGGCTTACTATCCAGTTTAATAAACTCAGAACTCGCATGCATGGTTGCCAGATTGCATAAATTAAGTATGACATAAGGCGAAATATTTCCTATTTGTGGAAGTATAAATGTCTGATTGGGGTGTTGCACCTATTATCCGGCATCCCTGAGCATATTAAAGCTTGTGGATGCGTGGTCAGTTCCAAAGCCACATAAATTAAAGCTCTAATAAAAACGTTCATGATAAATTGACCCGCAGGCAGTAGTTTGCCCTGGTCTGCAATTGAGGATGCTTTAAGGTTCGTTTGAGGGTGCTTAGCAACCTCAAGCACTCCCGTAGAACCGGGCCTGCTTCAACCACACCATTCTGGCATTGGATCCCATATAATTGTTACATGGGATCCACATTTTTATGAAAATCCTTATGGCAATCAATTAATAATAATCACAGCATTTTTGTTGAGAGTGCAGTGGTATCTCCCTGTGACGAAGAGGAGGGCGTGGCCATGCCATGGTGCACGGCCAGCGCCGAATTAGCTGATCGGCAGGAGAGTGAGTTAAAGGGCAGACGGAGACACTGGTTCGAGAGAGAGATGCTCAGGTTTCTCATTAAAACTTTGTTTACTCTTCAGCTGGTTCCTGCCTCCTCCTTGGCTGCACTTTACCTGTTACAGTGGTGCCGAAACCCGGGACTTTGGAGGAAGACTACTCTGACCTGGAGACCTCGCTGCTGGCTCAAGATCACGAGAGCGAGGATACATGAGCTGGTGGTATTGGAGCGGTTCGTCAGCAGGCTACCAAAAGAGATGGCTGAGCGAGTCCATTGCCATCGCCCGGTGCCACTGACGGAGGTGTTCCAGCTGGCTGAGGACTGGATGGGCGGCGTGTTCAGGAGCCAACAAGTTTTTTTTCTCTCTCTTTTGCTTGCTTGCGGCCCAGCCTGAATCGGACGGGGGAGGAATGTGATGAGGAGGAGGGTGTGGCCAGGCCGTGATGGAACACAGCCAGTGCTGATCAGCGGGAGAGCGAGATAAAGGGCAGCTGGAGATGCCGGTTCGAGAGGCTGCCCTTTATCTCGCTCTCCCGCTGATTCAGCACTGACCGTGCTCCATCACGGCCCAGCGATGCTCTCCTCCTCATCCCACTCCCCTTTTAAAGCCAATAGATCACACATCATTATGATATTTCCAATTTTCTCCTTAATGCTAAATCAATGTCTGCACATGAGTGGATGCACATACAGGTGAAACTCGAAAAATTAGAATATCGTGCAAAAGTTCATTAATTTCAGTAATTCAACTTAAAAGGTGAAACTAATATATTATATAGACTCATTACAAGCAAAGTAAGATATTTCAAGCCTTTATTTGATATAATTTTGATGATTATGGCTTACAGCTTATGAAAACCCCAAATTCAGAATCTCAGAAAATTAGAATATTGTGAAAAGGTTCAGTATTGTAGGCTCAAAGTGTCACACTCTAATCAGCTAAACACCTGCAAAGGGTTCCTGAGCCTTTAAATGGTCTCTCAGTCTGGTTCAGTTGAGTTCACAATCATGGGGAAGACTGCTGACCTGACAGTTGTGCAGAAAACCATCATTGACACCCTCCACAAGGAGGGAAAGCCTCAAAAGGTAATTGCAAAAGAAGTTGGATGTTCTCAATGTGCTGTATCAAAGCACATTAATAGAAAGTTAAGTGGAAGGGAAAAGTGTGGAAGAAAAAGGTGCACAAGCAGCAGGGATGACCGTAGCCTGGAGAGGATTGTCAGGAAAAGGCCATTCAAATGTGTGGGGAGCTTCACAAGGAGTGGACTGAGGCTGGAGTTACTGCATCAAGAGCCACCACACACAGACGGGTCCTGGACATGGGCTTCAAATGTCAAATGTCTTACCTGGGCTAAAGAAAAAAGAACTGGTCTGTTGCTCAGTGGTCCAAAGTCCTCTTTTCTGATGAGAGCAAATTTTGCATCTCATTTGGAAACCAAGGTCCCAGAGTCTGGAGGAAGAATGGAGAGGCACACAATCCAAGATGCTTTAAGTCCAGTGTGAAGTTTCCACAGTCTGTGTTGGTTTGGGGAGCCATGTCATCGGCTGGTGTTGGTCCACTGTGCTTTATTAAGTCCAGAGTCAACGCAGCCGTCTACCGGGACATTTTAGAGCACTTCATGCTTCCTTCAGCAGACAAGCTTTATGGAGATGCTGACTTCATTTTCCAGCAGGACTTGGCACCTGCCCACACTGCCAAAAGTACCAAAACCTGGTTCAATGACCATGGTATTACTGTGCTTGATTGGCCAGCAAACTCGCCTGACCTGAACCCCATAGAGAATCTATGGGGCATTGCCAAGAGAAAGATGAGAGACATGAGACCAAACAATGCAGAAGAGCTGAAGGCCGCTATTGAAGCATCTTGGTCTTCCATAACACCTCAGCAGTGCCACAGGCTGATAGCATCCATGCCACGCCGCATTGAGGCAGTAATTAATGCAAAAGGGGCCCAAACCAAGTACTGAGTACATATGCATGATTATACTTTTCAGAGGGCCGACATTTCTGTATTTAAAATCCTTTTTTTTTATTGATTTCATGTAATATTCTAATTTTCTGAGATTCTGAATTTGGGGTTTTCATAAGCTGTAAGCCATAATCATCAAAATTATATCAAATAAAGGCTTGAAATATCTTACTTTGCTTGTAATGAGTCTATATAATATATTAGTTTCACCTTTTAAGTTGAATTACTGAAATTAATGAACTTTTGCAAGATATTCTAATTTTTCGAGTTTCACCTGTACATACTAAGATGCATTACAGAGCAAAATGCATTAAATTATGTTTTACAAGACATTTTTTGGAGAAGACAATCTTGAGCAATTTCAGCCTCTAATGACTGCAGACTTATCATTTCTCTATACCAAACTCACTACTTAAAACTAGTAGTGTGTATATGGTATAGATTCCTTTAATAACAGCACAGAACCCTCAATAAATTACAACATGGAGAAACAGGCTTTTATGGTGTTTGTTGTTATGGCTTCCTTATTCTACCTGCCGCTTTTATGAGCGCTTAAGAGAAGCTAATTCATATTGGCTCGAGTGTTCATTCCAGAAAGTGGTTGTTTTTTGTGCTAAATGTCTCTAATAATCAATATGTTAACTGATGTGATAGTATTGGGTGCTTTTTTAAGCTTTAAATGGATCTCTGTCAACTGTCATTGTATTGACAATACGAGCCGGAGCATTCATTTAAAAGTTTTCCTGTTGTGTTCCACAGACGAAAGAAAGTCATACAGGGTTGGAACAACAGAACTGTCTTCTTTTTTTTTTTTCAACCATGAAAATAATTTTCTCTGGATTTGTTAAATAAGTTCAATTATCTGATTTTGAACATGTACTATGTTTCACACTGTGCAATTCTGTTTGCAGCATAAATGTGTTGACTGAGTTAGCACATCTAAGCAGCTCAGACCAGTGTCTAGACGTTCATTTGATCCCAGGATTCAGTTCTATCATGCTCGGCTTGGTTAAAAAGGCGCCCCAGCTGAGGAGCAGATGACTCACACACTTAACGGGTGCTCAAAAACCTGCAGGCTGCATTCTTTAAGGGATCAAAGCTTGGCTGCAAAAAAAAAACTACAAGCTCCTGCAATTGTGTACAATGAGCTGGTAAGTTGGCCAGTCCTGGTGCTATTTGAACAGGTGCGTTTGCATGTCACAATACAGATGGCAAAGGTCTTCACGGCCTTGATCACAATTCGAGGACAATTTACCCACAACATGCCCGCCACTGTCCTCCAGACCTGCGCTGTTTGCCAGCTTTAACAACACGAACGATGCCAGCTGCCCTTTTGCTAGACCATTCTTTTGCTCTGTTACATACAGTACATTTCTGACATTTCCAAAGTTTTGTGTAGCCAGATTCGTCCATCCAAATGTAATAAGTATTGCTCATTTTACAGACGTCAGAATACAATGTTGAATATGCTGTTCAGAAAACGTGGTTTGGAAAAAGATATGGAAAGGGTTTTACAGTTAATTTACATACATCTGTCATTTGTATTGCATAAATAAATATGGAATGAGTAACCACATTTTTTCACAGACATTTCCTTAAAATGAAGTGTTGGATAGGAGGCTATCCAATAGGGTATTGTTTCGATTTGAAATTCTGTTTGTTGTTTGGTTGGTCTCAATGGGGTTTAAAAGTCATACCTTGTCGTACGAGCCATGTCACATTATCTTACGTTTTTACCATCTTGTAGAAATTATTACGAGTTATGGGACCATAGGGGCCACTTCTATGAGGCATGAGAGAGATTGAAACTGAACACCCAGATTCACTCTTTCACTCAATGACATGTGGAAACTCTCTCAAGCGCCAGCTGCGATTTCAGTCACTATTCAATTATGATATTGTGATGTATCACAATATATTGAATCATGACATATGTAAAGATGTCTCTAAAAACCAATAGTATCCAGCTGCAGACCCGCAGCAACACCAGTTTCAGAACCCCAGTTTCAGAACCCCAGCGCCAGAACCTGAAGTGAGGGGCGGAGCTTACGTTCGAAACCGAGTAGCGCCACCTAACGTTTTGGAGAGTACTTTGCTTTTATTACAAATGAAACATCATACTTTATACGTATGTTATAATGATTCTTTAAGGTACAGTACAATAAGCATTTTAAAACATTGATCTTGTGTAATATAATTGTATATAGTTATCCGTTTCATTGTATTATGAGAGTTACTTCCTGATCATGATGGTGAAAAAAAATGCTTGAAACTTATGGGCATTTTATATAAAATATACTTTATTTTACAAGAACATGTGCAGCATGCATTTTTCTTTAAGTAAAATAAAACATGTCAAAAAACTAAAAAAGAGAGAAAATTAAGCATCTTTTTAAAAGAAACAATAAAAATATATACAACAAATGACCAATTCACCCCTAGGTGCAAATGTAACGGTGGGCTGGAGTAAATGTCCAGTATCTACCTTTCAGAGAAAACCCCAAAGTTCTCCAGAAGAATAAGAGCCCACCATCTCCGTATGTTTGGAAAGTCGCACTGGAAGACAAAAATAGAGAAATCTTGATATTTCAACTGCTACAACATCATAAAGGTCAATTACTTGAACTGGTAATTACTTACAGATGTAAAATCAAAGGGTGCTCCCAAGACAAGATGTAGAGCATACTGGAAAACCGCAAAAATTAAGGAACATTATCTCTGTAAACGTCAAATTAAAAAAAATCTTCCTTGTTCCGTATTTAACAACTTAAAAAAATTAAAAACACCACCACACCAATCATTGGTTTAATTATATCAAAACAATGTCTCACCATCAACATGAAGACTCCACAGTCTACACCACCAATCTGTTGGGGGATATCCTAAAAAAAAAAAAAAAAAGCATGAGTTTATTAAGGGTTTGACACTTCAGCACTCCCAACTTTAGCAGACTTCTTTATAACCAACCTTGTTTTTCAGTAGCACCCATGTGCCAGGTGCAATTTTGGCTGTCATCTTACTGCAACAAAAATACAAAAATAATAAAACAGATTTGTTAATATGAAGTTACATTGTGCAGCACACAGTTTGAAGCTCTGAATCCATGCAAAAACACAGTCAACAGTATTTGGGTCTTTCTTGTAAAAACTGTCACAGCATGCAAAATCAGAACATCATGCAAGTAACCATTAAGCAAGTTTATTAAACGGCGTTATCTTGAACGGCAAAACTTGAACACACACATTGAATTTTTCACCACATGATGTCAAAAACTTTAGACAACGTTACACAACTCACCATGCTCTCCGCCATGCTTGTCTCATTCTCAATAACTCCGCCCCTCACTTCAGGTTCTGGCGCTGGGGTTCTGAAACTGGTGGTGCTGCGGGTCTGCAGCTGGATATGTCTCCTAAAAACACAAATATTCATATAGGACAGTCATCTCATCTGGTAGATTATCTCTCAAACCTTTGAGGGCCTTATGTTCTTTGCTGAGGGCAACGTTTTAAAGTTTCATGTGCAACTTTAAGAAAATAGAATTCATTTATTTATTTATGATGTGCGCAGTTGCCCTCTGGCAATACTTTCCCCAGTCCTTTATTTTTTTGCAGGGATGTCTGCCCGTGAATCTATCTCTGCGAATTCCCACGGGGTAGCGACCAGAGGAGTGGAACCAAATATAAAAGGTACCTTTCAGGTCGAAGTGACATCTTGTCAGGCCAGGCAGTTCGGCCAAGAGTATGATAATGGAACACACTTTCTTCCCTCCAGAATGCCATAAATAAAATAAGGAAGAGATAGTCTGTGATTCTTTCATTTACTTGAAGACTTCAAAAGCCGATTCTCTGCTGTATTCTGCATTCAACAGTTTTCTTTCACATAGCCAGAATCATACCCATCAATGACATTCTTATCAGGGCCTCACAAAGGTAGTTGTCATGCAAAATCACTCATGCAGTGAGTACATGGCAAACGGATCCATTCGGTTACATCATAGTGCAAATTTCTCACATAGATCCCTCGATAATAAAGGTTGGGGGCTCAGAGGCTCTGCGATATGCCTGGAGAAACAGAGATAGATTGTTATCGAGTCCCTCTGCATTGATTTCACATACAAGTTTTTTTTATGGCAAGTGGAAAATACAATAATTGTCTTGCAGGCAAAAAAGGTATTTCAAGACTTTACTTGAGTCTCTGAGTAGTTGAATATTCTCAAGCAAACCTATATGGTGGTCACAGAGTAGATAATCAAGCTGAACGTTTACTGGTAATTCTGGTAAGAGGTGACCTGTCCATTTAATTTCCTTTTGCACACTATGGAAATTCGGAATGAAATATTGTGCAATACAAATACAATTTTTGTCACGTGACCTCATCACATTGCATTTTATTAGTGTCCAAGATATTTCTTTAATCTTGGAAGATTTTGTTCCAAAAACTATAAAGATAATAAGCATATAAATAATAACAATTTTTATATAATGTTTGTTTTAATAAACCCCACATTAGCTCCATAATTGTAAGAAAGAGAATTGGCAAATTCTGCCAATAAGAACAAAAACTAGGTATTATATTTTTATAATATGCATGTAATCATATATTGCTTGGTGTACCCAATAAAAGACAAAGACCTGCACTGACCGCCAGAGAGAACAGATTTATATTTTCATTAACTTAAAATCTACATGAGATCCAATGTCAATGGTCATTTTTCAAAGCCATTTTTGTGTGAACATTTCCTTTTTAAGTGCTGCAGAAAACCTTTATTGGCAGTAATACTCAACTGCCAGCCATTATCCCTTCAACATTCTCCTTATTTACAGTATTTTTCATGGGTCCAGCTCGTTTAGATCAGTTGAAGATATTGCCTTGCCTAAACACATTGCCTGAATCGATCGAAAAATAATTTGCGAGAAAAACAATAAAATGTTCAAGCCAAAAGAGATCAGTGGCTATTCTAAACAGAACTAGAAACGGACCTCATAAAAAATACTAGAGTCAACAAGAGAGATAAAACTTATCAAGGCTCTATTATCCTGGACTCTTCTCCACCAATCAGAGCAGAGATGATTGAACCTGATTAGCTACAATCAAAGCTGGCACTCAAGCCTGACTGTCTGCTGACTTTGCAATCGATGTCTGGCTGACTCATCCAGTAAATTTGGGCCTGAACAGTGATGAGATACTATCACCTCCCACTGCCATGAGCAATAATCCCTCCACAGAAGACCATGGCATTTCCAGACTCACTTGGGAAGCCAACGAATTTCCCTTTAGCTGTATGCAACCCAGCAGTGACTGCAAATGGATCTGAAGCAGAATAATTCTGAATTGGCTTTTCTCATGGGTTAAATGGTCTGCCCTTATATAGCACCTTTTTAAAGTTAACGGTATTCAAAGCACTTTACACTGTGACTCATTCACCCATTCATACAAACATTCACACACCAATGATGGCAGAGCTGCCATGCAAGGTGCTAGCCTGCCATTGGGAGCAACTTGGGGTTCAGTGTCTTGCCCAAGGACACTTCGGCATGTGGAGTCATGTGGGCAGGGATTCGAACCACCAACCCTGCGATTAGTGGCCGACCCACTCTACCAACTGAGACACAGCCGCCCAGGTTTGTTGTTAGGACTATGAAAGCCTGAATTTACTTTAATCAATGGCTTGACTGCAATGATAACAGGATTAAGGGACATGATTCAGTCAAGTTCAGTATGTTGGAGAGATTTTGAGAAGGACAGAGCTGCTACAATACTTGGGAAGGCCATTAAAAAAATAGCTCACCGCAAAATTGTTCCAAACCCATTTGACTTTCTTCCATTGAAGAATCTTTTCATTGTTCTTGCCATTCAGTTCTTAGTAATATGGACCACTTTTATGATGATTTTTTTAATTATGTGTTTGTATTTGGGTTTTGAATGACAACATGTTGGGTGAACTATTACTTTCAATGCCAAAATATACAAGTCACGAGGGATTGAAAGGTCAGTAGCATCTGTGATAGTTCTTGTCACCCCAAAACCTTGAGAGATAAAAAAAAAAATCTGCAAAAGATGTATTTCTGCCATTTCGCACTGTTAATCAAGCATGTGGACCCCACTTTAGCAACAAATTACCCACTGGCTCAACTGGGTCATCATTAATCTTCCAATTACAGACTTGGATCTGACTAGATTTTCCAATCAACATCCTAAACTGACATTAAAAAGACATTTGCAGTCCTACTCCTGCAATTCTAGCTAGTATTTCAATATTTCTTTGGTCCTGACCATTCTGTAAAAGTTTGTCTTCTCTACAGTTGTCTATTGGGGCTGGACATTAGCATCAAGATGCAGCTTAGTCCCATAGAAACCAGGCTTTTAACTGTTGGCTTAGAGCCTGGTCCAAAATTCAGCTTATTCTGGCAAAGAATCAACCACTTTAAACAACAGTTATTTTTATTATAATATAGATTTTAGACAATCTGTTGTAATGGTATCACGTTACTATACATACATTTTTGCAAAATGAGATTTAAATGGCTTGCTGTATGTATCGTGCTGTTTTTCAAGTGAAATATATGCTGCAACAACGAACACACCACAAAATTACGCAGTTGCTTTAGCAATTGTATTTTTCATCTGACATTTATTTTTTTACTACACTATCAGTTAGGATTGAGTTTGTGGTTTAGGGTAGTGAGACACATTTTATTTAAAACTTGATAAACTATATAATTAGCCTTAAAAACCTAATTGTTTTTCATTGCACATTTGCATTTAATTACTCTAACGGTTAGATTTAAGGTTGAGGGTAGGGAGGTCGTTTTGCTGAATTAAATATTGATTAAACCTTAAAAACCTCATCTGTTGGGGAGAAAATGTAACTTATTTCTAATGCCACACAGTGGCCATTTTTTTTTGCCTCCGAACTGCCATGATATGTGTAATAAACCATGTAATGTCATTTTCCCAAAATGTCACCAAAGTCACATAATTTTCATGAGATCAGCCTCATTTAAAGGCAGGTAAATCTGAAATCGATGGGTCACATTAACAGAGGGGGATAGAAAAAATAATTCATATATTGGCACTGCAGTCTGCACTAATGGTTGTACAAACAAAACATAACAAATTAAAGAAAAAAGTGTGTAGATGTTGTGACCAGAACTGCAGAATTTTCATCCAAAAGAATAATTAGCAAAAAAAGAAATAAAAAGAAATAAATCTAGAACATGCTTCAAAGAGCTAATCTTGCAAATTTTCAAATCCAGGAGCTAGTTATTCTTCAAAAGCACTCTTTGTAGCTGACTGGTCCCTTGTAAAAATAGTACTTGATTCCAAGTGGGCTGATTCAAACCTGATTCCAAGCATTTACATAAAGCCAGCCAAACAGTTTGGAGCCTGCAATTTTGAAAAGCTCTGTGGGTACGTACAGTCAGACCAGACTTTGTACTCAATTCACCTCCATTCAAATGCATTCGATCATGGGAGACCGGAAATGCAGGTGCATATGAAGACATTTTGCACAGACACTTTGAATGATGAGAAGACATGTGACCAACAGAAGATCAAAACTTCACAGATAAACCTCTTGGCTTAGTACAAAGTATATATATAATAGATGGCATATTTTAACATTTCTAATATAATATAATTTTCTTTTTCTTCTTCTTTTCTTCTTATCAAGCTCAAAGCCTAGTATGATTGTGGCTTTACGTTTTTTTTTATTTTTTATATGCATCAGCCGGTCTGTGTTTGGATGGTAGGTGTTCTGAGGATGAGAATAGATGTGGCTTATAGATGCCTTTTTTCTAGGAGTAATAGTTGGAAACATGGTTAATTTAAGACAATATTTTAAAATTCTTTACAGAAGATGAAAATACTTAAGACTATCTGTACCTGACCAGCTAACTAATCAAGAATTTGCCAAACCTAAGTTGCAACTTTAGATATATTGACTAAGTAGCCAAATAAACACGAGCTATCCATGTATGTACACATATCCACTAATGTAAATGTTTGATATTGCAAGGCAAAAACCACTAGACTAATGAAAACAAGCTTTTCATATAATAAAATGATCCGCTTCTTACATTCATTTTAAATGTTGTAGTTGCTAGATATTGGCAATATAAGATAAAATGAAGCCGATGAACCAAGCGCACCTGGATATGAGGCCCTCCATCTCCTGTGGCATGGGAATCATAAAGATAATGGAAATAAAATCAACTCCTCCACTTTAATGTTTTACTCATGAGCCAGATGGATGCACTGCTGCAGAGTTATTGCCTCAGCCGCCTGTGAAACAGAATGAAGATGAGAGAGGAAAAGAAAGAGAGAATGAATATGTAACTCTAGTCATAAAATCAGTGAAACTCAGTTATCCAGAAAAGGTATCAATTGAATACAAATACCTAAATGCAGATCTTTTAGACCTTCATTGTGCTTACCTTTTGACAGAAAGCAATTGAAAAATGTATGTATTTACCTTGAATTGGTTGACAGACTTATTTGAAATTCAAGGATTCAATAACATTTAGTGTAAATTAACTATAGTTTACAGTAGAGTTTGTTCTCCTGAAAGAGAATTGACCATGAATCATGGAAAGTTTAAATGG
This sequence comes from Xyrauchen texanus, assembly GCF_025860055.1. NCBI lineage: Eukaryota > Metazoa > Chordata > Actinopteri > Cypriniformes > Catostomidae > Xyrauchen > Xyrauchen texanus. Next base: position 21,916,327 of record NC_068323.1, on the reverse strand, counting down.
ATTCTTAGAAAATCTTAGAAAGACATTTTTTTAAAAAAATAAAATAAAGGTCTATGATTAACAATACTTTGAACATTATGTTGTATTTAAACCAAAATACAGAGTCATATCTAGGACTGGGCAATATGGCCACATAGGGTGGTTTTAAGATTCAGAAACTTATCAGAAAACTGATGTCAAGGCTTCAAACGAAGCTCCCAAAAGCACCTCTGACATCATGGATAAGACTGTCAGAGAGTAGTCATTAAACAAAAGACAAAACAATTACTACCGATCAAAACCCCATTTTCCTGCATGTGTTTGCCCGCTATAGCGTTGACATAAACTTTAAGCTTTGACTGGGCAGCCCCAAAACGCTCTTGTAAACACTAGCACTGAGCTCACAGGCAGTGAACTGGGTCTCCAGGAGGCAAAAACATTCCACTTAAGCATGTATAGTCTGATAAAGCTTGGTGATGTCATTTGATTCAAATGGGATCATCACAAAATGCTGCCATCTGAGGAATGTCCTCACCACACGCTCATACCTAAGTGCTGACTGTGACCAGACCACTACCGTGTATGCAGCAGGGTCAAGCTCCAACTCAAAAAGGTACACCACTCAAAACAACCGGAAAAACCCGAGTTCCAGAAATGTGGGAAACTTCACCAAATCCTTGGAAGTTTCATTTCTAGCAGACCCGCCGGAGGGAGATGCCCAACAAAAAGTGGAATAGAATGAGGGATACAATCCACAGTCTTCTCTGTCTTTGGAAGGAAACAGGGGAAGTCTCAAGACTGGTTTGAATCCAACTCAGAGGAAATATACACCGTTCTCGAAGAGAAGCGAGCAGCACTACCCAACACCCAACACACAGCCTACATTGCAAGCTCTGAGGGCAGCCAGAATCAGAGTAAAAAAACCTGCTCAAGCAACTACTGCTTTCAACTGATAACAACATGCAGCTAGCAGCTGACTCGGGCAACATTCACAGCATGTATGATGGCATCAAAAAAGCCATCGGCCCAACACAGAACAAGACAGACCCATTAAAGTCTGCATCTGCCGAAACAATCATAGAAAGGAGCAAGTAGATGGAAAGGTGGGTAGAGCATTACTCTGAGTTGTACAGCACAGCGAACATGATCTCTGATTCTGCACTGGAAACCATCAAACCTCTGCTGGTCATGTAACAGCTGGATGAACTATCAACCTCGGATGAGCTGAACAAAGCCATTGACAGCTTGCCTTCTTGCAAAGCACCAGGGCTTGAAGGAATTCCACCAGAGGTAATCAAATCAAATCAAATCAAATCACTTTATTGTGATTAAATGCGGAAAGATCATTCTCCTGAGTCACCTTCACAAACTGCTCTGTCGATGCTGGGAGGAGGGAGCCATACCTCAAGATATGAAAGACTGCTACATCATCACTTTGTACAAAAATAAGGGAGATCGAAGTGACTGAAACAATTACAGAGGCATGTAAGCATCATTGGCAAAGTCTTGCTAGGATAATCCTGAATAGACTACAAAAGCTAGCTGACAGAGTCTACCCTGAATCACAGCATGGGTTTAGGCCAGAACACTCTACAATAGACATGATTTACTCCCTTCATCAGCTTCAGGAGAAATGCAGAGAGCAGAGACAGCCACTCTCACAGACAGACACATTGCCTTCATTGACCCGTCCAAGGCCTTTGACCTTGTGAGTCGAGATGGCCTCTTCAAAGTCCTTACAAGTATCGGCTACCCACGAAAGCTGCTTAGTCTGATTACGTCATTCCACACAGACATGTAGAGCATTGTTCAGTTTAATGGCTCTTCATCAGAAGACTTCAGCATTAACAGTGGAGTAAAACAAGGCTGTGTACTCACCCCTACTTTGTTCTGCATCTTATTTGCAGTAATGCTAAAGCATGCTTTGGCAACAACACTAGACTAATTTATGTCCACGCATGATCAGATGGAAAGTTGTTGGAAGACTCTGCTGGCTAACCCATGTGCATTGCATGTAGGATCCCCAAAAACCCGCTGTATGGGGAGCTAGCCATGGGGAAGCACACAACAGGTTGACCTCTCTTCCGCTTCAGAGATGTGTGACTTTAAAACATTTGGCCTGAATGTTGATAGGTGGGAGGAGTTAGCTAGTGACAGAGATCTATGGAGGAAGGAACTAGCCAGAGCCCTCCACAAGGGTGAAACCAAGATTTGACAGGCAGTTGAAGAAAAGAATAAACACCTTAAAATGTGGTCGTTGTGGTAGGGTCTGCAACTCCCGAGTAGGATTTTACAGCCACAGAAGATGCTGCACATATGAATCCCATGGTGCAGAACTATAGTCTCTCGAGACTGACAGGAGCGATTGAGACTCTGTCTCAGATGCAAAACATTTGGCCCCTTCCTGCGAAAGGTTTTAGATCTGTAACAAGATATGATAATATCTCTCTAAAAGTGAAGAGAATGCTTCAATTCTTAAAATTGAAAAAAAGAGTGAAGGAAACTAAACTAAGACTTTAATGAGATTATGACTGGCATTAAATTTTGTGCCCTGCATGGCCATGCATTGTGCTGACACTGAATGACACTATTCTGTTTGCAATAGAAACATTTACTCTTTTCAGAATCCTCATCCCTAAAGAGCAATCTCAAGCGTGAAAATAATGCTCCAAGTAAACCTAAAAAAAAAAATTCTACTTGATGTGGACCAGCATTTTAAAGCAAATCCTTTATTTATTTTTGGCACACTATGCAAACTATAGTAAAAAAACATAGCTGAGCAATTATGCAAACTATAGAAAAAAACACGGATCAAATATATTCTTTATTATGAAATTATAAAAGACCTTTCAAGTACAATTATTGTTTTATATTTAAAGTTGCGTTGTGTTATGAACTGCGGCCTAAACCATTAAAAAACGCAGAAATTTGTGAAATTGAGCTTGTGTTGCAAAATAGGACTGCATTCACGTTGTTGTATAGAGTTTGTATGGGCTTTTACTCCCATTACGACACAGCAGGATCACTGAAGTCAAGCAATGATGTTGGGTGATGGGATCTAACTTGCTGGTGCCCCAATTCATCACAAATTAATCTAAAAACAAATAAATATTGTCATGCAATTTCTAAAGCAAATTAAAATCAGTAACTAGCTGTATTAGACTCCAACTGACTTACTGAACCACTGATCCTTTGAGCCAAATAAAAGGTCAGGAAGTTGAGTTCGTTAAATCAAATTTTCTTCAAGTCTTTATTTAGATACATTTCTGCTAACATTGTTTTCAGTTTGTCCATTTCTGGATGCAAAAACTGACTGTTGAAACAATCCAGAGTAAAGCGTTTTCCACATACAGCACTTCACCTGTTTCACTTTTCTCGGAAGAAACATTCACCTGTCCCATCAAGACATTCCGTGGACTTCTCCAGCAAATGAAAATGTAACTCAACTGGCAGCTCAATTTAGTTCCTGGTCTCCTGTGGATGGCATGCACTCCAGTGCTTTTCACAGTTCAGTGAACGGAGTGTCGAAGTGGCAGTGAGTGGAGATCAGGAATGGGTGGTGTATTGTGAGAGATGCTGCTCTAACCTTCTAATGGCTTTTTGAATTGTTAAGATTCTGTGAAAGAGGACTTTTTCCCACTTACAGTCAGTTTCACCACAAAAAAGTGGTCAAGAGTAATCCCAAACTGACAGCAATCCTAGCAGACCTTATGACAAGAAAATAGATTTTTAGGTTTACTTGTGTTGTAATGTTTTAACAAGATCATCCCTAACAAAGGGTTTCCATTTTCATGTCAGGATGATTTGTGTTGGGAAATTTTGGGCACAATCCTGTTTGTTTAAAGCCAGCAATCCTGACACAAATGCAATATTAGTAGTTTGCGCAATTTCTGTAGCTCAAGGCTATTCAACTTTGTGCTCTAGCTTTAGCTTGTTGATGTGTGTTTGATTAGGGTTGGAGCTAAAATCTGCAGCACAGTGGCCTTCATGACTGAAGTTATAGTGTATACTTAGTGTTACGGAATTGACCAAACCCCAATATCAAGTAATAAAGGGGTCATGTCATGAGGAATAAAGTTTTCCTTGATATTTTGACCTAAGAGGTCTTTCTAGTGTAAAAACCTACTGTAAATTTCAGAACTCAAAACATAATCCCCAATTGAATAAAAGCATTTATTGAAACCAAGCTGCCAAAATGCCTTTCTCTAATTCCGCCACTTCCCTACGCCACTAGAGGTACTCGTTAATTCATGACCGCCTCTACAGCAACAACATCAATGCCTACTTTACATTATCACACCCTTGGTCCCACCCACTGGGGCTCAGTTCGTGAACACACAGAGAGAGACAGAGAGAGAGAGAGAGAGAGAGAGAGCAGGCTAAACAGTGTGAACATCTTCATTGTGCTTTGGACTATGAACGTGCGTTACTTGGAAGTGTCTTCAGTGTATTTCAGTATGGACTGCTTTACGACACCAGTCATAAAATGATTCAAGCTTTGCAAAGGAGTTGTCATTGAAGGATGTGGCAGTTAAAAACACTATTGGACCCACTCAAAAATGTAAATACATTTATGAATATTTGAAATGTTATGACCGTTTGATCGTTTATGGTGCTGAAACCTGGTCTACACCAGGCACGTCCGTTGATGCAACATGACCCAATGGCTTGAAGTGCATCGACACAAACTTTCTAAATCATTTATTTATGTTGTTGTTGGCAGTAGCAGTGCCAGCGCATGCAGCACGAAATGGAAAGGGAGGTCTGTTTACCGCAATGCACGCTTCCATGGTAAACAGCATCATTGATCATAATGAGTTCTATTGCCTTAGACACGATGCATTTTATGATCCCTTTAAACTTTGACATAATTCGTCCTGCACTGTTTGTGCTACAGAAAAACAGAACACTCTAGATGCCTCACATTAACACAAAAAACTAATAGTGTTATTTTATTGGGTGATGAAGATCATAAAGCATTTAAGCAAAATCTGCCATTTCAGCACCCTGCCTGTTTCCCCGATTTCGTTCAGCATGTAAACACCTTTACTGGCATTATGGGGCCTTATTCAATACATGCAGGTCTGTTTTCATTTCGACATTAAAACCAAATCAAAACTTGTAAACACTTTTTTTTTTATGCTGATGGGTTTAATAATGGATGATTTTTTCATAGTTATCTGAGTTTTGGTGTAAATACATTCAATGATTTGAGTTCTGAAATGTGAACAAAGCTCAAACCCAGACATCAGTCAAGAAGGTTTTGTAAAAGTGACATGAAGAGTTAAGGTTTATAGATGATACATATGACAGATACTTGAAATAGCAGCAGTGACTATTCGAAAACATGTTCAGGCTTGTAGTGCCAAGGTGCAGGTCATCTCTTCTCTGCAATCATACAAAGAGTTCCTGACGATATCTATTAGTTTCAGGTGTTTGTGTAAGGCGTAATCAATAGAAGTTTTCTTTCCTTTGCAATGATGCGTTGAGCATCCAGTCTCAGATAATACCCATCTAAATGTGCTATTAATTCGCTGCTCCATTCAACACTCGTATGACTTGCTATTGATTTTTCTTACCTTGTACTTGGCCCTGTCCGCCAGTCTGTATCCTTATGAATTTTTTTATGCTGATGGGCTGCCCACCTGTCTGCTTACCCCATGGAGATTTTCTCCTATTCTTATCTCCTCTTGTGTCCTCTATGACTCTGTATGTTTCTCAATCTATTGCATGGGTCTCCCTCATCTCTGCTTGTCATCCACCCATATCAAAACATGAATGAGGCTAAACCTATCTGTGCCATCTGAGCTGTTTTTAGAGCTTTCTCACTCAAGCTTCCTTGGTATTCTGATTTCATCTCCAGATTGGCCCTTTTTCAGATAAGATGGTGACATCAAATCGTTTGTGTATTATGTGCTATATGGAGCATAAGCTGCCTTTGGGTGGAACAAGATAGAGAATGAGGGACTAAGAGGAAAAAAAAGGTTTCTGGGCATAGCTTCTACCAGGAGATGTTGGTGTCTTTTATCTGGTTTTTTTCTAGGCTAGAGAGTGTGATAATCCGTACCATGCTGCCATGTACTCTAGAGGGTAGCTATTCGTTTGGACATGATTTACATACAGTAAATGTCAACTCTCCAGGAAAAGGGAACACAAGAGCTTAGAATTCTTAAATAATTATAATAAATTCAATAAAATAAAAAAGAAACTCAGTTTGGACCAAATGCAAGTAAACTAACATTCTCCATAAAATAACAATACATTTAAACAATGATTTTGGTAGCAAGGTTGAAGCTTAGTGTTTGACAAATATTGTGAACACTACAATTTACTTACACGTTTTGTAGAAAGAGTATGTATGATGTTGCTTTATGCTTGTGGCAGACAAGCCTTTTGTTCATCGGGAAAAGAGGAAGCAGGAACCGAATTAACAATCAAAAAGACTTTAATTCAACATAAAAAATTTAACTGAAACAACAAAAGCACACACAAACACTGCTGCGTGCATCTCTCTCTCTCTGGCATCCCAGGCTCCTCCTTTTATCTCTCTCCTGCTGATTGGGCAACTCAGTTCCTGGTGTGAATTCTCTCGGCCCGGCCATGCCCCTCTCTTCCTCACATACAACCACTGCCTGATTCCGGCCTGGGAAACCTCCAGTCTGACTTACTCACCCCCTTCCTAGAGGGGAGGAGTTGCCCCTTCGTCCATTCCATCACCGGCTGATCTTCTCTACCTCCTGGGTAGGATGAGATGAGGGAAGAAAGAAAGATAGTGGGAGAGACAGAGAGCGAGAAAAAAACTCTGGAGGGTACTCCCTCCCCTAGTGGACAGCAACAGCTCCTCCGCATCCTGGCGGATGGCAGCGGTTTCTCCGCATCACGGCAGACGGCAGTGACTACTCCATCCCCTGGCGGATGGCAACAGCTCCTCCTCATCCTGGTGGATGGCAGTGTTTCCTCCACTTCCTGGTGGACTGCACCAGTACTATCAAACCATTCCTCTCCTTGGTGTCGTGATCGTCCATCAGTGGTGATGGCTCTCTGATGGTACGTCTTCCTCCAGTCCCGGGTTTCGTTACCAGTGTAGCAGACAAGGCTCTCATTTATCGGGAAAGGAGGAAGCAGGAACTGGATTAACAATCCAAAATACTTTAATTCAACATAAAACACTGAACTGAAACATAAAAGTGCACACACAAGCTCTACTGTCTGCATCTCTCTCTCTCTCTCTCTGGTATCCCCAGCACCTTCTTTTATCTCTCACCGGCTGATTGGGCAACACAGTGCCAGGCGTGAATCCTCTTGCCCCAGCCACGGCCTCCTCTTTGTCAAAATGCTTTATAATTGCATGTGAAGATGATATATAATGAGGAAATTGACTACAGTTAACTGAATATAAATTGAATACATTATCAAAATTATGACATCTTGTGTGATTTTAGTTGGAAACAATCAGTTAACCAATTTATTCCCTATATGTGGAAAGTGCCAGATACTCTCTTGTTGCATTTAGTGAATCTGCCTTTCCCTTCTATTCTATACCTTAATGGGAACCAGAACAAATGAGTATTGCTACTTTCTCACTCTTTAACACTTGCCAAATAAATTAGTTTCCCCAGTGACAATTTTCAGAAACCATTCACTTCCTGCTTCTTTGTAGAGGCTTATTTGGGTGTGTTAATACTGTTGATTTGTTATGAACCTGATTTGGTTTAATTGGGTAATTAGCTGGGATTGTACAGAGGAAACAAGAGGCACCAGATTAGATGTTATAGCCATCAGGCAGTTTAGGGACAGCTTGTAGTCTTGCGAGGCCCCCTACCAACACCTAGGCTTAAATATGTACCTTATTATCACAGGCACTGGTAGCTTCTCTCATTCATCCCTTAATTGTTCAGAGGCTAGAGGAGAGATAATTCATCAAATCTAATTAAACATGACCTTTTCCCTACGCAGACTCCCAAGACTTGAATACCATATTGTTTGAAAATGTAAATAATGAAAAAAATAAATAAATAAATAAAATAATGAGACTAATAATTGCTTGTTGGGGTGGATGTGTTCAGTTTGGTTTTGCCTCTCTCTGTGACTTTTTCAGGATATCTTATGTAATCCCAACCCAGTTTTGGTGTCCTGAACTGCACTGCAGAACAGTGGGGATTTCTTTAAGACTGCAAGGGAAGCTCAGCTTCCCCTATAATGTCAAAAAAATAATGGTCAAATATGTACTATTGTGTAAACAATTTATTGACTAAAAATGCGTTAGAACACGTTCATCTCGAAGACGAGTTCGTTCAGAATCAGCTACATTACATATAGCAGGTCGGCTGACTCGATTTACTTCTCATACATTCCCGTAAGCGTCAGTGCATTTTCCTGTTGAAGCCGAGCGTCCATTGACTTCAATGGGGCTGCTCTGAACAGTTTTTTCAGTGCTCGAAAATAGACGGTCATTGGATAAATGCTGCGATTATGTCCCGCCCACGGACGCTCAGTGTCTCTGGGGGTGAATGAGGAGTGGGCTGGCCCGGACTCCGGGCTTCAGCGTGATGATTGGAGGATCTGTCAAAAGACTGCATCTCCTTTTGATTGACAGCGAATCTGTACTATAAGAAATCACTGAAGCTATTTCAAGCTCAGTCCCATCATGGATTTCTCAAGTGTAGTCGAAAGACAAACTGCTGCAACCTATTTCTTTATATTTGTTTGGCGAAATTGCTAGTCAATTTGCATAATACATTTCACACAATTATACACCACATTCCTTGTTTCAGTTTTACCAAGTTTAATATATTTTGTTTTAGAGCGTTCGCTCGTTCGCTCGTCGTTCGTTCGTTCGCTCGTTCGTTCGTTCATTCATTCATTCATTCATACAGTAGGCTAGGCTAGCGTCGTACGGGTGAAACTGCGCACGATGGCAGACGGTGCTAATATTGTCGACCTGATTTTGGCGAAGCCATTTGAAAGTCTTCCTTACGAGGAAAAAATTAGAATTAAACAGCAGGGCAGATCAACACCTAAGATTGATTTAGTGCAAAAAATAGGGTAAATAAGTTTATAATGTAGGCCGAAAATGAGCTTCCCCTCTTTGAAAGACCAGCAGCCACCACTGCTGCAGAACTTGATGCTCATTAAGCTAATGTGTAAATCAGTGGTTCTAAAGGGGTTTTGCTTCAGGACCCAGATTTTATATTGGACATTGTGGCGACCGAACAATACCAAACCCGTAGTCCATATTTAATGTAGTCCGGGGTGAATATTATTATAATTTTTTCCTTACATAGATTTGTTTGTGAGGATGAGGCCATGTCATGCAACTAACTAGTGGCTACCTTGTTTTTCCAAGTGACAGATGAATATATGCAAAAACACAATAGAGTTTGCTTGGACGTAGAGCTGAACAATTTGGAGAAAAATATCTATTTGCGATTATTTAAATGGTCTGCAACAATTTAACCTTAACAGTATTCAAAGTGCTTTACACTGTGACTCATTCACCCATTCACACACACATTCATACACCATGCAAGGGGCTAACCTGCCATTGGGAGCAACTTGGGGTTCAGTGTCTTGCCCAAGGACACTTCAGCATGTGGAGTAATGTGGGCTGGGATTCCAACCACCAACCCTGTGATTAGTGGCCAACCCGCTCTACCAACTGAGCCATAATGTTTAGTGTTTCCTTTTGACCAAAACATGCTCTACTGCAAATAGAAATACTGTTAAAGAAGAAAAGAGCCAGACTAAATAAAAAAATACAATGACACATAGAGGAAACTATAAACCGATTCACATTATCTTCATATTGTATCTTTTCACTCTGTACCTGTGTTTTTCCACTTTATTATAGGGTCTAAGCTCACTTTTTTTATTTTCTGAAACCCAGTAATAAGTTATTATTAGTTTAATAAATGACTGTGGAAATATATTTTTGTATCATATTAACAACAACAACAATTATTGTTATTATTATAAAACAGTACCGTACCATATTATTATAAAAAAGTATCATGCATGCAGCATAGCTGTGTGGTCTAGTTAAACACTTAAGCCTTTATTTTGGGAGAACACAGAAGGAAAAAAATTCTGTTTAAAGAAGAGTTGACAAAACCCTCAATGTTGAGAGAAATGCTGTCATCCTCTCTTCTGTCCACAAAAACGGCAAAGCTCATTAGCCGGACATATGCTTTTCAGTATGTGTAACACTACAGATCAGAGTATGTTGCACAAACATCAAGTGTGAGTATCAAATGTAGAACATCTGTCTGTAGTATTGAACCCCCTGTGTGTTATTTATTTCACTCACATACTTTATTATTTTTGATTTGTGCTTGATAAGAAGCGACAAGTGCGAGTGTGGAGGAAAAAGGTGTGCAAGGGAACGCGCGCACACCGTGAACCGAACCTATACGGACAAGAACATTGATCGCTGTGTAAACTTGATGATAGAAAGCTATAGCCGGACGAGCAGTGGGCACGGATCTGATTATAATCCATTAATGGAGATAAGTCAAGTGGAACAGAAGAGGAACGTAGATGTTCGTGCTGTGGATTCAACGCCTGATTTGAGCTAAGTAAAGGAAAGTTGTCCTGCCTATCAACTTATGTGTGTGCGTGAGAGCTGGGCTAGTGTTTTGCGTGAGACTAAGGTTTGCTTGTACTCCTCCTCAGTGCTGCCGCTGTATATATTGGATCACGTAGCTGCGTGAAGGGACGAACTACCAAGGCTGCCTCATCTGAACCGGCATCCCCTTCCGCAGCATGCTTGCCTACCGGACTTCCATATAAGGTCAACGGACCTAGAATCTGGTTTGGGATGTGACTGAAGACTGCCGAACTTTTCTGTCAATGCATTTGATTTTTATGCTTGGTTGATTTTTATATACTGATTTAGAATAGGATTTGGATTTTAAATCTAAGCTGATGAATTGGGCTGTTGCATTAACTGACTAGTGAGTTGCCTTTCTTTACTTTTTATCATGTTGCAAATTTTAACATTGTGAGCAAATTGTTATTAAATGAATTGGATACATTCTAGAAGTGGTTGTTGTCCTTTTCCTGTCAGTGGATAAATTAAATGCTGGTATAATTAAGAACCTCACATTCCGGTGTGACATGAGCAGCTCTTGCAAATAGTTATTTATTTAATTCAATCCTAGCCTTTGCGGTTTTGATAATCACACTACGCAACCTGGTCTCATTGAATGAACAATTATCACAAGTACAATTGCTGATTGTGATGTTATAAAAACGTATTTTTCACTCTATTGCCCCCCGCTGTGTTATGATATCAAAATACATTTACTTTAACGTATCATTTGAAAAATGAAACATTTTAACACTTGTATTACAGAACCATCTACATAAACACACGTATTCTAATGTCAAATGGAATTTGAGCTTGACAGCTGTGGTTTGAGTCCAGCCAAAGACACGAAAGTTAAAGTGTCATAGAAGCAACATAAAATGACTATCGGTTAGGGTTTGGTATTGGTTAAGGATAAGGATGTCTGTCTAACATTTTTTTGTTAGAAGTAAACAAAATTTCATTAATGATCAAGTACACCAACAATCTGTCTTCCAAACCACGTGTTTGCCTTACCACCAGGGCTGGACTCGGAAGAGAAATCAGGCTGGGATTTGACATGGCAACTGGCCCAAAAGTTGTTTAGCATGAATATATGCTACAGTACTTACCTGCTAATAAGATGTAATGACGCACGTAATTTCAGTTTTGCAAAAACGTTGCAATGCTCACATAAATTTCATGAGGCCAGGCTGGCACTATGTCATATTGTAATTTTGTTTTCATTTGGATTAATCTTTCAGCACTGCTTGTATGCATGGTCTTTGGCATCAATTGTTTTGGAAACATTTTCTTATTTTTTAAAGGTTATATGCCTATTTATTGTGCTATCCCAAAGCACAATTATATTATTAGTTGTTTTTAGTTATCTGTATTTAGCATTGTTTTCCCCCTCCTGTCCTTAACCTTAACAGAACAGACCTGCATGCCATTTTTGGGTCTCAACCTACCAGTCAAGAACCTCTGGTGTAAATGATACCATGTTGCAATGGTTCAGTTGTTTCGAAAGGTCAACATTTTTCCTTTAGGATCCAGATTTTGTGTTGGACAACATCTGGCAACCTAACACAAAATATAACCCATAACACATATTTAACACAGTCTGGGTTGTATTTACTTTTACCTTGCATAGTTTTGTTCATGGCTATCAAGAATGAGGGCATCTCACAAAACCGATCCTTGTTGGCATCTGCCTAGTTTGGCTACCTAATTCCACCAAGTGACTTTTTGTGTGAGAATTGCACCAAAATACTACAAGGTTTGATTGGATGTATGGACTTTGACGTCAAGGAGAAGAGACAAGGGAAATGTTTTCTTCATTTATGTGTGGTGGTGTAGTGGTCTAAAGCGCATGACTTGTAATCAGAAGGTTGCTGGTTCAATCCCCACAGCCACCACGATTGTGTCCTCGAGTAAGGCACTTAACTCCAGGTTGCTCCGGGGGGGATTGTCCCTGTAATAAGGGCTCTGTAAGTTGCTTTGGATAAAAGAATCTGCCAAATGCATATTTATATATAAATATATAAAAGTTAATAAGCTTATTTATTTTGCCATCCTTTGCCATCCAAACACATCTGCATTTATCTGCATTTAGCATTGACACTTGGCTCCTCCCCATGACCCTTAGAACAAAACAAAGCCTCATTTTTAGGTCATGGCCCACCAGTTGAGAACCACTGGTGTAAATGATACCACAGTGCAATGGTTTAGGTGTTTCGCTTGGACAAAAAAAAAAAAAAAGCCTGTGAAATTCCATCATCATCTATCATCATCGAAATATGCTGGAAATGTCAGGCTGAGGAATTATTTGGTGCCCATGATGGGATGAAATACATAAACTGTACATCTATGCTGGTAAGTTTTGGTTGGGAAAACATTTGTTCTGACTTCAGTGTTTGGTCAATTTGCTCAGAGGGAGAAAAAGTCAGAGATAGAGAGAAAAAAATAAAGAAGATAAAATTTCTCAGACGAAGATAGCATAGTTGGCCCCAGGTGCACCAGTGCTTCATTCCCCAGCAGAGAATAGCAAGCAGGAGACGATGCAATGATTGCGGCCTGCAGTCGGGTGCTATTATGGCTGCCAAAAGAGGAGGTGTGGGGAAATTACATGATCAGGTTTTCAATGAAAGAGGAGTTGTCAATTTGCACAGGCAGCTGCAAGAAAGAGGGAGAGAAAGGGAAAAAGGAGAGAGTGTCAGTGGAAATATACTGTCTACATGGGCAGCTACGACAATCTGTAAACATTTCCATTATTGCTCAAATTTTCAAACAAATCATAAAACCCCTGGCTTGCGATCGGAATGATGGCTTTGCGTTGTTTTGTTGCAAGGGGTCGTCTACTTTAATTGCAACTAGCTCTGTTATGTTGACTTATTACTCAATTACTAGCGGACTGTGTTGACTGTTGGACTCCATCAAGGCTGCTCAGTGAGTTCATAGTTCCCACATAAGCAACATCCAAATGCTGGATGATACTGTCAGCCTGAAATAGGATCTATTTTGAGGCATAAGCGTGGAAAAGGCTGTAGGGCAAGCTAAACTCCTTTACTTAGAATTTGCATTAAAAAACTCTCATGCAAACATGACTTTCCACCTCAATGCCTCCCTAAGGCTGAAGCTGGAGACTATCAGCATTTACATAACCGTATATTTACCTTAGAGGCAAAAGTCTGCACAACAAATTCCACAAAATACGAATAAACACTTTCTAATTTCTCTTTATGGTGGTCTGAGACTTCTTGAGTTCTGACATGGAGTATATGTTTACGTTGCACTTTGAGTCCTCTTCCTGAAGGAGACAAAGTGCCTTAGCACCTTTACTCAGAGAAACGTTTGACATTTAGCTTGTATATTGGTTTGGGTCTTCTATATCTACATGTTCAAGAAAGGTTAGAGATCCACTGTTAACCTTTGGCTTTCAGAAAGGGTGAAAGCTCTGAGCCCAATCTAAGTTGAAGGGGTCTTTTTTCCACACTTTTTCAAGTCAACTCCATGCAAGAGAATAAATGTGGAGGAGGTAAAGCATGGTGTCGTCTGAAGCCAGAGAGGTCAAGTCAGTCAGACAATCTTTCATCTGTCTTCTAATGCCCACTGCCGTGCCGCCCACTGGATGATTCAATCCACTGGGGACAGAATTTACAGGAGCCGATCAATAACGTCACTTTTAAGTGGGCAGAATCTGGAAGGTGCATTGAACGAAGCTGAAATCTCGATTTAAGGACTGTGAGCTTATCTTGTGTCACTCAATATTAGACAACCGTTGGGAGCTGGAAAACGTCAGGGGTTAGGGAGCGTGAAGTGAAGAAGCTGGACAGAAGAATCCCAGTATTCCCGTGGAAAGCAGACAGAAGATCTCTTTCAGATAAATAGGTCAAGAGAGTAGATTATTTGAATTGGAAGTACTGCAGAATTGACTAACTTTTGAATTATAAACTTTCCTCATTAGAGACACACTAAAGTTTTTGGCAGTTCAAAGGCAGAGACTGAGTCATAGTCTAGTCTAGTCATGTCTGAAAATACAGTATGCGCTTTAAGCTGAGTCATGGAAAAAGGCTAAACAAGATTGCATAAAAGTACAACAATCCTTTATGTTGGGGAATTCTTTTTTTTTTTCATTCCATAGCAATTGCTTGTAATTGGATATTTCCTGATAAAACACAGAACTGTTTTTCGAGGAGGAAAACAATTACTAAGTATGCATACAAAAAGAGCAACTTTGTAAAGTTTAAATGGTGGAAATAACCAATAGCAAATAGCAAAAATCTTATATCACGATATGAGTAATTTTATATCAGGAGAACAATGTATTTCAGGATATACAGTAGTTAATTGTTTTTGCCAAAATCAATAAACATTGGTTTATATGTTAAATAACAATATTGTAATGCCTATTTTTGTATTATCCTGTCTTCCACATCACTGAGACTGTTAAACAATGGTTTATATGCCTCTCTGAAACAGAACCACAGATATGCAGCACACATTACTGTAATAGTTTAATACTTGTTCATGGCACACTTCTCTGTTATTGCTGTAGTTGTTGTGCGTCAGTTGCACATTGTAGCTCATATACTGTACGTTGTACTTATATATATATATATACAGTATATATACATTATATTGTAAGTTTACCAATGTATCTTTTTGCTCTAGTTATTTAACTTACGTTTTTGTACTTTGTTTGCACTTTGTGTCTACAGTATGTTGTGTGATTCTAACATCTTAAATGTT
This sequence comes from Xyrauchen texanus, assembly GCF_025860055.1. Taxonomy (NCBI): domain Eukaryota; kingdom Metazoa; phylum Chordata; class Actinopteri; order Cypriniformes; family Catostomidae; genus Xyrauchen; species Xyrauchen texanus. Next base: position 21,901,032 of record NC_068323.1, on the reverse strand, counting down.
ATAGTGTACATCAGCAGAGCCTACCTCAATTCATTTCAGTGTGCAGATTTGAACATGTTTGATCTGTGCAAATTACTTTGAATTACATATTTTATAAATAAACCTTCTCTTATATAATTTTCTCTTAATGTGGTACTTGACAAACATTGTCAAAATACCGCAAAATTCACATTATGCCACATTTCAATCTTTTGTTTACCATTATTATTAATATAAACTTTCCTCAAGAAACTCAAGATCTTGCAATGCAACAAAGGAAATAATACGTAATAAAAAAAAATTAGAAATCCAATGAAAATAAACATTTCATCAGACTCTAAATGATTTAAGTCAGATCTGTAGAGACTAAATATCAGAAGGCAAACATGGCCGGTTTGTTTCCTAATATCTAACATCATTCACACATTTCACAATTTCTATACACAATTTACACGTTTCCTACTCTGTATCACTTTTTCTAAATCAAAAACAATTCCACACAAGAGAGGACGCACATTTATTCTTCATAATCTCCTCTTCATCTGCTGGTTCACAGCCAAGGATTTGTGGAACCAGCAGAAACTCGTCTTCCTCCTCCATTTCTCAGACAGAATGATTACTAAGTGGAACACGACTAGAATGCTGTGCACATTTCTTGGCACACTGTGAACATTTTTTGCACAATTGCAATAGAGACGATACTCAAAAATGTATGTAGGTTGTGGGATATCTGCAGGTTTATCGTGTCTACAGTATATTTACCATCCCTAGCCTTTAGTTACATCACAGCCGTGATTTGCCAATTGCCATTTTAAGTGCTTTCTGAATTTATCTGCGAAAACCTGATTTTGTCAACCTAAAGAAGTACACTAGCATATAGATGGTCTCAAAGCAAAAACATGAAGCAAAAGCTTAATCTTAAAGAAAAGGCTTTGGGATCAGTGGTGGTTCAATTCAAGTGAAAGATGTTTTAATGTAACTGTTGACATCTCTATTGTTAAATCTTTGCCAGTGTTGGTGAATCTGCATGTTTGATACTGTTTTAAAAGTACTGTGCTTTATCCTGATTCCCTAGAGGGACCTATACTGTAGAGTAAGAGATGCATAAACATGTATTCAATGTCTCTGGGACTCTCTTCATTTTTGTCGGTTTAACATAACCATCCATACAAACCTATGTCAAAAAAAGATCCTGAGGTTTTTTTTATGCACTACCCCGTTAGAAAAGGTTTCACTTATAGAGAAATCACCTCCCTACAGCTGAGAAACCATTTTACCTGCTTCATGTTCTTCCTCACCTCTTGTTTTTTCCTCTGGCAGACCCTAACTATCTTTCCTTCTTTCTATTAGTGGTGATCACAATTTAGCTGTGGCCATACTTCACTTAGCAGCCAAATGACTTCCTCTCAATCAGTCACTTTCTAATTTAAAGAGGTTGCCATCAGCTGTTACCATCAGTATTTGTTGGGCTGATGAGGAAGGTGATTTGGACCTTGTCTCTTTAATGGGCATCTGTAATCCTCAGATAAACAGCAGCATTCTCATGAACTGGGTGCTAATCAAGAACTGGATGCAATGCGTTAGCATTCCTATTCATCTCAAAAGCTGTTGCTTGGCAGGTACAGGATCTCAGGAAGTATGCAATTTTAAATATGCCATCTTTGAGTTGGTAAGCATGCCATGGTGACTATATTTCCAGTTCTGGTTCTTCTGACACCGTGTCTGAGTTCTTGTTAATCTCTCATAGCCAAACGTTTGATTGTCAGCATAAAGTCTGGTCGAGTTTGCAGTTTATTCTGTCCAAGAACAGCCATTCAGACAGGAGGAGACAATCGGGTGTTTCTCATTTCTGAAATTGTGTGTCCTCGTTTTCTTTCCTTGCTTAATTTTCTCGTTTTCTTACTCCACCCTCTTAGGAAACGAGAAAAGGATGGAAGTAAATTGGAGCAAGATGTATTTGTACAATTAAATGTCCTTCTCACTCAAGCGTGACATCAGAGAGCGTTTTTGTGCAGATGAAGTACGTTGGCACACTTGCCGTTATGTTGTTGAAAATGTATTTATTATATTATTCATAATAAATCCAAATAATTCAAGATGCCCTGTTGAAGTATGTGACAATTAAGGTTTTTGCAAAGGGGAAACATTCATTTAAAACTGAATTTATTGGTGTGTCAGGTGTTTTGACCAAAAAGTTTTCAGCATAGGATCCACTTGTCCATGCTCGCTCAAGCGTCCTCGGTGAGCTTCCTCTGTCCTCGATCTTTGCCTCGTCTTGTGCATTTAGAGAATTGATTTGTCCTTCATGATGCCAGACTTTGATCTGTTTCCATGTCAAGGACTCGAGGACGGAGAGACAATTTTTAATATGGTGGGTGGGCAAATCTGAAATGTTTTATACCACATTAATAGACCTTAGTCATAAAATAATAATACAAAAAAACTCAAATAATGCCGCAATCAATGTAAGCGCAGTGTAGTTCTAGCAGGAAGACTAGCAGCTGTACATCATCACACCATTAGCTGGGTAATTCCTAGCCAATCACATGTAACCCATTGCTTTAGAAGTCTGCTCACAATCTATCACATTGCTGTTTCAGTGTGCTAACACGGCAACCTCCACCACCCCACCACCACCAGTTGAGTCCCATCCTGCATGGGGGTAGGGGGTAATCTTTTGTAGTAAAGACATTTATAAAGCAACATAAAAAAAGAAACAACTACTCAACCATTTAGTAAACAGTATGTTTTACTAAATCCAGATAATTAAGTAGTTTATAGTATTATAGTATTGCACATAGCCTTTTATTATCTTTAAATGTATATTCTATATACACTTTGTAGTTTGGGTTTCGCTCTTTGTAATTATGGTTTGGATTTAAATCAGAACCCACTGCTCATGTACACTACATTTCATGAGAATCAAGTTTGTAATAGTTCTGCTTGACCACGTTATGCTTGACCACATATGAAAAACATCACAATATAAAGGAAAACATAAATAAGACATGCGTGTTACACACTTCAAAGAACTCAAGCACTATTTTGCTGAATGGCTGATGCCACCTCCAGTGTGTGATTTAATTTAATAACAGATCTTCAATTATAGATCACAGTGACATAACAAGGTGTTCAATAAGTCAAAAAGTGTGTGGAGGGACACACACACACACACACACACACACACACACACACACACAAACCTCCCTTGAAATTTGATGATTTAGCACTTATTTTTGTCAAAGATGTTTCACATGAGAAATTGAAAAGGATTAAAATTGTTCAAAAGTTGAATGTTAGGCCCACAGCAATGTGTAACATTGTAAGTAGTATATTAATTTGAAAATGTCTATTCAAATTTTATTTGGTTGAAATTTAAAAGAAATTACACAACTTGGTTTGGGGACTTAAAAGGCACCAAACAGTAAAATGTACCCAACATATGCAAGCTGTTTGAAACAGGCCTATGATTCATGTGAGTATGAGCTTGTCCATTAAGGACAGGTGACGCAATACTCAACATTTGTCACTAATAGAGGAAGCCATGCAACAGCTCTTCAATCAGGGAGGGCAAGACTAAAGCCTAAATAATGAAGATCTAAAGGACCTCCAGCATTGACAGTAATAGCACTGATAAACACAGCAAAATGCGTCCACCGGCTCAGCACGTAATCAAGAAGCTTGTTAAATTATGCGCAGTCACAATCTGTACCTGAAACCAAACATCTAAATTGATTAGGCACTCCGGTAGCCTTGGTGTGTCATGCCTGAAGTATTTGCAGATTTAATGCTCTCCGTCTTATGAATTGAACAAGTTTTTCTCTGATGCAATGGGAACAAATTTTAATTTGCAAAGGCTTTTGTTCTAATGTGAGACTTCAGATATCTTTTGTAAGTTTAAGCTGCGTTGGAGCAACGCTATGAGGTTGGGTGTACCTAAGGTAATTTTTATGCCCAACTAGTTATCAGTTTGGTGAAACACCAAATTTAATATTTCTGAAGAAATTATGGTGCTGGCTTATAAAAATGAGCCCCATGATGCTAGGATGTGATGAGTGGTTATCAGGGCATTGCTATGCAGTTGCTGGGTGTTCTAAGTTGCAAGATGTGAAAATGTATTAATTGAATAAATCACAATTAATCACCAATATCAGTATTTGCTGAGAAATCTCCCAACAATCAACGGTTGATCATTTTGCAATTGCATTCTTTAATCTGTCCAAGGTAGACTTAAGGGCTGTTCTCAAAGGACATGTTTTTCCTTTCCATATGCACTAATTTTGTTGCTCTATGTTCACAAGGGCAGACAGACACTTTTGGTGCTTCTTAATGTAATTGCCTTGCAGTTGCATTATGGAATTTACGTACGGGTAAGGGGGCATGGTTAATTGAGTTCAATTTCATTCTAAAATTACATATAGTTTTGTAATATATAACTGCATAATTTATGCAAATAAAAATCATTGTATGTTTGGTAAAGACCACTTAACATTTAATGAAATCTATTATTATTCTTTTTATGTAAATAAATGTACTAAATAAATTTGTATATCATTTACTAATTTTTAAACAGAGATGAATAGGATGTTTTGATTTTTTTTAATAAAATCTTTTTTAAGTAATATACACTCACATGAGCACCGACATTTTGAGCTCATAAGACCAGCTTATTGCCTTTTTACATATATATATATATTTAGCTCTGCAAAAAAATTAAGGGACCACTGCAACATTTTCAGTTTCTCTGGATTTACTATTTATAGGTATGTGTTTGAATAAAATGAAAATTTTAGTTCCCCTTCTGTCACTCACTCGACATGTGTCGAAAGAATTGACACAAGGGGTCTTCCTTGGATGCCAAATGTACCTCTGAACCTGAGAAAAGGCCAATGTCAAGTTGGCAGACAGAATTTTGCATGCCCCGCCCCAGACATACGGGTATAAAGGCAGTCTACGCCCCTGGGCGCAACGACAGCGCTTTCATTGCCTGAAAGAGTGTTTCTCCTCCTAAAAAGAGTTTATTTCCTCTAAAAGAGTTTGAGTTCCCACTCATAAAAGAGCAATACACAGCAGGCGTTGAACGTCCTTTTCAGGACGCGTCTTTTTAAAGATGTCTTTCCGCCTCTGTGTAGTTCCTGGATGCGGTTGATTTCTCTCCACTTATGAAGGTCATAAAAGCTGCCTCGTGTGCCTGGGCTGCGATCACACGCAGGCAGCATTTTATGAATGGTTCATTTTCTCCGTGCGAGAACATAGCCATGGCAACATTACGTTCACTGCTTTCTTTTCTCAAGAGAGAAAGCCACTTCAGCCCCCCGTTCCTTCTTCCCACGGGATTGAGGATGACCTGGCTGGCGATGAAGGAGATTTTGGGATAACGACGGACTCAGTTATGCCGGGTAAATCCCCACGAACCACCCGCCCCCCTGGCATGCTTGCATTCTCCCTTGAGCCCCCGGAATTGGATGATGACATCGCCGCTGCATTGGAGAGCGTCACAGTGGCGTCTGATGCTGATGACTCGTCTGGGCTGCCACCTTCGTGTCTGCTCGTCCAGTTTGTGGCTGACGCACAGATGTCCGCTATGCTTTCCCGGGCCGCCATGAGTGTGAGGCTGGACTGGAAACCTGTCCTGCACAGAACCCACCCCTCCACTCGTCCGCTCTCACTACCCTGGATGGCGGGGCGGCCCACGGGTACACGGAGGTCCCACAGGTGTACAGAGCGGTTGCGATCCACTTGTGTCCTGAGAATGCCGCCACCTGGCGGGACTGCCCGGTACTCCCCTCCAGAGTCTGTAGAATGACGTCATCGCTGACCTCGAAAGTCTACACCCCCACCGGACAGGCTGCCTCCGCCCTGCATGCCATGGCTCTCCTGCAAGTTCACCAAGCCAAGGCACTCAAAGATCTGCACCTGGGTAGTTCTGACCCCGGCATGCAAGAGCCACGAAGGTCACAGTGCAGGCACTCGGGCAGACGATGGCCACCCTCGTGGTCCAGGAGAGTCACCTCTGGCTGAACATGGTCGAGATGCGCAACGTTGACAAGGCACGTTTTCTCAACGCCCCCGTCTCCCAGCTTGGCCTCTTCACCGTCGACTACTTCGCCCAGCAATTTTTGAAGGTGAAGAAGCAGATGGCACATCATGCCGTGGCACCGCCAAACCAGCGCGCCCTGCCTGCTCGCCGAGGGCATCCCCCTGCGGCTAAACAACAGGTAGCTCCGCCTCAACCCGGGCCCAGCTCTCAGCCCCAGCGTCGAGCACCTCGCAGGCGGAGTACGCCCCCGTCTGCAGGACCACTTCCAGGACCAGGAAAGCGCTGAAGTGCTCCTGAGACAGGCAACCCAGGCTGGTACCAGCACCACTCCGTCCCCTGGTGGAAGGCCGGGAGGAGAATCCTTGTTTGATTTGCCGGACCGCCTTCTAGCTGCGGCACCCACATTCTCAATAAAGAGCGATTTCCTCACTCCCTGGGTAATCCAGCCAGTGCGCACCGTTCTCACGGCACCCCGACCCCAAGACTCTACAGTCCTGGCTCCCCAGACACAGTTCCCTCGACTCCAGCCCCACGACTGCTCAGCCCCGGCAGGCCAGCGCTGATGAGTTCCAAAGACGCCTCTCTAGGACCTCTTCCTCAGTCTCTAACCCGCCCCCCTCCTGGGTGCGTGGAGCAAGGTAAGTGCTTTGAGTCTTTTCGCAGCACCCAAGCCTCGGGACGCTCTTCTGCCTCCCAACGCGCTATTACCTGCTCCCCCGCCACGAAGCCCGACCTGGTATATCAAAAGCGATCGTCCCGTTTGTCCCCTCGTGCAGAGTTTGGATGTGTGGCTTTCACTTCCCAATCTGTCGCGCTGGCTGGCCGGGACCATCCGACTCGGCTACGCGATTCAGTTCGCCCGGCTTCCGCCTCGTTTCAGCGGTGTTCACTCCACTTTCGAGCGTGGCGAGAAAGCCAGCGCCTTACGAGCAGAGATCACGACCCTGCTCCTCAAGGATGCAATAGAGCCCGTCCCTCCAGCCGAGACGAAAAAGGGTTTCTACAGCCTTTACTTCATCATACCCAAAAAAAGCGGCGGGTTGTGACCATTCTTGGACCTGCGAGTTCTCGACCGGACCTTACATAGACTCCCGTTCAAAATGTTCACGCAGAAACAGATTCTTTCCTACGTTTGACAGCTAGATTGTTTTGCGGCAGTAGACCTGAAGGATGCGTACTTCCACGTCACCATTCTGCCTCGACACCGACCCTTCTTATGGTTTGCGCTCGACATCCAGGCGTATCAGTAAAAGGTTCTTCCCATTCTGCCTGTCCCTGTCCCCTCGCATCTTCACACAATCTTGCCCCGCTAAGGGAAGTGGGCATCCACATACTCAACTACATCGACGACTGGCTCATCCTGGCTCACTCTCGAGAGTTACTGTGCGCTCTCAGGGACCAGGTGCTCAGGCACCTCAGCCATCTAGGGCTTCTGGTCAACTGAGAAAAGAGCAAGCTCTTCCCGGTTCAGAGCATCTCTTTTTTCGGCATGGAGTTAGACTCAGTCTCAATGACAGTGCGTCTCACCAACTAGTGTGCTCATTCAGTGCTCAGGTGCCTCGCTCTCTTCAAGCCCTGCACAGTGGTTCCTCTAAAACAATTCCAGAGGCTCCTGGGGCATATGGTATCCTCAGCCGTGCCACTCGGGTTGATGCATATGAGACCGCTTCAGCACTGGCTACAGACTCGAGTCCCGAGATGGGCATGGCGCCACGGCACATACCGTGTGACAATCACCACTTCTTGCCGTCAGACTTTCAACCCTTCGACAGACCTCTACTTTCTGCGGACCGGAGTCCCCTTGCAGCAGGTGTCCAGACATGTCGTGGTGACCACAGACACCTCTTGACAGGGTTGGGGTGCCGTGTGCAATGGGCACGCTGCCGCTGGCCATTGGACAGGACCCCGGCAGCGTTGGCACATCAACTGCCTAGAGTTGCTAGATGTATCTCTTGCCCTACGGGTGTTTCTCCCACTAATCCAGGGCAAGCACGTCTTGATCCATTCAGACAGCACCGCGACAGTAGCATACATAAATAGCCAAGGCGGCGTGCGATCTCATCATATGTCACAACTCGCCCGCCATCTCCTCCTTTGGAGTCAGCCGCAGGCTGTCGCGGCAGGTTTCGCCCAGCGGAGAATGGAGGCTCCACCCCAGGTGGTCCAGCTGATATGGGACCAATTTGGCAATTTGGCACAGATAGATCTCTTTGCTTCCCAAGACAACTCCCACTGCCCGCTCTTGTACTCCCTGACAGGAGCTCCGCTGGCACACAGCTGGCCCCGGGGGCTGTGCAAGTACGCATTTCCCCCAGTGAGACTTCTTGCACTGGTGCTGTGCAAGATCAGGGAGGACGAGGAACAGGTCATCCTGGTGGACGCTTACTGGCCCACCCGGGCCTGGTCATCGGATCTTACGCTGCTCGCGACAGCACCTCCCTGGAAAATTCCCCTGAGGAAGGACCTTCTTTCTCAGGGATGGGGCACCCTCTGGCACCCACACCCAGACCTCTGAAACCTCCACGTCTGGCTCCTGGACGGGATGTGGAAGATCTAGTGGATCTACCACCTGCAGTCATAGACACGTCGCCCCTTCGAGCCACTTCATTCAGTTGAGCTCAAGGCCCTCTCCCTGAAGACGGCCCTCCTGATCGCTTTAGCCTCCATCAAGAGGGTTAGGGACCTGCATGCATTCTCTGTCAGCGACATCTGCCAGGAGTTCGGTCTGGCACATTCTCATGTTATCCTGAGGCCTCGACAAGGCTACGTGCCCAAGGTTCCTACGACCCCCTCCTGGGACCAGGGCATGAGCCTGCAAGCAAGCTGCCCTGGGAGGAGGCAGATCCAGCCTTCTCGTTGCTGTGTCTGGTACGTGCTTTGCGTATCCATTTGGACCGCACACAGATTCTACCGATAATTCTAAATAAAGCAATTATTTGCAAAGGATGACAACTGGTCAAAACAATAAAAAAGATGCAGTGTTTTCAGAGTATATATAATATGTATATATATATATATATATATATATATATATATATATACATTTTGCCCCATTTTCTCCAAAATTTTTGTTATGCCCAATTAATTTACATTTATGCATTTGGCAGACACTTTTATCCAAAGCGACTTTCAGTGCACTTATTACAGGGACAATCCCCCCGGAGCAACCTGGAGTTAAGTGCCTTGCTCAAGGGCCCAACAGTGGCATCTTGGTGGTGCTGGGGCTTGAACCCCCGACCTTCTGGTCAGTAACCCTGAGCCTCAACCACTGTGCCACCACTGCCCCAATTCCCACTACTTACTAGGTCCTCGTGGTGGCGCGGTTACTCACCTCAATTCTGAGACAGTCAATCCACGCATCTTATCATGTGGCTCGCTGTGCATGACACTTCAGAGACTCACTGCATGTGGAGGCAATCCACTCACAAATTACAACTCGCCCCAATGAGAGTGAGAACAACTCATCACAACCACAAGGAGGTTACTCCATGTGACTCTAACCTCCCTAGCAACAGGAACAATTTGGTTGCTTAGGAGACCTGACTGGAGTCACTCAGCACACCCTGGATTCGAACTTGAGACTCCAGGGATGGGTCAATACTCGCTGAGCTATCCCAACACCCTATCCTTGAGTAATCATGCTAAATTGCTAATTTGGTACTTTGTATCTGGTGTTTGTTTTTGAGTTTCCACAGTATGCAATAGGTCAATAAGGTCAATATTATGTAAAAAATGGCAAAACAGAAACAACTTTCTCTAGAAACTCATCAGTCAATAATTGTTTTGAGGAATCAAGGCTATACAATGCTTGAAATAGGCAAAAATTTAAGATTTCATACAAAGGTGTACACTACAGTCTTCAAAGACAAAGAACAACTGGCTCTAACAAGGACAGAAAAAGATGTGACTCAATACCAGTTTCATGTACAACAGTAAAGAGAATACTCAGGGGTGCAGGCCTTATGGGAAGAAACACAGACATTGGACAACAGATAATTGGAAAAGAGTGTTATGGATTTTAACACCATTGAGATTTTGTGGGATCAGCTAGACTCTAAGGTGTGTGAGAAATGCCCGACAAGACAGTCACATCTATGGCAAGTGCAACAGGAAGCGTGAGGTGAAATGTCACCTGAGTATCTGGATAAACTGACAGCTAGAATGCCAAAGATCCGCAAAGCTGACATAGCTGCAAGTATAGTTTTTTTTTAAACAACTCTTTGAAGTTGTTTAAGTTCTGATTTTCTTTTCTCCAAATTATAACAGTCATTTTTCACATTATTAATGTCCTGACTATACATTGTGATCAGTTGAATGCCACTTTGTTGAATAAAAGTACAAATATCTTTCCATAAGCACTCACGCAATTGACACAGTTCTCACACTCATGCCACACGTCCCTTTTCTCATGCAGTGATTATGTCGTGGAGCAAAGAGGGCACTGACAGCGCATGGACAGACAAGACAGATCAGGAAGACAAATGGGAAAGCAGCAGGCATGGTGTCTCTCCAAATCCTATGTACCCCCATATGACATAATACTGTGTCGCATTATTGTAATATTTTTATGTGAAGTGTGCAATTTTGGTGCTTAAATCATTTTTTGTCTCTGTTTCCTTTGTAGAGCACCCTAAGTTATGATGGATGAAACCCCACCAGTTCATTATAACTTCATAAATATCTGAATTTCTAAAATGACCAGCCATAGTACAGTGAGTTTAATCTGAAACTGGAGTCTTGTGGCTCCCAATAATTATGTCTTTAATGGCTACTGAAATATTAATCGTTCACGTTGATATGTTAGTTTTGGCTTTTGCCTCTCTGGGGTGGTATGCGATGACTCTACTGAAGTGAGCTCAGTTTCTCAGATAGCAGATTATTTGCATTTCTACCTACCATTGTATAAAGATTCCTGTGTGCTAAAGCAACTTTAGTCTTTCCTAAACCTCCAGTCTTCTCTCACATTCCCTAGTCATGCTAAAATAAAACCTATTAAAAGCCGACATTTTAGTTTTGGTTAAGATGAGTGAAGTCAGAGCACAGGTAATATTGAAGTTCCATATGAAAGAATTTATTGCAAATAAAAAATTGTCCTCCATACTTTGGGAAACAATGACATTGGGAAAATGGAAACAGTTTTTAAATGAAAACAGATTAGTGTGGATGTGTCCTTAGTATGGCATTGTGTCAGATTGCAAGGACTTGTATTTCCTCATAATCACAAAAAGTCTGCAGCTATATTTATATTCTATGATCTTACGAGTTGTCTTTTTCATCATCGTCTTGGAGCTTTTTTTTGTTTAGTGTGTTCTAATCTTTGACAACCGGTGGAATCCAGTCAATCAAAATTTCCCAGGAATATTTCCGATCATGTGGTCGCGTAACCCCCATCAACCCCCCCAACATTTATACACATGGGGTCACTTTTAAATTTCTTTTCTTTATTTCTCTGCTTGCTGCTCTTGTTTACCCTCTTGGCAGTATCCAGGACTTTTCATACATCTCTCTAACAGATAATACCTGCCAAGGTCCAAATTCTACCTCAATGTCAAACCTTGTAGGCAGATGGCTTTGGTCTTAAGATAATAATGATCACATCTCTCTTGCTGTCTGGTCGGATTATGATGTTTATGAGTCTCTTGGGGGGGGGGGGGGTATGTAAATATACCCTGTGACAGGGTATATTTACAATCGCCAGCATTCATCCCCAAATATATGTAAGGAATTTGCATAATGGTTAACATTGCTTATGGCTTTAAGCATATGCCTGTGTCATTTTCCTGCCCATGGGAGATGCGGGTCCTGCCAGCGGGGGACCATACCACAGAAAATATGTCCCAGGGAGTTGCCTGAAGCGGGAACTCTGCCTGTGGAACCCTCGTGGTGGGTCTGGCAGCGAATTGCTCTGCTGAATCAGCAGTCAGAGGGCTAGAGAAGGAGAGGATCCAGGAAGTGAGATCTTGCTGGCTCACCTGGGAAAGAAGGTGCACTGGATCAGCTTGGTGGAGGGTGCAAGGTGCAAGCACTGCTCTGCAGATGTCTGCTAGGGAGGTGCCATGTGCCAGTGTCCACGAGGATGCCACACTTCTTGTAGAGTGTGCTCGAACCCCGACTCAACCCTGAGGTTGTAGAACCTAGCAAAGGTGTTGGGTGTTGCCCAGCCCGCTGCTCTGCAGATGTCTGCTAGGGAGGTGCCATGGGCCAGTGCCCATGAGGATGCCACACTTTTCGTAGAGTGTGCTCGAACCCACAAGGGGGAGGGGGGAGGGCACTGCCTGGGTGTGATAGGCTAGGGAGATAGCATCAACAACCCAATGAGCTAACCTCTGTTTGGAGACAGTGTTACCTTTCTGCCGTCTCTCCTGCAGGAATGAAAGCACTGACCGATCTGCACATCTCTGTGGGTCTTCAGATCTGGAAGAACACCAATTTGCGAACGGACGCCACTTGAGGGCATAAAGCTGCCTTGTAGAGGGAGCTTTGGCTTGGTTTATCCTGTCTACAACTGCAGTTGGTAGACTGCTTAAGTCTTGTGCCAGAGGGTGCCCCATACTGTTGGGTTGGATGCCCACGGCGAGCAGACGGGGGACAGCTGGCGCTATGACGGCACGGCATGATGTGGGAGATGGCCTCTGTCTGTTTCTTCAATGGTGAGAACTGCTGGGCGAAGTCATCGACGGTGTCGCCAAAGAGACCAAACTGAGAGAAGGGGGCATTGAGAAAACGGGCTTTGTCGGGATCGGGACTACCCTGGTGCAGATCTTTGAATGCCCTGGCTTTGTGTACCTGCAAGTGAGCCATGGCATGCATGGCGGAGGCGGCCTGTGCAGTGGCACTGTAGGCTTTCGCCATCAGTGACGACGTGGTCCTACAGGCTTTGGAGGGGAGTAACGGGCGGTTCCCCAGTTGCTGGCATTCTCGGGACACAGGTGGATTGCAACTGCACTGTCCACTTGAGGGACCTCCGTGTACCCATGGACCGCTCCGGCGGTTGCTGATCACACAACCAGTTGGCTCCGAAGAAAACATTGCTGCTGCAACTGTCTGACATTCGCTCGCCCGCTCCCCTTTATACCCGTGTGTCCTAGGGCGGGGCATGCAAATTCTGTCTGCCAACTTGACATCGGCCTTTTCTCAAATTCAGAGGCATTCGAGGCTCTCGGAAGAGACCCCGTGCGTCACTACAATCGGCACAATGTCTAGTGAGTGACAGAAGGGGAACTGAACAAACACATAGACAAACAGAAAACAGGTTGGTGTGTGAGCCATAACAGAAGATAAATGTAAATGATCTGTAACAGAGAAAATTAAACCTTATGTATCTTTAGACAATACCCTGAGAACCATCAATACTTAATTTAGTTTGCCTTTATTTGCAATAGGGTTAACCGAAATATTTAAATAAAACAGCAGCACTTTCTAGCAAAATTCTGGAGGTGTACTTGCGTTCCATTGGGTTTTTGTGGTTCTTTGGCTGGGTCTGTAGAAAATTCTGTGGAAGCCATAGAGTAGAGAGGAGCCCAAGAGGAGTTGTCCAGTCTAGTCTTTTATCCATGTTTGTTTAGTCACACCCTGAAGAGGCTCTAAAACAATCAGAGACAGCTTTTCAGAGGGCCTGTGGTCAAAGTTTCCTCCCCTCAAGATAATAAACGTATGACTCTTTGTGCTAAGTTTCCACAGTTTTCCCAATCAGAAAAAGAGCATACTTTTATCATGACTTTTATATAATTAAATCGGTGCAAGAGACATGACATTCAGGGCCGTGGTAAGATGATTTATGTTTGGGGTACTGTAGTGCGAGGTGCATTTTTGCAATAAACTGTCAATTACAAAATGAAATAAAGAAATACATGAATTAAAGATGCATAATAAAATAATATTTATCTATGACTAAAATTATTAGTTTAGATTAGTTTTCATGACATTTTACAGTGGACTTCTCTTATCGTCAATTAGAATGGGATTAATCTATTTCTATAGGTACGTATACTGCTTTTACACTGCAGTTACACATTATTGATCTATGATGAAATGTATTTTGCTGTGCTGATTAATTATGGAGAAAATATTAAACTTGTGCATAATTAGATGATTAGAAGAAATGTATTGGAAAATTGGACAAATTGCAACAGATTACAATGCATGCTGTATTACACTCTTAAATTAAAAAAGTTCTGTCATTTTATTTGTAGCCTACTTCTGGAAAATATATCTCAAAATGCGGGGCTACACTTTTCCTAACCAAAAGAAAATATTATCCTTTCTTTTTCTTTAAATAGTTAACTCTGGCTGTTGCGTATATGGGTTGATGCATGTTTTTCTTTCTTAAGTGTTTATTTGAGGATGTGAAGCACGTCTTTTTATTTTCTGGTATCTTTGACCAATGACTTTAGAGACAGAGAACTTCAGAAACAACAATAGTTAAAGTTCTCACAGACAGCGCATATTCACTGACTTTTTACCAGTATTTCAATTTGCAGTGGGCCACCTTTAACAGAGTTATTTTTTTTTTTATAAAAGAAACAGATAATAGTAGATAAAAACACAAAGTCAGGAAAAATTACTGATATGGATGGGATAAAAATCATTAAGAACACTGGTAATCATTACATTGCCCCACATAAAACTAATTCTGTCTGTATAGTGGTTTATGTCCTCACATAGCTTGTTAATACAGGGATGCGATTTTACTGATGTTTTGTGAGAGGATGTATATTGGGTTCATGGGGACCTTTTTTTCTTTTCTGTTTGATTAACTTGACCTGTGCTTTTATCTCTCTCTCCCCGTTTTTTGGCTTCAAGCACATTAGTAAACTTTTCTTATGGGCTGACAGCAGCAGAGGAGGGAGGGGGTGATAATTAAAGAGGAAAGTTCAGCAAAGTGGATTACATGCATAACGTCACCTCGTAATATAGCAAAGTCTATTACTGTAACAGTCACTGTTAATGAATGAGTGCAGTTGTTCTACTTTTCTGAGATTTATTCTTGGCCATACAACAAGGCAAGAGGCAACACAAAGATAACGAAAAATTGTCTCTCAAAATCTTTCCCTCACTTCTCTCTCACATATCCACTTCCGTCATGCACATGTACACACACAAAACCCCCTGTAAAGGCGGCTTTCCCATTATCATCCAACATGAAAGTCGATTTTAGTCCATTATATTATCAGTGCATTTATAACACTGGCACATAATCTTTAAACATGCTACAATATCAATCAAATAAAATGTTGTAACTACCAGGTTCCTTTTAGCACGGCAGACAAGAACATATCCACATTTTAGGTTCAAAAACCTGGTTAATTTCATAAACTCTATTCCCTGATGGGGGGGGGGGGCAGCGACCAGCGGAGATCACACCCCGCACGTCTTCAACTTGGGGAGGGGAAAGGTGCTATGCACAAGCAGTACACCCAGCCAGCTGTCACGGAACTTACATTCTCGTACCTGACAAGACACGGGACGAGACTGGATCAATCTGGATCAGATATCTGCCAAAGAGGCACCATTGGTCAGGTCCCAGGTGGACGCCACACTCCTAGTAGAGTGGGTGGCATTTCCTTGGCGTGTTATGCCAAAGCAATTGTGTCAATGACCCAGTGGGCGATCCTCTGTTTGGAGATAGCGCTCCCTTTCCACTGTCCACCAAAGCAGACAAAGAGCTGCTCAGAGCGTCTAAAGCACTGTGTGCGATCCAAATAGATGCGTAATGTACGCAGTGGACACAGCAATGCCAAGGCTGGATCTGCCTCCTCCTGTGGCAGCTTCACTTGCAGGTTCACCACCTGATCTCTAAAAGGGGTTGGGAGAACCTTGAGCATATAGCTCGGTTGGGGTCTCAGAACCACGTAAGAGTGTCGCTGACAGAGAATGTCTGCAGGTCCCCTACCCTCTTGATGTAAGTGAGTGCAGTCAGTAGGGCAGTCTTCAAGGAGAGTGACTTTAGCTCGACTGACCCCAGGGACTCAAATGGAGCACCCTGTAGGCCCCGAAGGATCACGGAGAGATTCTAGGAGGAAATTAGGTGTGTTCTGTAAGGATTCAACCTCCTTGCACCTCTAAGGAACCTGATGATCAGGTCATGCTTCTCGAGATACTTACCGTCAACTGCATCGTGGTGCACCGTTGCCTTCAAGGTGGAGGGGGACAGCCACCCCTCCAACCTCTCCTGCAGGAAAGGAAGCACTGACCCGACTACGTATCTCTGGGGGTCTTCATGTCATGAAGAACACCACTTAGCGAACAGATGCTACTTCAAGGCATACAGGCTCCTTATAGTGTGAGCTCTAGCCTGAGAGATTGTGTCTACTACCATGGGCGGAAGGCCACTTATGTCTTCCACGTCCTGTCCAAGGGCAAGACGTGGAGATTCTAAAGGTCTGGTCACGGGTGCCCGATGGTGCCCCATCCCTGAGAGAGGAGATCTCTCCTCAGGGGAATTCGCCAGGGGGGGGGGGTGTCGCGAGGAGTGTGAGGTCCGAGACCCCATCTGGGTGGCCCAGTAGAGTGCTGTTAGGACGACCTGCTCCTCGTCTTCCCTGACCTTGCACAGGGTCTGTGCAAGTAGGCTGATTGGACGAACATTTCGTTGCGTAGCCTCCGTGTCAGCTGTGTGCCAGCGCATCTGTGCCGAGGGGAGCCTGCAGAGGGAGGAGGGGCAGAGGGAGGATTCCCGGGAAGTGAACAGGTCTACCTGCACTTGACTGAATCAACTCAAAATCATCTTGACCACCTGGGGGTGTAGTCTCCACTCTACCCTGAGCGTGACTTTCCGCAATAGCACGTCCATCTTGCAGTTGAGGTTGCCCGGGATGTGAGTGGCTTTCAATGACTTGAGTCACTGCTGACTCCAGAGGAGGAGATGGCGGGTGATTTGTGACATGCGACGTGAGTGCTTTAGGGGAACCCCTACCTATAGAAATGCGTGGTCTGTCCAAGGGCTGAACAGGTGGCGGAAGATCGGCGTGACGAGCACGCGATGTGCCCCGTGGTGCCATGCCCATCTTGGGACTCAAGTCTGAGGCCTTTGCTGAAGAAGTCTCATATGCAACAACCCAAATGGCGTGACTGCCACCAAGGATGTCATATGCCCCAGGAGCCTCTGAAATGGTTTCAGTGGGACCGCCATTCTCCACCTGAACACTTCAGGCAGTACAGCACCGACTGCATGCTTGCTCAAGAGGTATGCCAACATAGAGATTTAGTCTAATTCCTTCCCAAGAAAAGAGATGCTCTGAACTGGGGAGAGCTTGCTCTTCTCCCAGTTTACTCGAAGCCCTAGCCTGCGAGTTGACAGGGACAGACCGAAGGGGAGGACCTTGTACTTGTATGACCACCCCTCGAAAGCAAACCGTAGGAAGGGCCTGTGTTGAGGTAGAACCGAGACGTGGAAGTACGCGTCCTTCAGATCTACTGCCGTGAACCAATCTTGATGCCGGACGCTCGCTAAAGTGCGTGTTTGCATCAGCATCTTGAATGGGAGTGCAAGGCCCAGTTCAGAACTCGCAGGTCCAAGACTAGCTGCAACGCACCACCTTTTTTGTTATTATGAAGTAGGGCCTGTAAAACCCCTTCTTCATCTCGGCTGAAGGGACAGGCTCTATCACATCCTTCCGCAGAAGGAACGCGATATCCGCGCAGTGGCGTTCTCGCCCTTCACCGAAGTGAAACGGATGGCGTTGAACCTTGGTGGTGCCTGGCGAACTGAGTCAGATGGTCCTGGTCAACCACCACGATTGTTTGGGGAGCACAAGCCATGCCAACAAGCTCCGACTTTAGAGCACCATCTTGGCAGAATCTTTGAATTTATTGCCCTGAGGAATACCAGTCCAGACTCCGGGCCTGTATGTCTTAGTTTTTATAACTTGAAAGAAAAAATCTGTATAAATCCTGGATTATTCTGCCCATAAAGCCCTTAATACAAGTTATTCTTAATGTAAAGTTGCAAAACTACTGTCTAGCTACACTTTTGAAAAATTAATTAGCTAAACTGCAATCTACTAACTACATTGATGCAATAAAATTTAATCTTATTTCACTCTGCAATTGAAATATAATTTATCTGGCACAAAAACAATGAGGATCACACATGGAACAAAAAAGACACACAAAATAAGTATTATTAAAATTTCTGCCATATTTCAGTACATTGACAATTAATAGTGACTAATTTTAAAGCTTAACAAATGGCCCAAAATATCAGAAATGTAATCCATGCAACTTGTGTCTCACATTTTAAGTTTTTTAGAAAGCATATGAAAGGGTTTCATGCAACAAAAATAAACAAGTCACTCATTATGACTGTTGATCGTTACTGTAAAAGCTTTACTGTTGTGAAAATAGCTGAATTTGTCATGTTACTGACCAGTTAGTGGCATTGCTACTTCTGGTTTGTTACTCCCCAACACTGCTTAAGATGAAAGATCTTCAGCCATGTTGAGGGCACTTTAAAATTTAAATAATGTAGTATGGATTCATCTCATATTTAAGTTAGTATGCTCGCAGACCTTGCCCGCTGGTTTCTCAAAATCTTGATTGATTGAAAATGTTGACGCAGTAATAATGTTACTGAATTTGTCATCTGCGTGTGCTCTCTCTGCCGTGAACATGTTGTTTCTGTCTTGCTGGAGATCAGAGGACCTCAATGAAAGGTTGTGGCTCTCTCCCTACTTGCGCCTGCTTGTTTTTCAGACCTTGCCCTTAATAATTGAATAGTCCTCTATTTGTGGTGCAAAAGCAACCAGTCAGTCAATGGGAATGGTGTTACACAATGTCTGTATGAGCAAACCACATCCTTAATTACAGTTTTCATTGGTTAACAGAATACTTTTCCTCACCCTCATGTCATTCCAAACACATGTGCTGTTATTTTGAAGAATGTTTATGTAACTATTTTACATGAAACCACAGTTCTTAGTGATTCTGACTGTCAAGCTCCAAATAAGACCAAAAAGCACCATAAAAAACATAAAACTAGTCCATTTGACTTGTGTGCTACATTCCAAATCTTCTGAAGCCATATGTTAGCTTTGTGGGAGAAACAGACTAAAGTTTAAAACCAAACCTGGCATGATGTGTCAATGCACCAATTTTAAATTAAATGCTGGCTCAAATGAGATTTCAGAGCTTTGGCGAAGGGAAATGGCTAGGTTTGGCGTCATTGGTTCCAAAATGAAATTGGTTTTCTCGTGTTGTAATATAGTCATATGGACCACTTTTATGATACTTTATAGCCGTAGTCACTATGACTTGTCATTATATGGAAAAAAGTAACAGCCCCCGCTAACACTCAAGGAACTTTTTTCAAGAATTAAAGAATAAAACATGCAAGCGATTTATAAAATCACCTGAAAGCACTCAGTCCACTGATGGCTATATGTCCCAATTTATGGGAAGCACACAATCAAACTAGTACAGTTTGACTGAAATAACAATTGAAAACCGCACACTGTTTCTCCCCAATACATATATGGAATATAACATTTAGTGATACAGTTATAATATTTAAAGCTGAGAACAGTGAAAATAGTCCATATTAGCACAATGAAGGGTTAATAAATGTGAAGGGTTAATAAATCTGTATCCAGCTGTAATGGACGGTCAGCACAGGTGTTCGCCTCTTTTGTTTGGCTGCTTCAATACGCATCTCATGTAAAGGAAAAACGGGATGTACGCTGGGTTGGGAGTTGCCTCTGATCATTTTGCCGGTCAACCGGTGGAGAGTTACGATGCTAAATGTGGGATAATGGCCCGATGCTTTCATTTCAGGCCAAAATACGGGACATACTGGCTAATACGAGACAGATGAGATGGCAGCCACCAGCCTATTGTCTTTTATTGCACTCCTTGCTACACATTCTTCTCATATCAATATTTTGTGAACAATTATGTATTTCTCAAAAGAATCCTTAGAGAAATGTGCCAAACAAAACATGTAATCCTACATTGACGTGATCAGGAGGCTTTTTGGACAAGGAGGAAGTTTTGAGTTCTGGAACTTACTGTATGTTTTCATAGTACAATAAACTCTATCTCTTATCTCAAAAGATCAAGGAAAATGTTGTCCCTCATGACATGACCCCTTTAACATTGTGCTGCACATCCTGTCTAAAATACTTAATATTTTTTGCATTTTCATCAACAAAAATGTTACTTTTGTTGAATAAAATAATATGCAGTTTCAGTCAGAGTAATGAGTAAATTAAAGGATTAAGGATGCACCGAAATTTCGGCCGCCGAAAATTTTCGGCCGAAAATGGCACTTTCGGTTTTCGTCCGAAAGTGAAAAAAGGCAGAAAATATGAGCCGAAAATATATACCTCCTCGCACCTCAGTGCTCTGATTTCACTCTGGATCGATCTAGCCGTTATCACAGCGCTACCAAACAAAGGCCGATCATGTCAGCGGTGTGGAAATTCTTCAGAGTTTCTGATAAGGACATCACATTTGCGATCTGCAGTGTTTGTTCAGCAGAACTTTCAAGATATATATATACAGAGTACAGCAAGAGATTCTACAGGAAAGCACCCCGATCCACAGCAGTGCCACAACTAGCGCAGCTACACCACAACTTCAGACGTATCTAGCTGAACTACGCCAGAAGCGACAATCCCCTTGACTACGGTCGCATAAACAAAGACCGCTTTCCTTTGCTTGCGCGGATTGCGCACAGGTATTTATCTGCCCAAGCACCAGCACAGAGAGTGAGAGACTGTTCTGTGCAGAATCTCATGTTCTTGATGAGCTTTCAGACAGGAGAGACTGTCAGAAAGTTTAGCAACTTTTGTTCTTGAAGAGAAACCTGTCACTTGTACTTAAATAGAAATCGGTCCAATTTGATGTGTGTAGCAATTACATTACACTTGTTCATTACTTGAGGATACATCAGTCGTTTACAGTTGAGGTTGGATTTAGTTCAATTACTGCTGTTTTGCACAATAATGTTCACTTAAAGTGTACATATGTTTACATAAACAGAATAGAGCACTGATCTATATATATATATATATATAATTATATATTATAGTTATATATAGATCAGTGGAATAGAGGCCCTCTTCCGTTCTGTGTTCTGCCTTTTGTTTGAATAAAAATGACTATTGCATATTTAAACTTTTTAAAAGATGTTAGCCAAGTTCATTACTTGACTGTTGTTTTGCATATAATAGTTTTCTAAAACTTTACATTATTTGGATAATTGTTAATAAAATCTGTAAAATTAGATTTTTACAGAATTGAATGAAGAATAATATTTAATAATGTTTAATATATTTTTTGTCCAATATTGGTGTGTTACTTTCAATAAAAGTGTGATTTATTTTATTGGTTTGTAGTTTTTCAATTCAAATTCATTAAATTCATGAAATTAATGAAAAAGTATTATGTTAATACAATTATACACAAAAAATCTTATTTTTTTCTTAAATAGGTAAAAAAAAAAAAACATTTAAATTTCGGTTTCGGTTTTCGGCCAAGTGCATCCTGAATTTTCGGTTTTGGCCCAGAATTTTAATTTCGGTGCATCCCTAGAAAGGATGCAATATTGACCGAAAGAACATTTTCATCAAAAGACAAAAATGACCAAAAACACTGTTGGCTACTTATGGCTGTTTTTAGATATGGGAATTCAGTCGATCCGTAAATCCCATCTTAATAGAGTAATGGTGGTAGCCTGTGAATTGAGCGATTGCTCTTAGTGTTCGAGGATATCTGGAAGGCTATTCATCTTTTGGACACTGTGAAATTCTGAATTGCCCTCATCTTGACTTATAATTATGGTTTTATCATATCCTTAGGGATGAAAAATGACTTTTTCGTTAGAAAAACCAATCAGGAGAGGTTTGTACCTGGTGGCAGCTGCACACTTGATTCACTATTACTGAAGAGCCAATCGGTAACACATCTGCAGGCTACTGTTTTCATGTTGGGTTGTTAACAGAATGCTCAATGACCATTTTACCAGGTTGCCTGGTAACAGAAGACAACTCTTATTCTCTCAATATAGCCGTACCTGTTTATTTATAAGCATCAAACACAATTAACAGACGGATAATTTCATCTGGTGTTGTTTTTACGCATTTCTTGCTACCACGTGATGTGTTTGTGCAGCTGTACTGATTAATTTGGCTTGCGTGTCAGGTCTGCGCACATCTACAGGTTAGAGGAAACAGGCTAACTAATTGCTAGAGGGGAAGTGAAAAATGGGAATCTTTTATGTTCCAGAATACATCACTGCTGTTCCAAAACTTGTTGGCAGATGTTTTTCCTTCTGCAAACATCCGCAATTGTCATTGTATTGTGTGCACATGTGGAGTTTGTACATCGTGATAATACCCTTCTAATAGGAGCTATTGAGCAACACACACTACATTTTGTATTTGTTTTTATATAATAAGAACCATATGCAATATATTTCTCTGCTGAATAATGGATAATGCTGTTCTTCTCAAGGAACTACACTATTAAACTCTACTATCTACTATATATGACATTAATAGTAGCACTATGGTAGTATGCGATTAGTTAATTATGGATGGAAACTAATTATGGATTGAACACATTAATGTTTGTAGGTTTCCAAAATAACAAGTTAATTTGGAGATTACATTTAGAATTTGTTTTTATGTAAATACAACATTAAACTACACTCACCTAAAGGATTATTAGGAACACCATACTAATACTGTGTTTGACCCCCTTTCGCCTTCAGAACTGCCTTAATTCTACGTGGCATTGATTCAACAAGGTGCTGAATGCATTCTTTAGAAATGTTGGCCCATATTGATAGGATAGCATCTTGCAGTTGATGGAGATTTGTGGGATGCACATCCAGGGCACGAAGCTCCCGTTCCACCACATCCCAAAGATGCTCTATTGGGTTGAGATCTGGTGACTGTGGGGGCCATTTTAGTACAGTGAACTCATTGTCATGTTCAAGAAACCAATTTGAAATGATTCGAGCTTTGTGACATGGTGCATTATCCTGCTGGAAGTAGCCATCAGAGGATGGGTACATGGTGGCCATAAAGGGATGGACATGGTCAGGTAGGCCGTGGCATTTAAACGATGCCCAATAGGCACTAAGGGGCCTAAAGTGTGCCAAGAAAACATCCCCCACACCATTACACCACCACCACCAGCCTGCACAGTGGTAACAAGGCATGATGGATCCATGTTCTCATTCTGTTTACACCAAATTCTGACTCTACCATCTGAATGTCTCAACAGAAATCGAGACTCATCAGACCAGGCAACATTTTTCCAGTCTTCAACTGTCCAATTTTGGTGAGCTCTTGCAAATTGTAGCCTCTTTTTCCTATTTGTAGTGGAGATGAGTGGTACCCGGTGGGGTCTTCTGCTGTTGTAGCCCATCTGCCTCAAGGTTGTGCGTGTTGTGGCTTCACAAATGCTTTGCTGCATACCTCGGTTGTAACGAGTGGTTATTTCAGGAAAAGTTGCTCTTCTATCAGCTTGAATCAGTCGGCCCATTCTCCTCTGACCTCTAGCATCAACAAGGCATTTTCGCCCACAGGACTGCCGGATACTGGATGTTTTTCCCTTTTCACACCATTCTTTGTAAACCCTAGAAATGGTTGTGCGTGAAAATCCCAGTAACTGAGCAGACTGTGAAATACTCAGACCGGCCCGTCTGGCACCAACAACCATGCCACGCTCAAAATGGCTTAAATCACCTTAATTCCCATTCTGACATTCAGTTTGGAGTTCATGAGATTGTCTTGACCAGGACCACACCCCTAAATGCAATGAAGCAACTGCCATGTGATTGGTTGATTAGATAATTGCATTAATGAGAAATTGAACAGGTGTTCCTAATAATCCTTTAGGTGAGTGTATGTTAGTATTGTGTTGGCTATGTTGTTGCTGGCTGGATTGTGTATTGTGATGATTTCCGTGCAAAAGTTGAGTTGACGGGATGACCTGTCTCCTCCTCCGTTGTTATTGTCACTCACAGATCTGAAACCTTACATGGTCCAATCTCACCTGCGTAAACCCAGTCCTGTAATAGCCTACTGTCACGCTTTGCCACATCACTCCCCCTCAGATCCAGCTCTCAGATTGGAATGCGGCGCTGAATGATATTGTGAGGATGCGGCGGATGATTTTGGCATGAAATATCAATGTCCGGGAAGGTCACCGCAACCATGGCCTCATCAGTCAGCCAGGGTTTTGGCTTCACTCTAACTCTGGTCCTTCATAGCGAGCCAGAAGGCAACAAATGAACCTCTATTAAGCATGCTCACTGAAATATTTACTGTTTCTGTCATATCGGAGTTATGAACAAGGTACAAATCAGAAAAAGGTGTCTCCTCAACCTGTGGCTGAGACCCTATTAGCAAGAATTACAGGAGAAATAGAGCTGTTTTGTACCATATTGCTAATAAAGAGGTGTATCGTAAATTTATGCCATACAGGGCAGCGTTTAACCATTGATCAAATTAGGTCATGATGCCTTTTGAAGTAATAAACGTGCTGTGCCGTGGAATGTGTTCTGTGCCTTATTTAGAGGCTGGGAGATGAGAAAACACAGCTTGGGGAGGTAGAAACAGCCTGGGCAATAACCCTTTTTTATTAGTGTAATTTATCAGACGTGTCACATGACTTTCCTTTCAATACTTGCCATGTAGCCTACTAAAACTGAAAATCTGAAACCCCAGGATGAAACCTTGAATCTTTTTCAAATTAATATTTTAATCAAACATGAACAATCTGTCATTTATTTCTCACCCAAGCAAACTGGCATAAGATATTAAGTCTTGTTTTAAGAAACATCTCACTAAATTCAGGTAGATTTCTCTCAAAACAAGACTTAAAATCTTATGCCAGTTTGCTTGCAAAGTAATTAAATCACGTTTTAAGAATGTTTCGATATTTTTTCTGGGAAACAAGACAAAAATAAATTTTTTGGTGTATCTATTTAGTGGTCACTATCAGGATTACTCAAAAAAAAAGAATCATCTACAAACTATTAAGTACTTCTCAAAATGTTTAATCAGAGTACTTTACTGATTAATTAAAACAATCACATTACTAGTTACTTTCTAAAACACTTTTTTTACAGAAATGTTTTGGGTTTTCCTCTTAAGGAATTCAAAATAGTATCTTTATTTCCTCCTTGTTCATTGTCGCACACCTTTCAGCTGTCACAGAAATGCAAACAGACATACATATAAATTAATAATTTAAATGTATTCTAAATAAATAATATTATTTTAGTGTTTTGGAACCTAATTAATGTACTTTACTTAAAGTAATTACCTAATTGAAATTCTGAATTACAAAAATGTTAAATTAGTTTTACAAATTTTTGTTTTAAATTATTAACTAATTACAGATTACACTCAACACTGGTCACCATGAACTGTCATTGCATGAACAATGTTAACATAAACATAAAACAATTCTGAACATTCTTCAAACAAGATTAAAAAAATTGAGAGGATAAATTACATATTTTTGAATAATATATATATATATATATATATATATATATAAATGGCAAATTGAAAAACTGTTTGCTAATGGGGTCAAAAAATAAATAAATCTTGATTCAAATTAGATAAACAAAGTATATATATATTTTTTACACCATTACCATATATATATATATATATATATATATATATATATATATTTACAGATATTTTAAATACATTTTCTTTTCTTACCCTAATTATGTTTAGATATTTTGCTGGACATTTTTTTTTTTTGTCTGTGTGTTTGTGTGTGAAACGACTGTTCATAGTGACAGTATTGTGTGTAATCTGATTAAAAAGAAATGTGTTACTGTAACTAGTTTGCAGTGTGGAACAAAAGCTGCTTACATATTCTTTAACAATTCTCCATTTGTGTTCCATAGAGGAAAAAAAAATGGCATAAGAGTGAGTACAAACAGAATTTTCATATTCTTTTAACACGCTTTAATAATTCTATTGACTTTAAGACAGAGCGTGAACGGATGGGTGGGCAAAGTGTCAACACATTAGGCATGACGATTTTAACAAAGTGCTTTAGTAATAAAAGCACAAGTGCAAAATGGAGACAGGGAGAGAGAGAGATACTGAAACCACAGGCCTTAAACTGGTCTACTATGACGCACTGGCCTGGTATATAAAAGATTTTGTAAAGCATATGTTTGTGTTACTGTCAATGTTTAACTTCAGGATCAACTGCAAGTCATAAATAGACAAATTTTGTTGACTGAATTTGTTACCTTGAAATATATGACCATGCTTCTGAATTTTCTTGGAAATTACAAAACAATGTAAAACTGGGCATGCATTTGAAAAATGTAAATGAATGGTTCTTTTCAGCGCTTTGCTTTTTGTGTTTAATTCAGAAATGTGTTAATTACCATAAATACATATTCATGATTTTTCTGTTTTTGCTGATTAACAGTCAAAAAGTAGTCAAATGGGGAAATCTTACCTCATTTATAACCAAAAATACATGTAAATGCTTACAAACAGGTAAACATTTACTTTCAGTAACATTTCAAAATGAAGTTTGTTTTTCCAAAATTATTCATCCTACCAATTTATACTATTTTTTGAAAGGTTACATTAAAGCAGCCTGAAATTACATTCAACAAAGCCAAGGCCATATCTAGGCTAGGCTTTCATAAAAAATACAAAAAAACTTTCAAAGGTTGGCATGTTTAATCAGGTTCTGTATCATATTTCTGGGTGACTGCCTTGGCCATATACGTCTACACATAATTAAAAGAAGTGTAAATATGGTATTCCTCAAATCTGTGTCTTCACCACTGTGTCCAAAAATCTCTGAAGCAAGTCTAGCTTTCAGCTTCATTCGCTGTGGCTTTCTAGAGATATATGCATATTTCTACATTTTGTCATTTTTAAAGTTCTTGCAAAATGCATTGTTGTAGCCACTGAGTTGTGGATAAACCTTGCATTCAAAATTGCAAACCTTAAGCAAGACTTATACAACTTTATGGTGTTGGTGATGGTTGTTTATGGCTGGAAGCATCGTAACCAACACACTGGATTATTAAACACGTTTCTGATTGCATTGTGTCTCTGCAGAGTAAAGAATGAAGTTTTAATTATCAATTTGTTTCTTACACCAACCTATTAATTGATTGACTGCAGTCATGTGGATTGCTTTTATGCTGCCTAAATAGGCCTTTTTGACTGTCAAACAGCCAGCAGCCTGATAGCACCCGTTTACTTACATGGACCCACAGAGCTTCAACATTTTTCTAAAAATCTTAATTTGTGTTCTGCTGAAGACAGACAATCAAACACATCTGGGATGGCATCAGGGTGAGTAAATAATGAGAGAATGTACATTTTTGGATAAACAAATCCTTTAAGGGGTTTCTTGGACTTGATTCAGACTTGACTAAGCCTTTATAAAATCTTGCCATTAGTTAATGCTGTAATTTAACGGCAGTTACCATTGTAATGTAATTAAAGTCACACAATATTTGTAAATAACATTGCCATTGGTATACATCAAGATACTCTAGAGCAGGGGTCAGCAACCGTTTTGACATGGAGTGCCATTTTTTATTTTCCTGGTTAATGGCTATTAAACCTCAAGGATTAATAGTGGTGTTTTCCTTATTACATCACATGTTGTTCTGAAAGCAAAAATATACAAATGAAACACGGAATGTGGGCTGTCATCTGCGCAGACTGCCCAAAGCAAAGTGGGCGTGTTTTCTTGCGCAATTAACTGAAAGTGAAGTGCTGCCTGCTTGTGATGCATGAGTCTGTTGGGTATACTGCAGTCTCGTCACATTTTAACTTTTTGTTTAGCCTCTCATTCAGCTCATGAAAACACACTGTGTGGTCATGAGGAAGGATTACATCAAGATGTAGATTGGAAAGCAGGTGCAGATTTTATATAAATAAGGGGGCTTTCACGCTAGCACTTTTGGTGCGCACCCCGGTTCGAATGATGTCAGAGTTCGGTTCGTTTGGATGATGTGAACGCTGTCTTCCGAACTCGGGTGCGCACCCGCGAACCGTACTCGAGTCCGCTTAAAAAGGTGGTCTGGGGTACGGATCATGTGAACTCCAGTACGGTTCGCTGCTGATATGAACGCAATCGAACCAAACCGCGGAAGTGAACCGCTGTTGATGACGTATAATGTGGTCGTCAGTCTCACACGCGTCACTTTCAAAATGAGCGGAAAGAGTTTACTTTCGTGCGTGCGTGCGTGTGTGTATACACTTACCTTGACGAAAAGCGGGATTGACGCACACGCACTGCAAGCAGAGAGATGATTTCTGCTTGCCTTCGCAAAAATTGTCTTCGGCGGACAGCCCGCTGTCTTTTGAACGATTTCAGTATTTTTGCGGCAGACAGACGCTAAGTGTGTTTCTGTATCTTGATGTTGAAAACAAAACCAAAGGTTAAAAAAGAACAAATGTGAACCGAGCAAGTCTATTCATTGAATTTTGACGCTTTTCATTTCAGCGGTTATCAAGCAACACGATTACGCACCAGCTGCAGCTTGATGACGCAAGCGTACCGCGGTTCGGATACAAATATATAATGTGAACACAGTCCATCGGGGGCAGGGGGGAGGGGGGAGCAATCGAACTCGGGTTCGGAACAGGCAATCGAACCAAGTGTGAAAGCCCCCTAAAATAGTAGACTCCTCTCTCGCCGTTGTTGGCATGCCAGTGATTATTCTCCATGTGCCAACATTGGTGCCATAGGTTGCCGACCCCTGATCTAGAGGGTAAACTTCACCTTCAACCACCACATTTCATTGAGTGGAGGAGTCTTCTTCAATCCACAGCATTCAGATCTGGCTCCATTCAGATATGGTCCACTAACTTTCCACACTCAAGTGGACTATTGATAGATAAAATCAAGCCCTGTCTTATATTACTTCTTGAAAATTCTGTTTCACTCTGAAACACTTTATAGTATGCTTTATAGTATATTTATAGTGAAATGAGTTGCAAATTGTGTTTCATGTTGACTTAAAACAAAACAAATCCTCAACCCTGGACTACCAATTCCCATTTCCCTTCCTTGTATCTGCAAAGTTCTCTTAATTTTATTTGGTTATTACAGGCTTGAGTGGGTTTGTAGTGTCAGGGGTTTGTGTGAGTATAGCTGTCCATTCATTGCTGGTGGTGTTGCACTGAATCTAATGAGTTGTGTAATCTCATGAAAACACCAGAGCTTCTTCACTCTCCTCAGGCCTTGTAATGGTTGGCTGCATGAACAGAAGGATTTATGGTGATGAAGAAGACTTTAGGTCCTCAAAACCATGAAAAAATGTGATTTCTTTGCAGTTGGGAATGTAAGTGGTTAATTACGCCTTCAAGTCCAATGTTTCCCCACTCCAGGAATAAATCAGTCCATTCTGGAAATAGGTGGACAAAACAAGGGGATGCCTGGACCGGGTGCTGATCAGTCCCACTGACTTAATTATGCTTTCCATCTTGGCAGGTGATTCTCATGTGGAATTAAACTCCCCATCCTGCCAACTCCCCAATGCCAGTGAACAAAAGTGCCATCAACTCAACAGCCCTCCAATTATTCCAGCTCATTGTTATGGCTCCAAACATGTAGGTTTAAATCTATCAAATGTGAAGGTTGATGAAAGGGAGGATAATGTCTAATTAATGATAAGTGGCCTTGCCCAAGGTCTGTTACATGATTCTCCTATTTTATGTCTATAGGGAGAACCAATGATGTCTATAATAACTAAAAAATAGTAACCGTCTGCATTCTGATGCATCTCAATGGCAGTTGCAAGGTTGGTGCAGGACTTTGAAATCTGCCTTCTTTGTTGATGGACACTCAACTCCAGCATGGACTTACTAGACCAAGCGAGCGGCCAAACCCCAAAAATAAAAAATTCTGATTGATTTATAATTTATACAATGCCTCAGCAGTCTCCATGAGCAATTGCACAGAAAACGGAAAAGGAGGAAATATTTTGAGAGTTTAAGTGCAGCACCGAAAACTTCAGTTCAGACAAAACCAATTAAACAAAGCAGAAAGTATTTTTTGCTTGTGGATATTCTATTTACTTGCTAAGATGTGCCTAAAATGCACCTCTGAATATCTTTAAAAGATGTGATGTCATTAACCTGGCAAACTTTGGCAAATCCAGTGATTAGTTTATTCCCAAAGGCACTTGTTGTATCAATCCAGAACCATGTGAACATAACTGTCTCCTGGCAGACTGACACAAAATCTTATGTCCTTATACTTGCAGAAGATCCATCAAACCAGCCATTTAGATTGATGGCTTGCATTTTCCATTCTTTGTGCAATATGCATCAAACAGCCTCTCAGTCTGAGGCTGAGACTAGATCACATCTATTGAATGTGAAGGTTAAATAAATGGAGGAGACTGTTTCATAAGTTCCTAAAAACACAAAAATGCAAAGTCTAATTTTCCCCAGGGACTCGATTGGCTGATTAGATAATCACATGAATAAGTAGGTGTTCCTAATATAGCGCTTGCCTGCTTGGTGAGTATATATATATATTTCGACCAGGATCGCCAATTTCAGGTGAAGCTCCAGGCTCAAGTAGAGGACTGGCAGGCAATCCGGAGCTTACTGCACCAGGAGAAAGCCCCGGCTGTGACCCCGGACACAACACCCCCATGCCTCTGCAATTCTAGACATCTTTGAGAGGACGGCTGAGATTTCAAGCTGGTAGCGTGCTCAATGGGCGCTCCGTCTCATCTGACTGTTGTCCGGGGATGCCCAGCTTGTGGCGCAACACTAAATATCAAGTAAACTGGTATACAACAACCTGAAGAAGTCTATCTTGCAGCGGGTCAGTCACAGCCCCGAACAGCACCGTCAGCATTTCCATTTGATGAAAATGTATGCTTTGCCCTAAATCATCAGCTCTGTGACATCTGCCGGAAGTGGCAGCTGGCTGAGGACTGCAACGCCAAGGGAGTCATCGATCACGTGGTGCTGTAAAAGCTAATCCATCGTCTGAACGGCAGAGTGGGTGCAATGCGACTGCCTGATGTCGCTGGAAGAAGCCATCCAACTCCCACTCTCTCTCCCCTCCCTCTTGTTTTTCCCCTGCTATTCTCTCTCACTCTGTCCATGTCATGCAGCCTGTCCCAGTACCCCGGAGGCGAGGAAAGGTACCACCAAAGCCGACTCCCTGTTCCTGGGGGGATTCCCTGCTGCCGGTGACCCCAATGTCTCTTCGCTCTCCCCCATAGTTGGTTGAACCCGCTGTCGCAAGTTCACGTGTTGGGCCGGCCGGTTGGAGTCGCGGGGAACCCAGACATTTCCGGAACCAATGCACTGTGATGAAGGTGGGAACATTGGTCCGGGTCCCCAACACTCCACGTGCTGCCCCCGATCAAACCAGAGTGTACAGAATACCTGTGAGTATCAGGGGAAGTACATATCAAGCTTTGCTGGATACTGGTTGCAATCAAACCACTATCCAACATTGTTTAGTTCAAAACGATGCTTTGGGCACAAATAAAATGGTGAATGTGCGCTGTGTTCATGGGAATATTCACAATGCCCTGTAGTGACACTCATTATTAAATTTCGAGGGCAAAAGCTTACAATGGAGGCTGCGGTTAGTTCTCACCTCACCTTCAATTGGCCAAAATTTTAAACACTATTAAAAGGAATACATGTGAATTGGTCCTGTGAGGAAGTTGTTAGATGTGAGATGCTCCACGTCAGGATGAAGCATGGGAGGGGGAAGTCCCAACTTACCCAGCCCTTAAAGGATTCCCTGCAGGGGATTTCCCTCTGGAGCAGCCGTGAGAAGAAACCCTGAGACACGCCTTTGACCAAGTGAAAGTAACTGATGGTCAACGCCTTCAGCCAGACATTGAACTCTCATAGACTTTTTGTTCTATTATAAATGATTGGTTGTATCGAGTGATGCAGGATGGTCAGACAAAAGAGGATACAACCCGACTGTTGATACCGAAGAGCCATCGGCTCTTTGTACGTTGTATATTTCTTTTTTTGTATGTATGTATTAATGTTAAAATGTATAATTTTTTGATGCATTTCTGACCATTTTAGTCACATTCTGGAGCCCTTTCTATAGTCTTGGAGTCTTTTTGTAAGGCGTTTGTTGCTTGTGACTAGCTTAAGCTTGTGAAGCTTCCCCAAAACTCCTCAATACAGGGCCCAACATTCAGGCGTGCTAACTTTTCCTAATCCTGTTTGCAATCCCTACGGGTGCCTTCTTTCCCATGTTGCAGGAAGTTATTATGGACTTTGTTGTTCTAATCTTTAATCATATTTAGAGAGATTATCTTTATAAATTTACTTCAGCCCCCTGTGTCTTTTTTTCTTATTTTTCAGCTCTAGATACGGCTGTTACCAAATAGAGTGGCTTAAACAAGCATGCAACATTTGCACTCAAAAGCTCAGGAGGAATGGCATCATGATGGAGGTGAAATGGCCCATCTGCCACTTGATGGCATTCAAGTACAGTAAACAGTGGATTGTTACACTGCTACTCTATTGGCATTAGATTGCATGCATATGGAAAACATATAGATACATGAATCCCTTTAAGGTGTAGTGTATAATTTCTGCAGCAATACCTGCACCAAATGGAATCCAATCAATTCCTATTGTGTTTTTCAATCAGAAACACATCAAGTTACGGAAGTCAAATGGCTTGCGAATGGACTTGCTAGTCAATACAAGGTTGTTTCCAGGTGCTTAAGATCTGTACCATTTGTCTGGGGTTTCTATTAGGTTGGGTCATTATTCTACAGACCATAGACTGTAACTGAATGCATCCATTTAGGTCTAAATGTAGTGGATGTTCAGACTAATAAGTCTGTTAGCATATACTGCCTCCACTAAATTGAAAGATTTACTATTATGATATATCTCATAATTGGTAATATTACAATAATGACATAATAGCCCATCCATAACTCTTACATCAAGACTCAAAAAACGATATTCCTCTCAAGCTGATATCAGGTTACTTCCAGCCAGTGATAAATATGACTCATCCTCTTGGTAGCAATCATATCGGTGCAAAATGATCTTCTGAGAACAATATCTCACTCCTTTAAAAGGGGAGGTGCCCTTCAGTATCTGTTGTGAGGAGTTCGCAACCCAGTGCACATCTTTTCAGGGATTTTTGTGGAAAATGCTTTTAGCAGGGGTTTGCTTTAGTCATGTCTGGAAAAGGAGAATGAAAGTGGGAGGGGAGGCAGACGAAGATTTGTATTTACACGTTAACACATGCAATTCAATATTTTATTTTTATTTTGCACATTTTTTTAAACACGATTTACACATTTAGCAATTTGCCATTAGATTTTGATATGCCATTCAGCTTTGTGTGAGTTCTAAACACTGCTTGGAAAAGGGTTATGTGTTTGGGGACATTACACTGATGTACACACAGCAAACACACACAACAGCAATTCCGTGTGTCACTAAACAATGATTAAGAGATGGAGAAAGGACTTCTTACAACACAAACCCAGTTGGGATTTGTAAAAAAATTAAATGTTTTACTTCCGTTGCAAGGCAGAATTTACTTACCACAGAAGCACGTCAGGTCTTAAGTTAATGATCACCTAAAATCCAACCACATGATGCATGACACTGATGAGGGACCGCTGCGGCAGGCAGCTTGTTTTAGTTCTCCCGTGGAAGCAAGGTCTGTCAACGCTCGACTAAAAGTTCAAACCCAGTTGCCACTGATCTTTCAAAGCATCAGCAAATGATTACCAGATAATTTGGATAAAGTATCATTACGTGGGCAGTGCACACTCTAAAAGTAGAACAAGACGTCGGCTGTTTTCGAAAATGGCATACTACAATACTACTCTTACAATTTCTGCCATAATAGATATGGCAGAACCAATTAGAGAAGTATTAGTTGTATGGCATTCCAAACTCAAACGTTCCCTGCGACACTTTTCATGTGGAGATCAAACTTCAAAGCTGTACTCAATGCTGGTGTTGAACGATGCATTGACCCCATGATCCGTGTCATTTTGCAGAGCCACAGCCTGTCGGCCGATTAATATTATGGGGGATGAAGGTTTAAGACATTTAGACTAGTTATTATTTTATTCAAGCTCTTCATTCTCTCGTCCAATCAGATTTGAGGACCGGAACAAGAGACGTTCAGTGAGCACTGATGGTCTGACACCATCAGCACTCGGACGCTTCACTGTGAGTATGCCTCCGCTTGTGTTCGTTGTCCTAAACTAAAGTGTAAGAACAGTGCATATGTGTTAAGAGCTAATGTATGCTATGTGTCTCTTTTTACATCTCTTTTTTTTACATTACATATGTTAGCCAGTAGGTGGTGGCAAAAGATTTGTATGTATCCATCCAAGGTTTTTTGTGACAAAAGGTGTAGCGAATCAAAAAGTTTACCGATATAGCTGTTGAAAACACAAATTATCACTACAATTGTCAACATCATATTTTTCTGTTTAAATTTAGGGAATAAACTCTATGTCGATACTTTGGAAAATCATTTTGTCGAGAAAATTGGCATTAATGCAAAAACAGTGTCACATGACAGAATTTACACCAAGTGTTAGCCTGTGTTAATCATGATGACGTGGTATACATCCTTGAAAGCCAGTTTATTATTATAGTACATGAAGCATTACTCGCACTGTTATGAATTGGTCTTAACGACATACCTGCACAGATCCGATGCTGCAAACACATCTGCGTCATGACACTTCCTGGAGTGCCAACACAAATGTCTCGTATCATGCACCTGTCATCGACAAGTGCAAGGAGAACAAATGAATGGCCACACTTTGTGATTAATTTAATCGTGGTAGCCATCCGTTTATTTATTAAAGCTTCTTTTCCACACCATTCAAACCATTCCATGCCGGCAGTCATGGAATTAGCCCACAATACAAAAAAACATTTCATTACATCACATGTATGCAATACTGTATGTGTGTGACAAATAATAAAACCCTGAATATCATTTCTATGCACAAAAATATTTTAAATTAAAAATAATGTGTGCTTTTTTGGAACACTGACAGATAGCCTTATTCTATAAAATTATTGTTTAGCCTTTCCTGTATTTATTTAAATAAATTACCAAATGAAAAAGTAATATTGTTAGGCCTATATACTTGCCTTTTCTTTACACAAATTAAAATTTGCCTTACCCAGTTCTGTAGACGAAAACGTAATCTGAATGACATTCTCAGAATGTTCTGCACTTTTTTCAAGACTTTAAACTATCAGAACTATTTGTCCAATGTTGAGTTCACTTTCAGAAAACAAGCTTGTTAACATTTTAAATATTTTAAATTGAACCTCAGATTGCATTTGCTGAGCTTCTTCAGAAAATGTAAATTGACAATCAAGTTCAGTTGGACGTTAAAAGTTGCTGGACAAATATGCGGGACATAGTGCAGTTATGATTGCGATGCTTTAGATTAGATGATTGTTTAAAATAGCCTGTTGAATATCAGGAATGTATCATATGTAAACCCTGATATTACACCGCATCAATTTTTCTTTTAAATGAATGATTGATGGATGGTCCTTATACTTAGTCTGAAAGTTTCCCTCACTACTTGGTACAGGTTGCCAGCTAGAACAGGACCATGACGATTCGCTTTCGGGTTCGAACCAATAGGCGCAACATCAGGACCAATATTACCGTCCTATCAGAAGGGCAACTGTTGCTTTTTCATTGCAATTCCTCCTCTTCTGATTGCATTTATCTGAGAAATTAAAATGACAGTAAACTGGCTAAATTCAATGAATTGTCACAATAGGGGGGTGGGGTGGTTAGGGACATCTGGGATTCGAAAGGTACACAATTGGCGATATACACATATTTCTGTATGGAAAACTATTAAGGGCAGATTTATTTTGAGATAAACCAAAATGTCTAGGTTACTGTTGTAACCTCCATTCCCTCACAGAGGGAACGATACATTGTGTCGAATGAAGTGACACTAGGGGACATCTTAGAAGGTAGACCCCGAAGCCGCCGCCAGGCGCCGCCATTTGCGCCATTTAGAATGTCAGCCGCCGCCAGCCAATAATTTCGTAAGCCAAATTGAGCCGCCATCTGATAAAGTTTGGCTGAGCCGGCTAGAATTATTTGCATCAAATAATAATTCTATCACATAGAGACATACACACACGAAATATATAAACAATACACGAGATCTATTTTCCCACTGGATTCATAACAGCACAGTCTTGTGCTCGTTGCTACGATACACAGACTCACAGTGAATTGACGACCAATTAAAATAGCTCGTTTTCCGTACAGAAGAAGCGATGCATTTTTTTCTCGCACTGAGGTGAAATGGCGGAAAGAAGCAAGCAAGGTAATTTTGATCTCACTTCTCACATACTTTCCTAATTCCTACTTACTTTTTTCTTAACTTAGGCCTACCCAGACTTTTGTTAAATCTTCAGGGCACGGTTGCACAAACACCTGAATCAAAGATTGATGTTATGAACCAAATATTCTGGAACGGAGAGATTTATAGCACTGAACGTGATACTGCAGTAACAAACCACCGTTTCCACATTGCTAATTCACAACGCATGCTTCAGTGTACATTGAAGTGAAATGTGCAAAACTTTGTCCAAAATAATACTGATAACAGTGTGTGTTTATATTAAGGCGAGACACGGCAGGCAAAAACATAGTTTTTTTTTTTACTGGTCAATTTTGAGATTTTTGGATTATTGTCTTCAATAACATGTCTTCTTTCAGACTTGTGGTGAAAAAAAGTCCGAAATACACATTTAGGTCTTTATTTTACTACACTTCGTCTGTTTAGCGTCTGTAGATTTCTCATAAAATTCAACAAAAGTTTGCATTCTTAATCAAGGTGTAATATGATAAGCTTCATCCATGATAATGCCAAGTTATTGTATACAACTTAGCCTACATACATTTAGCCTAAACACAACACATTGTAGGCTATTTGAAAATGTTTAGTAGCATACAGACTACAAAATAAATATGTACATACGTTGTGAAAGTAAAATCTGGTGTTTTCTTTATTACATTGTATTGCATTTTGTAGAAATATAGTGTAAGCCATGCATTGCTTGGAAATATTGAGATCTAATAAATCAGTATAACATAGACATCTGTAGACATGAAGTGGCAGCTTCAGCCATTTGCAGCTATGAAAAGTTTGGCGGCTGCAGCAGCCATTTAGGTTTTGGCTGAGCCGGCTAGCCAGCCAATAACTTCATCTGCCAGCCATTATTCTCAAAACAAATGGCTTCGGGCTCTATTTGAAGGCCTAGTGTCGCTTCATTTAACACAACGTCGAAGTGAGCGACAGACGGGGAACTTATGTGACAAAGTGTTTTTTTTTTAAGCATGACGTCATCACGCACACCATTTTTATCAATATGGGCCATTTGAATGGAAACAGGCAGAAGGTGGCAAATTTCACAAAAATGTTTTATGCATTTTCACTTTGGCAATAAAAAACAGCTTGAAAAGTGGAAGGAAACTAGGTTACGGATACCATTTTATGATCAGACATGCTGGCCATCCACCATTGTGATTTTTATCATAAATGACTGTTTCTTTAAAATGCTTTAAAATATACTAAGATACAGATTCTTTTAAAATATACTCAGT
Organism: Xyrauchen texanus; assembly: GCF_025860055.1. Taxonomy (NCBI): domain Eukaryota; kingdom Metazoa; phylum Chordata; class Actinopteri; order Cypriniformes; family Catostomidae; genus Xyrauchen; species Xyrauchen texanus. The sequence goes on along the minus strand of NC_068323.1, from coordinate 21,863,399 downwards.
TACAGATATTATCTTTTTTGTTGTACTGAAACAAAATGACAAGTACTACGTATATAGTACTGACACTCTGTTCTGAGGATATTTGAGCATTTACGAGACAGCACCACCTAGTGATCAGCTAGTGTACATTTTTTCTTCATTTTTATTTCACTACAACTTTTTCTAACTCACTTTGTCTCGCATGAAAGTTGTTTATCACTTTTTTCTTATTTGAAAACCTTTGAACAGCAACAGCAATTTCTCAGCTATGCTTTGGTTTGCTGTCTCTCAACTTGGTATGTCTCTTTGGAATCATCAAACACAAATTTGCCCTATTGTGTAAAGCAGTGGGCTAGAATCTAAAAGGTAAATTTAAGTGTTCTACTTGACTGAGTAAAATAGAGCCAGTTCTGCTAGACTGAATATTGACCAAGCTTTGCAAAAGTTATTTGTAGATATTTTTGATGTCTACAAAATGCATAATCTCCTAGCGTATGTTTAAATGACATATTTCAAATCAGCAGTAAAATCTGACCACACTTGTATCATAAATTGTGTCTTTACATCATATATGCAACAAAACCCCCGCAATTTTCCCTGCTTGTATAGCTAATGCGTATGTGCATTCTTGAGTTGATTGACAGACGATGTCTGTATCTAAAAAGTGATTGGCTCTTTTAACGGTAAGGCAGAATTCCTTTCTACATCCGTTGACTGTTGGGCACTAGAGCTCCGTGGTTGGGCATTCCAATTTCTCCCATTAATTTTAATAGAAGTGGCCCGTCTCTGCTAAATAGTCTCTGGTAAAAGATCCATGCTAAACGGTTAGCATGCTAACAGTAGGGTATGCTTAACAGGTAGCTGAATACCAATTAGGTATGTATTTATTGCTATTTAAAGTACCTGCATTTAATTACATCAGCAGTTACACTGTTAACGTTACCCCTAAACCTAGACTACCCCAACCCTTACCTTAAACACTAACCTTTACCCCTAATCCTGTCTCATACCTCAACCTCAGTAGCAGCAAATTATAATCTTGAGAGAATTCTGCAGAACATAATGTATAAGGACTTAATGAATGTTATTATAAAGTGTAATTGAAATCCATGTATTAAGAAAACTGATCTCACATTAAAAAACAAATAAATACATACATTTTGCAACAGGAGGTTGAATGTCTGGTCTGTAAAAATCTGTGTATGCTTTCCGAACATCTGAACGGCTCTCTTCCAGTGTCCGCAGATGGACCCTAAACCTAACCATAACAGTACTGAGACCAAAACAGCATTCTTTCATTTACAACTTTGCAAATGTAGGATGAGGGATGTGATGTGAAGGGCACAGGTTCTAACCCCACGGCCACCACCATTGTGTCCTTGAGCAAGGCACTTAACTCCAGGTTGCTCTGGGGGATTGTCCCTGTAATAATTGCACTGTAAGTCGCTTTGGATAAAAGCATCTGCCAAATGCATAAATGTAAATGTAAATGATTCCATATGTGGTCATGTTGTATTGAGAGTGGGAGTGAGTAAATAAGGAATATTGTTATATAAGGAACATAAAAATGCTGATTGGCATACAAGCTTGGAATCCCACTCAGATGCATGTGGGAAGCCATTGTAGAATATGCACATGCATAAACATGAAGAGGCTTCAGGTTTAATTAGAATATCACAATGCTCTAAGAAGAGGAGAGCACAGGAAAGTCACCGCTTCCCAGGGTGATAATGTTGAGGATGTCGAGGAAGACAGAGAGAGTGAGAGAGAGTGTGTGTGGATGAGGCTCCCTGTGGCAGAGGAATGATGGGTTTGTGCAAGGTCTGCAGTAATGCATCATGGGAAATAATGGTTTGTCTATGAGATAAAACAATAAAAGCAGAACATAAAAGCAAAAAGCAGCAGCATTAGTGAGTTTACAAGGGGTAATTTATTAGTAATGCACAAATTCATGAAAAAATCATAACATGGACATGCTAAAAAATAACTATTTTCATTAAATTCCATTTACCTTTTTACTTGGCATTTTTATTTTTTTATTGTTAGACTATTCATAAGACAAAGGTTTATGAATGTTAAATTGGTGAGGGCATAACTCTGAAAAATGGATAAGGTAAAAGGGGATTCTATGCAAAATATAATGGCATAGAATCAAAACCATAACAGGTTCGAAACTGATTGAGCAACAACTTCAGTTACAATAGTTGAACTCTTGAGAATATACATTTGTTCTTTGTGGTCCATTGAAAAAGAATACAAAGTCTATAACTGGTGAATAAAAATAAAAGGCTTGTTAACAACAGTACACTTCTTGACCTTTGCCAAGTAAAGGTATCTGCTGAACTGGTGGGAAATAATTGGAGGTGATAGTGTGGTTTGCTAGAGCGCTGCCACAGTGCTGTGACTTATAATGTTGGCACTATTCAACATCTATTTTCTCTAGACTTTTCTGTTTTCACAGTGTTTGCTCTCATACTGCCAATGGAAATCTGATTTCAGATTGGAATCGGAATCAAAATCGGAACCAGCTTTGACATAAGTCCTGCACATTAGGTAAAGCTGATGTACTAAATTTGACAGCACCAGAGACAGAATTACGGACAATTCTACATTGTTCATTGTCATTGATGAGTCTGCTGGTTTGTTCCAATTTGTGGTTACATGTTCTCTCTATTGATTCTGGTGTCGCTGGCTTGCATAATCAGTGATGCCATGGGATCCTTGATTGTTTCCATGGTAACACTGATCATTCCAGCTTGCTGCAAGCGAGTGGCTCCTGATTGCCATTAATTCCCTGGCTATATCTACCTCACACTGTTTTGTGTTTGTTGCTTGATTGTTGTTCGAGTACTGTTACTCATCACTCTCTCCCTCTGCCCTAGTATATCCTGTATCATGTTCTGTGTCTTAGTTGCCAGTCTGCGCTGTGTGCGCCGGGATTGTGGTTACCTTTCAGCCCGTTACCTCACCTCTCTTGATGCTTCTCCGATAACTAACTGCACTAGATCTGCTCTGCACATGACCACAGTGCTCTCAAGCCTACAAACGTACTACTCTACAGAGGATCCCTCGAGGATCTACGCTTCACTTCCACTACGAACACAAGCCTATGAACACACCATCCATCCCCACGCAGCAGTCAGTGCCAGGTTCCACCCTAGTGCATTACCAGCCTAGCTGTGTTTTTGTGAATAAACTGATCATTGTCTCCACACTTAGATATTTTATCTCATCCTTTCCTGACAGTTCATGCCCTTGTAATCTCCATTGATATGCCTTTTGATGTCACTTCCCTTTTGATCTTGGGCTACAGCGCAAGATAATATTTTGACTAGAGCTGCAACAACTAATCGATAAATAGATAATTATTGAAAATGGAAATCATCGACAACAAATTCTCGATTAGTTGGATATATGCGGTGAGCGCGGAGAAGCTCCGTCAGTGTTGTCACTTTACAGCCCGGTGAAAAACGTGTTGCGTGATAACTTTTCAGACAAGCTGAAGCTGAAGAAACATGACCCAAGTTGTCCAGCGCATGAGAGCACTTTATAAACACTACAAGGAAGATCATAAGTGTGGCAGGGCGGAGGGCGGGGCCGGGTCGTGATTCCGAACACCCGGCCTCTAATCAGGCTAATTAGCCCTCGAGAGAGATAAAGGAGGACCGAAGACGGCAGTGCGACAGAGAGATTTACGGACAGCTGTCTGACACCTGTGTGTGTGTTTGTCTTTTTGGTTCAGTTTATAATTAAAATATTATTTATATAGTCAAGCCGGTTCTCGCCTCCTCCTTTCCGTTAACCCCTTTACAATAAGCATACAGTTTAATGTAGAGCATTAGCTGCAACAGGTGCGTTGACAGAGTGATTGTGATTTGATGCAAGGAGCTCCATGTTTGATGCACTTAAAGAGTTGTTTCTTACCAGGACACAGTTTACTGCTACTTAATATGTTTTATAATGTATACATGTTATTAATTCAAAATAAGGTGTGAATTTCCGCATCTCGCAAATTATGCATTTTTCAGATGGGCATAATTATTAATATTTCTATTCTGGTTTCATCATTGCCCTCTGCTGGGCTGATTTTTTTGTCCCACTCTGTCCCCAATGGATCATTTATTCTCTTTATTGAACAGTACTTTTTAAGTTTTACACATAAAGGAAAGGAACTGTTTTGCATATGTTCTGTGGGAACCAGGAACTAATTGTGTTCACCTAAACAATGGTGAACATTATTCAGAGGCTGTATTTTAGCTCTAAAATTGCTTTTTTACTCCACTAATGGTTAGGTTTAGAGTTGGGGTTTGGGTTAGGGGGTAGAGTTAATAAAACACAGTATGCATTACTGTTGATAAATGTTTGCCACCACTCTGTGGACATTTCACATAGAAACTGGAGCTCACACATGCCCTTATGTTCAACAATATTTCCATCTTCATACACTTGGGGCAGTTGTTTGAATTTCTGTAACAAGAGGTTGATTTTAGCAGCAAATATTTCAATCTACTGTGTGACAGAATGTGGTCCGTCTGTTTGGTCTCAATATGGTTATGGTTTGGGTTAGGATTATAGTAATATCATTTTATCTCAAATATTGCCAAAAATCATATGCTCTGTGCCTTTCACGTCACAAAGCGCCAATCTCATCTCATATGAGCCTAATATGAATCTAAATCAGAAGTCTAAGTCAGAATCACATATGGGAGTCTATACAAGCATTTCAATGATCACAAGGCTGTTTAATACTCAGTAATGGAAATGTTGTGTTGCACAGTCTGTAAGAACTTATTCTTGAAAACGAATCGGTTACCTAACGTAACCTCGGTTCTCTCTAGATGAGGGAACGAGTATTGCGTAAGCTAGTTTACGCTACGGGAAAGATTCATCTTTTCTGAGATATTGAAGCCAAAAAATTATCCTTAGTTTTGTATCATTTGTCAACGCAGTGCAGCAACTGCAGACCTTGAGCGGGCTAGCTAGCGAGCTCATTGGTTGCTCTGCGGCAACTGCTGCAGCCTATAGACGAACTTGGGCGAACTCGCGTCCAATGAGAGGTGTCCGCGCGCTTACTGCATCAAAGCCCGCCAAAATGGGTGTGGCTAGAGTGCATATAAGCGTAGTTCATAGGCTGGAACCCTGGTTTTCATTGAATGAAGCGAAAGTCGCTCGTGGCGCTGAAGCACGGCCGGCTACGCAATACTCGTTCCCTCATCTAGAGAGAACCGAGGTTATGTTAGGTAACCGATTCGTTCTCTTACGAGAGGTTCTCTCGGTATTGCGTAAGCTAGCTTACGCTACGGGAACCCATTGTCAACGCCGTCGCGCCAAGCATCCACTGCATGAGCCCCGGGGTGGGGGACCCGGGGGAGCCCTTGTGAGTGGGGAAATAATATTTGGCCGGCAAGAGTGCGGGCTAGTGTGTGTGTAATACATAAGCACATAGTGGGAAGGGAACGACAGAGCGGCGGTGCCAGTCTGTGTGGAATGAGTCCCATCAGTGCAGCTCACCAGGGGAGCTGTAGCGTATTAAACCGCTAGTAGTTTTGCCTGCAGGGCGGGCACTTCCAGATTGTAAAATCTGACAAAGGTGGAAGGGGAAGCCCAGCCCGCTGCCACACATATGTCGTGAATGGAAATCCCGCTGAACCATGCCCACGATGAGGCCATGCCTCTAGTGGAGTGAGCCCTAATGCCCAACGGGCATGGCAGGTCTTTTGACGCGTATGCGGCAGCAATAGCGTCCACTATCCATCTAGACAGTGTCTGTTTCGAGGTGGCGAGACCTTTGGTGCGCCCTCCGAAGAAACGAAAAGCTGCTCAGAGCGTCTGAAAGAGGTGGAGTGCGCAGTATACAATCTCAGTGCTCTGACTGGGCAAAGGAGATTGGCGTCGCGTTCGCTATCGGATGCTGGCAGCGCCGATAGGGAAATGACCTGTGCTCTGAAAGGCAAATTTCTCATAACACTCCCGAAGAAGGTCCGCTTGGAGGATCTGTAAGACGGCCATGGAGTGCAGAGCAGATGCGGCTTGGCCGGCGTCGGAATAGGCGCGGCCAACATAGGCAGAAGTCGCTCTGCAGGCCTTAGACGGGAGCACTGGCTTAGACCGCCATCTCGCGGAGGGCGGGCAAAGGTGTGCTGCTACCGAATCCTCGACCGGGAGGATGGAGGAGTAGCCCTTGAGTGTGGAGTTCCGGCAGGAAGGGAGCGGCCCAGGCCGCGGGTGTTGCGCGGCGACGGCTCTGAAGAAAGCAGCCGTCGAGTCTGTTCGGAGCCTGCTCGGGGCGGTGACCACTCGAGCCCGAGGCGGTCGACGGCCTGTGTGAGGAGGCGTGTTAGTTCCCCTTCGACTCCGGCGCGGGTCCTGCTGGATTCCTGGGCCGAGGAGGAGGCGTGGGAGCCTGACCACTCCTCGCTGTCCGAAGCCATGATGGAACAGCCCTTATCCTCCGCCTCGTCCTCTGAGATGGCAGCAGTGCGGCCGCTGGGCGGCAACTGCGCGTCCCGGGGTGGGCGGGGAGGGTGAGAGCGATGCTCGAGGGAGAGGCTCCGGCGAGGCAGTCGCTTCTATCACCGGTTCTGGCAGCCTTTGGGAGCGGCGCTTTTTCCTGCGCGGCAGAACGGAAGGCGGCGCGGTGGCTTCGGTTCTGAGCGCTTCGAGTCGAGCCCGCAGGGTCGACATCGGAAGCTCCTCGCAGAGGTCGCATCCGCCTTCAGCGAGGGCGAGCTCTGCATGCCCCAGTCCCAGGCAGAGAGCGCAGATGATGTGGCGGTCTCCGGCGCTGAGAGGGGCGCGGCATGAATCGCAAGTGGTGCGAGGCATCTTAAAAAAGATACTCGTTACTCTTTTGTGAAGTTCGTTAAGAACTAGCTTGCTCTAAAAAAGGATAAGTCGCCAGATGGCGTAGCTCGCAGGATGGCTGAAGGTGGCGGAGACGGCCGACTTCTTCGAGCGCTGTCCAAGCTTGCTAGATGCCCCTCGAACGGCGACGCGGCTTCCAGTTCAGAGATGCGAAGAGCTTCGCTGAAGAGATGAAAATCAGGGTCCAGCCTACGAACTACGCTTATATGCACTCTAGCCACGCCCATTTTGGAGGGCTTTGATGCAGTAAGCGCGCGGACGCCTCTCATTGGACGCGAGTTCGCCCAAGTTCGTCTATAGGCTGCAGCAGTTGCCGCAGAGCAACCAATGAGCTCGCTAGCTAGCCCGCTCAAGATCTGCAGTTGCTGCACTGCGTTGACAAATGATACAAAATTAAGGATAATTTTTTGGCTTCAATATCTCAGAAAAGATGAATCTTTCCCGTAGCGTAAGCTAGCTTACGCAATACGAGAGAACCTCTCGTAAGAGAACAAGCTTGTATATTTCTTTTGAGACCTTAACAGCAAGTGGTTTTAAGTGCCGATATGTATTCAAGATATGAGGGCCATGGGATGAATAAAAAAAAAAACAGAAATGGAAAAACAGAAAATGGAATATAAAATAAATGAGATAAACACATTACTGGAATCACTATTATTAATATGTGAGCAGTTTCAAACACTGGGAATTAAAAGCCTCATTTAAGTGCCAGTTGAGGAAAATTAAGAATACATCCACACGTAATGGCTTATTAAATATACAGAAGCAAGGGAAATAATTGGAAGATGGTACAAATTATAAATTGCAGGCTGAAGTAAGGAGAGGGAAAATGGAAGTTCAATGGTTGAGAATAATTGAGCTTGATCTGTAGATGCCTTCGTTGACGTGGAGATGGACTTTTTCCAATATTCCGGAGGAAGGCAAAAAGTAATTGTAGACTCGAGCAAAGAAAGAAGATGTGTAGTGATTTTGTGTCAGCCCATGATGAAACTCATTGGTGGTAATGAGACTTTTGAAGGTGTGGTCTTTATCTCAAGATAGACCTTCAAAGAAAAGGCTATTTGAGTAATTTGGGGGTGGACCCCCGCTCCAGGAAAGCACTGATTAATTGATTGTGGTAATAGTGTCTTGCACAGCTGGATGTCCAGTGTAAAGACATCAAATGTATTCTATGGTATTCCAGATCTTATGTACTTTAACTCTTTCCCCGCCAAACACGGAATTTTCCGTGTTTTATGAAAAAACGCTTCCCCGCCAAACACGGAATTTTCCGGGTTTCCGTGTTTTAGGTGTTATACGGTAAGGAAGACCCCTCCGCATGTTTTGAAAGAGTACGCAACTCTTTGATCAAAGAAACAGACTGCGATCGTCTCAAACATGAAGAAATGGAGTATTGAGAAGCTCAAAATATCAGACATAAACATGCCTTTTTCTCAGCTTTTTGTCTGAAATGTTGTTTTTTGACAAAACCTACCTCTGTTCAAGTCGCTATAAAAAAAGAACAAATGAAGATAAAATAAAATCGGTTTTTTTGCCTAAAAGCAGAGGCTCAGATCTTTATTGTGATATATAGCATCTTCATATATTCATGGAAGAAAATATTCTGCGGGCCATTAAAGTTTAGCGAAAATCGTCTAACATCATCATACTCAGCCACGTTGTGTGTAATATCATAGTCACAAATAAAGATGACGAAATTGGAACATATTGTTTTAAGCAATTCTATTCTTCAACACTATTTTAAGAAAGGTAATCTTGATCAATTTTGGCTGCTCATTCTATATATTACACATTACAAATGGCTGATTGTAAGGGGGTTAAGATGGGCAAGCAGACGAACTTGCCAGCAGACAAATGTGCTTTCGTGTCAGCTATTCAAGTGTGTTGTTAAATTAGTCGTAATGCCTGTATATTTTATAGTGGCATGACATATTTAACAAACTGCATGGTTTTATCAAAATCTCCATAAAACCTAAAGTGTTTCCAAACATTGTATTTGTAATTATTTGGTGGAAGATGCAGCCCTGCTTCTGCCATGTTAATCTATATTCTATGAAAGGGGTGCCCATGCTTTTTTTGCATGATGATCTACTTTTAAATTACCAACTCAATAAGATCTACCAACTAAGAAAACACAGTTTCATAAAAAAAAAAATGCTTGTTGGGACAAAAATCTTCTAAATTAATTTAAATCTTCTAATTAATAATAATAATAATAATAAAAAAAAAATGTTCAATGTTGATATCATTCAGTTTTAACACTAAACCCAAAACACCTACAGCACAATACAGCACAGGGCATTTACCTTATTCTGATGACTTGCACTGAATGGAATCAGACAGTTTTGCATAATCTGGACAGTAGCTGCTGGTAGCTAGTCTCAAACACTGCTAGCTTTTTCGCGCTCTGTTCTCAGAAGCCCTTGGAAGGCGCAAACCTAGTTGTCATGGCACCTGAATTAACAAAAATCTCGCCTGGTCAAAATGTACTCGTCAAGTGCAAGTCAGACAGAAACTAAAAGAAGGAAAGACATTATATTTATTTTTATCAAAAGTTTAGGAAAGTACATTTACATTTTGTGCGATCTACCAGCATTGCCATTGCGATCGACTGGTAGATCGTGATCGATGTATTGGGCACCCCTGTTCCATGTGACTGTCAGGACACGCCTCGGTCTCTGTAGTGTTGTGATACGTGATACTATCATGTTCATGTAGCAGCAGTGGTGATGAGAGAACGTGCTGGAGAAAGAGTTTAGAGAGGAGAAATCAATCTATATATAAAATATTTGTCACATATTATTGGTCACTTTCCAAATAATAAAAGTATAGCGCATCTACTAATAATTATATATAAATAAATAGTTTTTTACCGATGCAAATATGTTAGAAACGATGCATCGCGATACAAATGCCAACTTGTATCCGATGCACACTTTTTTAAATCCTTGCATCGCATCGTTAACATTTATGCCGATGCGCGATGCAAATTTGTGAATCTTACCATCCCTATTATATAGGCTGATTGGGGACCGGGCATGCGTCATTCCAGCCTGGCCCCACCCCCCTCTGCTCTACACCGATGTATGTCAACAACAACTTAGTTTTCAATCAAAATCTTGGTTAGGGGGGCATTGGTAGCTCAGTGGTAAAGACACTGGCTACCACATCTGGAGTTCGCTAGTTTGAATCCCAGGATGTGCTGAGTGACTCAAGTCAGGTCTCCTAAGCAACAAAATTGGTCCTGTTGCTTGTAAGGGTAGAGGCACATGGGATAACCTCCTCATTGTCTCTATAATGTGGTTCGTTCTCGGGGTGCATGGTGACTAAGCAACCAAATTGGCCCGGTTGGTAGGGAGGGTAGAGTCACATGGGGTAACCTTCTCATTGTCATTATAATGTGGTTCGTTCTTGGTGGGGCACGTGATGAATTGAAAGTGGATGCCACGGTGGATGGCATGAAGCCTCCACACATGCTATGTCTCCGTGGCAACGCGGTCAACTACCACGTGATAAGATGAGTGGGTTGATGTCTCAGATGCAGAGGCAGCTGGGATTTGTCCTCCACCACCAAGATTGAGGGTCATTACGCCACCACGAGGGCTTAAAAGCGCATTGGGAATCGAACATTTCCAAATTGGGTGAAAAAAATCCCCCCTCCCCCCCAAAAATACATAAATAAACAAAATCATGGTTAGGGTTTGGGTTAGGAAAAATCACAATACGACTGTTCGTTGGTTCAATATTTATTTATTGTTTCATCTATGGGAGTAAACGTAAAAAGATTTTGAAAAAGATTTTGTACAAGCCAACTTGTATGACTGAATGATTTCTTTCGATTTTCTATTTTTCAATCTCATTCTATTATTACATGTCATGAGACCAGGTTGTCCTGGCCCTAGTCAAAAGTGTCAATCACAAAACCTCTATCAAATTATGTTCCCTAGCTATGGCTCGGGTACCTCCTTCAATGTATATTTGTGACAAGTTACACGCCAAAGTTTAATACTTTAAGGTTACAGTAAATGGTTGTTCAAATCCTTAAACGTAAGACTGAGCAATAGTTACATGCCTTGATAAAACACACCAATGGAACAGTGGAAATATCAGTGAATTACATATTGCTATTTTTCCACCTGCTGATTTTTTCTAAGTTATTGATTATTCCAGTTATGGATCAATAACACTTATAATGATTGTCTGTTTATTTTTCACAGGCATTATAACTGCTGTCAGTTATTTTCAGAATTTATTGATACTGTGATAAAATTGCCAAAATTGAGAACATTTCTTTTAATCAATAATTTTGTCAGCCGATGTCTCAGATGAACTTCTCATGTTTAAGAGAAAAGGTCAAACTCAGAGAGCTTTGGTAAAAGCTTAATGTGTTTTTCTTTGTAATGTGGAACTCTAATAGAGTCAGGCAGGATAGCACATCCCTGGAAAAGCAAACCCAAGACGACTTCACCTGTCATGAATTCTGCCTCCCTGCCAGAGATTTTGTGGTGTTTGTTACATAAAATACAGACTATTGCTTCTAAATATTTTTTCCAACTTCCTGTCTTCAAATCAACACGCGGAAAAATCGGCCATATTCTGCCAAATTGCTGACAATCACCATCCCTCATCAGACATTTTTGCATCAATTCAAGCGTAATCACCTTTCCCTCTGGCAATACTGACTGTGTTGTGCAAGCAACCTCCAATACGCAGGTTCTGGTCAGATGGAAACCAAAAAGTAATTACATTCAGTAATTTTCTGTGATTCTGAAATTGCATTTTTATAGTAAAATTACATTTGTAAGTTTATGGTTGAGGTTTGGGTTAGTCTATATGGTTGATCAAATATGCGTTCCTGTTGAATGTATTACATAATTTACAATAAAAATACAACTTGCTTTTGGCACACTAAGTGGACATTTCACAGAGAATCTGGAGCTCACATGTGCCCATACATTCAACAAGACTTCCAGCTTCAGCCACTGGTAGCAGTGCTTTAAATTTCGGAAAGCCCAGACAGATTTCAGCGGCAGAACTTTCAACTGTTGCCGAATTCACAGTGGGAACAGTCTGTTTAAATGTTATCTCAGTTGATGGTATCCATGGCAACCAGGCATTTATACTTGTTTAGAACTGCTTCTAAATTAAGTTAATAAATGAAGGTTTGGGAAGAACCTGCCAATCTAATCAACAAATTAGCTGTAGAATATATAAGCCGTTGATTACCTCTCCCTGGCCAGGGTCCTTTTGGTATTTGGCCTCGCCCACACACCCATGATGGCAGACTGCGATGACTCACTGCTTAGCCTGAAAAAATGTCCTCTGTCCATCAGACAAAGCTCTTCCATCGCACATAATGCAACAGAAGCTGCCGCATTAGCTCATTGTTTTCATCTCTGGTGGCTATTGCGTCCGCTACTTTAATTTTGCCTTTTTATCTTTCCTATTCGATGCGGATCCGAGCGTGTGACTGCCTTTGCGAGCGGCCAATGCTGCGGCCCTCCCACACAGGTGTATCCTTGCACACCCTTTGTTCCTTTCACTGCAAGTCATTTCACGTGGTGGCCATCTTCAGAATGCTCCCAGGCAGGCTAGGCAGCTATTTTCAACCTAAACAAGTGGCATAGGCTACAAGTACAGCTCCTATCCACTTGAACGGGGAAAGAAAGACATCTTCAATCGGTCAAAAGTTTACGATCAAACAACAAATTTAAAAGCAGCTGTAAAATCTGACAAAATTTTTATTATAAATGATATTCTTTAGCTCAGATCACACTAAAAGTAAACCACTATTTTTCAGGCCAGTTCAGCTTATGATTATGCACGTTCTCGAGTTGATTGACAGGCGAAATTTTTAAACGTAATAGCTTGTTAGGTGTGTACTTCCCTTCTTCAACACACCGTTCCAATTTCCACCATTGATTTTAATACATGTGAGCCATCTCGGCAAAACCATCTCTGTTGTTATGCAGCTCTTTAAATCATGCAGGACCATCACACCTAAACTAGCTGCCTCGGAAAAACAATTCATGCACGTGAACCCTTTTTATTATAATCGCAAAAACATTTCTTCCTGCATTTCTGTGTGCCTTCAGATGTTGTAATATATTAAAGCACTATATTACTACTGAATTAGTAGAGTTGAGATCAGACTAAACTTGTAAACCAGCAATTCTGTGCACCTCACGGAGCCTTGTGTAAACATGCTCAAATCAGCAACGGATGAATTTGCCTCGCTCTCTTTTTTATAAGTATTTTGCCATTTGCATTAGAATGTCTTAAGCTGTAATTATTCCCAGCAATTGCAGAAATGTTTTCAAAGTTATTTCGGTTTAATATTTGAGGTATATGAAACCAGATAATGTCTTCTTTCTCATTATTATGAAACCACAAAATGAGTAAGCTCAGTTCTAATTTATTTGTAGAAAATATTAACATTTTTTTCTTTCCCTAAAGCTTCAGTTCTTTAAAACATAAAGCAGTATTCTCCATTAATAATAGGTACTGTTAACCACAGTACGCAGCTCTCGTGCTGTCATGCATTCAATGTCACTATGTTTTCCCCCACAGTCTTGTACTAGACACGGTGAGATTATCTTCCATCGACCATTAAAGTTCACGTCATTTTAATTCAATGACCTTAATACCAGATATATAGCCATTATAAATGTGTCCATACCGGTTAGTATGGACAAATGCACCAGTCCTCCTCAAGGTTTCTTCCTCTTCACATGCAATATTTCTATAGAAGTTGAAAAAGTTGATTTGTGAAAATACTACAGAATTAACTGAAATAAATCTCCTGAGCTTCAAAGCATTCAGTAGGCTGTGCATTAAACTTGATTAATTTCAGCAAATACATGAATACATACATGTGTTTCTTTTGAGTTGCAGATGCCTCCTTAATTTAATTATAAATTACCACATACATTTATATGTAAGCTCCTTGATACCTTCCTCATCGGCTACCCCATTCGAATTGCAGTGTAGGCCCTTTCATCCGATTGCAGCGTGAGCTCTGTTTGGATACAGGTAGGCTCTCCTGTTGGCATGCAGTGAGAGCTTTTCGCATGGCACTGGCTCTCCCATTCGAATGCATTGTGAGCTTTATGTTATTTCCACCGTTGGCTCTCCATTCGATCGCAGTATGAGCCTCTGTTTGCTCCATTTTAGTTCAACTATGAGCTCTCACGTTTGAATCGCAGAGTGGGTTCTCCCATCTGTTTGCTGTCCATTTGCAGACCATTTTACCACAGGCTTATTCCCTCTCTATTTCAGCTAGCTCAGCCTTTGGACGTTGTGGACAAAGCCAAGTCTCAGTCTAATCACAGCTCCCACCGGAGCAGGTTCTATTCATTTAACACCGAGGCGTGGTCCCTTTTACTGCACTTGCTGTTGTATTTGCACTTCTCTCATAAGCCTAGACATTCCTGCTGTTCTCAAATTCTTTTGGGGGGGTCCATAAACGTAATGCTTATTAATCATCCCGGCCACACCGTAATTCGTCGTACTTCACATACATGTCTCAGAATATCCACCAAACCGCTTGCTGTCCTCATTTAACCTTAATCACTTAATTAGTGCTCAAGTTTATTAGTGCTTAATTAGTGCTTGAATCAAGCCTCATCCTCAAGCCCCTACTTTGTGGACAGCAAACCACATAATTTTACCTACATCAATCAAAGATTATATGGGCAGGCGAACTCGTGAAATTAATTTAATAAAAGAAGGTTCGGGAGGAATCTGTCCATCTAATCAACTAATTAGCTGTAAAATTAAGGCTCATCGAGCCTCATCCGTGAGCCCCTCCTTAGCGGACAGCAAGCCACATATGTTTTACCTACATCACTCAAAGATTATATTTGGAGGCGAACTCGTGAATCTGGTATTTGTGAGCCATGTGATTCACTGTATAGGAACTTTTGTTTTAACAATACAAATAGCATTCTAACATATTAATGTATGTAGTCATTTGTATTGGTTTGACATGCAATTATTCTGACTTCTGATTCCTTCCAGGAAGTACAAACAAATATGCCTAAACAAGGGGAGGGGGAATGTTGACGGCAAGAAAAAAGTAAACATTTCTTTGAAATTGTTTGACTTGATCTTTTGAATGACTTTGTTTGTTCCTTTATTAGCTTTCCCCAGACTAGGGGTCTACTGGTAATCTGGCATACCAGGCATTTTCCCGGTGGGCCGATCAGGGGCGGACTGGCCATCGGGAGAACCGAGAGGACCATGCCGAATGGTCCACGATAAGCTATAATGAGCCGCTACGTTATGCATAACGGACAACAAAACCGTTGTCGCGATATGCAGAAAAGTATGCTCAACAAGTTTTGGGCCAGTTGCCATGTAAAATCCCGGGCCGATTTATCTTCCCAGTCCAGCCCTGCCCCAGACATTATGCCATTGGTTGTTCAGCCACTCCTGAAAATATAACTTATGATGTGCACAAGGAGACCTTTCCAAGCTCTGGAAATGTACATACTACATCTTTGCCTTAGTTTTTATTCAAGTTGTGTACAAACAACATGGGCAAATATCCTTAGCAATGCAAACTGAAATGCTAATAAATGCCAATGCTGCATGGTACACAAATTTCATTGAAACAAGGTGCATTCATGGATAGTCTTTACTCTTAGAAAAGTAATAGGCCACCCTATATCAACCAGCAGCAGTATTTGAGGTATAATTGATGTCTGTAGCAAAAATGGTGAGGGTTGCGATTCATATTTTAATACTTGTGATCAGGGATTCAAATAGTAACAATAAAGAATAGCAATTAGTACCCTTAATAGTTTAATTTAAATAAATGCAGAGTATTAATTAAAATGTGTTAATTGATGTTCATGTTATTTGCAATGACAGAGTGAATCTGGCTCACCAAAAGAAAGTAGTTGAAGCTTAAAGCTCTGGTGTTATTTGTTGGTACCCACAGTATTCCCATATTCCTCGGCCAGGTCTATTAAAGTCAGATGCAGTTTATTCTATGAGGAGAATAAAATGTTGATTAATATTCCTCTCTGGATGAGAGGTCTAACCTTGTAAGTAACAGTGTAGATGTGTAGATTCATCAGAGATGAATTCCGAAAAAAGTTGTCTGTCAAAAGCTCTTCTCAGCTGTGGTATTTCACTCATCAATTTGTAAAACTGCAGTGGTATAGATTGGAGGTCAAATTAAAATTTTTGTTTTTGCATTTGCTGAGAATAGTAACTTTGATTTGAATTAATTCACCTTGTATGTTGCATAAATTACACCAGCTGTAGTTGTTGAATACTGAGTCCATGGCATTACTGCAGCATTGAAAAGATTCTTATAATCTTATAAATTTGGAGTAAACGGGACTGTTGGGGAGGCTACTGTTGGTAAGACTACAGTTATGCTACCTTTCTTGAAAAACAAAAAGTTGTTGTTTGTCCTACAATTACTAAGAAAAGTTCTGAATGACTACACAGAAAATTGCTGTGCTGGTTCAGAATGTTTTACCACACATATTAGGTCCCAAAACAGACAAGCGAATATTCATACCCCGAAAATTACCTGCACTATTCCTTTGGCATCACACTTTGCTTCAGAGAGATGTTCTGTGTATGTATATACTATATATATATTTATACATATACACACATATCTATCTTTCTATTAGGAACACACGCAGACTGAGTGAAAATAAGATGACATTTATTTGAATACAAAGACAGAAATTTAATGTCTCTCTTTGGAGTAAACGCTGTCTGATGGTCCGACGATGTTGTACTCGCAACCGTCATATCCTGCCGGAGATAGCAGGCAGGGGCGAAGAGCCTACCCCTGTGCATGATGGGACACAACTGGCGGTGGTGGGGTGGTGGAGGTTGCCGTGTTAGTGCACTGAAACAGCAATGTGATAGATTGTGAGCAGACTTATAAATCACCGGCTTACATGTGATTGGCTAGGGGTTACCTAGCTACGGGTGAAATGATGATCGATCGATCTATCTATCTATCTATCTATCTATCTATCTATCTATCTATCTATCTATCTATCTATCTATCTATCTATCTATCTATCTATCTATCTATCTATCATCAGATTGTCTGTGAGAGATCATGCACTCAGTGGGTGTGGATTTGTTTAATATAATTAAGCTGTGCAGAGAAAGACAGAATGAAAAATCCTTGCCAGCAGTTTTCTGAAGCTGATTCAAACCATCATGAGAAAAGTATTACTTAAAATATAAAGTGCGTCTTTTTTCTTACTCATTTATTCAAGTGACCACAGATACCTTAAGCTACTTACAGCTGTCTGGATACAAAAGAAAACGTATGTTGAAAATTTACATCACGTTAGAAATAATTAATTATGAAACTTTATGAATTATTAATTCTTTGATGTTTTGTGGATTTAGTTGGTTGTACCAATACAGAAGTCAGTGAGATGAAATAAAAATTTCAAAAGATGGTTAATAAAATATTACCCTCTGACACACTCATGTCGGCTTACCTTACTTTCTTAAAGGTTACATAGTTAAAAAGGTACTGCATAACTAACAGGATAGCTACTGCCACACTTCTGCCACGTGTAGTTAAGTTAGAAGCTTTGCTGCTTTTAGTTAGTTAGTCCCCATAGAATGTGGGGGGGGGGGGTGTTCCTTGTTATTTTGAGCTCTTATCACAAAACCTTGCAGCACAATTGAAGCATGATTCCAGAGTGCGTTACAAATCTCTCTCTACAGTTGCATGCTGAGGCATTAGGGAAATTAAGAGCAGAGAACTCTCTGGTGTCTAAATCTTCCTCATTTTAACTGGTCACATGTTCTCTGGTAGGTGCTATCTGCTATTTTCTTTCTTAGCCAGTGCTCCATTTATCATGTGGAACGGTTATGCCAGTCAGATAATGTGTCTATGGATGCAAAGCCTTTGAAACTGTAGTGATGGGACTCTGATGTGACAGAGCAGAACATACCACAAACACCTACAGCGCTGAAATTTAATCACAGTTTAGTGCTGGAGCTACTAAAACCACAGAATGCTGCAGGAAAAGGATGAGCATTCTATTATGCCACATTTTTGCTTTGGGTACCTGGTAAATACTAAATCACCAGATCTCTACCCCAAGGAAAGACAAATCACTCATTAATATCTCAATTGTTTTTCTTTTACATAAATTAGATTAAATGGAAAGCAAATTGAGATGATTACTTAAAGGTGAAGTGTGTACTTTATGTGCCACCAAATGTAATTGCAAAAATAACACCTAAATTCTATGCCCATCTTCAATTGATCAGACAAAAAGCTAGTCACCCCCCAAAAACTGACATTATTATTGACATTTTGCGCATACTATATGTAATAGGCTGAGGATTAGTTATGTTGTAGGAATGACGTAATGTGATGACGTGTAGGGGGAGCGACAGACAGTGAGAGCGTGTTGAGTATATGTATTAACAGTTGTTAAGAGTTTGACAAAAGTTCAGTTAAGCTTCAAAGAATAAACAAGACTGGACATTGGATTCTTTCACACATCATACAGTGGTTTATTACATGGTGTCAGAAGAGCCAATCATCGAATGGCGAAGTTTAACCCATCACAAAGCTTTTGCTTCGAGAGACCAGCAGAATGGACAGACTGGAAAAAGTGGTTTACACGGTACAGAACAGCAACAAAGCTGGATAAAGAGGATGCAGCGTACAAGTAAGCACACTTATCTATTTTTTGGGGGGCGAAGTGGAGAATATCTTTAGCTCATTCACCTTCGATGCGGAAGGAGATGATAAGAAGTTCGAAGTGGTCCTCAATAAGATTGATGCATATTTCATACCAAAGCGCAATGTGATCCATGAAAGGGCATGCTTCTATCAGCGTATGCAACGTCCAGGGGAGAGAGTGGATTCTTTCATCCGTGCCCTTTATGAACTGTCAGAGCACTGCGATTTCGGGTCTGTTCATGAGGAACATATTAGAGACCGAATCGTGGTAGGAATCAAGGACAAAGAATTGTCACGCAAGCTGCAGCTCATTCCAAATCTCATACTCGAAATGACGGTGCAGGAAACCCGCCAGTCGGAGGAGGTGAAAGCACAAGTTGGCACGCAGGGAGAGGCTGCATGCACTATTCAAGAGGTAGCAAACAAAATACACACACATTGGAAGCAATACACCCCAAGGCTGAAGTTTAACCAACATTACAGGGACAACGAACAAGAGAAAGTGTGTGGCAGATGTGGAAAAGAAATGCACAGAAAATCAGACTGAAGTCCTCATGCAATAGATGCAGGAAACAGGGCAATGGGAAAAGATGTGCAAAAGCAAAGTGGTGAGTGAAATAAGAGATTGAGCATAATTACCACTTTCTGGGCTCAGTCGATAGCACAACCTCATATAATGAATGGACAGTGCAACTAGACATCGGTAGTACACCGATTAGCTTAAAAATAGACACTGGTGCTGATGTTTGCATTATGACCGAAAACGCATTTATAATGCTCAAGCTTGAGAAAAGGTTGCTCATGGTTAAGACTGTACTGAATAGCCCAGGTGGCCGTCTGAACTGTATTAGCCAGTTTATAGCATACACAGAGTACAAAAACAAACAGTACACTTTAAAGTGTTTGTTATCAAAGGGGAGACCTCCAGCAACTACTGGTGGTCTACTATTTAGTCGGTCATTAGCTGAGCTTATGGGGATGGTGAAAAGAATTCAGGAGTGCACAGTGCTGTAATGGAAGTGGGCTTACTATAAACACAGCAAGTGAAGATCTCATTACAAGATAATGCACAGCCCTATGCAGTATATGCCACACGCAGGATCCCAATTCCCTTCATGAAACCAGTTAAGGAGGAACTGGACAGGATGAAAGCTGAGGGAATCATATTGAATGTGAAAGAGCCCACAGAATGGTGCGCCAATATTGCCAGCTCCCAAGAAGTCAGGACATGTGCGTATATGTGTCGACCTCAGGAAATGGAATAAAGCTGTCAAGAGAGAAAGGTTTGTCTTACCTAATGCAGAGATCACAGCAAAGCTGAATGGAGCCACAGTGTTATCCACACTGGATGCAGCTGCAGGGTTCTGTCAAATACCGCTGGATAATGAGAGCCAGAGACTGACAACCTTTATTACTCCTTTTGCCAGGTACTGTATCAAACGCATACACTTTGGAATTACCAGCGTCCCTGATATTTTCCAAAGGACAATTATGGAAACTCTGGAAGGCCTAGAAGGGGCCAACATTTACATGGATGACATTATCATCCATGGAGGAAACATGGCAGAGCATGACCAGCGACTACAGTTAGTGATGGAACGACTGCATTCGGCAGGGCTGAGGTTGACTACAGAGAAGTGCAGATTGAGGCAAGAAAAGCTCCACTTCCTGGGCCATGAAATTAGTGCAGACGGGGTGCGGCCCGACCCAGCCAAAGTATCAGCTATTAACAAACTCCACCGGACAATGCACAGGGGTTAAAAAGAGTTCTATGGATGGTCAATTACCTGGAAAGGTATATCCCCAACTTAGCAGAGGTGGGACGGCCTCTCTATGATCTGCTGAAAGCCAAATCAACATGGACATGGGGTACAGCTCAACAAGCAGCTTTTCAGGAGATAAAAAGACTTCTCATGTCCTCACCCACTTTAGCGGTTTATGATACAAGAAAATCAACCATGGTGTCGGCAGACACAAGCAGCTATGGAATTGGTGGCGTACTGATGCATCTGCACAACAAAGAGCGGAGACCGGTGGCCTATTGCACCAGATGACTGAGTGATGCTGAAAGCAGACGCTCAAATAGAGAAAGAGTGCCTGGCTGGTGTATGCTCGTGTGAGAGATTCAAAAATTACCTGTATGGTCTGGAGGAATTTAAGCTGATCAGTGATCATAAGCCGTTAGTGCCCCTGATAAACGTCAGAAATCTGGACATGGTCCCGCTTCTAATGAGATTCAACCCCACAGCAGAATATGCACCTGGGAAAACTCTCATAATGGCATACACGCTGTCCAGGAGTCCCTCAGACGATGTACAGGACTGTAACGACACTCACTCAGATGTGGAGTGCTATGTGCCATCCATAATTGATAGCATGACGGCGTCAAAGCAAAAGATGGACATCATCAGGTCTAGTACTGCTGAAGACGAAAGCCTACAAAAGTTAATTACGTACATCCAGTCAGGTTGGCCTGAGCACATAGTCAAAATACACCCGGTGGCTAAAGAATTTTTTCCCATGAGAAATTAACTGTCAATTCAAGATGGAATTGTCACCAGGGGCAACAGAATGGTCATACCTAACATTTTTAGGGCTGAGAACATAGATTGCATACACTATGGACATCAGGATCTGAGCAAATGCAGAGAAAGAGCAAACACCTCAGTATGGTATTAGTTATGTTGTTGGAAGGACGTGAGGTGATGACGTGTAGGGGGAGCGACAGACAGTGAGTGCGTGTTGAGTATGTGTATGGCACTGCTGCCTAACAGTTGTTAAAGAGTTTGACAAAAGTTCAGTGAAGCTTCAAAGAATAAACAAGACTGGACATTGGATTCTTTCACACATCATATAGTGGTTTATTACACTATATAACATTATTAAATTGATACCTATAGTTAGTTTGACATTGTGATGGGATTTTAACTGACTCTAAAAGACTGAACACGATCATCCATCAGTTTATTGCAAATTAACAACTGCAAGAAATTAAATTAGCTCCAATATATAAATTGCTAACATTAAGACGTTCTTGTGTCCTGCTCATTGAATTTGATATGACCGACAATGTTGCTTTGACATTGAATCGGTCCACCACCAGCCATATAAATATAAGTGTGTCTAAGAGCAAAATGAAGGGACTGTACATGAGATGTTGATCGTTAAATCACTCAGTGGCACTAATAGGATTAATTAAATCTAACACTCAAGTTGCCTTTGGCCCAGACAACAGTTCATTACTCTAGCAGTCTCCCAGCAACCTTTGATTGGCCATTTACATAGGACCCAAATTAATCAAACACTAAGTAAGCAGGATGTCTCATCACATTCTTCCACATTACAATGGAATAGTCCACATTATCTAGAAATTGGGATCAGAGAATGTTAATTTAAAGTTCAGAGATTTGCAGGATGCCTGTTTTGTGGTTTGTGCTAAATGCAGTTGGGTTATAACGAATATCACAACCCATACATTTTCAGGATTTACATCAGCATGTTTTGAAAACCTGTACAATGTGAATGGAATCACATTGGCTGACTACATACAGTCACATACAGTTACGCTTCTTGGTGCTCAGTCAGATTCATGGCTGGACTGGGAAGAGTAATCGGCCCAGGAATTTACATGGCAACTGGCCCAAAAGTTGTTGAGCGGGGGTGGGGTGTTGGTGTCCTTTTCTGCATGTCGTGGTGCCGTTTTGTGGTCCGTTCTGCATAAAGCACCGGCTCATTTTTGCTCATCATGGACCATCAGGCAAGTTTCACAGATGCCCCACCGGCCCGCTCGGTTCTCCTGCTGGCCAATCCACCCATGCTTGGCCCCAAAGTGCGACGGCCCACCGGGAAAATGCCAGATTACCAGTCTAGCCCTGGTCATATTCATTACATTATCAATATAATGTTCAAAACAAACTGATTTCACAGTGGAATCGGAAACAGTAGGTTGACTTTACTTTCTCGGAAATCATTTTGTGCTTACCGAATCATGAAACACGGCCCCCAGTGGCCAATGCGATAGCTGTTGTTGGGCATCTATACATGTGTGAAGAGAGGGATGCCAAATGTGAGTTGTCAAATGAGTTGAGTTCAGCTGAACAGGCAGACCAAGCTTTTTTTAATCTTTTCACATATTCCCTGTTGTATCTGCTCAATTTATCAGAAAAAAATGGTCAACAAATGTGTTTCTTTTTGACTTCACACATGAATTTGACTGATCCAATACTTTCATCTCTTGTGATGGCAATTAGTCAGTTTTCTGGTTCCACTCTCCAATATCATTGCATTCTTTGTACAGGCAATGAAAGGAATTGACTGGATTGCATTGGTATTCATTTGCATTGGTGGGTTGGTGTCGGTGTAACAGAAGATGGACAGAAATATCTGGAGTGTAATTGTTTTGAAACTGTATAATTGAACACCACAAAGACGTATGGACAGTTGCTTTATTAGTTTGTGTGCATTTACTTTAAGTCAGGGTTTCTCAAGCTTTTGTGGTCTGTGACTAAATGTTTTAGGTTTCTAAACTTCTTGCAACCCCACACCACCCCCACCATCACAGAATTATGCTAATACACTTTAGGATCTCGCAGATGCAATTATATTACTGTTGGATTATGTACTTATGGATTACTTATGAAACACATTGTACCATTTTACTATTTAGTCAATTTGATTGTTATTGTATCAAGAACTATACTAAATCATTTGGGGGACCTTTTCATTGTCTAACCTAATTGCTTGTGTGTTGCGCTTTAGCTTTAGCATTATAGTTGAAAGCACGCATCTCATCTCTGCTTTAATAACCAACTTGGATTGGTGGTTGGTCTTGATGCAAAGAAGAGCACTGAATCCTGCTACTCACAAATAAGTGCCAGCACATAATATCAGCAGTTTATGACACACAATGACAAGGTATAGTCACCAGAAAACTGAAATTCATACAGGAATGCACAGGAGGGGCGCAAATGTGTTAGGTGCACTGCAAAAAATGATTTTCTAGACAAGTATTTTTGTCTTGTATTCCTGTCAAATTATCTAAACTTTTTAAACACGATTTATTTATTGTCAGTAAAATGGGATAAGATATTAAGTCTTGTTTTAAGATAAATCTGACTAAATTTAGTGAACTTTAGACTAAAACAAGAAAATCTGCCAATGGGATAAGCAAAATAAACTTGTTTTCCTTTTAAATTAAGTTTATTTTGCTTACCACATTGGCAGATTTTTTTTCTTGTTTTGAGTCTAAAGTTCACTAAATTTAGTCAGATTTATCTTAAAACAAGACTTAATATCTTATCCCATTTTGCTTGACAAGTAAATAAATCGTGTTTTAAGAAAGTTTAGATAATTTGACAGGAATACAAGACAAAAATACTTGTCAAGAAAATCATTTTTTGCAGTGTGGCTCCTTTCGTTGAGTTTACCTTTGTGCCTGGGTCATGTTGTAGCCTACATTTCATTCATATTGTAAGCACGAGAGAAGGTACACATTTTATATATCGGCGTTTCTTCAACTTTGGGCAATTGCATGTCCCATGAACTGATTTCTATTAAAATTACTAGATTTCAATATGTTTCTTTGTGTTATTGAAGGTCACATTAAAGCTGATTTAGAAACGTTTTACCAGTTTATTTTCCTTTTTAGTTTTGTACTTTTCAAATGCATATATATATATTCACTCACCTAAAGGATTATTAGGAACACCTGTTCAATTTCTCATTAATGCAGTTATCTAATCAACCAATCACATGGCAGTTGCTTCAGTGCATTTAGGGATCCTCTGATGGCTACTTCCAGCAGGATAATGCACCATGTCACAAAGCTCGAATCATTTCAAATTGGTTTCTTGAACATGACAATGACTTCACTGTACTAAAATGGCCCCCACAGTCACCAGATCTCAACCCAATAGAGCATCTTTGGGATGTGGTGGAACGGGAGCTTCGTGCCCTGGATGTGCATCCCACAAATCTCCATCAACTGCAAGATGCTATCCTATCAATATGGGCCAACATTTCTAAAGAATGCTTTCAGCACCTTGTTGAATCAGTACCACGTAGAATTAAGGCAGTTCTGAAGGCTGAAAGGGGTCAAACACAGTATTAGTATGGTGTTCCTAATAATCCTTTAGGTGAGTGTGTATATATATATATATATATATATATATATATATATATATATATATATATATATTATTGTTTTAGCATTGTCCCAGACACAGACTTTCAATATTAAACTATTAGAAATAATTATTTTTTTTAAAACTATGTCAATTCTATGACTATTCTTCTTCCCCTTTTTTATTTTATTTATTTATGAATTGTTTTAATTATGACTATCCCACAGTTGTGGCATCACTTCCACCACACCAAACAATTTTGACCCTAGTCAACAAAAGTGTCAGTGAACAAAATGCTTGAGATATAATATAAGTGATGTGTGAGGAAAAAAAAAAGCAAGGTAAATGTAACTCAGGAAATACTTTTATTGGGCATCATTTCCAGTCAATCTGCAATTGTCAAAAGCTTCTGTTTATTTGATTTGTGCAAAGGGATGCAGCTAAACTATTCAGCAAAGCCCTTATTAAGATGGAAGTCTTGTCCTTGACTAGCATCATTAAGAACTTTTTAAGCTTGTACGAAATGTACTGGGAGACAGTGAGAGCATTCCAATGCTCTTTAATTCAAATCCCATAATGGTGAGCAGTCAGCAGCTGAGCACTAATTACTAGTCTTACTCAAGGCCTCCAAGCGAGCAAAGTAAGTTCATCAATAAATATTTTGCACAAACTGATGTTTACTCTTGTACAAAGAAACTGCTTCATAGATGTTCAAAATGCAGCTCTAATAAAAAACATAACATTATTATTGCTAAAATTATTCCAACATTGATGGATAACACAGAATTCTACTAATTCTTACAAGGGTTCAAGGTTAGGCTGTTAGCCCCTGCTGGTAGAAGCCATATCTGCACCATTCTGCTTCCAAAAAGTCTGTTTCTCAATTGGCGGTGATCCAAATGTAGCTGTATATTCTGGCTAAATAAAATGCTATGCTAGCAACATATCAAATATTTCATTGTATTTTGTTCTGTTTTTTTGCCAGTGATTGTTCTTTAAAGCATTCAAACTGAGTGCCCATTAGCAAAGATGGCTGCGAGCAATTTGTGTACCCTAGTCAAGCCACTGCCATCAAGATAAATGGGAATGCTCTCTCCAGGTATTATAGACCTCCTTGGATTCTTCTAATAAAATAGGAAAACTCAGCACAATTAGATTCTAGCAAATGTTCATCAATTGCATAAAACGTCCTAGAGAAACTATGTGGCGTTCCGTGTTACAGATCTTTGGCCCCTGATTTTCTGACGCAGCACTATACTAGCTGGAGTGCAATGCATTTCATCCACTGGAACAATACATTATTATTTAAGATGTCATTTTGTAAGGAAACTATTAGTGACACAGCTAACTAGCAATGAACGCCAAGAAACAGTCACCTATGCTGCAAAATCAATTAGGCACGGCATCACATGACAGACACTGTACGGCAGCTAAGCCCTTTATTAAGTGAACTTGACCATGCTACTAAATCATCTAAAAAAGCTGTTTAACAGCAGCTGATTCGCCTGTAATTGTCGCTCCACTCCCCCCCTCCATTCATATTGTGAAAGCTGGCCTTGCTTGTCAGAGGTGGTTGCAACTTGTTCCATTAATGGAATTATGTGAAATGTATCAGGCCTCTGAAAATGCAAAGATAGAAAAAAAATCTCACTTTTATGGTCTTAGTTATGGTCAACTTTCTCTTTTAAAAATGAAAAGTTCTTAAGTGGTTTTTGCAGCATATTTAGTTCTTTATTTGGCTGTCATTCATGTTTTTCAGATTAGCATATGGATTTGAGGTAGGGTTGAAAGGTGTCCCATATTAGCCTTGACGTCCGGTTGGATGAACTGAAGACTCTATTGTCCTGTAAGTGGCAAAACATGAAGGGAACTCCAGGGTTGTCAACAAGGGCTGAGAAACACAATTTGAGTTTTTTTTTAATTAAAGATTAAATTTATTTTTATTTTATTTGAATTTTAAAGACACTATTTCTATTAAGGAAAAAAGCTACAAGACATCAGTGATCACCAAATGTTTAATTCGTTGTTGTCCACAAGAGAGCCCAATGAATACATTAAAATCAAACTGCACCATGTTATATTTTAAATGGCTGAACTCAGTTGTTAAAGGGGTAACCCATACAACTCCAGTGGTTAAATCCATGTCCCAGAAGCGATTTGATTGGTGTGGATGAGAAACAAATACATATTTTAGTCAATTTTTACCATAAATTGTCATCCCTTTTCAGTCAGTCTCCACTTTAAATTTCACTTTCACATTCTTCTTCTGGTTTTTGGTGATTCATATTGTTCATGCATACGCCCCCTACTGGGCAGAAAGAAGAATTGAAAGCAAAAATGTACTTAAATATTTATCTGTTTATCACCCACACCTATCATATCACTTCAGAAGACATGCATTTAACCACAGTCAAATTGATTACTTTTATGCTGCCTTTATGTGATTTTTGGAGCTTCAAAATGTTGGCACCCATTCACTTGCATTGTATGGACCAAAAGAGCAGAAATATTATTCTAAAAATCTTAATTTGTGTTCAGCAGATGATAGAAAGTCATACACATCTGGGATGGCATACGGGTGAGTGAATGATGAGAGAATTAACATTTTTGGGTGAACTATCCCTTTAAGCAGCATTTGCTGTAACAATATGTATTTGAGACCAGTGCTGCAATAGGAGCTGTTCAAACCGGACACTAGATTGACAACGCATTAGGGGCCATTTAGACTGAATGCGTTTTTGCACTAAAAAGCTAGATGCAGCGAAACACACATAATCGAACATAGAGGTCTGGAGACACTGTAGTCTCTAAAAACGGACTCTGAAAAATCTGCTGGATGCAGCACGGCGGTCAAAGTCGTCCATGTAGTCCGTGTTTACATAGACAAAACAATGGGAAAAGTGGTTCTGTGTGAACGCCCGCTTTTCCTGCAAGATGCTGATACCAGAGAAAGGCACATCTTAAATTTGAATGCACAATATTTGCATTCAGATGTGCATTTTTATCTTAAATTCAAAACGTATTTTAATGTGTAGCCTTGGTACATAGATTGCTTTCGAAAGAACCATGGAACATGTAGAAAGGTTCTCATTCTTAGGCTGTAAAAACTTTTTTGGAACTCTTTTATTTATGTGACGTGTTCTCAGTTATTGGTATATTTTGGAGGACATCTCCAACCCTGAATTTGTTGTAGATTAATGGTGTATTTGCATATAATCAAGGCAAATGGGCATGCTTGAATTATTCCAGCTATTGCAGCACACACAAACAGTAGGTAATAGTTTTTTTTCTGCAGCCTCTGCTCAGCATCTGCAAGACGTAATAATTAGCTTAATCTCATTAGAAACTTGATTACATTTGCATAGAAAGGATAGTGTGTGACACAGGCTCTGTCAGTGAGCTTAATATAATGGTATAGGTGTAGCTCTGCAGATTTTCACGTTTTACAGTACATGTGCATTAGTATTACCAATTTGCAGGCTTGATCATTTTCAGTGGTTTTGCTATCTCTTTGGGCCTATAAAAATCAGATCAAAAATCTGATCGCTTTCAACATCAGTTGTTGGCAAAAGAGGCATTAGGTGTTTTGAATCATCTCAGCATCCAAATTGATCCTTGAGTGTGTATGTTGAAGTGCACCCCATAATGAAGATCTCTTGAATTCTGCAGTCATTTCTTTTCAGATCTTAATTAGTGGTGTTTGTTGAAACAAGCTTCAGTGTTATTATTGCTTCTACTTTAGGTGTTAGGGGTTGAACAAATCTTTAGTGGGTGTATGCTACGGACATTGATGCATCAAATTGCGTGGCTTGTTTAGGAAATGTGTACTGTTAGATTTCTAAGTGATTAGATTTATGATTTTGAGAATGATAAAATGGGTGAAAAATCTCCCAGAATTACATTAACAACGAATTTGGCAACAGTTTGTCGAAAGCTGCTGAAATCGGTCAGTGCTTCATGAAAAAAGCAAAAGCCAGTTGTTTTTAGTTGATGTAATGCAGTCAGCAAGAATTCATATTTTATTATCCCTATTCCCTTCTCCATAACCCCAACCCTTAACCTAACCAACAGTGCAGTAAAAATGTAATTTCCAAATCATACTCATTATTTTTTCAGTGATTGGGATTACTTCCTGGTTCCCAATGGACTAGAACCCATGTCTTGGAGGTTGCTTGTGCAACGTGATATCTATAGAAAAGTGTTTTGATGCAAAAAGTGTCAATAATTTGGCTAAAATAATTTGAGGGTACATGAACTTTCGGAAGCAATATAATAATTTTTTTTTGGTTATGTTGCCTTTTTGTGCCAATTGTAATATGTGTAATATAATGGCATAAATATATCAAAGATGCTGGAATTTTTTTTAATCAAAGTTATAGCTATAACCATTATTGGCCATTTATTGTCTTAAATTATTTGCTTTGAAGCCATCTGGTGCCATATAATGCTATTTACCTCTTCGAAGAATCCCACCAAGCAAACCATTGGCTGTGATTTGCTGATTCACACCAAACAACAGCATCTTTATCCTAGTTTATGCCCAATTGTATTTATTTGCACTTGAAAGTGAAACAATTTGTTTGCCATTTTGCACCTTTCATTAGAACAGTCGTATGTGTGCTGACAACCCTTTTAAAACTTTCTGCCATGCTCAGATCTGTTTTGTTTGTGACGGGCTTGTGGTTTGCTGCTTTCCTCATTCTCTGTAGAAAGTCACTGATGCTGTGATTTTTTTTGACGGCCGGTATATATCACTGTCAGGTAGGTGCGGGATAGGGCCAAAGGACTATTTTGTTCCAGTGATCAGAGAGATTCGGCACTGGAGTTCAGTGCTAATGTGACAGACACATTTTCTGTTTGTCTCGCCCTTCCTGCAGTCATATGTGAAGTCATACAGCGGACCCAACAATGTATCAGGACACTTAATTCTATTTTAATATCATTACATGAGCTATGAAGCACACAAGGTATAGTGTTACAGCAATAAATTGCATTGTTTTGTTTTTTGTGATTTTTCTTTCCTATGGGTTAAAGCACGTTTGCAAATTGGAAAAAGAGTAATGCATTCCTTTGCAGACTTTTCTAATCAAGCACTCTGAAAAACTGGAATTCACTAATTGTTTTAGGGTCATCTTGCCTTTCCATCATTGTAAGGACGCTTATCCCTGGACACCTCATGGCTAGTCATCAGTGAAGGTTTTCTATCTACCATTAGAACAGAAAGTGTCTAGAATGTCTTGAAAATCATCCTCATTCACCTCAATAACAGAGAGAAATCCCTGTGAGACCATTTTGTCAATCATAAAAAAGGTAATTTTGAACTTTATAGTCCCATAAAAGCCTCATTCTATGTGATTGATTGAATTTTTGACTTGTAATTCGGTGTAGATCCATTTAGGTATCCGAAGCTGTCAGAAGCATGCATTATGTGGGATGCAAAATAAGATGGGTTCTTTTTTTTAAACACATTCAGGGTACTGTTCCGCATATTAGACTAATAAGAATGTGTAAAAGGCTTATAAAATGTGTTTGAACAAAAGTTTTCTGAACCATACAATAGGTTTTTGTGAGGACAAGACTGAAATTTTAGATGTTTTTAGCTTACATCGTTCCCCTCTGCTAGAGATCTCAAATTACATTCTTATTTGTGCACATTCAAATCTGGTGACTTGTGCTACAGTATGCCAAGTTTGCCATTTTTGTTTGTCTTGTAAACCTGGCATAAGTTGCCAAGAGTGAATGTGAAGAAACGCAAATGAGATTTAAGAGGTGTGGCTGAATGTTTTTAGCAAATAATGACTCAAATTGTTGAAAAATATCTTAGATCAGTAGGTCCTTAAAATGCAAGTGAATGCCGATTTCTCTTTTGAAGCTTCAAACATCACTGACAGTCAGAATAAATGTCATCCATATGACACAAAGAGTTAAATGAATGTCTTCTAAATCGACACGATCGCTTTTGTTGCAAAAATAAGATCAATATTTAAGCACTTTTTTACTAAAATCCGACGGTTCACAAGCGAGTGGAGTCCAAGCGGTATCTTATGTGACATATTCGCGTTTCCATGATACAGAGGTAATCTCACGTTCTCCACTCGCTTGAGACATCCAGCATAAGCACACAAACGCACCATTGTGAGTTAAGAAACAGATAATAACAGATCTAAACCAAAACCAACCAAGCTACTATACAGCGTACCTCCTACTCACTTGTAAACAGCGCTGCTCTTCTGTCTCGTTTGTTTCAAATGCCAGTGAAATTATGCCACACGCACATACCGCTGCGTATTTAGCATGATTTGGAATTTAAAAAAAATACTTAAATGTTTATCTTTTTGCACCAGAAGCGATCGTGTCACTTTAGAAGATATACATTTTTACAGCTGGTGTCTTATGGAAGACAGCTTTTGGAGTTTCTAAAGAGAAATCTACATTCACTTGCATTTTAAGGACCTTCTGAGCTAAGGCATATTTCTATTTTTATTCAGATATGTTCTGGTGAAGAAAGAATGTCATACACACCCAGGATATTATGACTGAAATTCAAAGTATTTTCTTAATCATTTGTTTTCTAGCACTGTCCTTGTCATATGATTTAACCCTACCCTTTTCATCTATCTCCTCACTGGTGCCTGAAGTGATTGTGGGCTACACCTAGTTGCTACTAGTACTTTTTTCTTTCCCAACTACAGAAGAAGGGTCATGGCTTCTTTATATTTTAACTGGGGATCTCAATTGAATGTGCTAATTTAATGTGATCGATTAATAAAAATAAATAAATAAATACTCGCGCACTCTGACCCATATATAAATTCCATGATTAGGACTTTTCCTACCAACAGAGCAATTTAAGCAAGAAGTAACACCTTTGATTATGCAGTGAGTGCAGCATCCGTTTTCCAAGAGGAGGCAGAGGCATTCACACAGGACGAGTGATTTTGTTCACAACTGCTAGATTGAGCTCAACAGAATGGAACGCTTCGGTCAACGTATTCATTTGCAGAGCTGTAATGCTGTAAAACAGCTTTATGCGACACAAAGTGGCTAAGACATCCATCTTACGCAAGTGTATATAGACAAGCTTTTAATAAATATCCAACATGATCACACGGGTGACAACATGCTGCTTCCCAATGTTAATTTACCCTGAAATCAACCGCATTCTGCCAAATTACTGACAAGTACATATTTGCCTCAGATTAACTGTATTCATATTTTCCTGTGGCACTACTGATAATGCCTCACACAAGCAGCCTCTGAGACATTGGTTCAGGTCCAATGTAAGACTCGACATTAACACTTGTCCACTTGTCCGGGTCAAGTGGATTTTTGGGTAAGTGAAAGGTAAAAAAATAAATAAATACAATTCAGTTGAACAAATTAAAACTTGTCTTTGAATCATACTGTATTTCCAGAATCGGAGTGAGTAAATCAGCTCTATCGTATCCCTCTATTGCTCTCTCTCATTCTCGTGCAGCTTCCAGCTGCTAATTTAATGCTTATCAAGTTCAGGGTGAGAGCGTGCAGCGAGGAAGCGCATATTTACGAAATTTAAGATGTTACATAAATAAACAGGTAGCCTACAAACTGTCATAAATCTGTTGATTTGACATGTAATTGGCATTATAATGCGTCTCTGTAGTCAAGCGATGTGATAAAACTATCACTCCTGCTTATTATCAATGAAGCTGTCTACATCATAAGTGCACAACATTGGATCTATCTAATTTTGTCTCGTCACATCCTGGTGCTTCCTAATAATACAGCAGCTTTGACAAGAAAAGCAGAAGTAGCAAAACACTTTGTGTAGCGCTACCAGAACTATAACTGCAGGGTGAAGAGAAATGCTTAAAACAAACATATTCATCAACATATAGACCTGCTACATCCCCATCTCTCTGATGTATACAGGTATATTCTCTGCCATGTGAATAAGTCAATTTTAATAGTATGTAATATAAATGTGATATATTACTAAAATACATATTATGAATGTATATAATCTTTAATATACATATTATCTGTTTTCAATATACTCTATATCATAACTGATTCAGCAGAAAGGTTCTCTCAGGATTCTGTTAACATTTTCAAAGCATTTTGTCAACATGAAATGGCCTTTAGTAATGCTACTGGTGTGAACTGACTCACTGAACTTACTCTTAAAGAGAAAATTTTAACTAAAAATAGAAATTCGGTCACCATTACTCACCTTCATGTTGTTCCAAACCTGAATTTCTAGATTCTTTGGAACTAATTATGAGATGTTTGGGAGAATATTAGTTTCAGTCGCTATTAACTTTCATTGAATAAAACTTTCAAAAAATGCTCGACAATGCTTAATGTCGTGCCCTGCAATGAAAATGTATTCACATAAACAACAAGCGCAATTCGGAAATCTTAATATTTTGCTCTTAAATGCAATGAAGTTAAATTAAGTTGTAGTACTCAGAACTGTCATGTCCTGCCGGAGATAGGAGGCAGGGGGAGGAGCCTACTCCCCTGCATGACAGGACTCAACTGGTGGTGGTGGAGTGGTGGAGGTTGCCGCGTTAGCACACTGAAACAGCAATGTGATAGATTGTGAGCAGACTAATAAAGCAATGGTTTACATGTGATTGGCTGGGAATTACCCAGCTAATGGTGCGATGATGTACAGCTGCTAGTCTTCCCGCCAGAACTACTCTGAACTTACATTCACTAAAATTACACTTCACTTCTGGCACCACTCTATGGACATTTCACCTCATGCATGCCCATACGTTCAAGAACTTACATTTTTGGCTACTCGGGGCAGTGCTTCGAATTCAATAAGAACAGACCTATTTTGCTGAATTCGCAGTGACATCAGTCTGGAAATATTGCAGTCAGCATGCAAGAACAGGTCTTAATGAACGACTCCTAAATCTACATCTGAAGGATTAGCAATTTGATTACTAAATGGATTACTGTGGACTATAGGACAGCAATATGCTGCTAATAAACAATAAACAATATAGGCCTGTTGACTTCTATAGCAAAAGTTGTCATGTCTTTTCAATGCTTCTGTCTGCCATAATGTAATGCCTTTGAATTATGTTCATTTGGGGGCTTTTCACAACAAATATTTATATTTACAATTAATTTAAGGCAGATGCTGTTTGCACCCTCGTACAGCTAGTGGCAGATATTATTTGCACCTTAACCTGGTGTAAATAATGGTAGATACTATTTGCAAGCTGGTACAAACAGTGTCAGATACTATTTGCACCCATATTTAAATACTAACATACAGTAGCCTATATGGGCATCACTGCAGTGTGTTTATTGTGTATATGTAGGGTCCCACAGACATACTACATTAACCTCTACCCCTAAACATAACCCCAACCTTCCCTTAGAAAAAATAGCCTTGGTTTTACCACAGTAACCACAAAATGAACCATGGTTACTATATTACCACAATATTACTGTAATAACACCATGGTTAATTGCATTAAAACTATGGTTTCTTCCAAAAAAAAAATGGTTACTACAATATTAGTAATACAGTTATTCAATCTACTCAAATCAATGCTGAGCCATGGGAACGAGTGCGATCGACAGACCCCGCCTCCATATCAAACCTCGGCACTCCCCGATATTTACCATGACCAAATCTCTGTGATAAAATCAACATTTATATAAATTTTATCTATTATTTTAAGTACTATTAAAATAAATATTGAGAGTGGAAAAAGGAAATCGGATGGGAAAAATTGTGGGACAAATACAGATTCGAACACTGGTTCGACACGCATTCGCACACCATATTTACACCCCACGCCACTCCAGCCACATTTATTGGTTAGTTTTTCTATTGTGGTAATTACTTAGCATATATTGCAATTAACTGGCTTTACATTTGATATCGATTGACAACCCTAATTTAAACGGCTCACAATTTGACATATACCACACTCAGACAGCCAGACTGCAGATTGTTGGCCTCAGTTACCCATCGCTGGTGCTCGTGATTGCTTGCCAGGCTCCGTTGACCTTGTAAGAGGTGGTGGCACCTTGGAGACCCCAGCTGTCAGTGTTGGCTCCTGTAGACTGTGCACTGTCCAGGACTATATGCCCTTTAAATGACTCAAATGCTGAAACCTTTGAAAGGGGCGGGACTCTCAGTGAGCAATCAGCAAAAAAAAGGACCCAGTTATCGCCTGTGCTGAAATAAGGGCACTTTTGGTCTCAGAGTCCTTGTGATGGAATCAGTATAAAATCACTGATGCTCTGGAAATGTCCTCGGTTCTGGGACTTTGTGTTTTATTTTAGCTCTGCCATGTTGTGAAAATCTGTTTCAGAATATACTGCCACCAGAAGCGTAATGCATGTACAAACATTGAGATTTAAGACATTTAGCAGACACTCATATCCACAGTGACTGACAAAAGTGCTTTAGCATTGTGATGAACTGATGGCAAGTATGCAATTTGGAATGCTATAAGTCTTACCTGCACAAACACAGTACGAACATGTTCTACAGTCATGCCCATTCAAACTCACAAATGTTTGTGCCAACTGAATTTTAAATGCAACTTCCATCCATCCATAGTTATATATGGAAGCGCTAGCAGCTGTACATCATCACATCATTAGCTGGGTAATTCCTAGCCAATCGCATGTAATCCATTGCTTTATAAGTCTGCTCACAATCTATCACATTGCTGTTTCAGTGTGCTAACCCGGCAACCTCCACCACCCCACCACCACCAGTTGAGCCCTGTCCCACACGGGGGTAGGCTCCTCGCCCCTGCCTCCTATCTCCGGCAGGACATGATGGTTCCGGGTACAACTCCCTCGGACGCCGGACGGGCCTACGCCAAAGAGAGAGACATTACTTTCTGTTTTACATTTATCAAATAAATGGCATCTTAAACTTCACTCAAGCTGCGTGTCTTCCCGATAGAAATATATTTAAATATTGGTGGCATGATTTGGTGTTTGTCCAAAACACATGTCTAAGTTTGAACTACTTATGTAGGAGCACAACATGCCAAATTACAACTTCCAAAAGTTTTAGGTCCATTCTTTTGAAAATTTGTGGACACAAATAATCAGCCAAGTGTTGAGAAATTGTGTCTTATTTGCTTTCGGAACTCTAGCTTTGCACATCAAACTCTAAGTCACCGCTCACGGTGAGATTTTCATTTAGGAGCCTTCTGAAAACCTGCAGAGGAAATTATTGATTATTTGTAAGTAAGAGTTAGTTGTGTCTGACTTCAAACACCTAATCTCTGTTTGCGTGGCTCTGCTCTGCAATACAGTTGGAATATCAAATCGAAAATATGCTGACTTGTCCGCAGGAAAATATCTGAAAGAGCACAGGTTTATATTTGTTTTAAAAAAGCAACATGAGGAACCAAACAAAGTGGTTGAACAGTTATTTTAAGGTTTAGTAGTGATTGTATGGATTTTTTGTGTCTGGCAAGCATAGGTACGTAATTGCAGTCTAAATTTGGGACTTTTGAGGCGGGTAGAAGAGATTAATCTGTTGGCTAATCAGTGCTTATTCAGGTTTACAAGCTGGAAACTTGAATGTCAGTCACACATTGTTGGTTATTGGAAAATAGTGGCGTTCTATTTGAGAACAAGTGTTTTTTGTTTGGGTCTTTTAAGTGTAGAAATTTCTTGAACTTACTCCAACATGATCGCATGGGAATTCATCATGTGGCCTCTGAATGTTCATGCACCTTGAAAACAACCCCATACTACAGAGTTATTGACAAGTACCATCCCCCATCAGACATTTTTGCATCAATTCAAATTCATTCACCTTTCCCTCTGGTGCTACTGATTTACAACTAAGTACTTTGTGCAGGAATCCTCCAAGACACGGAATCTGGTCCCATTAAAACCAGGAAGGAATCGCTTTCATATAAACAATGATGAGCACGATTCAGCGGTTGAGTTTTTGCTCTTAGATTACATTTTTTACTCCACTGAAATTTAGGTTTAGTACTTGGGGGTAGAGTTTTATAAAATATGTATTCCTGTTAACTGAATTACATGACTTAAAACAAAAAACAAAAATACATCTTGCTTTTGGCGCCACTCTGTGGAAATGTTGAACGTATGGGAGCTCACATGCACCCATACGTTCAACAACACTTTTGACTTTGGTCACTGGGGGCAGTTATTCGAATTTCGGTTAGCACAGACCGATTTCAGCAGCAAAACTTTTGACCAACTGTTACCAAATTTACAGTGCATCTCAATCTGAAACTTTTATTTTTTTAAGTTTACCTTCCAGAAGCTTTTAATTGCCTATTTTAAGTTGTGTGATGTTGCTGAAAAAAATGTAAATGCTATTGTCCAGTGTCCAAGTTTACAAATACTTAATTTATGAAGCCTTTGTTAGGCAGATGGTGAAAACAATGGCTTTGCATTATTTGTAAATGCATGTCTTTCTTTTAAAAAAATGTATCAGCTTTTTCCTTGTTTACATCCACTGCAGCTCTGAGGTGATTGAGCCAGCGCAGTGGACTTGCTCAATCCATTTCGTAGTCTATGCCTCATTAGATCCGCTAAGAGCAAACAGGAGTGGATTTCTCTCTCAGAGCCACTTATTTATCTCTGATGCATGGCTGAATCTCACCCTCATACCTGAGGAATGAAATCTTGTCTGTACGTCTGCAGTTCTATTTAGAGTGAAGAATGCTGCATACAAAGTAATCTATAAGTTGGGTTTAGACTGAAGGAAAAGGTTACTGCACAGAGGTTGCTCTATTATGCCTCAGGAGACTGGATTATCAATGTTGTCTCAGAAATAGGAGAGTTAAAATAAACACATATGAAACACATGTTGACATACAAACTGCTTTACACACCATTGAAATATACTGTTTTGATATACAGTACAATCCCAAAATCAATCATGCCTGATGGTCCCAGACTCAGTATGGAGTCGATTTAACTGATATTTCTTTGCCAATGTGACTATAGTGTGCTGTAATCTATCTGAACTGCTGTTCACATCTCATTCCTTCATTCATATTTTAGCTTCTATGTCTTATAGCTTGATGTTCACAGCGGGTGACTTTCAGAATCACAAACTCTCTTGTTCCATTTGGTTGCCATGGAGATCAGCAGTTCTTTGATATTTAAGTAATGCTATTATTTTCAAGGGAATGCTATATGGATTAATGCTATTATAAGCAGCCAAAATACACTCTGAATGGGGTCTATTTTTGCACCATATTATCAGATGGAGTTCTCTTCTGGACTGTTCTGATGAAAGAATCACAGCTTACACTGTTCAATTTTAATGCTGTGGAATAAAGTCACTGAAGTGGAAAAAATGCTTGTCAAATTTCAGCAGTAATTTAACACTGTTTAAATTACTTTATGAGCTTACAGATCCTAACCCTTAGGACAGTTGGATCCTATTTTTCTTTTTACAGCTTGTGGCAACAATAATGACTTCAAAAGGTGTAAAAACAAAGAACTGCTGCTCTTTTGAAGGAGATATATGGGCCATTCTACAGAATTGGTGCAAACTGCTGTCCCTCATCCAAAAAACACATTTGAAAAGCATTTAATTATTAAAATCTTAGATGTTTACTAAGATCCTTCAATTATCTATTGAAACCCACAATAATATTTAAGATATCAGTAAGCTTTATATATATAAAATCATCATTTATGGGCTACTTTCAATTAGGAGGTGGCTGTCCCAAACCCTAACCCCTAAATTTCAACTTGTGAAAATTATATTGACATTTTTTTTGCACATTTTTCCATTCTTGTTTTAAAAAAATACATTTTTATTTATTTTTTTAAAATGAAGTTAAAAAAGGTCCGTGTACTTTTGCGTTCATTCGTTATTCTATTTTGGAAGTGAAATGAAATTCTGGAAAAGGTGTCAGTTTGGTTTTCTTATTCATATGAAAAGAGAAAAAAAAACAGAAATGGCTTTATTTTGCTTACATAATACATTGTAGTTATATAATGTTTAAAACTATAATACAAAATAACTAATAGTAATAAAACATTTATTTTGTATTTTTTGACTTTTTAATTTTCTGACACCTGTTTTGACCCGGAGTGGCTGAACTTGCGCGTACAGTGTACTCAATCGTTCTGAGAGCGTAGCCAAACTGCTTGAAGTGTTGTGAGCTTGCTACAATGGACCATTATATTGTCTTTAAAGAAAACAAAAGGGTCAATATGAGAGAGGATGATATGACCCAGGACAAATTTGGAAGAATTTTTCAGGTAATTTTAGATGTAAGACTGTTTAACATTGCTTTTTGCTAACATGCTCCAGCTACTGGTAGACGCTTCACTAGCCGAGCTAGCTTAGGTAACTTAACGTTATGCTAGCTCCTGAAGATCCTGCTGATCTTACATAGCTAGGTTAATAGTTTTAAAATGGATTTTTTTCACACTGACACATTTACGATGGCTATTATGCCCGACTACATGCTAGCAAAACATAACATTTATTTTTTTTTAAAAACGTAGGTATCAGCACAAAGTCTTTATTTAATGGATGAGTCGAACATAGCCATATTCCCATCATCGACGGGGAGCTTCAACACTTTGAGCTAACACCACGTGCTCATTACGAAGTTAACGGAGAAGTTGCAACTGCAGATGCCAGCACAGCACCACCGCCGGCGCCTTCACCAACACCGTTTGCAGGCGCCACCCAGCGCTTCTCTTTTTCACGCCCAAGCACTGCTGCTGGTTCACCTGCTGCCTCTGCACCTCCAAGAGCCGCGATGACTCGCTCTTTTCAGAGGTATGTTGAGTTTCATTTATTGTTTTAAATGAACTTGAAAACACTAGGCTACACATGTTTTACTCCCAA
The DNA here is from genome assembly GCF_025860055.1 of Xyrauchen texanus. Classification (NCBI taxonomy): domain Eukaryota; kingdom Metazoa; phylum Chordata; class Actinopteri; order Cypriniformes; family Catostomidae; genus Xyrauchen; species Xyrauchen texanus. Next base: position 21,823,903 of record NC_068323.1, on the reverse strand, counting down.
GATGTCTCTCTTCTTTAGTATACTTTTTCAGTGAATATTTGCTAAATGTTATGAAGTTGTGCACAGAATAGACTATAGTTTGTCATATTGTATTTTTTTTTTTCTCACTTTTTTGGATATATTCTAGATCTATAGTCATTGCTGACTTGGTGAATGCCAAACTAAGACCAAGCAGAATGGTGGTGATCCGTTTCATGGAGAGTGAGGCCACTGTGCAGGGCATACTCAGCAAAGTCCAAGATGCCCTTGGCAGCTATGACCCGTTAATCCTCACAGACGCACAGGGGAACGAAATTCTTGATTCTGAGGGAACAAGAGGTACAGTCATTTTTTTTATTTGTTTTGAAATGCAATGTGTAGAGAACTAAACATTTATGCTCATGTTTTCTGTTCTTATCTACAGTGGAATCTGTTTAAATAACCCTTACATGTACATAGAACAAACTCAACAGGCTAAACAGGTTGCCACAACATGTGCACATTAAGGATCCAACTATATATCTCATCAAAATGGTTTGAATGTTTTTTTTTTTTTTTGCTGAATCCTCTTACATAACTGCAGCTATAATTGGCTGGAACCCAATTCCTTAAAGTGGAGATCCAGGCCAGAGAGTTACTTCATTCAAATCTAATTAAAATTCAAGAAAAAAACCCCCACAAAATCCCTACAAACTAATAATGAAAACACCTCCACAGAACCAGTGGAATAACGTCATACCATCCTTTAACCTTTTAAAAAGTATTTGAATTAAACAAAGTCATATTTCCACTTCCCCATGTTTTCTGTTATCTACAGTCCAATCTATTTAACTAACCCTACACACAGAATAAACTCAACATTGTGCACATTAAAGATCCAACTATAATTTGTATCAAATCAAAAGTTATCAAAATGGTATTAGTGGTTTTTTTCCCTGGCTGAATCCTCATTTTATTATGTATAGCCTATATGCAAAGTCATTTTGCTACTTAAAATACATTGAGTGTAAAATCATCTATTTGAAAACAGGTTAATTCTGCCAACATTGTGTGAAAGTGCCATAACAAAGTCTATTTTTTTTTTAAATGAAGGTAGAAACAGTGGACATCAAGAATACTTGAAAGAAAAGAGTATGTAACAGACATATTCATGAATGATAGTCTACTATTCGGATTTTGTAAAGCATTTAACTAGTAACCGTTTCTTCAGGCCGCATATCACCCAGTCCCAAGAGGAAACACGCTTTGTTTTAAGTGTAAACACTGCTGAAATCATTCTAAACACACTATTAGGTCAATTCTATTTTGTAGAAGGTACAACATTAATGGTCAACACCTCATTTGTATATTATGAATGTCCTGTGCATTTCCTATTATTATTGAAAAGTACTAATGATTGTGCCCACCCCACAGGTTCCATCTATTGGAAGCAGAATGCCCGCAAAGTCCTTGCTGTAGCAGAGAACGAGTTTGTGGAATTGCAGAGTGGCAAACGAAGAAGATCAAGGTAGCTACCCTTAAATATTAAACAGAGTACTTCATTTAAATTACACAAAACAAATTATCTGACTATGTTAAGTCTTTTTTTTTTTTAAGTCGAAAAGAGGATGAAACTGCAGGCCTGCAAGACATCTATGAAAAGATAGAAGAGGTGATACTTGCTGCCCAGAGTCTTCCGGAGGTGACCTTGACAATTAAAAGGCTTTCTGAGCTGGCCATCAGTGAAAGAGTGACATACATCTTGACAGAAGCACAGGCAGAGCAGGTGCGAGCTGCTTTCAACTGTACTGTGTGCAAGGCTATGCAGATATTTTACACTTATAAACTGCTCTATAAAACTGTCAACAAAACCTATAGTGGAGTTTGTTCATTTATCTCTCATGCCTATCTTGCAGGGCCAGTGAGTGAGCCAGTTCTTTCCGCCTGCTGTAAAACCCTCCTAGGATGCAAGGTCTGCATTGACCAGTGGCTTCAAAATGCATCGCAGTGTGTGAAGTGTAGAGAGGAAAACTTCAGAGCCAATGTGATTGTTGTCACTGGTCTGTCTGAGGCATTGATAGCCTTAAAGGATATCATAAAAGTGGATTAAGTGCTGCATCAGTGGATCTAAGTTTGAGTTACAGTGTTCAGTTAAACGTTGTTTTGTTATAGTGCTACTTAAATGTTTACAGTAACAACCCTAGGACTGGGATAGTTAACCTTACTATGCTTGTCTTTTAGTTAAGTTAATAAGATAGATCACTGCATCTTTAAAAGGTGAAAGATTTTTGTTAACTGCGCTGTTGAACAGATCTGCCATGTCAGGGTAAGTTTCAGCAAAAAGACGTTCAACCGTAGCCTTCTCTTCTTCTGTTGAAAAGGGGTCTGTTCCAAATGACGACTCTCTTGTTAGGGTGCCTCCCAGTTCCTCAGCGTAAAGGTTGTCTGCTTCAGGTGCCGGAGGCAGTAAGACCTGTGAGACCTTTTTAGGGCACCCACTCCCTGCAAGTTGATTGGGGACACCTTTTCCTGTAATTGAATTGTTCAGATGAGTACAATACACCCAATAAAGAGTGTCTGGATCATATGTTCTTTTTAAATGGTTTTTAACATACCAGGGATTCTGTGTTCATTCCAGGCATCCACAAGTCTGTTCATACCAAGACGACAAAGTTGACCAGTCAAGTTAGACACACAGTATCTGCTGATGTTACAGTCCATGTCGAGAAGTTCTTGGTCAGTCAGATTGATCAGAGCCTCCTTCAGTGGGTAATTGACCCTGTTGTTTACTTCAGGCCACATCCGCTCAACTTTATGATTCTAGTAAACAACAGACAACCACATATTTTAATGTGTGTAAGTGAACCATAGCTTCAGGGGGAAACTGTTTTGAAATGGTCAATATCAGATCTATTGGCTTCAGTAAGAAGATGAAGAGGCTAATAGAACTGCCAAAATCCAGACCACAAAAAGTGATATGGGTGAATGACTTAATATTGCTAAACATGACATATTTTAAGGTCTACTTACAACTCCAAATTTCTTACCTTTGTTGATGTGGTTTGGCAGTATGGTGGTTTGTACTGATTGTGCCTATGGGGAGCAAGGATTTCCTGAATAAAAAGAGACAAGTAGAATTCCTTGCCGTGGTCAACTCTCACCTGGTCCCACATCCCGTGGTTGACAACAGCAGTCCTGGATTGCAGGTCACATATGGAAGACATTATAATTTATCAGAATTGAGGACTATGTGTCTTTGCCTATGCCACAAAATGGCACTTAAAAGGTAACAACAATACTATTTATGCTTTCAGATGAACAAACAGAATAAATTACTAATACAAATGTGTAGAGTAATAGAACCAAAACAAACCTATAGACTTCCTCATAAATGGTGAGGTTATTCTTCACTGGCATTGTTGCATGAGCCACTGACTTTGCTACTGTACTCCATCCACTGCAATAACATGGGTCACCCCAAACATTGCTAATTTTTCGTTTTGATCTAAATGGAGTTTATGACCCATATAGGCAGCATGGTAGGGCACTGGGTTAAAGTTCTGCAGACCCTGTAATGTGAAATGAAACAATTTTGACAAGATTAATTATTTGACAATTTCATAACTGCCACCCACTGTCATTTCACATGGCTAAAACATTTAGTTATGCATGTGCCATGGTTTTTAACCTGGGGTAAAGGTCCCTCTGTGGGGTTGTAAAGCCACTTCAGGGGTCATGGATGTTGGGCTTCTGAGATTTTGCCTTTAATATTCAAAAGGCAAGGTAATTCTGTTCTTAAGTGACACTTGTGTTATGTCCTACATAGGTCACCTAATAAGGAGCACTGATACTCTGAATAGGCCTAAACAAGTTTAGGTTTAACCATGGGCATCGGAAGCAAAAAAAAATGTGGGTGGGTCATCCTCCAAAAATGTTTTCTGAATGAGTGAGAGTAAAAATGAAACGAGCGCAAACACTCTTTGTAGTGCAAATAAAATAAAATAAAATTGGTTTATTACTTTATTACTCAAAGTAGTCCAGACATATCAGTCTACACATGCATTTTATATTTAATATGAGGGAAATACACATGCATTACGGACGCGACAAAAAACATCTCTAACTTTTAGGTGGCAAAATATTTTTTGAATAATTCTCTGAATTACACTGCAAACCAAAAGTAGCCTAATACTGAACCGGATGAAGAAGGGTTCGCTCTCCACAGAACTTCACAGAGACCTCAAACAGAAAGCACAAAGCCTTGCTTTAAAGTAAATTTCATTTTGTATTAATTGTATCTTAATTTTAATCAATGTTTCATCAACCAATTACCTGGATTTAATAAATAAGAAGCGTGAACTGGAGCTGGTCTCATAAATGAACCGAAACCAAGGTAGCCTACTTGCCTGCCTCATGCACAGACCTGAAAAAAACATATATATATATATATATATATAGGCTATATATAGAAAGCTTTTAAACAGAACAATTAAAAACGAAAGAAAACAGACTGCTCTCTGCTTATGTATCCATATGAAATGTGCATTTCTCTCTGGTGCGTTCACTAGGCCTACTAAGATCGCAGTCAGCATCGTCAACTTCATCTTTGCAGCCGACACACAAAAAAAAAACACTTGTTTATTAATAAACAAATAAAAATGTATCTTTGCTATATTTGACATTCATAATCATTACTTTTGCCGGTCCTTTGTGACAGCTTTTATGTGCTTTATTGGCAGCGCCAATATGCTACATGAACGCGTCACCACCGCATCACCACACTCCCAGAAGAATCGAGGTTTGTATCGAATTGTGCGTCAAAAATCGTGATACAAAACGAATCGTGGGTTTGGTGTATCCTTTCTCAGCCCTATCAAATAACGGGCTGCATTTTTTGGCGGTAACGGCGTTATTAAGATGGGAAGAGTAGGTAATCAATACGATCACTGCAAGTAACTGAAAAGTGAGCAGACATGCGCTGAATTAGAGACATAAAGGTGAGTGGGTCCAATATCACTGGTCTCAAAAAGTGGGTGGGTCTTGTCCAACACATACAATGGTTCCGACGCCCATGGGTTTAACGGAGGACAACTTGAGGTAACGCTTTATTTTAGGACCCGCAAACAACTGCGTAAGTAAACCGAAATTATGGTGTACGTTTCTGTAATTATAGCGTACTTCGTGTAGGTATAGGGAACAATATGTTAAGTTTGGGGTAATAAAGGGTAACAAGCAGATAGTATACAACCTGCAAATAACTTCGTAAGTAAACTGAAATTACGGTGTACGTTTCTGTAAATATAGTGTACGAAGTTATTTACAGGTTGTATATCTGCTTGTTACCCCTTTATTACCCAAAACTTAACATATTGTTCCCTTATACCTACACGGAAGTAGGCTACGCTATAATTATACAGAAACGTACACCGTAATTTCGGTTTACTTACGCAGTTGTTTGCGGTCGTAAAATAAAGTGTTACCCAACTTGATAAAGTTTGTTAGCCTCAGTTTGATGCTTCATTGTTTCTAAAATTATTTCAGAAAATATTCAAATTAGAGAGTTGGGTATAGCCTAAATTAGGCTACCCTGCATCTCGCTTCATGGTAGGGTCTTTCAATTCCACGTAGAATTCGGTCCAACACGATTCTCCGCAGCAAAAACTCCTTTAGTCGCCAGGTAGCCAGTCATCAATTTTCTGCCGAAGGTCGGTCCAGTCTACAGAAGATAAACTAAGTTAAGAAGCCTGTCAACATAAAAGACAACTTGGTTTTTCCTGTGACAATTGCTTACCTCGGCAACTGCAGTCGACACATCTACTTCCAACTGCGCATCAGATTTTCCCCGCTTGAGTTTGTGACCATCACAAAATCTTCGCACACTCATCACAGAGCATCCACGTCCCACGCCAATATCTGTAAGGTGCTGTGAAATGTCAGCATGAGTCGCATGCCTTCTCAACATATCACTAATTATATCAGCGTATGCCTCAAGGGAAGCCATGCTAGTCAATCACCTCGTCAGATTATTCAAAATGATTAATCCCGCCAGGTCAGTTCTTCCAGGTCAACAGCATCACCAGGTGGCCCATCCTTAGAAATTGATTTGAATGAGGTTCTCTCATTTTTGCATTTTCCCTTTTTATATGAATCCAAATTAATATTCATTTGATACATAGACACAAGAAAGGGGTTAATATTTATTTTTTTAAATCCTAAATTATATTAAAAAAATCAAATGTTCATTCAATTAGTGACTACAGATTTTAGGAAAATCAAATACCACTTGTTTTTTGTTTTTCATTTCACTTCCAAAAATAGAATAACGAATGAACGCAAAAGTACACGGACCAAAAAAATTTATTATTTTATATTTTATTTTTAAATCTTAAACTTTATCTAAAAAAAACGTGTCCTGCATTTTCATGTCACTACCAAAACAGTGAATGTTGTAGTCCATTGGCTGAGACTGATTTTAACCACACCCCTACATTTTTGATCATGAAATATTCCTGTGTCCCTCTCTCTCATGTGCTATATTGTGAGTAGATTGATCCCATCATTTTGAGGTAAACGTGTTCTAAAGTCTAAAAATATGTGTGTAACTTTAAGGAATGTCACTACCAAACTAATTTTTTCTGCTATTGAGAAAACTTTTTTGGATGTTATTCCATAAAATGTAGTTGTTATATGTGTTCAACTGTTCTGACCAGTGATTGCTAACCATGTGCTGATTAGCATCTTCGAGCTAGGCTCAAAAGTCTCTAAAATTGTCACTACCAAAACAGTCACAACCGAAAACATGTCTTGAAGTTTCGGTTGTGACATTATTGTTTTGGTAGTGACAAAAGGGAACACATAATCCTTTATTTGGAGGAATAAACTACATTTTAGTACAGTTATGCAAATAATTACTACTGTAGTATGTTTTAGTAGTGTTTTAGTATGCAAGATTGCGTTAAAATTCTGTAATGTGATGAGGTTACAATTACTTAAGGTTGCAGTCCATGATACTAGCTTAGGTGTAAGGTTGTTGTCAGTAATGTTAATTTCTATGATTAACTTGACAGGAGAATGACATAAAACACCAACATGCCTAAAAAAATAGAAAAACTACAACAGAGAGACAGAGAGAATACAAACAAAGGTTGAGGGAAGACCCAGTGAAGTACGAGGAATACTTAAGGAAAGAAAGAGAAAGAAATAAGAAACGAAGGGAAGAAGGAAAGTTGAAGAGTATCAGTGAATTATCTGACAGGGAGCAAAGACATGTCAGAAAAGCATGGAGGAAAAGACAGAAAAGACACAGGATGATGGTGAAAAGACAAAAAGAGGTAGAGACATTTTGCAGGGCTTCCACACCACCTAGCACTTCCAGTGAGTGTGATCAGACACCAGTGCACATACACACTGGGGGAAAAGGGAGAAAACGAGCAAAAATCAGTAACTATAGAAAATGTCAGAAGTTAGAACAGAAGATCAAAGAAATCCAGAGGAGAGAAGACAAATATAGAAAGCGATATCAAAGGTTGAGGCAGAAGTTGACACCAGACCAATGTTCTCCAAGGTCGAAGACTCAGAAGGATGTAAAGAAGCACAGACTTCCCAAACAAGTCAGAAAGACTCTTCTTTTTCACAACACGCTTATGCACCAAATACAGGATAAATACAAGTCTGCAAGTTATAAAGAGAAACATTCACTCAGAAGAGCTTTCACAAACGGGCTTCTTAGAAAATACAAACTTGTCTCTATGATAAGAAAATGTGTTGGTATCTCCCACAAAGTTTTCAACAAGTCTGAAAACCATCAATGTCTTGGGTTCACCTATCAGAGCAATCACAAACAAAATAACATGAACATAGTCAAACATTTTCTAAGCCGAGATGACAATAGTCGAGTATCAGCAGGGAAGAAGGAAACCATCACAAGATTTAAAACAAAGAAACAAAAGAGGTTTCTCTCTGACACAATGATGAATTTGTATCAGAAACTGATGCTGGAGATGCCCGACCTGAAGCTATCCTATTCACTTTTCTGTAGAATAAAGCCGTTTTGGATTGTTGCTCCAAATATCAATAATAGGGAGACATGTGTCTGCAAAGTGCATGACAACGCCCAAATGAAAGCAGATAGGCTCAAGCAGCTTGGCATCATTTACTCCCAGAGTTTGAGCAAAGTGGCAGAGGAGTTGTGCTGTGACACGAAGGTCAAGGCTTGTATGTACAGAGAATGTATTTCATGCAGGAAGAAGTCGCTCACACATACCCAAATGACATCAGAAACAGGGGTCACATGGTGGTACCAGTGGCTAACAAAAAAGGAAGACTATGAAAAAGAAAAGGATGGGAAAAGAGAGAAGATCACTGTGACAAAAACTGTTAAGCAGAGATGTGAGGGTAGGAAAATGCACCTATTGGAAGATTTTGAAAAGGAAATGAAAGACAAAGTGTGCAAGCACCTCTTCAGGTAATGGTGCAATGGATAAGACACATGCCATTGGTGTGAGAGACCTGGGTTCGAAACCACTGAGAGACCTGGGTTCGAATCCACTGTGAGACACCACTGTGTCCCTGAGCAAGACACTTAACCCCAGTTGCTCCAGAAGCGTGCGACCTCTGACATACATAACAATTGTAAGTTGCTTTGGATAAAAGCCTCAGATAAATGTAAATATAATGTAATGCATGTCCAGATCAACCCAGCAGTATTCGAAGCAGTGTGTGAAAAGTTAAACTGTTGAAAAAGTTAAACTCTTTTTTTTTCTCTCACTCACACACACACACACACACACACACACACACACACGATCGCATGTCTAGATCAACCTGTTCAAAGCAGCATGTAAAAAGTTGTAATTTGTAAAACTGTTGAATACTCCTTAGAACAAAGGAAAATTATTCTGAAATTAATGTTTTATGTAAGCACACACACACACACACACACGCACACACACACACAGTTCAGTGGTTCTGGAGATTTATCTGAATGAGGAAAATTATTCTGAAATTAATGTTTTATGTAAACACACACACACACACACACACAGTTCAGTGGTTCTGGAGATTTATCTGAATGACTCAAACAAAATGTTGAAAATTTGAAAATAAAACAAAGTGGTTCTGAAACAGTCTACATTGTAAGTTGTTGGTTTTTTTTTAAGAAGAAAAATCTCTGAGCATACCTTTTCTCACTTGCACCTCAAGACCCAAAGTATAGAATAGCTCTAGGTGTTCTTATAAGATATTTACTGTCAGATGTGTGTCTGCTATATGTACTGACTGCATATGTGCATCATAGTTATTTATTTATATTAACATAAAACGTGGACAGTCTGATTCAGCCATGGCAAACTAAGTATTGTGGTCACTACCAAAACATTACTGTCACTACCAAAAATGTGCAGTCACTACCGTAACATGGGATGTTTTGTCAAAAATAAAGTATATTGAATTATCAACTAAGATGTTATGATAGTGTTTGGTTCAATGCATATTCAAACTAATGAATCCTTAACTTTGAAATCAGTACGATAAACTTTATGCCTTCTACAAAGAAAGATTGGGTTCAAAATACAACAAATCTCATAAATTACACTTCAAATATTATTAAAATTATAATATGTATTGATTCAACCTGTAAAAATATTTTTTAAAAATAGAAAAAATAGATATTTATAAGGTAGATGTAAACAAAATCTTAATAGGTAATTATAAGCCTTCTTAATAAATTATTTAATATTGTGTTTCGGTAGTGACAAATTTGGGGAGAAGGAAAATATTCCAGCATTTTCTGAAAATACAATATGAGAATTAACTGCACAATTACTAGAAAAGCATACCTTGGATATTATACAATTTGCATACATGCAAAATTTGTGGGAAAAAACAAAAAAAATTCAAGATGTTTCCAACTCTGACTTTGCACCAATTCTGTAGAATGGCCCATATATATATATATATGTGACGATCCTGTGCTACCTGCTCTGGACAGGACTAGAACCGGCGTCTCTGGCATGGGAGGCGGGTGCTCTAACAAGGAGGCTAAAGGCTATAGCCTCTAGCATCAGTCGCTAGTGCACCTCTTGAGGTCAGGAGAGTGAGGTTTACACAATGCACAGCTATCTACCAGCTGGCTCCCTTTACAGATATATATATATTTATTTTTGTTACTAAATTTTAAAGAGTATCCTTAAGAAAATCTTGCCCTAAAATCAAATATGGCACCTTTAAATGTGTCAAGTGAAGTTTGCTGTCAGTGACGTTTGGTCACGAGACATCAACAAGATCACATAAGAAATCGACATGTTGCTTCCGAATGTTCTTGTACCCGGAAATCAACCCCAAACAACCCCCATCTGCTCAATTTATTACAAGTGCCATTCCCCATTAGACATTTTTCCCTCAATTCAAACATGATAACCTCCTCTCTAGCACTGATTGTGTGGGCAACACTGAGACATGGGTTCTGGTCCCGTGTGAAGTAATTAGGTTCATATTAATGATGAGCATGATTCAGAAGTTTCATTTTCACTCTAAAATAACATTCTTAGGGTTGGGACTAAGGGTATTATATAATTTAGAAGTAAAAATACAACTCGCTTTTGGTGACTATTTGTGGACATTCCACCCAGAAACTGGAGCTCGCACTTCCAGCTTTGAGCTGGTTTAGATGCTTGGACATCAAGCTGGTGGACCTGAGGTGAACTGGTAAACCACCTTGGCTAAGCGTCTGAAACACAGCTTAAAAGTATTATTTTCCAGCAGTGAAAACAACTTTTTATAATTTTCTGCCTGTGCCAAGCCCAGACACTGCAATTTCAGTCTGAACATTTTCTCTCCAATGATAATTAGTCTCGATAATGGAAATATTTCCACTTTATCTCTGAGATAAGAAATCTTATTGGTGAAAGTGGACTTGCTTGGATAACACTTGGTTTGCCAAGTTGGCCAGTTGCATGCTGGGCATTTTGGCAGACTGTGGTGCGCCGTGAAGCTTTTGGCAGATACTGTCTGGCACCTCTGATCTAAAACGTGTTATTTTTAGGTATGTGTGATCCATGGCAAAAATCTGCTTTTATAAATGCTTATGAGCAATTGCTTCAGCTAATGAATGATAGGCCTTTTAATGCTTTTTGAATTCAATCTTTGATGCTTGGCAATCGATCTGTCATCATAAGGCATAATTTTAAGAAGAAGCAAGAGATAAACTTCCCTTTTTAGTTGATCAGATTAGATGGATGGCCTTCTGGCAAAACCTTCAACTTGAAACATTTAAGGATTAAGTCAAGGGGTGAAGTGTTTATTTAATCCAATGATGATAAGATGTGACTGTAACGAGTTCTCAAGATGGGCAAGGAGGAAGCTGGGGCCAGCTTGACAAACATGCAGACATTTTTATGGAGGCTTTGTGCGTCTCTCTCTCCCCGTCTGCCGCTGTATCTCCTTAAAATACGCGTAAATGATGACAGATTAGAGGACTACAGTTTTCCTTTACTTAAATTACAATTTTCTATGATTTTGGGGCAAAACTACAGGTAAAAAAAATAAACGTAGAAAGGTGGCAGTGTCAATATTTTATTTTTACACAGAGATGGGTAGGTTTAGTACTAAAATCAGTTGACATCAGCATCCCTTGTTGCATTATACGCCAATTATTCTTTTGACTTGAGACACCATGTAATGGTAACTAAGCGATCACCATCACTAAGCAAGTTTTGAACCATCTTACATAAGACCTGCATGTAAGACCTTCTCAGCTATTGTGTTCTTAACCCTAAAGAAGAATCTAGTGGCCAAGGATAAAAGCAGCTGGAGCCAGTTGAGTTAAATCCCTAGTGACAATAGCAGTGCCAATCTCAGCCCTCGACTTGAGAGATAAGTCCCGTCTTCTACAAAAGGGCTCTGTTCCCATCTCAGTATTAGTCACTTTGTCTTTCCTCGGACACACACTTGATTGACCATCCTTCTTCAAGGGCTTTATTTCAAAGGAGGTTGAAGGGTTTGTGCTGTGGCTGTGATGCATGTAATAAGAGATGGAAAAATTAAATGCTTCAGTACTTTCTCTGCTGGTCTCATTCCTGTTATTTCAGTATTTTTGCGTTAGCCTTCACTTGAGGGCTGTACTCATGATGCGAAAGATAGATTATCGAATATCAGCCCGAATTCTGTTAGTGATTTTACATTTCTGGTAACAGGAAAAACAATACACAAAAGACATAAATAGAGAGACATTGATAATCGGTTTGACCAATTTTGTTTTAACAATTTTCACACTTTCGTTATGCGCAAAAAAACAAACAAAACAAAAACAGTATCAGATCTACCAATAAATGCTCATATTTAGTGGGGTTGTAAAGAATAGCACCCAACAACAGTATTTCACCACTCATTCAAAAGGAAACAATATAAGTAACCAGTTTGGCCAGTATGTTTTAACTGATGTTCACAATTTTTTTCTTAATCTGATATCGACTCTTTAATATCAGATCTACCAAGAAATGCTGCCATTTGGTGGGACCCTAAAGAATATCACCCAGGTTATTCAGGTTATTTATTGTATTGTTCATATAAGTACTTAACTTTTTTGTAAAGAGTAGCATTTTATTCTTAACAGTAAGATATAGTCTTAGAAAAATAGATATAGAAAAAAAAAGATAACCATAAATTTGTGATCATTTAGGTCACAAAACAACTTTGCATAAATATAATGGCATATACAGTACATTTATAATAAAAAATAGCAATAACAATAATAAAATAAAACATTATTATTTTTATTATTATTTAAATATAAAAAAAAATATATATATATATATCCCCATGATTTCTGTTAGTGCTTCTAAAGTTCTAGTAGCAGGAAAAACAATAATCCAAAGACATGAATAGAAATACTCCGATAATTTGTTTGACTTATTTAATATATTGTTTGCATACGTAAATTACTCAACTTTTTTTGGATATATTTTTTGGATATAAGGTCTCATCTAACAAGCTATGTAAGGGAACAGGGTTTTAATAAAAGCGTTTCTTTCTGAAAATTGATATTTATTCACTTCATAACTTCCATCTTACTGTAATTTGTGTTAACTCCATCAGGCAAGCTATTTTAACAAGAGGGTAAACTGTTTTAATTATCTATTTAATGAAAAAATAAAAATAATTAACAATGGTGTTCATTAAAGGGGTTGAGTGATTAAATACATTATATATATATATATATATAGTATATACACAGAGTTGGGGAGTAACGAAATACAAGTAATGGGAATGCATAATTTTAAATACAAAATATTAGTAATTGTATTCCACTACAGTTACAATTTTAATCATTGGTAATTAGAATACAGTTACATTTAAAAAGTATTTTGATTACTGAAGAGATTACTTTGCATTTTATTGTCATTTGTTTCATTTAATATTTAATACTTTCAGATATAAAACATTTCTACATATAAATGATGTGATCCAAAGTGCATTTGAAAAGCGGTGAAACACTTTCTTATGATGTGTTACATTCATACGAGCAGACAGAGAAGTACTCTGGAGTACGTTTGGAGTAAGTTTGGAGTAACTTTGAAGTACGTTTGGAGTAAGTTTGGAGTAACTTTGAAGTATGTTTGGAGTAAGTTTGGAGTAACTTTGAAGTAAGTTTGGAGTAAGTTTGAAGTAAGTTTGGAGTAAGTTTGGAGTAACTTTGAAGTATGTTTGGAGTAAGTTTTAAGTAAGTTTGGAGTAACTTTGAAGTATGTTTGGCGTAAGTTTGGAGTAAGTTTTAAGTAAGTTTGGAGTAACTTTGAAGTAAGTTTGGAGTAAGTTTGAAGTAAGTTTGGAGTAACTTTGAAGTAAGTTTGGAGTAAGTTTGAAGTAAGTTTGGAGTAAGTTTGAAGTAAGTTTGAAGTAAGTTTGGAGTAACTTTGAAGTATGTTTGGAGTAAGTTTTAAGTAAGTTTGGAGTAAGTTTAGAGTAAGTTTTAAGTAAGTTTGGAGTAACTTTGAAGTATGTTTGTCATAAGTTTTAAGTAAGTTTGGAGTAACTCTGAAGTAAGTTAGAAATAGAAATAAACCTTGTGTAAATTGTCAGCTTTATGCTAAGCTAAAATGCTATTTCTAGCCATTTTAAATGCACACAATCATATTTTTTATCAAGAAAATTCACGTTGGATCATAATTCTATTTTTTCTAGTAAGACCTTTTGATATTAGGACAAAAATCATATTCTTGATAATAACTTTTGTATCGTTTTCCTGTAAAAAATATTAAACAAGATCAGTTTGATTAATCTTGTTTTAGAAACAACACTGCATAAGATATTTATGTTTTTCAGAGAATGTATTTTTATCATGTGTATTTTGTGTTACTGTACTGACAGAGTTTTTATAGTCAAAACAAGTGAAAAAAATCAACCAGTGTTGAACAAGTAATACAGAGTATTTAGAATATGTTACTGACCTTGAGTAATCTAATGGAATACATTACAAAAATTACATTTTACAGCATGTATTCTGTAATATATATATATTCTGTTTATATATATTCTGTTCTGTTTTTAATATATATAAAATTCTTAACCACGTGTTGTACTCTAGAACCCCCCCCCCCCACACACACACACACTCAGAAATATTGGCAAAGGAATAACAGAGTTGACACATTGAAACTGTGGCTGCAGAGATTTAACCATTGTTTATTTAACATTTTCCAAAAATATTAAACTTACCAGACCGATGCTGCATCCCAATTTGTCTACTTATACTATGCCCTTAAAGTGTGCACACTTTTTTTGAAGGAAGAGTGTGTACACTTTAGTGTGTAGCAAAAAAAGGTGGAGTTTTGGGACAAGCGATCACTTCTGAAAATCGCTTCTTGTAACCAAAGACCCCTCAGTCGCACTGTCACGTGCATCCTATGACCGTACACTGACCTTTTCGATAATTCTATTACAGTTTTCATGAGATGCACGTGAAACAAGATCCTTATTTCATTTTTACAATCATTCATTAATTATTCTTCATTGCTTTTCATTTACGAGACCTTTCACTGCTTCCAACCATATTGGAGAAGAAACAACACGCCATAGAAGATAACAGTTATATTTCAAGTTAAAATGTGATCTTATGATTTATCATCAACTTAAGTAAAGATCTTGTAAGATATACTTAACTTGTATGTTATACCAACAGAACGCATGAATGACATTGTGCTGGATCATTTTATTTGTTATTTTTTTCTTTGGCAGAGTCACATACTGTTTACAACATTACAACAGTCTCTTGAAAGAGAATCTGTCCTCTGCTGTATTTCAGTGATACAATAAATGAAAAAGTAAAATAAACAGACAATTGTGTTTTTATTATTTTCGAGAAAGATGCTCTAACACACAAGAGCATCCACAACATGCAGCACAAATACATTAGATGGACATAACAGAATGCGTGATGGTAAGATGTAGATTATTAATCATTAATTTACTTTTCTAATCAATCTAAATGAAGCAGCTTGATATATCACAATTTAATGAGCCGATCAGCACCTTCATCCGACAGCGAGAACAAAGTAGTTTCTCTTTACAGCATTCAAACAAACTTACGAAACATTTAATATTGTCTTATTTTGTAAAAACGTGATGAAGTGGAGATGCACTGTTGGTCTTATTGCCATGTGTGTAGTTTTTCATGTATTACAATTGTAGTTCTGAAGCGAATGGTCAAACTCCTCTTCCGTCAAGCAAGGTGTCTGTGGGCAATATTAGCCAAAAAGTGTGCACGGATCCACACTTCAGAAATAGTGGATCATCCAGGCAACTTTGGGAAACTCATTTACACATGCTATGATTTGGGACACCCTTACTTTTATATCGGGTAATGTATCAGACTGATCTCACAGTGAGATCAGAAAGAGTAGGTCGACTTTTCTTTAGCTAAAATCGGCATACTGTATACTACCCGAAATTCAGAACACTGCCCCCTGTGGGAAGTGAACATTTGTAGTTAAAAAGTATATAAGTATTGTTATGTTTCTAAAAATAATCAATCGTTTGGGTTCAGAAGGACTTTATTTGTCGACTGGAGTCGTGTAGATTATTTTGACTTGATGCGACATGCTTATGTTGCCGATCCTAGTGTACCGGAACTATCAGAAACAGCATGCCGACCATGTGATCATGTTGACGGTTTAGGTTGGATAGGGTCCAGATTGGGATGCAGGCATGTATCCTACTGTTGCATCCACCATGAGCAGGAAGTGGGAAAAGGGTCCATCACAGGCAGTTATAGCTGACCATGATATTGTCTAATTTATTCATGATTAAAAAACAATCTGGCGGAGTTGACTTAAAGTGAGGACACAACTTTGATAGGCAGTTTTTTAATGGAAAATATAATTTAAAGTTTACTTTATTGTTTGCCCCAAGTGAAGGAGTTCAAGTACCTTGGGGTCTTGTTCACGAGTGAGGGGACAATGGAGCGGGAGGTTGACCAGAGAATCGGGGCAGTGGGGGCGGTATTGCATTCGCTCTATCGCACCGTTGTCACGAAAAGAGAGCTGAGCCGGAAGGCAAAGCTCTCGATCTACCGGTCAATTTTTGTTCCTACCCTCACCTATGGTCATGAAGGCTGGGTCATGACCGAAAGGACTAGGTCGCGAGTACAAGCGGCCAAAATAGGCTTCCTCAGAGGGGTGGCGGGCTTCTCCCTTAGAGATAGGGTGAGGAGCTCAGTCATTCGTGAGGAGCTCGGAGTAGAGCCGCTGCTTCTTTGCGTCGAAAGGAGTCAGTTGAGGTGGTTTGGGCATCTGGTAAGGATGCCCCCTGGCCGCCTCCCTAGGGAGGTGTTTCAGGCACGTCCAGCTGGGAGGAGGCCTCGGGGAAGACCCAGGATTAGGTGGAGAGATTACATCTCCACACTGGCCTGGGAACGCCTCGGGGTCCCCCAGTCAGAGCTGGTTAATGTGGCTCGGGATAGGGAAGTTTGGGTCCTGCTGGAGCAGCTGCCCCCACAACCCGACTTCGGATAAGCGGTTGAAGATGGATGGAGGGATGGATTTATTGTTTGATATATTACAGATGCCTAACTTTAATTTGATGTTTATATTTATGAATATGGATTAAATCAATTAATCAGTATTACTATAATATTACTATAATATTACTACTAATTAATTACAAATATTCATAAGACATGTTATTTTTTATTGTAATCTAATTATTATAAATGTATTAATGTTAAAAATTAATAAATAGGACTGGGAAATATAACTTTAATTTCTGACATTTATATATATATATTTTTATTTTTTTTCAAAACATAAAAAAATAAATAAGGCAATTGATGCAGTATCTGTTTTTTTTTTTTTTACTACCCTTGCCTTCACGCAGTAGGAAAAAGATGTCCCGAGTTGTTCCTCAGGCACATTTAGTCACCGTGGCATTATCGTCCTGTCTCGTGTTTTGTGTACCACCTCTGTGTGGGCGCACAGGTCCAGTTGTTGGTTACCTTTAAATTCATCCTTTTAAAAGCAGCACAGCTTAAAATATTATGACTTCTGTCTGCATGTTTTCCATTTGTCATCTTCAGTCAGTCATTCAAATGCTCCCAAACAGTCTATTTAAGTTGTTTTTTTCAGTGGACACAAGTCTGGTAGATTGAATTCCTCTGTCATGTTTTGGAGTTTCTGTGTAAGCCCCAGTTTCAAGTGAATTGAAAGTTCATGTTTAGTCCTCGACACCTGGCCAAGCACCACGTGGCCACCCGTAACCATAACAACAGCTGCTCTAACCACCCAGGCATAAGCAAAAGAGAAAAACTTTCGTATGTTATGTTTATATATTATATGCATAATATTTTTGCCATATGTAAATAAAAATGTTTTTAACCATAGATTCTAAATTCTTGCCGTTAAATACACCATGACATTTTTAATCACGGTTAATTGTGAAACCATATAATCGGCATCCCTAGCATCATGCACCATAATTTACTTGTGATTAATCATAATTAATCAAAGAAAACTGTGTGATTCACACCCCTATTCATTAATACCATAAACCAATAATTACAAATTGGTTCTGCATATTAGCTATTAGACATTAAACATAAAAAATTATCTGTATTGTCTTAAAGGAAAACAACACAACAATAGCATTGGTTTATCTCTAGAAATGGAGCATGTTTTGTAGTGTAAACGTAGCTGATTTGGGTTTTACACTATAGGCCTATTTGAGAATGGGATTAGTGTTTAAGATGGACACTATTATTTTGTTTGATTACATGTATCAGTAGCACATGAAAGCATGCGCTAGGCACAGTTACACAGTTTGTGGAAATGTATCAAATTTAGTTTATGCCCAAATAGCTGTCCCCTACAGAGAAACCAGATATTGCATTATAGAATAAAGAGCTGTGTCCAATCCAAGCAAAGTTGTATGATTATTCAAATTTGCCTCTGAATGGAAAAGTGTGGCATGAGAGGCTTGGCATCAAGCAGTGTAGTTTCTCTGATTTGCCGCAATATAGCCTAAAGCCTGTGGTTGTAGCAAGGCAAATTCATTTGAAATTCATTGTCAGAATATTGTAGCTTTGGTATTTTTCCTGATCTTAATAAAATGTAGCCTACTTATGTAATGGAGTCTCAGAGAGCAAGGGTGTGGATCCAAACGCAGTTTAATAAAGAAAAGTTATAATATAACACAAAGCAAGCCTTAGATGAGACAAAAATTGGAACTGAAAACTCACTACACATCCATGGAAGACAAGAACTGATAAAGACCAGGAAACATGTGGGCATTATATACACAGAAGACAAAAGGTTAAATAGACTAATTAACAAGACACACCTGGGAGCAATAAAGGGGAGCACAGAGAAACGACAAAAAACAAAACCAAACTTCAAACTAAAAGTCTTAAACCTCCTACCGACCTCTAGTAGCTGCTAGGGAAAATGTCCCATATATATTACAGAGCCCCGCCCCTTAATGTGCTGCACCTGAAGCCCAAAAACCAACTAAAAATGAGAAATGTGGGGTAGGAACAGAAGGTTAACATAGGAGCTCAGGAGGTTGACTTGGAGACCACGTTGGTGCAGATGGACTAGGCGGGCAGCCAGGAGGTGATGGATTCCAGGCGAATGGGAGGAGGTGAGGGACAACCAGGTGGACTGCCAGGGATAGCTAAGAGACCATGGCGAGCAAGGCATCAGGAGACCATGGTGGGTCAGGCAGACAGCCAGGTGACCAGGATGGACCAGGCAGACAGCTTGGAACTCAGAGGTCAGGGCAGCTGGCAAAGCAGAGTACAGGGTACTAAGGGACTCAGTGGTCAGGGCAGCTGGGAACACAGAAGGTTCATAGGTTCATAGAATTCAGAGTTAACAGCATTAGGGAGCAAATAACTAGGAGTCTCAGGGGCGAAGCCACTGGAAATTCGGGTGGGGCCGTAGATGGCGGACACTCAAGGGTCGAGGGCGTGGATGCTGGTTCGTATTCCGTGGCAGGCCTGGTCAGTAACTGGCGATGTAAAGGGTGTGGTCACTGGGACCACCTGAGCTGGAACCACCAAGGTTGAGACCACCACTGTGACTGGACCCTCTGCCACCTCTGGGTGAGTGGCCGCAGAATGAGTAAAGGCCACTTCTGGAGAAGGGAAGCTGGAGCAGCCTTTAGTGACTCCATGAAAATCTAAAGACCGACTGACAGACCCTGCCTCCAGATCAAATCCTTCCCAGCCTTTGGCATTCACCGTGATCAAATCACTTAGATGAAATCAACATTTATTTTTATCTTTATCTATTATTTTAAGTAGTATTAAAGGAACTATTAAGAGTGGAAACAGGAAAACGGATGTGGAAGAGTGGGACAAAACACATATTCCAACCGTGGTCGCTAGGACAACTCTAAACATTCACACACCGCCTTTACCCCCCACGCCACTGCAGCAACATCTATTGTTTTGTTATCGGATATTTCTGTGGTTCCACCAGACTATTGGGGTGCAAATACAGTAGCTGCACTATGTGGCAGATGCTATTTATACAGTTCTACAGGGGAGTTGGACATAAACTACCAGTCAAAAGTTTTGAAACAAAGCTGAAATATTTCTCGTGATCATAAAAATCGTTTGATCTGAAGGCATATGTTTAAATGTTTTAAATTAGTTTTGTAGAAAAAATATATTTGTGCCACAATATTAATTTAATAAGTTTAAAAAAGTTTTTGAAATTGATGACTTGGACAAAATAATAAAGAATATCATCCAATAAGTGCCCAACATAGATGGAACTCCTTCAATACTGTTTATAAAGCATCCCAGAGTGATACCTTGAGAAGTTGCTTGAGAAAATGTCAAGAGTACATTTCAGCAAATTCTAGGCAAAGGGTGACTACTTTGAAGATGCTAAAATAACACAGTTTTGATTTATTTATAAAAAATAATTCCCTTAGTTCCATTTATGTTATTCCATAGTTTTGATGACTTTACTATTATTCTAAATGTGAAAAAATAATAAAGAAAGATTAAATGTTTCAAAACTTTTGACTGGTAGTGTATATGGAAAGGCATCCCAGGTGGCACCTTGTGAAGTTTGTTTGAGAGATTGCCAAGAGATTTGACTGCATAGTCCTAGGATTTTGATGGTGATGACGTTAAATGAAGAAGAAATGTAGCCGATTCTGCACTATTTCTTAATCGCTAATCAAACAAACCAATTTGTAACATTGACTACTGCTTTTGAGCAAAAATGGGACAAACAAACTGCCGTTTTTATGCAAACTGCTAGAATCAGTCAGTATATTCTGCCAATGGAAGAGCAAGTATGTTCACAGTTCATGATTTTCTACATTCAAAAACAGAGAACATTTGAAATATGTGCCATTTTCATTTTCCTACTTGTCACCTGATATATTGAATATCGGTTTCCTCAAACCGCTGGCAGTAAGGTCAGTGCTTCTTTCAAGAGCTATTAAACTTCCCTCTGATCATGTGATGCAGTAACTGCTGTGTGGATGTGCATGACTGTGGTTAGTAGATGGGGTTTGGCTAAAAGCATGCGGCGGGTCATTAGTGCTTTTTATGTCTTCAAAGTGCAACATCCTGATATCCGCTTGTTGAGGCGATTTAAGCGACCTCATCAAACCTGTGCTTGTAATGGACAGGCTGTGACTTTGATGTGCTGCCTCTCATTAAAAATTAAGAAAAACAATGGCGCATTAGACCAGGTAGAGGGCCATACAATTTATCGTAAGATGGGAAAATGTATCATCAAAATAAAATGTATGTATATATTGCACTCCAGTATGCTGATAACTACCAACAATCGTCTTATTCAAAAAAATCAGATAACACAAAAAGCTGTGTTTAAATGAGATTTGAAATCATTGGGTTATTCACTGTTTTTAAACAAAAAATTGCACTCAATGGATAAGCCATTAAGAACACTGTTAAAGGTTCCAAACGTTTTTTGCTTAACCCTTGTATTGTCTTCACTTTTGGGACCATCTGGTATCCCTCGGGTCAAATTGACCTGGAACATATTTTGGTTTTTAAAAACAATTCTGAAATAAAAATGTACTTCATAAACCATTAAAATATATTGTCTTTATCTCAATCTCAAACAATTGAGATAACATATATGTTTAAGGATTGCAATCAGTCTATACTAGAACACAATTAATAATGGAAGTGTGATTCGTTTTTTTTTGTTATAAGGTTATAAGTGATCCACTATACTCAATACTTGGGTGTCATAAATCATGCTTATCTTGGAAAAAATGAAGTGAGACAATGTTTTCATTAACATTTCTTATTTTTAATGCAAACTTTCAATACATCAACTGGAACTTCAACAATCAATCACTTTTATCGTATGTAATGCAGATGAACAACTGAGGCATAGTCCTTGCAACGGGGGGTGGTGCTTGGGAAAAAAGACACAAGTTTACAAGAAGTTTACAAAACACATGCATCACAAAATTGAGGCCTTGTGACATATCTAGCACCACTCGTGTCCCCTGGTTTCTTTCAGCAGCTCCTCCTTCTGGCTTCCCTGTATAAATTTGCATGTTCCATGCATAAAATGAAACAGCATCACAGGCAGCCCAGATTTTGATGCCATACCTTGCTGGTTTTGAGGGCATATACTGCCTGAAAGGGCAGTGGCCTCTAAACCCCACAAGCCATTCATCTACGTTAAATTGGATCCACCCACTGGTCCCACACAGCTGCCAACTTGCCAAATTGTCCCTCCGCCGTCTAACAGGTCTTGATTCCTGGTCGTCAAATCTGATGATCCTTGAGAATACATGGAAGCTCTTCAGAGACATTGTGGCTCTAAAAATTGCTCTCAATGTCTCAGCATCCCACAGACTTTCAGTCGACTCCCCTCTTGACCTGTAGACACCAGAATGAGGATGCCTAAGTATGCATGATGTCCATCTCTTTCCACTGGTCACCAAAAACATGTCTCCCCTCAAGATTGGTCATATCCAGAATAATTTTCTGAATTGAGTCAGGAATCAGCAGCTCAAAGGATGACTTGAGTCACTGCAAATCGTGTGGGCCCTGGTACCATCCGTATTATGTTAGCAGCTGAGCGGGGGGGCTCTCTCACTGGGGATGAAGACCATTCAATCTGTCCATTCTTAGACAAATATGGCTGTGGGGCTCTTTCAGTGGCTGGCTGTGGGGCTCTTCCAGTGGCTGGCTGTGGGGCTCTTCCAGTGGCTGGCTGTGGGGCTCTTTCAGTGGCTGGCTGTGGGGCTCTTCCAGTGGCTGGCTGTGGGGCTCTTTCAGTGGCTGGCTGTGGGGCTCTTCCAGTGGCTGGCTGTGGGGCTCTTCCAGTGGCTGGCTGTGGGGCTCTTCCCGTGGCTGGCTGTGGGGCTCTTTCAGTGGCTGGCTTTGGGGCTCTTCCAATGGCTGGCTGGTTGTGGTGCTTTTTCCAAGTGAAAGCCATCTTCAAATTCATTTTCAGAATCAGAATACTCTGAATTTGTATCTAAATCATATTCGGAGACATCTTCCTCTTCCACATCGTTGAGTGCCTGAATCTCTTCAAAAATGAGCTCTAAAGCCCTCTGACAGCTAAATCTTATGGTCATACTGAGGGTGGAAGATTCTGTACTGTGATGTAGAGGTATTTATCCCTTTTGTCCCACCCCATTGATGTGCAGGTTCGAGGCACATAGTGCGAGAAAATTTTGATGTTTTGAATGTTATGGAATAAGATTCTAAAAAAGGGGTTTGCTGGTGGACACATGAAAGAGGGTAAAGGGTGTGAGAAAGTGAGAGCAAACAGCTTCTCTGTGCTTAGATTATAATAATGTATGTGTGTCTGTGTCTGTGTGTGTTTATGTCTGTGTATGTGTGTGTGGGCATGTGTATGTGTGTCTCTGTGTATGCGGGTCAAACTGACCCGAAGACTATATGAAGGATTTAAATGTGTGGGGTATAGTAGCATGTGTGCTCAATTTTTTATTTATTTTTTGTACATGTTTATCACAGAAAATAAGCTAAGGCCATTGAGTTTCAGGTAGAAAAAATGTAGATTTGTACCATTTTTCATCGGGTCAATTTGACCCGAATACCATACAAGGGTTAAACCATTTAATGACCTTACACATTGCTGTCTTGTTAATGGGATAGTTCATCCAAAAAATATTTCATTTACTCACCCTCATGACATTCCAGATGTGTATGACTTTCTTTCTTCTGCTGAACACCAATGAAGATTTTTAGAAGAATATCTCAGCTCTGAAAATCACATAAAAGCAGCATACAAGTAATCCATAAGTCTTCAGTTATTAAATCCATATTTCTAAAGGGGTATGATAAGTGTGCGTGAGAAACATAAATATTTAAGCCCTTTTCTTTTATAAATCTCTGCCTTTGACCAGCCCCGACCATTAGGGGGTGATATGCACTATGAAAGCGAATCAGCAAAAAAAACAGAAGTAGAATGTGGATGTGAAAGTGGAGATTTAGTAGCTGTGTCTCGTTTCGAAGGCTGTGGGCTTGGTAGGACAAGTCCTTAGAAGGCTGCAGTATACCGAGTGTCTCATCGTTTAAACGAGATGGCCTTCGTTAGACAAATGGAAACAGAACGTAACATGGTTGTTAGGACAGCAAGCCAATTTTTAAGAAGCGCGAGCGCTTTGAGTGAGAAGGGAACAAAGTTCCTTTGGACGAGAATGTATGAGGTACATTTTAGGTGAGTTGTAATGATACAGAGAGAAAAGAAAAATATTTTACAGTCTATAATACTTTATTTTAATTATATATTACTATAATTATACATATTATGTACTCTGCACCTGTCTACTGAGGTACTGCAACTTGGGAATTATCATTACTTGTGTTTGAACATCATATTTACGGGCAAAATGGCATAATTAGGATCCTGACTTCTATCTAGTTTGGTTTCAGTTCTGGTGTTGGGATCAGGCACTTATGCTCCATGTCTTGTCTTTGTGAGTGCATGATTCTGTTGACATGCACTCTTCGGTCTTGTCTATTCTGTTTGGTGTGAGCACATGGCATCCATCAGTATTATTTGCCATGTGATCTCCTGTCTCACGTCTTGGACCAGCCCCCTAGTTACCTTGTTATTATTTCCTTTGCCTCTCCTTCTTCTCCTCGTTACCCCCCTATATAAGCTCCTCTCGTGTTCAGTGTTCAGCCAGATTGTTTTGTGTAATTTCCCTGTCGGTTGGTTCCTGTCTGTCGGTTTTCTTGTTTGTTCTGCTCTTTGAAGTTTATTATTCTGTTTTTTTCCCCTCATGGGAGTTTTATGTTTGTATTTTGTTCTTTTAATAAAAGCCCTTCAACTTGCCTCCTGTGTTTGGGTCTTCCCTCAAGACTTGTGACACTGGTCACCATTCACTTGCATTGTATGGACCAACAGAGCTGAAATATTCTAAAAATCTTCATTGTGTTATGCAGAAAAAAGAAAGACATACATTTCTGGGATGGCATGAGTGCGAGTAAATGATGTGGAAACTTTCATTTTTGGGTTAACTATCCCTTTAATCATAATATTGTACATGAAAACCTCTCAAGGTGATACTTTATATGATTTTCCATCTTTAAAATGTTTTAGTTTACTCTTTTACCATCAAAATAATGCATATATGATGGAGACAAGAAAACATACTGCATATTAGGACAAGTAATGTTTTTATGTGATATTGTTCCAAATACATTTACCTGTAATTTTGGAATTACCTATATCTTCTATGACAATACATCAATAATTTTTCCTGTGGCTGGATGCAGTGCATAACAAACATAATTAAATTAGTTTTGTTTTAAATTAAAATTCTGAGTCCAGAACGTAGTGTCCATAAATCAATACACTTTAATATGAACAACGGTTTTGAAAAACGATCCTCCATCATTATTAAAACCTCTGTACATTCCACGTTTACAAATGTGAAAAGTGCGTCCATAAAATGATTTGTTATGCCCCTCTGTAAACATGTCAATACCATGAGGTTAATGGACTTCAAACAGCCACTTCAGCCAAAGCGGATTTGTTTGTTCACAGATTGACTGTCCCTTTAAATTTACGACCATCCCGCGACCATAAATCTGCACAAATACGCCAAGGTAATGTCAAACAGTTTGGTCATATTTTCTTCAGTCTGTTCGGCCCCATAACATCTTGATCCATCATGAAAAAAATGAGAAATCTCAGTCTCCTTTCCCCTCATTTTTCATTATGATCAACGACTCCATAGTAAAAGGCTATTTAGAGACTCTGCAGGTTTCCATGATGTCTCATGGGGTTTTCGTGTGTTTCTGAGTTGTTTGATGCTCTCAATAAAACTCACATCAATTAAACCCCTGTGTTCTATTCTCTCTCAACTCAGGTGGTCATTACTGAGGTTGCAGTGTGAATTGTTGGACCCTATTTGCTGTTCTCCAAACCATTTATTACCCATCCGGCGGTCTGCTATTGTAACTCCAAGTGCTCAAGTGTTTTTTGCAGCAATGGTTTTCAGCTGGTTTCAGTTCAGGACTCAGGTTTTACATTGGAGTTCAAGTGGCGACCCAACACAGTATTATCATACCAAAACAGCACAAATGTCCAAAAGTCGTACATTAAAAGGTATTTATATTATCATGAAGTACACTGTCTGAACAAATGAACATGTTAACATGGTCCGGTAAAACACGGGACCTGATGCTCCTTAGGTTGTATTCCTGCACTTGAAAAGGCCAGCTCGGTGGGAAAATAACTTGCTAGCATGCACAGATCTAAAGAAGAGTCAAATGTGAAAACATCCATAGAAACATGCAAGCCAACGTTTAGGAAATTTGCTTTTCGCACCACCACCAAAGGGATAGCTGATCATCTAATCCGTTTAATGGGGGAAAATATAGACCGACTAGTAATTCCAGTGTCGACTAGCAGCATCAGAACACTTTAGTTGACTAGTCTCGCACATCCGTAGTGTTTAGCAAAGTTTCACACTCGTGAAGTTGAGAGGGTGTTCGCATCGTTTTTAACCAATGAATCGGAACAGAAAATCTGAGTTATTGGACACAGAATTGACATAAACAAAATAAATGGGAAATGCTTTCTCATCCCTTTTAAAATTCGATAAATGTATTCACTTTGCTATCCCAACTATGTGTGGTTACTTCCATTAAATGTTTTGCTTGTATTAGCCAAAAATGACCTCCGACCCACCAGATATTTTGATATTACTTTACTAAATGTATTTTTTCAACACCCCCCTCCCTTTCCCTGAATCAAAGAAAATGTGAAACATGACCCATGTTTGAGTTTAATCTAAATCATAATTGATTTAAAGCAGGTTTCCTAAATACTCACCTTCTACCAGTGGCCGGAATATCAAGAAGTCCCAACCTGATCACATGGGAATTGATATGTTGCTTCCGAAAGTTCATGTACCCTGAAATCAACCCCATTCTGCCAAATTACTGACAACTGCCATTCCCCATCAGATGTTTTCGTCATTTAAAATGTGTTTCCATTTAGCACTACAGATAGCGTGTTTTGTGAGCAACTTCCGAGACACAGTTTCTGGACTCGTGGGAACCAGGAAGTAGTTGTGTTCACATAAACAATGGTGAGTGAGATTGTGAGGTTGCATTTAAATAAAATTTTGCTTCACTGACAGTTAGGTTTATGATTGGGGTATGGGTTAGGGGGTAGAGTTAATAAAATACACATTCCTGTTTACTGTATTTCATTTTTTGGCACCTCTGTGGACATTTAACCAGAACGCTGGAGCTCACACATTCACATACTGTACGTTCTATAACACTTCCAGCTTCAGCCATTGGGGTAGTGGATTACATTTCAGTAAGCCCTGACCAATTTCAGCACCAGAACTTTTGACATACTGTTGCTGAATTCACAGTGCAATAAGTCTGCACAAACTCAAGCAATTGGTTGCATTGTTGCGGTGTCGGGCTGGTTTGCTCTAACATACAAAGAAATGTTTTTACAATTTCAGGAGTGGAAGTATTCTACCATCAAAAAATGACATCTTTAAAGGTGGTTTTGATATAGAGTTGTAATGGCAGTAAAAGCTGCTACTGGTGTTATGGATTGCAATATTATTTTAGGCTTGTGTTATGCCCCAGCAGAGAGCCGCAGTAATAAAGTTTATTTCGGGGAAGAGAGGTGTGATGTTTAGATGTATGCTTGGTATAAGTGTGGAAGAGAAGGAAAGAGAGAATGAAATGGTGCTAGAGAAGAGGGACAGATATTGGTGGACAGTCCTCCTGGGATCTTCACTTCCCTTGTGATTTCACATAGCAGGAACCCATTAAACTGTTAATGAATTGGATCTCACAGTTTCAACTCACAAGTGCTTCACAACATCCATATTTAAAGGAGTAGTTCATCCAAAATGAAACTTTTTCTGTTTTTCATGCCAAGCTATCATATGGCTTCTGAAGATTTAAAATAAAGAAAATGAGGTATACAAAAAAATAAAAGATCTCTTCCTTGGCATTTTTGTCTTGTTTTCAGTTACAAATCTCTAAACATATGTAGAACAAGATACATTTACTTGAGAATCAAAATGACATCATTTATTGTAGCCAAGTGGAGACATTTTATGAATTTTAACTCATCATAACTCATCGTAAATTGGATGTGGCCCCTTTAAGAACTGGAGTTTTGCGACACATGCTTTTCGGCACTGTCTCATGTTAGGGACGTGAGAACATGAGTTGTGCAAGAGAACTCCCGGTTTTGTTCATCTTTGAGAATTCTTTGGGATGCATATGGATTGCATGTGTGGAGGTTGACCACGTTTTGCACACATGCAAGGACTGTGTATGTACATTTTGAATTAACGATATCTTATTTGATGATTTATAGCCCAGTATTTTCCAGTTTAGTGAATAAGTGTAATACATGTTATGTGTGAATATATGATCATTCTATTGTTATAAACTGTTATAAATGTCTTAAAATCCTGGTTAAAAATAAGCTAAATGCTTTGAGTGATTTAAGCAACTACTTAAATGCATAAAATACTATGAGTGTTTAAGCATGTATTAATTATGTGTTGAAGCGTATGGGTAGACTAATGCCCTGTTTGTATTTTCATTTAACATTACCCTCTACTGTATTCCATTGAACCATATTTAATTTTTGTATTTAATTTCCATTTTTCATTTGATCTATTTTGTTTCCAATTTGTTATATACGGCCCCAAAATTTTTTTGTATCCTGTGTTGTTTCTCTACAACCACCATCTACAATATTTTGTTTTCTGAGAATAACATTTATTATGCTTATTTAAAAAAAAAAGGGGGAAGCATAACCCCTTACATGGCTCATATGGGGGCATTGCATAATGTGGATTATTAATGAAACAAACCCTTTTTTTCACAAAAAGTTCCATAAAAGAGTAATACAGTTTGGGCATCTCTGCTTTAAATCATTCTTTTATGGGACCTTTTGAAGCTTGAAAGCTCCGGTATCCATTCATTGCCATTGGAAAACGGCTACTTGGAAATTCTTCAAAATTAATCTTTTTATGTTCCTCTGAATAAATAATACCATAGTGGTTTGAAGGGACATCAGGGTGAGTAAATAGAAATTTCTGCTCCCCCCTATTCCTTATTAAATCCCAGGTAAATGTCACATTAATTTCCAACCTTCCATGGGAAACAAACCTTTTCTCTTTTATAAGCAATCGCAGACCATTCATTCATAAGAAGCCTTATATGAAATTACATCATAGATCAAACCATAGGGGAAAGTGTGTTTTTCAAATGTTGCTTACATTTGACAAACTTAGATTGCAATATGGTTCAATAATGCGCTAATGAGAAGTCTGATCACGCTGCGTTTGATGGATGAAGCTTTCCGAAACCCTGATTGATTTTTATTTGATGCTGAGAGAGCCATTCAGTCATGATGGTGACAGATAGTCTCAACATCTTCAAATATCAGATCACTCATGGCGCATTCACTCGCAATGGCAATTCCAACAAGAGTGGGAAAAGTGGCGTAATGGGATTTGCTGATCTATTAAAGAATCGAATAACATTGGGGCATGTCTTTTACGCTCTCACCGCATGCCGCTCATCGAAAGCTGATTCAATCAAGTGTGATTGCTGTTCTTGGGTTTCATACTTACTGCAGGGAAGGGATGACAAAGGAATTGCAAGCTGTGCCACAGGAACAATGCCACGCTGCCCGCTCTGTTGCCATGGTAGACACTCATTAGAATTTTTTTTTAAAGTTTTACTAGCACACGTTTAAAAGGAGAAAGTCAATTAGCACGTTTGGTCACGAGATGCTCAGCTGACTTTGTGGCAAATAAACCCTATGATGAAAATCCACCAAAATCCAATAAAGTTGGTAAAAATGACAGAATTTTCATTTTAAGGTAAACTATTGCCTGTCTTGTCTGAAATGTTGCCCAGTAGTTCTTGGTTGGTTCACTGACCTTCATACAAACATGATAATTAATGGAGACCACAAGACTGTATTATGAATAGCAATGGATCAATATAAGAATACAAATATACAAATTTATCAACCTGAGAATGAAGAATGCAAGGAAAGAATAACTTTGACGGACTGCTAAAGTACCTCCACAGTTCAATTAGGCAAACAACCAAGAAATGCAAATAGGCCTATTGACCTGTCGGTGTGTGCCAAGCAAATTTACTGAGGCTACAGGAGAAAATTACTGAAGAAAATTCCTAGATCCATGTTTTTATGTAAAATGAGACAAAGATGTATAAATGAGGCAATCCTGACTTTTATCGATGAAGGAATTGGGAAAGTCAATGCAGTATGCTGACAGTACACCAACTTTTACACTCTGTCTACAGCAACAGTAAGCCTTGAAGCATTTCTTTTTTAAATAATGCAAGCAAGTTTTTCATGTAAAGGTGGTCCAACTGAGACTAAAAAAGTGTTATCATGATGACATTTTGTCTAAACCTACCATGCAGTTGAGCACACCAGTGACCGCCCACTGTGTCAGCGGCTTTTGTTCCAGAAATATTTTTCCATTCATTTTCTCCACAAGGATTTCACAGCATTCATCAATAGAGTTCTAAGCCATGAATCAAGTGAACCAGGTGCTTTTGGGTGGAGCGCCTAGTGCCATCTGCCAGTAGATTGGCATGATTGTAAAGGGCTTCAGAGATGGTCACTCCTGGGAGGAGTTACCCATAGCATCAGTGTTGAAGTGACCAACTTGAAAGGGAACAAATGTTATGTTTATTTAAAAATATGTACCTATACACAAACATATAATTAGAGGATGAAGGGAGGCACAATTTCGATTTCCATGGTAACAGTAACTTCTCTGATTGGAGGAGCTTTTGTCAAGATTATGGGTAGGGTAGTTTTTCACCAGGAACTAAACACACACACACACAAAAATAATATTATAAAAAAAATAATAATAATTAAAAAAAAAAAAATATATATATATATATATATATATATATATATATATATAAGTTACTGTTACCATGGAAATGGTAATTGTGCCTCCCTTCATCCTCTAGTTATATGTATTACTGTAGTATTACTACCAAGACTTCAGAAATGATTTCATGTCATTACTTTCTTTCAGGTAAACCAATTAGAGAAATTTTATCAAGAACTTATAAACATTTAATAAAGACAGTGAGCTCTGGTTCACCGAGAGCTCTGATATTGTTAATAGATTGTATATACCTCTGTTGAAGCCATCACTCAGCAACATTTCAACTTCAAATTTTCGTTCTCATTTTTAAAAGTGTAATTTGTGGTGAATAACTACACCACCCATGACTGCGGCCAACGAAGCACACCAGAAGAGCTCTGCAGCAACTACTAACTCACATAATCAAGCTGGTATGCCTACACTCTCAAACTACTCCCAGTATGATACCTTAAAATGTTGCCTACTTAAACAGGGCACTAAACTTTGTAACAAAGTCATTCTTCCCCTGACTTCAAATTTCCCCTTCCAATTTTCATGTCATTCTTCCACTGACTTCAAATTTCCCCTTCCATTTTTCATATATCAATCCTCCCCTGACTTCAAATTTCCCCTTCCAATTTTCATATGTCATTCTTCCCTGACCTCAAATTGATGCCAAAATGACGCACTAGATTAAGACTACTATGCAGCAATTCATTCCAGAGACGCTGAAGAAGTCTGCAGTTTCAACCCCTTTAGATGTTGTGCGGCAATCATTGAGCTGCTCTAATTGGCTTCCTTCCATACTACCACACTACTCTTACTGATTCTGCTATACATTTCGAATTCAGCATCTGAGACTTGGTTCCAATTTAACAAAAATTGCCTTTATAATAAAGCACTTTCAATGGTAGTCTAATGGAAAATGCATTCAGGAGGGTTTAAAAACAAAAATGAGCTCATGTGTCTTAACCTGCAAAGACCCGAGCGAGACTGCTGTGTGCATTTTCCATTTCCCTTTTTGATTTGTTACTAGTAGCCCCTTATAAACATGTAGAAAAAAAATCATAGAGTAAATAGTTTTCCTAAAAATGGATGACCTCATATGTGGATAGTGGCACCAAGTTGTTTATTTATATTGTTTATTATGTCCAGAAGTGTTAGTTATTCATTGGTTTTTAAGACGTTACAGACATTACAGCTGATTTTCTGTAAAGCTGTCTTGGAACAATGTGTATTGTGAAACACACACACACACACACACACACACACACACACACACACAAAAGAAAAAACCTCTACAAATACACATTATTTGTCTTGATTTGACTTATGTTACAATGTTTTCTCTACTTTGGCAACCACATCTCAATGTTCTCTCTTTGCACTAGCAATGTCAAACTAACAAGTGATAACCAGTACTGAAGCATTTCACCAATCAGAAATGGCCAGCATCACCCAATCACTGCCAACATGTTAATATAAAATTGTACATTATAAATTCTAAATGTATGTACTGATTATCATTGTCAAATATTTGCCAACCATGTAAAGTGGTCCAAACATCATCTGCAGCCTGAAACTGAATATTTGT
This sequence comes from Xyrauchen texanus, assembly GCF_025860055.1. Classification (NCBI taxonomy): domain Eukaryota; kingdom Metazoa; phylum Chordata; class Actinopteri; order Cypriniformes; family Catostomidae; genus Xyrauchen; species Xyrauchen texanus. The sequence continues at coordinate 21,791,451 of NC_068323.1, read as the reverse complement.
TCGGATGTTAGTCAATATAAGATTTCTAAGGAAGATAGCCGTATAGTCCACTTCAGTGTCCAACCAGGCAGCCGTGAGTATCGGGTTGGACTGGAACCCTCCACCCTCCCCTGAGCGCTTGCGGCTTGATGAGGTCATGGAGGGCACCTTTTGCTGCCTGAAACAGACTTCTGGGTTCGTCCACTCTCACTACCCTGGTGGATAAGGCGGTTGCTATGCACCTGTGGATCGTCTGGCGCTCCCTTCCAGAGCCTGTAGGACTACGTCATCTCTGACGACCAAAGCCGCTGGACAGGACACCTCCGCCCTGCATGCCAAAGGCCTCCTGCAGGTACACCAGGCCAAGGCACTAAAAGAACTGCACGGGGGTAGTCCTGATCCCGATGTGCTGCAGGAGCTGTACTCTGTGACCTCCGAGCTACGAAGGTCACGGCGCGTGCACTCGGGCAGGCAATGTCCACCTTGGTGTTCCAGGACCACCATCTGTGGCTGAATCTGGTCGAGACAAGGGATGCCGACAAAGCACGCTTTCTCAACATGTCCATTTCCCAGATGGGACTTTCGGTGACACCTTTTAGGACTTCGCCCAGCAGTTCTCGCCAGTGAAGAAGCAGTCGGAGGAATCCAGCACCTCTTACCCTGGTGCGGCTTAGGATCCTGCACCCCATCTCCTCGCCGTGGGCTTTCTCCCCGACGGCTCCGCCTCAGCCCGAGCCCAGCTCTCGGCCCCATTGTAGAGCCCCCTGTCTCACGGGCCGGCACGAGGACCCGGAAGGCTCCTAAGCGCCCCTGAGACGGACGACCCAGGGAGCGAGACATCTGCCACGGAGCTGTTATCAAGAGCACTCCATCCCTCTTTTTTTGTTCATCTGCATTCCGAATGGTCTGCGGAACACACATTGTAAAACAAAAGAGCAATTTCCTCACTCCTTGGTTCACATAATCGATGTTCACGACTGCCGTTGTCACGGTGACCAGACACCGAGCACTTGCATCCAGGGCCCTGCGAACACGGTCCCCCCCACCTTCACCTGCCCAACTGGTTGTGAAGCCTAGGAAAGCCCGACCTGATCATCAGGTTCCTTAGAGACGTCCGGAGGTTGAATCCTCCCAGGTCACACCTCTTCCCCTCATGGGATCTCTCCACTATCCTCCTGGGCCTTCGGGGAGCCCCCTTTGTGCCAGTAGAGTCAGCCCTCTCCTTGAAGACAGCCTTTCTGATTGCGCTCACCTCCATCAAGAGGGTTTTCTGTCTGCGACACTTGCCTGGATTTCGGTCCGGCAGATTCTCACATGATCCTGAGACTCCAGCCAGGCTATTTGCCCATGGTTCCCACGACCCCCTTCAGGGATCAGGTGGTGAGCCTGCATGTGCTGCCCCAGGAGGAGGCAGATCCAATCCTGTCTTTCCTGTGTTTTGCACACATGTTGACCACCCCTTTGGGCAGGATGTGGTCTCTGCGGGGTCATTTCCCCCTGACAGACGAATTATGTGCCAGAATAGGAACGGCAAATAACACCTTCCCCAATGCGTATAATACTTTTAGATGGCCCCAGCCAGATCTAATACTCTGTGGATGAAAACATAGTGAGAAAAGGCAGTGGCTGGCACAGCCTGCACCCATGCTAGTTACGTTGCTTCCCCCCTTCAGGGATGTGTGGAACTACATGACGTCTTTTTGGGACATTGGGGGAGGTTATGTGCAGACTGATGCAACTGCTATTACGCATGCAGCAGCTTGATTGCACCTGCATCAGCAGTTCACATAACACGGTTCAGCTGTTATGCCATTTTTTATAGGATCCCCTAGTGTCACTACGTCGACACAACAGAGTGACAGAAGGGGAACGTCTTGGTTACTGTTGTAACCTCTGTTCCCTGATGGAGGAAACAAGACGTTGTGTCCCTCTTGCCACAATGCTGTAATAGCCGCTGAAATGGCCGCACCTTGTCTCAGCTCCTTAGCACAAAACCTGAATGAGAGTGGGCATTCCTTCTCCTTTTATACCCATATGTCCGGGGGAGTGGCATGCAAATTCCACTCGCCAATTCTCATTGGCCTTTTCTCAGAAGAATAGAGGTGTTCGGAGCTCTCAAGAGCGACCCCTAGTGTCACCCATCAGGGAACGGAGGTTACGACAGTAACCAAGGCATTTCTTTCCAGATTTAGTTTTGTTGGTGTTTCTCCCGAAAACTCTGCTGTGATTGCTGCCATGTTGTTTTGTAACATGACACAAAAATGTAACCTTAACTGACAGCCCAGAGTGTCCTGAACTGAGATCAGTCAGTTTAAATTAAATTACGCATAACATATAGTGAAGACAAAACACAATGTCCACTCAGAAGGTCAATAAGAGCTAAATAGCTAAAAAGTGTTGTTTGAGCTGTAAATATTTCTTAATTGTCATTTAAGTGGTGAGAATTTACCTGGTTATGTGCATTATGATCCTGTGGGTGGAATTTTCTCTATTAAAACAGTACATTCCTGGTGTTCCTGTGCATATTGCACGGAATCGGGAGAGGCGGAACTTTTCATGGTGGGCTGCTAACATGCAGATAAAAATAAATATATTTAAAACATTTGAACACTAATATTAAAACAATTAAATTAATCAAGCCAATAATCAATAATAATTCTTATTATTGTACATTTACATTTAATTTAACTAATAAAAAATGGCCCCCATAATGCTTCATTCCTGAATATTTCATAAAGCCAGCTTTTTCATTTCTTAAAGACATTGGATTTTAGAAATAGAAATCAGCAGTTCACACGAACAACCGTTGGGCTAAAAAAAAGCTAGCATCTCTGTACCCCAAATAGAGCAGAACACAGGAGTCTTGATACATGTTTTTAACAGTTGAAGTTCTTTTTAACTTGACATGGTGTCTGTAAAACAAGAACACAGTGGTCAAAGATGTCTGTCGAGCTCATGTTTACCTAGGAAAACAATTGAAAAACAATGTGGATGGACACATCCAAAAATTCAGTGCATCAAATTAATTAAATGTTTGCAGCTAGATATGTCATTGGGCTTGCTTATAAGTTCCTAACTAAGTGGTTGGTGAGAGGACTTTCTCAACTCTGAAGTTCTTAAAAAAAACGTACTTAACCAACTGGATCACAGAGAAACGTGATTTCCTGTGTCAAAATTATGTCATGCTATGGTTGTTGTCAATATAGCTTAACTTGTATACACAAATAGTGTCATACAGCAATATGATGGATACAGTAAGAATGCCATTTATATAAGTAAACATTATAGACATGTCACAAATGAACCCAATATTCCCAGTAAACAAATTGTGAAGGCATACCAGACGTTACGCTCCACTCAGGGTATTAAAGACGTCTGTTATGTAAAGTCAGACTGATGGTTAGTGCACATAATTCGTAATGACCGTAGATATTACCACAGAGCGATGGGAAGATATGGAGCAATGAGACGGTGAGAGAAACATGATTGGGTATGAGGGTTGCGGGGAGACCGATACATTTGAAACAAGCAGGGCAATCTCCTCTCTGAGTCTTCAGAGGGGAACATTAAATCTGCATCTGTGGCAGCCTCGTGATGCCAGACCACAGAGTGACGCAGGGAGAAGTTTTTTAGATAGGGTATGAATTTAAAATAGATCCATCTGGAGGATGATCAGATCAAGTGAATGTCGAGTTGAAGTTTCAACAAGCTGGAATGTTGAATAAGGTGGAGAGGACTTTGCAAAAGGAGACCGCATACAACCAACCCCAAATACACGTACTGTATATATTTATTAATGTTTCCTAAAATTTCAGAGCTGTTGTGCAGTGGTTAATGCATGTGGTACTAAAATGTTGAGCTGTTGTGCTCTAATGGGTGGAGCAGGTTCTGGCCTTCAATGTGACTATAATATAGAACAAATCGAGTGAGAAACCTCAATGTAATATCTAATTTGTTTCTATTAGAAAGGCAATGAGATTGAATGTAGAGCAATTTGACAATTTCACTGAAGTCTTAGCTTCAGATGATTCTCCTGAGAAAAAGACCTCTGTATTCTCCAAACTGGTCTTATAAAATCATGTTACTATACCAATATTGTTGCAAAAATAGTTTCCTAGAGAAATGACCATTAGAGGTATACATTTTAACTAATGTTGCCAGTCAAGGAAATGTTTTAATCGTGATTAATCGCATCATTTTTCAAAGTTAAAAGGTTTCATAGTCTTAAGAAAGAAAATAAAACCTTATGTAACACTAATGCTTTATTAACATTGTCCAAACAAAGGCTTCCACAGTATAAAGATTTCAGTGTACTAAAATTGCACCAATTGAACAACATTAAACATATCCGGAAGTCTTACTGGGAGTTTGACTAATTGAAAGAACATAAGTTAAATCTCTTATGCTCTCATTCTCCTCAATATTTATCGGCCGGCTGACTGTGGCTCTCCACTTTGCTACAGCAATCATGAAGCTGCATTCACAATCGCACCAGGGTTTCAACACCAGCATCAAGCGTTGCTTTGGACTGCACAAGAAAAGTGCTTGCGGACAATAGCTATGTTCCAAGTTGCGAATGTAATTACTGCGAAAAATCTGAATATTGCAAAAACAATGTGCAAATAAAGCCGCATTTCCATCCCATGTTTAAAAGGACAAAATGTCACATCCGGGGAAATTGTAGCCACTGTCACTCTTTTATTAATATATTTATAAATACTCAGTTTAGGGAACAGAGACAAAACACTGTAATGAACTTTGTTTTGGAGATTTTATTCACATCTTGGTGTTTCCATTCGGCGATTTTAATGCGAAATGTTACACGACTGGGATTGTTTTGAACAAAGAGCGCAAGAGGGCCTTTCTCATCACTTGATCATTGACACCAAATCACTGTTGTGTGTGTTGTGGCGTATGCGTTGGTTTAAATACCCCAGGCGGACACATGCAAAGGTTCTGCCCTACTACAGCCAGTGTTAAGAACTCACATGGAGCTAAATAAAAAGTCAGAATCGAATGACAAATCGGTAAATGCATTAATCGCGATTAAAAAATGTACACATTAAAAATGTTTAATTAAATGAATTTGGAAAGCTCTCATTTTAACATTTGCATTATATAACCAGCTACATTTACAAGATTATTGGAGCATTATTAAATTGTGCAGTAGCTCAGCTGATAGTGTTGCACTTGCTATGCAAATGACTATGCTATGCAAATGGGTACAAGTCCTGAAAAGAACACATGAGCCGAAAGTGTCAAAGAAGCACCACACAATGACGTGGTTGCTTCAGCATTTTGCGTTTCTCTTAGGTTCACATTTAAGGTTTATGTAGGGATTTAAGTATTGTTAATTTTAAACTTAATAGATCATAAGCCTCATCTGTTTAGGAGAAAATTTAGCTCTTCTTCCCAACTTCCTTTTCAGTGATTATTCATATCCAAAAATGAGCCCTTGTGGGATTCAACAGCAAGTGCAACCCACATCTGTGTATCTATCCTTCTCATATTTTTCTTGAAGAAATCAACATTGGTCTTTTCTGTGACGTATAAAAAGCTCTGATTTAGGGTTTACTATTGGCTGATTATTGACTTTTGTGATAACATGGTACTACCTTTTCACAGCGGAGAACATCAAAACCAATATTTCAAGTTTCCGTCAGGGTAAAAGTGATCTACAGGTTACAAAAGTGTTTGTAACCTTGAAGTAGTGTATGCAAGAGGACAAAAGCTTATTTATGAAGTTTTTGACTGCGGCTGTCAAGTGGAACAGTGACCAACTCTCATCTAACCTTTTAAAGGCCTTTCACTTCAGCACCTTTGTATTGTGGGTTGTAATAGACAGATTGCGTGATTACCCTCTAATTTATGTCATGATTGCAGGTTTCTGTATGCAGAAGTCCTTTTTGAATGTGTGATTCACTCTCTTTGAATACTCTGTTCTATTTAAATGACATGCTCAAATTGCTTGCTCCGTTCTAACCAGCTCTTTTCCTTTTTTTCTTATTAGAACTGATGATAACCACCCTCATAAACAGGTTGTCCTTTTTACCTCTTAAAGAACTAGCTCACCTAAAATGGCAATTCTGTATTTACTTATTTACTTAATTGCAGTTTACTGAATTAATCTACTTGATATGTGGCACACAAGTCATATGGGACTACTTTTATGCAACATTTTATTTATTTATTGTTTTATTTTGGAGCTTGACAGCCCCAGTCTCTTTTCACTTCCATTATATGGAAAGATGTGGCCAGAATATTCTTTAAAAGTTCATCTTTGTGTTCCACAGATGAAAGAAAGTCATACAGTTTTGAATCAACATGAGGGGGATTTTTGAACCATTTTTGAGTTTTATTTCTTTACAAAGTTTCATGTCTTTGCCTTATTTTATCTAGGAGAAAAGGCGTTAATTTTTTTAAAGTTTTGTATAAAGCTGTTCTTCAAATAAGAACACCCCACACCACACTTATTACCGCCTCCCCAATTTATTCAGTTCAATTTATATTCAAGCTTTGCTGAGCAAACAAGGAGTATTTGAGAGAGGATGCACAAATTTAGAAAGCGATATCTAAATTCAAGAAGAGACAATAAAAGTGGATACTTCTCACAAGAAACCTGTAGCAACTTGCTGTAGTAAATCCCATTTTAATTTCATTTTTACGCCTCTGTTTCGGTGTTATCAGTGCTTCAATTTTGTCTGTTTGCTTGTGTATTATTTGCGATGTATTCCTTTATTCCATTTTGTGTCTTTTGACATACAGATCTCTCTATCTCTGAAGAAGAACAGCCCATTAGACTGCACCACTGCTGACGACAAAGAGTTAGAAACATCATGCAGAAGCATAGAAAAGTAAACTGTAAGCAAAACATTCTAGTCATTTTTTTCTAAATGCATAACATCTTCATAACAAAAGAATGAATCACATGAAACATATCAAGAACATGCCAGGTCATATTTCATTATAAAATTAAAATGATTATTTATTGATACTTGTTTTTCTATTTGGGGCCATTAACATTGTGACATTTCATAATTTCACACTTCCTCCACTGTAAAGCAAAATAGATCTCTCTCGTTACTGCACCACAGTAATGGTGTGTCGATGATATATATCGAACAATGAAATCATCAACATTGTAAATAATGTATGCACCAGGGTAGTATTGCAACTGAGTTGTGGGTAGTTGTGGAGTGGTTTTAATGTGTCGCTTTTGTTGCAGATTCTTTTACTGAAACAGGCTGGGGCACACACACAACAAAGCCTTAGAACTTGTAACCCTGCTTATCAGCAAAACAGGGTATCTATTCTTAAGACATGTTTTCCATATGCAGCTTTTCACCAAATTAGTTCATGGAATAACATTTAACCCTTAAACTCATACCTCTGGTCTTTAGTGACCAGGAACCTCATTCCACCCCCTGGACCTCATCCTTATTTTTGGAGGTGTGACCACACCTCTTTAGAATTCCTCAATCTTTCTCTAATAAATAGCGTAACACAAAGACAAAGACAAAGATCCCCCATTTAGCCTTAACAGACTGTAGGGGCAAGTGCTGTTAGTGAGCACCTATGAAGGCCGGAACGGTGCACGAGGGGGTGGGTGGCCAGCACCACGCCCGACCGCCTTTGTCTCCCCAGTGGAGATGTTTTACACACCACACCAGGTACTCATTTTAGGCTGAGTCGACCTAGGGGAGGCCCGGGACTGGTTCAGATAATCGTCACTGGTGTTGGCCATGAGCAGGAATTGAACTCGTGTTGCCAGGTTCGTAGCGCAGCGTGCTAACCGCTACACCCTAGGAATGCAAGATTGTTGTTGTTTTTTTTGTTTTTTGTTTGCACTTCCATAAAACATACTTTTATGGTTATTTCATATCCTGTGAAAGTAAAATTATGCAGATATCTATCTAGTTACTTTGTTCGTTACAAGATAAATAAGTAGTATATTCATACAAATAAATACTGCATCATTGATTTTCTGTGCAACAACGGTGAATTATTAGTGCCCCATATGCTTGTACACATGCATACTATACATGGTTTTTGATACTTAAAGTGGTGCTGCTGTTTCAGTGATTGACTTGATATACATTTGACATTGTTGATGAAGAAAAAACATAGAAGTCAACTATAGGAAGTTTAACATGAACAGTGTGATATGACTTGCTATTTATGTGTACAATTATGTAAGTTGTGCATCTATTAAGACTCAATATGTGCCTGAAAAAATACATATGTTTAGATTACGCACTCAACATAACTCGTGGAGGACGAACGGGGCAGTCATTCATCAGGTGGCCGGAATCTCCACAGTAAAGGCTGAGCTGGTGCTGGATGCAGCAATGGCGCTCTGCGGGGCTAAGATGTGACCAATCTACTTGCATTGGTTCGTCGCTGGGGTCCGTGGTGTAAGGAGCAGCTAGACTTCGCTCTGTTTGTGACATGGGCGAAGTAGTACTCCCACACGATTGTAGCCAATGAGCCAATCGAAATAAATAGCTGGATGAAATGCTCAAGCCACATCGCATTTTAGTAGGAGGCAAGTTGTCTCTGGAGTGCAGATGAAAGCCTCTGGCAATAGACGACGAGGAGTGCCACTTTATTCCACCCACTGGCTGAGACGAGGGTGCGGAAGGTTAAAGTCTGTGATGGAGTGACGGCCTTGATGCAGATGTAAAGATACCCATTGTAATGCTTGACCAGACCGGAGGGAGATGATGAAAGCAATTTTCAAGTGGTCAGTGACAAACGATGCGGCTGCATCTCCATAGCAAGAGAACACTTTAGGAACCCATTACAATCCACTGCAGACATGGTATATGATGCTGGATTGACTACTGGCCTTGAATGGTGGCTGGTAGGTGAAGGGGGCACTGTGGTGTTCAGTAAGGAGTCAACAGAAGGGGCTGATGGCATTGGAGGACTGGGCTTCGGTGGACTGGTTGTGGGAGTAGTGCGCTTTGAAGTGAGGTATCTCTGGAGTTGCTGTACCTGGGCTTCGAGTAGTTCATCAGCACTGGCTGAGTCTGGTCTCACTGGTTCCATTGATGGTCAAGTCTTCTGTTATGAATTCAAGCAACACAAGTTGTAATTGGTTGAAAACAGGTGCGAGAGCATTTAATGTGACTAACAGGATTTACAGGATTTGCAAGGTGAGATTAAACACAGATGAGATAAACATTTAAACCATTTGTGTGATATATGAAATCCCAGATGTATTTTTTTGTGCAACCAAAATACCAATAATAAACAGGAAAACAATATTTGGAGTATAAAGATGGACTTTTAACTATAAACAAGCTCAGAATACACTGGGGACTTTTATTTTGAATGTCTGTGCTCCCAGATGCTCACTCAAACAGTTAAGGGAATACAAATCTCAAACAACAATCTACACTGCAATATGAGCTGTATAAAGTAAACACGATCGTCATTTAACAAATATGAACAGAATAGATCACTCATCAGCAATAGATCATTAGCTATCGTTTGTTGCATAATGATCCAGTACTTACGGATTGCAAATAACTCTGAAACCGCTGGAAAAACAGTATCATGTGCCCCCAAGTGCTTGGAGTAGCCTATGTGTGAGATTAGTGCCACGTCTTCACTTTAAAGTGCGCAGCACATGCAGATGATATATCTAGTTCATTAAAACAAAGTCTTTTGCAGTTTAATAATTATATTAGGCCATATTGCAGTTCTGTATTTAAGACTTTTTATGGCCTTAAAAATACATTTTAAGCCTTTGTCAAGACTCGTGGGAACCCCGTAACTGCAGCAGCTATTTTACAGCAGCTTCAAATGTGGCTCATCCAATCAGATTTAAGATTAAGATTTTTTTAATATATATTTGGATGGAGGGAAGAGCAATCATTCCACTACAAAGTTTGTTTGTTTTTAATGGTGATCAGAAATTTGGGCCAAAATGTTGCTACAGTATATGTATAGTCAGCTGAAGTGTGGGTTTGTGTGAAACTGCTGACCAACTAACTGTTGCTAACTGTTGCCATAGTTACCAGTAAATGTGGGCGGAACAGGGGAATGCTGATGCTTTTGCAGAGATTCTGTTCTATACAGAAAGGTCACACCAGCACTATGCAGGTAATGGCTACATGTGCAAAAATACTGGAACTATAATAGATATTTTACAAATGTTACAGCATTTATTTACAGAAGCTGTGATTGTGTGTATAGAAAGGTCTTCTATTATGCAGTTCAACTTACATTTACATTTACATTTATGCATTTGGCAGATGCTTTTATCCAAAGCGACTTACAGAGCCCTTTATTACAGGGACAATCCCCCCGGAGCAACCTGGAGTTAAGTGCCTTGCTCAAGGACACAATGGTGGTGGCTGTGGGGCTTGAACCAGCATCCTTCTGATTACCAGATTACCAGTTATGGTGCTTAGATGGTGCTTAGACCACTACACCACCACCACTCCAACTTACCCCTCTAGAGAAAATATTAATGTTTATATGTTTCAAAACCTATCAAAATCCATTTCAAAATCAAGCCATTCATCCAACACACACCTGCCCAGCCATCCCTCCATCTTTCCATCCATTATTTATGCTCTTCCAGGTGTGTTGCGCAAGCATCAATTCTTGTGTGAATGTGCCAATGGAGTTATGTCACACATGCATACTGTTGCTGACTGGAAGCATTGATTTATAGTTCAAAAGTACTTAAATATTGATCTTTTTGCTCCTAATGCGACCGTGTCGCTTTAGAAGACATTAACCGCTTGAGTCGTATGGACGACTGACTATCTGTTATTTTTTTCTATCTGTTCTTAATGGAGCTTCAAAAACCAGATCAACATCCACTTGCATTTTAAGGACCTACTGAGCTGAGGAATTTTTCTTTTTTCTTCAAATGTGATCTGCTGAAGAAATAAAGTCACAAACACTTGGGATGTCATGAGAGTGAGTAAATGATGATAACATTTTCAGTTTTGGGTAAAGTATCCATTTATTATTACACAACGCTCTGGAATACTCGATTCTGATTGGTCAATGGCACCATCCAGTAGTCAGATATCATCTTTAACTACCGCACATCCAAGGATTTAGACTTATCAAACCGTTCATTGGGGTTCTGCGAGCCGTCTCTCCTGCTTCTTGGATCAATGTGTGATCTCTTCAAGTAAGCTAATAAAATAATTTAAACTCGAATCAGGGTTTCATGTGCATTTATTTATTTATTTGGTATGTAGTCTTATAATAAGCTAAATATTGAGGAGTCAGATGGTCATTTTTACTACATAAATCAACAGAATCAACAGAACAAACCAGAGGATGATCTTCAGAGGTTCATCTGTTCAGCGATTTCTTTCTTCTCAAACTACATAATTTCAACGTATTTTATGTCCATGTATTTATTTATTTGGTTAGTTAGCCTTGTAATAAGTGCGATAATGTACAGTCATCCGGTTGTTATCGCACAATAAACCCCTTCAGGGAGATACAAGACCCCTCCACTTCACGATAACAACTGGCTGACTGTACATTATCTCTTACATAGTAATGATTACAGTAGCAACTACTTACTTTCATGAAAAAAAAAATATAATAAAATAAAACAACTTGAACCTGCTGTAAGGAAATACAGTTATATACTACTTATGAAAGACCAGTTTGAACAATGAAGACCAAGAGTCAAAGTTGAGTTTCAATCAGTACAATGTTCAGGACAAAGTCCTCCACATTTCCAAAGGCAAATGACAGAAACAGGAAATCAGTTGAGGATCTAACCTCCATCTAAACAACCATAATTACATATAGGCAAATGAATTGACATCATCTCTTATGAGTACAGGGTTCTGGTAGGGGAACCGAACAGATGATTCTAGAAATCTTAAAAACATGGTGTTCTGTGCCACTACATAAATGCCACAATTCAGAGCTGCGTCATTGTTTATCTTTCAACACAATTCGTAAGCAAGTATTGATAGGATTGCAGGTTTTTCACAAGGCTCTTTTTCTTTAGATACCCATTGAGCTCAGCTTCTTTGGCTTAATCATATGATTTTCAAAACTACAAACAATCCCTACAATGACACTATTAGACAAAACACAACATGGCTATATTCTCTCAAGGTTGAATTAGGCCTCACAGGGACACAGGCCTTATCCAGCTGGAACAACATGACAATAGATTAATATGCCCGAACGCAACAGAGCTAAGTTAGACAGAAATATGCTTTTAGTGATGAATGCTAAGAATGTATTTGTGTCATTAATTAATGACTTAAAACTTAGACTGAAGACTTAAACACAAATAAACTCTTACTTCGGGGTTTCAAGTCCAAGAACCGCCAAGATACCACTGTTGGGCCCTTGAGCAAGGCCCTTGACCCTATCTGCTCCAGGGGCGCTGTTTCATGGCTGACCCTGCGCTCTGACCCCGCGCTCTGACCCCAGCTTAGTTGGGATATGCGAAAACAACTGCATTTCATTGGCTCTGTACCTGTACTCAGCACAATGACAATAAAGTTGAATCTTATCTAATCTTATCTAACGTTGATCAAAGACCAATTAATTAATTACAACTCACATGTATAGGGAGCTCTCAGGGTGCCGGGCTAAATGAGAAAGCACTGTTACTGCATTCTTGGGTCAGAGTCTCACCCCTCAGAGGTCAAATACACAAATTACCTGTAATATGTATATTTATAACTTAACCGGAATAAATGCACATGATTAAAAATGCTTAAAAACACTTTGATTATCTTTTGATTTTAACAGTTACTAGTGAATGTATTTGATTCATCAAATGGCTGAAGATACAGGGGTAAACCTGCCCCTTCAGAGCCTAAGCTTGTTTGGTGGTCTTCGCTGGTCTACCAGCCTAGTTTGTTTTACACTCTTTTCAGCTAGTCAGTCTGGGAAACCAGCTAGCTAACCTGCTAAATCATTGAACACCAGCTTGACCAGGTGGGGAGAACAGTTCAATTTACCTTAAAATGGGCAGATTATTTGAGACCTTCAATCTAGCTTTGGCTGGCTTAAGCAAGATTTTTCAGCAGGATTTGTAAAAAAGAAATAGCAAAAGCCAGAAAATAGTTAACAGTGAAATCTTCTCAGTAAAGCATTAAGACTGTCTCTAGCTTCAACATGGGAGACTCTTATCAGACATGATAACGTACCCTCAAAACATTGACATCTCTACTGCTTTCTTGCAGACACTTACCCCATCTTGTCATGTGCTCCTTCAGGTCCTACTCTGTGGGGGGCATCACGACTTCGTAAATATATCCTCTCATGTGCCAGTCTAGAGCTGAGCAGTTTTTATTTGTTAGAAGTCTGACATAAAGGTATATTCCCTCAGACACATGACTCACTCTCTGAGCCTGAATCAACCATCACTAAATCCCTTACGTTTACACCTGCCTGATTTTAATTAGTCCACGCTTATGTAGGCTTTGCCATATGGCGAAAGGGTGACTTGTTAAATTGTTAAACAGTTAAAGGAACCTAAAACAGATGGAAATGAAACTCTTGCAGTCATTGTTTTTTTCCAATGAAAATGTCCCCCCTATTGCAGCTCTCAAATCTCATTTTTCATAACAAATATTTGAACTGTCATGATCGGTCACATGACACCTGAAAACTATTGATGTCTTGCACTAATGATGTCAAATCATGTGTGTTTCATAGATATTTTAGCATTTTAGAAGACTTGGAGTTGAAATGTCCACTGTGTGGTCCTTAAAGTGAGTTACATTCTCTACCAAAGAGATGTCAAATTGGGTTTTAAATCAACAAAATATACCTCTGTACTCTAAACCTTAAACCTAAACCTAACCCTAACCCTAACCAATTGTGTCAAAAAAGACAAACGCAATGACTGATGCAACCACATAATTTTGTGGTGCTTTTATAGCACTTTCAGCAAATGTCGATTCTCGTGCTCTTCAAGACTACAACTAGGGTTGCCACCCATAAAATAAGGGATCATCCCGTATTTAAAGATAAAATTATTTTATTTAAGCTGGTCAGATGGCATCATGGTGAAATTGTTGCAGATTTCTAATTTAACATCGACATAAGTTGGAAAATGTGCCTATGGTGGGAAAAGGACCATCCGAAAAGTCCACAAATGGTGCTAAAACTGTGGATTTCTTTCTATATAAATGTTCAATAAGATCAAACAATGTATGAGTCATAAAGACAAGTATAGGTGAAGGAAGAAAAAATACATATATACCAACCAAAATGTACACATAAAGAAGATAAAGGAGATAAATTATTGAAAAGATAAAAATGCATATATTTTTTACATATTAAAGATGTATTTTTTTTATATTAATCAGGTGTCAAGAAAGTTCTAATTTCAGCATGTAAGAAAGAGTATACAATTTTAATGAATAATGCATATTAACTCAACGCATTTATTGCTAAAACTGTGGATGATGTGGTTAGGGGCTGTGATTCATATGGACTACTTTAATGATGTTTTATGGTTATATTGTTAGTAGGGCTGTCAATCGATAAACATTTTTAATCGAATTAATTACGTTGTGTCCCAATTAATTAATCGTGATTAATCGCATGTAATCGATTAATCGAAAAATATTTATCAAATATATATCAAGTTAGCTTAATACTTAGAACACATCTTGAGATCCCTTAGTTTGGATTTGTGCTCCATCAAGTGTTTTGAACGCAAGAACGTAACGCATGTTTGTGTTGTTCTGCTGCTCGAGGGTGTTTTTCTTCTCTGTATAAACTGCGCATTGCCACAGAGCTGAAGTTTCACTTACTGCCCTCTGGAGTAAACAGGTGGTACTACAAGCTTGCATTTGTCAGGAATCTTCCATATGACGGTCCAGGGGCATTGCGATTAATGCCGTTAATTTTTTTAATGCATTATTTTTAGTCAAATTATTCGCACTGTATTAACGCGTTAAATTGACAGCAATAATTGTTAGTTTTGGAGCTTGCCACTTGCGAACATGACAAACACACAGTATCGGATTTGGATTGGGCTCGTTGGACCGATACCTGATTCATCTGAAATCGTCATTATCTGAGCCAATACCAATCCAGGTATCTGATCAGTGCATCCCTACTTTTAATAAACTAGGCATCATGTTCTTTACATAGAATTCATTCTTTAAGTCTCACTGATTCTAATCAAGTCCAGTGACATTTTTTGGTTAGTGCATTGAGAGGTATGAGGAATGGCAGACTGACACATCACATGCTTGTACCCTCATCTTTTATTTAGCTTCTCACTTCTGGTGGTGTGAGGGGAAAATTTATAGGCAGCTGTGAGGGGCCCTAACCTCCTATAAACCTGTCACATGTAGAGCATTGATGCAGTCACAAATTTCACCATGTCCCTTACTATTCTGACATTCCCACTCTCCCTTGTGTCGGTTTTGAACACCCATTTTCATATAAATATTTTTTTGCCGATCGACAGACAAAAGGAGGCACGAGGTCAACAAGAATTCTTACTGATGGTAAAAAAGTAAGTAGACTTGTTGACTGTTTGCTGCTGATCTTTTTCTTGACATGGTGACATGCAACTATGAAGTGATGCAAATATGAATATGTTTTAAGTATTCAGTGCATGTTGTGTCAGAAATCATATTCATGTCTAGGGCTCCCTAGTATGTCGTTATACACCATGTGATTGGAGAAATGTGTCAACAGGTGTTTTGTTTTTCATGTCAAGCAAGCTCTTGAAAGGGTAATATTGACGCATTTACACACTTCCTGTCCCCTTGTCAGGCTGAGTTTTGTCTGACGAGGTCTGTAGAATCATTGTCCCCGTCTGTCTCATGTGTTTCATGTACATTCTTTGTGTGAGCTCACGGGTCCAGTTGTTACCATCATGTGCGACTCACCGCTGTGTGCTCTCCGGTGATGTCAACGTCATTTGATGTTTTCTTCTTCATGTGTTTCAGGTGCAGCTGGCATGCGGAATCAGCGTTTCCATGGAAATCATGATTATTTCCATTGGAACGCTGATCATGCCAACTTTCAGCTGGATTGTTAAATGTTGAATGTTAAATTTGCTCAGTGTTGACTGAGTGTTTGAGTATTGTTGTTTGTTATTAAGGAACTAACCTCACTCTCTCTGCCTAGTTGGTCCTGTCTCATGTATCTGTTGGCTGGCCATATGTTGGGTGTGTGTTTGCCTCCCAGTCTTATGCGGGAGGATTCTTTGGGGGCTTTCACACTGGCCACGTTTGCTGTGGTCCGATTCCGAGTGCGATTGTTCCTGGTGCCCCTGCAGCATTGGTTCTGCAACTTGATTCTATTGAACCCCGGTCCATTTGCGTTCAACTTACGTCATCACAAACATGCATGGTGAACACAACGTGACTCATACTTTTAAATTAATTTTTATTTTGGTGCCATTATGCACAGCAGAGTGAACGACTGTGTATATGTGCGCTTCATGGCGTAACTCATCAGATGTCCAGGAGAAGGCAGCTTTCTGCTGCTTGCAAACGGCATTTTTTGAGGAGACAGCTGATTGCAAGGAATTCATTTGCATCTTTGTTTACACTGCACGCTTACGCTCGTGTCCAAGGTGAATTTATCTCCTATTATACCCTATATTTATAACATATAATAGTATTTATATATAGTATTTATAAGGTGTATAGGTAGATAGACAGACAGACAGACAGTCAGTATTAATAGTGTTGATTGAACTTGTATGTTATTGTGGTGTCATTACTTTTTTGGGACTTTCAGGAATGTTTGGATCCTTGTGTGTTGTCAAAACAAAGTTTTAGTCATCGGCTAAAACGCATGTGCAGGTTACTTTACTTCCTGAATCTCCTGCCTATGTCGGTACCCATGGCCACAGAGGTCGTTTGCCCTTCCCTGCCTGTGCTCATGACCACAGCAGTCATTTCCCTGTCACTGCCAGTGCCCCTGACCACGGAGGTCCTTGCCCTGTCACTGTCTGTACCCACATCCATGGAGGCTGTTGTCCTGTCCCTGTTGGTACCAATGGCCATGGAGGTTGTTTGCCCTTACCTCCTGCCTGTGATCACGACCATGGAGGTCATTTCCTGTCACTACCAGTGCCCCACACCACAGAGTTTGTTTGCCCTTCCCTGCTTGTGCTCCAACCTTATGGGTCGTTTCCTGTCTCTGCCAGTGCCCCCGACCACGGAGGTCCATCCCCTGTCAGTGTCTACGCTAAAGGGCATGGAAGTTGTTGACCTACCCCTGCCAGTGCCCATGACCACAGAGGTAATTCCTCGGCCACTGCCTGTGCTTACATCCAGAGGCTGTTCCACAGTCCATGTCGGTCTTAACAGCCATAGATGTTATCCCCCTGTCAATGCCAGTGCTCACAGTCACAGAAGCTGTTCCCTAGTCACTGACTGTGCTTATTGCCACGGAGGCTTCTCCCCAGTCACCGCCTGTCCTCACAGCCACGGAGGCTGTTCCCCTGTCACTGCCAGTGCTCACAGCAGTGGAAGCTATTCCCCAGTTTATATCGGTCTTCACAGCCACGGAGACTGTTCCCTTGTCACTGCCAGTGCTCACAGCCATGGAAGCTGTTCCCCAGTCACTGCCTGTTCTCACACCCAAAGAGGAGGTACCCCAGTCCTTGTTGGTCTTCACAGCCACGGAGGCTGTTCCCTTGTCACTGCCAGTGCTCACAGCCATGGAAGCTGTTCCCCAGTCACTGCCTGTGCTCACAGCCACAGAGGTTGTTCCCCTGTCACTGCTTGTCTTCACAGCCATGGAGGCTGCTCCCCTGTCACTGCTTGTCTTCATAGACATGAAGGCTGTTCCCCTGTCACTGCCAGTGCTCACAGCCACGGAAGCTGTTTCCCTGTCACTACCTGTGCTCACAGCCACTGAAGCCATTCCCCAGTCTCTGTTGATGCCCACGGCCACGGAGTATGCTCCCCAGTTGCAGCTGCCAGTGCTCACGGCTGCAGAGGCCATTCCCCTGTCGTGGCCAGCGTCCACGACCATGGAGGCTGTCCCCAACCGTGACCAGTGCCTATGCCTGAACCATCCATGGCTCCACCTCCTGAGCCACTCCCCCCTGAACCCTGCCCTGCAGCTGCTGCCCAGCTCACTGTCCCCTCTGCCCTGAGGCCGCATCCCAGGCCTCCGCACCATGCCCCTTTAAACTCCCTCCCTGGTTTCCCTCCCTCCCTCCCTCCCTTCCCTCTCTTTCTGTTGT
This sequence comes from Xyrauchen texanus, assembly GCF_025860055.1. Classification (NCBI taxonomy): domain Eukaryota; kingdom Metazoa; phylum Chordata; class Actinopteri; order Cypriniformes; family Catostomidae; genus Xyrauchen; species Xyrauchen texanus. The sequence goes on along the minus strand of NC_068323.1, from coordinate 21,773,285 downwards.
GTTTTCTGTTCTTTGTTAGTTCTCATTTTGGTTGTCTTGTCCCTTTGGGGGGACAGTCATGGTCCTGTCACCTTGTTCTGGTTGGTATTTGTCTGACGAGGACTGTGGCATCATCATTCCCTGTTTGTTTTGTTCCAAGCATGTTTACATTTTCTTCCTCATGTGTTTCAGGTGCTGCTGGCACACGGAATTAGCAATTTCATGAGAACCCTGATTGTTTCCATAGGAACGCTGAACATGCCAACTTTCAGCTGGCGAGCGGCACCAGCTCCTTGTTTGTTCATGCCTGTTTGAATCCCCTCATATGTTGTGTCCTCTGCTGGATTGTTAAATGTTGATCAGTGTTGACTGAGTTTTTGAGTATTGTTGTTCGTTGTTAAGCAACCTCACTCTCTCTGCCTAGTCTTGTGTATCTGTTGGTTGCCCACGTGTCGGGTGTGTGGTTACCCTCCAGTTTGCTACGTGTCAGCGGATCTTTAGTGGGAGGATACTTTGTGTTCCCGTGTTCCATGAGTGTGGATGCTTTCCAGTTTGCTGCTTGTCAGTGGATCTTCCATGGAGCATACTTCATCTCTGCCCACGTGTCGGGAGTGTGGATGCTTTTTAGTGTGCTGTGTGTCAGCTGGTCTTACATGGAGGATTCCACATCCCAGTGACTGCTCATATTTATTGTAAATAAATCCTTTGAACTGTTCCTCTGCATTTGGGTCTGTTTGTCTCACTGATGCTAATTATAATCATTTTCTGCATGTCATATAATAAAACAAAACAACAGCACTTTTAGAAACAAAAGACTCAAAATAGAAATACTAAATATATTCTGATTGGAAGAGTCATGTTTGAGTCTGTTGTAAAATAGAAAATGTAATATGGTGTTAAGAGCACTGAGCTGGTATCAAGGTTTGAACAGGTTTGAAAGGCAAGAATTTCAGTTAATTGTATCTTAAATTTCAGTCTTTTTATCACACAAATAAATTTAATGGCTTCAAAAGTTGTACCTAACCATAACCATGTTTAAATTGCTTTTCCAGGTGAATGCAGCACACTGTTGGTTGTTGAGGAGATTCCCCCTGTACTATGTAAAGTGCTTTGAGTGCCTAGAAAAGCATATAAATGTAAGGAATTATTATTATTATTATTATTATTATCTTAGAATTTGTTTAGTTTTACAATCCAAGTCCCCATCTACTTTTAATGTACAGAAAAGAACATGGGCATTCTGTTAAACATCTCCTTCAAAAACAGTAATTTTTCAACAGTTTTTCATAAATAGTTGATGCACAATAACCAAAGGATTAAGCTCATGCTCAAGTGTGAAAATCATCTAAATCACTGAGAACATGCCATTTTAATTACCTGTGAGGTGAAACACTAAACGCCACAGTTGTTAATGAGCATATAATTCAAAGCACATCTTTCAACATACAGTACAGTAAACATATGTTAACAGACAAAGCATGAAATAATCTTACGTGTATATGTTTTATGTGCATTTACGATGGAGACATGTCCCCACTGCATTTTGCCATTGTTGATTTTGCCCATTTTTTAAAAACTTTTTAAAATAAAGTTTGTGGCAGGGATGTATCTAATATGAGCATAAGTTAAATTTTTGGGGGGTTTGTTATAATGAGTAGCAATCTGGCGTGATGGGAGAATTGTCTCCAAAACCATGGTCCCATAGAAATCTGGAGCGATTTCATTGGCTGAAATTTTTTTGGGTATGCTATTCAGTGCCTGATAATAACTCATGCAATATTGCTTGAAGATTTATGTTGTATTATTCATAAAAATACATCACTTAATGTTGTGAGAACTTTATTCCAGATAGCACATGTACTGAACATCTCTGAGATGTCTGTTTTAGAACTTTTCAACTGGAAAGCATTGCGTTTTACTTAAATTATTCAAAACATCTTAAAAAGATTAGATTTGCAAACATTCACAATCATGCATTTCTCAATGACATCCGCTGAATATCTTTTTGACATCTGAGAGGAAACATCTTATAGACGTATTGCAGATCAGCAAACCACCTAAAATATATGTCTTCCAGATGTAAACACACACATCAAATGTACATCTGGGTAATGTATGTGTGCCATCAGGGTATATGAAATATCACATGATATAAAGAAAGAAAAAAAATTGTCAAATGAAATGTTTCTCTTTGTGTTTCCAGTTAACATGCTAACCATTTAGCCTGCTATGCTAATATTCCATCATCCGTTCTAAACGGTTCAGTTATCCCACTTAGCTAACATTTTCTGTGCTAATACTTCACAAAATTATTTAAAAATGTTGAATTTAGTGTCATATATTAAATCAATAGGGTAATACGATTCTTACTGACTGTATTTATATTATAAGCTTCTACAGAAATAGTAGTGACACTTCTGATAAGGCATAACAAGCAACTGACCAAGTATACAAATTACTACCTAGTTTTACCTGGGGTGTCCTTTACTGAAGGCATTATGTTGAGGTGCTCATTTAGGGCAACCACTTGGTTTGTTTTCTTAAAATGAAAAGTTGTCTCCAGCCAGGCTTCCTAAGCAACTAATTGGCCTGGTTGCTAGGGTGGTCAGAGTCACATGGGATTACCTTCCTCATGGTCACAAAATGGTGGTTCTCGCGCTTGGTGAGTTCTGCTTTGACGGCAAGGTGAATAGCATGAGCCTCCATACACCCTGAGTCTTCGCGGTAACACGCTCAGCAAGCCACGTGATAAGATTTGTTGGCTGACTGTCTCAGAAGTGGAGGCAACTGAGATGAGGCGAGTAACTGCGCCACCACAAAGAATTAGAGAGCATTGGGAATTGGCCATGTCAAATTGGGGAGAAAGGGGCAGAAAATTGCCCAAAAAAAAAAAAAAAAAAACAAATGGTAAAAAAAAAACTAAACTAAATAAACTTTGTATTAGGCTGTTTTAGGATTAGGATTATAGCCCTAATCCTTTTATATTTAAAGTAAAAATGTTACCCATTGTCCAATGACTCAAACATAGTATATTGTTGCAGATCTCTTCATCTATCCACCTGCAAAAATCTGGCAACCAACAGTCCCAGATACAAGATTTATGTTATCAAACGCAACTCAAATTCATTTGAGCACTTGAATTTGTCACTTTGTTAAAAAGCTAGTGAGAATTTGTTTTATGGTGAAAAATAATCCCAAATGTACTTTAAAAAAATTTCTTAAATTATTTTTGATATTTCTAATCATAATTTTATTGTTTACATTTAACTTTTGAAGAGCATATACACTACTGCAGACTTCACATACATCACATAGACTATTGTTCAAGAGTTAAATATAATTTTATCATGGAAATGTCAAGGCTGGATTACACCAGCCCACATTAACACACATCTGTGCTAGATGATGCTTGTTGGCTTCAGTCTGCAGATTTTGATCCCTATGATTCCATATAGTCAGAGTATATCAAACATGTTTGATATTTTAGAACTGACAATAGAAGAAATATATTAGTGTATGAAGCTCCATGACTCAAATCTGATGTCATACTGTGATCAGCCAATGGACACCAAGCATGTGGGGCCATGAAGCTCATGAAATGGAAACGGCAAACAAGTACAATAGAAATTGAATTCTTTGGGCCACGGATCTAAAGAAATGAAAATTGCAAACAAGATCCAACTTGCTAACTATTAAAGCCTCAATCTCGAGTTGCAATCTATGGCCATGTCTTCCCACCCAAGAGTTTTTTGTTATCAGATCAACTTGTTATTAGATCAACTCAAAATTATTAGTGTGTGATCATCAGTCATTTGCTGTGTGAAGAATTTGTTATAATCTATTTAGATTTAAAAGTTGGGTATTGTTATCCAGCCAAGTAACATTCATGATCTAAGCCATATCTGTATTCACAAAGTCATAACCAGCACTTCTATGCATCCCCACCCCAATTTGCCCACCCTTTTTTAATAAAAAAACAAAAACAGAGATGCCCATGCATATATTGCGTTACAGAGAACAATTTGAGGTTCTGAGAATATACGTGATGATACAAATTTCAGCCAGTTAAATCTGAATATGTAGTTGCATATTTCATGGTCCAGTTATACAGATTACACCCTGAAAAGATTGTCAGAAATGGAGGGTATGAAATTCTGCTAAACTAATCCTTTGATCTTTCCCCCTACACCTTTAAAAAATTTATGGGGTCTGCGGGAGTTTATAAGGACAAGTTTTTGTATTCCTCATGAAGATTTCTCTTACAAAAGTGAAAGGCTTTCTCATTAGAAACCAAGAATGTCCCATTACAAGCTCATTCTCCTGCTGATGTACTCGATTGGAACTCAAAGTTTTCTCCAATGTACTGATACAGACCTTTAATGAAAGTCTGGTTTTGATAAACCTTCTTATTTATAGCGCATGAAATGGCTTCTCCCAGCACATGGAAAACCAAATCAAACACTCTGACTTAAATTATTAACTGAGATCCCAATAGTGCTCATATCACTCTCTGATATTCTCTCTCTTTGCTGCAGACCCATGCGGTTTGACAGGCGATTGTTTCAATATTTAGTGAGAAGTTTTATCTCACCATAATTCAATTTCTTGCATAGGAATTGCAGTAGATATATCTCACTAAATTAATAAACTCCCTTAAACATGAGTCAGACTATAATCAGTGATCCTTTGTGGTGCATGGCGAGTTTGCTGCATGCTGCAGCATCCCTCTGCCTCCATGAACCTGTTGCCATAGTTACCCACTCATCCAAGAAGAGACAAACCTTCCGGGCAAATTTCTCCTGTACCAAGAAATTTAACGACTGTCACTCCACTTGGAATCATGGGCCAGGAACTCAATCCAGGAGATGTGATCTCAGTTCGGTTTGTGCCTTTCATATCCAATTTAGCACAGTAATATCAGCTGGGACAGAGATGAACCAGGATGAACCCAGAACACTCTGAGATGCTTATAGATATGGGACTGGGTTTTTTAGCCAGGGCAGTAAACAGGATACAGTTTAAATCTCGTTCTCATTCTGACCTAGTCTCAGCCTCAGACGGCACGAATGAATCATCCGATGCATATTGCATTCTAAAATGGCTCCAATCCGATTGGCTGGCTTTACACCATTTACACCACAGGAGTCAGATTGCACACTTTTTTTTTTACTTTCCATTAACCCCCCACTCCCCCAGTTTGATGGGACATAAAGTTGTTTCTAATGTATCAGCATGCTATACTGAGCACCTCTGAGGAAGAACTAGTTGTTGGATTAGCCAGAAGTTTGTGAGGATCGTTAGGTCAAATCTTGATAAAATCTCTATGATATTCAAGAGTTTTGTTCGAGGCAGTAAGTATAAAGGAAACTGGAGGTCTTCGTTTGGTTGCTTTACGTGTAAATCAGATGACTTTTTCCTAACTAAGTTGCCAGAATAATCTACAATATGTGCTAGACATACTGCGCAGTCATACTATGAAGTCTGGCTCTTGAAAGACAGACTCTAACATAGAATCAAATCTTCTTGAACAGGGGTTCCTAGAGGCACTGTTTCAGGACAATGCATTCCCATTACCTCACGTAAATTTCATATCTATCTGCTGGTTGGAATTATTAATTGCTGCCTGGCTTGAATGGCCAATGAATAAAAAAAGCACAGATGGACAGTGGCCCGCTCTGACTGAGATGTCCCTAATTGTCTGGAGCATGCACAGGAAAGTATTTTAAAAGTGTATGGATATGCGTACATATAATTAATTGTGTTTGAGAGTGTGTATTTTCATGATTCTATGTATGCTTACCAGAGCTCATTTGCACAAGCTGAGTAAGAATCTTAGTCATGGAGTGCTGATTCAGATATATCCTCCTCTTGCGTGGCTAAGATCCACATATACTATTTGTGGGCAAATCTTATAGGGCTTTTCCTGATGGATCTTGATACCTAGTTTTGCTACACAAAGATACACAGTGAGGGCACATTAAGTTGATTGGGATTTGATGATGCCTTGTTTGTATCCAGATTAGTTAGTCTGGCTCTGACCATTAGAACAAAGGTTGTTTGCCAATGCTATGAACACAGAGAACAGACTTGCACTCTTATGAAGATAAGTCTTGCCAAACTACATTGGAAGGTCAAACTCAAGAGGACAGGAGGACACAGAAGACATCTAATGTGAGCTTTCGACCTTCCTCTAGCACAACTGACTGTCCCAGCACATTTGTAGCCAGTGAAAGAACTACTGGCATTATCACACAGTGACAGCATTATCATCACACCAGCAAGGTTTTTCAGGACTAGTCACAAGATAAGAAAGTAAAGTCTGTTAACACTCATTTCCTCCATGTGTTTATTAAAATCATGGGCAACAAAACAACAAATGTTGACAGAGTATAATGACTCTCACAACTTCCGCGTGCTTAAAGGGGGTATCTCTTGAGGGAAAACACAATGGTAAATGTCTTACGTCTGCCACCATAGCACCGTTAATTAATTAATGATTTTTGTTTGCAAAGACAGCACCAAAGCATTAATTTCTGGTGATTTTAGGTAGCCTCCATATATTGTGTATCTAAATGAAACTATGGCCTAAAGACGTATTGACACTTTTTCACATTACACAGCACAAGATGAAGTTTGTGATTGAAGGTACCTTTTTCAAAAGCCTGCTGTGACAGTATTATGGTACAGTGATGGTACAATATGGTAAAACCTTGGTATTTTTATAATATATAATGGTATTAATATGGTAGGATACTCCAAAGTACATGTCAATAAACATGGTATTGGCTTGGTAATTTGAGCACTTTTAAGTGCTTTCATGTAACGTTAGTATTTTAATACACTTTTATTTAGAAAATGTCTTTACCTGCAGTAGAAAATCGTTCACAGACTGCACACACATGACGATTGAATGCAGCTGTAGTTTTTTTTTTCAATTAATTGAAAGAAAATACTGTATCCATTTTCAGTGTTGTTTTTGTCTTCTGTCTTCTAAAGCATCACGTTACTGTTTCACTGCATGACAAAGCACTTCAAACGATTCAGCCTGCACGTTAGACAAATTAATTTAGAAGAACAGACACAAAAGAGTGATTATTTCATGCATCGGGCATCACTCTGATCAGGAGCCCCATGCTTGTGAGTCTATGGCTGTCACGATTCCCTTGTTGTCTGCCCTGTGTTTCACTAGTCTTTGTCAAAAACTACACTTCCCACAATTCCCAGCCCTCATCACTGCCAGCCCTGTGTCATTGTTCTCACCTGATTGTCGTTTGTTATCATCATGTCTCCTGTGTATTTAAACCCTGCTGTTTCTCCACTCCTTGTCCATCGTTGAATGTCTATGTTTCACTGAATGTTAATGTTTCAGATGTTTCTATGTTACCTTTGCCCGTCATGGATGTTTATTCTTTTGATGTTTTTTCGTGTTTTGGTTTTGTTTTCCCACCGTGGATGTTTCATTTGTTCCTGTTTGTTTTGTCCTCACTCTGATTAAAAATAAAGAACCCGCATCTAGATACCCACTCCTCGTCTGCCCTCGTCAAAATCTGGTCCTCATTGAAGCTATGAATAAACACCCATTTCCACAGGAAAAATGATCAAGCCATGAACCACAGTTTCTGTTTTGTATGATCCTCTTATACTTTTCTGGATCCTCTAATAAAAAATAAATAATAATAATAAAAAAGAAAGAAATAAACAATTAGCAGATTCTGGAAGAGTAAACATACTTTTTGTTGGATTCAGACTGATCTCACAGTGATATCCAAAACAGTAGGTTTACTTTTTTAAGATAAAGTGGACCCAAATGCAAAACACTGCCCCCAGTGACCAAAGCAGTAACTGTTGTTGGGTGTATGTGTGCGCGTGAGCACCATTTTCCTAGTAAAATGTCCATAGGGGGCGCCAAAAGCGAGTTGCGATTTATACGATAGATAGATAGATAGATAGATAGATAGATAGATAGATAGATAGACAAATATATATTTGTATCAATTTATAAATGGAAGTGTAGCGAATCAGCTCTATATTCTTCCACCATTAGGTAGCGAATCAGCTCTATGAAATATTAATAATCAATCATAACTTGTTATAATCAATTATGAATATTTGGATCAGTTAATCGGGTTAACTTGATGTAGCTACATTAACATCACAACCAAATACTCGGTTCATCCCGTGAACACTCAATATTGGTTATTAATTAATTAATTAATAGAAAGGTACATTTCGGGGCATGGGAAATGTCTTTCTTACTAAGTATTAAGAGCAAGTAGTCAAAATCTATGATTAGTGACTTTAGATATGAGCTTGAGACACAGACGACTTTACATGTGACATGAACAAGACTTTATTAACTAGACTAAACATTTAAACTACTCTAACATACATATACATACATTCATACAGTTTACCAAGGGAAAGAGGGCTGAAGCAGAATACAGGAAGGCAAGAAGTTATAGCATTGTTTGAAGTTCAGCAGATCAACAGCCTGAGCAAACCATCATATTAGTTCTGACACGCCCTTTTTAGAAAGGGGTAAGGATACTTAATGTATCAAATAATGAGACTAAGTTTGATACTTGCATGTCCCATTTGAATTAAACTGTCCTGATGCAATTTGTTGAGGCTCCAGTTGATCTTTGATGATGTTGTCTTGATGAGAGAGAACCAGTGAGAGTCAGAGGATCTTGGTGAATGGGCAGTCAAGGCCGTAGCCTGGCACACGCTTGGGAGTCCTTGGGGCCTTCTAGTTTGGCATCATTCAGCGAGAGAGTGAGAGAGCACAAGGCTCAGAGGACCAGAAAACCAGAGAGGCAGGAAGCAAGAGAGGCTAAGAGAGATGAGCAAGAAGAGGGGGCGAGGAAGTGGGCGCAGCAATTTTATACCCTCAGGAAACAGGTCCCACCTCTCATTGGCTCGACCAATAAGAAGGGTTTGAGTTCTATGCGGGAATTTGGTTTATTGCTCTTTGTTGTAAAATTGCCCATTGCATGTGCAAGAAAGAAAATAGGAAACATACTTGTAATACTAATATGTTGTTGTTATCGACATATCATGTACACAGTCATTTCAATCTTCAGAATACCAAGTTATAGAGACCAAATATGCCACACATATGATTTTGGTTAACCATAGTATGCAAAGTCTGAAACATTAACCCATTAGTTTGCAAGAAAACATAGATCAAGCACATTTAAGGGAAAATGTGAGATGGCACATTAGATACATGTCAATATTTATCACATGGATATATAGAATATATATATAGGATTAACAGGGTTCATTTCTCTTTCTCAGAAAGAGAATGAAGTGAGGGTCAGCACTTCTCTGAACATTCCTTTGGAGGTCGTAAAAGTCTCCCTTACTCTGGGCATGAGAGAGTTCCTTTGTCAAAGCTCATTTGCATGTTTATGACAGTAAGAGATTTTGGGCTGAATGACTCAAAAGATAGTAAAACATCGCGTAATATCATTCTACAGAGATCTTATATTCGAATTCAGCTCGGACAAATCGTAAGGTTTAATTTGATACCAAGAAACGTGTTTAGTACACTTAGAAAGGGAATATACACTGAGGCTATTAAATATGAGGCCTCAGAGTTTAAAACACACAACGAAACAGTTCTAACGAGTTTGATATACCTCAGAAATACACAACATACAGGGATTACACGTATTTCATTAGCAATATGCAGTTCTGTGTTTAACTGAAAAACACACACACATTTTTACGTTCAAAGTTTCCCCTTCCTGTCCACACGATAAGCACGTGGTGAGCATTGCGGATGTCACATGCGGTTCTCTGTCAATAGTTCATTGTCTCTTTGTCAATACATTTATTGTGCTTGTGGAGACTGGTTGGCGCTATTTCAGTAATTAGGGGAGTTTTTAACAGTAAGTTCTTGTTTGTTCGTGAATCTGTTAAGGCCACTGATCCTCCGCCATACCTTACAGAAGTTTAATCAATTAAATACTTTTAAATTTAATTATATGAGAGCAGTGAAGTGTGTTTTTTCCAATTATTTACTGTTGTAAATGATTTGATGTCTTTCAAAGGAAACACCACAATAATTACACAGTTTCAAAGTACATTCTTCCATTCTGATTGCAAAAATATGGCTCAGTGAATTCAGATGAGAAAAGCGTGCATGTTCTCACATGAAAGGGAACTTGCAGTATTGCCCTGTAGAGAATGAAAGCTGTGGCACTCTTTGTGATATAGCATGAGTGTTTCTCTCTCTGACCAGACCTCAACATTTTAAGGCATGTTGGCTTGTCATGTATTGGTAAGCTTGTAAAGACAGAGACATGGTTTTGCAATCTGTTACAAAAGGAATACACTTTGTATGCCCTACTTTTTGCAGAGAATACAACCTTTGAATAGTTTCTTTAACAAGAAAAAAAAATTGTGTGGGACTTGACTTGATTGATTATTTATTATTATTATTATTATTGTTCCCCTTCTGTCACTCACTCGACGTTGTGTCGATTGTAGTGACACAAGGGGTCTTCCTTGAGAGCCTTGTGTACCTCTGGATTTGAGAAAAGGCCAATGAAAAAAGCGGACGTGCGTATTTTTCACTACTGCTCCACTCACCTCTAACCAGAGCATTGCTGTTGGATCTACGGTGAGTTTCTCCTTCTCTGCACGCTGTGAAGTTCACGCCCCTGGGTGCTTCAACAGCACTTCTGTAAAGAGTGCATACCCTCTAAAAGAGAAGTATTTTTCCCTATAAAAGAGAGTATTTTTCATTCTTAAAAGAATAATACACAGAAGGCATTGAATGTCCTTTTCAGGACGCGTCTTTTTAAAGATGCCTTCCGCCTCTGTGTAGTTCCTGGATGCGGTCAATATCTCTCCAAATCTGACGGTCATAGACGCTGCCTCATGTGCCTGGGCAGCGTTCACAGTGTTTGTGGATGGTACATGTACTCACTGCGAGAAAATGACCATGGCAACATTGCAGTCGCGGCTTTCATTTCTCAAAGTGAATGCCACTTCAGCCACCCCCGCATCACTCCTTCCCATGGGCTACCTTGGGGTCAGCCCGCCCAGTCTGAGGCTGATGCGCAGATGGCCGACATGCTTTCCAGGGCTGCCGTGAGCATCGGGTTGGACTGGAACCCTCCGTCCTCCCCACAGCCTTCACGGCTTGACAATTGGTACCTGGGGTCAGGGTGCCCCCCCCCAGTGCTTTTCTTCCCAGACGTGCATGACGAGCTGATGAGGTCATGGATGGCACCTTTTACTACCCGGAATCGACCTCCTCGCTCATCCGCTCTCACTACACTTGACAGTGGGGTGGCCCACGGGTCCCCCAGGGGGATAGAGCGGTTGCGATCCACCTGTGCCCCAAGAACGCCGCCACCTGGCCGGATCATCCGGTACTCCCCTCCAAGGCCTGTTGGATGATGACATCACTGACCTCAAAAGCCTATAGCGTGGTCAGGCCGCCTCCGCCCTGCTTACCATGGCTCTCCTGCAAGTTCACCAAGCCAAGGCACTTTAAGAGCCGCACTTAGGTAGTCCTGACCCCGACGTGCTTCAGGAACTGTGCTCTGCCTGATGTTCCTGGCCACCCTCGTGGTCCAGGAACGTCACCTGTGGCTAAACCTGGTCAAGATGTGCGACGTTGACAAAGCCGGCTTCATCAAAGCCCCCGTCTCCCAGCTTGGTCTCTTCGGCGACACCGTCGATGACTTCGCCCAGCAGTAAAGAGGCAGACGGAAGCAATCTCTCACATCATGCCGCGGTGCCGCCCCAGCGAGGGAGGCTCCACCCCCAGGCGGTCCAGCTAATTTGGGTCCTGTTCGGGTTCAGGTGGACCTCTTTTCCTCCCAAGACCATTCGCATTTCCCCCAGTGAGCCTTCTTGCACTGGTGCTGTGCAAGGCCAAGGAGGACGGGGAACAAGTCACCTTAGTGGCTCCTTACTGGCCCACTCGGACATGGTTCTCGGATTTCATGCTCCTCACGACAGCATCTCCCTGACAAATTCCCCTGAGGATGGGGCACCCTCTGCCATCCACACCCAGACCTCAGGAACTTCCACGTCTCGCCCTTGGATGGGATGTGGAAGATCTGAATGACCAGATGTACACATGATCAACAAAGCCAGAGCTCCCTCTACCAGGCAGCTTTACGCCCTGAAATGGCGCTTATTTGCAAATTGGTGTTCTTCCCGGTCTGAAGACCCGCAGAGATGCACAATGCAAGAGAGGTTGGAGGGGAGGCTGTCCCCCTCCATCTTGAAGGTGTGTGTAGCTGCTATTTCGGCCCACCACGACGCAGTGTACGGTAAGTCCTTGGGTAAGCGTGACCTGATTATCAGGTTCCATAGAGGCACCCGGAGAATGAATCCTTTCTGTCCAAGCCTTTTTCCCTCCTGTGATCTCTCAGTGGTCCTCTCGGGCCTTCAGAGAACCCCCTTTGAGGCGCTTGACTCAGTAGAGCTCAAGGCCCTCTCCTTGAAGACAGCCCTCTTGATAGTGCTAGCTTCCATCAAGAGGGTTGGGGACCTGCAAGCATTCTCTCTAAGACTGTGACCGGGCTATGTGCCCAAGGTTCCTACGACCCCCTTCAGGGACCAGGTCGTGAACCTGCAAGCGCTGCCCCGGGAGGAGGCAGACCCAGCCTTTTCGTTGCTGTGTCCAGTACATGTTTTGCGTATCTGTTGGACTGCACGCAGAGCTTTTAGATGTTCTGAGCAGCTCTTTGTCTGCTTTGGTTGACAGCGGAAAGGGAATGCCATCTCCAAACAGAGGTTAGCCCACTGGGTCGTTGATGTAATCTCCTTGGCTTTGTGTCCACCTTGCCACGACACTAGACCTACCACTGTAAAAGGCCAAACCTTACTCTCGGCTCCTCAGTGCAAAAACCAGACTGACAGATGCACCACCTCTTCCCTTTTTACCCATATGTCCGGGGATAGGACATGCAAATTCTGTCTGCCAATTTTTCATTGGCCTATTCTCAAATCCATAGGTACGCGATGCTCTCAAGAAAGACCCCTTGTGTCACTACAATCGACACAACGTCTCTGTGGTAGGGCGGAGGGCAGGGCGGGGTCGTGATTGTACACACCCGGTCTCGTATTAGGCTAATCAAGCTGCCCGAGAGGGATAAAGGTCAACTGCAGAAGATCGTGCAGGAGAGAGAGATAGTTTACGGACATGTCCGTAATATGTGTGTGTTTTTGTCTTTTGTTTCAGTTTATTATTAAAATATTATTTACATTGTCAAGCCGGTTCTCGCCTCCTCCTTTCCATTGATCCCTTTACAGTCTCATTCCCTCCATTAGGGAACAGAGGTTACAACTGTATCCATGATGTTATTATTCCTTTGAAATCAGATGCTATGATAACCCATTCACCCAAAATTAGAAACTTGCATTAAGATCAATTTGGTCAATTTGGTTTTAATTTAATTTTGACCTCAAACCTACTCTAGGTTTTATTGTTCCTTTTAGATCACTGGTGAATAAAACAATCACTTCAAAGTGCATTGCTTTTAGCCTTGTTGAGTCAATGAGTTAAATGTGAATTCACTGAAAAGAACCACATCACTGTACATCATTTCTTCAAGCATGGATTGTGGGTCTAATTAGCAGTATTTTGTTCACAAATACTTTAATATGAGGTTTCTTTAACGACATCAGAGCATTCTTTACGTGCAACAGAAGACATTTGGAGCTATTCACAAGATTGTGAAGCTTCCACTTCAGACACTATAATTAAGGCAAATTTGGTATTTTGTAGCAAATGTACTGTATATTTGGCAAATGGGAAGATAATGTAGTTAGTCATCTTTGGTGCATACACATCAAGATTTTGAGTTTTATACAGCATTAAGCAACAATGCACTGTAAAATCTAATTATTTGACCGTACTTAGAAAAAGCATGCAAACTGATTGCCTTGAGATTTCTAAGGAAACATACTTATTTGGCTTAAGGAAACTGAACTAATTGTTAACTTGCAAGTATTGTTAAGTTGCAAGTAAACTTAACTCATCTGTGATTAAATTAGTGTTCTTTTTATATAAATATTTAAACAAGGGATTGGCGGATTGATACTAAAGTATCGATACTTCCAATACTGACGTGGTATCAAGAATATCGATCCTCACATTAAAATATAGATTCTGAATTTTTTTTTTAAACTAGTTATCTTATTATTGGAAAATAATAATTTAATGAGCGAACTGTTGCATGACACCAGACATATTTTTCTTCCGCTCATCGTGACATGCAGAAATGCTAAAATACACCAGTAGACAGACAGACTCACCCTTTCAGTCATAGTGCTCATTCAAAGATGGAACAGTGTTTTACATAATGACAGAAAAAACAGCATTTGGAGTTATTCACACCAATTAATGACAAAACTAGACACAACATGTATTATAATGGACTTGTTTGACCATTTTTACAGGTTTATTTAAATTCAGGAGTTAAAACATTGGCAATGATCTTTAATCCTCATTAATAAATTATACCCTAATGAAAACTACCCATGGATTTACTGGAGTAATATTGTATTAACCAGGACTAGTAACCATGTGTTTTTTAGTTTTTTAAGCAGTAAGCAAGGTTTTGATACAATTAACCATGGCTTTACTACAGCATTACTGTAGTATCCATATGGTAACTTGGTTTTAATAACAGTAACCATATAATAATATCTATTGTTAATTTTGTATTTTTATATGTTGATACACTTAAAAAATTAAAAGGAAAACAAAGCAGCCTAATAATTTTCTGGTTAGACCTATGAATATATAAAAAACGCAAGTAATAATTTATGTTAATAATGTTATCCAAAGAATTCTTATAAATTAAATTAATTAGTGGTATCGATATCGGCGATTCTGGCCTAAATGTACTTGGTATCGGATCTAAAAAGAAAATAAGTGGTATCGCCCATCTCTAATTTAAACTGAGTTACATCATGTCTTGCACAGATTAAGGGAAATTATGACTGGACTCTTGGTTAACCACATGGCACATTGGATTCTACTCAGTACTATTTAGTGCAATTAAATCTGCACTTTTGTAAAGTTCAATTGAATAAAAAACAATGGCTTGAATTTAACAGGCTCCAAGTTTACTAATCACCCTAATGGTGACCTCACATATATCAACCAACTACAACAACAATAGTCATAAGAATTAAAACTGTATACATTTTTAAATAAGAATTTATGTTTTTCTATATGTTCCCTTGTTTTGACCAAACATACAGTATATAATTGATTCAAGAGCAAGGGCTTATGGGTATTCCAGACAGCAGTAATTTTGTACTTGATAATTTTGAGTTAGTAGTGTAACCCGCTCAAGAAGAGACAGTCACAATGTCGAATACAAAACAGCTTTATTAAACACAAAGCGTGCAAAGTACAAAAAAGGGCAAATCCAGTGAAGAGGCGTCAAAGGGGAGCGTGATGTCGGAGCCGGGGAATCAGAATAGAAGGAAGGGGCAAATCCGGGAGAGAGTGGTCAACGATAGTGGGAGGTCGTAGCCGGGAAAACAGTTAACAACTATGGCGTAGAACCAGACGGGACTAGCGGGATCAACGACAGGGGCACAAGGGGAGCTGGCAAGCTAAGGGGTAAACAAGAGGAGTTCAAAACTAGGCGAGACTAGCGGGGGACAAGGACATGGGAAACTAAATACAATAACCAACAAGCGGGAGACGAATGTGCTGTGATATTTATAGAGACGAGTGCAGGTGTATACAACGAACAGGAGTGCAGATGACGCGAGTGCAGGTGTACATAATGTTCTGGCGATAGAAGTGGGCATGTGAGCCCGAGGGGGGGAGATAGTGTACGAGCATGTGAGCTCGTTGGAGTAAAACGAGCGTGCAAGCTCGAGCGAGCAAAACGAGCGTAGAAGCTCGAGGGGGCGGAGCGAGGGAGCGGGAAGCGAGCGAATACGCTCGCGGAGTGCGCGTGTGTGTGCTCGGTGAAGCAGAGCGTGCTCGTGAGCTGGACGAAGGGGAGCGCGTGTGCGTGCTCGAGGAAGCGGGGATGGGGCAGAGGAGCGGGGTTCGTGACAGTACTCCCCCCTCTATAACGGACGGCTCCTGACGGCCACGCTCGGTTGTGAGGAGCGCGACCTCTGGGAAGTGGTGCTGGACGATCCCAACAAACAAAAAACCCTGAATAGACAACCCACAAAACACACAAACAAAATTGAGGGCAGTCCAAGGGGCACAGAGGGAAATGAGACAGTCCATGGGGTCAATGGGCAGTTTCAAGGCAAGGTCAGGGGGAACATAGCGGACAGGCGGGTGGTCGGGAGATGTAGGGGGCATCCAAAGGGCAGAGACTGGGTCAGGGGGTCTAGAAGGCGACTGGAGGACAGGGACTGGGTCTGGGGGTCTGGAAGGTGACCACCGGACAGGAATAGGGTCCGGAGGCCACAGGACAGGAAGGGGGTCAGGAAGTCCGGGCTGAGCCGTGAAAGGCGGTGTCGTCAGAGGCGGCACTGTAGGCGGCTCTGGAGGTGGGGTTCTGGAAGGCTCTGGAGGTGGAGCCGAAGGAGGCTTTAGGGGCGAAGGCCTGGAAGGCTCTGGAGGTGGAGCTGAAGGAGGCTTTAGGAGCGAAGGCCTGGAAGGCTCAGGAGGTGGAGCCAATGACGGTGGCGCTGTGGGAGGTCCCCGAGGCGACGACCTGGCAGGCTCTGTAGTCTCGGGGGGTAGAGGCCCGAAAGGCGGAGCCGTAGGAGGCTTGAGAGGCGGAGCCATAGAAATCTCTGGAGTCTTTGGGAGCAGAGCCGTGAGAGGCTCGGGAGGTGGAGCCGTGGGAGGCTCTGGAGGGGGAGCCGTAGGAGGCCCGAGAGGCGGAGCCGCAGGAGGCTCTAGTGGCAGAGTCCTGGAAGGCTCGAGAGGCTTGGGGCGGAGCCCTGAGAGGCTCGAGAGGAGGAGGAGCCCTGAGAGACTCGAGAGACGAAGCCGTGAGAGGCTTGAGGGGTGGAGCCATGAAAGACTCGAGGGGAGGAGGAGCCCTGAAAGGCTCGAGGGGAGGAGGAGCCCTGAAAGACTCGAGAGGGGGAGCCCTGAGAGGCTTGAGAGGAGGAGGAGCCCTGAAAGACTCGAGAGGGGAAGCCCTGAGAGGCTTGAGAGGGGGAGGAGCCCTGAGAGACTCTAGAGGCGAAGCCATGAGAGGCTTGAGGGGTGGAGCCCTGAAAGACTCGAGAGGAGAAGCCCTGAGAGGCTCGAGGGGAGGAGGAGCCCTGAGAGGCTCAAGGGGAGGAGGAGCCCTGAAAGACTCGAGGGGGAGGAGCCCTAAGAGACTCGAGAGGCGAAGCCGTGAGAGGCTTGAGGGGTGGAGCCCTGAAAGACTCGAGAGGAGAAGCCCTGAGAGGCTTGGAAGGAGGGGGAGCCCTGAAAGACTCGAGAGGAGAAGCCCTGTTAGGCTTGAGAGGCGGAGCTCTGGGAGGCTCGAGGGGTAGAGCTCTGGGAGGCTCGAGAGACTTGAAAGGCAGAACCCTGGGGGGCTTGGGAGGTAGAGCTCTGGGAGGCCTGGGAGGCTTGGGAGGAGGAGCCTTGGGAGGCTTGTGAGGCGGAGGCCGCGAGGGCTCTGAGGGGTGAGCAGAGGCTGGCAGAGCCGTGGAAGAATCTGAGGGCGGAGCAGAGGCTGGCAGAGTCGTGGAAGACTCTGAGGGCGGAGCAGAGGTCGGCAGAGTCGTGGAAGACTCTGAGGGCGGAGTAGAGCCCGACAGAGTCGTGGAAGACTCTGTGGGCGGAGCAGAGCCCGGCAGAGTCGTGGAAGACTCTGGGGGTGGAGCAGAGCCCGGCAGAGTCGTGGAAGACTCTGAGGGAACCTCTGCGGTCTTGAGCACAAGACGAGACTGGGGAGAAGGGGCCCTCTTCTTTCTCGGACGTCTTCGGCCAACAGGGGATGAGGCCATGGGGACGGTCGAGGCTACAGGTGCTGGCTCTGGGGCGGTCGAGGCTACAGGCGCTGGCTCGCTGACCGTGGCAGACATGGGCGCTGGCTCGTTGGCCGTGGCGGGCATGGGCGCTGGCTCGTTGGCCGTGGCGGGCATGGGCGCTGGCTCGTTGGCCGTGGCAGGCATGGGCGCTGGCTTGCTGGCCATGCCAGGCTTCGAGGCTGGGGCTGTGACGGGCCTCGGGAATGGGGCCGTGTCGGGCTTCGGGACTGGGGCCGTGACGGGCTTCGGGACTGGAGTCGTGTCAGGCTTCGGGACTGGGGCCGTGTCAGGCTTCGGGACTGGGGCCGTGTCAGGCTTCGGGACTGGGGCCGTGTAAGGCTTCGGGACTGGGGCCATGACAGGCTTCGGGACTGGGGCCGTGTCAGGCTTCAGGACTGGGGCCGTGTAAGGCTTCGGGACTGGGGCCGTGTCAGGCTTCGGGGCTAGGGCCGTGTAAGGTTTCGGGACTAGGGCCGTGTCAGGCTTCGGGGCTAGGGCCGTGTAAGGCTTACAGTAGGGCGAGGTCAATAAACTGAGCCAGGTTGAGAGAGCAGCGACCACCAGGCATGAATGATGAGGTTGGCTCATTCAGTCCATATTGAAAAATGTCTTTTAGAGCCACCTCATCAAAATTCACCTGGTTAGCCAGGGCACAAAAGTCAGTCACATAAGCCTCCAAGGGTTGACTCCCCTGACGCAAAACCAAGAGTTGGGCCGCTGGGTCCATAATGTTAAGGGCACGGCTATTCGTTCTATAACCGCTGCCCTGCATAACCAACTCTTGGTAAGCGCCCGAAGAGCCGTCAAACCTCTCAGGGAGTTGAAGGCTCACGGCGCTCAGAAATACGTTGGGAGCATAAATGGGCTCAGGGACAGACACAGGTAGAACAGGGTGACAAAAATCTAAAATCGCACGTACCTGCTGTCCCTGGGCTGTGAGCGCGCGATCATGACTCCCAACGGTAAATCCGCGCACAGAACGCGCCGCGACAATCCGCTCTAGTGAGCTGCGTACATCGTCAGCGCGGGACATTGTGACTGTCTTCGGTAGGGTTGGTTATTCTGTAACCCGCACAAGAAGAGACAGTCACAATGTCGAATACAAAACAGCTTTATTAAACACAAAGCGTGCAAAGTACAAAAAAGGGCAAATCCAGTGAAGAGGCGTCAAAGGGGAGCGTGATGGCGGAGCCGGGGAATCAGAATAGAAGGAAGGGGCAAATCCGGGAGAGAGTGGTCAACGAGAGCGGGAGGTCGAAGCCAGGAAAACAGTTAACAACTATGGCGTAGAACAAGACGGGACTAGCGGGATCAACGACAGGGGAACAAGGGGAGCTGGCAAGCTAAGGGGTAAACAAGAGGAGTTCAAAACTAGGCGAGACTAGCGGGGGGCAAGGACACGGGAAACTAACTACAATAACCAACAAGCGGGAGACGAATGTGCTGTGATATTTATAGAGACGAGTGCAGGTGTAAACAATGACAGGTGATAGGGACGAGTGCAGGTGTATACAATGAACAGGAGTGCAGACGCGAGTGCAGGTGTACATAATGTTCTGGCGATAGAAGTGGGCATGTGAGCCCGAGGGGGGGAGATAGTGTACGAGCATGTGAGCTCGTAGGAGTAAAGCGAGCGTGCAAGCTCGAGCGAGCAAAACGAGCGTAGAAGCTCGAGGGGGCGGAGCGAGGGAGCGGGAAGCGAGAGCGTGCGCGTGAGCTGGACGAAGGGGAGCGCGTGTGCGTGCTCGAGGAAGCGGGGGTGGGGCAGAGGAGCGGGGTTCGTAACAAGTAGTTAGTAGTACTCAATGCAAAAGTTTAAAGAACACACACACACACACACACACACACACACACACACACAAACAAATATATTTGAGTTATGACTACAAAATGTGACACTTAAATACATTAAACACACACACACACACAAACACACACACACACACACACACACAGGTATTTAAGTTATGACTACAAAATGTGACACTTAAATGTTTTTATTAATGACAACTTCAGTATTAGAGAGTAATGGTAACTTACAGTATTTATAATTTTCTGTAGGACCTCATTGAAAATGGGCATGTAAGGCGGGCTCTGTAGCACCCCTATTTTCACCTATAGTCACCAAAATGTGTACAAATATAGTTCTCATCAAGCTGAACAACTTTCACATCACGGTCATTAGCTCTACCCAAAGGGAAGTCGGCCATTTTGGATTATCTGAAAATCGCAGGCTGTGAACTTTAAATTACTCATCTTAGGGGATTCATGTGAATGGCACCAAATTTGTGGTGTCCCCTTTAAAATGGGCATGTAAGGCTCTGTAGCACCCCCATTTTCACCAACAGTCACCAAAATTGGTACATATACTATTCTCATGAAGCCAGACATCTTTCATTATTCCAGTCATTAGCTCTGCCCAACAGGAAGTTTTCCATTTTTGATTTTAGTAATAGGGCCTGAGCACTGAAAAGGCCCTATTGTTCTTCTACGGATTATTATTATTAATCTTCTTCTTTTCAAGGTTTTCTGTACTTTTGGGGTTCATAGCGTGTGAAAACTCGACATTTTGCACACACATAAGAGTTGTTGCCATAAGGGCTCGGCAAAGTTGCAGGGGGCTCTGTAGCACCCCCATTTTATATACTGTACATGAAGAAGAAAAAGAAGATAAATTATCGAAGAACATTTTTAAATAATTATATTTTTATGAGTAATGGGTCAGGAAAGTTCTCAGCATAAAAGAAGGGATATAGGCTACACTTTTTATTATTAATAACTCAAAAATAATTTATTGCTAAAACTGTGAAGGATGTGGTAGGGACAATCTGAATACATTTCTTTGGTATTATTCATCTTCAATGTAGGATTATTGAATGGAACTGCTGTTCTCAGTCTGCGTAGTGCAGAACAATATACAAATGAGTTTACCAGTATATTCAGTTAGTTCACAAACCACCTCTCATCTCGTTCAAACTCAAATGACCGACTACATCAGAGGGGCATATTCGTTCAGTGGGTCAAACTAATTATATGCTCCTTCACAGCCCACACTTGAATGCTATTGGCTCATGTAGTCAGTCTTTATAGGCAATAAAAGCAGTAGACGTTAATGGCTTAGAAATGGGGACAGAAAAATATGAGTCAGTTTATGGAGGTGAATGAGAACGATTCATAAACTTAAAAGATTCATTCAAAAAGACTGATTCGTTCACGAATGAAACATTGCTAATACTGACATAGCTCAAATCGCCAACTCTCCTTAAAAATTAATGACATTGCTTTTACTGTCAGTGTTAGAATGCCCTTTAATACTGACAACAAGATCAGGTCACCAGATTAGGTTTAGATTAGTTTACAATACAAGTCAACAAGCAAAGATACAAATTTTATTTGAGTGAAGATTAGAGGTGGAAATGTGGAGATCATTTTACCATTTGGGGTAAGAATGGAGAAATAGTTTAATCTAGTCTAGCAGGAAGTCTTGACTTGTAGAATGGGGTAGAAAATATCCTGGCTGGGGTGTATTGTGCCACTGGCAGCACTGAACCCTACAATTCTGGCTGCTGGGTTGGAGTTCTGAGTTACATAAGAGACTTTTGGGATGTTAAGTAAAAAGACAGTTGGCTGTGTTTTGGATGTTCGAGAGGAGACATGCAGCAGATGTAGTTTTAAAGCATCTACTGTACTCTAGGCATGAAATGTCAAGGACCAGTGCGAACAAGAGGCTTTTTCTTGGTAAACATTGAGATATTTTAAGAAGGATAGAAATAATTAATTGAACCTTGCATTTTAAATTGAAACTCTAAGTGTCAAGGGACTCTGTGGTAAAGATGTTGTCATTTCTCAGTTTGGAAAATTTTAATCTTAGACTTGTCTTAAAACAAACCAAAGGGGTTAGTCATGAACACAAATAAAGCACAATTTATTAAAAAAAATAAATAAATAAGTTTGACCAAAAGGTTTTTAAATATTAAAAGCTCTAGTAAGATACCAGGCACTTCAAAATTGCATGTTTCACAAAGTGAATGTCATTGAAACTACAAATTAAATGCCTGATATCACAATCTTCAGTACAATCACTTCAAGCTGCATGATGTAAGATTTTATTTGTTTATTTAATTCATTATTTTTGGTTACAATTAACAAAAGTTTATATTAAGTGAGTACATATAAACGTCCTGGTTACTTTCGTAACCTCCGTTCCCTGATTGAGGGAATGAGACATTGTGTCAATGTAGTGAAACTAGGGGTCACTTTTGAGAGCCCAGAAACATCTCTGATCTTTGATAAAAGGCCAATGGGAATTGGCGAATGATATTTGCATGCCGCTCCCCCGGACATATGGGTGTAAAAGGAGGGGACGTGCATATCGCTCATTAGGTTTTGTGCTGCTAAAACGGCACAACTGGCTGAACTGGGTTACGTGAATCGGCGGTGCGAGATGGGCAGACTGCTGTGTGCCGCTTAGCCAGCGCACCGGGCTGGCCCGTAACCTCCCCTGACGCAAGTGGATTGGCAAAGTTTACTTGTTGGATACATTTCCTTTAAGGGTTGTTGAGGCTTACATTGGTTGTCATGCTTTAATCAATGAATCGAACATTACTCGTGTTTACCGATCACAATGTATTTAAAAGTTTTGTTTTGTTTGTTTTTATTTCCAGTGAAGTTACTGTAATGTTTACTAATATTCAAGAGTTTTGAGTATTTTATGACATTGCTGCAGTTTCGAGATTCCCAAATTGATGTCTAGCAGAAAAATGTATAATAATAATAATAATTATTATTATTATTTTGCCTTACGAAAACCTAATTTGCCTTTTGAAGACCAAATGGTCTAAATGTTGCAAGCAAGTGTAAGACAATGAAGCATTTTTGGAGCCTTAAATCAGTGTAAGTATACTGAAGTCTTTTCTTTTCTTTTTCTTTTAGCAGAACTAAAAACCACTAAAGGTTCAAGGTTCACCATGAACAAATACTCATCTCAAGTTGTTTATAATCTACAAATTGCATATCACAGTAATGTAGATTCATTTGTTCAGCGTGTAACCATCTCTCAATTATATCTTTAATTCCAATGAAACAATTCAAAATGTATTATTATAATTGTTATATTGCATTTTAATTTCATGTTCAATAAAATATATTTCATCATTATTACATCGTTGTTTATTATATAAGTCTAATTGTGTGCAGTGAACAGACCTACTATTGTAGTATTACGATTCACTTGCATTGTCCATTGTGGCTGTAGATTGTAATGTAAAATGTAGTGTCTTGAATTGAACTCATCTTATCCATTTTATGAGTTTCACATCTTACGTACATATGTGTAGTACAATACAAACATTAATGTGTATTTGGTAGTGGATAAAATACTTGAATCATATAAACAAAAGTATGTTGTTTATCTTCCTCCAAGCAAGTAATATATTGGTTATAAATGTTTAAACAAATCACATAATATCAATGAAAATAGCACATCATGAGTCCTCAAACCTTGAGACGCTGAATCACAACTCACATAAAATGTTCCTCCGCAACTTTTATGCCTCAACCGCTAGAGAGCCAAAAGTTAGTGAAAATATAGTTATAATCTCAATATATGGTTATAAATCCTGAATATATTGTTATAAATCCTGAATGTATAGTGTTTAATCCTAATAAATAGCAATAAATCTGAATATGCAGAATATACAGTGTATAGTTGTACATCCGACTCTATACACTAGGATCATTTAAAAATTCTAATGGATATGAATATGGGAATCTTTCAGTACCATGATATTACCATCTGATACAGTAACTGCACCATAGTACTACCACAATCTTTTTTTTATAAAAGACTATCTAGTGAAAGACAAGACAATATAATACAACTGGAGATTTCAGATACAGGGGGCTCATGAGACCTTCTGTGTGATATGAACCTCTTTAAACACTGTTGTGAACACGGTTTATGAAACCGCTCTTACCATGCAAACACTTTTCCTGAGCTGTGAAGCGTAGAAATACTCACCATCATAAAAATATCTGGAGGGAGAGATGCTTCCCTCTGCATATCTGCACACTTTTGAAAGATTTGACCACTATGGCAATAGAGTGTCAACAAGTGTGTGTGTGTGTGTGAGACAGAGAATCGAGTGAGAGAATGTGAGCTCAAGCCACCTGCCTGGCCCGGAGGTGGTGCGGAGCATAAGACTTGTGCTAATCAATCATGGTGTGCGCAGCTGGGCTTGGCAGGAGTCAAGATGAATGTGGATATTGGATCTGGTCCATATTGCCCAGAAATTTATGGAAATAGTGGAGGGGGGAGCCAGCAGTACTCACAGGTCACAGGTGTTTAGAGGGTTGAAAGGAGTCACTTGTACATTCTAGCACATAACATTGTTATTAAAGAGTTAGTTCCTATGCAAAAAGGAAAATTCGGTCATCTTTTACTCACCTCATGTAATATGAACCTGTATGACTTTCTTATATGGAACACAAAATTCCATTTTGTGGACTACCCTTTTCCATACAATAAAGGTAAACTGTGAGTCATGGCTCTCCAGCTTCAAAATGAAAATGACCATAGTAATATTGCATCATCCCCGTAAAACATCTGATGCTAACTTTTTGCCACAGGAATATATGACACTTGACAATTTTTAGCACTTCAATCCAGGATAGGGGTCCCCATTGTGTGTCTCGCAACTAAAATACAGTATATAAGGCATCACATACAGGATGTCTTAATTTTGGCCAAAATATGGACCGTTCCGTCTAATACGGCAACTTTTTGTATTGTGTGTGGTTTTTTTTTTTTTATACATTGTGCTGGCCAATATGACAGCATTCTTGGACTTTATACTGACACCTATAGATGTGGATGCAGCATTACACAAAAGCAAATGTTTTCGGCAATCAATATCATTGTAGAAATGCCCATATTTGTAAGGTGCATTTGTCATCCATCTCACAATCTCAACACATTAAGTGTTTAAGTTTTAACTGTACTGTCCTTTTGTACTAAAAGCGCTGCGGTTTTTCTCACCGTCATTTAGCTGACTTTATCTCTCTTTTCCAGAATGAGGACTGTCATTTGCTATGCCATGTAATTTTGCGTCATGAATAGGTGCATTTACTGGTGTTTTGGAATCATAGCGGTGAGAGACAATTTACAATTTACAATTTACTGGAATCCTATAACAAAATTATTCTGCTTATGACAGAAAACATGCACTGATTGTCACTGATGTTTCACCCGGTTGCTTCTGTGAACAGGGTTTCCGCGGTTCTTAAAAAGTCTTAATTCACACTTCCGCAAAATAAGGCCTTAAAAAGGTCTTAAATTGGAGCAAAAAGTATTTAATTCATAAGTTCATGGCATTAAATGTTGTATCTCATTGCATTTTTGTATGGTGACCAGACGTCCGGTTTTAAAGTGGTGTGTCCCGGTGTCCCGACAATTCTCTAAACATTGTAATTATGTCCTGATTTCAGCTGGTAGGCTCACTGATAATTTTCTACTTACATTTGATGTACTTATTTTCCTTCTCGTTATTATGTTTGGTATCGTTTGCAGAGAAGAGAAGCAATTTCGAAGTGTTGAATGTTGATTTGACGATTCTTTCATTCTAGTCTGGCAATGATTTCATACGCTTGGCGTGCACTCTTTGTCATCTTGTCAGTCAGCACAAGTAGTAATGCACCAATAAAAAATGTGTTTTCAGCAATGAGCTGAAAGAAGCCAATCCATTTCTTCATGCAGCACGTGAATGTGTAAGCGAGTTGTTTACTGTAATGTTCATTTCCCCACAGGACGGAGGTAAATCAGACAATGTCACATTTTGACAGCTACACTGCACTTCTGTACTACACATAGTACAAGCACTTATATGTTCAGATGCGGGGGTTGTATTTTGAATTTTTGGTTACAATGTTGTGTGAATTTTTGTGAAGTCATTTGATAATTACGCATGCAATATGACATCATGTGGATAGGATAGGCTACATGGAATTTGTACATTAAAAAAAGCTAAAATGTGGTTAAATCATGAAAAAAACTAAATCTAATAGTTAAGTGCAGAAGTTTGCATAAACCTTTTGTATTTATAAGTTTGCACACCCATTTCAGAATGTATACAAATAGCCTATAAGAAATTCTATTTTTTATTTGGTATAGCACTTCAAAAGCACTTATTTACACAAATCATCCTGTTCAAAAGTTTGAACCCCTTAGTTCTTCTTATGTTGCCTTCTTGAGCATCAATAAATGTTTGCATCTTTTGTAACAGTTGTGTTTTAGTCCCTCAATTGTCAAAATCTGGACCTCATATATATAGCCACTGTTGGGAAGAACTCAAATGTGCAGAAGATGATGAGAAACCAAATACTTTTACTGTAGTTGGGTTTTGTTCTTAAGAAAAGTGGACATCTTCACTGCTCAGGACAAAGCAGGGATTCATGAACAATTATTACACCAACAGTCATTGATCACTGAGAAAGCAACACACCATATTAGAAACCAAGAGAATGTAAATTTCTGAACAGGATCATGTGTGTAAATTCAGTTTCTATTTTGTCATGTGGAATATATGAGAAGATTTGTTATGTCAAATAGCTTCTTTGTTCTAGTATTAAATAAAAAGGCAATTTTTATGATACTTATAATTTGATGTCTGGAGTCTTCATGAGAGTGTACATCATTTTAAACATATTCTTTCAAAAGTGGTATCCGCTCATGTGGAAAACTTGTTGCACTTTGTAACAACTGGTCAACAACAGCACTGTTCTGTTAAAAGCAGAAATTGTTGCAGTTGAAATTACATTTTGCAGTTTTTTGTCCAATGGTCTGATCTCTGCCAAGTAAATCAAAAGTTTGTTTTTTTCATCAGCGCTTTTCTTTGGTTAGAAGTTGAATGAGCTCATGTGGTCAGTCAGCAGATTCCTGGGATGAAATACCTTGTCAAAGGCTTGTCTGTTCAGCAGTTAGGCATCATTACAAGTTAACGGACCCATACTGTTGAATTATACCCCAATCCTCCCCAATTTTAGATGCAAGGAAAGTAAATTTCCTTTAAAAATGACACACACAGTAAATATGCAACAACTCAGTAATGGGTTTTGGTTGAGGTTTGGTTTATTGGATGAATACACTAAGAATCAACTGGGCGTGCTGTTAGCTTTGCTTATTTGCATATGTTGTCTGAGCTGTTTTAGCACCAAATTCAGTACATAATTTTGCAAATATTCACCTAAAATTTTGAGCTGAACTTAACTTCCATTGTGCAATTCCCCATCTTGTGATCCAAGCACCTAAATCAGCTCTTTAATATAGCCGAATATGCTCGACTATATTACTGCATTCCAGTTAACTTGAAAAGCCAGAATTTTCAACTTCCTGCTAAGAAAAGTACAATGGAACAGCACTAGAAGTTGGAATTCCAACTTGAAAACTTGTGTGAAAATCTTCAACTCAGATTTTGCCGAGATGCAGGTGTGTCACACAAACATGTTGGCACCCTGGGAGATACACAAAGTTAGTGATAAACATTAACTTTTATTAAATAATATTCAACAATGAGTCAAATATTCTACATTACATAATATTAATGTTTTTTTATCAAACATTTGCAAAGACAGCTGTTCAAAACATGGTAAATACTCTCTTTTGATAATCATACACCTGTAGCACGAATGCTAGCATTGCACGTATTTAAATAGTAAATGTGTGTTTGAATGGACATTTATTTTTTACATTAACGTCCTGAGACCCGAGCATTTCCCTTTTTGATTTTTAACTAGTAGGACCTAATAAACAAGCAAAAACAAATAAAAAATGTTGATCAAACAGTTTTCCTAAAAATGTATGTCCACATATGTGGAAAGCGAGACTAAGTTGTGAAATTTTAAATAACACCAAGCTATAGAAAGTCAGAATTTTTTCATCAAATTGATTATTTTATTTCCAGGAGTGTTGGTTCTACCAGGAAGACTTGCAGACTTGAGTGAAATTTAAGAAGACATTTAGTTGATGAATATAAAACAGAAAAGTAATGTCTCTGTTTGGCGTAGGCCTCGTCCGGTGGTCCGAAGAAGTTCAATCAATCAATCAAAGTTTATTTCTATAGCACATTTAAAAACAACAAATGTTGACCAAGTTGTACTTGGAACCGTCATATCCTGCCGGAGATTGGAGGCATGAGCAAGAAGCCTACCCCCGTGCAGGACGGGACTCAACTGGTGGTGGTGGGGTGGTGGAGGTTGCCGTGTTAGCACTGAAAGAGCAATGTGATAGATTGTGAGCAGACTTATAAAGCAATGGCTTACATGTGATTTGCCAGGAATAACCCAGCTAATGGTGCTATGATGTACAGCTGCTAGGCTTCCCGCTAGAACTACATTGCGCTTACATTTATTCATGTTTTTTAAGACACTGCAGACATTACAGCTGGTTTTCTATAAAGCAAAATAAATAATTCTGATTCAAAGAATCATCAAATCAGTGCCAACCATGGTAAAATGTTCCCATATCTGCCAAACATGTTGAGTGGTACAAACACCATCTGCAGCCTGAAAGTTGCAGAGTGAATGTACTTAGCTGCATAGAAAGCTATATGATGCTCCCTTGCTTCCTTTATAGTGAATTACCTAACCTACAGTGTGCTGTCTGTGTGCACTGGTCTCAGAACAGTTCAAAATGCACCTTATTTTCATCCTAACTCCATATAAAGTTTCTGAAAGCAATTTATTTTAGCTTTTGGATGAATACATTGATTCTCAATGTAAAACTGTGCAGTAAATATATAAGAATGCATATTTTTTTTACAACATTTGTGGGAATAAGATCCAATTTTCCACATATAGATATCATGATTATCAGCTTGCTGACACACACACACAAAAAATATTTTTTAAAGCGGCATATCAAATGAAATGAAATGATGCTACTCTTTATAACCTAACTGGTTTCAGTTAAATAATTTAAAGAGGGTTCTTACCAGAGGCACTTTTGTTGGTGCTGCACCCGTAGGAGCACTTCACCTAAATCGAAGTCATGCTGTTGTCACGTGACGGGGTGCACCAGAAGTTTAACCTGTAAATGACAGTGTAGAGTCTAATTCCACCAGTAAAATACATATTGATAAAATACGCCACAGAGATCTTACATTTTGTTAAATGTCATATGTCTAGAATTCAGATACTTTTAAATACTTTTGTCATTGTTGTGGCTCCATACAGTTATAACACTCTTTTCCCTGATTTCATTACTATTTCATGAAATACTGCAGCCATGATCAAACAAAAATGTAAATAATAAAGTTCATTTTACCGCCTGCTTTCCATGGCCATTTCTAGTGCAACTTTAATTATGGTTGAATCAGGCACAATCTAAAATAAGTTTAATTTGGAAAGGAGGCAAGTTGCACTTCACTTAAAAATGGTGCAGAGCCCTCCATTGGCTAATATTTGTATCCTGGTTTAAGCATAAACTTAAATGAGTAAATGTGCCTTATTTGAAGTATTTTTCAGATATTTTTAACTGAAAAACAAGACAATAAAAATACTGATAAGGTTGATTTTTTCAGTACATTAAAGAAAAAAAGTCATCCTATTGTACTTGACAGATCTCTCTCTCTCTCGCTCTCTCTCTCTCTCTCTCTCTCTCTCTCTCTCTCTCTCTCTCTCACACACACACACACACACAGTTTTATTTTTAATCAAAGCCAGCAGCATAGAAATGTCAGATTAAGAAACACCGGAGATAATGGGAGTAGATGGCTTGCATAAATATGCCAGCATGTTTTAACCCTGGCACAGATAAGAGCCGTTAATTGGAATGAGGAACAGGCCATTATCATAATATACCGCCGATCTACTCCCAATGGTTCCCATGTGATCTCTTAAGGGTGAGTTTGCTTGATATTTCAACTGGGATTGTTGGACTGCTCATTCCCAGGGCTTTCGTGTTTAAAAGGACGCCGTGGGACTTCATGTTTTGTCACTCGCTGCAGTATAAAATGCCAGTAATCAGGATGTGGAAATGCCTGTGTGCCTGTCTGTACTTGATATATGTACAGAAACTGCAGAGAGTGATTGCATGCTGGTGGTTCCTAGAGTTATAAAAAGATAACACATCACTGTCTAAAAGCCTGGACAGAATAAACATCTCAGGAAGTAAGGTAACCTGGGCTTTATTGCTTCGGGCAAAAAAGACATTCGCATATGAATGCACATGAAATAAATCAGTGATCAGACGTCAACAGAGTGCTAGAGATGCCTGATCAGAGATACAACTCACAAACAGATTTATACATGATTACACGCAACTCAGTGGTGTGATGCATCACTGATTTATATATGCATAACCGTGATTTTATGAAAATATCTCCTTAAAGGGAAATGTTATTTCAAACCTGTTTGACTTTCTTCTATAGAACACAAGAGCCTCAGTCACCAATCGCTTTCATTGCATATTTTTTTCCTCCATGAACGTGAATGTGACTGGGCCTAACATTCTGCGGAAGAAAGAAATTCATACATTCAAACAGGGCTAGGTTAGGTAACTTTGTGCTTTAATTTCATTTGAATCAAACACTTCTGTGTTTTTCTGACACAACCTCTATAAAAATTATCTTCTGTTTTTTTGGGCTAACTCAAGGGTCCTTGGAGAAATCCAATCCCATGCACATGTGCATCTTCTGGCAAATTTCTAGGCAGAGTGATAGTTGCATCCTGTCCAACCTAAAGGAATATTAAATTAATAAGGGGAATTAATATTTCTTAGAGTATGTTTATTTTTGAAAGTCTCTTACTGTATAGCCACATTATTGGCTACAAATGCTTTATATTTTAATATATATATTTTTATAGCTGTTGGTATACATGATATTTGAATTTCAGTTTGAATACTGTATTAAAATGTATAACTTATATATATATATATATATATATATATATATATATATATATATATATATATATATATAAGTAAAAGTATTCCAAAACAGTTACAATTTAAATAATTGGTATTTAGAATACAAAAGTATTTTGATTACTGAAGCATTTAGCATTTTATTGTCATTTGTTTAATTTAATATGTAATCCTTTCAGATGGAAAAAATTATACATCTAAATGATGCGATCCAAAGTGCATCTGAACAGCGGTGAAACACTTTTTTATGAAGTGTTACATTTCATACAAGCAGACAAAGAATTAAGTTTGTAGTAGAAGAAATAGAAATAAACCTTGTGTAAATTGTCAGCTTTATACTAAGCTAAAATGCTATTTCTAACCATTTTACATGCGCATGTTAATAGACAGGATCATATTTTTTATCATGAAAATTCACGTTGGATAATAATTTCTTTTTTCTAGTAAGGCCTTTGATATTATGGCAAAATTCTTATTCTTGACAATATATTTTTTATTGTTTTCCTGTAAAAATATTTTAAAAATCCTTAAAACAAGATACATTTGATTGATCTTGTTTTAGAAACAACACTGCATAAAATATTTAGGCAGTACCACTGCTCCCTATAAGCAGAATCCCCAAGGGGGCACCATCTTACCCTAGGAGGGCACCAGGAAGTCCACGGGCTGCCCTTAATTGCACGTTATACGTTATTCAAGGACCCGAAAGCAGTTGCGGAACACAGATGATCGCTTTGCACTCATATCACACTTACATTCTTTATATACAGTATGTGTATGTTCATCTACTGATGCCTCTGGACACATCTTCAGTGATGTGCCTGGAATCATCGGGTGTTACGGTCTTTCAACATCATACACCCTCCTCCAGGTGACCTAGCCAGGGCTGATCAGACCCCAGCTTGTGCCCAGATGGCTAGCTAATTATGACACCATGGATCTCCTCTTTTGAGCACCAGCCATCTTGACGCCTTCTCTGCTGCTTTGGTGGTACTGCAGATTGCTCTATTCTTCCTCTCTCCCTCAATGCCCAAATTGCCGAAGGCTATGGCTAAAGAACGGGCTGCGAATCCCCTTCATCCAACCTCCACTGGGAGACAACTCGCTCTTCATCCAGCCTGCTGACAGTTGCTGACCAGTCCTGCATACTTGGAGCATTCTTTCAGAGGCCTTGTCCAAGCGGTCTTCCAACGGGACTGTCAGACATAGCAGACAGCAGCATAGCTTGCTTGGTGGACTCAGACACAAGGACAATGTCTGGTCACAGTGTAGTGGCTGCAACATGGTTAGGGAACTTCAGCTGCCGTTCGAGGTCCACCAGCAGCTGCCAGTCCTGTACAGAGGTCAGGATGTCTGGACATGTTCCTTTTTCTGGTAATGGCAGCTCCCTGGCTCTGACAAAGGTGATGGTATGCTTGGAAAGTCAGGACCACTTCGCTCACTCAACCCCTGCACTGATGGCTTCAGCGATGGTCTTCAGAACCCCATCATGCTTCCATCTGCACCGTCCTTCTCCAAGTTCCTTTGTGCAGCAGCTTAGGATGTGCTCCAGGATTCCTCAATTGGAGCACAGTGGGCATGCTGGTGACTCTTATTAGCCCCATATGTGCAGATTTGATGGGCTTGGAAGCACTACGTAAACTGCCTGGATGATCAAGCCAACTCCTTTATGTCTGCTCCCCACTGATCATTATCAAGCCTTTACACTTTCTTTGCTGACACAGGTCCAGCAACTAGTGGACATCAGTGACATTCCAAGCGGGGGAGGTTAGCTGCATGCCAGAGCAATCTTGTCCCCGTAGGAAATGTACACAAAGCCCAGAACAACAGACTTTTCTTCATTAATTTATAGACAAACTGTTCTATAAATTAACATGTATATCCCCAGGACATTGTGTATGTGACCATTACTGCCTTGTATTGTGTCTTTTGTACGGTATACTGTTTAATGCATGCCTTACTACCGAACCACCAGATAATGTAGAATTATTGGTATAATGATTCCTATCAAATGAATCCTTGTGCGACACCCTGCACATTGGTGTATGTATAATCCTGATAGCATCCATTGTATGCTTGCTATATTAATCAAAGAGCATAAAGGGGCATAAAGTAAACTAACCCCAATCATACAAATGAGTCAGCTTCCAAACAAAGGAACATTTCCCGCTTGGAAATTGCACCTTTCTTATTGGTAAAGCCAGACTCAAGTGGAGGGACCTCCATCACAAGTTAAAAGACACGTCCCTCCTCTTACTCACTCTCTTTCTCTCTGCACTACTCTCATCTGCTGTTCGTGTGGGACCGCCTGGTCCCGGCAGCACATCAAGCCATGTGTAACTACCTTGACTACAGAGTCAATAAACACCACAGTTCATCATAATTTCTTCATTCAATGCGGAAGAAATTGATTGCAACTTGAACACCATCGACTCAAGGAACCATCAGACTTTCTCCTTCGAATGCATCCGGGCTCTCTCAACAGCCAAGGCAATTGCAAGTATCATACCTGTAAAAACATACCAGTTTTAGTGTAAGCTGAAAACCCCTTTGTAACAAAGGTGTGCTATTAAGTAAGAAAGCTTGTGGTCCTCTCAGATGGTCAAACGACTCTTCATAACTGCATTTCCCCTATTCTGTTCCAGTTTCATTTTATTTTCCCTTTCCAATTTATGAGTGATTTTGTGTGTATGTTTTGTTTAGATTAGTTATGTGTTTGTATTTTAGTTAAATAAAGCTTTTGTGTACATTCTGGCGAGTTGATTCTGGTCTGCTTGTAAATCAATGTAAATTAAAAAAACTGGGTGTTATTCACATAATCAGTGATTAGCAGGATTTTCAGGCCTTTGATGTGATTGATCTTTTTTTGCCATAAATATCCGCCATTTCATGTATTTTTTTCTAGTCCCTGTTATTATGAGCTTTTACTTAACAGATGTCCAGGCCAGGAAATAAAATAAATTACCTGGGGAGACAGCTGGAGTGGTCATACATTGAGTCCTTGCAATAAACTAATCTTTAATGTGAGCACAGAGGATAAAAAAGAGATACATCCCATAATATCCATCTAAGTATTCCTAGAATACAAGAAACACTAAGTAAATTCATAGAAAGAAATCCTAGAACAGCCATTAGCCTAAATTAATATATAAAGCAAATTATATAATTTATACAGTATAAATAAATTATTAGTTGCAATTAACTTATCTTATGAAGCTTTGGTTTTTGAGTTAGGGTCCATTACGACACAATATTTTGATAATATTGGCCATTGCATAAGTCATAAATCTGCTGTCAGTTATAATCACCTTACAGCATGAGGAATCAATAAACTTTAAAAACTAATTAGAATAAAAAATATATACAGATTAGGCTGCAGAGAATAGCATGACCCTCCACACGTGCTAAATCTCCACAGTAATGTGCTCAACAAGCCACCTGATAAGATGTGCAGATTGACGGTCTCAGATTCAAAGGCAACTGAGATTCGTCCTCCGCCACCCGGATTGAGGCAAGTGACTACGCAACCTCGAGAACTTAGAGCACACTGGGAATTGGGCATTCCAAATTGGGGAGAAAACATTTTTTTATTATCTTCCCTGAGGTCCACATATATATGTGACCCGTCACGGAAACCAGTGACACAAGTCGGCAGCACAACTTGTGAGCAAAATGAGAAACAAGTGTTTTTTTCCAAAATTGGTGATTTCCGCTTTTTTGCAGAATCTGTTAGTTGAGATCATGAAGAAGCCTCTCCATGTTTGAGATAACAGTATTGGTATATTTAAAAGCGTACATTTTGAGGTTGAAATCGGCTTGTTTTTGGAGATTCTAGCATGCAGTAGGGCGTATCATTGTCTGTGTGTATTTCCGTACTGAATAGCCGCCGGCGCTTTTGCCCCGCCCCCAACAGCGTGGCTACTTATTATGCAGCTCTAGCCGGCTCTATCTGATATCAAAATTCAATGAAGATGGGCGCCGCAAAAGAATGTCGCAGACGAGCTGAACCGTGGCCGTTACAACGAAAATGTTTTGAAGTACTTCTTCGACAAGCGGATGCTTATGAACAAGCGTTCACTGATTCTGAAAGACGATCTGAGCGGCGATGAAAGTGGAATGTCACTTTATCAACCAACCACCTGAATTTAGTTTTACATTCTTGTATGAAAAGCACTCAGTGTACATAAGAGTTGCCTATACAGTTTTATCGGTAGATGCTAAGAGACATTTATTTATTACCTGTTTGCAAACTTTTTTTTTCTTTGATGGCACATTTTCCTGACCTTTTGCTCCCCCTGTGCTTTACAGGGGAGCTTCACAGGGGTATGGCTTATCTAAATGAGATGTAAATGAGCCCTATTGTCACTCCCAGCAGCAGAGAGGTGAGAACTGCACAATCTTTTGAGGCCGTTTTCTACCCTTTTAGCTTTTTGAGTGCCCACCTTCAAATGGCCACAACTTCTCCAAATATTGTCAGATTTCCATGTGTTACAAATCGTTGGAAAGCTTGGAGACTACACTTTCAGAATATGTGAATAACTCAAAATGCCCCAAAACCGACTTGTGTCCCTACTTTCCGTGATCGGTCACATATTATTAAATTATGGCTGTTTTGGTGCAAAACTTTATTGACATTATGATTTTGGCAGCGGGGGCATGGTCAAGTCTATATCCGGATAGAGAGAGAGCGGTAAGGGCGCTTGCACCTGAGCTAAATGATGTGTTTCTGATTACAGTGAACATGGGGAGAGTGGAATAAAAGAGCCACATAGCCAGCAGACCAGAGAGAGAGAGTCTGGATCAGAAAGTTTATCGTGAAGTATTGAAGAGACAAATGTCTATTATGAAGCTGAACCTTATTGCAAAGCTAAAGTTATTATGAAGCTAACGTCTACTGTGAAGCTGGCGTGTTGTGGAGCCCTGTAAAAGCCAAATAAAAGTCTACTCACTTGAGTTGAAGGAACCTGTTGTCCGGTGTTCTCTGTGGGATTTGCTACAATGATCTTTTACCACCCTGTCTCTGGCCCTCTGTCTGAAAGCTCCTTTTAAAGCTATCTGGCCCTTTAAGACTTCAATGTAAATGCCCACTGTTCTAATTGGCTAACTTTGTGCAGCCCCTCAAATACAGCCATATTTGAAACTAAATTGAAAGAAAATTAACAAACTTTACATTATAATTTATAAACCTACATTTCAGGGTTAACATATAACATATGCCAAATAAATTTCATCTGAACGTACAAAAATATTCCCTAAAGCACAGCAACTAAAAAACCTGGTGAGGGAGATGGAGCACTACCAGTTGGATCTGGTGGGGCTTACTTCGACGCACAGTCTTGGCTCTGGATCCGTACTCCTGGATAGGTGCAGGACTCTATTCTTCTCTGGAGTTGCCCAGGTTGTGAGGCTGACAGGCAGGTGTGGGGATACTCACAAGACCCCGGCTGAGCACCACTACGTGGTGGACGAGAGGGTCGCCCCCCTTCCTGAATGCACCCATCTCCCAGATTAGCCTATTCGGTGACACAGTCGAGGACTTTGCCCAGCAGTTCTCGGTAGTGAAGAGGTGATACAGCACATCTTGCCCCGGCATGGCTCAAGAGTGCGTTGCCTATACGCCCCGGCGTAGAGCCCCCGCAGAAAGCTGACGGCCCCCGCCTCACTGCATGGTGCTAAGACACAGAATAAGGCTCCTAAGAGCCCCTGAGGTGGACGACCCAACCAGGAAGGCATCCACTGGAACCCTGGAGCTGGAGAAAAGACCACTTCGTCCCCTGGTGGAGGGCCGGGAGGAGAATCTTGTGTTCCCTTTTGTTTAGTGTTTGTTGCACCCTGGACGGGCTGCGGTACCCACAATGTCAATAAAGAGCGGTTTCCTCTCTCCTTGGGTCACACAGCTGGTGCCCACGGCCGCTGTTATCTTCAAGGTTCCCCTTAGCGCAGCCACCTTGGGACGAAGCGAGGCTCCTCGACGTGCCATTTTTTGCTCCCCCCAGCCACGAGGCCCAACCCCCAGGTACGTCAGATGCGATTGTCCACTTAGTGTCACTCGCCTGGAGCTTGGATGTGTGGCTAGCGCTTTCCAACACGTCGCGTTGGCTGGCCAGGACTGGCAATGTGAATCAGTTCGCCAGGCGCCTGACCCGGTTCAGCTGTGTCTGCTTCACATTAGTGAAGGGCGAGAAAGCCGCCATCCTGCTCGCTGACAATTCGGTTCTTCTGCAGAAGGAGGCAATAAGAGCCTGTCATTCCAGCCGAGATGAGGAAAGGGTTCTACAGCCCCAAAGAAAGGCTGTGGGTTTTGGCCAATCTTGGACCTGCGAGTTCTGAACCAGGCCTTGCACGGACTCCCGTTCAAGATGCTGATGCAGAAGCGCATTTTGGTGTGCATCTGGCTTCAAGATTGGTTCACGGCGGTAGATCTGAAGGATGAGTACTTTCACATCTCAGCTTTACCTTGACACAGACCCTTCCTACGGTTTACTTTCGATAGATGGGCGTATCATTACAAGGTCCTGCCTTTCAGCCTGTCCCTGTCCCCTCATGTCTTCATGAATGTCGCAGAGGCACTTCTTGCCCCGTTAAGGGAAGTGGGCATCCGCACACTCAACTACCTCAACGACTGGCTGATTCTAGCGCACACTCGAGAGTTGCTGTGTGCACACAGGAACCTGGTGCTCATGCACCTCAGCCGTCTATGGCTTCAGGGCAACTGGGAAAAGACCATACTCTTCACGGTTCAGAGCATCTCTTTTCTCAGCATGGAGTTATACTCAGTCTTGATGATAGCGCACCTCACAAGAGAGCGCTTCAGGTGGAGGATAGCGGTTCCACTGAAACACTTTCAGAGGCTCGTGGGGCATATGGCATCCTCGGCGGCTGTCATGCCGCTCGGGTTGATGCACATGAGACCATTTCAGCACTGGCGTCGGACCCGAGTCTAGAGATGGGCATGGCACACACATTGTGTGGCCATCACACCGGTCTGCCACTACTTGTTCAGTCCTTGGACAGATCTTGCTTTTCTGCAGGCAGGAGTCTCCCTACAGCAAGTTTCCAGGTGCGTCATGGTTACGATAGATGCCTCCAAGTTTGAGAATCCTCCCACTGCCCGCTCTGGTATTCCCTGAAGGGAGCCCCCCTGCTGGCACACAGCTTGCCCCGGGGGCTGCGCAAATACACTTTCCCCCAATGAGCCTACTGTGGCAGCGGGGGCGTGGTCAAGCGCCCGTCCGGGAGAGAAAAGCGGTAAGGGCGCTCACACCTGAGCTAAATGATAACTAACACCTGTGTCTAATTTCAGTAACGTGAGGAGAGCGGCATAAAAGGGAGGAGCGACGGAGCATGGGGAGAGAGAACCAAGGAAGACTGTCTGATGTGTGTGATAAAAACTTAAGAATTAAAAACTTACCCCTTAAGTTGACGTTTGTTTCCGTCCCGTCCTTGAACTATTTCACAGTGGTGCAGAAACCCGGGACTATTTTTTTTTTTGGTTACGTAATGGAACCAAGTCGCCCCATAGAGTCCTCCCAGCTGGCGGAAATCCTCCAGTCCCTCGCTAATCTCCATCAGGGCCACCAACAAACCCTGCTTGAGCTCCGGCAGGATCAAGATCGGCGGTTCTTCGAGGTCATGCGGGCTCAGGCAGAGGACCGACTCGCTATCCGGAGCCTCCTCAGCCAGGAGGCTGCGTCAGCCCCAGCCGCGACCCCGGACACCCACGCTACGCTGCCCCCGCCCATGTTACAGAAGATGGGGGTGGCAGATGATCCTGAGGCCTTCCTCGACCTCTTTGAGAAGACGGCTGAAATCTGGGGCTGGCCGCCTGAACAATGGGCAGCCCGGCTAATTCCTCTTCTGTCCGGGGAAGCACAGCTCGCGGCACAACAACTGCCAGCGACGAGCCTCC
Organism: Xyrauchen texanus; assembly: GCF_025860055.1. NCBI lineage: Eukaryota > Metazoa > Chordata > Actinopteri > Cypriniformes > Catostomidae > Xyrauchen > Xyrauchen texanus. The sequence goes on along the minus strand of NC_068323.1, from coordinate 21,734,538 downwards.
TGGCTTATTCTGACCTGAAGAGGGCCATCCTGCAGCGGGTTGGTCGGAGCCCGGAAGAGAATCGCCAGCTCTTCCGGAGTATGAAGCTGGAAAAATCCGACCGCCCGTTTGCGTTTGTTCAACGGCTCCGGGACGCTTGTCGGCGGTGGCTGCTCGCGGGGGACCGCGACGTCGAGGGAGTTATCGATCAGGTGGTACTGGAGCAATTTACGCAAAGACTGCCCAGGAGAACGGCGGAATGGGTCCAGTGCCACCGCCCGGCGTCGCTGGAGGCAGCTGTGCAGCTCGCGGAGGACCACCTGGCGGCGATCCCGAGGGCAGATGAGCCCTCCCCCTCTCTCTCTCTCTCCCCTTCCCCTGTGTCTTCCCCTGTTTTCCCCCCTGTTCCCTCTCGCTCTGCTCTCTCCCCAGGACCCGTTCCTGCCCCCCGCAGGCGTGGAGGATACAGTCGACCAGCTTCCCGGTCGTGGGAGAACCCGCCCAACCCTTCCCCGTCTTTCAGTCGCTCTCCTCCTCAGGTGGTGGCGCCCGCCAGCACGGGTGCGGCCGTGGCGCCTGGGCCGGTCTGCTGGAGGTGCGGGGACCCGGACCACTTCCGGGATCAGTGTCCGCTGATGGAGGTGGGGACGGTGGTGCGGGTCTCCGATGTCCCGCAGGCTGCCCCCGGTCGGGCTGGAGCGTACCGGATCCCGGTAAGGATCCAGGGGGGTACATACCAAGCTTTGATGGATACCGGCTGTAATCAGACCACCATCCACCAACGCTTGGTTCAACCCGGGGCTTTGGGCACAGCTAAACGGGTGAGGGTGAGGTGTGTGCATGGGGATATTCACAAGTATCCCATGGTGACTCTGGCAATTAAATTCCGGGGAGAAAAGCATAGTGTGGAGGCAGCGGTTAGTTCCCGCCTCACCCATCCGCTAATCTTGGGTACTGATTGGCCAAATTTTAGAAATGTATTAGAGGGAGTCTGTGCGGATGGGTCCTGCATGAAAGTAAAGAGATGTGTGATGTGCGATGCTTTGGCGGGGGAGGCGGAGCCGGGGCCGTCCTCGGCTGCTCCAGGTGACGAGGGAAGGGGCGAGGGGGACACCCCTCCTCTCAGGGAGTTCCTTGAGGGGGATTTTCCCTTGGAGCAGTCGCGGGATGAAACCCTTAAGCACGCCTTTGACCAAGTGAGAGTAATCGATGGTCAACAACTCCGGCCGGGTGTCGCCGTTTCATATCCGTATTTCTCAGTTATTAAAGATCGGTTGTATAGAGTGACGCAGGACGCTCAAACAAAGGAGGAGGTGACACAATTGTTGATCCCACGGAGCCGCCGGGAAATGGTTTTCCAGGCGGCTCACTATAATCCTATGGCCGGTCACCTGGGGGAACGGAAAACACTTTTCCGTCTAATAGCCCGTTTCTATTGGCCGGGCATTGGCGGCGACGTCCGCAGGTGGTGTGCGGCGTGCCGCGAATGTCAGCTGGTAAACCCACCGGCCACCCCAAAAGCGCCTTTGCGCCCCCTTCCATTGATCGAGGTTCCCTTCGAGAGAATTGGAATGGACCTCGTCGGGCCATTAGAACGGACGTCACGCGGACATCGCTTTGTGTTAGTCCTGGTGGATTACGCAACGCGGTATCCGGAAGCAGTGCCTCTGAGCAACATCTCAGCACGCAGTGTTGCAGGGGCACTCTTCAAGATAATCTCCCGGGTGGGGGTTCCGAAGGAAATCCTCACCGACCAAGGCACTACTTTTATGTCACGAACACTTCGCGAACTTTACGAATTATTGGGCATTAAATCGATTCGCACTAGCGTGTACCACCCTCAGACGGATGGACTGGTGGAACGATTTAATAAAACACTCAAAAATATGATTCGTAAATTCGTGCACGAAGACGCTAGGAATTGGGATAAGTGGCTGGACCCCCTGTTGTTCGCAGTACGAGAGGTTCCGCAAGCCTCCACAGGGTTTTCCCCATTTGAGCTACTGTACGGACGACGCCCACGCGGGGTCCTCGACGTCATCCGTGAAACTTGGGAGGAGGGACCTTCTAGTGCCAAAAATGAAATTCAATACGTTCTTGATCTTCGAGCAAAACTCCACACGCTGGGGCAATTAACACAGGAGAATTTGCTCCAGGCTCAAGAACGCCAACGCCGGCTGTATGACAGGGGTGCTCAGCTACGGGAATTTGCACCGGGAGATAAAGTGCTTGTATTACTCCCAACATCAAGCTCAAAATTACTCGCCAAGTGGCAAGGACCGTTTGAGGTCACACGACGAGTAGGGGACCTCGATTATGAAGTCAAACGTACCGATAGAGGGGGCGCGCGTCAAATATATCACCTCAACCTCCTGAAATTGTGGAGGGAAGAGGCGGCCTCTGTGACGTTGGCAACGGTAGTTCCGGAGAAGGCGGAGCTCGGACCGGAGGTAAACAAAGCCTGCGATCCTAACACCCCGGTTCTGTGTGGAGACCACCTCTCACCACGCCAACTCGCAGAGGTTTCCGAACTGCAAAAGGAGTTTGCGGACGTGTTCTCTCCTCTACCGGGCCGTACAGACCTCATACAACACCACATCGAGACCGAACCGGGCGTAGTGGTACGTTGCCGCCCTTATCGCTTGCCCGAACATAAAAAAAAAATAGTTCGGGAAGAATTGGACGCGATGCTGGACATGGGAGTAATAGAAGAATCTCACAGCGATTGGTCCAGTCCGGTCGTCCTTGTTCCCAAGAGCGACGGGTCTGTCCGTTTCTGTGTGGATTATAGAAAAGTCAATGCGGTGTCTAAATTTGACGCGTACCCAATGCCCCGTGTTGATGAACTGCTCGATCGGTTAGGTTCTGCTCGGTTTTATTCGACCTTGGATCTAACGAAGGGTTATTGGCAGATCCCCTTGACACCAATATCCCGTGAAAAAACGGCCTTCACCACGCCGTTCGGATTACACCAATTCGTGACGCTTCCTTTCGGTTTGTTCGGGGCACCAGCCACGTTTCAGCGCCTCATGGATAGGATCCTCAGACCGCATACTGCTTACGCCGCTGCATATCTAGATGATATCATCATTTATAGCAATGATTGGCAGCGGCACTTGCAACATCTGAGGGCCGTCCTGAGATCGCTGAGACGGGCGGGGCTCACGGCAAACCCGAAAAAGTGCGCGGTTGGGCGTGTGGAGGTACGGTATCTGGGGTTCCACTTGGGTCATGGCCAGGTGCGACCCCAAATTGACAAGACCGCGGCGATTGCGACTTGCCCTAGACCCAAGACCAAAAAGGGGGTGAGGCAGTTCCTGGGGCTGGCTGGCTATTATAGACGGTTTGTTCCTAATTATTCGGATGTCACCAGCCCGCTGACTGACCTTACTAAAAAGGGAGCTCCGGATCCGGTCCAGTGGTCGGAGCAGTGCCAACAGGCGTTTACAGACATTAAAGCTGCACTTTGTGGGGGGCCGCTTTTACATGCACCTGACTTCTCTCTCCCTTTTGTTTTGCAGACGGACGCTTCAGACAGAGGGCTGGGGGCCGTACTCTCGCAGGTGGTGGAGGGAGAGGAGCGCCCGGTGCTGTACATTAGCCGGAAGCTCTCCTTGAGGGAGACTAAGTACAGCACCGTGGAGAAGGAGTGTCTGGCCATCAAGTGGGCGGTTCTCACCCTCCGATACTATCTGCTGGGGCGGGCCTTCACCCTCTGCTCGGATCATGCCCCACTGCAGTGGCTCCACCGCATGAAAGACACTAACGCCCGGATCACCCGTTGGTATCTGGCCCTCCAGCCTTTTAAGTTCAAGGTGGTCCACAGACCGGGGGTGCAGATGGCTGCCGCTGACTTCCTCTCCAGGAATGGGGGGGGAGTGGTAGGCAGGCCGGATGATGCCCCGGCCTGAGTCGGGCGGTGGGGGTATGTGGCAGCGGGGGCGTGGTCAAGCGCCCGTCCGGGAGAGAAAAGCGGTAAGGGCGCTCACACCTGAGCTAAATGATAACTAACACCTGTGTCTAATTTCAGTAACGTGAGGAGAGCGGCATAAAAGGGAGGAGCGACGGAGCATGGGGAGAGAGAACCAAGGAAGACTGTCTGATGTGTGTGATAAAAACTTAAGAATTAAAAACTTACCCCTTAAGTTGACGTTTGTTTCCGTCCCGTCCTTGAACTATTTCACACCTACATGCAAAGGCCCTGTGCAAGGTCAGGGAGAACGACCCTCATGGTGCCATACTGGCCAACCCAGACTTGGTTCTCGGTCCTCACACACCTTGTGACAGCACTTCCCTAGCAAATTCCCCTGAGGGAGGACCTCCTCTCTCAGGTATGGGGCACCATCTGGCACCCACGCCCAGACCTCTGGAACTTCCATGTCTCGTCCCTGGACAGAACACGGAAGACTTAAGTGATCTACCGCCCGCAGTGGTAAACACGATCACTCAGGCCAGCGCTACCTCCACGAGGCAGCTGTATGCCCTGAAGGGGCATGTGTTCGCGAGTTGGGGTTCTTCCTGAGGCGAAGACCCCCAGAGATGTGCAGTCAGGTAAGTTCTTTCCTTCCTGCAGTTGAAGCCTCCACCTTGAAGGTGTATGTATCTGCTATAGCGGCACACCACGACGCAGTGGAAGGTAAGTCTCTTGGAAAGCATGACTTGATCATCAGGTTCCTGAGAGGTGCCAGGAGGATGAACTCTCCTAGGCCGTGCATCTTTCCCTGATGCGATCTCTCTGTGGTTCTTCTGGGTCTTCGGAGAGCCCCGTTCTAGCCCCTAGAGTCAGTCGAGTTGAATGCCATCTCATTGAAACTTGCATGGAGTTCGGCCCGGAAGAATCTCACGTAATCCTGAGACCTCAACCGGGCTCTGTGCTCAAGTTTCTCACAACCCCTTTCAGGGATCAGGTGGTGAGCCTGCAAGCGCTACCCGGCAGGAAGCAGACCCAGCCTTGTCATTGATTTGTCTAGTGCGTGCTTTGCACATCTACTTGGACCGCATGCAGAGCTTTAGGCACTCTGAGCAGCTCTTTGTCTGCTTTGGTGGACAGCTGAAAGGGAATGCAGTCTCCAAACAGAGATTTGCCCACTGCATACCAGGCCTAGGCCGTCCCTGCCCCTTTGGGAATATGAGCATACTTTACAAGGAATGTGGCATCCTCGTGGGCACTGGCCAATGGCACCTCTCTAACCAGAAATCTGCAGAGCAGCGGGCTGGGCAACACCCAATACCTTTGTGAGATTTTACAATCTCCGGGTTGAGCCGGTTTTGTCCCATGATTTTTCTCGATAAAAGACAATACTACTCTGGCTGGTGCGGCCTGCTCCCATACTAGATAAGTCTCTTCCCCTCCATAGGGATGTGGGGAACTATATGACATTTTTTGGGGTGTTGGGTGAGGCTACGTGCAGTCTAAGTGCATCTGCTATTACGCACGCAGTAGCCCGCTTGCACCTGAATCGACAGCTCATCTAACACAGTTCAGCTAGTTGTGGCATTTTTTATAGGGACCCCTAGTGTCACTACATCGACACAACGTCAAGTGAGTGACAAATAGAGAATGTCTCGGTTACTGTCGTAACCTCCATTCCCTGATGGAAGGAACGAGACATTGTGCTCCCCTTGCCAAAACGCTGTACTACCCACTGAAATGTCCGGGACCCTGTCTCGGCTCCTAAGCACAAAACATGAATGAGTGCTCCTTTTTTACCCATATGTCCAGGAGAGTGGCGTGCAAATTCCACTCACCAATTCTCACTGGCCTTTTCTCAAAGATCTGAGGTGTTTGGGGCTGTCAAGAGTGACCCCTAGTGTCACTACATCGACACAACGTCATTGGTTTCAATTTGACAGTAGGTTGAAAGTTCTGCTTCTGCTTTGGTCCTACCAAAATTCAAACCACTGCCAAAAGTGGCCAAAGCTAGAATTGTTGTTGAGGTGAAATGTCCACAGAGTGGTGCCAAAAGTGAGTTGTATTTTTAGTTTTAAATGAACCCAAAACCCCCCCAAAAAATGCAATCTCAGAACCATGATCATCATTTATGTAAATGTGATTAAATTACTGGTTTCTATGAGTAAAGCCACAGGGAAAGTTTGGATATTGTTGGGTAATGTTGAATAAACATTTGATTCAAAGAATGTCTGATGTGGGAAAGCACTTGTCATTAATGCGGCAGAATGTTACGGATCTTTGGGGAATTACATCTTTTACAACTAAAAATACAACTTACTTTTGCAACCAATCTGTGGACATTTAATCCGGAAACTGGAGATCACATGCTCAACATGTTCAACAACACTTCCAGTGACTATGGGCAGTGATTCAAATGTTGAAGTATAGATCTCTGCAGAACAAAAAATGGGCGTTTCTCAATCTTTGGGTGTTTTCAAACTGGGATGGGCGTTTTTCAACTATTCAATGATAGTAGGAAATCTCAAAGTAGTAATCAGTGGACGTTTCTGAACTGTCCAATGAAACTATGGAATCTCAGTTTAGTAGGCAAATTGTATAAAGTGGTTGAAAAAGGCCCATTCTGGTTTGAAAATGCCCACTGATATGAAAACGGTCATTTTTGTTCTGCAGAGACATAAGTCTCCAAATTGGGTAAGCACAGACAGATTTAACTTGTTGATACGCAATTCCCCGCATGCGGTGGTGACGTCACTCTGCTTATGTTTAATATATAATTTACCGTCTATAAATTAATGAATGATAACCAATTATACAACTTTTCAAATTCTAAGGGATCAACATTGATATAAAATCTCTGTTTCATGATAGCAATGCTTCAGAAACAGCAATTTAGTTATTTGTGCCAGGAGTACAGAGGAAAACATGCTAAATCAAAAAGGGACTTCATACATTTGTTATGAAAACACGATTGCCAGATGAATCCAGTTCACCACACTTGGGTCAATTGTCCATGGCAAGCATTCATTGAAAAATATCCAATAGCACTTTTTGTCCATAAAAGTGATAAATCTGAGAAATGTTGATATATTCTCCATTGTTTACATGAGATCTCTCCTGAAAGAATTAACCTTCGCCATCGTTCTTCAACAAACTATGCAATCATGTTAGCAAACAAATGAGCAGCATTCATGTTGGAAAACTGTATATTACCTTATATATTATAGTCTCATAAACAAAATGAGCCTGTCTCCAAAGTCTATTTAAAAAAATGCAGCATCGTTTTATTAATAATAGTCGAGCAGTGCTGTCAGATTTTGTGTCGTCTTGAAAGGCGGAGCCTTAATTTTACTCTGTACGCTTCCAGCGATTTTACAGAGAAAAAAGCTGCAGGAACCTCATTTTGAGTTAGATCATCTTCTGATTTGAAACGTAACTTCTTTAGACTTGTGGCTTTGAGAACATTGTATTTCTGGGTTGTCTTGGCACATTATTATTGTTTTTTTGGTTTATAAAAACATGTTCAGCACAAAACATTTCCAATACTATAAACTTCAGCTTCTCTAACTTTAAAAAATAAAAACCTATATTAATTCTGAAACTTGGGATATACAGCCAAAAGTGTCTTCTTTCTAAAGATACTAAGGGGGCTTTCACACTTGGTTCGATTGCCTGTTCCGAACCCGAGTTCGATTGCTCCCCCCCCCCTGCCCCCGATGGACTGTGTTCACATTATATATTTGTATCCGAACCGCGGTACGCTTGCGTCATCAAGCTGCAGCTGGTGCGTAATCGTGTTGCTTGATAACCGCGAAATGAAAAGGCGTCAAAATTCAATGAATAGACTTGCTCGGTTCACATTTGTTCTTCTTTTTTTTAACCTTTGGTTTTGTTTTTAACATCAAGATACAGAAACACACTTGCGTCTCTCTGCCGCAAAAATACTGAAATCGTTCAAAAGACAGCGGGCTGTCCGCCGAAGACAATTTTTCCGAAGGCAAGCAGAAATCATCTCTCTGCTTGCAGTGCGTGTGCGTCAATCCCGCTTTTCGTCAAGGTAAGTGTATACACACACACACACATGCACGCACGCACGCACGAAAGTAAACTCTTCCCGCTCATTTTGAAAGTGACGCGTGTGAGACTGACAACCACATTATACGTCATCAATAGCGGTTCACTTCCGCGGTTTGGTTCGATTGCGTTCATATCAGCAGCGAACCGTACTGGAGTTCACATGAACCGTACCCCAGACCACCTTTTTAAGCGGACCCGAGTACGGTTTGCGGGTGCGCACCCGAGTTCGGAAGACAGCGTTCACATCATCCAAACGAACCGAACTCTGATGTCATTCGAACCGGGGTGCGCACCAAAAGTGCTAGTGTGAAAGCCCCCTTAATGTTGTGGCTGATCAACTGTGTCCATACTCCAAAGGGTCCAGTAAATACAACCATTTATGTTCAGGTATGTCATTTTCATGGTTTGTGCTCAAAAAGGGGGTACGTATCAACAGGTTAAGGAACAGAGCTTTCGACCTACTGTAGCCAAATTCACTGTCCCATCAGCCTGGTAAAACTGGGTAGAAAGAGCCTTGACTAGATGTGCAGTATTAACTGCCTCTGGCTTTGGCTCATAATAACGGAAATCAATTTAAACAGCATTGCCCTCCACCCCACATGCTGTGCAAACAACTTCATGAAAGGCATGCCTATTAAATCTTAAAACAGTATGCCTTCTGAAGTTTTGATCTCGGCAACACTATAAAAAATTCAACAAATATGCACTCTGTGGCTGGTAAATACAGTAACAGACATGTGACCTAGCCATAACTATCATCTTGGAAGCAAGGACTCACTAGATTTACATACTAGCCAAATTTAGATAAATATGGTGAAGTGCCAACAGCTGAAAACACTTCCCTCATAATAGTTTGCTTCTCCAGTGTTTATCATAAAAACGCAACTTCTCCTCTTTAGATCCTGCAAAAAATGTTGGTGGAACTGTGAAAGCCTAGCATACACAACAAGAAAGTAGATTGTCAGCTACAGCTAGCTTGCAGTTGTGATTGAACTACTACAAAACTTTAATTAAATTAGATCTGTGGTAAATCATCAGTTACATCTTAGCAGTAAAGTGACTTAAAATTAAGTGCACTAATCAGGTAACCGTCAATTACAATGACAGGCAGCTGAAATTAATCTACAGCTGTGTCCCAAATGACACACTGTGCACTATGTACTCAGCCATGTAGAGATTTTTTTAAAAGTTGTTTTTTATCGATTTTTAAAATGTTTTATGGAAGTGACGTTTCAAACACATGAGCCAAAATGGCTGTGAGCCAAAATCAGTCTAAAGCTGTCCACACTGTTATTTTATTTTTATTTAATTTTTTCTTCCTGGTTGAAAAAGTACATCATATCATTTGGGACACACATGGTATGAAACCCAGGCCTCAAAAGCTAAGAAAATGCATACATTTAGATAGATAAATAATAAATAAAGTAATACACTATGTACGCCTGCATTTTACTATGTACAAGTAAAAAAAAATTATAATACATTAATAAAGAGAACTAGATTGTTTTACATTTTCTGAAGAAAGTTTGAGTGGAACTTTCCTGGGCAAAACTAGCTGATATGATGCTAAGGTTTTGTGAGTGGTTGCCAGGGCATTTCTGAGTGTTTTTTACTGTGTCAAAAGCGGTCTGAGTGGTTGCTAGGGTGTTATAAGTTGTTGATTATTGGCCCAAGTAAAAAGAGCCCACACCTGACTTTCTATAATGTTCTGGTCCTCAGATGCTTGTGGCCCTCCTTCAATATAAATAGTTGGGATTTTTTCACCCAATTTTACGTCCTGTAGGGAAACAAATATGTGTAAGTATAAAATTATTATAATTTGATTTTATCTGAGAATTAGTATGCACAGGTTTTGTAATTTGAATATGTAATTTGGATTTATGTCGTTGTTAAAAGTACCATAGCACTTTAAACATTGTCTATATGGAGTGCACATACTGTATATATACAGTAGATATAAGATATTATGTATTTATTGCTGCTTTCATTACAGCATTTCAAATACACCAGTAATAACCTTTCTGAATATACAGAGGAAACAGACATTGATCTATGAATATAAAGCCATGAAATGTAACTTTATATTTTCTGATTCAAATCAGATTTCTTAAATGTATTTGCAATTTTGTGACTAATAAGTGCTTATTTTAGCCATATTGGAAGCAAAACATTTACTTGTTTACTGTGAACAAAATGTGCTTTTAAGGTTAAATCCACTTAATTATATTTCAATTGTAATTTTATTTACTTCTTTTTTGTTCTTGTGTGTCTAGTTAAGTGTCAAGACCTTATTTTGAAGTTTATCTCTGTTGTTCTTGTCATATCTGTATTCTTTAAGTCCACACCTCATTGTTTCCAGGTGTTCCTTGCTTAGTCACTTACTTAATTGTATCAATTCCTGTCATGACTTTTTGTATTTTGTCAAATGTTGTGATGTTTCTCTGACCACTTTGAGTTGCTGCTGTCTATTATGAGCCTGTTTCATGTTGTGGGACATTTATAGTCATGCTTTCATAGTCAAGTCTTTGCATCATGTCGGTTTGGAATCCGGTCCCACTTTATATTAGGTGTCTTTACTATGTACTTGAGCATGTGATACAAAGTACGCAAAGTACGTATTAACTTACATATTGTTGCAATGTACTTACATTAAAGTACCTGAATTTGTTAACATTTGTAGTTACACTGTTTAACTTACCCCTAACCCAACCCTTTCCCAAAACCTTACTCCAACCCATAACCCTACTCCTAAACCTGCCTGTATCTCAACCTCAGAAGCAGCCAATATGAATCTTGTGAGAATTTTCAGGGGGAAATTGTTTTTACATATTTAATTGTATTGTTTGTATCTTGTTGTTTGTACATAGTTGTTAAAGACGCCTAATATAAAGTGTTTAAAGTGCTCTTAGTTACATCAAAGCAGTAAAATTAGCTGAATTTACCTTAAAACAGTCTTATTGGAAGCAGAGACATTTATCGAATCTGGCAAAATATTTAATGAGTAAACATTCATGTGGTGGGGCATATGTAGAATTTTGTGATGACCTAAAAAATTTCCTGAAATTTGTGGAACTTTCTGTGAAATTTTGTGTGCACAGATTCACCCTGCATCAGAAATTGCGTACGGTCACAGAATGTACTGTATTTGATGGAGGATGCACTTCTCGGACAGATAAACAGTAAGTTATTTTATAAATTTTTTTATGTATGCATGTGAGTAGTATGAATATATTTCATTCAGGAATGTGAGCATTGGCCCGTGACCCCAATATACAGCAATGACATTGCTTCAGCTCCTGAGGGATTATGGGAATGTTAAATCTCTTCATTGTCACCAAAGGTTAGCGTCAGGTTCAGCACTACTGGTGAAGAGCTGCAAACATCTGGTAAACATTTGTGCCAAATAGCAAGCTCTTTTACATGTGAAAATAATGAGTGGTGAATTTACGGCAAGTTTGTTCGAAATCTAGTTATTTTATAAGGGGTGTCCAGTCAATCCGCTTTTCAGAATCTCGCCGGTCATCCGGGTATTTCTCGTTTACACTTTTATGAATATTGAGGATATACTGGATGTCCTTCTCCATTGCCACACTGTTTTTTGCATACTGTACATAGAAAGAAAATATAAATATTTGGACACAATGTCTTATCCTGGTCTTGGCTAAATAGCAAGAGGATTATTGTCAGATACAATTTGAGAATGAAAAGATTAATTGCATTTAAAAAGCACTATGTTGATCCTGATCAAATCTGCACCACTAGTGTTAGCAAGAACTGGCAGGCTTCTCTATCAGAGAGAAGAACCAATGCCACATTGTGTTTGAGCAATTACAGTATGAAGCCAAAACATCTGCGGCAGAATTTAGCCATGAAACATGTTCTTGAAAGTCAAGTCCAATATATATATATATATATATACACACACACACACACACACTTTTTTTCCCACCCCGAGGAAATAGGACAAAGCAAGTGACCATGCTAATCTGTGGATAACTAAAATGGGTTAACTCACACTGAAAATGTTTTATCAATGGCAGAAGTGCTGAAAATATATGACACATGGTTGCAAAAGAGCCACTGTGAATATATAAAATTATTGAATTGGACCTCAGCATTAGCATATAATATTAGCATTGCTAGTGCTATGCTCTACCAGTTGAGCTAAAGAAATGAAAAGAGTATTCACTGCAATAAACAAGATTATGGACTCTGCAAATTACACCAATTAGCTTGTTTATGTTAAATTAGCATTTGGCAGCATATTTCACTATAGATTTTACTCTCTCTCTCTGCAACACATTAGCATTGGGAACTACTGGCGAGCATGCAGTAAACTGCATTTCAAGTTGACTCCATGGCTTGGCCTTGAAGGCAAGAAAATGTCTGAGGATTTAAAATCGGTGCCAGGATCTGATGTCAAAGCTGTGAATTTCATCAAGACTTGACCAAAGGATTTACATCTGTTCTATGTGCTGTATAATAAAACAGACAGCAAACATGTGCAATGCTTGTTAAGTACTGATGTCAGATGGGTATCATGGGGAGAGTCTTTCATGAGGCTTTATGAAGTTAACTCTGAGGTACAGATGTTTTTGCATGAGCAGATGCCTCCCTTGGCAGGTTTATCAAATAATCCAGAATTGCAGTCAAAATTAGCCCACTTGGATAATATATTCTCACATTCACATAGCAGGTGCTCTTTTTGCACATATTTGACATTTGTGATAAAACCACAGCTATGAAGAATTGCTTTTATTCATTGGTCTCAACACGAGCTATTTTTGCTTCCCCAAATCGGTTATCATAACTGATATTTCCAGGGTTTCCATGAAAACTTCCATGAGTTGGGGAAGCAAAAATAGTGCTTGTGCATGAGTGTTCATGCTTGTTACAGCACTCATCTGAGTTTTATTGTATAACTTATTAAATGTGAACATAATAATCATCATGTTAATAGGTCACATAATACAGATTGAATAATAATGAGGCATAATGTCAGAAAGTCTTGTCAATTAGAATTTCATTTCACTTACAAACTAGAGTATCTCACATCATTCTTTCAAGACCTATGCACCGTTTTACCTGGTGTTTGGGCTTGTTTTAATTGCTGTGATGAGGCAGGCAAAGAATGAGGATCTAAGTGCAGCTTTATTAAAATAAACAAGAAAACTTAGAATAAAGGAAAACACAAGGAACCTAGCATAGAGCATAATAAAACATGCAAGAACTGACACAGGACACAGGGATACCAAGGGCTTGAATAAACCAAGGAAACAATTAGGGAATGAGAAATAATCAGGGAGAACCAATCAAGGAATAAAACAACAAAAGACAAAAAACTAACAGAAAACAGGGACTAAACAAGAATTTCAACATAAAAGTACAAAAACAAAAGACAACAGGGAATATGACAGAGCCCCTCTTTAAGGAGCGGATTCCAGATGCACCAAAAAGCACAAAAGGCAAACAAGCAGTCCAAGGGGTCCCAAGGGGCAAGGAGAGCAGAGGAACATGGCATGTTCAGACAGCAGATCAGATGGGTGGCCAGGAAACCAAGGGGACAGGAGCAGATCAGGCAGGCGGCCAGGAGACCAAGGGGACCGGAGCAGATCAGACGGGAGGCCAGGAGACCAAGGGGAACAGGGCAGATTAGGCGGGTGGCCAGGAGACCAAGGGGACAAGAGCTGATCAGGCGGACGGCCAGGAGACCAGAGCAAACCAGGCGGATGGCCAGGAGCCCAGAACAGATCAGTTAGGCGGCCTGGAGACCAAGGGGATCAGAGCAGATCTGGGGGAGGGCCAGGAGACCAGGGCAAATCCTGGAGATGGCCGGGTGACAAGGGCAGATCCGGAAGATGGCCGGGTGACCAGGGCAGATCTGGGAGATGGCCTAGAGACCAAGGCAGATCCAGGAGATGGCTGGGAGACCAAGGGGACCAGAGCAGACCAGAGGGGTGGCCAGGAGACCAGAGCTGATCAGGCAGACGGCCAGGAGACCAAGGTGACCAGAGCAAATCAGGCGGACGGCCAGGGTCAGGAGGCCTGGGGAGGTGGCCGTAGGACAAGGAGTGGATCAAGAGGCCTGGAAGGCGGCTGTAGGACAGGGACTGGGTCAGGAGGCCTGGGAGGCAGCCGTAGGACGGGGACTGGGTCAGGAGGCCTGGGAGGAAGGCATAGGACAGGGACTGGGTCAGGGGGCCTGGGAGGCGGCCACAGGACAGGGACTGGGTCAGGGGGCCTGGGAGGCAGCCAAAGGACAGGGACTGGGTCAGGGGGCCTGGGAGGAAGGCATAGGACAGGGACTGGGTCAGGGGGCCTGGGAGGCGGCCACAGGACAGGGACTGGGTCAGGGGGCCTGGGAGGTGGCCAAAGGACAAGGACTGGGTCCGGAGGCCGCCACAGGATTGGAACTGGGTCAGGAGGCCTGGGAGGTGGCCACAGGAGGAGGACTGGTCAGGGGGCCTGGGAGGCAGCCACAGAACAGGGACTGGGTCAGGAGGCCTGGGAGGCGGCCACAGGATGAGGACTGGGTCAGGGGGCCTGGGAGGCGACCACAGGACAGGGACTGGTCAGGAGGCCTGGGAGGTGGCCACAGGACAGGGTCAGGCGGCCTGGGAGGTGGCCGCAGGACAGGGTCAGAAGGCCTGGGAGGTGGCCTAAGGACAGGGACTGGGTCAAGAGGCCTGGGAGGCAGCCGCAGGGCCAAGAGAGGGTCAGGAGGCTTGGGAGGTGGCCACTGGACAGGGACTGCTAGTAAGGAAGATGGAACCACTGAAGGAGGAGTCTCTGGGATAGCGGGCGGAGCCGCGTGAGGAATAGTCTCTGGGGGATCGGACGGAGCCACGTGAGAAATAGTCTCTGGGGGAGTGGGCGGAGCCACGTGAGGAATAGTCTCTGGGGAAGCGGGAGGAGCCGCGTGAGGAATAGACACTGCGGAAGCAGGCAGAGCCGTGGAAGGCTCTGGGGGCGGAGACGTGAAAGGCAGAGCAGTGGAAGGCTCTGGGGGCAGAGCCGTGGAAGACAGAGCCGTGGAAGGCTCAGGAGATAAAGCCTTGGAAGGTGAAGCCGTGGAAGGCGAAGCCATGGAAGGCTCAGGAGACGGAGCCGTGGAAGGCAGATCCGTGGAAGGCTCAGGTTGCGGAGCTGTGGAAGTCTCAGGGGGCGGAGCTCGTTGGCCGTGGCAGGCGTGGGCGTTGGCTCTTTAAGAGTACTCTCAAAAGCAAACATTTCTAAAATTAAATCCACGTACTCCTCCCACGTGTAATCACCGGTCTCCGGCAATTCCTTCCATTCATGGGCAAGGAGGCCGATCTGGTAAATGGACTTCAAGTGACTATCAGCAAATCCAGTGCATCTGGCAATGGTGCTGAACAAACGTGAGTATTCAATTATAGGGAGGTTCGCTTGGCTCAACTGGATGAAGACCGCTGCTAGATCCATCTTGGGTCAGTTCTTCTGTGAAGTAGCAGACAAAGAATGAGGATCTAAGTGCAGCTTTATTCAAATAAACAAGAAAACTCAGAATAAAGAAAAACACAGGGAACCTAGCACAGAGCATAACAAAACATGCAAGAACTGACACAGGACACAGGGAAACCAAGGGCTTGAATACACAAGGGAACAAACAAGGGAACGAGGAACAACTGGGGAAACAATCAGGGAATGAGAAATAATCAGGGAGAACCAATCAAGGAATAAAACTACAAAGGACTACAAAACTAACAGGAAACAGGGACTAAAAAAGAATTTCAACATAAAAGTACAAAAACAAAAGACAACAGGGAAAATGACAATTGCGATACTTTGCTTTAAGTAAAGATGAGCTATTTTTCCATATCATGTTTGTTTCATAATGCAATATGTGCCTCAAGTAACATACATAATTGTATTCTTTGTGTTTTCATTTATTGCCTCATCAGCCAAATATGGGAAATGTCATGTCTTTAATTACAGCAAATGATCCCAAATAAATCCAGTTCCAAAACAATGAAACAAGGTGCAGAGGTGTTGAAATAATTCTGACAGAGCGACAAAAGCTTGGCTTGCAACACTGGCCTGGCTCTTACTGTCAGACACACTGTGTGTGTGCACTCGCACACTGTCGCTTGAGACTACCAAAGTTCATGCCTAAAGGCGAAAAGCCGCAGGCAGTCAGAGATTCTCAGCTGCTAATAAATAAACTATAACAAATTATTGGCAAAAATATCAGCTGGATGATAATATTTCAGTTTTCACAGTTATTGACCAATAATATACAGTTGGCTGCTGATTAATTGTGCATCCCTACTTAACATTTTACCTGTGCTCAACAGGAGAAGCTGGTAGAGTTAGCATATGGTTATCTTATGTCAGAAGCCTATAATGACTGTCAATTTTGAAATCATGGATTCAAAGACAAGCTGAATTCCCATCCCTCTCTTCAAAGACTACACAATATTTGATGGTTTTGCTTCTACCAACCTTTGTGAGATAATTTTTGCTGGTCTCACTGCACTCAAGACCAAGCGCTGTAGCAGAACTTTTTGAATCAGAATATTGAATCAGATTCACATGAGACTCCCTGACCTTGTCCTTGACATTGCATGACTTTGCTAGACTAATCAAGTTCAACTTTTGAGTGAAATGTTGGGTGCCCTAACCCTCAACCTGCACTGGCCCATTGTACTATTTTTAAGGTAAAATGGTGGCTTGTTTCAGGGCCAATTGTGGAGAAATAAATGTACACATGCTCCTTTGATTTAGCAATGATAAAAGAACCACCACCAAAGGTAGTTTGAGTGATTGGGTTGCAGTCTGTCTCAAAGTCTGTCCTTTTCATAATCAGACAGATATCTGGTCAGTAAAAAATTACACAAATGTAAATACCCCCAGTGATGCTATCCTAGCAAATGCCACTTATCTTAATGGTCTGACAGCTGAACATCTAAGGGGTGAGAGAGCTGTGGATCTTTACTAGCTGGCTTAGAACAACATGGACTCTGGTCTAAAAATTCCTGTGGTATAATCAATGTTACTTTGATGTTTTCTCTCCATCCAGTAACACACACACACATTCCCATCTCTCTCTACACATATTGGCACCTTTATTGCACCATTAAAACTGTACCGATCAATAAGACATGTACAGTGAAATAATGCTAGTTTCATATGTGATAATGCCTGATTGTTTTCCAACCTAAATTTTTTCTCTTTCCCAGTCCCTCTATTCAAACATAAAGAGGACCGGAGTCTTGGCTTATATTCAGAAGAGCGACATTATGAGTTCTAGTAACAGATCTAAGCGCATTTGAACATTCTTAGACAACACCTGCTTGAAGAAAGACACCAAATGCATTTGCACTGTTTAATAGTTGTTCAAATGTGTTTTTATCGATATGGCTGGGTTGAAAACAGTGCATCCAGGCTTTTCATTGTATGGGCTGAGGGTGATGTGGGGGTTTTATTATCTTGAGCAGACGGTATCTAGAACAGGCAGTGTCTCTTTGAATGGGGCTCTATGGACACATCAGATGGTTTATGCAGTGCGTTGGTGCAGATACAGGTTCCTTGTTTATAGTAAAACTCATCTATGTTGCTGATTGTAAAAGCATGGGGATGGAATTATTTAAACAGTATCATCCTCAAAAGCTGTTTGCTGTGTGACTCAATATTCTGCAATACTATAAAAACATGTTTAAAGAATGTTGCCTATAAAGCAGCTGTGATTTTTTTTTTGGAATACCAGATATGAATTGTTTCTACTATCTGGCAGATATTACTGAAATATGTGTCCTGAGAAAACACACTTTCCTCTATGGCAGCCCTTGGCTATGTTAACAGCAAAAACACATTCTGAACAGTGGGAGACAGGGGGAATGTTTGGGAAACTAGTGGTCTTCAAGTTAAACATGATCTTCCAGCTGGATCAATTAAAAACTGCCCAAAACCAGTTCTAAAGTCATCAATTAGACCAGCTTGAAGTGGTATGACTTTTACTCCCATAGAGAAAAATAAACAAAATCCTAAACCTAATCATAAAGTAAAACCCTTGACCCAAACACTAAACCTAACCATGATTTTAATAGGAAAATCACTGTTGTGTACTATGGAGGAAAGAAAACAGCAGGGTTTGGAATGGGACGAGGGAAGAGTATTACAGTTTGGCATACATGAGTAATTTTTATTGCATAAATAAATATGGAATGAGCAACCAAATTTTTTCAAAGATGTTTCCTTTTTAAAATCAAGTGTTGGGTTGGAGGCAAGCTAAAACTGAATGACTATTTTGTATCTATTTGAAATTCTGTTTGTTGATTAGTTTATCTATAAGCGGTACCTTTATGTACAAGTCACAATTTCACCATCTTGTATAAATTATTACGAGTTGTAATGAGACTGTTGAAACAGCAGAAAGATACAGAATTATATTCTGACCTAATTTTGTTCAGTATTTAATTCCGAGCCATGTAAAAAAAATGCTGAAAAACAGCTTATATTTAAGCAATATCAAACGAGCAAGAGTGTGATATGGCCCTACATCAGCACTGCTGTGATTCGGCTGCAGGCTAGTGTGTGCCGTAGATAATCACAGCAGTGCTATTTAGGGCCATATAGTATGATTGCGAGTGTGATATTGCTTATATATAACAGTTCAATGAACAAGCACAGTTTAAAAAATTAGGAAAAAACAAGTACGGTCATGAAAAACACATTTTTGCATGCAACTACTTTCTTACACGACAGATCAGAATCTGCTGTTACTGGTTCAAACCAAATGATGCGTCCAAGCCTTCGTAAGTAATTAAAAAATGTCACTTCAGAAATATCATGGCTTGTGCTTTTTCTACCAAGTTATTTGGTAAACAATGATGGATGTGTGTGTGTGTGTGTGTGTGTGTGTGTGTGTGTGAGAGAGAGAGAGAGAGAGAGAGAGTTGGAGCATGTGCGATCACCTGTTGCAAAACCCAAGCAGAGATGCGGTCAGATTTCTGAAGATCAGCTTTCTCAGTGGAAAAATATTTGTCCAAGCAGGAGTATTTCTCCCTATTAGCAGGTGTGCAAGAGTCATTCACTATAGAAACCGCCATGTTCTCCGCCATTTTAAACAGCACATCCTCTCAAATGTGGAAAATCCGGTAAGAGGTAAGCAACTTGAGATCTGTAATCAATCAGTCTGTTGTGTCTCTCAGCTGAGATGAGCCTTAATGCTGACATTGTTAGTTTAATGCCATTTATAGCTATTTCTTAGCTTTAGTAGTGTAGTAGTAATATGAGTGATCAAGGAGCGCTGTTGTAGGTAAACACTGGCTGACTCTGATTAATTTCATGTCACCTCACTGGCTCATGTTACACACTCAAATAATCTTTTGCCACCACCTGCTGGCTAACATATGTAATGAAACAAATACAGGTAAAAGAGACATGCAGTAGCGCTTAACACATATGCACTGCTCTTACACTTTAGTTTAGAACGGCACGAACACAAGCTGAGTGATGCACACAGTGAAGCGTCCAAGTGCTGATGGTGTGAGACCATCAGTGCTTATGGAACGTCTCTCGTCCAATTAGATTTGAGGACTGGAACTAACTGTAATATATATATATATATATATACTGTATATATACAGGTGAAACTCGAAAAATTTGAATATCGTGCAAAAGTTCATTAATTTCAGTAATTCAACTTAAAAGGTGAAACTAATATATTATATAGACACATTACAAGCAAAGTAAAATATTTCAAGCCTTTATTTGATATAATTTTGATGATTATGGCTTACAGCTTATGAAAACCCCAAATTCAGAATCTCAGAAAATTAGAATATTGTGAAAAGGTTCAGTATTGTAGGCTCAAAGTGTCACACTCTAATCAGCTAAACACCTGCAAAGGGTTCCTGAGCCTTTAAATGGTATCTCAGTCTGGTTCAGTTGAATTCACAATCATGGGGAAGACTGCTGACCTGACAGTTGTGCAGAAAACCATCATTGACACCCTCCACAAGGAGGGAAAGACTCAAAAGGTAATTGCAAAAGAAGTTGGATGTTCTCAAAGTGCTGTATCAAAGCACATTAATAGAAAGTTAAGTGGAAGGGAAAAGTGTGGAAGAAAAAGGTGCACAAGCAGCAGGGATGACCGTAGCCTGGAGAGGATTGTCAGGAAAAGGCCATTCAAATGTGTGGGGAGCTTCACAAGGAGTGGACTGAGGCTGGAGTTACAGCATCAAGAGCCACCACACACAGATGGGTCCTGGACATTGGCTTCAAATGTCAAACGTCTTACCTGGGCTAAAGAAAAAAGAACTGGTCTGTTGCTCAGTGGTCCAAAGTCCTCTTTTCTGATGAGAGCAAATTTTGCATCTCATTTGGAAACCAAGGTCCCAGAGTCTGGAGGAAGAATGGAGAGGCACACAATCCAAGATGCTTGAAGTCCAGTGTGAAGTTTCCACAGTCTGTGTTGGTTTGGGGAGCCATGTCATCGGCTGGTGTTGGTCCACTGTGCTTTATTAAGTCCAGAGTCAACGCAGCCGTCTACCGGGACATTTTAGAGCACTTCATGCTTCCTTCAGCAGACAAGCTTTATGGAGATGCTGACTTCATTTTCCAGCAGGACTTGGCACCTGCCCACACTGCCAAAAGTACCAAAACCTGGTTCAATGACCATGGTATTACTGTGCTTGATTGGCCAGCAAACTCGCCTGACCTGAACCCCATAGAGAATCTATGGGGCATTGCTAAGAGAAAGATGAGAGACATGAGACCAAACAATGCAGAAGAGCTGAAGGCCGCTATTGAAGCATCTTGGTCTTCCATAACACCTCAGCAGTGCCACAGGCTGATAGCATCCATGCCACGCCGCATTGAGGTAGTAATTAATGCAAAAGGGGCCCAAACCAAGTACTGAGTACATATGCATGATTATACTTTTCAGAGGGCCGTCATTTCTGTATTTAAAATCCTTTTTTTTTATTGATTTCATGTAATATTCTAATTTTCTGAGATTCTGAATTTGGGGTTTTCATAAGCTGTAAGCCATAATCATCAAAATTATATCAAATAAAGGCTTGAAATATCTTACTTTGCTTGTAATGAGTCTATATAATATATTAGTTTCACCTTTTAAGTTGAATTACTGAAATTAATGAACTTTTGCACGATATTCAAATTTTTCGAGTTTTACCTGTATATACACACACTCTTCTCAACACAATAGTAAAGAGCAGTTATCTGCTGTTGAGTTGCTGTAGAATTTTTCAGTTCAATCCAGTCTGGCCAATTCTCTGTTGACCTGTCTCCTCAACAAGTCATTTCTGTCCACAGAACTGCTGCTCACTGGATGTTTTTGCTGAGATCAGCAGTTATAGAAATACTCAAACCAGTCCGTTTGACAACAATCATCCATCCGATTATCTAATATGCCAATCAGTGCACTGCATAAAATCATGCAGGTCAGGAGCTTCAGTTAATGTTCACATCAAACATTAGAATGGAGGACTTTTTTTTTTTTGTGATTTGGACCGTGGCATGATTTGTTTTGCCAGATGGCTAGTTTGAGTATTTCTGTGACTGCAGATCTCATGGGATTTTCATGCACAACTGTCTCTTGAATTTACTCAGAATGTTGCCAAAAACAAAAAATATCCAGTTAGCAGCAGTTCATTGGACGAAAATGCCTTGTTGAAGAGAGAGGTCAACAGAGAATGGCCAGACTGGTTTGAACTGACAAAGTCTACGGTAACTCAGATAACTGCTCTGTACAATTGTGATGAGAGAATAGCATCTCAGAATGCTATTCTGAGATGCGAGTTGGCACTGTTTTGGTGGCACAAGGGGGACCTATACAACAGTAAGTGGTAAATAGTAATAGTAAATATTAAGTGGTTTTAATGTTGTATATATAAAAATATTTGCTGAGAAAGCCCCTCATATAACAATAATTCAATATATAATGATGAAATATACATAGTTATCTTTAAATATTTAAGAATTCTATATATATAAAATAAAAGATATTCAGATAATTAAAATGCATTATATTCTTGAGGTAGAAGAGTTAATCATTGATAAGACAATATAAAAAGCGGCTTTAGAATACAATGTATTGTTTACTACAATATTATTGATCATAAGTCAATCATTGGCACACAGTTCACAGCAATCCATTACACAAGTGAATTTGTCATTCAGTTTGAGATTTATTATGAGGGCTTGTTTAAGAGCCCGTCAAACCTCTGGAGTAAACAGGTGGTACTACAAACTTGAATTATTATGGTCCGGGGGGGCATTGCGATTAATTGCGTTATTTTTTTGTCAAATTAATCGCACTGAATTAATACGTTAAATCGACATCCCTAAAATAAATAAATATATATATATATATATATATATATATATATATATATATATATATATATATATTCATATTACACACTGGCACTTGAAATAATGTACAGATTTTGCTGTTTCAGAAGGAAATTTGGTACTAGAAAATCACTTGCCATTATTTTTAAGGAGAGAAAGAGATGTGCAAGGCCAGATGTGCAACTAATATGATGTACAAGAGGATAAGTACATCAGCGTCTCTAGTTTGAGAAATAGATGCCTCACATGTCCTCAGCTGACAGCTTCATTGAATTCTACCCGCTCAACACCAGTTTCATGTACAACAGTAAAGAGAAGACTCAGGAGTGCAGGTCTTATGGGAAGAATTGCAAAGAAAAAGCCACTTTTGTAACAGAAACCCAAAAAGAAAAGGTGAGAGCGGACAAAGAAACACAGACAGATAATTAGAAAAGAGTGTTATGGATCTTTATCCCATTGAGCTTTTGTGGGATCAGCTAGACTGTAAGGTGCGTGATAAGTGTCAGACAAGACATCCACATCTATGACAAGTGCTACAGGATGCGTGGGGTGAACTGTCACCTGAGTATCTGGACAAACTGACAGCTGGAATGCAAAGGATCTGCAAAGCTGCCATTGCTGCACGTGGATGGTTTTTTGATAAGAACTCTTTGAAGTAGTTTTAATTTTTTTTTTTCAAATTGTAATAGTAATTATTCATGTTATTAATGTCCTGACTACACATTGTGATCAGTTGCATGCCACTTTGGTGAATTAAAGTACCAATTTCTTTCTATAAGAGCAAAATCTGTACATTATTCCAAACTTTTTGCTGACAGTGTGTGTGTGTGTGTATATATATATATATATATATAAATATATTGTGACAGGGTGAATAAGAGACAGATACATTGGGTGTGGTGTCAAGCCTCGGAGAGACATTTATTGAAATAATAACAAAGGAAAAATGGAGTAAAGTATCCAAACAATTGGCTCAAGGCTGCTACAGTGAATAGGTGTCTGCTGTTCCAAACAATATTATTGCAGCCAGAGTCTCGACATGTAATGGCATTCAGAACCCATGCACTTCCATAATGTGAGGATCCAAATAAAAAATAAATATAGGGTGGGAGAAGTCATTTAGCAGGTGGTTTTATCCAAACCAACTTCCAAAATGAGGAACAGAAGCAATTTGCCATACAAAAGCCAACAATATCCATAGTATTGTACTTCTAATCGTCACAAAAGATCTGGAGGCTTGAGTTAAGGTAAGTGGGTGCTGTTCCATTGGCTGTCCTGAAGGCCAAAGTCAAAGCCTTGAATTTTATGTGAGCAGCTAAAGGTAGCCAGTGGAGTGAGATCAAGAGTGATGTGTCGTGAGCCCCCTTTGCTTGGTTGAAGACCAGACGTGTCTTAATTGTGCTAATGGGAAGGCCGGCCAACAGAGCATTGCACTAGTCAAGTCTTAATATGTCAATGTCACTTTATTTATAAAGCGCAACTAAAACAACAGCTGTTGACCAATGTGCTGTACATAGTAAAACAAAAGTTAAAACTCAATAAAAATACATAAAAGAATACACCTATTGGGCATAGAAAGAATGGCAGGAAAGAACCATCACCTCACTGATTAAAAGCTATCGCAAACAGAAAGGTTTTAAATTTTGATTTAATATTGGATATAGTCCAGGCGGTTCTAATACTCAGAGGAAGACATTTAGAGTTTTGGAGCTGCTACTGAAAAGGCTCGTCCACTCTAAGTTTTAATCTCGTCCTTGGCACTACTAAAAGTCTCTGATTTGAGGATCTCAAAGATGTCCCTGAGCAATTTTCTGACAAGAGATCTGTGAGACAGGATGGCACCAGATCATTGAGTGATTTAAAGACCATTAATAGAACTTTTAATTCAATTCTATAGCGTACCGGCACCCAGTGTAGTGATGTTAACTTAGGTGTGATATGTCCGTATTTCATAACTCCAGTTAGGAGTCTGGCTGCTGTATTTTGCACCATTTGGAGCCTAGAATGGGAAGTGTGACTAATACCTGTATAAAGTGAGTTACAATAATCGGGGCAAGACATGATAAAAGCATGGATAGCCCTCTCAAAGTTCTTAAATGACAGGAAGGTCTTCACCTTTGCCAGCGATCTTAGATGGAAAAAGATTGACCACAGAGCTGACTTGTTTGTCAAATTTCAGGTCCAGGAGGTTGAAGACAAATGATTTGGAGTTAGTTCTTGCCAGTCACAGGGTATCAGTCACTGGCAGGTGAGCAGTCTCAATGAAATGTCCTTTATTTAATCCAGATTGATGACTGTCAAATAGGTTGTTCTGTGAAAGAAAAGTAGACAGCTGAGTTTTTGTTATAAAAGTTAGGAAATATACCGGCCTGTAGTTATCGACTACTGTGGGGTTGATTAAATGTGGTGTGGAAGGTTCCAGTTGTAAGGGATGTGTTGATTATGTGTGTGAGTGTGGGCATGATTGGTGTAGAGGCAGCTTGTAGAAGATAAGGAACAGAGTCAAGGTGGCAGGTAGTTGGATGGTTTTAAAGAATAATTTTGGAGACATAGTCTTTGAAAGAGGAGAAAAAGAGGAGAACAAAGGGTGGGATGTGGGTAGAGAGCTGTCATCAGCAGTCAGAGAAGTGGTGGGGGAGATGCAGGAGGATAGAGGAGAGGAGAGAAAGTTGAAAGCAGTTGGTGGGAATCTACAGTATAACATTTTTCAAGCGAAATGGACTTAAACACCATCTTAATTGTTTTGGTTGAATGGATCACATGACAACAAATACTTCATGACAACAAACAATTTTCCGAAATATCTGTTTTCCCAGTCCACACTCCAAAGCGAAGACACCGTTTCCAAATTATCTATTGGGGGAACGTTTTCAAAATGCTCAGTTTTCTCTGACAAAAATGGCATCTTAGTGTGGACGGAAGGCCAAAATGTAGAGATATTTTTTTTTTTAAACTAAAACGTATTAGTGTGGATGTGGCCTAAGTGGCCTAAAAAAAACCAACTAAAAACTAAAATGATACAATTTCTGATATGACCCCTTTAAGCTCACAGTATGTCAATATACTACCGTCAGCATAGAACGGCAGTGCTTCAGTAATGTAATTTCAGTAATGTAATTTCAGACACAAACTTGTCCTGCTGTTCTTAAGATTATACAAAAAAAATATTAATTAATAAAAGTAATAGAAGTTCCCTGAAGGCCCCATGAGACTTTAATTGACTCCATCATTAAATTCTCCTCAGTGCATATTTGACTGTGAACAATCTTGGAATTAACCTCCTCCCTGCTCCAAAACATTCCATACATTACTTTTATGAAGGTCAGCATTGGTTTTCCTGACTTATGTTAGGTTTTATTCTAGATTAAATTTCTCCGATCAATGGTGGTTCTCTGAAAATACATTACTTTCAAGGAAGGGGCTTAAAATGCTTCCACAGAAATAGTAGATAGTTTGAAGTGTAACGTCACTTTTCTGGATACGGTTTGTTCTAGTTGGTTAGCATTGGTTTTCAAATACACATCCCCTAATTTTGCTTTTATCTGTAATTACGTGTAAAACATCTCAGTCATTAATATTTTTGCTGTTTTCTTTTTCTTTTTCTGTTGTTGTTTGTTTGTCTGTTTTTTTTTTCTGATGAGAAAGACTGTACATTTTCAATGTGTATATGTGCTAAAGTTAATTTTGCCAACTTTAAGGTGTAACCTGGCATATAGAGTACATTAAATTTAAGAGACATTAACTAAAAACCACAAAACTCCCATCTTGATTTCATGGAGTCTTTTAAGTGTGATTTTATGTGATAGCTCACACCAGAACAAATGAAAATCTGACATCTCCTCATTAATTCTGCAGGATCCAGTGATTGAACTTTAGGGCTGATGTTCAACCATCAAATTATGGCTACCTTCCACACCTCCTGCTGAAACAGCACTGGCCATCCATCAGAGAGGTGGGTGGATCTCTGCCTACTCCAGTACTCCTCTGAAGACTCTTTATATATATATATATATATATATATATATATATATATATATATATATATATACACAAAAAAAAATCAGTTTCAGCATTCTTGAAATGTCACTACAACATGGTAAAAGTGATGCATTCTTTTTTAAAAAGATATATAAAATTATATATAACTTTGAAGTATCCATATTTTTTAAGGGTCCATGTAGCGAAGATGTTGAAGGTCTTCTTCATTCATTTTCTGCCTTAAAACTGTTAAGGCATCACAAACTTGCAGAGATCCCTACCTGACATTATCTCACAAATACTGACCACAACTCTCCACCCACATCATGTACATATGTCCTTAAATCCAGGTTCCCACTGTATAATTTTGGCCACAATTGTTCCATCAGAGAAAAAATTCAGGGATCTTGAAAGATTTATCTTTTTGTAGGGCAGAACCAGCAATCTTTGGTCACTGTGACATGTTCACCAATGGCCAATTAGTTGTCTTTGCGATCAATCTTAGCCTCCGAAGAAGTTTCAACGACGTTATGATGACATAAAACACACAGTCAAAACTGTCAATCGATTGATTGGCTACAATGTTTATCAGTTTTGCCTGGCTTCAGACACTAGTTGGTGCTGTAATAAGCACATTTAATTATATATATATAAATAATTCAGTGTGCTTTCGGCGAGTTAAATATACATATGAATTTCCATTTCCACCTAGAAATTTTTTTCTGCCATTTTCAGTTATCTGACAGTATGCTCATGATCCTCATGAGAAATATTTATTAAAATTATTTTATTTTATTATTTCATAGATATAGGTCAATGAATGTCTGGGTGTGGCCCACAATTACTAATTGTCCTTATTTCTGAACGCAAAATCCAACCTTAACAAAATTTGGGACACATAGAAACCAGGATCCAGTTGCAATAAAATTCCTCATGTTAGAAAACTCAAAGATATATTGCCTTTAGAATTACTATAAGGATTTGTTTTAAGTGAAGGGCCATTCTGAGAATGCATGTAACATTTTAGCAAACTCCACCCATAGAAGGTGGTTCAACCATCCTAACTGCAAATTTTTTAAAATGGAAAGTGATTTTTTATTTTTTTTGTATGCATTTTCTATGGGACAAGTGCTAACATACAATATACTAATGCTATCAATCAAACAAAAATGGCTGCCGACAACCAATACAAATTCAGCAGCCAGTAATTTGTGAATGGCCAATCATAATGAAATTAGATATGTGCATGATACATACAAGATGCTGTGTACTAAACTCAATCAAATCATAATAATTAGTATGAGATTATTCACATACATACCTACCAGTCAACAAAAACAATTTCAAATTATAATGCAAGCATAACATTTCTCCTAGCTCCCCTATCCCACAGAAGGCTCCTTCAAAAACCCAATCTATTTGTTTTAGAGCCAAGCCATATGATTTCCTAAGATTCAGTCATCTTGTTCTATTCATATGACTTTTCTTGAGATCGGGTCGCTACATTTTGTTAGAATCAGCCACAAGGTGGTGCTTTAAAGATTGAATTTATGCTTTTGGCTATGTCTCATGAACTTTATGGTTTTGCAGCTTCTGCAGCTTAGTTTAAATAAATGATCTGTGTGGACTGGGGAGGGAGCTTTCCTTTATAAATGTTAGAGTTTGGGGTTTGCAGTATAACCAAAAACTAATATCACAATGTGAGTCATCACGGTATTAGCATATACTGTATATTGATATGTAAATGTACTCTTTAACCTTGTGTGACCCCCACGTCCTTCTGCTTAGACATTGTGTTTTAGCATAGCTATATGCAACACATAATTTAAATCCATTTAAACTGACTGATCTCAGTTCAAAAGACTGAGTAAAGGGTTAAACTTTCGACATACAGAGTCATTTGACAAAACAACATGGCGCCTATAACAGCGGAGTTTGTCTTGGGGAGGAAGACCAACAAAACTATCTGGTAAGAAAATATAATTAAGTTTTACTTTGAAACCTGTTTGAGTAAAAAAGATTAGTGTCTCTAGTTTCATCTGATATGCCTTTTAAAAAAATTCAGCGATCTATTGTGAAATGGCACACTGTTAGCAGGGTTACCGCAGATACTTAAAAAGTCTTAAAATGTCTTTAATTCAGTTTTCCAAAATGTAAGGTCATAAAAAGTTTTAATATCTTAAATGTTAATACAAAAGTCTTAATTTTTATTTAAAGAGGTCTTAAATTTTGAGGGGAAAGACAGGAATCCTGATATGACCTAATGTGATAATCAAACTTCAAAAGTTTATGATTCAATTAAATAAATGCATGTGCTAAGTTCTTCAAAGTGAAAACCTGGCTTTCATATTTCTTCAAGCACGCGGGATCTTGTGAGCATTTTCAGCTGTTGCAGAACAAGAAATCACAAAAGGTCATCTGTTGTTGATGATGATGATGATGATATAGTGTTGATGAAATATGAGAATGTTTACTTTGAATTGTTTATATTGTAAAACCTTGAGGATTATTGTAAGTGCACATTATATTTCCCTTATTTGTTTGAATGAGCTGCTGGAAGCAGTGAAGCACGTATACATTTCAAAATAAGAGTCCCTGGTGTATTGCAGTCTTTAAAGTTAAAAGTTCCATGTTATATGAATCAACATTTTATATATGGTACCAATTTTACCTCTAATTTGTATCTATTTATATAATGGCACATAAACCAATTTGAATGTGATATATATATATATATATATATATATATATATATATATATATATATATATATATATATATATATATATATATACAGTATATAAGTGTGAACACCTTAAACACATTAACAATGTGGACAACAGTGCTATTTGTTCTTTAGAAGTCCTATATTTACTGTGCATTTTTACATTGAGGAGAAAATCAATTTGCTTTCAGTGGTTTTATATGGAGTTTATATGAATATATAGTGCATTTCTAACTGTTCTGAGACCAATGCAGACATACAGCACACTGGAGGTTAAGTCATTAACTAAACAGGGAGAAAGAGAGCATCATATTGCTTTCCTATGCAGCCAGTTGCATTCACTCCTAACATCCGACCAAAAGTTTCAGGCTGCAAATGACGTTTGCACTACTCAACATGGTTGGCAGACATGGGACAATGGTAATCAGTACATAATTCAGAATTTATAGTGTTTAATTTATTTTAACATGGTTGGCATTGATTGGATGATGCTGGCCGTTACTTGGAATCAGAAATATTTATGCCAATTTCTGATTGATCACTTGTTAGTTTGACAGTGCTATAAGAGAACATTGTCATATTGTTGCCAAAGTCACACCCCCAAAAAGTAAAATCTTTTGTATATTTTTTTTTTATTTGTGCTTGTTTCCAATACACATTTTTTCAAAGCAGCTTCATAAAATAAATCAACTGTAATGTCTGTAACGGTTTTAAAACTGTAAAAACAAAACAAAACAACAATAACAAAAACTAGACAATCTTAAGTTTGGTCTAAATACTTTTGGGTTATCCTTAACATTGACAAAATGAATCTGTTAAAAAAAGTATTTAGGTTCTTATAACATGTGTTTATATTTATGGAATGTCAAACTTTTTGCCTATACCTGCAGTGGTGGCCAAAAATATTGGCACCCTTGGTATATATATGAGCAAAAAAAAACAGCATTGTTTATCCTTTTGATCTTTCATTCAAACAATTCTCAAAAATCTAACCTGTAATTGAAGTAAAACAATTGAAAGAATTGTTCAGCCATGACTTCCTGTTTCACAGGGGTATAAATGTGAGGTAATCATCAATCACAGTTGGTTAGACTAAAGAATATATTTCTGATGTGCGGCAAAAGGTTGTTGAGCATCGCAAAATGGGATGTGGCTATAAGAAAATAGCCAAAGCATTGAAAATGCTCATTTACAACATCAGGGCAATATTTACCAAGTTCCAATCAACTGGATATCTTAAATATCGGCCTGGAAAACGATGTGTGTCTATATTGTCTCCACGCACAGTGAGGAGGATGGTTCAATGGCCAAAGAATCTCCAAGGATCACAGTTGGAGAATTGCAGAAATTAGTTGGTGTCATGGTTTTGGGGAGGGGTAAGGACGCAAATACAGAGATGAAAGAAACATTAATACTTTATTAATAAATCAAACTCCTACGAGGGGGAAAATACCAACAACCACGAAGGGGACAAAAGATTACAAAAAGGGAATTGGGCAGAGAGAAACAGGACCATCCGGTCCGCACTGGAAACAGGAAAGTGAACAGGATCGATTGGAACACTGGAAGAAACAGACACAGGACTGACCAGAGAACAAGATGAACTGGCACTGGACAGCAAACACAGAGTCTAAAATAGGAAATCAAGCGGGTTAATACAGGGCAGGTGTTACTAATGAACCATGAGCAAACAAGGAGGCGGGGTGTGAAGCAAGACCAAGAAGCATACGGCACTAAAGGAACAATAACAAAATGATGCACTTTGCCAAGACTAAGAGGTGATATACACTTATGCTAATCGACAAACAAGACGAGAGCAGACACATCTGTTGAGTTAGGCCACACACATCCAACACCTTACCGAAGTGACCGAACCTCAGCACAAACATGAAGACAGCTCACTTAAATAAAGAGGCAGGGTCCAGTGGCCTGGGGGAATGCCTCAGGGCGGAGGCAGGGTCCAGTGACCACATGACAGGGACAGTGTCAGGATGCCTGGGAGATTGCCACAGGGTGGGGTTTCAGGAGGCTTTGAAGGCAGCTACAGTGCAGGGACAGGGTCAGGAGGCCTGGGAGGCGGCCTCAGGGCATAGGGGACAGAGTTCAGGGTTCTGGCCACTGGACAGTGCTCAGGAGGGAACTACTCAGGGGGCAGGACCGTGGAAGTCTTAGGGGGCGCAGCTGTGGGAGGCTCAGGGGGCGATGTCATGGAAGGCTCAAGCACTGGCTGCCACAGGGGAACAGTCTCCTTGGTCGTGAGCACTGGCAATGACAGCCTTGCTGGATGGGGCTGGGAGGTGGGACCTTCGAAGTTGGGTTCCCATAGCCTGAAACAGTACTCCTTTTCCCTTATCTCCATGACACGATAGACCACCTCCCAGAGGGACCACATTTGCAAGTTCCCCAATTTCTCCCAGTCTATGGTCTCCTCCAGTCCGGTCAGATAACTTAGGGTGACCTCACCAAAACCTGAACCCTGAGCTGCTTCGAGGGGTGCCTCATGAAAAGGCCAAAAGGTGGTTGCCCTGATGCCAGCTCATCGGATTGTGGCTCATTGGTGGGTAACAGGAGACTGGTTCTTGCCGGATTGAAGCGGAAGTAGAAAAACTATTCTCTGCTGGGTCCATGTTTGGCCAGTTCGTAATGTCACTGTTTTGGGGAGAGGTAAGGACCCAAACTCTTTTCCGATTGTTTTTTTTTTTTTCTTTCTCCACTCTATTGGGTTTTGTCTTTTTTTTTTTTTTCTGCAATTTAATTTCAGGCCTCAATGAAAAGCAATGACTTTCTAAATATCTTTGGTGTCTCCTAAGCTCTATAGCAATGTGATATATATTTAACAAGGCACCTGCCACAGAGCCTTTCCATTTCACATATTCTCTCAAAAAAAGACAGAGACAAGTGAAGTGTTTATTGAAAGGAAGTAACTGAAGGATGCTGAAGAGTCTCAAATACATATTTAGTCTGTATGTCTGTAAATGGATAGCACAAGAATGCACTGTCTTGGGATGAAAACTGTAAATGGCAAGTGTCAGTTTCATCAAAAAGAAAGGGAATAAATGTGGGAAATTTGTTGAAGAGGAAAAGTTCAGATCACGGTCGCAGACTGCAAAAAAAAAAATCATTTTCTTAACTCTATTTTTAACTTTATCCTTGAAACAACATAAATTTACTTGGGAAGCAAAATTACACAAAATATTAAGACTTTTTTTCAACACCAAAAAAAAATTAAAAACATGGCTGCTCAGAGATTAAAAGAGTTTTAGAGAAGGGAACAAGGCAAACACCAGACCTTCAAGTCTCTGCAGTAAGTATTGAAATGGACCAAGATGTAATGCATCATCATACAGGATTGCTTCCTTTCTCAAATTATGTCTATCTATGTCTGTTTTTTCTCAAAATTATCTTAGTGGAAAAGGATCTAGAGTGATCAATGGGCTGGACTCTCAAAATATCCTGCCCACCCCTAGAAGTTTCTCCTTGACACCACACCCGACCCAAGATCTCTAGATCACAAGAATATGCTATTACATTAAGATGCAGGAAAATCAATGGACAAATATTGGGTCTCAAAATGACACACAACACTTTTTATATATTTTGGTGTCCTATGGTTTTAGGGCTTTCAATTGATTTTAATATTTGTTATTATTAGTTAGCTCATTGAACAGGTTCAGTTCCAGGAAAAAATAAAAATCGGCCTATGAATAATTAGCAGTGTTGGGTAAGTAACTCAAAAAAGTAATCCACATCAAATTACTAATTACTTCTATAAAAGTTTAACTGCTAGGGCTGTCAATTGCTTAAAATCTTTATTTGAATTATTTACATTACATGCCAGTTTATTAATCAGATTAGTTGCATTTAATCACAAAAAAACATTATTTGCTGCGACAGGCCCCCAAATAGTAAATAAATTAAATAAATAATACATAACAATTCAAATAATTTAAAATATAATATGTAGGTCCTATAATAAAATATATAATATGGATTGAAATTCAGTTTGGAATAGTTTGCATTATTTTGGCAGATGAATTAAGCATTGATTAGACAACACATTGAACACTGAACATATCATTGAAATATCATTGAATATCATTGAACAATCTGTTTTTAGTTGAGTTCGTCAAGTTCTATCAGTATGCGCTCTTGCTTTCGGTCTGCACTATTTTAACAGATGTACTTCAAGCTTGAATTGCTCGTATAGCTGGAAAATCTGTTTTTTTTATGCAAAATAATTTATGTAATTAATTGCACTAAATTAATGCGTTAAATCGACAGCCCTAATAATTGATTACTTTACTGATTACTTCATCATAAAAGTAAATCACATTACTAATTACTTTTAGGTTACTTTATATTACAATTTTACAAAAGTTTTTGTTTTCACATTCAACAAATTCAAAATAATGTCTACATTTCCTCCTCACACACAGGTCACTCATTATCTCTCATTTCTGAAAGTTATCTGATTACAACAGTATAAATGTATTGTGCTGCACTACATTTTGACTAAAAAATAATAATATTACATTACACCCAACACTGGTAACCAGTGACAATCCATTCACGTACCATTTTAAGAGGGAATCAAATAATATTAAAAAATCCCTTTAGGTCCAATTTTGTACCCGATTCATGTAAAATGACACATGTATTTTTAACGTGCTTAACTCAGCTAAAGATGTTTTCAACTGAAGCAATTACCTGTCAGGATGTAATCATCAAGATCTCAAAGCAGACAGGAAGAAAGAAAAATAAGCAAGGCAGACTTTGATTACAGAGAACAAACATGTCCATTCATTTATATAAGCTCTCCGTTGTTTTAAGGAAAAGGCATTTCTTATCAGTGTTGCAATATCTAACACGTTAACACCAAATGTTAGAACACCTCAATGACGAATTAAAAAACAAAATTTTACCTAAAAAAAAAAACCACTAATTAACAAGCATCTTTTAGCATTTGTAGACCTTATTAAATTAGATTTCATGCAGGAATGACGGAAGACCGTTTATTGTAATGTTTAATATAACACAGATAGTTCTGACACTAAATTGTAATTGGATGATTAAAGTTGAGGTAAAAAAGCCAATTTGAGGCTTCAGAATAAAATGACATTTTAATCGTACTTAAAGATTTATATGAATGTCATTGCATTATATAAAATATATTACATACATTTCACTATTTGACAATTTCATATATTTGTGATACAAAAAGGCCTAAGAACACCCCTCAACCATTGTAAATTCACTGTAACATCCTGCCTCGCACAATATAATGCTTTATTTCAAATGTATTGCCATTTACTGAGAATTGGACATACTGTATATGCTTTTACTTGTTTCACAGAATATTAAATAAAACAATTATAATCATCAGCCATTCTCCACCACAGTAGAGAAATAAATACATTCAATGTGCATGTTTACTTCCAAGAATGTATTTTTATTTTTTTTCCTATAAGCAATTGTTTTTCTCTCATCAAATCAAGCAGAGCGTAGAGCTGCTAGCATCATTATGGCCAAAACTGTGTCACTTGTGGACTCACTTGAAAACATGAACTGCTGTGTAAACTTTAGGAGCCTTGAGGAGCTTTATCCTCTCGTGGCTGGCTAGGAGACTGTGAAATTGTGTCTCAGATGATTTAGGGAGAGTAGAGACGCTGATAAAAAGCCTTTACAAAAAGCGATTAATCACTAAAATCATGACTGGAAAAGACACACTTCGTCAGATGTTCAACAAACAGGAAACAGAGTAAATGAGGACTGAGATAAACCCAAAACATTTTTACTAAAAAATCTTCATCAAATGTCAAAACATGCTCCGCCTCTGAAATGACTTTCTTTTTCATCTAACATGAACAAGACCACAGGCTATTGGTTAAAGATGTGCACATTGGTGGCTTTAGCCTACTGATTACTAATGGTGTCATGTTTTACAAATGACTTCCCTCTTTTGACACACAACAATGATTTTCAAGGTAATCTGTATGAATGAAGAGTTGGATGTCTGGGACGTCATGGGGGACCCTGTTTCAGACCTGCAGCTACCTCATTAGCCATGTGCGGCTCTTTGCTAGCACACCACCTGGAGGATTAGTGTCAGTGATGAATGTTGATGTTGCATTTCGCTGGGGAACTCAAGCAGCTCTGATGTATGCAGTGTTGGATGGAAGCTTCGCCTTGTAACCAGGCCATTTGAGGAGTCCTATTGCTAAATGTGCATCATGTGAACATTCTTACACTTATTATGCTTAATAAGCCAACATTGTGCATAGATGTAAATCCCTTGGCCAGCTTTCCTTTATCGTGGTAAGGTCACAAATGGTTTAAATGGCAAAAATGTATTGTAACAGGATGATTTTCGCCCGTTACCCTGATTTTGTGTTGCATGTAAACAATATGTGCTGTTCTTCTTGGCTTATGAAACATGGATAAAGTGGGCATAAAGTAAACTAGTTACAGTATATGGACATTATTTTATATATAATCAATTTGATTATTTTATTAATAAAGGAAATTGTGATTCCTACCAAATTTTATGCATTATAGAAATCATAGGGACCTATGTAGATGGACTTGAATGATCACCTATCATCACAATACGTTTTCTCCACTTTTCCTAGAATATTTTTTTCCTTCACACAAGAACCTCATTATTTTGACCAAACTGAGAAACCAGCTTCCATCTTCTCTCAATCCTTCCCTCTGGAAGATTAAAGGCTGGTCAGACTCGACTAGACAACCAAACAGCAGAATCAACAATCTCCCTCTCCACAGACTTTGTTCTATTTTGTATTGGCGCCTATGATGCTTTGCATGATGTATCTGCCACCTCCAAACCCCACAGATTCAGACAGAAAAGGAGGATTGTGGGGTAAGAGCTTGGCGAAGATTAAAAGCTGAGCGCAAACAGCTATTGAAGCGAAGACGGACGAAGACGAAGCTTGGCAGTGGCTGTGGAAAAGCCAGTCTTTCATCAACAGCAATGATGGGGCCAAATGACATTTCTAATGATTGTGCACTTCAAAGTCTTTCCTCGGAAAGCAGGGGCACGACTGCAGAGGAAACTAAAGGAAAATATCTGTCAGACATCTCTATCAGTTGATTTCTTTCATATAAAGGAATGTTGGATTTCACCATAGAAATCTAAACTTCTTTTTCTCATTTTATGTAGATGACCTTTTTAATGTTCACCCCTGCCATTTTATTCTGTTAATCAAAAGATGGTTAGTGCTTACTGTAATTATTACAGGAACAGTACCCATTGACTGTAACCTTGGTCAAGTGAACAATGGTGATAGTAATACACATCCCACTCCTTTTCAAAACAGTAGAAATGTATAGTGATTTACTTTCAAGTTTTAAAAAAATTCACAATTATTGTAAAATAGTGTAGGCCAACACATTCGTCATATTTCAAGTCTTCCAAAGACATACCAACCCATTTTCCAGTGAAAATCTTGACGTCTGTTGCACGTTTATGAATACTATAGAAGAAGCTTGTGCGTAGAACTGTTCACATGTTCATGCATTGCTTTTAACTGTTTTTTTTAACCCTTTATAGGGCACTCATTGAAATACTTGGAAATTCAAAATTTCAACCATAGAGTGTTATTTGAGGATATTATAAGACTTCTAAACATTTGTGAGTTTTTAAAAAAAAAAAAAAATTTTCAAACATAAAATGACAGACCCTGCAGACCACGTTTGACCTCATGATATTCCCCTTCCTGCTGCAGTACTTGCAGGTCTGGCGGTTAGTGTAGACAGGGGCGTGGAACAGGGACATGTCAAACCGCACATAACTATCTGGACTGTAGCTGCGGTGTCCCCGGAACAGGTGTGGGGATGTCAGCAGAAGTTCTGAGGCTGCCTGGAGATGCTGAGCTCATTCAGGGATGTAATGTGACTGACCTCTGGCTGCTGGCTTCCCTGAACACCTGGATTCCAATTTTTTAAAGACAGGCCATCCAAAAGGCCAGCAGCCTTGGAGTCCCGCCTGTAGAAAACCCAGCCATTCGTGAGGCTGACATCAACAGAGTAGGCAAACATGCGCATATACCACCTCTTTGATTTCATGGGGGTGCGGTAGAGGTGGACCAGCATGTCACTCTTGTCAATGCCCCCATGTTGGCATTGTAGCTTTTGATGACAGCAGGGCAGCTCAATTGTTCCTTCCTCTTGGTTTCACTGCAGTACCTGTAGACTGAGGAAATGGGCTCTGCCCCCATGTCTGTTGACAGCAGAGTGACGATCCTATTGTCCTTCCACCTGAGGGCCAGGATCCCATCGTCACTGGTGACGTAGTCATACGTACCACGAGGGACAGCCTTATTCTCCATCTCCTTGATGATTTTGAGTGGAGGCTTGCCTATTCGGTTGTCCCTGGCTGTCCCTGTGTACCTGCAGTTCTTGTCCTTGAGGTACTGCACTATCTCCAGGCCGGTGAATAAGTTATTATTATTATTATTCCACAAAATTATTAAGAAATAATAATTATATTGTAATTTTTTTGGGAAAAAAAACAACAAAAACAGCTGGCCTGTTAACAAAATAGCATTGCAAAAAATTTTCCACTCGAATATGGGACTCCTAGGCATTTTGAGCACTTCAATATGGCACTGTGTTTCGACATCCAACTGGGGATCCACTTTGAGCATTTTGCCACTCTTATACAGGACACATTGCCATCAATTCGTAACAATGTCCAACCGTGGGGAGGGGTGCATTCCCCACAAGCATTTTGCCATCTGGTGGAGTCCCCCTTGAATGTCTCTGCAAAAATACGGGGCAATAGGCATCTCATGTAGGCCAAAATATGTGATGTCTTGGTTAACGACACTGAACTTAAAGAATATAAAGTGGTATGTGATTATCTACTATTGTTAACTCATTTGTGAGATGCTGAGTATTACAGGAAGACGTAACATCAAAGAGTTTAGTTTAACGTGTGTTTACATATAAATAGAAAGCCATTAAAAACGATTGAAAAGATAGCACAAAGCGACAAAATGAGTCGTCCTTTTTGAATGACCCCTTATCTTTCTTTTAACTATTGGATGAATGTTACATTATTTAATTCATATTTATGAGCCAAACTCATAAGGATCATACAGCTATTTTTAAATAACGAGACCTGTGTGCAAGACCAGCAGCTACCCATATACGCAGTGAACAGCGAGGTGTTCTCTAGGGATTACAATGGAGCCATTCACTCCTTTCAGAAAACAGTAAAGCTTTATTATTCTGATGGAGAGGTGTAGGGTTCTTGCAGCTTGATAGTTACCATGGGGGCTGTGTTGTCAAAAGGCCTATACCAGTCAATTGTGAAACACTCTGTCTCACTAATTGTTTGGCAGATCTCAGAAATTAGTTCAGGACTATTTGAATCCTCTTCCCCTGAAGGGTTTTTCCAGACATGATTTGTTTCACAAGCAATTTTTTTTTTACACAACTTAGTAGTTGTGCCACACACTTTAATAATGAGGTTGTGATTGCAAAGCCTTAATTCTGTAATTATATGTTTGTTTTGTCATTCAAAATAGGTCTTTAAGGGAAAATTGGTGCGACAGGTCAAATGCAGTTTTTATCCATGAATGAATTGCTTGTGATGAGAGGGAGGATTTAAACAATACAACACCATTTGTTATATTGGAAAGTGTTGAAAAGCGCTGTGGGGTATTGTCTGTTGGGATGTCTGGGCACTGAGCCAAGCTGAAAACTGGCAAAATGTCTTAGAAGGCTATAGAGAAATATACATCTGCTCATTAAGCTCAGACTGAGAGAGAAAGAGGAAGAGAGATAATTAATTTTATATGAACTAACTTAATTGTTTGCAACTGCATAGCATTGGTCATTTGTGACTTTTTTGTTTTGCGAGTGTCCGGATTACATTGCATTAAAGGAAATGTCATTAGATCTCTTATATGTTGGTGACAAGATGCTTTAAACTTTTAAAACTGTCTGTTTTTGCAAGCCCTT
The DNA here is from genome assembly GCF_025860055.1 of Xyrauchen texanus. Lineage (NCBI taxonomy): Eukaryota > Metazoa > Chordata > Actinopteri > Cypriniformes > Catostomidae > Xyrauchen > Xyrauchen texanus. The sequence continues at coordinate 21,695,542 of NC_068323.1, read as the reverse complement.
TCAACACTGATTTGTGCTGGATAGGAATTTTAAATATCTATAATTCTATTTTCATGTGAAAATATAAATTTTTGATATGGGTTATTATGTTTTCACAAGTAAAAACTCTATTTATTAGGGGTATGCAGTGAAGCCATTATCTGTATTTGTGTCTGTATCTGTTCATATGACAAAATGATCTTTATCTGTCTGTGTATTCGGATAGAACCGGGTGTGGGAGGGCTTAAACCGGAAGTGCGTCAAAATAAAATGAAAGTGTTACCTTCACATTTATAGTTTATATTAATACAATATGCCTTGTATATGCCTTTTCATAATAATAGCCTAATAATAATATTTATTATTATTATTATTATTATACAATTATTATTTAAAAAAATATATTCTTTTCTTCTTTCTCCTTTCTTACCAGATGAAGCTGAACAGAATTTTTGTTTGTCTGTGCATGTTTAACAACATTATTCTGGAGGCAGGAGGTGTCAAGCAAAATGTGAAGCATACATTGTGCAGTGAATAATAAAAACAAGTTCAAACATTAAAAGAAATTTAAATAAAATATATATAGACTACAAAAAACCTATCAATTATTTTAACGATAGGACGCCATTATTTAGTTAATTAATAATAATAATAATAATAATAATAATAAATGTAACATTTATATAGCCCCTACGTAACATTTTCAAATTTAGCACAGTTTACAGAAGAAGAAGAAGATGAAGAAAAGATGAAGTTTCAGTTTCTTCATTTTACACAAGGAGGAATATTCAGAATAGATGGATATGGAGCATTTAAATCTTTATGGAGCATTTGAACTTTTTTCAGAATAAAGTCTTAACTGTAACCAGTTAATTACCTGTAAAGGGATCAATGGATAGGAGAAGGCGAGAACCGGCTTGACAATAAAAATAATAGTTTTAATTATAACTTAAAAGACAACATAAACACACACATGACGGACATGTCCGTAATCGATCTCTCTCTCCCGCACGATCCTCTGCAGTCGACCTTTATCCCTCACGGAGGTTTAATTAGCCTAATACAGGACCGGGTGTGTAGGATCACGACCCGCCCCGCCCTCCGCCCTGCCACATTACCTTAATTGCTCATTTGGATATAAATGTGGTCAACTTTAAGAGAAGGACTGATGGGCTCCAATGTGAAATCATCACTTTAGGTGAGGAATTTAACATTGTGCTCAAGTTTAGGCTATAAATAAATTGTAACCCGCACACACACACACAAGATGAGACAGTCACAATGTGTGTCAAAACTGCATTTATTTGCAGGCAAACAAAAGTACAGCACGGAAAATCCAGAGGGGGAATGGTCAGGGTAGCGTAGGGTCAAAAGCCGGGGAAACAAAGTCGAGTAAAGGGGGAAATCCGGGAGAGAGTGGTCAACGAGAGTGGGGAGGTCGAAGCCGGGAACCAGGATCAGAGTAGACGGGACTAGTGGGAGCAAAATACAGGGGAACAAGGGGAGCTGGCAAGCTAAGAGGAGGACAAGAGGAGATCAAAACTAGACGAGACTAGCGGGGGGCAAAGACACGGGAAACTAAATACAATAACCAACCGGAGTGAGACGAACAGGTTGTGAAATATATAGGGGCGAGTGCAGGTGTAAACAATGATAGGTGATGAGACGAGTGCAGGTGAAACTAATGTGCAGGAGTGCAGATGACGTGAGTGCAGGTGGTCATAATGTTCTGGGGGATTGGAAACGCGTGAGAAACTCGAGGAAGGGAGATTGCTTACGAGCATGTGAGCGAGGAGGAGCAAAGTGGGCGTGAGGGCTCGAGTGAGCAAAAAGACCGTGAAAAGCTCGAGGGGGCGGAGCGAGCGTGCGAGCTTGAGGAGTGAGTGTGTGTGCGACGAAGCGGGGATGGGGCAGAGGAGCGGGGTTCGTGACATAAATACATGGGAATCATGTGTGAATACATGTCTCGAGTGATACATTAAAATATACATTTAAAGAATTGGAAAGTTTATGATGTCTTATTTTAGTTAATATTACACTTGATAAGCTCCTGACACACGTAAACGGAGTGAAGACCACACCCATCCGATCTGAAATCACAATGTGTGCATTTTCATTCATAAGGTTTACGCTTTAAAAATATTGGCTGCCCAGATTTATAAATTCTTTGTAATTTTGGATATGCTTATTTAAAATGTCACTTTATCCTTGTGCCTCTTGGATAATCAGTCATACAAATATTTGTTATATTATTTTGATGAATCCGTTATTCATTTTGAAGTCATTATTCGTGCCTTTCTGAATAAAGTATTCGTCTTCAGGCACAACCCTACTATTTCTTGTTAAAAAATGGCATTCTTGCTCACAGAATTACCCATCCTTTTATTAGATTAACAGCTTATGGCCTGTTATTGATTCCAAGAAGACAAAAAAAAAAAAAAAAAACATATATACAATGAATAAAAATTTAACTCCAACCCCAAACAAACATCCCTGTGGTCTTACATAAGTAGACATAGATAGATCAGATAGATAGATAGATAGATAGATAGATAGATAGATAGGTAGATAGGTAGATAGGTAGATAGATAAAACTACACCTCTCTCTCCACAGTCCCTCTCAGAGAGTCCCCCAATAACATCAAATAACTTTTCCCCATTTCCCTTTAAATGAATCCCATTTTCCTAGCCTTCTACACGTGACCTCTTCAAAGGCTGCCACCCTCCCCATCTCCACACACCATTCCCAAATTGAGGGCACTCCAACCGACTTCCAACCCCTTAAAACAGTCTGCCTGCCTATCATAGCACTGGTCAGGACCCACTTATATATGTATTTATCTCCTAAGTCGATGACCACCCCATCACCAAAAACACAGAGTCTGAGGCAAAAATAAATCAGAATACACAACACGTCACACACAAAACACTGTACCGTCAACCAAAATTCCTGGATCTCAGCACACCACCATAAAACATGGGCCATGTCTCCATCCTCCAATTGGAATTCAGGATTTTGTAAAAGGGATACATTAAAGTGCCAACTATATGATTTATTTTTCTCTGTATATGACACCTCTAAACTCAGCAGGGCATGACCTGAGACTAAAATGTTTCCAATTGAGCACTCCACAACAATTGAAATGAGGGACTTAGATTAAAAAATATATGTATTCTAGAATAAATCTTATGGACTGATGAAAAAAAAAAATTATAGTCCCTTCCAGATGGGTTCAAAAGTCTCCAAATATCTATGAGACCAAGATTTTTACACATCCTGTGAAGCATCAATGTTGCTCTAGGGGGCTTGCACACTTTTGCTTCACTACGTTAAAGGACTGAATCCATCAAAAAATGTAAGTCTCCTCCCAATATTATATCATGAGTGGTGCCAACGGCTGGCAACATCCCTACAAGATCTATAAAAAAGCCCTGATCATCAAAGTTAGGTGCGTAAATATTAGCCAAAATCAAGCTTTGCCCCTGAATTTCTGCTAAAACAATAATGACTCTTCCTAATTTATTTTTAATCTGTTTGAGATATTTGAATTGTAGATGTTTACTTATTAATGCAACGACTCCCCAGCTCTTGCTCGTGCCAGCACTAAAGAAAACATGCCCACCCCCTATCCTCCCACATTTTTCAGCTTCCTGCAGGGAAAGATGCATTTCTTGAAGAAACACTATAACATATTTCTTACATTTAAGAAAATAAATAACCTTTTTCTTCTTTTTATGGGGTACCCAAACCCATTCACATTCCATGTGGGGAGAGACAATCCACTCATAGTAACATTTGACATTTTTACATATTAGAACAATTAGATTGTGTGTAAAAAGAACACATTCCACATTGGTGTAACAATCAACCCCCAACGTTCCCCAGAACAAAACAAACAGAAAAAAGAAAAATGTGCGCATTAACCCCACGCATGACAGCACCAACCAGCATCCATCCCTCTAAACTCATACAGCCCATGATAGCGCGTGTGACAACTTTGCAATCAGATTGAAGTCCGGTGTTTCTATTCAATAATTTGTAAAACAGAATGACAAAACAGAAGAAAATTTGTAAAACAAACTCCAGCCCATAAGCGGAATAAATACACACAAAGTGTGTGCCTCCACAAAACAAGCTCCAGCCAGTAGCAGAACCAGCAAAAAATACATAAATAAACAAATGGGCCGTTTAGTTCTTCGGGCAGTCAAACTCACACCAATGTCCTGCAAGAAATATTCCACAAAACCAACAGGAGGCATAAACACCCAAAACAAGCCGATTCATCCACAAGCTATCCCGAAAAAATTATATTACACAAAACAAACTCCAGCTGCCAGGCGGAACCAGCACAAAAAGTGACAAAAAAGGCGCCCAGCTTCCTCGGCAGTCGAATGTATGTTGAGTGAAATGTTTCACTAAGCAGCAACATGAAAATCACCAAATGGCGTACTCAATCCAATGTTTTTATGAAGGACATGTAGAGTGTGGGCATGTAAATTCACTACGTCCATCCTTAGTATCTTTTCTAATTTGGAGACTTACAGCACAAGAGCGATCTTCTGTTGATGTAAGAGTTTCTTGAATTCCCTGAAGCGTTCATGTTTCTCTCTTGTCGAATTTGCAAAGTCTGGGAACAAGAAAATGCTGTGGTTCTTCCAAGAAAGCCATCCTTTACTCCTCGCCTCGTGTAACACAAGATATTCATTGGATGATCTCCGAAATTTGGCCAGAATTGATCAGGGTCTGCCTCCCTCAGCGGATCTCTGAGCCGGAACTCTGCAGCTTATGGCCTGTTATGTTGAGCAGACTCTGGAAGAGCTCGCCTAGGAAATTCACCATATCTCTGCCTTCCTCATGCTCAGGAATTCGTCGAATACAATTCACCAAATCGTCAATTTTTACCGAAACATGTTCCAAATCCTCCATTTTTACCCAAACGCGCTCCAAATCTCCCTGGATCGCAAGCGGATTAGCAGCTAATTCCCTCTGCGCTGACTCCAGATAATCGACCCATTTCTTGACGCCAATCTCATAACCAACTCAGAGAATTTAATCTCCATCGAAGTGATCGATTGACATATCAAAGCAAGATCCTCCAAGTCTGCAATGACCTTCATCAGCTGACACATTCATCAATTGCAAAAAAAAAAAAACAACATAATTTCATATATAGTACTGTATATATATAAATATATATATATATATATTCAACTAATCACAAAGTACAGTCAGGGCATTATTGATGTAAAAAAAAAGCAACATCACTGTTTGGGAAAAAAGGGAATTTTCTATCAAATCTAGACAGGCCTCATTTCGAGCAGTCATCACTCCAACATCTTATGCTAGAGTAATCATGCTAAATTGACACTTGACAATGACTTAACTTCTGGTGTGAGAACGCTATGCTCCTTTGGCTGCCACTTCACATTCGGACTATATTATTTTTTAGTTTTTGCTTGTTTGTTTCTGTTTGTTTTTCTTTTCATTTATTAGTCTGTGCATGAAGTTAAATCCTGTTGGCTTCTGGATCTATAACACGTTTGGAATTGTATTCTATGCCTCTCTTTCTGCTCAACAGAGAAATACAGCATTCTCCTGTCATTGGAGACTGGATAGCTCACACTCCATATGTCGCAAGCCCTCTCTTTGTCTGTCATTCACCTCTCCCGGCATGGGTATTGAGTGAGTCTCCACTCTCTTTATCACCTGTGTCAACAGTACTATGTCCAGTTGGGTAGTCTTCCTCTCAATCAACTGATAGGTGTAGACTAGGCAGGGTTCTGGCTAACGCAATATCATTGATTTTGGCTGCTGTAGCTGGCATATCAGGACTTTTTATACTCTATATCTCACATATAAACATGTCTTGGATTTCATCTATTAAAGCGTTTTTTTTTTATCTTCCTTGCTCTCGTCCTTAGCATTCATGCCATGGATATCCAACTACTGACATCACAGCTTAGAGTCTTAAACTGCCATCCACGTATAGATTCTGAGACATATGAACTCGGAATCCTCTGGTGGCTATGGTATATCTATCGCTCACAACGGAATCTCCAATCTGTCTATCGCTCACCAATCTGTCTATCGCAATTCCATCAATCTGGACAAAAAAGTCTGCTGTAAAACTGATGTTGCATCAGCTAGGTGCTCAAACTTACTTTCACTGAGGTATTTAACTAAAGATGATCACTAATCCACGTCAAAACACTTCAGATTTGTTCATCAGGATTTGGCACTATTTGGCACTGTCGCTCTCTAAAGGACAAAGCGTAAATTCTCAATGAACTCACTGATAAAATCTATCTGTTGTTTGTTATGATGGCATGAGAGCAGTTTTGACTGAATTTCATAATGTCACGTCTTTTGAATATCAGGCTCTCAAGATTGTTGGTAAAAGTCCTCTCATATTGTTATTGATTTACCGACCTCCAAGTATCAGTCTCACTTTTTCTCTGAACTTAATGAAATACTCACTCAAGTCAAGTCAAGTGGTTTTTAATGTCGTTCAACCATATACAATTGGTACAGTACACAGCAAATCGAGACAACGTTCCTCCAGGACCATGGTGCTACATAAAACAAAATTGGACAAACACAGAACCGCATGAGACTACACAGACTAAATACGACCTACATATTCCTACATAAATTGCACGTGCAAACGTGTGCAAAAAGTATGGGACAGTACAATAATTACTAAAAAAGGAACAGGACAATAGCCTCAGTAAGAGCGGTAGCAGCCAGGTGTAAAGTGACAATCTGATCTTCTCAGCTGTCCTCACTATCCTCTGCTGGGCTTTGCGGTCCGAAACAGTGCAAATCCCAAACCAGGCAGTGATGCAGCTGCTCAGGATGTTCTCAATAGTCCCTCTAAAGCAGGGGTGCCCACACTTTTTTGTGTGATGATCTACTTTTAAATGACCAACTCAATAAGATCTACCAACTAAAAAAACACAGTTTCATTTAAAATAAGAAAATGCTTGTTGGGACTACTGCATGTATCCCTACATGGAATTCATCTTCTAATTAATAAAAAAATATATAATAATGTTCAATGTTGATATCATTCAGTTTTAAAACTAAACCCAAAACACCAACACCACAAATCTAGTTGTCATAGCAACTGAATAAACAAAACCTCGCCTGGTCAATATTTACTCGTCAAATGCAAGTCAGACAGAAACTAAAAGAAGACATTATATTTATTTTTATTAAATTTTACATTTAAATTTTGTGAGATCTACCAGCATTGCCTTCGCGATCGACGTACTGTGCACCCCTGCTCTAAAGAATGTGGTGAGGGTGGGAGGTGTGCTTTTCTCAGCCTTCGAAAAAGTAGAGATGCTGCTGGGCTTTCTTGGTAATGGAGCTGAGGTTGAGGGAACAGGTTATTAGCTGTTACGTTTGTATTTTGTATCACACTCATCACTAGGGGTCGCTTGAGCGCTAAAACCCCTGGTAAATAATCTGGCATGTATGATAGAAGAAGTTAGTTTGTTTGGAAGAGGGAAGCATGGGATTATCCTTACACCTCAAGCAATACTCAAAGGAGTCCTGATTGAGAAACTTTGTTTCCAGTTCAATCATGTAAGTTTGCTTTTTCTTGTGTATTTGTTTTTATTTGATATATATAGTTTATCTGTGAGCTCCCTAGCTAATGCTAGATTATTTTTCTTTTTATAGATGGACTCTTTAAATCTTGTTTTATGTTTGGCCATCTTGAATTGTTATATGTAGTTGCAAAGGCAATACATATGTGAATATCAAATGGTTTCTCCCCAATGGATTGTTCTCACTGCAATTGCCTTGTGGATTATTAAATATCCACAAGTTTAAGGATTTACCTCTGTGAACTATCTTGTTTTTTTGGGGGGAGTAATTGAAGAGCACTTGAAGGGTGACTTTCTATTTTTGTATGAGTGGATTTTCTCTTCAACATCAAAGGGATTTGGACATCTTCCTAAACATTGACCATTTCAAAATGTCATGGTAGTGATTCCATACTTGCCTAATGAATCACTCATCTACGATCTGATACGTTTTTTTTTAAATGTTTATTGTCATTGCCATTTTCTATTGGTTACTTTACATTACAGACTGTCTTTTGGTATATTGTTTTGACCATTCTGGTTTCATTTCAATTTATTCTCTTTCTCATGTACATGCATTGATCTGTTTATTTCTTATATATAGAAGATATATAATTCATATGAAGGTATAAAAAAAAGATTTCTTGTCTCTAGTGTTGGTGACAACACACTGGAAAAAATAAATAAATAAATAACAGCGTTACATTAATAGTTTGTGGGCCCCTCCTGTTATTCAGATATATATATATATATATATATATATAGCTGCTATTGTGGCTGGTGGTTATAAGGTGAGGTTCTCCGCTAGGTGAACACCAAGGAATTTGGTGCTCTTGACGATCTCCACAGAGGATTCGTTGATGTTCAGTGGAGAGTGGTCACTCTGTGCTCTCCTGAAGTCAACAACCATCTCTTTTGTCTTGTCCACATTCAGAGACAGGTTGTTGGCTCTACACCAGTCTGTTAGCCACTGCACCTCCTCTATGTATGCTGACTCATCGTTCTTGCTGATGGGACCCACCATGGTAGTGTCATCAGCGAACTTGATGATGTAGTTCAAGCTGTGCATTGCTGCACAGTCGTGAGTCAGCAGAGTGAACAGCAGTGGACTGAGCTGTCACAGTGCTCAGTGTGGTGGCGGTGGAGATGCTGTTCCTGATCCGGACTGACTGAGGTCTCCCAGTCAGGAAGTCCAAAATCCAGTTGCAGAGGGAGGTGTCCAGGCCCAGCATGTTCAGCTTTCCAATCAGGTGTTGAGTAATGATTGTGTTGAATGCTGAGCTGAAGTCTGTGAACAGTGTTTGAATGTATGAGTCCTTTTTATCCAGGTGGGTGAGGGCCAGATGGAAGGTGGTTGTGATGCGTCATCTGTTTAACGGTTGGGACGATACACAAACAGCAGTGGGTCTAGTGAAGGGGGCAGCTGGGTTTTAATGTGCCTCATGAGGAGCCTCTAGAAGCACTTCATGATGATGATGATGATGTGTGTGACGGGATGGTAGTCGTTGAGGGAGAACACTGAAGACTTATTTTGTATGGGGATGATGGTTGTGGCCTTGAAAGCATGTTTGAATGACTGTGCTGTTCAGAGAGATGTTTAATATGTCGGTAAGAACATCTGCCAGCTGGTCTGCACATCCTCTGGGCACTCTGCAAGTAATGTTGTCTGTTCCAGCAGCCTTCCGTGGGTTGACTCTACATAAGAGTTTTTCTAACATTAGCCATGGTAAGACATAGCACCTGGTCGTTGGGAGGAGGGGTGGTCTTCCTCGCCGCCACGTCGTTCTGCGCCTAAACCGAGCATAGAAGTCGTTCAGCGCATCTGGAAGAGAGGCTTCTTTGTCTCAGACAACTGATGTTTTCCTGTAGTTGGTGATGTCACATCCAGGAAGTGACTGTGGATTACCTGGGCATGTGCGCCTGTGCTATGTCTCCCCATGTTATACTGCTTGATGATTTCAATATCCATGTTGATACTGACTGTTCAAATACAACTGAATTCATGAATGTTCTTGAATGCTTAAATTTAACACAGCATGTGCATTTTTCTACCCATACCCATGGTCATATACTTGACTTAGTTTGTACATCAGGTCTTGATAATATATTTACAACTGATACACAAATTGGCACGAAATTGTACTCATCGAGTACAAGCGGCCGAAATGGGCTTCCTCAGAAGGGTGGCGGGCTTCTCCCTTAGAGATAGGGTGAGGAGCTCAGTCATCCGTGAGGAGCTCGGAGTAGAGCCGCTGCTCCTTTGCGTTGAAAGGAGTCAGTTGAGGTGGTTTGGGCATCTGGTAAGGATGCCCCCTGGCCGCCTCCCTAGGGAGGTGTTTCAGGCACGTCCAGCTGGGAGGAGGCCTCGGGGAAGACCCAGGATTAGGTGGAGAGATTACATCTCCACACTGGCCTGGGAACGCCTCAGGGTCCCCCAGTCAGAGCTGGTTAATGTGGCTCGGGATAGTGAAGTTTGGGGCCCCCTGCTGGAGCAGCTGCCCCCGCGACCCGACTTCGGATAAGCGGTTGAAGATGGATGGATGGACACAAATTAGCATATCAGATCACAAACATATAGAATTTCATTTTCCTCACAGTAAATTATAAAAGAAAACGGTGGTATCTTAATCACAACCTAAAAGCAGTCGACCCTTCTGTCTGTACACCCTTAATTTCTGACCCTCTGAAACTGTCATGTCCTTCAAACATCCTCTCAAATTATAATTAAGCTATCTCTGATGCTCTTGAGGGGCACGGCCCATCAACACAAAGCTGGTGCCGTTTGGTTTACTCATGATCTGGAGGCAGTGAAGAGAGTGGGTCATCTTCTTGAATGACTCTGTAGAAAAACAGGATTCACTGTTCATTCATTATCTCTTACAGAACATCAGCTGAAGTATAGAGCAGCACTCAACACTGCACGTTCAATATACTTTTCCTCTATCATCCAAAAAGCAAGTTCTAGACCTAGAGCCCTCTTTACTATGGTGAACAAGCTAATTCACATGCCGGCTCAGGACCCACACCTCTCTGATGAACTCTGTGACTCATTTCTTCACCTCTTTCAAGATAAAATTGTTTCCATTTACCATACCTTCATATCAACCATTTCTGAAGATCCTCTGCACGAATGTCTGTCACCCTAGCCACACCCTAGCCACACTTTCTCCTCCTTCTACCCCACAAGCCCATCATCATTCAGTGATTTAATTTTACATTCCAACTTGTCATCCTGTCGGTAGAACCCTGCCCCAACCTCCTTCTTAAACACTGAGTCAGTAATTTCGGCAACTATTTCCTATATGATAAACTCATCTCTTGCATCTGCCATTGTTCCAACTAATCTTAAAATTGCTGCTGTTACACCAGTCCTTAAAAGTCCCAACTTAAATCCATCTTCCCTCTGCAAGGTTTGTCCATTTTCTAACCTGCCTTTTATATCTAAACTTCAGGAAAAAGTTGTAGCCTCCCAGAAACAATCACATCTTGCAGCCAATAATCTCTGGCATTTTTCAATCTGGTTTTTGCCTATTCCACAGCACTGAAACCACTCTCTTGAAGGATATTAATGATCTCATCCTCTCTGCTGACTCTGGATTTCTCAGAATTCTGACCTTGCTTGTCTCTATGCCACAAAACACTCCTTTCCCGACTTTCAGATATTGGTATTACTGGCACTGTTCTATTCTGGATTTCTTCCTATCTCACTAACAGACAATATTTCATCTCTAAGAAAAACAAATCCCCTACTGCTGCTCTCACTCAGGGTATCACCCAGGGTTCTGTACTAGGTCCACTACTGTTCATAATTTACGTTCTCCCACTAGGTCAGATCATCAGTCGTCATGGTCTCAGTTATCACTGCTATGCAGATGACCTGTATCAATGATGTAAAAATGTGTGTAAACAGTAATTTCCTCAAATTCAATGCTGACAAAACTGAGATCATGGTTTCTGGGCCACAAACCCTTTTTGTGTCATTTTGTGTCAATATTGATGAAAATCTGACCAAACCCTCTAAAACCATTAAGAATATGGGAATTACTTTCGATCCATCTCTTACTTTTGAAACCCCACATTAGAACAATCACTAAAGTTGCTTTTTCCATCTACATTACATTGCATGACTTCACCCCATTCTCAGTTTGAAGGATGCAGAATCACTAGTTAATGCTTTCATATCATCATGTCTCGACTTCTGTAACTGACTCTTAACTGGCCTACCAGCTAAAACTATTGCATGATTACAATACATCAAAAACTCTGCAGCTAGATAGGTTCCCTATCAAAAAGCTACACTAATGCTGTGCTGATTTAGCACTTTGGGAAAATGTTTAGGTGTGACCAGCTGTGAATATGTGTGCAACACGTCTATGAAATTGACTAGAATTTATAGCCTCTGCTGATGACATCATTGGATGCACCTGTCGCAGGGCTATAAATGGATGCGTCACAGGTGCATCGTCAAGTCTTTTGTCTTCAGATCATTCTGTGTGTGTTGTGCTTCCTGACTGTCAGAACGTTCTACTTTACTCTGTTAGGAGTTAGGTTTCTGTGCACTGCCTAACAATTCTTTCTCTTTCTAGACCAGTGCTAGGGCTCCCTCTACTAGAAGCAAATAAGTGGGGTGTCTTTGAAAGATGGTGCAGTGCACATAATGCAGATCCAGTTAACTGCCAGATTGCTTCAGTTCTGACTTTCTGCAGGAAAATTATCATCAGGCACATGCCCCGCCACTCTCAGGGTTTACGTGGCCGCTCTATCGGCTTGCCACGCCTTGATTGACGGGGTGCCGTTGGGAAGACATCCTCTGCTCACTCGCATTGTTCGTGGAGCCATGTAACTGAGACCTCCTGCTAGGACCAGGATCCCTTCATGGGACTTATAAATAGTCCTTGAGGGTCTGGTTGAGACCCCCTTCGAGCCTCTAGAGTCAGCGTCTGATAAACTTTTGACTCTCAAGATGGTTTTTCTTATGGCAATTACTTTTCTAAAAAGATTTTGGGATCTACAGGCTCTGTCTGTCTTGACAGCCTGCTTAGATTTTGCCCCAGGAATGGCTAAAGCAATTTTGCACACTCATCCTGACTACCTGCCTTATGTTCCTTTCTCGACTGTACATCCGGTCACTCTCGAAGCCTTCTGCTCCCTGCCATTTACAATGCCGGAGCAGGAAAGACATCACAGGCTTTGTCCAGTCCGTGCCCTTCAGACTTATGTCCAGTTACTTATGGTGAAAATCAGGGTAACTATTTGTTTGCCATGGGGGCCGCAAAAGGGGAGCGGCAGAAACCAAGCAGACAATGTTGCATTGGGTGAGGGACGCTATTGCCCTGGCCTGGTCAAGCTTCACCAGTAGGTATCAAGGCTCACTGTACCAGAGGGATCGCTTCCTCTAAAGCCTTGGCTAGAGGTGTCCCTCTGCAGCATGTTTGTGATGCGGCAGGCTGGTCCTATCCGCACACATTCATGAGATTTTATAGTTTGGATGTTCATGCCACTCCGGGCTCTTATGTCCTTGAGTTAAAATCACAAGCTCTTGTCTGAGACCTCTTGCGCTCTACACAACTGTAAGAGGTCTGGACATCCACAGTGCGGCGCGTGGGTATTCTTGTTCCCAAAGCACTAAAAAGCATCAAAGTGTAGCTTTTTGATGGGGAATGTCTCTGGTTACTTAACTGCAACCCCTGTTCCCTGATAAAAACGGAACGAGATGCTGCGCTTCATTGCCGCACTGGGATGCCCCAGGACTGCTCTTCAGACAAAATACCTGACGATGCACTTGTGACGCATCTATTTATAGCCCTGCTACAGATGCATCCAATGATATCATCAGCAGAGGCTAACATTTTAGTCAATTTCATTGTCGTATTACACATATTCACAGCTGGTCACACCTAAAGTCGTTCCCAAAGTGCTAAATCAGCGCAGCATCTCGTTCCGCTTTTATCAGGGAACAGGGGTTACAGTTAAGTAACCCGAGACGTTCAGCGGCATCCATACACACCAGCACGTACTCTTCGTTCTTCTGATTCCAAATTGTTGTCTGTCCCTAGATTTCGTCTATTCACTTTTGGTGGGAGATCCTTCAGTGTAGTTGCACCTATACTGTGGAACTCTACCTCAGAGCCTCCATAACATCTCTTTTTCTATCTTTAAATCTCAGCTTAAAACGCATCTTTTCTCATCGCATTATATGTCTATGTGGCAGGGCGGAGGGCAAGACCGGGTGTGTAGCATCACGACCCGGCCCCGCCCTCCGCCCTGCCACATTCTATTACTGATGTTTTATTTCCCACTTTTGTAATTGAGTTTGTAAATTCTGTATATTAATGTATGTTAAACGTATATGGAGTGTAAAGTGTCCTTGAGCTTGTGGAAAGGTGCTTTTAAATAAAAAGTATTATTATTAATAATGATCAAAATTAGAAAAAAATTATTGCTGATATATGTAATTGGAATTTCAACTAGTAAGAAATTCTTGATAAATATCAATTGTGTTTTGTACATAAGTGAATGACCGATAAGTGAAACTGTACTAGTGAGAATGCAGTTACATATTTAAAAAATATGTTTTTATAGTTTTTGTAGTTAAAATTACGTTTTTGATATTTTTTTTATATAAAAATTGTATATATTTTTTTTTCACTAGTGCAAATGTAATTGCTGATTTTAAAAAAAATTGCATTTTTACTAGTAGTAATTCCCCTCCTAATCAAGAATTGGCATTTTAGTGGAAATTGTAGGTATCTATAATGCATATGTTGAAGGGGCTAAAATATGTGTGTGGGGGGATATCTTGTTACTGGAAAAGCTTAATTAATATGGAAACATCTGCAATACTGTCATCCCACAAAAACTTGCAATTAAATTAGTAGCATCACTATTTATATTTAGTCTCTCCCCAACACTGCTGGGCAATCTTTTCAGCAAGACACAGAGCAACACATATAGCAGTCACGTCTAAAGGCCACAAAAGAGGCGGTGACTGACACTAAAGGCGAGAGACAGGGTGTTTCTTGGATCAGTGCTTGTGTGGATCTGCCTCCCCTGCAGTCTGCCTCCACACTGCTGCAACACGACTCACACCTCGTCTTCTACTTCCCGTGGGTTTTTTCTTGCCTTCAGCTACCTTAATTGAGTGGGTGAAATGTGTGACCAGCAGCCAACCAGCTGAAAAAAAAAAAAAAAACACTGAATTCTGGGAGGTGCCTCTTAGTCACTATTAGCCCATCATATTTTTTCTTGGCTCTTTCAACCTTACAAGAATTAAAAACAACACAGGAAATTCATCCAGTCACAAGTAAAATAAATACATTTTTAAAGATAGACCAACCGTGAGCTCCAAGGTTGTTAATCAATGGTACGTATATGCTTCCATCGGTGAAGCCATCAGTCAACACTATAAGTTAATTCTGTTTGATTTATTTTTTTTCTCCTTAAGAATAGGGATATTCCAAAACAAGTAAATATAAGATCTGTGGTTAAAAAAAGAGACTTCAACATTTTGTTCTAGAAATGTAAGCACAACATTGTTCTAACGGAAAGACTAGCAGCTGAACATCATCGCACCATTAGCTAGGCTAGCCAATCACATGTAATCCATTGCTTTATAAGTCTGCTCACAATCTATCGCATTGCTGTTTGAGTGTGCTAACACGGCAATCATTAACGGCTACTAAAATTGTATAGCACCTTTCACAACTCGCATCATTTCAAAGCAGCTTTACAGTAGATCAGATATTAACAGAAGCTAAAACTGTAATATCTATAATGTCGATGAATCATCATTGTGTAGTTTGATAAAATACGATTGTGAATTGTGTTTAAAAATAAGTAATTAAATAATAATTGTATTTATAACCCCAGTGAGCAAGCCGAAGGAGACCGTGGCAAGGAACACAAAACTCCATAAGATGTTGGTTAATGGAGAAAAATAACCTTGGGAGAAACCAGGCTCACTGTGGGGGCCAGTTCCCCTCTGCATGAATATAATGCCAATATTACTTCTGTATAGAGTTTCAAATGATTAAACTAAGTAAGTGTTAAGGGACCGTGATTAAACAAAGGTTTTTGTTTTTAACTGTAAAATTAATGTATTTGAAGTCCATCCTGTATTAAATGCAGAAGATAACATAGATGCAATTGTCCTTGTTAATTGGCTGGTTTTGTTGGCAATTAATTGATAGTCGATGTATTCCATTTCAAGAGTGTAGTCCATCATTAGAATGAGATGCAGGCAGAAATCAATGAGGTGCATCGCAATTCAACCTGGCCAGTAATTTTGGTGAGGTCTATACTAAATCCAAGGGTCAGGCAATGACATATAAAGAATCCCATGCCTTATGGTTGGATTTGGCATAAGTTCATCCTCTGAAGTCCATTGTAATACACTGAAGTGATGTTTGGATGTTTGTTGCAGTCCAATAATTAGTACCTCTGTTTTGTCAGAACTGAGTTGAAGGAAATTTCTGGCCATCCAATCATTTATTTCATTGATACACTGCTAATTTGGAGAATTGTGAAATCTCATCAGGTTTTGAAGAAATCTGGTATCCTCAGCATAATAGTGGAAACTTATTCCACGATTCCTGATTATATCTCCCAGGGGAAGCATATATTGGAGAAAAATGTGACTCCTAACTTTTTCTCCCTTTTCCTCAAACACTCTTCATGGTATATCTTTCAATGAAGGGTATTGCACGCAACATCGTCATTTATCAGATGGCTCTATGATACGTTGTTTACCTTTTGGCAAAGATATCTCAAACAATGCCTGGCCTCGTCAGAAGATTCTTAATCAAATGTTGTTTTCTTTCAACGAAGGGTATTGTACGCAACATCGCCATTATCATTTGGCTCTACGCTACGTTGTTCACTTTCGGCAAAGATATCTCAAACCATTTTGGCCAAAACGTAGGGCCTCATCCCACGTTGTTCTACTTTGGCAAAGATTCTGCAAAACCAGAGGCTCCACGAAGGGGGGCCCATAATCAAACTCAAGGACATGGAAAAAAAATCTAAAAGAGAGAGGAAAAAAATGCCCCCTCTGTCATAAAAGCCAAAAGTTAAGGTAAGCGCAGCTAACCTTTCACAAGGTATTGCACAACCATGGCAGTGATATTGCATATTTCATGCAAGTGTCAATTCTAGGTGATTCATTTATTTTTTTTATTTTTCATAATGAACACCTAACATGAGACCTGTATGGGGCTATGAGCGAACTGCAGAACGCTCATCCTGACAGACTGTTTATTGTCGCCGGAGATTTCAACCATGCGAATCTCAAGACAGTGCACCCTAAATTCCATCAGTATGTGGACTTTGTAACGAGAGGGGCAAACGCGCTTGATCTTGTTTACACAAACATCCCAGGCGCGTACCGGGCGGAGCCCCGCCCCCACCTCAGCTGCTCAGACCACATATCTGTTATGCTAATTCCAGCATACAGACCGCTCGTCAGATGCACAAAACAGCTTCAGAAGCAGGTAAAAACCTGGCCAGCAGAAGTCATCTCTGCTCTTCAAGACTGTTTTGAGTGTACTGACTGGCAAATGTTCAGGGAGGCTGCAACATATGGCGACTCTACCAACTTGGATGAATACACAGCATCAGTGACCAGCTACATCAGCAAGTGAATTGATGTCACTTTCTCCAAGACCATCACCACAGGCTCCAACCAGAAGCCGTGGATGACTGTGGAGGTGTGCGCGCTGCTGAGGACACGAGACTCCACCTTCAGAGCAGGCGACAAACTGTGGGGCCATCATAGAGGCAAAGCGCGCACACGCCCAGAGAATCCACAGTCACTTCCAGGACAGCAGTGACACGCGGCGCATGTGGCAGGGCATCCAGGCCATCGCCAACTACAGGACAACATCAGTTGCCTGTGACACAGATGCACTCCATTCCAGATGCGCTGAACGACTTCTACGCTCGGTTTGAAGTGCAGAACTATGTGGTGGCAAGGAAGACCACACCTCCTCCCAACGACCAGGGGCTCTGTCTTACCATGGCTGATGTGAGGAAAATTCTACGTAGAGTCAACCCACGGAAGTCTGCTGGACCAGAAAACATTCCTGGCAGAGTGCTCGGAGGATGTGCAGACCAGCTGGCAGATGTTCTTACCGACATCTTCAACATCTCTCTGAGCAGCACTGTCATTCCAACGTGCTTCAAGGCCACCACCATTGTCCCCATGCCAAAGTGGTCTTCAGTGTCCTGCCTCAATGACTACCGTCCCGTCGCACTCGCACCCATCATTATGAAGTGCTTCGAGAGGCTCGTCATGAGTCACATTAAGACCTGCCCCCCTCACTAGACCCACTGCAGTTGCGTATCGTCCCAACCGTTCAACAGATGATGCCATCGCCACCACCCTCAATCTGGCCCTCACCCCCACCTAGATAAAAAGGACTTGTACGTTCGAATGCTGTTCATAGACTTCAGCTCAGCATTCAACACAATCATTCCCCAGCAACTGATTGGAAAGCTGAACCTGCTGGGCCTGGACACCTCCCTCTGCAACTGGATTCTGGACTTCATGACTGGGAGACCTCAGTCAGTCCGGATCGGGAACCGCATCTCCACCACCACCACACTGAGCACTGGGGCCCCCCAGGGCTGTGTGCTCAGTCCACTGCTGTTCACTCTGCTGACTCACGACTGTGCAGCAATGCACAGCTCGAATCACATCAAGTTTGCCGATGACACGACCGTGGTGGGTCTCATCAGCAAGAACGATTAGTCAGCATACAGAGAGTAGGTGCAGTGACTAAAGGACTGGTGTAGAGCCAACAACCTGTCTCTGAATGTGGACAAAGCAAAAGAGATGGTTGTTGACTTCAGGAAAGCACAGAGTGACCACTCTCCACTGAACATCGACGGCTCCTCTGTGGAGATCGTCAAGAGTACCAAATTCCTTGGTGTTCACCTGGCGGAGAACATCACCTGGTCCCTCAACACCAGCTCTATTACAAAGAAAGCCCAGCAGCGTCTCTACTTTCTCGAAGGCTGAGGAAAGCACATCTCCCACACCCCATCCTCACTACATTCTATAGAGGGACTATTGAGAGCATCCTGAGCAGCTGCATCCCTACCCGGTTTGGGACTGGCACCGTTTCGGACCGCAAAGCCCTGCAGAAGATAGTGAGGACAGCTGAGAATATCATCAGGGTCTCTCTTCCCTCCATCAAAGACATTTACAAAAAACACTGCATCCTCAAAGCAACCAGCATTGTGGACAACCCCACACACCCCTCACACAAACTCTTCACCCTCCTGCCGTCTCACGGCCAGACTGTGTAACAGCTTCTTCCCCCAAGCCATCAGACTCCTCAATACTCAAGACTGGACTGACACACACACACACGTGTCCAGAGTTGCACTATAATTATTGTCACTTTATACCTGGCTGATACCTCAACAACTGCTATGTGCATAGAACACTACCTCATAGTATGTTATGTTTACATTTGGCATTTTTAGAAACTGTCATCTTTTTGCACTACTGTGTACTGGTCAGCGCTGCACTGTCCCTTACTGTGTCTATTGTCCTGTTCATTGTTAATACTTTATTGTACTGTCCCACACGTTTTGCGTGCACTTTATTTAGGTATGTTATTTAGTCTGTGTAGTCTCATGAGGTTCTGGGTTTGTCCTATGTTGTTTTATGTAGCACCATGGTCCTGGAAGAACGTTGTCTCGTTTCACTGTTTAGTGTACTAACTGTATATGTTTGAAACGACAATAAAAACCACTTGACTTGACCTGGTTTGTACCAGACTGGATCTTCTCTTTTGGGGTAGTATTTTACTTTCTTTCTTTTGGAGTAGGCTCCTCGCCCCTGCCTCTTATCTCCGGCAGGATATGACTGTTCCTAGTACAACTTCTTCAGACCACCAGACAGGGCTTATGCCAAAGAGAGACATTACATTTCTGTTTTATATTCATCAAATAAATGTAATCTTATATTTCACTTAAGTCTGCAAGTCTTGTCTGATTGCACATAAATTACACACTGTCAGACCTCATTAGTGGATTTTGAAGCTGTTGAAGTCTTTTAAAAATGCTTGTTGCTCACCAGTCACTAAACAAGGACTACAGCAGGTAGTACTTTTGGTAGTTGTAGTTCTTAATGCTCTAAATAACAAAAAAATTATTTGGGAGAAATTGTCACTTTATAGAATAAACATTTTTTATTTTAATGTACTCAAACATGTATCTAAAGCTATATAAATACATGTGTGTGTGTGTGTATGTATGTATGTATATATATATATATATGTATATGTGTGTGTGTAACAAATTTGCACATTTAATCATGCCCTCTGCACTTAAATTCAGTAATAATAAATTTCTCCAGCATCTGAGCAATTAAAGCTTGAAGTACCACCTTTATTTGTATGCAAATCCACATGTTATTGAGAACGTGCAGCACAGAATGGGTAGGGAACTGTTCACACAGGACATCCCTGTAGGTTCTTACTTTCAAAAATAGCAAACCGAATTGAACAGAACGCCACGGTCTGTTCAAAACTGGTGTGCATAGCACGAGATGCTGAAAAACAGCAAAACTTAATGCAATAGCCAAAGACAAGTCAAATCAAGTTGTTTTATTTATCATTTGTACAGCTTACATAGGGTTTAATGGAAATTGAAATGCTTGGGATGAGGCACAAATTTACAGGACAATGACAATATAGATAATGGTGCAAAAGATGACACAGACATAAATAAAATGTAGATGAAATGTGAAAATGCTTCCTGCTTGAACTGCCCTAATCTACCTTTGACAGATTGACAACTCCATTGCAAAAATGATTGATATGGACTGTAAGACAGTGATAGGCTAACTGTCAGTTATATAGAAATAAACGTAATATTGATGTATGAAGCCGATTTTGGTAATATCTACCAAAATATTTTTTGGTTTTCCACCAGAGTAATTTAATGTCTGATATTGTTTTTATTTGGAGTGTTGATCAGCAAACATTTGATAAACTAATTAATTTTATTAATCAGGATTTAACTAATTAATTAACTGGGATATAATTGAGTAATTACTTAATTATTTAATTTAAAACAATGAATAATTTGACAACCTTAAGCTGTATTTAACCTTGATACATTCCAATACTAGGAACACTAACCAAAATACAGATTACCATTCTGCTGAAAAATGATGCATGAAAATTGTTGCAGTCCTTTTTGAAGAGATTTTTATTTTGATTGCTAAATAAACACCACTCAGAAGCAGGGGATTGGAGAGTGGTCAGGGATGGAATTGGCTTTTCATAAATGCAAAATCATGGAATGAGGTTGGACCATATTTGTGCTTAGCCCTGTTGTGTGGGGCAGATATGGTACGTAGTAACATGGTAGAGTGAAGACTCGATCACCAGGCTTGGCTCGCAAAATGTGAGCGTCTGTTTGACGTGATTGCTGCCAGACTGGCAGATGGACCTGCTGTCAGGATGCAAATGGTAGTAGTTTGAATGCGCCATTATTGAGACCTCTAAACTCTAATTGAATTGTTCTAACAGTGATTTTAACCTTAGTTACTGATTTTAACAGCCCCATCTGAAAGACTCATAGACTAAATAAATTGACATGATCTTTATTTGATGAAATAATAATAATAGAAACAAATGTAATTAGTGTCCTTTTGGTGTCAGCCTGGTCCGACAAGATTATTACTTGAACCGTCAGATCCTGTCAGAAGATGGCAGCTGGAGCAATGAGCCTACCCCTCGCAACATGACAGGGACTCTACTTGTGGCAGTGGGAAAGTGGAGATTGCCACGTCAGCATACAGAAACAGCAAAGTTATAGGACTGCGAGAGCTAATATCGGTTCAGCTGGAATGCTAAATGAGTTGATAACGTAACAATGTGCAACTATGCTTTGCTCTTCCATTTCATAAGATTTGTCGAAAAACTAGCATTTTGCAGCTAGAATAGGGGAAACAATGCCTTCAACTTGGGATGTTTTGCCCTCTATCCTACCCACTCAAGGGCTGCTTTGATAGGTGTCTTGTACATGGCATTTTAATTTTGGCCAAAATATGGGATGTCCTGTTTATGAAGGACAGTTTGCAAACCTAAGTGTGACCGGACCTTTAGCCTGTTTGTTGAGTTTGGCACATCCATTCTTTTGCCTATAATACACTTGAAACCAATGCAATTGGAAACAACAGATTACATATTTTGTCTCCAGTGTCAAAAATTGTTGCATTTGAAGCAATTATGTTTGTGCAAGCTCAACATGCAAAAGCTTTTATCTCTAAATTGCCTTTGATTTGTGTGGCTTCTTGGAGCCATTAGTTTTATTTCAGTTCTCCCCTGAGTGTCGCAGATTGATGCAGGATCGCATTTCCACATTTAAATCAATGTTATATTTCTGGGACCAGCTTCTTTTTATGCATTGTCAAATTAATCAAAACTTTCTATTGGTTTCTGTAGGGAAGTAGTCAAAATTTTTATTTAGCAGCAATCAATAAAATATTGTTCATCATTCAGGCTTCATATTGAAATAGTTTTCAGTGCTTCTGTTACACAAAACCATACAATTCATTCCAGGGTTATTATATTTTACTATAGTTTAGAATTTTTTATTTAATTTTCAATTTAGTTTAGACATTGTTAGTTTTCACTGTTTTCATTTCGTTTTCTCAGTATATTTCTTTTCTTTTTTTTTTTTTCTCCCCAATTTGGAACGCCCAATTCCCGGTGTGCTCCAAGTCCTCGTGGTGGCGTAGTGATTCGCCAAATGATTCAGCCTCAATGTCATCTTTAGAGAGTTCCATTCTGAAGGTGCAGCATAGTTAAAAGCAGTTTTGCCTATGTTAGTTCTGACTCGAGGTACATGCAGATTGTAAAAAAAACTGTGAGCGCAGAGAATAGTTACCTAATACTTTTTTCTTAAGCATACAACAAAGATAGGACGGTAAGACCCCCAAAATTGCTTTATTTATCAATAAGTACCAGTGCATTTTCCTTCGTACAGCAAGAGAAGACAAACAAACTCTATTATATAATGCACAATGATGTGTAGAAAATGTGCAATTCGTGATAAATCTTAAGGCACCGTGGTACACAGCATCTAGGGAGGCAAGAATATGAGAAGGAGCATGCTGATACACTACATCCCCATAATCAAGAACTGGCAAGAAAGTCGCAAACACAAGCTTCTTCCTTGCGATAAGCGAGAAGCAAGACCTATTTCTAAAATAAAATCCCAACTTCTTCTTTAATTTTTGTTTCAAGTAATTAATGTGTGAAATGAATTTTAATGTGTCATCAATTATAATGCCCAGGTATTTATACTCTGACACTAATGTAATCGGTTTTCCTTGTAAAGTTCGAAGAACACTAGAACTATCTAAAGATTTTCTAGAATTGGAGAACCACATGAATTTTGTTTTCTCAACATTTAAGACCAGCTTTAAAATAAAAAACCTTGACTGAATGATATCAAATACTGATTGTAAGTCTCTCAAAGCTTCTTGTTTTGTAGGAGCAGCGCAATAGATGACAGTGTCATCTGCATAAAAATGAAACCTTGCTTTATCAATATTTACATCAAGACAGTTTATATATATATAGTGAATAATAATGGCCCCAATACAGATCCTTGGGGAACTCCCTTAGCCACTTCTTTTAAGTCAGATTTGATACCTTGCACCTGCACATATTGGGTTCTTCCCTTTAAATACGTCTTAAACCACGAGACTACATTAACTGACAACCCTACACTTCTAAGTCTTTCCAACAATATGTCATGGTCCACAGTGTCAAACGCTTTAGATAAATCAATAAAAAGGCATGCACAGTGTTGTTTTTCATCTAAGGACCCAACAAGGTCATTTACAACTTTCAGGACAGCCGTAATAGTGCTGTGTTTTTTACGAAATCCCGATTGGTTGATAGTCAACAGCTTATGCATCTGTAAATACTGTGTCAGTTGGTTACTGATAATTCTTTCCAAAAGTTTTGATAAAATACAAAGCTTTGAAATCGGTCTATAGTGTAGGGTTTCTTGGTTCAGGTTTGGGGAATGTACAATTAATATTAATGATTGTAATCAATGATTAATCATACGGTTTGAACGAGATGCCAATACATTCTAAATTGCCCCAAAACAGGGGTTATATAGCCCAAAAGTCTGCTTCAGATATATATATATAGATAATTAACACAACAAATTATAATTAATTAGGAATATACATCATATGCAGACAGGCTGTATTAATTTTCAGAACACCTTAATGGAATTAACCCGTACCGCAACCAGTCAGTTCGTCCACCGAACCACTTTGCTCGACACTCTTGATCAATTCTCCAGAAGGTTTATTCTTAGTATAAGCTTACTTAATCAAAGCACATTAACTTACTTTGATAATATCAGCTCGTAGCTTTAGATCGCACATTAAAGAGGCTTTGCTTTATGACCAACAAACACAGACAATCAAGCGTATAATTGGGTTTAATACAAGGAACTAGGATATATCACTACACTTAAACAAACATAGAACACATTTAACAACAAACATTTAACATAGAACAAACAAAGTAAAACAGTAAGGAAAATGATAGCAAACTTGTCACAACAGTTAAACCTTAAGAGCCAGCAAGGGACTTACACACTTTAACGCATTTGAATTTAGATGGGATAATACTTGCAAAATGGACCTTTGTGTCGCTGAACAAGACTGTGTGTGTGCGTGAATGTCCTCGTTGGGTCCGTGAGATGGAGGATTTCTCTTGGTGCTTCTCGAGCGTGGATCGCTCGCGGGAGGTTCAAAGCATCTTAGGAGTAATGGTTGAAACTGAGAGAGAGTCCTTTCACCCGGAGGATATCGGACTGCTCCAAAAACGTAGAGTGTTGAGCTTTGTCCGAAGACAAGAAACAGACTGAGATAAACGCCAAATAAAACAAAAGACATGTCTGACGAGAGTTTGAAGAGAAGTTGAAGAAAACTTGAAGCGGTTCAGAAGAGAAAGCAAGAGGACAAGAGAGCAAGAGAGGACAAAGAGAGAGAGAGTGATTCCACACCAGATCCTGACTATTAAGGTAGGAAGGTCACGCCTCCTTTGGGAGGAATGACCCAATGAGGACCCTCAGTTTTGGCGCGAGATGGTTCCCTTTGTCTTGTCAAGGCTAGTCATTTGCCTAATTTATGACAGGGTCCGGATGTGGTTTGAATCACTCAAAAGATGGTAAAACATATCAGAATACATTTTAATGTAACCTTATATATATATATATATATATATATATATATATATATATATTCAGCTAGGGTGAGTCGTAAGGTTTAATTTGATACCAAGAAACTTGTATTTGGTACACTTAAAAGTGAATATATATTCTTAGATTCTTTATATAAGCCCTCAGAGTTTAACTACACAACTAAACAATCTTAACTAGTTTGATATAACAGCAGAAATACCCAAGCATACGGGAATAAAACATATTTCCTTAAAAAATAAGCCATTTCTTGGTTTTAAATGGTATAAACGTGTGTGTGTATAGATTTTCAGTGTGTAGATGGCGATATCACGAGTGTCTCTGGAGAGGCTCTTTGGGTTGTAAAAACGTCAAGAAGCATTCTAACTCCCAGGCTTGCTGGCGCTACCAGGTGATTTAGATGGGGAGTCACAATGTGTGGGGGTTTTAGAACCCATAGTAAAAATGTGTGCATTGCATTCAGAATTAATGAGTTCATGATTTTCTGTTCATACTCTACAATAGTTATCTAGTGAACTAGAGTCACCCCTTTCAACAAAGGAACCACGAATGCAGACTTCCAGATCTGTGGAATTTTATTAGTTGTTAAAGAAATATTGAACAAATGCGTCAATGGCGGTGAGATAATATCAGCCGCTATTTTTAAAAACAATGGTTCAATAAGATCAGGACCTGATGATTTGTTTACATCTAGATCTTTTAGTACAGAGCAAACATCAGAAGGGTTAATATGATTAAAAACAAACTCTGTTGTCCATAAATTATGCTCTGCATTAAGAAATTCAGAATTTACATTATAATTATTAATATGAGACCCGGATCCAATAAAGTGACTATTAAAACAATTGAGCATTTGTAGTTTATCTACTATTTTAGTGCAATCCTTTGTTATACAAGGGGGAAGACCTGAAACAAATCCATTACCAGTCAAAAGCTTCACACTTTTCCTAAACTTACTGGTATTTACTGAGGCTTTATCAAGAAAATACTCTGCTTTTGCCTTTCTGATTGTAACTACATTTGTTGCGAAGCTGTTTAAAATACAACCAATCAGGATTTAATATTGGTTTGTCTGGCCCTAGCCCATGCAGCATCTCGCTCGTGAATAAGGTCAGACAATGTGGTTGAAACCATGGGTTATCCTGGCATTTGACTCTGTATTTTTTTAAAGGTGCATACTTGTTAATGATCAAAATAAAATTATCATAAAAATATTTCCATGCACTTTCAATGTCCAGGATTGACATAGTTATATTCCAATCAACCTGAGCAAGATCATCTAAAAAACCCTGTTTATTGAAGTGTTTCATAGAGCGCTTGGTGATAATTCGTGGTTTCTGCTTGGGTAATTTAGTATCTCTAGCTACCGCAACAATACAGTGATCACTAATATCATTTGCAAACACGGAAGCTAAAGAATATTTATGAGGGGCATTTGTGAGAACAAGATCCAATAATGTGGATTTTTCAGGGAATTTTAAATTAGGTCTGGTAGGTGAATCCACCAGTTGAAAAAGATTATAAGTGTTGCAAAACGCTTTAACATCATCAGATACGTGGTGCATCCAGTTCAAATTAAGATCACCCATTAATAATAATTCTTTATAATTCAAGGAAGCCAGAGAATGCTTCAAAGAAGATAAAAGCATCGCTGGTAGCTAATGGAGGTCTATAACAACCAACTATTGTGAGTTGACATGTCTTTGAAACAGTCAAATTAAGAGCTAGAAGTTCATGCTGTTTAACTATTCATTCGGAGAGTAGCATGGTAGTCTCATAGCACTCTTTAACGTAAATTGTAACCCCCCCACCCCTTTTTGATCTGTCAGCCTAAAAACGTTATAACCAGTAATACTGATCTCTTTATCTAAAATAGTTTTGTTAAGCCAAGATTCGGATAATACTATAACATCCGCGTTTGTGTTTCTTGCCCAGATATGAACCATGTCTAATTTAGGCAGCAAACTACGGATGTTAATATGGATAAAACCCAATCGTGACCTAGATTTTAGTTCGGTTGGGGTAGTAAAAGTTGAGGCACGTGTATTATATGGCCCTGGGTTTGGCAGTACGTTTCCAGACATTAGTAACATAAGAACTATGAATCTCTTTCGTCTAGCTGTTTTGTTTACTACATAATTTCTTTTAGTGGGACCCACACGGGAAGAATAATTAATACAGTAGTTTCTAAGGTGTGCTTAGTTAAAGCACACCTAATCAAATCTGCATATATAAAAGTTAAAGGAAACAACATGAACTGATTTTGTTTAGAGGGAACAATGTTTGTAAACAGTCCACTGCGTGTCCAGCCGTTGACATGTACAAATGGTGAATTGCACGTAAATGATGAGTCATAAACAGACCTACTGTCTCCGATGTAAACTTGACTAGGCAAACTGAAGAGTAGACCCGCTAAGAGCGTGCATGCAGTTGATAAATGCCACATTGTCCTCAGGAGACCTAAGCCGTAGAACTCTGGTAACCCCATAGAACGAGGCAACGCATACTGAGAATCCTCCGCAACACAGATCCTCCGTCGGCAGACGACACTGCAAACATGAGCCACCAAACTGATGAAAATACCACCACAGCTAGGCAACCGCAGACAAGCCCTTGCAAAGGGACTCGAGGCGAAAAGTGGCGAGGCGCTGCCGCTGCTGAAGTTCAAACCGTGCACGCCTACAGCGAGACACAGATCTCCCCCGGACCAGGCCCAAGATCCGATGCTCAACCGTCACGAAGTCACACGACGCTGCTCACAAACAAGTCCACGCTTACAGGGACAACAACACTGCTACAACATGGGCTGCCATCTTGGAAATGTTTGACATCTGAAGATGCAACGCGTGTGGAGGCCCACGCTATTCTCCGTGGCATCCATGCACAACTCGCCACGTGCCCCACCGAGAGCGAGAACCACACATTATAGTGACCACGAGGAGGTTACCCCATGTGACTCTACCCTCCCTAGCAACAGGACCAATTTGGTTGCTTAGGAGACCTGTCTGGAGTCACTCAGCATGCCCTGGATTCGAACTCGTGACTCCAGGGGTGTTAGTCAGTGTCAGTACTCGCTGAGCTACCCAGGCCCCCACAGAATATTTAGTTTTGTATATAAATGTTATTCTTTGGGGCTGCCAAAGTTTGTATTATCTGGAATAATTTAAATATTTTAAATGCAGTTCAATTTCTCAATGCCATCTAATGCCATTACCATTTATTCTGACCAAAATCACACACATCATGTCATATTTACGATACTCAAACTTGTAAGTGGAATGTCTCATTAGGATTTCACTACTGCATTTCATTGCAGACTTGAGTTTTTCTAGTTTTATCAAGTGCCACAAAAAAACCTAACAAGGCATTATCATGTTAATTGATGGTTGCTCTTCTTTAATTAGATGTTCATGAAAGTCCAGTACGGTGTCTTTGAGAAACTGTGCAAAGCAAACAAGTAGCTTTAATGAGGTATGCCACAAAGCCAGTCAAAGGCGCTAGCTATTCTTGCTCATGCTTTCATATGTTTTGAAAATAACATGTCATTAAAGTCTTGTAGATGAACAGTGGTGGCCTTTCATCATCCTTATTTCATTTATTAGTGATCTTATTTTCAACCTCATTGTGATGTACAATAATAAATCTATGTATTAAATGAAATGCAGAGCTAGCATTTGGTCATTAGCATTAGCACAAATATTTGCATGAATTTGGCTGTTGAAGTAGCACTAACATTTAACCTGGTCTCATAGAATGAACATTACTCTATCAATTTTTGCAAACTGACTTGTAAGTGCCGCTTTCTAAGTTTCACTGCAGTTTTCTGGTGAAATGAACACTAGAACCGCTACAACTACAACTGTGCAGTTTAATCATTGTCACACAAATCACGAGAACATATAAACATTTTATAAAAGCTTATTTTTCAATTAATTAACCCCCACTATGAAATGATATCAAAACACTTTACTTCAACGCATTATTTGAAAAAAGGAACACTTGTAATACAGACCCATCTACATCTACACACTTATTCCTATGACAGTAGGTTGCTTGGTAGCTCGTCTGATAGAGTGTTGGACTTTGGGCTCAGCAGCCACAGATTGAGTCCAGCCAAAGATGCACAAAAGTTATAGTGGCATAGAGTGCCACCACAACACCATAAATGTGTTTTCTTTTTTGTAATATTTAGAATTTCCATTTTGAAACACTTTCAGATAGGGTTTGGTATTGGTTAAGGTAAGAATGTCTGTTTTGTAAAAAATTTTTCGGATACTATTGGTTAGGTTTAGGGTAAGCTTTTAGGTTAGGAAGGTATGTTTAATACGGAAGTCCTGAACCGCAAGGTGGAAAAAAAGAATTATGGTGAAAAAAAAAAAAATTCCTTCCTGAGTCTTATATTTTTATGCTCTCTTCCTCTTATGTTTTTTCTCTCTTCACATTTTTTTTTCTCTTCAAAAAATATTTCTATCAGAAATTAAGACATTAAAATGAACAGCCTTAAAATGTAGGCTTTATGATGTACTATTGTTTGAAGACTTATATGAGTAGGGCTCTACCTTTATGAACGGGGTTGGTTATTAGCAATAATTATTAAAATCAATACAACACTGATTAGAATCAATGTTAACTTTATAATCCTTTAAAACAACAATCATCAAAGACAACCATCAATTCTCAAAATCAATAGAATATTAATAAGGATAAATATCGCCGGGGCACCACTCTGGAATCAGAATCAATCGCTGGAAGCAATGCTCAGAAGGACCTCTACTCCTGATGACATCATGGTTGAGGGGCTTTCTGTTTAGCACCTCATTCAATAGGAGTTGAGAGTTCAATCCTTTGGAATTTCACACAGTTGTAAAGTGAGCAAGGCTTCTTGGGATTTGTAGTCTGATTTGTACTCCCTTTGTTTGATTTTGGCACAGTTTTTATCAGTAAGATTTATGACTTCGTGTTTGTGGGCCTCAGTCAGGCTTTACGACGGTGTTCGGCCGAGTGTTACATCATCTCTGATTTGTAGTACCTATAGTGAACAAGCCAAATTGCTTATCCTTCAATTCTGAGATAGAGGATATCTGCAATGGTTTAGAAAAAGTTAATAAATTAGAAACACTCTTTTATTTGCACAAAAACCTACACCCAAACAGAATAAAAGTTCAGTTAACCGTACATTAACATATAATGATAATAGTGATACGATTAAACCTATTATTTATAAACATTGGCATATATTATCATCTGACGTATCATTAAACAGTGCATTTCAAAACTCTCCATTGCTTACTTATAAAGAGCACATCGTTTATCAGATCTGTTAGTCAATAAATAAAAAACTGCATTTATACAGGGTTGTTTTCCATGTAGAAATTGTGCTGCCCACCAAAACTTAATAAAATATAAAAAGTTTATATGTCCTTTTACAAACAAATGTTATAAGATCAAGTCATTGATGACCTGTACAATACAAAATTGTATTTATATCTAAAGATGCCCTTGATCTGAAAAAAATATTTATCAGTAAATCGCTAAGACAAATTCAATTTAGGATTAATGAACATAAGTCAACTATTAGATGCCAAGATATAATGTCTCCAGTAGCAAGACATTTTAATGAGATGGGTCATAGCAATAAACAATTGGAATGCATAGGGATGGAGGAATTTCAATGATCTCGTAGAGGAGGACTATTTAAATAATGAATTGTTAAAATGTGAAGCTTTTTGGATTTATACACTCAAAGCTCTTGCCCTGAATAATATGAATGAATAACTAGTCCTAACGATTTTCCTTTGATCAAATTATAATTAAACATTCCATTGATGATATATATTCTTTGGCATAGGACATCAACATAAATTCAAAATGTGAACACTAACGTTGATTAATGATGGTGTATACCGGATGTTTCTATGACTGGATCTTTCACATTGGACTGTTAAAATCATGTATATTTTGCAATGCTTGTGTATGACATGTGGTGATTCTTTGACTTTGCATTCAGCTGTATCGGAGTTGGTAAATTGTATTGAGAGTTAAATAAGTGTCTTTTATAGTCAGCACCTGGTGATCGTTTACGTAAAGTCATGTGATGAACCTACAGAGATGGGGTTTGTATTTAAAAAGAGGGTGAATATGATGATTCTTATTGAGGAAGGACTGTGTCTGTTTCCCCTTTTAAAGTCATGGAATACAAACATTAACAGTTTACAGTCGGAGTGTGGATCATCTTTTCATTGTATTATGAAAGATAAAAATACAAAGACAATATAAAACGACTGAGCATGGTGAAAAAATGGCTTTGTTGGACAAAAGAATAATATTGGGCCCATGCAGCAACGCACTCCACAGAGATCCACTTAAAGATGATGCATAGTTTTGCTGCCTGAAACTCTGCAACAACTCTTGAACAGATGTTCATTACTCTTATTTTTCTGAATATCTCTCTCCGGCAAGATGAGTGAATTATTAATCATATTTAATTAAGTCAGAGTCGCTTAAATATGGCCTGCTGAAAGCACTCTAAGATTTAATTAAGTGCTGCATTAGCTTTGAGGAGGCATATTGTCCTTCTCTGATGTTCAGATGTTGATTCACACAAGGATAAGCCAGAGGATCTAGATAATGAGTAATATTTGTCATGTTCATATTCAGAGTCTAATCATATTTTTTACACTCAGTTTTATTGCTAATTATAAGTGGAAAATGTAACCCTCAAACAGTTCTGTTCTTCTTTAAACCCAATTTATCACCATTATTTGGATATTAATCTAAAGATTAGATGAAAATGGGCCCTATTTGCTTTTTTAATACACATGCATGTTATTAGTGCATCTTTGTTGTTAAAGGTCCTTTGATTAAACCCTTCTTATTTAAAACAAGCCAAGATAAAACATTAAGCCCCTTACAATGTTATCAAAGTAGTAATCTGGTGCTTTGTGAAACAACTTGTTATCCTTCAGTGAGTATGCTGTGGATGCATGTTAGAAAATGAATGCAACCATGCTCATGTTTTGTGTAAACCATCTCTCCTCCACTGCATCTGACTTCCGGCTCAATAGCTTAGCAGTAATCACTCAACACAGAGAGAGCGAATAGTGGGATATGCTGTTACCCCCTTCATCTGTCTGTATTTTAGAATGCGTTAGGTGAAAACCTGTCTCTCTCCCACGCGCTCGCAATATGCTTCAGTAAAGGGCATGCTTTTGTGTTCACAGTTTTATATGTTTCAGGACTCTCAGGCTTTTTATCCATCGAGACCTCCTAGTCTATACTTCGTTACCATAGCAACCACTGCTCTAACAGGGTGTTGTTTGCAGGACTCGGATCTCATAACTGAATGTGTTCATGCACCATAGATGGCACTTAAATCAAACAAACACTAGACGCGAGACATGGGGGGCCAGAGGGTTGTTGTGTATAAATTATAGACATTTCGACATTGGGTATCATACTGCCATTCACGATGCGGGATATAAGATAAACATCAGAATGGGATGCTGGGGTTTTGAAGTGAACTGAATATGTGATTAATCCATTATAAACTTAACCTGAAGTATGATGATAGAATGCCTGAGGCCAGTTTCCCCTGATATTCAGATGATGCATCCTTAAAAAAATAAAAAAGAAAATTGGGGGTGGGAAGAAAGATCGATTGAAACAAGGATGGACATGGAAGGAAGGAAGGAATGAACGGAGGGAGGAGAAACACAATATTGGCAATATTTGTTTACATTTGAAAAATGTTTGAGATGAGGGGAAGGATGGATGGATGAGGACGGAAGGAGGCACTGAATGGAAGAAGGCAGAAAGGGTAGGTGCATGCAATGAAAGAATAAAGAAAATAATTAAGGATGGATGCATCATTTTCGGTATTTGTTTACATTTAAAAATGGTTGGAGTGAGAAGACAGATGAACTGGATTGAAGGAATATGGAAAGAAGGAAGGATAGAAAGCAGGAAGAATGAAGAAAAGAAGGATAAAAAAGAAAGATAAAGATATGAAAGAAAGAAAAAGACAAGTAGAGGGAAGAATGTAAGGAAGAAAGAGTAAGAGAAGGAGAAAGGGATAAATGAGGAACGTAGGAAGGAAAGAAAGGTGGAATAAAGGAAAAAGAGAAGAGTGTAGGGCAGGGATGAAAGAAGAGTTGGAGGAACATATGAGGGAAAGAACAGTGGAGCAAGGAAGAAAGAAGGAATGTAATGATGAAAGAAGAATGGATTGAATGGATGCAGAATGAAGGATGTACTCAATGGAAAAAGATGGAAGAAAGGGTGGATGCATGAAAGGAGGAAAGGTTAAAGGAAGGTGAAAAGAAGAGTGGAAAGAAAAAAGAGTGGATGGAAGTATTGAACAAAGGAGGGAAAGAAAGGAAGGAAGGAATGCAAAGATGAAAGGATGGACTGAATGGATGGATACTATCAGAAATATTTGTTTCTATTTTAAAAGGTTTTGTGGTGGTAAGAAGGATGGATGGATGGATGGATGGATGGATGGCAAGAAAGGATGTACTGAAGGAAAAAAAGAAGGTAGAAAGTGTGGATGGTTGAAAGGAACAAAGTAAGAAAAAAGGATGGATGTACAGTACCATATTGGCAATATGCGTTTGCATTTTTTATTTTTGGGATGAGAAGAAACCGAATGGACTGGATGAAAGAAATGAAGAGAGAAACGTGTGGATGAAGGAACGTGGGAAAGGAGGAAGGAAGGATGGAGTTGAGAAGAATAAAAAAAAGGATGTAACAAAATAGGTATGTAATAAAAAAAGCAAGAGAGATAAAAAGTTAGGAAAGAAGGATGGATGGATGGAAGGAAGGAAGGAAGGAAGAGAAATCTCAGGGCTGTTTATAAACTCTCCATCATCTAAAAAATTAGTCAGTGTGCTGTAACGTAACGTTAAAAGCATTTGGCGCAAACGATAATAAAAGTGCTGGTACAGTGACAACAAAGGTAATATTTTGGCTCAGTCTTTTCATTACAGCATAATACGCAACTGAAAAAACTCCTCATGCCCACAGAATCAGCATCTGCGCACTGATTTACTGTATTGGCCTCTCCATCTCTGAACACTGTTCCAACATTTCATTAAAGGCATCATTACCTTTTCACTGCATCAGATGCTATGCTGCTGGTAATGAAGTGCTGTGTGGATGTTCTCATTGTTTTTCCTCTGGTACTTGTCAAATTTTTTGATCTTCTGCAACAGAACAGCTTTGAGAGACAGTCTGACAAACTTCTAATAGATGACGCAACTATAGTACACTGTGATTTATTTTTTTTTCAAAAAAAATTTAAAGACATATCAGACAGGGATTCTCTTGGTGATGCTGATGTGCCTGCGTCAAGGATCAAGCCACTGTGATAAAGCACACACAAGCTAAGCGAGACATCCCAGCCTGAATGGGAGTGTTTTCACCCAACACCAAACAAAATACACACAAAATCGCTAGCCATGTGGTTCAGCTTGTCAAATGTTAAATAAAGGGCGGTTCAGACTGAATGTGTTCTTGCGTTAAACAGAGCTAGACACAGTGCAACGAATGGAACTGAAAGCAAAGAATTTTTGCACAGCTCTTGATGGTGCGGTCAGTGGAAAGTGTTTGGCCATCAGTTCTCATACCTCCAATGCTCTGACTGCCGGTGGAGATAGAGACCATGATCGATGAGGTCATCAATTGATAGAGAGCTTGATTGCAGGAACATAAACTCTGTTACAGGAATAATTGATTCAAGTTGTTTTAGACTCTTCTGTGCAGCAATTAATGAACAAGCTCACATCAGTGTAATGTTTGCTCAAAGTATACATTCATATTGAAATATGTACTTGCTGTCATTAGGGAGATGAAACAAGACAATACTTTTTGCTAATCTTAGTTGCAGTGCAATTGAGAGCATTTACTTGCAAACCTATATGATGAAGAATCAACAAATCAAACAAAGCAATAAATCCATGTGTGTGTGAGACTTGTTATGCTTTAAATGTTAGGTAAAGAGGTAGTGCGCAGATTGATTTGCTACTTGATTACATGTCAAAGGACCTATCAGCTTAAGCTCAAATAACCTGTCGGCTTGCACCATTCAGAGTTTCATGCCTGTACTCAGTCATGTGATGGGGTTTGGCTTGCAGATTCATTTCTGGTTTCCTGTTACGGGAGCTGTTGGCACACTGCACAAGACTGTTTGTTTGTTTGTAGCTTGCTAGCCTAGAATTGTTTATTCCTCTACACCAGTGGTCACCAATTAGCAGTTAGCAATTGGTTCTCTGGACTGTGAGACATCATTACATTGACCCATCTCACTGTTTCTACACTTCAAGTGATCAGCTTGACAAAAAAACTGACCTGTGCACAGTGCAAGCTCTATGGCATAGATAGAACTGGTCTTTCAGTGCTGCATCCTCGAATACTTTCACGGGCCTTGCATGTTGCTAGACATGTGGTGCCATGCACAGAATTGCAGACGCAGTTATTTTAAAGAGTGAGTGGCAATATAGATGGATACTGGCATTTTTCTTAAAACACACTGTAGATAACAAGAATAATGCGAATTGAATTCAACTTCACATGTCTGAAATGAATCCAACCGTTCAGCAAAACCAGGTTTGTGACTGAACAATGTGCTTCCAGAGTGCCTTTTAAATAAAGTTTTTTTCCCCCCCCATCTAAAATTAGATTTATTAGTCAGCATTTCAAACATTTCATAAACTTATAAACTTATTTTTGTGTTCTCATGAGAATTTTCCATTATTTAACAGTCTGACTATTTATGGGCCTACTTTTTTTTACTATTTTTAAGCTTCACTATTGTGATGTACATTGTTGTTGGTAGATTTTCACTTTAATGAAAATATAAATGTGGATAAAATCAGACTTTTACATTTTCAAAATTATCTCTTGGGGGGGGGATACCCCTCAACCCCCATACAGTATATTTCTTTAGTCGCAAGACCTTGTGCCCCTTGAGTATCTAAAAATATTCAAACACTGGACAGTTGTCATTCAGTTTCAAAACAAACAGTTGATTTTATTTTTTTAATATTCATATCAAAGTGCACACGACTGATGAACTCATTGAAACATTTCAATATTTTCGTAAAAGGTCCCCCAAACCTCACCACTTTGGCTTTGTCTCTGGGGCCACATGTCCTCATCCCTGCCCAGTTTTGAAGAAACTGTTTTAACTTTTACCTTTTTTTTTTGTTCTATTACACAGTCCTACTGCTGCCAACTTGGAAATGTATAATAACTGAAAAAAAAAAAATATTCCTTATGTCATTTCATAGCTATACTGACTACTAGCACCATGAAAGTTATTGTCCAGACCTTTGCTTGGAAGGAAATATAGAGACTGGACCTCATGGAATTTTAATTGAATGAACCTGCTCTATGCCCATCGTTTCATCCTTTTCCATTTTACCACATGCTTAATTTTACTCCCACTTTTCTACTGTTTCAACTGCGTGTATATTACCGTGTGCATCATTTTCTTTTTTCCACTTGACTGCATCTCACATTTCACTACATGCATTTGTTTTCTCCTCTGTGTTTTACACAGATTATTGCATCAGTCTCAAACATCTGCTGATCAGGAACCAACACAACAAAAGCAAACAATTGCATGAGGGATTCACATCGATCTCAAACCCTCACCATTCAAGAACAACAAGCAATTGCAGTAAGTCATTGAATCTGCTCATTGCGTCCTGCATTGCATGCCACATGTTTACTATAGCTTCTTCCGTCAGCAGTGAGGGATTTACATGTTATAATTGTAAGGAATTAGTCTGATGGACAGGGTTAATAAGTTAAAGGCCTGCATCCGAACGCTAGTGGAGGTCAGTGAGAAGGAGAAACCGGTAGATACTGTTTTGGGTGCAGGTAGAACAGTGAGCAACACACACTTTGGTTCCGGCTATAGATCCCCTGCAGCAGGGTGTTTGGGTGACGCATCGGTGGCATATTCGCTCAGCAAAATGACACTACGCTCCCGTTCCTGTTAGGATTTCCAAACGATTGTCCCCACACAGTGATGAACCCACTGAGAACCCACTTTTTCATGTTGAAAAAGCCCTGGTTATAGGTGATTCTATTTTAAGAAAAGTGGCAACATAAACTCCAGCCTTTATTGATAAATGCATTTTGGAGGATCAAGCATCTGACATCAGATTTTAGAATTTACAAGTGCTGGCTAATGTTAAATGTAGATTTTATAAAATTGTTATTCATGTTGGCATTAACGATGTCCAGCTTCATCAGTCGGAGATCACTAGAGATAATGTTAAAGAGGTGTGTGAACTTGCAAAATCTATTTCAGACACTGTAATATGCTCTGGACACCTCCTTGCTCATTGTGGTGACATGGTTTATAGTAGATTAGTGTCACTGAATGGCTGGATGTCTGAGTGGTGTCCGGAGAATGGTATAGGATTTATAGACAATTGGAAGAGTTTTTGGGGTAGACCTGACCTGATGAAGAGAGACGTATCCCATCCCTTCAGGGAAGGTGCCGCTCTCTTCTCTAACAATTTGGCTCATAGTCTTAATAGTGGCAGTATTTGACTAACTGGGGCCCAGGTCAGGAACCAAACAAACTGGCTAATCCGAACATCATCTAGCTGTCTTGAGACATCGCATAGGTCACATAAACTACAACACATAGAGACTGTATCACCTAGATATCATATAGAGACTGTGTCTGTTCCTCGAACTACCAAACACAAATACCTCACTAAATCATATATAAAAAAGTTTATTAAAGTAAAACTTGAAAAAGAAAAATGAAAATAAACATCATATAGAGGTAGGGCTACTAAACATTTGATCTCTTTCAACCAAAAGCACTAATTATAAATGAAATTATGGATAAACTCTGTTTGACTTAAACCAGACGAATATTAAGATAAATCTACTCTCACAGGTTATTATTGTAAACATGAGCCTATTCTGAAGGGTCGAAGAGGAGGTGTTGCTGCAATTTACAGTGAAGTTTTTGATGTTACTCAGATGACAGGATATAAGTTTAAGTCTTTTGAACTAATAATGCTTAATGCGACAATGTCAGATACAAATAAAAAATATCTGTCATCTTTTGCCCTTGATGCAGTGTATAGATCAACCGGGCCATATTGTGATTTCCTTGGTGAATTTTCAAATTCAAAATTAGAATACAAAATTAGAGGTATTTCGTTGTACATGGAAGGATAGTGTCTGTAGCTACAGACAGGCACTAAAATCAGTATAATTTAGCAAACTCATGGAAAATAACCATACAATCCTAGGTGTTTATTCAGTACTGTGGTTAAATTGGTTAGGAATAAAGCCTCGACTGAACCAGATATTCCGTCGCAGTGCAATAATAATGACTTGGTTAATATCTTTACTGATCAAATTTGAAATCATCAGAAATAAAATTGGAATTATGCAATTATCTGTCACAGAACCTCAGAAAACAGTATCAACATCAATCCTTCGCTGTCATTGATCACGAAGAGCTAACAAAACTTATCAAAACATCAAAAGCCACAACATGTATGTTAGCTCCAATACCAACTGAGCTCTTAAAAGAGATATTATCTGTAATCTCAGTACCTCTTCTTAATATTATTAACTCCATGCTATCCTTAGGACATGTCCCAAGAAACTTTAAAATGGCAGTTATCAAACCGCTTATTAAGAAGCCACTGCTTGATCCTGGAAAATTGGCTAATTACAGATCAATTTAAAATCTTCTGTTTATGTCGAAAATACTAGGAAAGGTAGCGTCCTCCAAACTATGTTCATTTCTACAGAGAAATAGTATATATAAACAATTTCAGTCAGGATTTAGGCCCCATCACTGTATAGAGACTGCACGTATCACAGCTACAAATTACTTGCTGTTATCATCTGATTGTGGCTGCATTTCTCTTCTAGTGCTTTTAGATATTAGTGCTAGAAAGGTAGCGTCCTCCAAACTATGTTCATTTCTACAGAGAAATAGTATATATAAACAATTTCAGTCAGGATTTAGGCCCCATCACTGTATAGAGACTGCACGTATCACAGTTACAAATTACTTGCTGTTATCATCTGATTGCGGCTGCATTTCTCTTCTAGTGCTTTTAGATATTAGTGCTGCCTTAAACACCATAAATCACAACATTCTCTTGCATAGGCTTGAGAATTATGTTGGCATTTGTGGACTTGGTTTAGGTCCTATTTAGCAGACCGCTACCACTTTGTGTAAATAAGGAATTGTCAAATCACACAAAAGTTAAGTATGGAGTACCACATATATCAGTTTTAGGGCCTCTTCTTTTCTCCTTATATATGCTTCCCTTGGGAGATATTATCAAGAATCGTGTGATAAGTTTCCACTGTTATGCCGACGATACCCAACTTGATATTTCTTCAAAACCCGACAGAATTTCACAATTCTCCAAATTAGCAGTGTATATAATTGAAATCAAAAATTGGATGGCCAGAAATGTCCTTCTACTCAATTCCGACAAAACAGAGGTACTAATTATTGGACCAATATACTCTAAAAATAAGCCACTAAAATATAATTTGATTCTTGTTGGATGTACTGTTACATCATTTTCTACAGCAAAGAACTTATGTGTTATATTTTATACCAATCTGTCCTTTGAAAATCTAATTTCCAATGTTTGTAAAACAGCATTCTAAGTTACTACACATGCTCTCTGTTGCTGATGCCAAAATACTAATTAATGCGTCCATGACCTCAAGACTAGATTATTGTAATGCATTACTGGGAGGATGTCCAGCAACAATTGGTCCAAAATGCAGCAGCCAGAGTGCTGACTAGAACCAAAAAATATGATCATATTAGTCCCATTTTATCATCCTTAAATTGACTACATGTTAAATTTAATATTAATTTCATATTTTCACATTTATTTTTAACTATGTACAAAGCTTTGAATTATCTAGCTCCGCAGTAATTAAGTGACCTTCTACCACACCATATTCCATCACAATCATTACGATCGCAAAATTCTGGCCTGTTATTAGTGGACTGTGAGACATCATTACATTGGCCCATCTCACCATTTCTACACTTCAAGTGATCAGCTTGACAAAACAACAGAGCTGTGCACCGTGCAAGCGCTATGGCATAGATAGAACTGATCTTTCAGTGCTGCATCCTCAAATACTTTCACGGTCCTTGCATGTTGCTAGACATGTGTGAGCTTGTTCATTAATTGCTGCACAGAAGAGTCTAAAACAACTTCATTCAATTATTCCTTTAACAGAGTTTATGTTCCTGCAATCAAGCTCTCTATCAATTGATGACCTCATCGATCATGGTCTCTATCGCCACAGGCAGTCAGAGCATTGGAGGTGTGAGAACTGATGGCCAAACACTCTCCACTGACCGCACCATCAAGAGCTGTGCAAAAAAAAGTCATTAATCTAAAAGTTTCATTCTTTGCTTTCAGTTCTATTCGTTGCACTGTGTTGTGCTCTTTATAAAATTCCACAAAAGGAGGTAGATCCTTTTCCTATCTGGCTCCTTAACTATGAAATAATCTCCCTAACACTGTTCGGGATGCAGACACACTCAGTTTAAGTCTAGACTAAAGACTCATCAATTTATCCAGGCATACACCAAATTTATCCATCAACTCACAATTAGACTGCTTTAGTTAGGTCTACAGGAACCAGAAATATTTATCATGATCTATAAAAAAATTAATGGCATCTACGCTAATATTATTCTATTTGTTTCTCTGTCTCAACTTTTGGATTCATATCCTGAGGTTACCAGAGCTGGCCAGATCCAGCTCCGTTCCTGCTTGGTGTCTGACTCCACTGCTACGTGTCTGAGTGATGACTACTAAATGCAGCTGGTCTCAGCCAGACATCACTTCAGTCTATTACGATGGACTTCAGGGGATGAACTGATGCCAACTCATAAGACATGGGATAATTCATATACCACTGCCTGAACCTTGGATTTAGGATAGACCTCACCGAAATGACCTGCTGGTTGAACTGCAATGCACTTCACTGATCTCTGACTGCATCACCTCAGTCTAATAATGGGCTACATAGATTATCAATTAATGCCAACAAAAGCCTTTATAAACCAACTAACAAAGAACATTGCATCTATGTGAACTTCTGCAGTTAATCCAGTATGAACTTCAAAGTCATTAGTCATTAATCTTACAGTTTATACAAAATCTTTGTTTAGACACTGGCACTTAACACTTACTTGGTATACTAGTTTTAAACCATGACTTGCACTGCATACAAATAAATAATATTTGCATTTTATTCATGTTGTTAAGCCAGAGGGAAACTGGCCCCCAAAGTTATTTTTCTTCATTAACCAGCATTTTATGGAATTTTGTGTTCCTTAACACAGTCGCCTTCGGCTTGCTCACTTGTGTTCTAAATACAAATATTATTTAATGATTTATTTTTATAAATCATTAAATTTAATCAAACTACACAATGGTGACTAAGACTTTATAGATATTACAGTTTAATTTTCTGTCAAAACATGATTTTCTGTAAAGCTGCTTTGAAACGTTATTTGAACAGATGTAACCTCCGTTCCCTGATGGAGGGAAAGAGACGTTGTGTCGAAGAAGCGACACTAGGGGTCTCTCTTGAGTGCCTTTTGCATCTCTGATCTATTAGAAATGGCCAATGAGAAATTGGCAGACAGAATTTGCATGTCCCGCCCTCGGACATACGGGTATAAAGGGAGGGAAATGCGTCTGTTTCATTCAGGATTTTTCTGAGGAGCCAACGATGAGGTTCGGCCGCAACAGTGGGCCGGTTCAGCGACGTAGCCAGGAGGACACAACGTCTCGTTCCCTCCATCAGGGAACGGAGGTTACATCCATAACCTAGACGTTCCCCGTCTGTCGCTCACTCGACGTTGTGTTGAAGAAGCGACACTAGGGGTCCAATTTAAATCACACCATGCGTTGGGCAGGTATTTTATGTGCCAAAGCGATCGGCTGTGTCAGGCTGCACGTACCTTTCCCCAACACCCCATAAAATCGTTACCCGACAGGGGGGAACAAGACGATGTGCCAAGCATGGGAGCAGGCTGCGCCTTTTCTCTCTCTATGTTTCTCGCATAGAGATAAAGCGGCTGGGGCCATCTTAACACTATCATACGCATCGGGGAAGGCAATCTTTCCCAGTTTTCCTATTCTTTCAGGGGGGAAAGACCCTGCAGAGACCACTCCTGCCCAGACTGGGGAGGTATAGAGTGGTGAAATACATCACATGGTCACATTTGGAGAATGGCGCGGTGGTAGATCCTACCTCATTGGGAGGGAGGAGTTGCTACAGACACTGCGAACAGGAGCCAGTGGGAACTGCCCAAGGGAGACACGGGTCCACTCGGAAGGACCTGCGTTTTCCGTACTGCGGAAAATACACAGAGGGGGAATTCCACGTAGGAGCCCGACCTGTGGAGCACCTATTCCAGTCCAGGGTAGATTGAGTACCCGCATTGGATGTGGTCGGCGAATTCCTCTGCTGAGGGTGTGATAGGCCAATGTAATGGTGTCCACTACCCAGTGTGAAAGCCTCTGTTTGGAGACAGCGTTCCCTTTCCGATGTCCGCCAAAGCAGACAAAGAGCTGCTCAGAATGTCTAAAGCTCTGCATGCGGTCCAAGTAGATACGCAAAGCATGTACCGGACACAGCAACGAAGGGGCTGGGCCTGCCTCCTCCCAGGGCAGCGCATGCAGGTTCACTACCTGGTCCCTGAAGGGAGTGGTAGGAAACTTGGGCACGTAGCCCAGTCAAGCTTCGCCAATAGGTATCAGGCTCACTCTACCAGAGGTATCGCCTCCTCTAAAGCTCTGGCTAGAGCATGTTTGTGATGCAGCAGGCTGGTCCTCTCCGCACACATTCATAAGACTTTATAGTTTGGATATTCATGCCACTCCGGGCTCTAATGCCCTTGAGTCAACATCACAAGCTCATATCTGAGACAACTTGCGCTCTTGTGAGCACAACTACACAACCGTAAGGGGTCCGGACATCCACAGTGCGGCGGCATTGGTATTCTCGTTCCCAAAGTGCTAAAATCAGCGCAGCATCAAAGTGTAGCTTTTTGACAGGGAACATCTCTGGTTAATTAACTGTAACCCCTGTTCCCTGATAAAAGCGGAAACGAGATGCTGCGCTTAATTGCCACACTGGGATGCCCCAGGACTGCTCTTCAGACAAAATACCTGACGATGCACCTGTGACGCATCTATTTATAGCCCTACTACAGATGCATCAAATGATGTCACCAGCAGAGGCTATAAATTCTGGTCAATTTCATTGACGTGTTGCACACGTATTCACAGCTGGTCACACCTAAAATTGTTCCCAAAGCGCTAAATCAGTGCAGCATCTCATTCCGCTTATATCAGGGAACAGGGGTTACAGTTAAGTAACCCGAGACTTTCTACCACATCAGGGGACACTTGTAGACATTATCTAAAATAATTTCTCATAGTTGTTTATTTTAATATTCCTTTATTAAAAAGAAAATTAAGTTGTGGATGTACTGTAAGGGGCATCAGCACTGAATACTTTTTGGCGGTGCAGACCTGGGAGCTTCTGAACAAAATAGTGGAAATCTGCTTTAATTTGACCTTGGAGAGTTGTGCATGACCTATTTTTATTTGTTATTTTTTTTTGGTATAATACAATACATTCACAAATAGCATTCATACCAAGCTGAAAACATATATGAAAATAACTTTTAAGTAGGGCTATAATGTCCATTTTGGTCTTTTGGAGATTAGTTATACTGATCAAATCAGCAAACCAATGTTGTGTGGTGTAACGCTTTCTTTCATAGTTAGAATTGGGAAAATATACCTGATTAAACAAGAACTAGTCTTGCCTAGCTAGACCCTTTACAAACGGCATAAGACTATACTGTTTTGTTTGAACATGTCTAGTTAACTTGCTAAATGCCTCAAACTAATCTAAACTTCAAACTAAAAGTAGATTTCAGTAATATAATGCCACTTACGATTTCTATTGAGCTTGCCATTTTTGGGTGCAAAATGTTTCAAGTGTTCAGTGACCAGACTTCAGGTGTGTTTCGTTGGTGTACCATCTGAGGCTGAGAAGAAGAACTGATCTCTGTGTTGATTCATGAATGATTTTCACATATTTAATCAGCAGATCCTTAAAAAAAGCATACTGTGGTTCCATGGCAGCCT
This sequence comes from Xyrauchen texanus, assembly GCF_025860055.1. NCBI lineage: Eukaryota > Metazoa > Chordata > Actinopteri > Cypriniformes > Catostomidae > Xyrauchen > Xyrauchen texanus. Next base: position 21,651,515 of record NC_068323.1, on the reverse strand, counting down.
ATGTGGACATATATTGTTTGCCCTTCATCTGTGGCACTGTAACCCACCCACATTAATGCATTTAGAAACCAGTGAACCTTAAAGATGCTTGCAGTAGAAGTGAAATAAAAACGTATCACAATAACAACTTCAAACTAGCAATGTGCTGAGATGCTTGCCAGTGATTTGTGATCAATCTTGGATTACTATAAGCTGAGGGTTTCACTACCACAACAACCAAGAGGGGGGAAAAAATACAAAATTCTGAGTCCTTAAGATGCAGTTGCAAAAAGTCGACATTGTTCACGAAAGAATGTCTGATTGTTTACAATATTTTGGGGAAAATAATTATTCTTTGTTAACCATAAAAGGCTTTGCTGGTATCAGAATTTTTGTGTGATTTTTGATCCAGAAGGGATTACAAATTAGTAGCTCATGCATTTCGAAGTGTAGTTTCCACAAAGATGTGTTCATTTAAAACAGGTGCTGAATTTGTTTTTAATTACACTTTTAGTGCATTTACAGTACTAAAGTTTCAACTTTACAAAAATAAATCTAGCCTTTTCCCCCTTTTTTTTCACATATGCGGCAAGAAAATTGATTGGGACATCATGCCATGTCGATTGTTGTTTACGCTGTTCGATTACTGGTCTTTGCTTGGGGTATAAACAAAATTTGAACTCATTTTCAATTGAATGGAGGTATTCTTCAGCACTTCAAAACACAATCTTTTTAGGATAATCTCTAGTGTTTAATAAACGCTGGAGGTAATTCTTTCTAAGTTTGCATGTTTTTTCGTATTGCCTCTAATGCTTGATTTGGTATTCCAAGCACACAAATGAGAGCATGGAAGGCATTTTCTAGAGGTGACAATCCATGTATTTCTCAGTTAATTGCTATTTACTCACCCCAGGCTAGCCTCCATAAACCACCAACTCCAAACAATTTATTTTGTTTTTTTGCCTTACGTTATGCCATTGTGCAATGCACAGCTAAATTAAACTACGCCATCATAATCTTCACTTTGGGAATGATGATGTAATTAGTTTGAATCAGAAAACTCTTCAAAATGATTATTCCAATTGGATTGTTGTTTGACAGTGCACTCAGCCCTGTTGTGAAATAATTAGGGTTTATCAAGAAATTATATGTTTAATCCGAAATCGATTAATGTCTCAGAAGCTGTCATGAAATGTATAAATGCTTCAGAGACTATGTTGACAAGTCAGTGGTAATAAGCTTAATGCAAAGCTATAATGCCATTTTATCAGAGTCTTCAATGATCCAAAAAAGTACAGCTGAAGTTAATATGCAGAGACAAATATAATGTAAGCCATTTATTGGTTAATTTTCTTGAAAACTGTAAACACTGTCTCTGGTGCTATGAAAATTCCTCTGTTTTGAGTGACCAGTCTCAAAAGAGACAATTTAAATTGACTTTACCAATGGCATGAGTTGGGGCGGGCTATTTGTTTGTTTGATTGATGAGGGGCATTTTCAGAACACTGTTATGAAAACAATGTTTATTTTTGCAATTCCATTTGGTGGTGCTAGTGGCACCGAAATGACATTCATCAGCTTTAAGATTACCCCAAAGCCAAGCAAGGACACTTATTTTAAACTACTGGAATGTCTTCTGCTACTTTTGACGTGCAACCACACAGAACCCATTCCACACTCCATGTAGTACCTAAATATTCTGTTTCAATAGGAAATACTTTTTTACATAGTAACCTTATTACTGCAAAACTTTGCATCTGGCATTCATAAACTGTATTTACCTTGTTTATTTGGAGTCCCACAGAAACCCTTTAAGTTTGTAGTTATGGAGAGCATTTTCGAAAGTCTCCAACATCCTTTTTTAGTTTCCTAAATGTTATTGTTTTCCAAAGTGTGCAGTTATTGAGAGCATTTTCTAAAATCTTTAACTTTGTTGGTAATTTCCTAAAGTCAGCATTTTCCAGGTTATGAAGAGGAAAAAATATACCAGTTTACCCCAGAACTAACTAGATCGTTGACAAAAGATCTGCCAGTCTGATCTCACTGTGATTTCGGCAACAGTAGGTCAAAAGTTCTGATGCTGAAATCTGCCTGTGCTTTTCGAAATTTGAGCCTCTGCATCTATTGGCTGGATCAGGAAGTGTTGTTGACTAGTTTGTGGATGGAATGTCCACAGAGTTGTGCCAAAAGCAAGTATTTTTAGTTGTAAATAATGTCATACAGTTAACAGGAATGTATATTTTATGAACTCTACTGCCTAACCCAAAACAGTCAGTGGAGTTAAATTGCAATTTTAAAGGGGCCATGTCATGAGGAATAAAATGTTCCTTGATTTTTTTTGACAAATAAGAGGCATTTCTACTATAAAAACATACTGTCAATTTCAGAACTCAAAACATAGTCCCCAATGCAATTAAAGAATTTATTGAAACAAAGCTGACAAAACATCTTGGTTACTGTTGTAACCTCTGTTCCCTGATGGAGGGAACGAGACATTGTGTCAATGTAGTGACACTAGGGGTTGAACTTGGGAGCCCCAATCACCTCTGATATTTGAGAAAGGGCCAATGAGAATTGGTGAGTGGTATTTGCATGCCACTCCCCAGACATACGGGCATGAGTGGGCTTGCATCCACTCATTCAGGTTCGTGCTGAGACGACGAGACAGTGTCCCGACCATTTCAGCGGTAGGTCCTACCTGGAAGGGAGGAGCTCTACATGCCTAGCGACTGGTGGCATGGCAGAGCATAGCTCTTCCCAGGAGAAGACACAGTTTTACCATCAGGGAACCACTACATATGGAGCACCTATCCCAAGTACACAGTCTGAACTGACAGGGAATACTTCATGAGTACTGGGCCTGGCATCGAATTCCTCTGCCGAATTAGCCTGCTGCAGGGTGCTGGGGGAGGAAAGACATCCAGGATTCGCCAGTCCCAGGAACTCACTTGGACAAAAATGCACATGTTATCCCCTCAGGGAGGGGAAAGGTGCTGTGGGCAAGTGATAAACCCAGCCAGCTGCCCACATATTTACCTGTTTGTACCTTCTAACACATGTGACGAAACTGGATCAACCCAGAGATTTTAAGGTAAGGTACAGGTATTGGGTGTTGCCCAGCCTGCTGCTCTACAGATGTCTGTTAGAGAGGCGACATTTTCCAGAGCCCAGGAGGATGTCACGCTCCTAGTGGTGTGTGCTCGTACTCCTAGGGGGCACAGTGTGCCCTGGGCTTGGTATGCCAAAGCGATGGCATCCACAATCCAGTGGCTAATCCTCTGTTTGGTGACAGCCTTCCCCTTCTGCTGTCCCCAAAACAGACAAAGAGCTGCTCAGTGCATCTAAAGCTGTGCGTTCAAAGTAAACATGGAGGGTAAACAAGGAAGAAAGCACCGAACTGACCACGCATCTCTGTGGATCTTCATTTACATTTTTTTACCTCGGGAAGAACACCAATTCACACACAGACACCACTTCAAGGCATACAGCTGCCTTATAGAGGGAGCTCTGGCCTGAGAGACATTGTCTACCACTGCCGGTGTTAGCCCACTTAGATCTTCCACATACCATCCAGGAGCCAGACATGGAGGTTCCAGAGGTCTGGGCTTTGGTGCCAAATTGTGCCCTGTCCCCGGGGCCAGCTCTGTGCCAACACATTTGTACCAAGCGGGGCCTCGGTCAGGGAGTACCATAGCGGGCAGTGGGATGATTCCTAGGAAGCAAACAGGTCTACCTGTGTTTTGCCGAATCAAATCAGCTGAACCACCTGGGGGGGGAGTCTCCACTCTCCTCTGAGCATCACCTGTCGTGACAGTGTGTCCACCACGTGATTGAGTTTGCCTGGGATGTGAGTGGCCCGCAATGACTTCAGTTGCTGTTGACTCCAAAGGAGGAGATGGCTGGTGAGTTGCAACATGCGACGTGAGCGTAAACTGCCTTGGTGATTTATATATGCTACCATCGCCATGTTGTCTGTCTGGACGAGTGAGCTGGAATCAGCCAGTCTTCGAGATAATTGAGGATGTGGATGCCCTCTTCCATTCGTGTGGGGTAAGGTCTTCCTCTGCAACTTTCGTAAAGACGCAAGATGACAGGGACAGACCGAAGGGGAGGACCTTGTACTGGTATGCCTGGCCCTCGAAGGCAAACCGGAGGAATGGTCTGTGTCGAGGAAAAATCGATACATGAAAATATGCGTCCTTCAGGTCTGCTGCCACGAACCATTCTTGATGCTAGACACATGACAGAATGCGCTTCTACATCAGCATTTTGAACGGGAGCTTGTGCAGGGACCGATTCAAAGCTGGCAGGTCTAAGATTGGCCACAACCCACCTTCTAAAACCCCTTCATCTTGGCTTGAGGGACAGACTCTCTTTCTGCATGCAGAACAGTGGCATCCATGTGTAGGGTGCTACTGGTTGTTTAGATCAATTTTACTATAAGAAAATACTAATAATTAATAATTATCAATTATTATTTATTAATTTAATTAAATAATAGAATTTAATTCATCAAATTCTATCCTCGGGACACCACTCTTTGACAAGAGAAAAATTAGTAAGTGACTGATCAAGTCTCATAAAAATCTACCCTGAAGGTTGAGTATTTTGATTAATAATCAAAAAGGGAAGAAACTAGTCAAATTATTGCCGTACGAATCCAACAGTAATCTGGTTACAATTGGCTTCTAACAACAACAATTTAACAATACTTAAATAATAGGGGAGTTCTTGACGTGGCAGAGGCTGGCTTCAACACAATATTCAAACAAACAACCAGGAGTACTTCTTATTATAATATAACAGGATTTATTATAATCAAAAAGCACTGAACACCCTGCAAATACTATATGAATATAACACAAAAACATGACATGGAAATCCTAACTAAATAGTGGAGCTATATGCTAGTGTATGCATGTGTGTGGGTGTGTGTCTATATTTGGTAACAAAGAAACAAAATGGCGGATTAATCTCCACGTGGGTAACTAGTTTCAAAATGGTGAATCGAATTCAAAATGGAACTAGTTTAAAAATGGAGGATTAGACCAAATCCTCCACTGAACTTGAGCCAACGATTATTTGAATGTGGAGAGAAAGAAAGATGGCTGGATCAGATCCAGGTGACAGAGTTAATACCACGTGGGGATGGAATTGAGCAGGCACATAAAGGATCTGAAGAGAAACAGATGGGAGAATTTGAAAACTCCAGCCTGAGTCAGACATAAACCACGGTGCTGCTCACCTCCGTGAATTTCAGTGTGTGTGTGAGAGAGAGCGAACAAACCTGTGCATGCAATTTAAAGGAGGACAAACGCTGGTAACAGCACGACTGAACCGCAAGTTCATATCACTCAAACAACATTTCACCCAAAATTTACAATCTCACAAATCAAAAACAGCGATCAGAGTTAAACATACAAGATTATACTCAAAACATCAAACATTCAGCATCAAATATACAATTTAGTTGTACAAGAATAGTCACAGTTCCTAAACTAAATCTGCCCAGATATCAAGCCTTACTTAGGACATCCTGTGTTATTTCAGCAGGGTTGTCCGTTTGAATTCCTGTTGCATTGAGCGGTCAGGAGAAAACGATCTGGACTCTGTCCTTTTGTCTTATGCTCGTCAGTGAAAAGACCAGTCTCTGCTTTGTTCGTCGGGTCCGGTGACGAATAGAAATGCAGGCGATGGTCAACGTTGATAGAAAACGTGGGAGAAGGGAAGCTGGTTGCCTTTCCGTGAATGAACTGAATGAACCAGTTGTAATACGTATACGACTAGACTGGAACAAAGTTAGTTAATCTTACACTACCATGGCCAAATGGTGAGGTTAGAAAAACTTGGTTTCTTTGTCCATTTGTCCAGAAGGAGGGAAACTCTGCATATCTCTTTCAAAGCACTGGCTTAGAAGCTGGGCACAGAGAGACCGAAATCAAATCTGTCCGCTAGTTTTGTTGACAAGATGACGTCATCGGTCATAGGCGCTTTTGTCCAATGGCGTTTGAGATTGGGTCCATGGGTGGGACTTCTCATCCAGATGTGAAGCACTCTGGGAAACCGAGTTCAATGACTCACCTTTGATCATAAAACTAAGGGCCATGTGGTCTCCACTGCCATTTTGATTGGGCAAGGCCCTATATTTACATTTAACCTACACTTGTCTGCTACTGAGGTAAAATGGACACCATTGAACCTGGGCGAACTGAATCTCATAGCCAAGTCCGATCGTCCTGACGATCCAGCATGATGGGTTAGAGAGCACTAACCACGCCTCCCAGACTCCGTGCAAGGGCACCAAGTGGACAATCGCCTTTGACATACCAGCGGATGGGGCCTCGTGGGAGGAGCTGCCACGTCTAGAGGCCCCACGTCCTGAACTCGTGGCTGTGCTGTGAGAGATGTTAGAGCATTTACCTCACCTGCAACGGGATAGGAGGCCGGGCATCCTCGTGGCAGGTTACATACGCCTGATCGTGGGTATGTGTGTGTCACAGCTGGGTGTGCGAAGGCAGATGGCTCGCATCTGCAGTGCCCCTGCTGCGAGTGTTCGATGTACGGCTGTCATGACAATGATTATATGACCCAGAGAATGAGGAAACCTTTCTTTTTGGAAAATGAAAGTGCTAGTACCCCTTGGGCATGCGGCGAAAAAGGGAACGAAAGATTCTCCTCCTGGCCCTCCATCCAGTGGATGGTGGTTGACAGTGGGTCCCCTCACCCCTGGGTTGCCCATCTCAGGGATGCTTCGAAACCCTCCTGGGTTCTTGGTGCCAAACCAAGAGACAGGGGTGTAAACTTACTGTGGGAGTCTCTACGCTGAGGCCAAGCTGGATCGGCCTCTATCTACTTCTTGACTGCCGATAACTGCTGGGCAAAGTCCTTGACAGTGTCGTCGAACAGGCCACCATAAGAGATGGGGCATCAAGAAAGCGAAATTTGTCGGTCTCTGCAAGGTTGAGCCACAGGTGGCGCTCCTCGACCACCATAGTGGACATCGCCTGCCCAAGAGCCTGTGCTGTGACCTTCATCGCCTGCTGTCGGTTGCTGATTTCAACTTCTGCATCAATTCCAGTTCAGGACTACCCTCGTGCAGCTCTTTCAGAGCCTGGTGGACCTGCAAGATGGCAATGGCATTCAAGGCGGAGGTGGCCTGTCCAGCAGAACTGCAAGCCTTGGCCGTCAAGGACAACATGAACTTATAGGCCCAGGACGGGTGCCTAGGACAATTCTGCCAGGTGGCGTCATTTTGCGGGCACAGGTGCACTGCTCCACCCCTAGCCACCCCACCATCGAGTGCAGTGAGAGAGGAAGAACTCACGAAAAGGGACCTGGCAGTAAAAGGTGCCCTGCACAAATTTGTGAGCTCCTCATACACCTCCGGGAAGAAAGGAACTGGGGCAGAGAGTGGCTGTGTGCGGCACTCTGAGCCCAGGAACCAATCGTCCAGCCGCGACCGCTCAGGGCAGAGTGGAGGGTTCCACTCCATCCCAACGCGTCAGATGGTGGTCAGCATCAGACTGCAAAAGCCCACTCTCTGATGCTGTGATCGATACCTCATCCTCATCTTGAGCCCCGAATGAGACATTATGCCCGCCCTGGGGTGGGCTGCCTGACACATCCATGAACTTGACTGGTGGAAATGAGCTGTAATGAGATACTGCTGTAAATATGCTGTATGCTGTATATCCAGATGCAAGCCGTCTCCTTTTATACATGCAAATTCCACTCGCCAATTATCATTGGCCTTTCCTCAAAAATCAGAGGTCATTGGGGCTTCCAAGTTCAACCCCAAGTGTCACTACATCAACACAATGTCGAGTGAGTGACAGATAAGGAACGTCTCATTCTCTGCTTCTGTAATATTGTGATATCACAAAGAGTAGTCATTAATTCAAGACTGCCTCTACAGCAACAACATCAATGCCTACTTCACACAATTGCACCCTTGACCCTGCCCAGAGGAGCTCAGTTCATACTCATACTTCATTGTGTTTTGGACTGTGTGTCATATATGTGTGTCATCGGCATATTTCAGCGTGGATTGCATATTTTGTCGACTCGTATCAGCATGATTGTTTGTGAACCAGTCATAAAATGATTCAAGCTTTGCTAAGAAAATTTTATTGAAGGATGGGGAAGTTAAAACACTTGGACCAAATCAAATGTAAGTAAACAGTTCCATTCATGAATATTTCAAATATCAAGAACGTTTGATAGTTTATGGTGCTGACACCTTGTCTACACTGGGTGCATCCATTGACGCGACAGCTTGAGGCTGTCTGTACAAGGCACATCGACACAAACTTTCTAAACCTTTTATTTGTGTTGCTGGCAGTATTAGCGTCAGTGTGCAAAGCGCAAAATGGAACGGGACATCTGTTTACTGGTGGCGTGACACGAAGCAATGCAATGGGCACTTATATGGTTGACAGGATCACTGATTATAATGGGTTCTATTTATTTTGATGTGACTCTCACGTCTGGTGTAGACAGAATGTGAGTGTAAACAGTTGTGCTTGAGATGAACAGTTTTATATATTCAGATGCAATTTGTTCGATGGCCATTATCTGTAAGCCCTTGAATGTAGTTTTATCAATGTTGTGGTCTTGTGGAGTTGGTTCATTCTCTACCGACTGACTTTCAGATATGGCTGAATTTTTAGGGGCTGCACAATGTTAGTTAATCAGAACAGTGGGTGTTTACGTTGATCTTTAAAGGAGGAGCTGAGGTCAAATCCGAGCATTCAGACAGAGGGCCTGAGACAGTGTGGAAAATGTAAAATATTACTAAATTATAACTGTTTTAATGCAAAAAACAAAAACTGTGGACCTCAGGGATGATAATAAAACTTAAAAAAAGAGCATTTCATGACTCCTTTAAAGCGAACATGCAACCTCCAAATCAAGTTCACTATTGTTCCCTGTCAAAAAGCTACACTTTGCTGCGGTGATTTTAGCGCCTTGGGAACCGCTTTAGGTGTGACCAGCTGTTAATATGTGTGCAACACATCAATGAAATTGACTAGAATTTATAGCCTCTGCTGGTGACATCAATTGGATGCACCTGTAGCAGGGCTATAAATAGATGCGTCACAGGTGCACCGTCAGGTCTTTTGTCTTCAGATCACTCTGTGTGTGTTGTGATTCTCAAACATTCAGAACTTTCTTTCCTTTGTTAGGAGTTAGAATTTATTAGGCAGTATGCAGAAAACCTTTTCTCCTTTCCAAAGAATGAGTGTGAAGCAAATCAAGCAGTGTGTGTTCCCATGTTTACGCTCTATGGCTGAAACTGACATGCACCAGTTTTGTGTGTTTGGGTGAAAAGCATGCTGCTCTTGTGTTGGGGTGGGGCGGGTGCGAGCATTGCGATCTGTTTACAGTCAAAATGCTTCACCCTCATCTCGCTTGCTTCCAAGAGCCAGCACCCACTCTTTCATATTGGGACTCTCACATTGAACTGGCTGAGGAGCGAGAGATGGGTCCGTCCCTATCGCTTGCTCGCTCTCCAGATCCAGCTGATCCTTCTCGTGAGCCTGAAACGCGCTTCGGCGCCTCTTCGGTTCAAGAGGGGGACACTGAATCTTTTGAGTCTGCGGATATTGAGCACCCACCTCTGAACATTCCACGCACAATAATAAAGCGGCTGAGGAATAACTCGAGGTGGTTACTCGGGCTGTGACCAGGCTACAGTTAGACTGGACATGTGAATTAAAGACCCCAAATGCTCCAAACTAGAAGTAAAATTTCTGTCTGGTGGCCAAAAAAAAAAAAAAGGCTAAATCAGTCCCTTCCTTTCTTTGATGACCTCCATGACGAGCTTTCTCGTTCATGGAGGAATCTTTATACTTCCTATGTCTTCGTGCCCTTGACGTCGACATATTCGACTATCGTAGGTGCTGAGACACGGGGGTATTCGGTGATGCCGCCAGTAAAAGAGACACTTTATTTCTCTCGCCTGGCATGGCATCATCGCTAAAGAGACCCACTCTCCCCACAAAGCCGTGCTGGACCACGTCCACGCTTGTGGGGAAGGCTTATCAGGCAGCAGGTCAGGCTCGTGCTGCCCTGCACACTATGGCAGTGTTACAGGCCTACCAGGCTAATCTGCTGAAGGACCTGAGTGTGGGCAACACTGTAGACGAAGAGGCTTTCTCTGAGCTTCATCGAGCCACGGATCTGTCTCTCCGCGTGACCAAGCAGACGGCTTGTGCCATTGGCCGGTCTATATCTGCTTTAGTCAGCACGGAGAGACATTTATGGCTCAACCTGTCGGGTATCAGAGAGAATGATAAAGTTTTCCTTCTCAATGCCCAGGTTTCACTTTCTGGCTTATTTGGTGATGCTATGAATGTAGTTATCACCAGGTTCCAGGCAGCAAAAAGCCACGAGGAAGCCTTCGGGCAATTCCTTCCTCGCCGCACTCAGGGGAAGGGGCCGTCGGCCACCCAGCCCCACCCCCGGTCCTTCTAGACGGGAGACTCAAAAACAAAGTGTGGCGAATCATGCTCCACCTCGTAAACACTAGTGGCCGGTTCGTCGCCCTCAGCAGCCCCCAAAGCAAGACCTCAGGGCAGTTGTTTCTAAAAAGGAAAAAACCCTAACGGTTTTGCACCCAGCCTTGTGGGGGTAGCCCCCCCCCCGGGACGGGTCATGTGAAACATCCACCTGTACCCTCCTGATACCCCCTCAAAACCGCTCCATTCCCACCGCCTCTGGTTTTTCAACAACAACAACTTTCATTTATATAGCGCTTTTCTAGAAGTCCAGCTTTAACTCAAAGCGCTCCACATGGTATAGGGGGAATCTCCTCAACCACCACCAGTGTGCAGCATCCACCTGGATGATGCGACGGCAGCCATAGTGCACCAGAACGCCCACCACACACCAGCTATTGGTGGAGAGGGGATGGTAGAGTGATGTAGCCAATTCAGGGATGGAGATTATTAGGAGGCCATGATAGATAGGGGCCAATGAGGGGAATTTGGCTAGGACACCGGGGCTACACCCCCTACTCTTTACGAGAAAGTGCCCTAGGGATTTTTAATGACCACAGAGAGTCAGGACCTCGGTTTAACGTCCCATACGAAAGACGGTGCTTTTTTACAGTATAGTGTCCCCGTCACTATACTGGGGCATTAGGACCCACAGAGACCGTAGGGTGAGCACCCCCTACTGGCCTCCCTAATACCACTTCCAGCAGCAACTATGGTTTTCCCCAGGAGGTCTCCCATCCAGGTACTGGCCAGGCTCAACCCTGCTTAGCTTCAGTGGGCAACCAGGTGAGAGCTGCAATATGATATGGCCTCTGGTTTTTCGGGAGTTAGCAGTTTCCAGCTAAATGTTGGATGTTCCTGCCATAGTCCAGGACACGGGACACTCGACATCCCCTCAACAGGAAGTGTCAGAATCGATACCCATCTCAGAGAACCTGGCAGCATGGAAACTACAGCCAGATGTTTTTATGTGGATCCTAAGAACAGTAGAAAGGCTACAAAATTGTATTTGTTCGCTATCCTCCGCGTTTCAACGGTGTGGTTCCCACTACCATGAAACCAGAGCAAGCATGTTTACTGTGGAAAGAACTGCAAAATCTCTTGGTAAAAGGGGCCATAGGACATGTTTCCCTTCCAGAGAGAGAGTCAGGTTACTACAGCAGATACTTCCTGGTTCCTAAGAAGGATGGGGGTTTGCGTCCGATTTTAGAACTTCCGAGGCTTGAATCCCTCCGAGTGCGTTCAAGTTGCTAATCCATGTCTCAAATCCAACATCGCGATTGGTTAGTCACGATTGATCTCATGGACGCTTACTTTCATATAGAAAGTCTGCCACAACACAGGAAGTTCTTGAGGTTCGCTTTCGGGGCGAAGCTTTCCAATATCGGGTTCTTCCATTCGGTCTACACATATCACTCCACACATACACGAAATGCATGGATGCAGCACTGGCCTCTTTCCGACTCCGGGGCATCCACATTCTGAATTACATAGACGACTGGCTGATATTAGCACAGTCACAAGAACTGGCATTACAGCACAGGGATATCGTCTTAGCTCATCTGGTTTCTCTGGGGTTGAGGCTCAACGCCAAGAAAAGCATCCTCTCTCCCCCTCAGAAAACTATCTGGGGATCGTATGGAATTCGTTCACAATGCGGGCACAATTGTCTCCCCCTCGAATCAAGTCCATTCAGAACACTGTTCATCAGTATCAACGACTATTAGGTCTCATGGCAACTGCATCCTCTGTGATCCCTTTGGGTCTTTTTACAGTCTGTTTCAGTTGTGGCTCAAAGTCCGGGGATTTCATCCAAGGGCCAATACCCTAGGCTGATAAGGGTTACGCGCCGCGTGCTACGTACCCTTTCTATGTGGTTCAGTCCCCGGTTCCTCACTTTGGGTCCCACTCTAGGTACGTCTTGCCGTCGCAGGTTGCTAACGACAGACACCTCCCTGACAGGCTTTGTTGCGGTCTTAAGTGGTCGTCCAGCTCAAGGGGAATGAGAGGGTTGTTGAATTAATTGAGTTGATGGCTGTATTTCTGGCCCTGAAAAACTTCCTCCAGAGGCTGCCATGTCTTGGTGTGGGTGGACAACACAGCGGTAGTCTCTTACATAAACCATCAAGGAGGTCTACGTTCACACCAGCTGAACAGACTGGCACAGCAGATTCTCCTTTGGGCCCCGGGCAAGCTCCTGTTAATCAGAGCAGCTTAAATCCCTGGATACCTGAATGGGAGCAGATTTACTGTCCAGACAGAAAATACTGACGGGGGAGTGGAAACTCCACCCCGAGGTTGTGGAACAAATCTGGTTGAGATTTTACAAGAGCAGAAGTGGACCTCTTCTCTCTGAGTCACCCAGCCCCCCCGGGTCTGGACACGATGGCACATACATGGCCCAGAATGCACCTGTATGCTTTCCCCCTGGTTTCTCTTCTCCTGGGAGTCTTGGCCAGAGTTTGGCAGCAAGGGTCCTGCCTCTTACTGATAACACCACGCTGGCCGACCAGGATATTGCTCTCAGAGATAATGTCTCTCCTCGACAGTTTGCCTTGGGCAATTCCGGACAGGAGGGACCTTCTGTCTCAGGCGCAGGGGACAATATGTCATCCCCGGCCCGAGCTATGGAACCTTCATGTTTGTCCCCTGAAGGGTACCAACTGAGGGACACTGGGCTTTCACCTGACGTTATCGAGACCATTCGAAGTGCTAGGGCTCCCTCTACTAGAAGTTACGGCAATAAATGGGGTGTCTTTGAATGATGGTGCATTGCACATAATGCAGATCCAGTTAACTTCCAGATTGCTTCAGTTCTGAACTTTCTGCAGGAAAAATTATCAGCAGGCACATGCCCCGCCACCCTCAGGATTTACGTGGCCGCTCTATCGGCTTGCCACGCCTTGATTGACGGGGTGCCTTGGAGACATCCTCTGCTCACTTGCTTCATTCGTGGAGCCATGCGACTGAGACCTCATGCTAGGACCAAGATCCTTTCGTGGGCCTTAGCAATAGTCCTTGAGGGTCTAGTTGAGACCCCCCTTCGAACCTCTAGAGTCAGCGTCTGTTAAACTTCTGCCTCTACAAGATGTTTTTTTCTTATGACACTTACTTCTCTAAAAATAATTGGGGATCTACAGGCTCTGTCTGTCTTGCCAGCCTGCTTTGATTTTGCCCCAGGAATGGCTAAATCAATTTTGCACCCTCATCCTGACTACCTGTCTAAGGTTCCTTTCTCGACTGTACATCCGGTCACTCTCGAAGCCTTCAGCTCCCCGCTATTTACAATGCCGGAGCAGGAAAGACTTCACAGACTTTGTCCAGTCTGTGCCCTTCAGAGTTATGTCCATCGCACTAGCCAGTGGCATAAGTCAGGGCAACCATTTGTCTGGTCATGGGTGCCCCAACAGGGGGGCCTACGAGGCGCGTGGTCAAGCTTCGCCAGTAGGTATCAGGGATCACTCTACCAGAGGGGTCGCCTCTTCTAAAGCCTTGGCTAGAGGTGTCCCTCTGCAGCATGTTTGTGATGCGGCAGGCTGGTCCTCTTTGAACACATTCATAAGATTTTATAGTTTGAATGTTCATGCCACTCCGGGTTCTTATGCCCTTGAGTCAACATCACAAGCTCATGTCTGAGACCTCTCGCGCTCTTGTGAGCACAACTACACAACCGTAAGGGGTCCGGACATCCACAGTGCAGCGGTGTGGGTATTCTCATTCCCAAAGCGCTAAATCAGCACAGCATCAAAGTGTAGCTTTTTGACAGGGAACGTCTCGGGTTACTTAACTGTAACCCCTGTTCCCAGATAAAAGCGGAACGAGATGCTGCGCTTCATTGCTGCACTGGCATGCACCAGGACTGCTCTTCAGACAAAATACCTGATGGTGCTCCTGTGACGCATCTATTTATAGCCCTACTACAGTTGCATCCAATTGATGTCACCATTGATGAATTCTAGTCAATTTCATTGACATGTTGCACACATATTCACAGCTGGTCACACCTAATGCTGTTCCCAAAGCGCTAAAATCAGTGCAGCATCTCGTTCCGCTTTTATCAGGGAACAGGGATTACAGTTAAGTAACCAGAGACGTTTACATGAACACAATTACTTCCTTGTTTTTTTTAAGTTTCTTTGGATTTTCCTTCCTGTCTTTCAGTAATCAGCAGTCTCTGAGATTGCTTGTGCAAGGGCCATTCAGTAGCGCCACAAGGAAAAGTGTACATGGCACTTAACAATAATTCGGTAGAATGGGGCAATTTCAGGGTACATTGAAATTCAGAAGTAGCACGTCGATTTCTGTGTGATCATGTTTGTTCTGGTCTAGATCCACTTAGGATAAGAAGAGACCATTTGACTGCCCTAAAAAGACCAACTACATTTAGTTTAGGGGTATAGACCATTTTCAAGGACTTTTATCTTAAACGAGGAACAAATGAGGAACAAGCAAATTGTCACAAGTCAATCATACCTGTATTATCAAACTGCTAAGTTCTCAGAATAGATGGAGAAGTGTTATAAAGTGTTTTTATAATAATAAAAAAAATAATAAAAAATATCCCTACCTTGTCCACAAGTCACACAGACAGACAGCTTTACTGCTTGTAAACGGCTTCATTGATTATGACAAGAGCGATATTCACGATCTTTCCACTGAGGAAATAACTGTTAGCCTCTAAACTACAATACAAATTCATCACCTCTCTTAGGTAGGCATGCTCAGTATCAACAACATGTCTGGAGTAGTTACTTCAGGTAAAGATTTGATGTTCTTTGAGAAAATATGAAATGGATCTGGTAATGATACCAGAAATTATCTAGGGTCAGTAGTTCTAATTCCTTTGTTATTGTTTACATCCTTGAAATGGTCTATATCTGATATACCACAATAATAGAATGACTTCCCCAAAATAATAATAATTTTGATAATTAATGACAAAATATAGTTAGTTTTGTTGTTACATGCCATTTTATCTGAAACAGAATATTGTAATAATAGACTGGTTTCCGACTTTTTTTTTTAGCAATAGCACCATAATAATACAAATTTTGCAAAAGCAAAACAAAAAATGTGTAGGCATTTTAATACAGCAAGTACAGATTACTACAGATATAACCCAAAATACAAAGCAGAATAAACTATCATCATCATTTTCCAAAGTGGAAATTAATGTTTTTGAAAGTCTCAATCTCCTTAACCTTATCCTTTTCCAAGATATGTGGTAACCGAAAGCATTTTCAAAATGCTTGATTTTTGGTGGAGAAAAAACAACGTTCAGGTGTTGATAATAAGCGAAAACATTTTAGTGTGGATGTGGCCTCATTCGTAACAAATGGAACTCAAGACATTCGCAGTAGCAGCATTACTATCTAGACACCACCAAAAAAATTAAATAATTAAAACTGCACTCATCAGCGTATTTGCCATTTTCTTTTATTTAATTTACCATTTCCAGGGACAACTAATGTTAATTAGTGTGGTTGAATAAGGGCTAAAGAAAACAGAAGTTAAGCTGTGAACTTCAATGTCTGCTGTGTGAAAAACAAAAACTTCAAGCGAGATATGCACCGAGACATTACCGAGTGCTATATGTGATAATCAGATGCTGTAAATTCTCACAGAGACATCTCTGCCTGCCCCGTCTGGGCACAAAAGACAAAGCAAAGCCGTTATCGGAAACAGTGTGAGGGAACATTACTCAGAGAGCGCCGTCATGGGCTTTTGGGACCAGCACCATCTGCTTCGGTGTCACCACCATAGGAAGGATGGAATGAGTCAGCGCTAAGGCAGGCGGGGTTACCTTTCCTCCTGTAAGAGGCACAGAATGGCAGGAGATGCATGACAGTGCTGTGCTGTTTTCACAAGCAGTAAAAACACACAAGAGATGCACTGTACAGTCGCAGCCATAAAAACAGTGGGGGTATAATGAGGGTGGGCAAGATATTTTTTTCCTTAAGTCAAAGTGACAGGGGAGCTATAGTGAACCATGCACAGAGTTGGGGAGTAATGAAATGCATGTAATGGGAATACATATTTAAAATACACAATTTAAGTAACTGTATTCCACTACAGTAACAATTTAAATAGCTATTTAGAATAGTTATATTCAAACAGTATTTTGATTAATGAAGAGATTACTTTGCATTTTAATGTTATTTGTTTCATTTAATATTTAGTCCTTTCAGATGGAAAACATTTATACATATAAATGATGCGATCCAAAGTGCATTTGAACAGCGGTGAAACACTTTCTTATGATGTGATACGAGCAGACAGAGAAGTAAGTGTGAAGCAAGTTTGGAGCAGAAGAAATAGAAATGAACCTTGTGTAAATTGTCAGCTTTATGCTAAGCTAAAATGCTATTTCTAGCCATTTTACATGCATATTACCAGATATGATCATATATTTTATCAAGAAAATTCAAGTTGGATCATAATTAATTTTTTCTAGTAAGACCTTTTGATATTAGGGCAAAAATCATATTCTTGATAATAATTTTTGTATTGTTTTCCTGTAAAAATATCTAAAAATCCTTAAAACAAGATAAATTAGAGTTATCTTGTTTTAGAAACAACATTGCATAAGATATTTGGGTTTGAGTTTTTATAGTCAAAACAAGTGAAAAATTCTACCAGTGCTGAAGAAGTAATCCAAAGTATTTAGAATACGTTACTGACCTTGAGTAATCTAACAGAATATGTTAAAAATGATATTGTACAGCATGTATTCTGTAATCTGTAATGGAATACATTTCAACAGTAACCCTCCCAACCCTGACCATGCATTACGTAGGATGTTCACTGAAGATTGTTGTTGTTAATTGTTGTGGTAGATATAACCCAACAGTTATCCCAAAAAGTATATCAACACTTAAACCACACATACAATGTATCAATTGAATTGAATATCATGACAAAATATCAAACCAAGTGGCATCTGCAAACAATTGATGCTTACTTCTCAAACTAACTTCACTTTTATGAGCCATTTTAGGAGTGAAGTGTAAACAAGTGGTGTCATGGTGAATTTTCATGGTATAAAGTCGGTTCCACTCAAGTTTACAAATGTGTCCTCGCAGAGTAACCACATGTGTAGTTCATCATATTAACTTTTGAAATGTTTCACCTACATTCCACAACCAGTGTCCAGAAACACAATACTTTAATTAGTAATAGGTCATCTTAATTTTGAACAGTATACCAACTGTATTTTTACCATTTATAACTAATCAAATCTCTTTTGTAAAATATTTAGCTAGAAAAAATGGCACTTGCAGAAGGAAGCAAATGGCAATTGAATAAATGTTTTGTTATCTATTGTAATGACACTCATATATATTTTTTAATATGCATATTTGCATATTTTAATGCATTTTATGCATTATTCAGCAGTGTACAGTAATGTTTAAAAAATACCACTTTCATTTTTATAGTGATAACAGGATCAATTAATTACTTTTACCATAAATGAGACAATATATGCAAATTTGTTCTCGGCATTCCTCGGAAACTTGCTGGAGTGGATAAAGTCACGGATGCCAACCAATGCATGTTGAGTCACCATAGTATATGAACCGGAAGCAAATCTGATCAATTAATGAATTCTTCTTTCACCTCCCAGGTACATATCCATAATTCTTAGTGGTGTTTCTTTTACATATTACATTTGCTCATATTGAGATTTGGTTATTTCAGCAAAACTCTAATCCTAGTTATTAAACTTTGAGTAATTTGTCTTGCACCATTTGTGCTACGGACATGAGTGATACTTTTTGAGAAGAGGAAAAGATGTGCTATAATCTTTCTTAGTGATTGGACTTACAAATGTCTTTAGTTGGATGATAAAATGGGAAATAAATTCCATTGACTTACATTGAAGGAAGGACCCAAGCCATATCAAGGGAATTGGGCCATTAAACGACCAACTAGCAACAACCCCAACACACCCTTGCAACAGCATAGCAACGGACTTGCATATGCTCATAACACCTTACCAACCACATGGGAACACCCTGGGAACCACACAGAATATCGTAGAATAGTGATGGTGAGGTTTGCACATGCAAGTACCACTCATATATATAAAAAAAATTGGTCAAATTCTAATTTCATGACTGGAAGCCAAAGTTCAGCATCTTACAAACACAAGGTCTAACGTCAAATTTACATTTTTGACAACTGTGTCATTTGCAAATGCTTTCCCGGCATGACATTCATTTAGTACCTGTCTGACATCAGCTCTGCCAAATGCCCACCAACATTTTTTTTTCACAAGTGTGGGTGGAAGCAAACTCAGCTGGCATTGGTGCGTGACTTCCTTTGACTCACAAACACTGTTATTGCTCATGGAAACAAGTCAGTACTGTGCCACTATAAATAACATGCATCGCAATTCAAAACAGTATTTCTGTACAATTAGACTGTTAGTTTGATGTCTAAAGAAAGCATCTCTATTATTATTATTATTGCTTATACACAGGGCTAGGGATTTTGCAAAACCCCAATAATTGAACTTTACTGTATAACTTTGTGCCATTAGTGTTAAATTAATGATAGCTCAAATTGTACAGCCTGTTGAGTCAAAGACTTAAGCCATATCTACAGTAGTGACCCGAATTTCATTGACACTTGGAGGTTGACACGTTTGATATGGGCCAGTAAGCAACCACCCAAGACACTGTAGCAACCATCTAGCATTCTCCAAACAACATCTCAGAATACCCTACCAACCACATAGCATCATGCTGAAAACCATTTAGAACACCTTAGCAACAGCATAGCAAAGCCCTAGCAGCCACCCACAGCACCCTAGCATCATGGTTGTAACTTCAAAGTAAAGAACATTTTGCTTCACAAGAAAAATAAATACCCTTTGTGCGTGTCGTCACTGCTTTGATACAGTGCCTGGTAATTAGTTTAATTGATTTGCCATGCTCCATTGTAAAATTACACCTCTGATAGAGGAAATGAGTGTGAGGAAAGACTGGTGCCTCTGTCTTTTCTCATCTCGCTATGATATGAATGGGTTTTCATCATCCTTATTAATTATAAACGGAATCATTCAGAGTTTCATTTGTGCCTCATTCTCATTTCAGAATGACCCATTTACGATCAATCTTTGCAATATGTACAATCTCTAAAAGACCAGAAAGTCAAAGGAATATCTGAAAGCTAAAACAAAATAATTATAAGACATATCTCATATTTTGACGTCTTTATGATGTGTATAGATCTTATTAAAACAATAAGTATCTACGTAAGGAATAATTTACATTGGGCATTGACTTTTTGAAAATTCATTGCAGACCTGAGATGGTCATATGGCCATGGCATGAAGCAGACTGTTAAACCTCAGGAGAGCATTACACTCTTAATAATTCTATTATTCTGTGTCAATTATTCAGCTTCTAACATGATTACCAAATGTACAGGTGTTTATCTCAATACATTTTTCAGTTCTGTTGACACTTTTGTGAGCAGAACTGCTAACCAAGTCATTGATGAAAGCTGATGAGCATTTTTTTTTTCCTTCAAAATGTTGCATTCCCTCTCAATTATTTTGGGATTTCTCACAATAGCTTTTCTCAAATTAATGAAAATGAACCATGTTGTTACTACTGTAACTGTATTCTGAGTATAGTATTTGTAGTAAAACCATAAGCACAAGATTTGCCATGGTTTTACTACAGTAGCAATATTTTTGAATAGTCCCACACTGTGATGAGGAGGAGGGCAGGGCTCCTCCTTGCCCATCCTAACCCTGTTACATTTGTGCCAAAACCTGGGAAGGAGGAGATATGCGCTGTCGTGGAGTCGTCGCTGCTGTTGTGGGGTCGTCGCAACTGCCGTCCGCCGAAAGGAGCCGCCATCTGCGAGGGGAGGAGGGGCTCGCTGCCGGCCGCCTGAATTTCTTTTTTCTTTCTCTCACTGTTGCTCTGCCTCTCTCTTTCCCATTCCCCTCCTGTTGTCTCCCTCCCAAGTTTTGAGAGTTGGGGAAAGCCTGCCGGCAAGCGAGGCCAAAATGGCAATGAGGGGGGAATGCCGGGGGTTCCCCAGCCTGAGGCAAAGGAGGGAGAAGTATGACAAGGAGGAGGGTGGGGCTGGGCCATGAGTGCACACGGCCAGCCCCCAATCTGGCTAATCAGTCGAGGAGAGGGATAAAGCCAAGCAGGATGTGGCAGTTCGAGAGCGAGAGAAAGAGCCACACACAGTTAACTTAAGACATTTTTGTGTCTTAAGTTATCATTAAACATTATTTTGACTGTTCAGCCAATGCCCACCTCCTCTTTGCCCATCCTAGCCCTGTTACACACACATCAGCAAATAAATCTTTACCCACTGAATGCACCCCCCTTTAACAATTTTGATGTCCAATGGGCTTAAATAAAGGAAAAATTGCATTATTCATCTTTAAATATGGGACAATCCCATATTTTATGTGATGGGTGGCAACCCTACACGCAGCTTGAGTCATAGAACAGAACAAATGTCTCTTGAGACAAGTTTTTAAAAGTTGATGTTCTTTTCAACCTGGCATGGCATCGGAAAAACAGTGAGATGTGGCTCATCGGTCAAATACAATTCTGGGTTTGGTGGAAAAACAATGAGTTAGGCCTGAAGGGCCCCTTTAACTGCTGCTTCTACTATGCCTTGAAACGTTTCAACCTGTAAGAATCCAGAATTCAATAATGCCATGGGATAAATATATTTGTTTTCTTCTTTGCTTTAATTTACAGATCACAACTGTATTTAGTTGATTTATTAGTACTCACACAACTTTGCTAGCCAATCACAAGCTTTAAATTTACTTTCCAGAACTACACACAAAGCTTTTCTCATACAAACTGAGACTTCCTTTAACATCTGCCATCTTTTCTTGTAGCACTCACTCTTCTATTGTAACTCCGGGTTTTCTCATTTCCTGCCCTCTCTTTCTTTTTCGCCACTTGATTGAGATATAAATAAATTCCTCCAGTGAGTGATGGGACCCTTTACACCGCTATAGTGCTACTCCTAATTGAACAATATGTCTTTGTTGACGCTGAGAGCTGGATGTCACTGTTTGCTCAACACAGTTACCAGCCGAAATAAAGGGAGCAATGTCTGTCAGATCCAAGATGGCGGCGCGGTAGCACGCAGCGGCCACTCCGGATCCACAATGGTGCTATTTTTGTTAAAAAAGCCCGACTTTTGCAACACATGGACATCGGAGCAACCGGTGTTCGTGTCTACCATCGCCAGACACTACTGAAATATAAGACTCATGCAAAAACCAAGCTGCATGATGACCTGCAGGAGGCGCTACGCGTGCTCGGCTTGCTGCGGAGACCAGGCCTCCAGCCCTCGGCGTCGCCTGATGCCGGTGGCCGGGGGAGAGGACGTCGTAAGCGGTGTGCGAGAAAGCGAAGCGCGAAAGAGGGCGGGGTCCATGCTAGGCTAAAAACAAACCCTAGCCGGCCGGCTCTCCCGTCTATCCTG
Organism: Xyrauchen texanus; assembly: GCF_025860055.1. Classification (NCBI taxonomy): domain Eukaryota; kingdom Metazoa; phylum Chordata; class Actinopteri; order Cypriniformes; family Catostomidae; genus Xyrauchen; species Xyrauchen texanus. The sequence goes on along the minus strand of NC_068323.1, from coordinate 21,629,556 downwards.
CTCTCAAATGTTTGCTCCCTGGACAATAAACTGGACTATATCCAACTCCAGCAGGCTACGCAGCATGAGTTTAGAGACTGCTGCGTCTTTGTTTTCACGGAGACGTGGCTCAGCGACAGAGTTCCGGATGCCGCCATTCAGCTAGACGGGCTCGCCTCGTTTCGTGCCAACAGAAATACAGCTCTCTGCGGTAAGACTCTTGGTGGTGGCTTGTGTGTTTACATCAACACGGAATGGTGCAAGAACTCTATGCTAGTCTCTAGTTACTGTTCATCGCTGTTGGAGCTTGTGACTGTTAGATGCAGACCTTTTTATCTACCACGGGAATTCACCACAGTTTGCATAACCGGAGTTTACATTCCCCCCAGCGCTAACGCTAAGGAAGCGCTCTGTTAACTGTATGGGGCTATGAGCGAACTGCAGAACGCTCACCCCGACGGACTGTTTATTGTCGCCGGAGATTTCAACCATGCAAATCTCAAGACAGTGCTCCCTAAATTCCATCAGTATGTGGACTTTGCAACGAGAGGGGCGAACGCGCTTGATCTTGTTTACACAAACATCCCAGGCGTGTACCGGGAGGAGCCCCGCCCCCACCTCAGCTACTCAGACCACATCTCTGTTATGTTAATTCCAGCATACAGACCGCTTGTCAGACGCACAAAACCGCTTCAGAAGCAGGTGAAAACCTGGCCAGCAGGAGCCATCTCTGCTCTTCAGGACTGTTTTGAGTGTACTGACTGGCACATGTTCAGGGAGGCTGCAACCCTTGTGACCGATCACGGAAAGTAGGGACACAAGTCGGTTTTGGGGCATTTTGAGTTATTCACAGATTCTGAAAGTGTAGTCTCCAAGCTTTCCAACGATTTGTAACACATGGAAATCTGACAATATTTGGAGAAGTTGTGGCCATTTGAAGGTAGGCACTCAAAAAAGCTAAAAGGGGAGAAAACGGCCTCAAAAGATTGTGCAGTTCTCACCTCTCTCTGCTGCTGGGAGTGACAATAGGGCTCATTTACATCTCATTTAGATAAGCCATACCCCTGTAAAGCTCCCCTGTAAACATGGACTAAACATGAGATAACGTGTACGTGTTCTTAGAATGAACAAAAAGCGACAAACTTTGATGTTTATGGAAACTCACCCCATAAGAAACAGAAAAGTATTCTTGCAGATCTCGTTGCCTCCAATGAAATAAGTCGTTCGGGCACACTTTCTCTTTGTCGGGGTCTTCTTTGTGGATGTAACCATCTCCGAAGTTTGCACTGTGCGTCTGTTTGCCTCTAAATGTCCAATAATTCGCATGATGCCAGTCCGATACATTCTTCCTCGTCTTCAACTTCGCTCAGTTGTAGATTAGGGATATTATTCAGTCTTATCATGCCACTTTCATCGTCGCTCAGATCGTCTTTCAGAATCAGTGAACGCTTGTTCATAAGCATCCGGCTTGTCGAAGAAGTACTTCAAAACATTTTCGTTGTAACGGCCACGGTTCAGCTCGTCTGCGACATTCTTTGCGGCGTCCATCTTCATTGAATTTTGATATCAGATAGAGCCGGCTAGAGCGCTGCATAATAAGTAGCCACGCTGTTAGGGGGGCGGGGGCAAAAGCGCCGGCGGCTATTCAGTACGGATACACACAGACAATGACACGCCCCTACTGCATGCTAGAATCTCCAAAAAACAAGCCGATTTCAACCTCAAAATGTACGCTTTTAAATATACCAATACTGTTATCTCAAACATGGAGAGGCTTCTTCATGATCTCAACTAACAGATTCTGCAAAAAAGCGGAAATCACCAATTTTGGAAAAAAACACTTGTTTCTCATTTTGCTCACAAGTTGTGCTGCCGACTTGTGTCACTGGTTTCCGTGACGGGTCACATATGGCGATTCTACCAACTTGGAGGAATACACAGCATCAGTGACCAGCTACATCAGCAAGTGCATTGATGATGTCACTTTCTCCAAGACCATCACCACAGGCTCCAACCAGCAGCCGTGGATGACTGCGGAGGTGCGCACGCTGCTGAGGTCCCGAGACTCCGCCTTCAGAGCAGGTGATAAGGCAGCCCTAAGAACAGCTAGGGCCAAACTGTCACGGGCAATCAGAGAGGCAAAGCGCGCACACGCCCAGAGAATCCACAGTCACTTCCAGGACAGCGGTGACACGCGGCGCATGTGGCAGGGCATCCAGGCCATCACCAACTACAGGACAACATCAGTTGCCTGTGACAAAGATGCCTCCCTTCCAGATGCGCTGAACGACTTCTACGCTTGGTTTGAACTGCAGAACGACGTGATGGCGAGGAAGTCCACCCCTCCTCCCAACGACCAGGTGCTCTGTCTTACCACGGCAGATGTGAGGAAAACTCTAGGTAGAGTCAACCCACGGAAGGCTGCTGGACCAGACAACATTCCTGGCAGAGTGCTCAGAGGATGTGCAGACCAGCTAGCAGATGTTCTTACCGACATCTTCAACGTCTCTCTGAGCAGCGCCGTTGTTCCAACGTGCTTCAAGGCCACCACCATCATCCCCATGCCAAAGAAGTCTTCAGTGTCCTGCCTCAACGACTACCGTCCCGTCGCACTTACACCCATCATCATGAAGTGCTTCGAGAGGCTCGTCATGAGGCAGATTAAGACCCAGCTGCCCCCCTCACTAGACCCACTGCAGTTTGCGTATCGTTCAAACCGTTCAACGGACGATGCCATCACCACAACCCTCCATCTGGCCCTCACCCACCTAGACAATAAGGACTCATACGTTTGAATGCTGTTCTTAGATTTCAGCTCAGCATTCAACACAATCATTCCCCAGCACCTGATTGGAAAGCTGAACCTGCTGGGCCTGGACACCTCCCTCTGCAACTGGATTCTGGACTTCCTGACTGGGAGACCTCAGTCAGTCCGGATCGGGAACAGCATCTCCACCACCACCACACTGAGCACTGGGGCCCCCCAGGGATGTGTGCTCAGTCCACTGCTGTTCACTCTGCTGACTCACGACTGTGCAGCAATGCACAGCTCGAATCACATCATCAAGTTCGCCGATGACACGACCGTGGTGGGTCTCATCAGCAAGAACAACGAGTCAGCATACAGAGAGGAGGTGCAGCGGCTGACGAACCAGTGTAGAGCCAACAACCTGTCCCTGAATGTCGACAAGACAAAAGAGATGGTTGTTGACTTTAGGAGAGCACAAGGTGAACACACTCCGCTGAACATCGACGGCTCCTCTGTGGAGATCGTCAAAAGCACCAAATTCCTTGGTGTTCACTTGGCGGAGAACCTCACCTGGTCCCTCAACACCAGCTCTATCACCAAGAAAGCCCAGCAGCGTCTCTACTTTCTTCGAAGGCTGAGGAAAGCACATCTCCCAACCCCCATCCTCACTACATTCTATAGAGGGACTATTGAGAGCATCCTGAGCAGCTGCATCACTGCCTGGTTTGGGACTTGCACCGTTTCGGACCACAAAGCCCTGCAGAGGATAGTGAGGACAGCTGAGAAGATCATTGGGGTCTCTTTTCCCTCCATCAAAGACATTTACAAAAAACACTGTATCCGCAAAGCAACCAGCATTGTGGACGACCCCACACACCCCTCACACAAACTCTTTACCCTCCTCCCATCTGGCAAGAGGTACCGAAGCATTCGGGCCCTCACGGCCAGACTGTGTAACAGCTTCTTCCCCAAGCCATCAGACTCCTCAATACTCAGAGACTGGTTTGACACACACGTGTCCTGAGTTGCACTTTAATTACTGTCACTTTATAACTGTCTGCTACCTCAATAACTGCTATGTGCATAGAACATTATCTCATAGTATGTTATGTTTACATTTTTAGAAACTGTCATCTTTTTGCACTACTGAGTACTGGTCGTTGCTGCACTGTCTATTGTCCTGTTCATTGTCAGTAATTTGTTGTACTGTCCTGTACTTTTTGCACATGTTTGCACGTGCACTTTATATAGGTATATATAGGTAGTTTATATAGGTATTTTATTTCGTTGTGTAGTCTCATGTGGTCCTATGTTGGTCCTTTGTTGTTTTTATGTAGCACCATGGTCCTGGAGGAACGTTGTCTCGTTTTGCTGTGTACTGTACTAACTGTATATGGTTGAAACGACAATAAAAACCACTTGACTTGACAGAACCAAAAAATGTTGGGGATTCCATCAATACGATTTTTGCCATTACCTTCATCTTACTCTGCTTGAACTCCAGGACAATTTTAAACATCTCCACATGGTGACTGAGGGTGATCCTTGTGTTTGCACTAAGGCTTTCCTGTTCTTTGAGTCATCCTCCAGAAACTTGGAGATGAAGATGAAAGATTTTCATTACTTCCAGGCTGGGGTGTGTTCAGGAATCTTCATTTTTGTCAATTCTGGTTGGTGACCCTAATGGTGCAGAAATTACACCCTTTCGCCTTAATTCTCACTGAGAAATAACACTTTCCTCTATGAATGTCTGCATTCCTCTCTGCATTAAATTGGTTGATTTTGCATTTATATATTAATATGCTTCTATATGAGAAATCTTTACAGCTAGTTCTTAGAAGAAATCTTTACAGTAGTTTCCTTCACTCTAGATGCTGTCAAATGAACAGTCAGCCAAAGCTGAAAGTTGCTTCAAATGCTGAACACACACAGATGAATCAATGCCGGTACTCCTAAGAGTTTTTCTCATGGCTAACAGCATTGCGATGCAGCAGAACACACATTTTGCCCATTTCGATCTTTGGGTCTTTCAACTAATTGAATTGTTCCAAAAAGGCTTCACCTTTCACATATGTGAGTTTAAGCCTGATGGGACTTTTTACAAATTTTAAGCGATTCCTATACTATGCAGTGCATTTTCATGTCCCCATCATATACTGTATGTCTTATTATACAATAACTGGTTACAGTCCTCGAATCTGCATGGATTAGTGACATTCCAAGAGTGCTGATATGCAGTACCAACAGCACTGAGATGCTTTACTATTTGTATCACTCCACTTCTCTGTGCTCTTCATTTTTCTAAATAGTATCATTTTGATTTAATTTTCTGATTCATTCAGTGACCATTTCTGGAGATTGCATATTTACTTAAGTAGGTGGCGAAAAATCTGCATCTTTTATGTTATGAGTGAGCCATTCATCGTCATTGACTAAATTGATTAGCTTAAAAGCAGTTCACTACCGAAAAAATGGAAGTGTACAAGAACAATTTGCTCAAAAATGCTGATTTATTATGATTTAAACACCACAAGTTCGATACCAGAGTATCAGAGCTGAGCAGGGCAAAGACAGTTGTGTTTGATGCTTTAGTTCCCCTTCTGTCGCTCTCTCCACGTTGTGTCGGAGAAGCGAAACTAGGGGTCTCTCTTGAGCGCCAATATTCACCTCTGATCTATTGAAAAGGGCCAATGGGAGTTGGCAGTCAGTATTTGCATATCCCGCCCCCGGACATACGGGTATTTAAGTGGGGCAAATACGGGAGTCCATTCAGAAAATTTCTTCGGAGCTGATGGTCTGTCTGCAGTTGCTGCGAGTTTACACACCACTATAAAACGTTCCTGTTTCCTCTGACGATCTGCATGCTGTTGGATCTTGACGGCGCACAACAGCGGCTTTCTCCTTCACTTTGCACGGCGTGCATTGTTGCTCCTGAGCTCGACAGCGCAGACACACATACACACTGTGTATATTAAAAGAGTTATTTTCCTTAAAAGAGTAAATTTCTCTAAAAGAGCAAACACAGCGGCGTTGAACGTCCTTTTCAGGACACGTCTTTCTGAAGATGCCTTTCCGCCCCTGTGTAGTTTTTGGAGGCGGTGATTTCTCACCTCTGACGGTCATAAAAACCGCCTGGCGTACCTGGGTTGCGAAACACGCAGGCAGCGTTTTTTATGAATGTTCTATGTTTTCAGTACGAAAACATAGCCATGACAGCATTGCGGTCATAGGCTTTCTCTTGTAGTGAGAGAGAGCCGCTTCAGCCGCCCCCCGCGCCTCGCCTCCTTCCAACGGGATTGATCAATGACGGGCTGCGTTTCGCCGGGTGAACCCCCTTGAAACCCCCCGCCTCCCCGGCACGCTTGCTGTTTTCCGTCCGGGCTCGGGATGAGCATGCTCTCCAATGGGTTATGTTTTCAGCCTGAGAACATAGCTGCAGCAGCGTTGCCATCTCTGCTTCCTTGTGAGGAAGAAAGCCACTTCAGCCGCCCTCCGCTCCTCGCCTGCTTCCTACGGGATTGACGCAGGCGCCGTGAGCGATGAAGATGATCCCAGGATAATGGCGGCTGCGTTTCGCGGGTAAAAAACGCTCGAACCCCCCCCCCGCACGCTTGCTTGCTCCCCTCACGAGCTCGGGATAAGCACGGTCCGCCTAACGGCCGGCCGCCCGGTCCCTGGAGCTCCCGGACATTGGATGACGACATCACCGCTGCATCGGAGAGCGTCACAGCGGCATCGGATGCGGATAACTCGCCTGGGCCGCCACCTACGGGTCTGCTTGCCCAGTCTGAGCATGACGCACGGAGATCCGCTATGCTTCCCCGGGCTTGATGATTCACGGGCTGGTGCGCCGCCCACAGCCGCGCCCCCCCCGTTCCTTCCCGGACGTGCACGACGAGCTGAGCGAGCCAAGCTTCCTCGCTCCTCCACTCTCACTACCCTCGGCGGTAGAACGGTCCCAGACCGCTCCCCCCCTGCATGCCATGGCCCCTCCCTGCAAGTCCACCGGGCCAAGGCACTTCAAGATTTGCACTTGGGTAGTCCTGTTCTTGACGTGCTGCAGGAACTGCACTCGGACAGGCGATGTCCACCCTCGTGGTCCAGAAACATAACAAATGGACTGGATCTGGTCGTAGTACAGGAGGTAGACAAAGCACGCTTTCTCAAAACTCTCCAGTCTCCCAGCTCCATTCGGCGACGCGCCGATCCCGCCTTCCGCCTGCCCACGACTGTCCCCCGGCTGGCCGGTTCAGACGAGTCCAGAGGACGCTAGCATCAGACCTCCTCCTCAGTCACGAACCTGCCGGGTGCCACTCACATCCCCGGCAAGCTCAACGTCGTAGCGGACGCGCTATCACGACAACGCCTGCCCGGCAGGGAGTGGAGGCTTCACCCCCAGTCGATCCAGCTGATTTGGGAACGGTTCGGCAAGGCCCAGGTAGACCTGTTTGCCTCCCAGGAAACCTCCCACTGCCCGCTCTGGTACGCCCTAACAGAGGCTCCCCTCGGGACAGACACGCTGGCACTCAGCTGGCCCTCGGGGCTGCGCAAGTATGCATTTCCCCCAGTGAGCCTTCTTGCACCGGTGCTGTGCAAGGTCAGGGAGGACGAGGAGCAAGTCACGTTTATGGCCCCCTACTGGCCCACTCGGACTTGGTTCTTGGAACTCAGGCTTCTCGCGACAGCTCCTCCCTGGCGAATTCCCCTGAGAAAGGGCCTCCTCTCTCAGGGACGGGGCACGCTCTGGCACCCGCGCCCAGACCTCTGGAACCTCCACGTCTGGTCCCTGGACGGGACGCGGAAGAGCTAGCCGGCTTACCGGCGACCGTTGTGAATACAATCAACCAAGCCAGAGCCCCTTCTACCAGGCACCTTCACGCCCTAAAGTGGCGCTTGTTCGCAGATTGGTGTTCTTCCCGAACTGAAGAACCGCAGAAATGCGCTATCAAGTCAGTGCTCCTGTTCCTACAGGAGAGGCTGGACAGGAGGCTGTCCCCGTCCACCCTCAAGGTGTATGTTGCCGCCATTGCCGCCCACCACGATCCTGTAGACGGCAAGTCTTTGGGCAAGCACGACCTGATCCTCAGGTTCTTGAGAGGCGCCCAGAGGTTGAATCCCTCCTGGCCAGGCCTAGTTCCCTCCTGGGATCTCTCGGTAGTCTTGGCAGGACTCCAGAGACCTCCCTTCGAGCCGCTTGAATCAATTGGACTCAGGGCCCTCTCTCTTAAGACGGCCCTGCTGATCGCACTCGCCTCCATCAAGAGGGTCGGGGACCTGCAAGCATTCTCTGTCAGCGACACTTGCCTGGAGTTCGGTCCGGCAGATATGTCTGTGATCCTAAGACCGCGACCGGGCTATGTGCCCAAGGTTCCTACCACACCATTCCGAGATCAGGTAGTGAACCTGCAAGCGCTGCCCCGGGAGGAGGCAGACCCAGCCCTTTCGTTGCTGTGTCCAGTGCGTGCCCTGCGCATTTACCTGGACCGCACACAGAGCACCAGACGCTCTGAGCAGCTCTTTGTCTGCTTTGGGGGATGGCAGAAAGGGAATGCCGTCTCCAAACAGAGGCTCGCCCACTGGGTTGTCGACGCATCACACTGGCTTATCACACCCAGGCCGTGCCCCTACCCTTGCGGGTCCGAGCTCACTCAACAAGGGGTGTTGCGTCCTCGTGGGCACTGGCAAGGGCACCACCCTAGCAGACATCTGTAGAGCCACGGGTTGGGCAACACCCAACACCTTCGCGAGGTTTTACAACCTCCACGTTGAGTCAGTTGCGTCTCGTGTTTTCTCTGGTCCGAGCCCGTAGAACTCGGTAACACGTAGACCGACCGGCCGGGTGGATCGCTTGCGCCCAGCGCCCTTTTCCTGACGTCAAGGTAAAGTAGTGCGCCTTCTTCCCAGGGCGCCCCACTCCGAGTTGGGCCCCTGGTTGATTCCTCCCTAGCCCTCCGGATCCGTGGTTCAGCGGAGGAACTCGCCAACCCAAGCCACTGCGGGTACCCTGATGGCTACCCTGTACTGGTATAGGTGCTCCACAGGTAAGGCCTCCTGCTCGGACTCCCCCTGTGTGTAATTCCACGGTTCTGTCCCCTTACGAGCGGACCCCCTTGTCTCCCTTAGGCAGTTACAGCTGTCCCAGTCGCCGTGCTGTAGCAACTCCCCCCTTTCGAGGCTGGATCTACCACCGCACCATACTTTCCACACGAGCCCTAAGACGGCCGTGTGACGTGTCTACCACTTTTCCTCCCCAAGAAAAAGGGCAAGTGTGGTCTCCGCAAGGGTCTGGGTAAGACCCCTTCCCTATATGCGTGTAAGGGCCCGGCCGTGATTGCTCTATGCGAGAAACATAGAGAGAAAAGAGGCCCAGCCAGGCTGGCCCGTTCCCATGTTGGCAAACATCGCCTTGTTCCCCTCCCAGGGTAACTAGAAGGATTCCGATGTTCTTATGGGGCATTGGGGAAGGGTACGTGCAGCCAGATACAGACGGTGCGCGGCACTGGATGAAATCCCTGCCCGCCTCTGTATCGGCGGTTCACGTACACGGTTCAGCGCATGGCAAGATTGGAATGGGTCCCCTAGTGTCGCTTCTCCGACACAATGTGGAGAGAGCGACAGAAGGGGAACGTTTGGTTACGTATGTAACCTCCGTTCCCCGAGGGAGGAACGACACGTTGTGTCTTTCCTCCGCCATGTCGCTGAACCGAGCCACTGTTGTGGCAGGACCATTTCCGGCTCCTCAGAAAAATCCTGAATGAACTCCCGTATTTGCCCCGCTTAAATACCCGTATGTCCGGGGGCGGGGTATGCAAATACTGACTGCCAACTCCCATTGGCCCTTTTCAATAGATCAGAGGTGAATATCGGCGCTCAAGAGAGACCCCTAGTGTCACTGCTCCGACACAACGTGTCGTTCCCTCCCTCGGGGAACGGAGGTTACATACATAACCAAACGTTTCTTTTGGAAGGATTTTTGTTGGAGAATAAATGTAAAATATATTTTTCTTTGTCCTCAATATGACTTTCCATTCTGCTTTTTTTTTTATATATATATATATATATATATATCTCTTTAACAAATAAAAGGCAGTAATGTGCCACTATAAATAACATGCATCACAATTCAAAACATTATTTCTGTACAATTAGACTGTTAGTTTGATGTCATTGCAATGCACATTAAACCCTCATTTAATATTAATCAATCAGCAGGCTGTCTTTTCACTTTTAGATATGGAATGCACATGATTCATGAGTCTGCTTTTAGCGATGGCACTTTCAATATAAAGATAATTCATCCAAACTGTCCGGTGATCATATGCTGACACTTCAAAAGCTCGGCGGCAGTGAGTACAAAGTTGAAATTTTATGAAATTTAAGCAGCATGTCAATAGGGAGAAAAACTAGCTGCACAGCGGGCTTGTAAGAAATTGACATGCTTATGTGGTAAAATGCTTACATTTACATTAACATTAACATTTATGCATTTGGCAGACGCTTTTATCCAAAGCGACTTACAGTGCACTTATTACAGGGACAATCCCCCCGGAGCAACCTGGAGTTAAGTGCCTTGCTCAAGGGCCCAAAAGTGGCATCTTGGTGGTGCTGGGGCTTGAACCCCGACCTTCTGGTCAGTAACCCTGAGCCTCAACCACTGAGCCACCACTGCCCCACTTACAGCTTACAGTACAAAAGACACCACTGCTTACTTACAGTACAAAAGAAACGTGAAGGACTTCCGTGAAGTCCCGCAAAGTCCCTTCAGCATTAGTTTTATTAGAGGTTCTTTCTCCAGCACTTGATCATTGGCACAGACTCACTGATGTGTGTTTAAGAGTAATGTCCCCACTAAACACATCGCAAAGGCCCCACCCTCTAACAGAGTTAACAACTCACACAAAGCTGAATAAAATGTCAGAATCTAATGTCAAATTACAATTGCCTTAATCGTGATTAAGGAAAATGAACTCGTTAAACATTTGAAATTAATCGCATGCGTTATTGTGTTAATGCTGACAGCACTAATATACTGTATATACACAATATATCATCATTAACTTCAAATTGACATGCTCATTTATGCTGTCAATTCCTCACTGAGCAATAGCTAAATTTAGATCTGAATATCCAACCTGTTCATTCCCTTGCTGTTTGAATTGTCTTGGCCCCTTCTCCGATCAGATAGAAAAGTCATATCAATATGAGTTGGAACAGTTTGAAGCGAAAGACTGCTTTGGTGGCTTTTCATGCCGGTTAAGAATGACTATAGCGTGAGCCAATAGCATTTGTGTCTGAACGAGATGAGAAGTTTCATTCAAGAAGGAACCGAATGTACTGTTACCCTTGTATATGAAATAAATGCATGAATTAGTTAACAAGGTTCTGCTGAACAACTAAAAGAGAGGAGTCAAGTCATTTGTTTAATTGGGCAATCTCGATCAATAAGAAAATAGGCTGGACAAATTATTAATAAAATGGAGTGATAGACTTATTAGACTTAAACGTATTACGATGAAATATAGACTGTATTGAAACTCACAATTATTATAAAGGTTTTGTAAAGTATTGTCTTTTTTTTGTTTTATGTTCGCAAATAACGTGAATTTTTTCCTTGTTCAAAGCACAAAAGAGGGTCAATTTTCGCCATTTTCTGGCGCAAGAGTGTCATTTGCAGAAATGTTCAATGAACGGATCAATGTACTAATCTGAACTAATTTTGATGTACAGATTAAAAAGACTTGAGTCACTGAGATTAATCAAAACCTAGTGTACTGGCAAGTTCTTACAACTGTAATTACAAGTTCTTTGAGCCAATGGATGGATCCACTGATGTAAGATGAAGTAGATCACATCGATTTTACGTTTTTCTTGTTAGCCTACACTAGAAAAACATATAATGAAAGTTCTATCGGGAAGACATGCAGGCTTGAGTGAAGTTTAAGATGCCATTTATTTGATAAATGTAAAACGGAAAGTTGTGTCTCTCTTTGGCGTAGGCCCCGTCCGGCGGGCCGAGGGAGTTGTACCCGGAACCGTCATGTCCTTCCGGAGATAGGAGGCAGAGGCGAGGAGCCTACCCCCGTGCGGGACAGGGCTCAACTGGTGGTGGTGGGGTGGTGGGGTGGTGGAGGTTGCCGTGTTAGCACACTGAAACAGCAATGTGATAGATTGTGAGCAGACTTATAAAGCAATGGCTTACATGCGATTGGCTAGGAATTACCGAGCTAATGATGTGATGATGTACAGCTGCTAGTCTTCCCGCTAGAACTACGCGGCGCTTCCATTTCTGTTGAAATGACTAGACCTTTCCCCACCTCTTCATGTCTTGACATGCACATGCCAGTGAACAGAGATAGCACATAGACAATGTCAAAGTAGGCCCGATGCAAGTTGCTAAGAAATGTATACATACAGTAGAACAATGTTACCAATAGTAAAATCATGTTTTATGAATGGATTTTAATGTAAAAGTAATCCTTGTAATAAAAGCAGAAGAAAAATCTCTGTGACAAAAATAACATAGGCTCACTCTGGCCCCCCTTGAAAACATAGCAGAGTGACCTAGCCCTACTTACAATGTACTCTATGCACTCAGCTATATGTAGTGTATGAATTTTAAAAGTGTAGTACTGTCACAAATGTAATACTTAACAGTTGTTTACAACCCGGATGCATTCGCCATTTAACAGCTGACAGAAGTGGCATTTCAACGTGATGTGTTGCCGCTAGCTTTAGCGTGTTAGCCAACCTTACTTGTATCTCAAACAATGTACATTCACACATCGTGGAATGATGGTAAAGCATGCAACTTCATCCATCTCTCTCCCTCTAACTGGTATCTCCAGCTCGTCCTTATCCCCCTCCCTGCTGATTTGGACGATTTAGTGCTGGGAGCGGGATGCATTCTCATGACCCGGCCACGCCCTCCTACTCCTCATAGTACTGCATAGCAGGAATGACCTAGCTAATGATGCACTGGGCTCTTATGCCATAGTGGTTTCAACAGAATAAGGATTATTGTTGCACGCAAAATATATTCTATTTATAATTAAGAGAAACAATGATATTTCAAGAAATCAAAAGAATCAAAGCGTGTTGTATGCTTGTTCTTTGCATTGTTTAGGTCATCGACGGACACACTGTAATCTACACAGGGGTTAAGATTCATTAATGAGAGGGAATGGGCATATGAGTACCGGCTCAGGAAATCAATGAGCTAGCATGATTGCAATCACCACGGTGGGCTGAAGGTGTCAGAGGAAGATGGCCGCCCTGCTGTGAGAAGCTACAGGGAGGTTATGTTCTGTCCAGTTCATCAGCTTCACTGGCTGAAGCAACAATTCCCTGGAAATAAGAAATCATGAATCTTTTGAATGGAATACAGGCTTTTACTCAACCCAAGCAACAACCCTGATACAGAGCGATGATGAACCCTAAATGTATCCCTTGAACATGTCAAAGATGATGGAGCATTATCAAAGACTTCAATAATAAAAGCATTCATAATGCAATTTTGTTTTTACAAATAAAAAAGTGCTCTGAAAACAAAATTAGATGTTTAATTAATGTAGCTATAGCTTGTTTCAATAAAAATACAAACTTAAAAAGGACTCTAAAAGTGTCATAAATGTAGTCCTTGCGATTCGTGCATCAAAGCACACGTCTTCTGAAGTGATACAATCAATTTGGAATGTTTTACAGATCAAAATTTAAAGAAAGTCACTATCAACTGCTGTAGTACAACATTCTTTAAAATATCATAATGACATAATATGACATCATTTTCATTTATGGTAAGCTTTTCCTTTAAACTTTTTTTTCCATCAAATGATTCAATGTTGTGGGATCTATTACCAATATATATATATATATATTGAATGAAATAAACATTTACCCCTCACTAATGCATTCAGTTAAAATAACAACTGTCTCCAGGGACCTTTGACAAACAAAGAAGTAAACAAGCAAACATGAAAATATGCCCGACATAACAATATCGTACATGACAATAGCTCAAGGAAAATTGCCATGTTCCAATGTCATGCGCACACCTGTTGACATTTCATAGACCTTTAAACTTGACATAATCGCATATTTTAGCCTTGAAAGCACAGGCACCATCAAACACGGTTCCCATAGAAACCATGTGAAAGGTTTTCGGAGCCATATGTCACTGTGAGAAACAGTTTTCAAAAAAGAATTAGTTGAGTTTAATTGTTGCAATATCTACAAAATGGATGTCATAGCTCATGGTAATCATCATAAAAAGGCAAGAAATTACTTACAGAAACTCGTAAAATGCCATACAGTTCTAGCCTAAAATCAGGTCTAATCCATAGCCCCAACATTTCCATATATTGATTATCATTCACCAATAATTCCTTATAAATGTTCTTAGAGTATGTGTGGGGGAAAAAAATAGGTCATCCAGGTCTGAGCCAGTCATCAAAACTGTAAATATAGGCATGACTCCCCTAGAGATATTTGGATAGGACTTTTCATAAAAATTAAAGGGTGCCTCACATAATCAAAGCATATATATTTTGAATATAAATAAGCCGCACATGTCTATAAGCCGCAGGTGCCTAACGGTACATTGAAAGAAATTAACTTTACACAGGCTTTAACGAAACACGGCTTGTAACAAAAATAAATAGGCTTTAACGAAACACGGTGTGGCAGCGGGGGGGCGTGGTCAAGCGCCCGTCCGGGAGAGAAAAGCGGTATGGGCGCGCTTACACCTGAGCTAAATTATGTCTAACACCGGTGTCTAATTTCAGTAAGCATGGGGAGAGCGGCATAAAAAGGCAGCAGCCACAGAGCCTCGAGAGAGAGAGTGAGTCTAGTGTTGGCGCATAGAAGACCAAGAATTGAGAAACTTTATAAAATTGATTGTAAACACTGCTGTGGCCATTAAAAGCCTTACCTGGAATGTCAAGTGCCCTGCTGAAAACTGTCACACTGGTGCCAGTGTGACAGTTTTCCCAAGAAGGACACGTGAAGCAGGGCACTTGACGTTCCAGGTAAGGCTTTTAATGGCCCTTACCGCTTTTCTCTCCCAGACAACCGCTTAACCACGCCCCCGCTGCCACACACGGCTTGTAACAAAATTTTTTAATTTGCAGTAAACAGTACTGACGTCATCTCCTTCAGTGTCGGAGTTGAATAGCCTCAGCTTTAGTTGTCTTTTTGCACTGAGTCAATTCCTCACGCTGCTGTTTCCAACGTCTTATCATCGACTCATTAAAACCAAGCTCCCATGCAGCAGTTCTATTTCCTTTTCCAACAGCCAGATCAATCGCCTTCAACTTGAAAGCTGCATCATATGCATTTCTCCGTGTCTTTGCCATGATGAGGGTGACAAAATGACTGGGAAGTTTGACCGCGCTCGATTTAATCCAAACAGTAAAAAAAAAAGTTAACCTGTTCGGCAATTTCATTGGTCTAATGAAAGCTTCACGCCGCCAAAAAACTGAGCACGTCACAATGTTTATTTGTATTTTTTAAATCAAATTTGAAAGCGGGAAAAATCCATATATTAGCCGCGTCATTGTTTTAAGCTGCGAGGTTCAAAGCATGGGAAAAAAGTTGCGGCTTATAGTTCGGAAATTACGGTACATTAATCAAGTAAAACTTTTGACAGGAGATCAGCAGTTACAGAAATACTCAAACCAGCCCATCAGACATCAACAATCATCCATCAGCCAGTCGTGTGGAAGCAGTGCAGTGCATAAAATCATTCAGAAATGGATCAAGAGCTTCAGTTCATGTTTACATCAACCATCAGAATGGGGAAAAAACATTTTCTCAGGGATTTGGAGCTTGGCATGATTGTTGGTTCCAGATGGGCTGGTTTGAGTATTTCTGTAACTGCTGATCTCCTGGAATTTTCACACACAACAGTCTCTAGAATTTACTCAGAATCAGAAACACTCAAAGTTTTAGTTGCAACAGTTTCTAGAATTTCCGAATGCTGCCAAAAAAAAAAAAAAACATCCAGTGAGCGGCAGTTCTGTGGATGGAAACGGCTTGTTGATGAGAGAGGTCAACAGAGAATGGCCAGACTGGTTTGAACTGACAAAGTCTTCAGTAACTTGGATAACTGCTCTTTAATATTGTGGTGAGAAGAATGTAATCTCTGAATGCTATTCTGAGATGCGGGTTGATGCTGTTTTGGTGACACGAGGGGGACCTATGCAATATTTGGCAGGTGGTTTTAATGTTGTGGAGGAGTATGTCAACATCACATCCACAAGGTCTTGTTCTGCCATCTTCCTTCAGAGCAACTGCATCTATTTAAGCTTGTTTGCTGATCTCATAGTTTGCTTGTCCTTATTAATATTTGATAGAGTTGATGCATCTCCTTTCTCTTTCTTTAGGGAACCAAGACCGAATCCATTCAGCTCAAGCTGAACCAGCGCTAAAGGTCAACCTTAGACTTGGTAGTGAGACTTTAGAAGTTAGGGGAGGGATTCAGTTGATTCTGTTGCTTTAATCTGCAGCAGAACAAATACCACAACATTTGTTAAACCAATAGCTCAGAGCATGCAGAACAACTGCTTCCTAAGGTTGTGTCATTGTCTTAAAGCAATTAGCATTATTTTCAGTTAAAACCTCCCAAAATATTTAAAAATACTCATTAAAACTCTCATAAAGATTTAGCTTGTTATTGTGGGATGACATGTTGATAGGATATTGGTATTTGGCCGATCTGCTACCCTGTTGCTGCTGCTGCTTCAGAGCAAGTCTGGAGACTTGCTACTGCTAGAAAATACACATACATACTGAGTTAGCATGTGGGTATGCTGGTGCTGCAAAATTAGACAAAACGCACAAAGACTTGTGTACTGCTGCTGCTCTGCATAGCCATATGCACCGAGTGTATGCAAGCTAGGTGTGCCTTGGCCACAGGCCAAATGGCGTTATGCTAATACACTTAATTTATATGTGTGCCAAGGCCTGCTTAACCAAATAGTTTAAACGGAAAGTGTCCTAACTCAGAATGGGTGCTTCTCAATCAGAAGGTTGCCGCCTAGTTAGTATGTGGCTTTCCTATACCAGTCCTTCTAAGACTGTAGGCTAGGCTCCTCCCCAGCATTCAGCTTTAGAGTGAGATGGTCTAGTAAGTGTGCATGGTTATGCCATTAAGGTTTCTGCCTCCGCAGTCATGGTGTGAAAACTTTGAAGAGAGATCAAATGGCATTGAATATGACAAATGTGGAAATTGTGTTGATCCTCTACAAGTTCTTTTGAGGGAAAAAAAAGGTCAGTGCACAGTCATGTAATAGCACACAAAAAGGTCAGGCATTTTTTTTTTGCAAGGGATTATGGGTGATTGAAGACCGTAAAGGATGCTCTTGATACATCCTCCAAAATATGTTGAATGAAGGCTGCAAAGAGAGGCTGTCTTCCAAGGGTAGTCACAATTGTGATTGCATTTGACTGTGCTTGATGACGTGGCAGCCCGAGATATCCTGTCTAACTAGGCTGCAGCCTTAGGATTAAGAAGCACAGAATATGTACCTGAACTAGAAAAGCCTAGAGCTTATTTAACTAGTGACTTCAACTACAGTAGCTATGTGTAGATTTATATAATCTAATGACCTAAAATATTTATGTGTGCCAGGCCAGATTTGGCTAAGGCTTATCTTGTTAATGACACTATGTGTCATGGCCAAAAGCAGACCTTATCGTGCAAGTTGATAGAAATAAAACCCCAGCAATCACCTATGCAAATCAGTGAAACTGGCTTAGCTATGAAACAGACCAATTTCAATGTTAGTCAAAGAGAGAGGCAAGTTTATTGCCTTCCTGATTATGCATCAAAGGACCAATCAGCTTACACCATGCCGATTGGCTTGATGTGTCACTTGTGAGCGGTACAACTGGCTAAGCGATAAGTTGAAAGACCTGTCAGCTTGCGCCACATAAGAGTTGCATTGCTGAACTTTAGTGATGAATTAACAGTTTCTTTACTGTACTGTATTTCTCTTTTTTTAGATAAGCAGTATAGCTAGTCTACCTGTGCAATGTTTAACACATCATTATAATAAATATGTATAAATATATATGTTTCTTAAATATATTTATATAATAGTAGGGTATAACTTTAATATAACCAATGTCTTTTGAGGCAAATTACTTATTTATCATTTTCAGATTTGTTTTTGGTCATTAAATTAAACATTTTTCATTAACTGTCCAATAAGTGTAAAGATAGTATTTGGGGTAAAAAGCCCCCCTGTTGCAGGGGTTAAAGGCCCCTATTAAACATATATTGTTTTTTTAAAAAGTGGGACGAATACATTTGTTGTGAAAAATGTTCAAAGTGGGCTCACACTGACCAATCATAATAGAGATAAGTTTGATTATAGAATACTTGAGATGTAATAACATACCAAATGTGTATGAAATAACAGAAAATAATTTACTTTTATCTGAAATAGTTATTTTGAGTAAGCATCATATTAATTTGTAACACAAAAAACATAATGGTTTCTCAAAATTATTTGCATTAGTTGATAAATTGTGCCCTATAACAATTATTTTATTTGATGTGAATCACAACTCAAATGGTCAAGGATATCACATTAAAGTTAAAAATGTATTTCCATAGATGACATTCCTGGCGACAGGTACGCTGGCAGTGATAGTACTACTTCACATACAATGCCCACACAGACAATACAATATCCCAATTATACATATACTCATTATTACAAATATGACATCTATGTCAATTTATGTAAAAAAATATATTTTAACTTTCAGACTATTAAATAAGCAAATTTATCAAACTATATATTTTTAAACCCAATTAAAAACAAAACAAAACAAACTGAATTTTAAGAAGCAACCTTCACATATTATTTATTTTCACATAAATTATGTTGCTCAATCAATGTTAAAAAATAAATAAATAAATAAATAATAATATATATATATATATATATATATATATATATATATATATATATATATATATATATATACATATACACACATTTTTCACTTGATACATTTTGTGAGCAGAAAAAAAGCTATATTTCCTTAAGTCATGCCTTTAGCCCCATTTTACCCTATGTGTTATTATTACTTGTATAATGATCTAACAGTAATTTAGTATTAGGGCTGTCAATTTACCATGTGAATTAAGTGAGATTTATTACATTTAAATAAATAATGAAACTGTAACAAAAAAATAACACATTAAAAAGTTAATGCAAGTAATTATGGCATGTGACCCATACTTAAATTCTGCAATACAAGCACAAATGTTCCTAACACTAGAGCAGCTTAAGCTTAAAGTAAATATAACATTGTGTTTTAACGAGCTGCTTCAGCAGGGGGCAGTCAGCGCACCTCAATAAACCTCACAAGCAGCACAGCCACAGAACAAGAGCCGTTCACAAGTGATGCGTTCTTAACATCTGGACCAAGCACAACAGAACGCAGAGATCTTGAGATAAAATGTTCAAAGTTTGAACTACTTTTAACTTGATACAGTGTCCTACCAATACAGCATTAATGGAAGTGAAAACCAGTGAGAAGCATTCGTCTGTCTCATATGCACATACTGTAGGCTGACAATATTCAGTAATTAAAATAATACAGATGCAACACAAGAACAGGACAGATTGACCAGCACAATTTTGAAATTGTATTATTGTTTAATCAATGCTTTACTTATCTCCCACAATAATGCAATATATTTTAATGTAAAAATATTATTTCTATAGATTTTATTTTTATTTGGGGGCCTTTTTTCCCAGAAAATATTGAAATGTGCGACTACTTGTGATACATTTAGTCAATTAATTGGCATGTCAAGTAATTAATTCGGTTAAAAATGTTAATACATTGACAACCCTAGTAATTATGTAATTAAGTAATATGTGTTTGAATCCATATGGGTGAGTAAATGATGATGAAATAATTTTCATTCATGCATGAACTATTCCTTTAAGAATCTTCAGGTTATGCTTCGGCATGTTTCTAGCAATCACATTCTTTGCTGTCACCTTGGTTTAAATTTAATGCATCTACATCTTTATGCCGAATCCGCTGAGACATAACGCACATTAAGTAGCCGCGCCTACAATGCCAGCTGCATTATTACATTTTAAAAACTGACATTTCAGATAAAGGCTTTCTCGTTTGCAGTGGTGCTTGAAATGCATGCTGTCCTCGTTTGAAGATCATATTATTGTTCAGAATACGGTGCTGCCTGCGTGACCTCAATTGCACTCGCCAAATATCACTTACAAATTCGAAAGTTAACTTTTTCCTTTAACCTACACCTGTATATATATATATATATATATATATATATATATATATATATATATATATATATATATATATATATATATATATATATATGTTTATAGATGTTTTATATGTCAGGGAATGTCATATCATGTTCTTGGTTATATTCAGAGGTATTTTCTATCACAGAAACACAATAGATTAAATTCCGTAAATTCCAGTAGTTATGTCTGTTGAATAATAATTTGCAACCTTTTATTACACCATTGGTTTGGTTTAGAAAAGAACAAACGTCCTTATGAATGATCAAATGGATTGTGCAATCCAAACAACAAATCCAACAAAGGTAAGTTTATAGCCTCACGTGTCTTGCCAGGTTTGTGACTTAAAAGCCATCTCCGTGTATTTAAATTTTTTCACGGTTAGTCGGGAAGGACCCAAATGCTGGAAGGGAGAATAGGGCTTTTATTTAAATAAACAAATAAAATACAAATCAAAACTCACACAAGGGAGAAGAGTGAACAACCGAAAATAAAACAGAAACTAGACCGACTGAAACTGTAGACAGGAAACATGGATCAGACCAGAATATGCTGACAGATTTGCAACACAGCAAAACAATCCAACAAAGACAGAACAACAAAGGAGAGAATATACACAGATGATCCACAACATTAAAACAAGCTGGCTAATATTGTGTAGGTCCCCCTCGTGCCACCAAACAGTGCCAACCTAGCATTCTGAGAATATATTCTTCTCATCACAATTGTACAGAGTGGTTATCTGAGTTACCGTAGACTTTGTCAGTTCAAACCAGTCTGGCCATTCTCTGTTGATCTCTCTCATCAACAAGACATTTCCATCCGTAGAACTGCCGCTCACTGGATGTTTTTGTTTTTAGCACCGTTTGATTAAATTCTAGAGACTGTTGTGTGTGAAAATCCCAGAAATACTCAAACCAGCCCATCTGACACCAACAATCATCCATGTGATTTTCTAATCAGCCAATAGACTGGCAGCAGTGCAATGCATAAAGTTATGCAGATACAGGTCAGGAGGTTCAGTTAATGTTCACATCAACCATCAGAATGGGAAAAAAATTGATCTCAGTGATTTGGACCATGGCATTGTTGGTGCCAGATGGGCTGGTTTGGTGTTTCTGTAACTGCTGATCTCCTGGGATTTCACTCTTCTCAAAAACATGAACCAGCAACTTTTAGATGAGCCCATTTTATCATGTCTTATTCACTCAAAGTGAAACTTTAAAGAAAATACATAGGAGAATTAGCTTTTATTCTCCATTCTTTTCGCTAGTGCTCATAAAAAGATGATGTGAATTTTCATTGAACTTGCCAATGAATTTATCCTGACAATGTTTGGTTCTACTTCGTTCTCAATATTGAATATCATCAAATCAGTTTGTTCAACGTTTCTAATTATTATTATCTGCACAAATATCTGGCTCCTATGTACAAATTAATGTGTGCAGGATAAGGAAGGCAAATTTTACCCGCATTGAATGGGAGGATATTAAAAATATTAAAAAGGAAAAACAGACATTATGCTCTTTTTCATTTTTAGGCTACATTTATTTTGTGTAAAAAGACAGTTCTACATTACATTGCCATTGTCAAACATACAGACTTTAGCAGATCGAAATATTCTTTCTATGTTTTCATAAACAATAACACTACTTTGTTTGTTTTTATTTTCAAAGTAAAGCTAATCAAAACCTGTTTGTTAGTTGAGGATGGAAGGTCATATTTGTTCTTCAGCCAGATCTTAAGAAGGAATTTATGGCCAGACCTTGAAAATTGTATTTAAATACCTCTTTTAACATAATTAAATACGTATTAATGCAAATAAACTTGGGCTGTCAATCGATTAAAATTTGTAATCAAATTAATTACACAGTGTCCCGATTAATTAATTGCGATTAATTGCATATACAAATATTTGCTGTGAAAGCCCCTCATATAAAAATAACTCAATATATAATGATTATACATATTTATATCAATATTTAATTATACATTGATTTTTATACTATACAATTATACTTTAAATTATATATATATATATATAGAAATCTTCAGATAATTAAAATGCATTACATTCTTGTAGCAGAAGAGTTAATCATTGATAAGACAGTACAAAAAGTGGTTTTAGAATACAATGTATTGTTTACTTCCATATTATTGATCATAAGTCAATCATTGGCACACAGTTCACAGCAATCCATTACACAAGTGAATTTGTCAATCAGTTGGAGATTTATTATGAGGGCTTGTTTAAGGACCCGTCAATTTACACCTACGTCAGACGTCTCGGGTGTGTTGCGTCATAAACATAAAATGTTAAGGTCACTGTGTCAAGTTAAATATAGTTTAATACTCAATATTTGAACACATCTTGAGATCCCTTAGTTCGCATTTGCACTCCTTCGAGTGTTTTGAACGAAAGAACGTAACGCATGTTTGTGTTGTTTCTACTCGATCCGTACCGGAAACACGATTGGTACTGCGCATGTGCGAAAACTCATATTTGATGTCACTTCCTGTCATTGCCAACGTTTTTACGACAGTCTGCTCTACAGGGACGACTTTACTGTCACGATTTGTAATGCGCATGCACTCGATTTATAGAGACGTGGTGGAGAGCGACTGATTTAAATATGGATTCTTTTGTGTTTCATGTACAAATTCAAGAATTTCTCTTAAAAGGAGAAATTCCCTTCAATCCCACTGCGCATTGCTCATACAGCTGAAATTTCACTTACTGCCCTCTGGAGTAAACAGGTGGTACTACAAGCTTGCATTTCTCAGGAATCTTCCTTTATTATGGTCCGTGGGCATGCGATTAATTGCGTAAATTGCGTTGTCAAATTAATCGCAGCCCTAAAATAAACACATTATTAACCATCTTGTTTTTACATGTTAACATGTTATTTACAATCAAAATATTAGGTAAGATAAATGCAGATAGAAATTTTGGCCTTAGTTCAGTTTATAAATCCCCAAGAATATTTACTTACACTGTTAGACATTTTATTGCATTTTTGCGGTAACTTACTGGCAGCACTATTGCCAGTAAGTTACTGTAAGTTCCCCTTTACAGTAGCTTACCTGTAAATGTGTTTTACGGTAAGATGCCCTTACTGCAATTTCATTTTACAGTAAGATGCCCTTACCGCGATTTCATTTTACAGTAAGATGCCCTTACCGCGATTTCATTTTACAGTAAGATGCCCTTACTGCGATTTCATTTTACAGTAAGATGCCCTTACCGCGATTTCATTTTACAGTAAGATGCCCTTACCGCAGTTTCATTTTACAGTACAATACCCTTACTGCAACTTATTTTTAATTTATTTTACACTATTTTATATTTTGCATTAATGCTATTGAATTTAATAAATTCCAAAAAAGTGACTTGAGTTCATGTACATCAGCATATTTTTTATTTTCTGTCACAATCAATTACATACATTTTTTTTATTGTGATGCAGCATTTAAAAAAATATATAGAAATTCATGTATAACAAATAAAAGCAGAGATCATGACAATACGCAAAAAAAAAAGCAAGTACAATAAAAATACACTAACAGTTCTCATTTAAAACAAGAGAAAACTAAATCAAAAGGAAATGGCATCCACCTCTCTACAAATCCCAAAGAAACAACAATATAAATTTGTATGGAAAAAGAACAATACAGCAACGGTTTACAAACAAATAACTGATCTGAGCTTTTGCCCACAAAGATTCCTCTCCTCCAATCACAGCAGATTTACATCCGATCATTGGTGTCAGGTGGCAGCAATTCCTTCCTGCTTATGGGAAGTAGAGAGAGAAACAGGGAGAAAGGGAAAATAAATAAATGAATAAAGAAAGAAAACAAAACAAATACGTCCTTGGACGTAACACACTCACACAGCAAGTTCTACAGGTTGTAGCACCAGCACCAGATTTGGTAGCACCGCACATGTAATATGAATAATATTACATGTTTTGTCTCTAAGAAATGCAGAGGTCCCCATTGACTTCCACAGTATTTATTTTTTCATACTATGGAAGTCAAAGGACTGTTTGGTTACCAACATTGTTCAAAATATCATTTTTTATGTTCAACAGAATAAAGAAATTCATTCAGGTTTGAAACAACATAAGACTGAGTAAATGACAAAATTTTTATTTTTGGTCGAATCTCTTTAAAGCTTTCTCTTCTTTTTGGCAAAGGAATTACAAGATTCTCATAACAAATTTGGGAAGATTGTCGAGTTTTCAAATGCACATAATAGACAATAGACAAAATAGACAGTAAGTGTACACATTATGCAACTATCGCTTTACATTTTCCTATATTAAAAATAAGCGGAACTGTGATCCTTTCACATAATTATCATTCTCACCTTTCTCCCTCTGTCTCCACCTTTCTCTTTTAAAGGTTATATTATTTTCTTTTCTATTGTTGTGTAGTTCAGTTATCTTTTTACCTCGATTTAATTTCTTAACAGAGCTTTTTCTTTAAATATTACTTGTACTTCTACTTATGGAGATTTGTAATACTTGTGGATTTGGGCATTTGATTTATTTATTTTTGTAGGCCTATTTGTTCTGAGTTCACATACCTTGTTGTTGTATATGCACTTTATTTATTTTGTTTCGTTTAAAATTTGGCTGAATAACATGTTGTAGCCTACTTTACTTGTATGGTTCACTTTTTTTATTGTGCAAACTGCAAATTTATTTCTAGTATTATTTATTGGATTTGGGCACTTTATTATTATTATTATTTTTAATTTGGAGCCTAATGCGCAATTGCGCTGTGCCCACTTTGTGTTAGTTTTGAGCATAAGATGCTTTATTTTTCAGTTATGCACTTTATTTCGTTTCTGCTCTTGATCTGGTTTGTTTAATAAATATTCTTTTTTTTTATTAAAGTGGATGTGCCTTTTGTGTTTATTAAGAGTAAAAGCTTTAAGTTAATAGTCTATTCGTGTCTCTGAAAAATGATAGTGTCTGACAGTTATAACTTCTTATTATAACATATGACAAAAATAATTGTCTAAATTATGTTGCATATTCCTCAACAGTTCTTGTGATGATATCACATGACAACATAGTAGGCCTACTATTTTCGGAAATCATAGGCTATGATATGATATGATGATATGATAACGCTGTCAGAGCCGACAGATTCATGTGTCAGACTCATTTCAGTGCAAAATAATTAGGTCAAAAACGGTTTAATATACTGCAAATAGCCTACTAGTTTTTTATGTTTATTTATAATTCATTTAGGCGGACATCAAGGCTACCAAGTACTGCGCACAGTGCGCAGCTAATTAATTTAACGGTTTTTTTTCTAACGTCATTTTTAGTCGATTTTAGTCGATTTTTAGTCGAAAACTTCAGGACTTCAGTCGACCAAGATTTTCTTTGGTTGAATACAGCCCTACTAATTAAGGCCTTATTTTTTCATTAACAAATTTAAGACATTAAGACTTTTAAAGGATCCACGGACACCCTGAGGGACAAATATTTAATGGAACTGCAAAGATTGTGTCTTAAAACTGTTGTTGATGTTTGCAGCGCAATATTTGACCGGAAGGGACAGGCTTGCGGAAAGCCTGAACGCTTCTCTAGAGAGGAAATGGATCTGCTTGTGCGCGAGGTTTAAGACATATCTTTATGGATTCCACCATATCTTTATGTACACAATAATAATCTTTTACATTGTAATCTTTTTATTTTTAATATTTGGCATGTTTGTCTGCATGTGTAATAAGCGGAGTGTTGTGCATCCGCTTATAGGCGCATATTACTAACGCGCCCTTTAAATAAAAATAAAAAACACTGCCATTGACTTTAGACCAGGTTATAGACCAGGTTTTAGTTGGTCAATGGCGCAGTCGGTTTCAGTTTAAAAGAAAGTCATACAGGTTTGGAATGACATGGGTTGTGAATACATTAAATCATTTTCATTTTGGGTTAACTAATCCTTTAAGGTTTTTGCAGTGAAATACTCACCTCTGTACCATCTCCAGCGTAGTGGATGCTGCCTCCTGATACTCCAGATTGAACACATAAAAGGAGCTGAAAAAGACAGCGAAAGCACTGGCAAAGTTATGTAGTTGGTTAGCTTCATAGAAGACCTTCCCCTCAATGCTGACCATCCAGTGGGTTGCAGACAGCAGACTACTACCTAAAACAAAGGCATCTTCAGGTAAATTGTTTCATGTAATAGAATTCTTAACAACTATTTCTCATACCTAGCATGATCACCCGTGGTGTGGCAGGCAATGTCACCTCCTGCTCAATCGACATCTTGGTCGAGGTTGGCTGAAAGAAAGATAATAATAATAAAATTCTCAGATATTGCAAATAATTTCTATTTAAGAAAAAAAATTGAGATTTCAACTTAGAGTGATGGTGTAAAAAATGTAAAGAAAGAACTTTTACATCTGTCAAGATGAAGATGTGGTCCTCTTTCTCTTGAAAGTATTTCATTATTAGAAGAATGGCAGCGATAGGGACCTGATGGTTGTTCATACTTTCATGCTCCATCTCTCGGAGCAAAGCCTGGATGTCCTGGTTCCATTTTAATCTTTGATTTTGGAAAAAGTGCATAATCCTCCTGCCCTTGGTGAGGAAAGCTTCATGGAGGCGTGTGTCAATATCAATATCAGTGAGGATATTGAAATGACTGCAGAGACCTCTTTTAGTGAAGAGAAACGGCCATTGCTCCTCAACTTCACACAGACCGGGAGCAGGCCAAGTATTTATCATGTGCCTCTGATAAATATAGGTCAATTCCATTTTCCTCTCTACGTCCATTGTCTCAACAGCTGTAGGTCCTTCTGACTTGAAGATGGTTATCAAGATCTTTCTCTTGTCTTCCAATGATTCTGATGTTTCTCCTTGTGGAAGATTAGTGGGTTGCCATTTTGTACACCCATAACTATCCACATTTGTTCTGCTTCTTTTTATGGCAGCATCATTACCACTGCTGTCATCACTGGACCTTTTCCTAGGCTGTCGGATTCGATTACTGACATTGTCTCTATTTATGTGCTCAACTCTGGTTTTAAGCTGTCTGAACAGTGAATAATAACCACACCCCAGCTGCTCACCTTCTCCAGTCTTATCAGCAAAGGTCCCAGGGTACTTGCATACAATTACTCTGGCCACTTCTGTACAGGTTGCTTTACTGGGGTTTTTGCAGTGTTCTTGCATTGCTTCAACAACGACTCTAATCAGTACCCGTCTGTCCTCTGGGTGAGCCAAGCAACCTTTTTCCATTGCCTGTAACAGTCGTGCTGGCATTTTGTCCCATGGAACTTGGAAGCTGCTGATCCAGGACATGTTTTGGTTTGAGGAAGTTTGTCGTTCAGAAGGGAGTGTAGAATTTTGTGTGGGACTGGGTGAAAATCCTTCTGGCAGGATAAGTACAGGGAGTGAAACACTAGGTTCCTGACCCTCTGAAGAAGTTGAGGCCACTTGCCCATTTGCTTCTACAAAGAGTTTGAAAGAGTTCCACATGAATTCCACATACACAGATACAATATTCTCACATTAATAAATTGCAGCAGGGCTCAACGCTAACACTTTTTACTGCCAGTTCCATCAACTGGACCTAGTGTCATCAGGCAGTCCTTATTATTGAGCCCTGTTGCAAAAATATTTGAGAAAGTACACAATGCTTGTGGTAATCATACAACCCTTAAAATGAAGTCAATTCAAATAGGCTTTAATTAAACGATTAGTTCACCCCAAAATGTAAATTCTATGCAAGTAGATAAGTATTGAGAGATTACTGATACTTCAAGTGATGAGATGATGTGGCTGGTTTTCTCTGTTGCAGTTGAATGGGAGGATTCCACACTGAATATACAGTATGTTGGAGGATACAAGTAATATTCAGGTAAGTACATAGGACTTTGTTACCATGAGAGAGAGTTTGACAAAGAGATTGCAGGAGTTCGGCCATGGAGGTTGCAGGAGTTTGGCGATGGAGGTTGCAGGAGTTTTGGTGATGGAGTTTGCAGAAGTTTGGCGATGGAGGACTCAGGATTTTGGCAGTGGAGGCCGCAGGGGTTTGACAATGTAGGTTGCAGGAGTTCAACAAAGGAAATCAAAGGGATGTTCAACGAAGGAGATCAAAGGGATATTCAACAAAGGAGATTGCAGGAGTTCAATGAAGGAGGTCGCTGGAATTCAATTAAGGAGATCGCTGGAGTTCAACGAGGAAGCTTATGGATATACACAACAGTGAGTATAGTGGGTAAGTAGTCTGTGTCCAAGTGAGAAGCCAGATGAAGAATTTTCAGGAGACACAGAGGTAAACTTGACAGCTCTATATTAAAAAGTTGGTGGTGATTTGGAAGATCTTCTGACAGGTGAGTGATAAGCATAAGCAGTTCAACTGAAAGTCACACTTAAGCGACAAGTCTTTCTGTTTGCAGGATTGAAGACAAGCACAATGAAGGTAACTGGTTCGAGGAAATTAGTCTCTGGAAGAGGACGATGATAAGGAGACATAGGAAGTAGAGTAGTCAAGTAAGTTACTCTCATGTAGAGACTGATAAGACCAAACCATGAGTGTGTGTGTGAAATGTGCGATGAAGCTGTTCAGAGAATGAGGGAGTGGGCCGTATTGGTACCAGATGGTGTTTGCCCACTGAAGAGTGCGACCAGACAGGAGAGATATTATGTAGGCTATCTTGGCTTTATCGGTTAGAAAACAACAAAGAAAACATTGTAGGACATATCTTCTGCAATCCTCCGCCGCTCCAGAAAAGGTTGATGGTTGGGCCATGGGACTGAATGATATGGCTACCGCCGAAGGAGTGGAAGGAGGAAGAAGTGACTGTTGGGGAATTTGGACTGTTTAGCAAAAGGATCGGGATTCTCAGGAGACACAGAGTGTAAACGTAACAGTTCTTTATTAAAAGGTTGGTGGTGATCTGGAAAATCTTCAGACAGGTGAGTGATGAGCATAAGAAGTTAAAATGACAGTCACACTTGACTAATGAGTCTTTCTGGTTGCAGAGTTAAGGACAAGCACAATGAAGATAACTGGTCCGAGGAAATTAGTCTCTGGAAGAGAACGATGAAGGTGGGCATAGGAAGGTGGGTCATCCATGTCATCCTGACTACTGGACGGACCATGTGTGTGAACTGGGTGCTTATATTGGGTGCTTGATGAGGGTGTGACAGATGTTGGGGGTTAATATTCATGTGACTGGGTACGAGTGGGTGGAGCTGAAGGTCCTGGTGCTGATGGACACAATTTTTTCATTTTGGGGTGAACTATTTAAAGCGACAGTAGAACACCCAAAAAATTAATTCTGCCATCACCCATAAGTTGTTCCAAATGTATATGATTTTTTTCTTCTTCTGTTGAACATAAAATTATATTTTGAATAATGTGGGCAACCAAACAGTTGGCTTCCAGAGGATGGAAGAAAAAATAAAGAAAGACATTGATATATGTTTGGAACAACTTGAGGGTGAATAAGTGACTTGACTTAAATGATGACAGACTTTTCTTTTTTTGGGGGGAGGAGGGTGTTAACTATCTATTTAAAGACATTCTGCTATGAATAAGATAGATAATATGCACTCACCATTTTTGAAAGCTTGGATGAGTTTTCGGCTCTGTATTGGAGTCAGAAAAAGAGCAATGTCATCGGATCCAACAAATATAAGGTCTTCTCTTTTTCTGACACCAATAACATCTATCAGGTGTGCAACAAGGGTCCTCAACGTCTCATCCTCCAGTTCAGGCAATGTCTTTTTAATTTCACATTGAAAGCTTTCAGTATCCATATCTGTAGTGATTTAGAAAAAGCATATTGCGTGATGCAGGGAGACAACATTTGGTCCTGAAGCTTGATATATTGGAAGAGGGTAGTAATCACACAAACTGTTAGCATGAACACACAGGAATTTTTCTTCTGAATTTCCAAGGCAATGAAGTCCAAGATCAATCAAAAGCACTGACTGAAGCATGTCAACCACAAAGTACACTTGTGTATGACTGATGAAAATCGTTAATATTTTTCCAAAAATGAAGTCCTGATCTTTGTCTTTCAATGCAACAACAAACCCTTTTCTGTACTTTGTCCCTTTGTACACCACTGCTGTCACTTCAGACATGGTTTCTTTTGAAAAGCCAGTTGCCCTTACAGCCTCTTGAATACGACCACAATAAAGCTGCTCATCATATTCATTGATTTCACCAACAGCTTGAACTGTAGGGGGAAACACTGAGCCACTGCAAAGGTAGGCTTGAAGCAATTGATGCCTTTCTGCCAGAGTCTTGCATAGATGAATAAAGTTGTGGAGTTTTCTGGCACATTCCTTAAAATATGAATGTTTACTCTCAAATCTGAGGGTCCACAAACGAATAAGAGGGCCAAAGTGCAGAATTAGGTCACTGTAGTGAAGTAAATAGTGATGTTTTGGCTTCAGTGGATGGTTAGGAAAGAGGCTGCATCTCAATTGGACATACTCTTCTGTGATTGTCTTCAGGTAAGCAACCTGATTGTGGTGAATTTTGGGAGCACAAATGAGTTTGACCATCTCCTTTAGTTGAAGACACAGCTGCCAGACTTGACTATCCATTGGACTCTGTATCCTATTGCCAACTAACAATGGCAACATTCGTAACAGACACCAGTTCTGTGTTGCAGAGCCACAAAGCCTTTTACCATCAGCCTTAACCTCACAAGGTTTGTTGAGACCATCACTTCCTAAGTATTTAAATTGTGTGATGGATCTATTTAGTTGAGCATGTGAGAACTGTTTTTCTTGTTTCACCAGATGATCAATATACAATGCCAAGTCATAGGAAACGACTCCTTCAAAAAGATCATGGCCCAAACATGGAGGTAGCCCAGTACAAACATGAAAATGTTTCATTGAATTGAAAGGCGAGTCAAACTTGACTCCCTGTACTACATCTTGGCCAGTGGTGGAAAGCTGTTTTACATTCTCTTTGTGAACTTCAACTGTTCTTTTGGGGCCTAACTTAAGAGGGGTCTTCTGAAAATCACTTCTGTTAATCAAGCAGTATCTGCAAAAATGTATACTTCTACTAAAGTTTTCACAGAAGCCACCAATACAGTGGGAGCCAAGATTATCGCCACAAATGGAAATTACAGATGCTTTTCTATTGCCATCATCTGTATCAATCCCTGCATCTTCCAAATATTTAAGGTCTGTGATAATACTGGAAAACACCTTTTCAATTCCAAAAGTCTTGAAGTCATTCTCTCTGCAAAGCAGGACCAACTGCATCGGATCTACTAGGGAGTGGTTGTGTGGCTCTAACTCACCAAGACTCATGTATACTGCTAAGATCTTGTGTTTTTTTTTCCCGAGCCAAGTGGATTTGCAACTTCAAATGCATCCTGGTAAAGAATGAGAGACAATGAAGAAGTGCTTTTAAGAGAGAATTTTCTTTTACGTGTTTTCCATCCAATACATCCTCCAAAACCATGTAATCTCTGTTGTGACATCTTTCTTGGCTGCACTGTACTTTAACACTGGATTGTCTGAGGAGGGTTTGCAATGTCTCCTTGATAGGCACATACTGGCAAAAGCGCTCCTTGCCAGCAGTATCAGTTCCCAGATAAATCGGTATTGGCTCAGTGTAATCAAAATGCTGCTTGTAGAATGTTTTTCTTGTTTTGTCTGATCTCAGTGGTCCTTCATTGTATAGAGTGAAGAGATCCTCTTTACTGATACTGTGAATTATTTGATCTATCTTAGTTTGTGGAATATTCAGTTCTAAAAGTTTATCTTTCAACTTGTCAAAGAAGTCTGCAAAACTAGAGGTATGAATATGCTGAAATCCTTCAATAATGCACTGTGTGGTGCTAGCTGGCAACTGCATTTTTGCATGCATTTTCAGATAAAACTGGGCCAAATCATGTAAAAATGATTCATGCTCAACATATTCCTCCTCGAGTACCACTGATCACTTCTGAGGGACTTGACATCTGGGCAGTGGCAACCTGTATATGTTTCCTTGAAATATGTGCAGAAAAGGATGATCTGACTCTGAAATATTTGCAGCAGTTATCATAGGGGCAGTACACTTTCTTTCCATCTCTGATGTGAATTCTCAAATGAGTACACAAAGCTGAGAAATTATCTGCCACAAATGGACATCCATCAACTTTGCAAGCAAGAGTACCTCTGAACTGAGTTTTTTTATTATATGGCTTACAATGCCTGTGCTTCCTATGCATGTGGGATCTAAATGTCACAAATTTTTTAAAGGAAGCAGGACATTGCTCATCTCCACAAGTAAACCTATGGTTTGATGTGTGTTGGTGTATTTTTACATGACTGCAGAATGTTCTTAAATTTGAAAAAAAAAACAAACTGCAATACTTGCACTTGTACATACTTGTTCAGGTATCTCTCTCTCTTTCTGGCTGCATATGATCTGCATAAAAAATAATGAATACATATGTTTAAGTGCATGCAATTAATAATTTTTAATTACTTTGTCATGTTAAGCAGTAGCATATCCCACATGAGACTATAAAGCATTTCAGCACCGACTGTGCACGCTCGTTGGAGAGACGTGCTGACATTGAGACTGAGTCTAACTCCATGCTGAGAAAAGAGATGCTCTGAACCGGGGCGAGCTTGCTCTTTTCCCAGTTGACCTAAAGCCCTAAACGGCTGAGGTGCCTGAGCACCTGGTCTCTGTGCGCACATAGTAATTCTCGCAAGGGTGCCATGATGAGCCCGTCGTCGAGGTAATTGATTATGCGTATTCCGGCTTCTCCGAGCGGGGAAAGGGCTGCCTCTGCGAATTTCGCGAAGACGCGAGGGGACAGAGACAGGCCAAAATGGAGGACTTTGTACTGATACGCCTGGCCATCGAACGCGAACCGTAGAAGGGGTCGGTGTCGTGGCAGAATCGAGACATGAAAGTACGCGTCCTTCAGGTCAACCGCTGCGAACCAATCTAGATGCCGGACACCAGACAGAATCAGTTTCTGGGTGAGAATTTTGAACGGGAGTTTGGACAGAGCCCAGTTGAAAACTCGCAGGGAAGCGTGCCGAGGAGGCGCGGGGGGTTTCGAGGGGATTTACCCGGCGAAACGGAGCCCGTCATTGTCCCCAGATCGTCTTCATCGCCCGCGGTGCCTGCCCCAATCCCGTAGGAAGGAGGTGAGGCGCGGGGGGGGCGGCTGAAGTGGCTTTCTCTCACTACAAGAAAAAGCCGCGACCGCAATGCTGTCATGGCTATGTTCTCGTACTGAAAACATAGACCATTCATAAAAGAAGGGGAACTACCATTTTAACTAGTGGAAATTGAATTGTTGATGTCAAGAATTCATATCCTGGAAATGAATAAAAGTTAAAACGGCTTGCCATAGTGATTGGCTACATTGCTGCTCACCGCTGCAAAACTATGGAATTACTATTGTGTCAATAATAATGAATGTAACTTTATAAAACTGAACGTAACTTTATAAAACTGAGCGTAACTTTTTCAGAAACTATCAAAAATATTCCATTACAAAAGAAGAAAAACACAATTAAAATGAAAAAAATGAACTCAGTCGCACGAATTTAACAGGCTCTTCAAATATGCTTCATTTTTTGTTAATGTTTTTCAAAGATTCGTTTTCGCAAATCGTGGATTCTGAATACATTGCCACAGATTTCGCTTACGCTTCGCAGTTTTTCGTTTGCTGTTTTGACACAAACCTCTCGTGGGGGTGGGCTTAACAGTGATCTACACTGATTGGATAGTGAGCTTTTGATGGACAGGTGCTCTCTCTCGGATGTACAGACATCACTCAGTGGCGCGCATATTGGAATCTGTGGCAATGTATTCAGAATCCACGATTTGCGAAAACGAATCTTTGAAAAACATTAACAAAAAATGAAGCATATTTGAAGAGCCTTTGTAATGGAATATTTTTGATAGATTCTGAAAAATTACGTTCAGTTTTATAAAGTTACGTTCAGTTTTATAAAGTTACATTCATTATTATTGACACAATAGTAATTCCATACAAAACGCGTTGCAAATAGGTTAATTTTCCGTTCTCCAGAGCGTGAACACAAATAAGCACAAATATACACTGGAGCGTTTGGCAAATCTGTTATATTAGATATATATATATATATTATTACAGTATCAATTGAGGGCGCTCTTGCTTGCGTTTGAATGTACATAGCACCACCATAGAATCGGGCTTTTTAGGCGGGAGTGAGAGCGCTAAACCTACATCAAATACCCTAACGTCACACACATTTAACGGTATTTATTTAAATGACGAGTAAAATATGCCTTAACTGGCCGTAAAAATTACGGAAAACCATTGTTTGTGTAAATACTAGATCGGGTCCATCGACTGGAAAAGACAGTCAGACATAATGGGATATGAAAGCGGCAGTTTTTGAGGAAAACTAAGTTCCTTCAGACTGTCCTGTTAGTAATAATAGCCTATTAGATTGTATTACTTTCTTCATACATTTAGCTATATTTAATTGATATTCGTAATAGTTTACGCTGTAAAAGTAACTTATAAAAGAAATTTGTTCAGTTAAAGTACTTACCTCAGAAAAACTCACAGCTGGCGTCGATCTAAGCGATCCACTCTCAGGTCTGCTATGCGCGCACTTGACACACAAACCTCTGTTTAAATTCTGCGAGGCTTTTGCGCGGGCTTTGCACGCGAACAACAATTAAAATTGTGTGAGGTAATGTCTATGTGTGAGGTCTAATGTGGATTAAAAAAAATTATTTTTTTGAGAAAATGCTAATATAAAAATGACTTATTTATATAGGATTAAAATAAATCCTTCCATCCACGTGTTTTTTTTATTTAACTTTTAAAGTTCATCGCTTATAAATGAGAATGCAGATTCATGATTTTCATCGGCAGGGGGAAAAACTATAAAACATTATTATATGACATTTTAATAGGCCTAACACATTAATACAATATGCATATAGTAATAGAAGTTGTGTACACAATGAACAGAAGTGCAGTCATCCTGTGAATTATAAGGCAATATAGGCTACAACTTGATTGTATGTACAGGTGAAACTCGAAAAATTTGAATATCGTGCAAAAGTTCATGTATTTCAGTAATTAAAAGGTGAAACTAATATTTAGTAGCCTATAAATATACATATGCATGATTATACTTTTCAGAGGGCCGACATTTCTGTATTTAAAATAATTTTTTTTAAATTGATATATTTAATTTATTGATACATTTTTGTATTATTATGCAATCAAATATGCAATCAAATACCAACAAAGCATAACAACAACCGCGCGCACGCATATGTGCAAGTGTAAGTGTGAATCTTAACAGAGGAACATCTTATATGTACAACAGATAATAAAAATTTATATAATAATACATAAAAAACATTGATGACAATAATAATAATGATGATGATAATAATAGTAAAAAATAAAAACTGGAGGATGAGGAAGATATGATAATAGTCTTTTATAATAATACAATTATGCAATAGCAACTTTTCATCATGAGGGGAGGCTGGAGGATAAGGAAGAGGACAAATAATAATAATAATAATATAATAGTAATAATAACAATAACAAGACGATTACTAATAAAAGGCTGCCTCTGATTCCTCCTTGGCATGGCATAAGTTAGACCCCCGCCGACGCCACACTACAATGGGCCACCAAGAAGAGGCGCAGCGGGGCCAAGGGCCCATGCCCCCCATCCCCAAGAACATTCTCCACCTCCGGCTGCCACACACCATGCTTACCCTGTTTGTTTGCTGTGTTTATTTTTCTATTTTTTTATTTGTATTTATTTTATTATTATTATTATTTTTTTCCTGTATAGTGCTGTATATATATGCCGATTCATACTGCAGAGAGGCAGTCCTTGTCAACAGAAACACACTTCAAGAAATCTGTCTTCTTCATTTACAGTAGCACTACTGCTTTTGCGTAAACAGTAAAGTACTGCAAATTACCATATACAGTAAGTTACTGTAAATTTCATACAAAATACCCACAATGCAGTGCATATTACAGTAGTTAACCGTAAATAATATAAATGGTATTTTACTGGGCTTTTTTGCGGTAAGTAACTGTATAATTACGGCAAAGTCTAACAGTGTAATTATAAAAAAAACACATGTTGCAAACAAAAACCATCTCAGAACTGGGATCAGTAGTACTCACTCTAATTTGAATAATTACCAGGGAAGTAGAGATGAAAAAATTATCGGAGTGTCTATTTGTACCCTGGCGTAAATAGCATCTGCCACACAGACCAACTATTTGCACCCCAGTAGTCTGGTGGAACCACAGAAATATACGACAAACTATACATTAGGTGTTGCTGCAGTGGCGTGTAAAGACGGTGTTTGAATATGTAGTATGCCGGTACGATTCTACCTCTTGTCCCACTCTTTTTCCCCATCCGATTTCCTGTTTCCACTCTTAATATTTCCTTTTAATACTGCTTAAAATAACAGACAAAAAAAAATACAAATGTTGATTTCATTGCAATGATTTGGTCACTGAGAATGTCAGACAGTGCAGAGAAGGGATTGATTCTGAGGCGGGGTCTGTTGATCGCAAGCCACTATTTGCACCAGGGTTGGGGTGAAAATAAGTTGTCAATGCTTGCTCTTTGTCTGTAGCACTGTTCATTGTCAGCCTCAAACATGCCTGAAGGAAATAAAATCTTGTTTTACGTTCTTTCAGTGCCCCTTCTCCCGAGATCTGTGAAGGGGGCAAACAGCTGAAGGCCAACTTGCATAGTGAAATGAACACATCTGATTGGTCAGATTTTCGGTCAATCTGCAAATACAATTGCATCACACAACCCTTTAAAAAAATCCTCTGAAGGGGGCACATTGTGATGGTTTACAGCATAATTTGATTGGCTGTCACAGACTGCTTACACTCCATCAGAAACAATGAAAATATATTTGAGGTAGTCTACATTACATTTAAGTCGTTTTTGAAGTTGTATATTTCTGTATTTTAATTATTTACATTGTTAAATAAATGTGGGGAAGAGCGTATCATTATCTGAGTAACGTTGCTGTCTTAATTCATGTCAGCCCTTCTCTGAAGGGTTTGATGGGGCTGACCGCACAACACACCTTTAGACATAGCTGACTATGTTTACAGTACATTAATACCTTGCCAAGACTGGCATTTTGGCAGAAGTATGAAGTTCAAGTTTTCTATGCGTGATTTGATTTGACGGGAGTCACAGGACTCTTCCTCTCCCCTTGCCAATCACGTGGTAAAATAAAATCAGGACAGGGAAGTAAAAACACAGATGAAGGGAAAGTAGCACAGTAAAAGTTATAGCACATAAAATGTACTCAAGTAAAAGTGAAAGTATAACATTTTTAAACTACTTAAAGATGCAATATGTGACACTGTCATGTTTTCTCAACTTTCTTTTGCCACTGTGTGAACGGCTTGTAACGAAG
This sequence comes from Xyrauchen texanus, assembly GCF_025860055.1. Classification (NCBI taxonomy): domain Eukaryota; kingdom Metazoa; phylum Chordata; class Actinopteri; order Cypriniformes; family Catostomidae; genus Xyrauchen; species Xyrauchen texanus. The sequence continues at coordinate 21,592,071 of NC_068323.1, read as the reverse complement.
CTTAAAAAATTCGCCCTTTCCAGACTTCCTAGGTTTCATTTGTGTCATTTTAGCTAACTTGACCTTGCCTGCACAGTAACTGTCATAAACAATGATAATCTGTAATTATTCAGTGAGATAAACTACAACACATGAAATGAATGCTAGACAATGTTCAAGATAATATAAAAAGACCCTTTCATTAGTGTAAACAATAGTGCTTCGATATATCAAAATGTCAGTTGTGATGGAATCACATCAATACAGAATTGTGTCAACATACTTATAATGTACAGTCTATCTTATAAACAGCTACTGTTATCGTCCACCAAATTTAATTAACAGCTCTTGATTAAGCTGGCTAGCTAGCTAGCTAACACCGACATAGGCTATCGTATAAATGCAGTCAATGTTATCATGCAAAGAAAAGTGATTACTTCAAACTATAGTCACGCATACAATAACATGTTATTCCCTGCCCGCTGCCACAACGAGTGATCGTGCACCAGCTGAGCAACTACCATTGAGATGAATGGGAATGCTAACAGTTAGCTATTTCCAGGTATATTAAAATTCATTGGCCCTTGGTTTTTGTGACACGATGAGCTTGAACAATAATGTATTAAACAACTAAGATCAGTAAAAGATTGGCTAGTGTGAAAACTATGCAACTTTTATCGTGTGTCAAGGCAAACCAGTGCTATGGTCTGAAGTCTGTTTAGCTTGCTAGTGTTGTCATCACTGTGACCTATAGCTTCCTGTTATAAAAGGAAATCACTATTAACTGACATGGCAACTACTAATGTGTAGTGATATTTGCATTTTCTGTTAATTAATTTTCAGACAGTTCAGTCCACTTAAAACCATCCATCAATCAGTCCATCTGGATACAATGCTTAATTAGCTACATTTACGGTTATGCATTTACAGTAACAGTCACTCCTATCTAAGTGGAAGTGATCTAAGGGAGAAAACATATACAGTAAGTAATGCTACTACACCAAATATCAATTTGATGATTAAAAATAAATTATAAAATACATAAATAATAATAAAAAATGATAATAACAATAATTATTATTATTATTATTAATAGTTCATTTACTTAATTGAACTATTAGCTTACTTATTGTTTCTTTTAGCTAAAACATGAATGTTTCTATAATTAGTACCATACTAAATAATAATAATAATAATAATAATAATGTTATTATTATTATTTCCATATTTAATAATAGTAATATGGAAATAATGACAATGTGTTAGATAATGGCAATTTTTAGTAAGTTAAGAGTAAAAAAAACAACAATGGCAATTATACTAACACTAATGGCATCTAAGTTCAGTTATGCCAAGTTGACTCTACACGATTTTAAGCCCGATTTTCGCTCGCTGACAGTTTTGTGGAGATTGCCAACAAAAACCTGAAATCGTAGGCAAATCGTAGCTCACTCCCATGAGCGATGATCGCAATGTATGAACTATCAAAGATGCGATTTGAGAGAAGCGCCAAAGTGTCATCGATGTCAGCGAGATATCTAGCATGTTAAATATCTGGTCCTGTCTGCGATTCCAAATCGTAATATGAAATGTTTTTTGACTGAATACAACTGCAGCGTTGACCTACAGCCAATGAGAGAGCAAGAAACGGGGCACGGGAAGTTTCAGTGGGAGGAGTCCTGATGTACCTGCAACAGAACATCAACTAGCATGTCTGTGGTATCAAGAAAGTCTTATTGGACCGAAGAAATGGAGGAAATATTTGTGGAACATTGGCAGGAGCACCAGTGCCTATTTGATGTTTCATCTGAACTGTACCACAACTGGGTGGAGAAAGTTGGAGAGAAATTGGCAATTCTCTTGGACAGTCATGTAAGCAAATAGTTAGATTTTTATGTAGGAGTTACTTTTTCATATTGTAACCAATAAAATATATGATTAAAAACATACACATCATATTCTGAAATGCATAACATATGATCATGCATTTGTTTTCATATCTCGAATCACTTCTCATAATAAGTGAAACGTAATTTGGAGTCCAGACAGAGTCGTCTGGGATTCGTCAATAGTGAAATGTTTTGTAATGTGTTCACCCATGTCGCCGATTCATCGTGTAATTTGAAAATGCTACAACTTCCATGACTAGACAGACAGTTGTGTAATATGAACAGTACCACGATCCGACGTCTTTGAAAGTCCTGTAGGGTTTAGGTGGCATTAGGAAATAGAATTGGTCGACCTTATACACCTCTTTCATGTTCCCAACCAAAAGCTGTTTTCCCTCCAGTCAAATGATATAAAACCGGTACACACCTCACTCAATACACTGGCAACCAGATACAGCAGCACAATTACATAAAGTGCTGTCCCTCCACCTCCCCAGCACCACCTGCCTAGATCTGCTTTACATGGGCTTTATCTTGATGTTTGTACAGTAGCAGGGGCATGTCACTTTCGTGCCAGTAGCAGCAGCAGCAGCATGCATAAAGAAGATCTAGTCTGCCAAGACCAAACTTACTCCACTGTTTATTACCACGAATAAAAGGATCTTTAATCTATTTCTGTGAGTTGTCCTAATTGAAATACTACTACTTCTACTACTAATAATAACTATTATTGTTGATGTTGTAGTTGTTGATGTTATTAATTGCAGAATTGTTATCAATATTATTATTAATCATAATCATCATCATATTATTATTATTATTGCCATTGTTTGTATGAATTTTTTGTAACTATAAAATAAAAAATTAGCTAATACATGCATAAGTTTTTTTATAATATTTAACCAATGTATTTATTTTTTTATTCATTCATTCATTCATTTATCTTCATAGTCAGTGGTGTGGTGTGTGTGTGTGTGTGTGAGCGTGTATTTATCACTTTGTGGGGACCAAATGTCCCCATAAGGATAGTAAAACCCGAAATTTTTGACCTTGTGGGGACATTTTGTTGGTCCCCATGAGGAAAACAGCTTATAAATCATACTAAATTATGTTTTTTTGAAAATGTAAAAATGCAGAAAGTTTTCTGTGAGGGTTAGGTTTAAGGGTAGGGTTAGGTTTAGGGGATAGAATATAAAGTTTGTACAGTATAAAAACCATTATGTCTATGGAAAGTCCCCATAAAACATGGAAACACAACGTGTGTGTGTGTGTGTGTGTGTGTGTGTGTGTGTGGTAAGTAAGATGATGTATGTGGAGATGTGTCCCTGAGTGTCTGGGATAAGAACCACTTGAAGTCTTTGAGTGTGACTGTATGATAGAAAAATGCCTGCTTCTGTACAAGTACTGCACATTATTCAAAGTAAGGGGCGGCTTCTTCTTGTAATTATATCCTTTGTAAAACAGACACCATAATAGAGAACACAAACAGGACTCTTATAACCCACCTTCACAATGCAGCTATGCTGATGTGCAAGTGTACATAGCTATGGGCAGGTTTGTGGAGTAACTGAATACATGTAACGGGATTACGTATTTAAAATACAAAATATAAGTAACTGTATTCCACTACAGTTACAATTTCAATAATTGGTAATTAGAATACAGTTACATTAAAATGTATGTTGATTACTGAAGAGATTACTTTACATTTTATTGTCATTTGTTTCATTTAATATTTAATACTTTCAGATGTAAAACATTTATACATATAAATGATGTGATCCAAAGTGCATTTGAACAGCGGTGAAACACTTTCTTATGATGTGTTACATTCATACGAGCAGACAGAGAAGTATGGAGCAGAACAAATCTAAATAAACGTTGTGTAAATGGTCAGCTTTATGCCAAGATAAAATGCTGGATCTCATTCATGAAACGAGCAGAAAACAATTGTGTAACTCATTCATAAAACAATTAGTACATAAATTGTCAGATCGACTTGAATGCTACTGTTATGTAAGCATGGTTTAAAAACAATTTCCACATAAATTTGTTAATCTAAGAAATTCGTTCATCAATTTGTCACATTTAATTTAATTAAAAACTACTTTTTTTAAAAAACTACATTTTTTTATAAATGATTTTACAAATTCATTCTGCTTATGTCACATTGAATTTAACGTGACAATTTGTGAATAAATGGTTTTACAAAATAATTGCACAAATTTATTCTCGTGTCACGTTGAATTTAATTATAGAATCTATTCAAAAATTGCTTCACACTCTATTTATACAGATATTCGTTCTGCTCATTTTAAGTGTAATTTAATGCAACAGTTTAGGTAAAAATCTATTTTCAAGCAATTTTCACAGAAATACATTTAGCTCCTGTCACAATGAACTGAACTCAAGAATTTGTGTAAGAATTGTTTTACTACCATTTTACACAGCATTGTTTTTAATACACATCACATTAAATGGCTTTACAAATAATTTATTCATAAATGTATTCTTCTTGTTTCGCATGTAATTTAATGCCACAATTAATATAACAATGGTTTTATAAATTATTTTCACAGAAATTCTATTGGCTTTTGTCAAATTGAATTGACTTTAAGAATTTACGTAAGAATGATTTTGAACAATTTTCTCAAATTAATATTGCTTGTCTCACATTGAAATTCAATGCTAGAATAAAAATAATGGCTTTAAAAACGATTTACACAGATTCATTCTGCTTGTCACATTGAGTTAAACGTAACAGTTTATGTAAGAATGGTTTTGCAAACAATTTACACAGAAATGACTTCTACTTGTGTTTCATTAATGAGGCCCATTATGTTTGAACAATTCTGCTAAATTACACCAAGGCAAAATATCTGGTTGCTGACCTATCATTGGCTACCTACTTCATCACTGAGATCCTTAAGATGTAGATAATGAGAGAAGAATGTGCCTTGATCAAAATCTGTATTGGCCATGGAAAAACATTCCTGTCAACCAATCAAATATTAGACCATGGGTTAGTGTTAAGGTAAGTCTTATGCTGTGTTCTAGAGAACTCTGAATTTCTCCACCTCCTACTTGGAATTAATGACAGGAATGTTGAAGCCAGACATCTGACTTGTGAAGTTGGGGTAGATTGGCTACTAGGTGGCGATTAACATCCGTTATGTGTTATCGAATTGTTTCAAATAAAAAATAAAAAAGAATTCTCACAGCACGGAATGTGTGAACATGCAAAATACAATAAATAATCAAGAGGATATTAAGAAGAATTGTTTGTGTTTTAATCAATGAGTATTTCCACCTATTTTGCCAATGAAATAGCCAACTAGCAAGAGCCAACTAGCAAGCATCTGGAAGTCTGGTTAATTGTTAAGGTAGGGCTTAAGCTTGGGATTTGGTGCAATTTTATTTGTAATCTTAAATTTCCCTCTGATTTTAGGGCAATTAATGGTCCGGATTAGGGTTAGGACTATGTTTGTGTGACAGGAGTTTAGTTCCAGGACTAACACAAAATCCAGAAAAACATCCTACTTGGCAAAATCACTGATATAAAACTTAGATCTGTCGTGACTGTAATGTGTCCTCCAAGGCATGTTTGCTTGTGGTCTTTCCAGTCTGAAATGTCCTGACACTTCCATGTCTGCAAGAAAAGGGTAAATACTACAAAGCAAATATTTTATCTGGAGGTGAGCTGCATGAACTGTACACAGCATTTTCTTTTAACTAGCAGATAGTGATCTGTCTTGGTCTCATGGGGGTGGACATCAGGCCTTTCGGCACATAGCATCATGATGAGGGTCAGTACCTCCACCAAGGTGCGAATGCTATAAAGAGTGCATGGGGGATTCCTTAAAGGTTGATGGATGGTTAATACGGTATGTCCAACCTTTTAGAAAACAAACTGGGCTGATGTAGGTAGTGATAGTTGTGTCTAATGTTAGACCACTGAGCAGGCAAAAATAATGTGAAATTGTGTAACAGAGTTGTATTAAAGAATTTGTCTTGTGAAGGCTAATATGTTGTTTCAGTGTAAATAGTACAAGTAGACTGAGCCATGAGCAATTCTATGTGCATGAAATAATGTTTTTGATCCGTTGTTTAAGAAGAGAAGTTGAGATTTCCACTGCAACATTATGGCTTAAGAGACTGACGACAATCAATTAGTCCATCTAGATACAGAACATAATTAGCTTTATTTACATTCTTTCGATTAGCATACACTTTTATCCAAAGCAAGACTGATCACACTGTGAAATCAGTGACAGTAGGTTGAAAGAGCTGCTGCAGAAATTGATCTATGCCTACTGAATTTTGAACCACTCTCCCCAGCGGCTGAAGCTGGAAGTGTTGTTGACCAGTTTTTTCCAAAAGGTGGCACCAAAAGTGAGTAGTATTTTTGGTTATTTGGTAAATAATGTAATAAATAATGTAACAGTCAACAGGAATGTATATTTTATTAACTATACTCCCAAACAGTAATTCAAAACCTAATGGTCATTGGAGTTTAAATGTAATTTTAGAGCAAAAATGTAATCTCCTAATTGTGCCAAAGTACAAATTAGAATAATACAAGTGGGAAAAAATATGCAATGGAGAAAACATTAGTTGATTAATAAAATAAAAAAACAACAACAACATTATTTAAAACACAATTAAAATAAAACAAAGACTATGTGATTTGCAATGTGCTCACAATTTAGATTAAACTTTGTGTATATCTCCACCAATATGTAGGAAAATATATATGTGCTTAGTTTGTTTTCGGGAATTTGCTCGCATTTATTCCATCAATATGTAAGAAAATATGTAATAATTCATTAGTTTAAGAATCTCGGCCACATTCGACCATCAAAATAATGTAGAGAAACATTTGCAAGTTAAATGACAAATGAGCCGATTAATGTAATCGCAGCGTAGTTCTAGTGGGAAGACTAGCAGCTGTACATCATCGCACCATTAGCTTGGTAACTCCTAGCCAATCGCATGTAAGCCATTGCTTTATAAGTCTGCTCACAATCACATTGTTGTTTCAGTGTGCTAACACAGCAACCTCCACCACCCCACCACCACCAGTTGAGTCCCGTCCTTCATGGAGGTAGGCTCCTCGCCCCTGCCTCCTATCTCCGGCAGGATATGACGGTTCAGAGTACAACTTCTTCGGACCGCCAGATGGGGCTTACGCCAAAGAGGCATTAATTTTCTGTATTTTTATATTCATCAAATAAATGTCATCTTATATTTCACTCAAGTCTGTGAGTCTTCCTAATAGAAGTAATCTGATTACAATTCTCCAACATTCCATATGTGATACAACAGGCTTGTTGTATCTGCTAATAATTTATATGCAAGGAATTTAGCTCAAGATGGGAATTATGATTAATATGGGAATATTGAAAAAAATTATATTTACATCTGATCAAATTGCATCCCACGCTGAGCTGATGTGATGTAACCGTTAACTCTTTAGAGTAATAATATTCTCATGGCCATTGGAAATAATATCACAAATATGTTGAAATATTGTTTGATCATGTAACGTTTAGATCTTAAAATTCAAGGGACAAATGATTTAATCCAAATATACAATCAACTTCTCTTTGAATACAAATAAAACTTTATTGACTAATCGACAACATAAACTAAACTAACACGGACAGACAAGACATGAATTAATAATTAAAATAACACAGTATAATGGATGAGTTCTGACAGGGAATTAATGAAATGATCAGTAACAGGAAAAATTAACTTTATGGAGTCTATAGACCTTGCCTTAAAATAGCAATACTTCATTTAGTATGCTGTGATTTGAGATCAGGTTATATTATCGAAACACCAGCACTTTCAGCGAAGGTTTGGAGGTACTGCACTTGCGTTACGTTGTTTGCCGTTGAAGTCCTTGATGTTCTTAGGCTTGTGGAAATTTTGTTTAGTTCGGTGGTCTTGAAGTTCTGATGCTGTTGGGAGGTCGATTTAGGCAGAAATTGATTATGCATGCTGGATTGATGATGGAAAGACCAGCGAAGCCCGGAGCCAGCAGAAGGATTGAATTTGACATGATAGAGATGCCGGGAACTCTGAACACGAGGACTCACACAAAGGAAGGCCTCGGGTCTCTTGGCAGTTTCCCTTGGGATCTAACATAATGACAACATGCAAACTTATCTGCTGGAACATGAGAACTAACTTTTCAGGTCAGGCATGGTCATTTTACCCTTTTCTGTTTGGTCCAACCCTGAAAAGGCTCTAAGCCAATCAGAATTGCTTTCGATATGGCATTTGGTCTTCTCCCTCCTCCCTTTAAATGTGATTTACAGTTGTTTTTTTTGGTGATTTCTCTCAGTTTTTCACTCAAAAAGGAGCAAGGTTTTAGTCATGAACTTTATATTTTAAATGCAACAGATTAAAATGATAAAATGAAATTCACCCGTTGTTCACCTCATGGAAAGACAAACTTTTACATATCAGACATGATATATCTGCTCTAAATAATAGTTGCATTATCTGTTTCAACATGGATAATACAAGATTAAAAATCATAATCATCAGTTATAGAAGTGATTATCAGTCATAACACATATATTGAAGGTTGCATCAGGCTATAATTGTTTGTGTAAAAGTTCATCATATATGTATATGCTTTGTAAAACACAAGGAAAGTTCATTCTGTGGATATGGAGAGATGATAAAAACATGTATCCAACTAAAAAGAGAACACAAAAGGGATAATTCCAAAGAAAGCTTATTAATATTGGAATTTTAGCATGTGAATTCAGGCTTCCAAAGGAAATGTCTCATGCTCCCTTTTTAGTCTACTTTTATGTATAGCAAATTGGTTATATTGAAGGACAGATAATGTCTTCGTTCTAAGTGTTTTATTTATTTAAGGCGGTCATAGGGGCTGGTCGTTCCTACAGCTGATTGTAAGACAGTTGACAATCAATTGTCCCCCCCAATTTTATGGACTCTTAGCTCATTAATGGGAGATGCTTCCAGACTTCTTGGCGTCAGTACAAATTTCTTGCTTTTTAATGCTTAGAGGAATTTTCCAGAATTATAGGACTCTGCATAATTTTCTTAATCTTCTTCTGATTCAAATTCTAAGATCCTACAATAGTACACCTACTTATCAATGCGATTATCTAATCTACCAATCATGTGGCAGCAGTTAAAATCAAGCAGAATGGTGCGAAACACCAAAAAAATCCAGCGAGCGGCAGTTCTGTGGGCGAAAACTCGTTGAGAGGTCATAGGAGAATGGCCAGACTGATCCAAGCTGAAAGAAAGCCCCTCGTATAACAATAATTAAAAATATAATGATGAAATAATTATACATTGTTAATATTATACATTAGTGAATATATATATATATATATATATATATATATATATATATATATATATATATATATATATTCAGATAATTCAAATGCATTATATTCTTGAGGTAGAAGAGTTAATCATTGATAAGACAATACAAAAAAAATGGCTTTAGAATACAATGTATTGTTTACTACCATATTGATCATAAGTCAATCATTAGCATACAGTTCACAGCAATCCATTACACAAGTGAATTTGTCAATCAGTTGGAGATTTATTATGAGGGCTTGTTTAAGGACCCGTCAATTTCAACAAGCGTCAGACATGCTTGTGTAGCGCGTTGCTCATACAGCTGAAATTTGAATTACTGCCCTCTGGAGTATACAGGTGGTACTACAAGCTTGCATTTCTCAGGAATCTTCCTTATTACAATCCGGGGGCATTGCGATTAATTGCGTACATTTTTTTAATGCGTTATTTTTAATAAAATTAATCACACTGAATTAATGCGTTAAATCGACAGCCCTAATATATATATATATATATATACTGGTAGATCACATTTATTCAATGGAATTAAAGAAAGTAAACACCATATTTCACATTATTCTATATGGTTTCAATATTTGAATACACTGTATTTTAATTTTAATGCATTATTGAGTCTTTCCAAGGATTATGGTCACTTCAACTGAACTCAGGTACAATTTAATTCATGTGATGAGTCAGATCATAACTTTATTGAACACATCCAAGGTATACCAAATCTCCCCCATAAGATAGTGGTCTAAAGAAACTGGAAAAGTTTTCATTTTCCCCTTAACTATACCATATATGTCCCATAACTTCACCGATAATTGAAACTTGTTTCAATCCCCTTGCTCTATATTGATCTCATGAAAATGATGTGACTGTGGCCACATTTGTGCATGCAAAATTGTATTATGTGGATCCTTATACGTATTGTGGCAGTTCCGTAGTGAAATTTCCACCGTTTGACGCTTAAAGAGAGTTAAATGTTCTCCCAAAGAGATTGAGGTTTTTAAGGTTAATGCATCCACAAAGGTTGCACTTTATTTGACAGTACATGTCATTTCAGTATACTTACAAGGTACTAACCCAAGAAAGTACTGAGTAATATTAGGTAACTACATGTACTTAATATGGGTTTAGATTAGGTTTAGGGTTAGTTCCTATTAATTACTACAGTTGTTACAGTATATAGTATGTAAATGTAGAACAGTACTGTAAAATAAAGTGGTACCTCAACCTTACACCTAAACCTAACCGATAGTGTAATTAAAGCAAATGTGAGATGAAAAACACAATCGCTAAAACAACCACATTATTTTGTAGTGCTTCTGTGGCATGTTTGGCTGTGTTAACTCAAATCAGCTTGTAACTGTAGTTGGTTATGCAAACATTACAATCTAATGCCTTACAAGTCATACACTATAGTAAAAGTGTGTAGATGTCATATGATAGCACTGTATGAGGAACAGGGCAAAAAAGTGAGAAGAGATTTTGTCATATCCATTAACCTTTCTATAACAACATTTTGATTTGTTTTGTAACAAATAACTGCAATCATCTATTAGGATGGAAACAATAATACATTATTCCACTTTATTTTCTTTTATTCCACATTATTTCTTTACACTCCTTTTCATATGTGGAAATGGCACCATCATTAACCATACATTGCAAGGTTTTTTTGTAACACATAGCTCATATCGTTTATAATTTTTCACACATAAAGAACATGAATGAGCATTAATTATCATGCAAACTATAACTGTAGATTGTAAGCAGATTTTGAAGGTTCAGCAATATGCACCCTACTATAAAACACATAACTGTCATGTTATGTCTCACTTCTGTTCTTTCCCTCTACTCTGTCTCCCTCTGTTGGTCGTTCTATGTTACTTTCCCTCTCCTTTCCTCCGCTCCCAGCTGTTTCTCATCTTCCCTGAGTTCCTCATTAATCCACCTGTTCCCTCTTTCCTCTGATTAGCTCTCTATTTCTCTCCTCGCTCTCACTACATTCTCTGTCGGATTCTCACTCTGTTTTACTATCTCTAGAAGCAACTACAGCCCTGTGTGTCTCTGTCCAGAGTCCTGTCCTGTTGGCATCCGCCGTCACTAAACTGTTCACCGGTAAAGGCCATCCCCTAACTCTGTGCCCAGTTACCTGACGCTACGAGAGAGTGGTACTCTTCAGCTACCCGTGGACTAACTACAGCTCAAAGGAAGCATTTGTTTTGCCATTTTGTTATCGCCCTCTCTGCGGGCTGCTTTTGTTTGTATTCCTCTCAAGGAGAAGGCTTTGTGTTGACGTTATTTTCTGAGCTTCATTAAAGACTCTGTTTTTATACATCGCTTTTGGGTCCTCACTTACCTTCATAACAGAAGAATCCGACCAAGATGGACCCAAAGACTCCGGATCCTTTACGGACTGCCGTCAGGTTCCAGGGCGCGATGCTGGGCAGACACGAGATGTAGCTATCTGCTGCGCAACATGTCGTCGAGACCCTGGCTGCTCGAGTCGCCCACCTCACAGGTCAGGTACACCTTCTTCGCCTTGATTCATCAGTCGCCTCCAAGACTCCTGTGCCTCCTGAACCCAGGATCAATAACCCGCCGTGCTATGCTGGTGAGCCCACAGAGTGCCGCGTGTTTCTCACCCAGTGTGATGTAGTTTTTTCTCTCCAGCCCACTACTTATTCCCAGAGCAGAGCCCGCATCGCCTACGTAATATCTCTCCTTTCTGGACGGGCTCGAGAGTGGGGAACTACCATCTGGGAGGCGAAAGCTGTATGTACTAACTGTTATCAGGATTTCAAGGAGGAGATGAGACGGGTTTTTGACCGCTCTGTTTTTGGGGAGGAGGCATCCCGGGTCCTGTCGTCTTTGTGTCAGGGTAAGCGGTCCATTACCGACTACTCCATTGAGTTCCGTACTCTCGCAGCCTCCTGTGACTGGAACGAGCCGGCGCTGCTCGCGCGTTTTTTGGATGGTCTCTGCACGGAGGTAAAGGAGGAGATTCTTTCCCGAGAGGTACCCTCCCGCATGGATGCTGTGATCGAGCTCGCCATTCGCCTAGAGAGGCGTTTCGATCACCGTCGCCGAGCTCGCGACCAGGAGGCTACATTTTCATTTGCACCCCTCTCCGCTGCACTACCACCCTCCTCCACCACCTTGGTTCCTGAGCCCATGCAACTGGGGGGCATCCACATTTCGGCTAAGGAGAAGGAGCGGAGAATCACCCACCGTCTCTGCCTCTACTGCGGTTCTGCCTCACACTTCGTGACCTCCTGCCCAGTAAAGGGCCAGTGCTCGCTAGTAAGAGAACAGCTACTGGTGAGCGCTACTACTCTGGCCTCTCCTTCGAGGTCTTGCACCACTCTTCCTGTCCATCTCCGCTGGACGGGCTCTGCTGCCACCTGCAGGGTGTTGGTTGACTCTGGCGCGGAGGGCTGCTTCATGGACGACACCTGGGCTCGGGAACATTGTATCCCTCTCATGGACTTATGTCAGCCCACAGCCCCATTTGCCCTGGACGGCAGTTCCCTTCCTAAGATTCAGCGTGAGACGGTACCCCTTACCCTCACTGTCTCCGGTAATCACAGCGAGACCATTTCTTTTTTTATTTTTCAGTCCCCTTTCGCCCCTATTGTTTTAGGCCATCCCTAGTTAGTTCAACATAATCCCTCTATTAATTGGGCTAAGAATACTGTCCTTTCGTGGAATGTCTCTTGTCATGTTAAATGTTTAATGTCTGCTGTTCCCCCTGTATCCTCTGTCTCTGTTTTTCAGGAGGAGCCTGGTGATTTGTCGGGAGTACCGGAGGAATATCACGATCTGCGAACGGTGTTCTGTCGTTCCCGGGCCACTTCCCTCCCCCCTCATTGTTCTTATGATTGTAGTATCGAACTTCGTCCAGGTACCCCCCCCAGGGGGTAGACTTTACTCGCTGTCGGCTCCCGAACGCCAAGCTCTCGAGGATTATCTATCCGTAGCTCTCGAGGCCGGTACTATTGTCCCCTCCTCTTCTCCCGCCGGGGCAGGGTTTTTTTTTTGTGCAGAAAAAGGATGGCTCCTTATGTCCCTGCATTGATTATCGAGGCTTGAATGACATAACAGTTAAGAATCGTTACCCGCTCCCTCTTATGTCATCAGCTTTCGAGATCCTGCATGGAGCCAAATTTTTCACCAAATTGGATCTGCGTAACGCTTACCATCTTGTGCGCATTAGGGAGGGGGACGAGTGGAAGACTGCGTTTAACACTCCGTTAGGGCATTTTGAATATCGGGTTCTCCCGTTCGGCCTCGTTAAGGCCCCTGCCGTTTTTCAGGCACTAATTAATGACGTCCTGAGAGACATGCTAAACATCTTTGTTTTCGTTTATCTCGACGACATCCTGATTTTCTCTCCGTCTCTCCAGATTCATGTCCAGCATGTGCGTCGCGTCCTCCAGCGCCTTTTAGAGAACCGTCTTTACGTTAAAGCTGAGAAATGCACCTTTCATGCCGCCTCCGTTAATTTCCTCGGCTCTGTCATTTCTGCAGAGGGCATTAAGATGGATTCTGCTAAGGTCCAAGCCGTTTTAGACTGGCCCGTTCCTAAGTCGCGCGTCGAGCTGCAGCGCTTTCTCGGTTTCGCAAACTTTTATCGACGATTCATTCGTAATTTCAGTCAGGTGGCTGCCCCCTGACTGCCCTTACATCTGTCAAGTCATGCTTCAAATCGTCTGGTTCCGCCCAGGGGGCCTTTGATCTCCTCAAGACCCGCTTCACGTCCGCGCCCATCCTTGTTATGCCTGATTTGTCCAAACAGTTCGTGGTCGAGGTTGACGCATCAGAGGTGGGCGTGGGTGCCATCCTCTCCCAACGCTCTCCCTCGGACAACAAGGTCCATCCGTGCGCGTACTTCTCGCATCGCTTGTCGCCGCCTGAACGTAACTATGACGTGGGTAACCGCGAGCTGCTCGCCAGCCGCCTAGCTCTAGGCGAGTGGCGACAGTGGTTGGAGGGGGCGACCGTTCCTTTTGTCGTCTGGACTGACCACCGGAACCTGGAATACACTCACTCCGCCAAACGACTCAACGCGCGCCAGGCTCGTTGGGCTCTGTTTTTCGCCCGGTTCGATTTCGTTATTTCCTACCGCCCTGGTTCCAAGAACACTAAGCCCGATGCCCTGTCACGTCTCTATTCCCCCGAAGTCTCCACGGACCCCGTGGGGATTCTCCCTACGGCCCGTATCGTTGTGTCAACTGTCTGGGGAATAGAGAGGCAGGTTAAACGAGCGCTCGCTCTCACTCCCTCGCCGCGCACCTGTCCTAGACACCTCCTCTTCGTTCCCACCCCCACCCGCCTGGCTGTTCTTCAGTGGGCTCACTCGGCCAAATTGGCTGGTCACCCCGGCGTTCGGGGCATGCTCGCTTCCATTCGCCAGCATTTTTGGTGGCCCACTCGGGAACGCGACACGCGTTGTTTCCTGGCGGCTTGTTCCGTCTGCGCGCAGACTAAATCCGGGAACTCCCCTCCAGCCGGACTTCTCAGACCACTTCCCATCCCCTCTCGACCGTGGTCACACATCGCCTTAGATTTCATTACCGGACTCCCTGCGTCGGCGGGCAATACTGTCATTCTCACTGTCGTCGATCGATTTTCTAAAGCGGCCCATTTTATTCCCCTCACTAAGCTCCCTTCTGCCAGAGAGACGGCGCAAATAGTCATCGAGAATATTTTCAAGATTCATGGCCTCCCCTCTGATATTGTTTTGGATAGAGGTCCGCAATTTATGTCCCAGTTTTAGAAGGAGTTTTGTCGCTTAATTGGGTCTTCCGTCAGTCTCTCGTCCGGCTTCCACCCTCAATCTAACGGTCAAGCCGAACGGGCCAATCAGACTGTCGGCCGCATCTTGCGCAGCCTATCTTTCCGTAACCCCGCGTCCTGGTCCGAACACCTTCCCTGGGCTGAATACGGCCATAACTCGCTTCCGTCGTCTGCTACCGGCCTGTCTCCTTTTCAGAGCAGCCTCGGGTACCAACCTCCGCTGTTCTCATCGCAAATCGCCGACTCCAGCGTCCCGTCCGCTCAAGCTTTTGTCCAACGTTGCGAGCGCACCTGGAGGGGTGTTAGATCAGCTCTCTGCCGTTATAGGGAACAGACTTGTCGCGGCCAGAGGGTATGGCTTTCCACCCTTAACCTTCCCCTTAAATCTGTCTCGCGTAAGTTAACTCCACGCTTCATCGGTCCGTTCCGCATCTCGCAGGTTATTAGCCCCGCCGCGGTGCGACTTCTTCTCCCCCGCTATCTGCGCCGCGTCCACCCAGTTTTTCACGTCTCCTGTGTTAAGCCCGCTATTCACGCTCCCACTCGTCCCCCCTCTCTTCCCGTTCGTGTTGAAGGCGCTCCTATCTATAGGGTCCGCAAGATTCTTGACATGCGCGCTCGGGGTCGTGGTCATCAGTTTCTGGTTGATTGGGAGGGTTACGGACCCGTGGAGAGAAGTTGGGTTCCCTCTCGGGACGTGTTGGACCGTTCGCTTATTGATGATTTCCTCCGTCGCCGCCAGGTCTCCTCCTTGGAAGCGCTCGTTGAGGGAGGGGTACTGTCATGTTATGTCTCACTTCTGTTCTTTCCCTCTACTCTGTCTCCCTCTGTTGGTCATTCTGTGTTACTTTCCCTCTCCTTTCCTCCGCTCCCAGCTGTTTCTCATCTTCCCTGAGTTCCTCATTAATCCACCTGTTCCCTCTTTCCTTTGATTAGCTCTCTATTTCTCTCCTCGCTCTCACTAAATTCTCTGTCGGATTCTCACTCTGTGTTACTATCTCTAGAAGCAACTACAGCCCTGTGTGTCTCTGTCCAGAGTCCTGTCCTGTTGGCATCCGCCGTCACTAAACTGTTCACCGGTAAAGGCCATCCCCTATCTCTGTGCCCAGTTACCTGATGCCACGAGAGAGTGGTACTCTTCAGCTACCCGTGGACTAACTACAGCTTGAAGGAAGCATTTGTTTTGCCATTTTGTTATCGCCCTCTCTGCGGGCTGCTTTTGTTTGTATTCCTCTCAAGGAGAAGACTTTGTGTTGACGTTATTTTCTGAGCTTCATTAAAGACTCTGTTTTTATACATCGCTTTTGGGTCCTCACTTACCTTCATAACAATAACTTTTGCTGTATGGATTTGCACATGATATGTGACTGTGCATATCCAAATCCGGAAGAATGAATTGCATTTTCTAGAATGTTGTAGTTGTTCAACACGTGCTTTACATTCTGCATGCAAATCATGATACTTAAGAACTTTACAAATTGTTAGATTTAGATAGATACACATCATTTTGGCAAGCATGTGTTCTAGTTGGAAGTATATCCTGTATATTTGGATACATACAGTCACATATCATGTGCATTCTGCATTGCAACAGTTGCTCAAGCCAGTTATTGATGGTACAGTGAATAAACCTCAATTTTTATTAGAGGCCAGGCTTCATAATAGAGCCAGTTGTGGTCTCAAAGTGCATTCTCTCTACACTCATACAACTCGCTTGATTGAATCTGTGTCCCTAGTTCTTGACTCGATAATGGAATATCAAAGTGCTAATCTGATCGATGGCAATCCATCAACGTCAGACATGGTAACACCACGCTCACTCGAACGGACACTGAGTTTCCGAGCAGACGTAGTAGGCCTAAATTTGTTTTGCAGATGAATAAATAAACTCAACGGTGCTTGACTGGAAAAGAACAGATTGAGGAACAGCTGGTACCAATGAGCAGAATCAAAAAAGCATGTAACTGCTTCATAACTGAGAAAAAAGGTAAATACTGTTAGTTTTCCTGAAACCAACCCCTCTTGTGCCAATGCTGAAACTTACACTTAGGTCTGGCAAAGTCCCTAAATCTCCATTGGCAGTCACATTGCCTTAACCAGGTAAACCACTCATGATTTAAATATTGCAAGTTTACAAGCATGTCTTTTCTAAGTCATTAAAAGTGCATTGGCATCAGGAATGTAGCACCAAATGTTGAGTCCTGGGCAAAATATTATGGGATCTAACTGTCAAAATAAATAAATACTGTCATGACACGGATATCTTTTAGCAGATAATTCCTCAGTTGACATTTTGCAATTAGAAGTTTATCTAGAAGTTTTTAAAAAAAAAAACAAAAACACTTCAGAAATACTATTACAGCCAAACAATTGCAACACTGATACCCTGAGTACCACTGAGTTTTTGGTAAAAAAAAAAAAAACTGAAACAGAAGTTTCTTATTGTATTTAAACTACATGTAAACGCCTCAAATTGAGTAATATTGTGTTTTGAAAAAAATGCAAAAACACATGGATTGTTTGAAAGGTATTGCAAATGTATTTAGAAATTCAAACAAATTCAGGCTCACACACAAATTTTTTTAAGATGAACCAATCACGTGAACAATAACGTAACTAACCTAAATGGCCAATGAAAAAGCAGCGGTCGTTCGCGCACTCAATTAGGCAATATATACTAGGCTTCAAATTTGAATAGCCTACAAACGGTCATTTGATTTCAAATGACAAACAAAGACGACAACAGCTCGGCCACCTGAACTGAACCGAAGAAAAAACGACGTCAAAAACAGCCACTTTTTTTTTATTAATTACGGTCATTAGTGTGAGCCCTGAGCACTAATTATGCGCCTAATTATGTATTCCGCGTTATGTACAGAAAAAGCCGGTGAAAGCGCGCCTCTAATTTGCATTTTTTATTGTAGCATTAAAATGAATTCATCAAAGCATGTGAACATGTTGAGATTTAGGCACTTATTATTTACTATACATGTTGCCTGCTACAATTTATGTATACATTATAACCAACTCTGAACAGGTACTTTTTAATTTGCTGAAAAATGTGGAGTATTCCATTTGAATGATTTATATAATCTGATTATTATCTTTACACCACACTGTCAAACATTTGGTCAAATCCTCATTCAGATTGGAAAGGTCTCAAGTAGAATACATCAATTATATTGTTTCAGTCAAAGACCACTCATACATACTTATGGACATGCAAGTCTTGCGATTGGATGCACCACGTGACTCGAAATTGCAGCGTGTGAACGGTCAAAATGCCTGCCTTGGAGAGATATTGGAAATGTTTTGAAATGGTCCATCCAGAGGCAGTATGGTCATATATTTTCAGTATATACAGTACATAACCCTGAAAATTAAGAGTAATTTGTGGAATTAAAATACTATACCATGAACATTTCAAAATTTGGCAAATCCATCAACGTTTTTTTTTTTTCTTTCCTTATTAGCACCTATTTGAGTATTTTACAGCCGGTTAACTTATCAACTATCTTAAATAATATCTGTTGAACTTAAGAACTTAAGGTATAAGACAGAGCTATTATGGCTGAAGGCAACAGGCATGAAATTATTGTGGTGTTTTATACCACATCATGTTACCACTATTTAATATTACCATGATAATAGTGAGTGCAGCTGTAGCTCATGCCCAGCACCTAGGTATGGCCCTATAGCTCAAAGCCCTGGCATCTAACCATGAGGACAGGCTACTTACTGTACCTTCTGCCCCACTGTGAAGTTTCGCTTAATTACTCAAAGGCTGACAAACCGAAGCTATTCTTATAGACGTATGCTACTATCTGTCTGGATGTATTGTTGAAGTACTTCCACCCAACATCCAAACTCTGTACTCTTAGCTAGGGCTGCACAACTAGTGATTTTCGTTAAGTGCATACTGAAATTTAGCCAAACCATCCCACACAAACAAACTCTTAGGTCAGAGGATCACTTGCAAGTACGACAGATTTGGGGATTTTCTTTATAGATACTGGCAAAAAGAAATCGAAGTGTGGTGATTGTTACTTGCTCTTTCTTTTCAATCGTCTGTGTGAAAGGAAGTGCTGGTGGTGTATTTTGACAGTGCTGACAGCTGAGATTACAGTGGCTCGTTGGCACTGCTCGCCAAATCAAGTCAGATAAGGACGGGTGATTCAAAGCGGCTGTAGGAAGGAAATGGGAAATTATGACACTACATAAACAATAATTAAAAAGTGATGTATGGATGTTGACACTGTCACCCAGTCAAACTAATGTTTGCCACAATAGATTCTAGTCTATGTGTTTCAAGCCTTAATAAAAATCTTGACAGGCATGAATATTATGGACTCCATTTTTCAATTCCCATTAGCACTGAGGTGAATGGTGAATGGTGGTGTTTTCAAGCCCTTCTGGGTGTAATATAACTTCTAACCTTTACTGTGAGTAACCTGCAACCATTAACCCCACTCTGTATGTCACAGTTTCAGAAGGCTACCCTCATGAATTATTTATTCCTGTAAAGTTCTTCCTTTTAACAATATCATGTGCACTGTTGGACTTATTTTTTGAAACTGAAAATGAAACACTCTTTTGAAATGCACTGCTGAATTATTCAGTATGTTGGTCATGTGACTACCTTTGTTTCCATCCGTTCTGAAATATTAATATGCACTGTAGTACTTCTGTAGTAAATCAATATTATAGTTCACGAGAATAAAAAGAATAAAATAAGTAATTACTCAGAATTAAGTGGTATTTAAAGGTGCAGTATGTAAGATTCAGAAACCCTTGTTATTAATGACACCTGTGGCCATTAAGTGAACTTCAGCCAGCTGACTGTTGCTCGTGATCACGCTCACACACTCCATAGTGATGCGAGCATCGACCAAAACAAAGAGACTGAACGTGATTCACCAGCATTATGCTGACAGATGAGATAGCATAATTAAAATGAGAGTTATGATTGTTTTACTACAAACTTTGAGACTATATATTATATTTGACTCTCCAGTGCTGGAACAGGGCTTAAACAAAGTGTGGATATAGGTCTGACTATTCAAGACTGTAGTTTGAAGTAATCACTTTTCTTTGCATGATACATTGACTGCATTTATACAATAGGGTATGTCGGCGTTAGCTAGCTAGCCAGCTTTATCAATAGCTGTTAGCTAAATTTGGTGGATGATGACAGTAGCTGTTTATACACTCCAAAATATTTTGTGTTATTTATTTTACCCAATAGCTGGGTTAAACATATTGGGTCTTTCTGTTGGGTTATTCCTAACATTTATTGGGTTGTTTCTATAATAACGCACCCAGTTTGGTTAAAAGTGTTCTCGCCAGGAATTTTTAAATTTCAACGGTCGACCAGTGCCACTGCCAAAAGAAGATACAGAGGTAAGTTAATAATATCACGTTATATGAACGCTTTTCGTTTTCTTTATCAACTGATTAATTAAATAATTTATTAATTTCCCCTTAATTTTGGGTTTGCTGTATTGCTGCTCACTTGGCTACCGACATAACACTTGCTATAAAGCCAGCCTATTTTAAACTGTGGTGTAGAAACTATTAATTGGGATGGTCCCCCTCACTTTCTGTGTTCGTCCCCATACTTTTTTTTTTTTGAAAATCATACATAATATTTCATATATTTGGGACTCCTGGCAGTTTTTCATCAACTGATAGAAAAGTATATTGTCATTTTTATAGTGTAACATTAAAATACTTCAAAGCGGAAATATGAAACATTTTATCTAGAAAGGTATATCAGCAAGGCACTAAATTATGTAATACACAAATTGGACTCAACAAGATATTACACCAGGGATCGGCAACCTTTTTGACATGGAGTGCCTTTTTTATTTTCCTAGTCAATGGCAGTGCCAATGAGGGATTAATAGTGGTGTTTTTCTTATTACATGACGTGTTGTTCTGAAAGCAAAAAGAAACAAATGAAACATGGAATGTAGGCTGTCATTCGTGCAGTTTGACTGAAGCAAAGCGATTAATCGAAAGAGAAAAGCTGCTGGCTCATGATGTGCGAATGGCTTGCACATGCAGAGCATGTCTCATCACACTTTAATAGTTTTTAGCTTCCCATTCAGCTGATGAAAACACACTGCGTAATCTTGAGGAAGGGTTTACATCAAGATGTAGATTGGAATGCAAAGGCTCTCTCTCCGTTGCTGGCAATGCCAATGATTACCCCTCCACGTGCTAATGCTGGCACACGTGCCATTGGTTGCCGACTGCTGTTTTACACAATAGCCAGCATCTACATGACATTGGGTGATAGCCTAATCAGAAGCCACTTTTCAGATAAAAAATAAAACCCAACAAAGTAAGATAGAATTATAAATATGTTGACACAATTCAGTATTGATGTGATTCCATTACAACTGACATCTTGATATATCGAAGCACTATTGTTTTATAATAATAGAATGTGAATTGAACACTAATGAATGGGTCTTTTTGCATTATCTTGAACATTGTCTAGCATTCATTTCATGTATTATTGTAGTTTACCTTGCTGAATAATTACAGATTAACATTGACATTAACCTGACATTTAGCATAAAGAGAAGATCGTTTAAATTATTTGAAAGTCATGAAGCAAGGTAGCTTGCCATTCGTCAGCATTAGCATGCAAGATCAAGTTAGCTAATATTACACAGATCAATCCTTATGGCACTATATCTCACATGCTTTGCAGTTATGTAAGCTTACCTGTCCAATAAGAAGAACACCAATTTAAGGTTGGTTTTGATCCCCAAAGCCGAACAAAGGTCCCTCGAGGAATCAAATGCCTGCCGATGTTCACTCTAGTTTTCGCTCAACCATGATCACGTTCCTGCTTAGTCTGACAAGATTCAGTAGATAAATATATTTATTTTTTTGGCTTGGAGTTTGTGTAGTGGTTGTGTGGTGTTGTGCTGGGAGCCATACGTTTTCTGGATTCCATCTCTAAGATAACGTTGCCTAGTATTGCAGACTGTCTGTTGACACTGTTGAATAGCGGAAGCACTGAGGCAAGTCTCTCGGGAGCGCACATAAACGTCAACTCCTTTGGATTTTCCCAGCAAAATCGACCCGCTCCCTTTGCATGAAAATCAGTCTTCAGGCTTTAATAGGCAACCTAGGAATTCTGAGAAGGGCTCATTTTTTAAGTTGCGTTACAAGCCGTTCACACATTGGCAATAAAAAGGCGAATATTACATGAAATATTTTACATATTGCACCTTTAAACTGTGTTATTTGTCCCAAAAGTTAACAACAAATGAATATAATAGAATTCACTTGTCCATCACCAAAGCAATAAACAATGCTCCTTTGCAATAACAATAAGTTTGGGGAAAAGACATATATAGCAGGGCATGTTATCACACAATATGAGATTACAATGGGAAACTGCTGTTTATTGATATTGATTTTTGAGAAGAATTTCTTTGCTACAGATTTAAAGGTGCACCCCCAAAAAAACAAAGAAATTAATAGTAATTTTGAAGCATATGTATAAAATAGTGAGCACTCGCATACGATGAGGACTCTAGTCATATCAGTAACATTATAAAAGCTGCTGTATTCTACATGGGGCAAGAGCGCCGTCATGGGGGCTGCATTTTAGAATCATATGACCAGCTGAATACTACTCACTTAATCTCAGTCTCCGTCTTGTTATTGGACAATTTCACTATTGGATTAAATTAATATACATTTCTACAATGGCATCTGTAACGGAACATATTTGATTTTGAATGATGCTGCATCCACACCACTAGGTGTCACTGTAAATCCAAGATGACACAAGCAAAAAGTTACTTAGTGCACCTTTAAATTGTGTATACCAACAAATCAACCAAGAAACCTTAGTAAAGTTTTTAAGCATTATAAATAAAAAGGATCCCTTTAGATTTTTTTAGATGTTAAGACTACAGGGATCCTGAAATAACTTTTTGAAAGAGTGATTCAGGGCCAAAAAATCTCCTAAAGTGCTTTTATAAAGCATACATAGAGAAGATTGTTATGTAAAGTCATGTGCTATACACTTTCAGAAAGTTATGCACACACAGTAGATAAAAAAGAAAGAAAATAAACTACTAAAATAACTGTTTTATAGATACAATCCCATCCTATAGACCGTTCTATAGATGGTTGTCTTGGGAAATGCTTTATTCATAAAAGGAAAAAAAAAAAGACTAATAATGACTACAACTACACAAAAATCACAAGTTCTGACATGAGAAAAACTTGTCATATGATCTAAAATAAAAATCCTTCACATTTTAAATGCTTTCATTAAAATAATATTAAATCCTACAAAAGTGTATAAATGCTCAAACCACACTATACATACTGTAGAAATACCTATGAATACTAAGATCAAATTCTCCAGACACGCATAGACCACACAATTTAACACAAACCATATATAGGTATATATACTGTGTACAGTATATATGTAAAATCATAAGAGCATTCTTAAAAGTAATTTTACTACTATATATATATATATATATATATATATATATATATATATATAACTCAGCAAAAAAGAAACATATTCTCACTTTCAACTGCTTTTATTTTATGTATTTAACTTAACATGTTTAAATATTTGCATGAAAATAAAATTATTTGACATGTGACTAACAGAAATGGAATAATGTGCCCTGAACAAAGGGGGGTCAAAATAATCAAAAGTAACAGTAAGTATCTGGTGTGGCCACCAGCTGCATTAAGTACTGCAGGGCAACTCCTCCTCATGGACTGCACAAGATTTGCCAGTTCTTGCTGTGAGATGTTACTCAACTCTTCCACCAAGGCACTTGTTCTATCTAGAAGACTAGCAGATTTGAGTAAAGTTTTGGATTACATTTATTTGATGAATATAAAAACAGGAATGTAATGTCTCTCTTTGTACTTAAGTATTATTTTGTCCTTGAGTGTAATTGTTTTGTACTTGTCCACAAGTACGGTTTTGGGACCTCCATCGAGGAGCCCCTGGTTGTGCAGAAACTTTGCCAAACATGAGCAACAAGGCATTAGGCCCTATGTTAGGCCAGCATTGTTGTGCAGTATTTTTGTTGAAGATAAACAACATTTAATTATGCACCCTCTGATGAGGGCAGACGTTGTTTGTTTCATCTTTGCCGAAAGTTGAACAACGTAGCGTAGAGACATATGATAATGGCGACATTGCATGCAATACCCTTCGCTGAAAGAAAACAACATTTGATTATGAACCCTCTGATGAGGACAGGCATTGTTTGATGGTTATTCTTTGATAAAGGAACAACATAGCGTAAAGCCATATGATAATGGCGACGTTGTATGCAATACCCTTCATTGAAAGATATACCATGTTGGTTATGAGCCTTCCAGTACTTATGCAAAGGACAACCATGCTGAGATTGTGGAAGCCTTTGTTAGGAGGGTTTAAGTGGTTATGCAGTGTCCTTGCAGGACAATAGATGGCTTGAATTTGATATGTATGGGAAAGATGTGGATGGGCAGTGAAGCTCCTGACTGCCACCAGATAGGTATGAAAACTTATGGCTGAGGAGGCTGGAGCATGTGTAATGATTGAGGGTTGGGTCAAGTATATTTCTGGAGAATGTGGAAGACCAGTGCCGAGCATCTGATAGTGGGTTCTGGTAGTCCTTGATGAGCAGCCGTAGTGGCCGCACCAATTCTGAAAGAGTGCCTCAAGACTAGGGGAGCAATATTTGGGGGATCAGATGTGAATTATGAACTAGTATTCTGACTATGCAGTGGGGTATCAGGCAGGAAGAGCTGGAGGTTATAAATAATGTTATTCTACAACCCATGTGGTCTGTTTTGAAGTGTTAGAGAAAAGGGTGAAATGAGCATGGGCTGGGTGAGTCCTTTCTGCATGAGGTTTAGTGGAATCTTAGGGGAGGAGTGAGGGGCTTAGACTGGCAGAAGGTTCGGAAGGATGGGCAGAGGTTGTGAAGTATGGTGGTAAATGGAGAAGTCAATGGAACTCCTGAACGAGATAGAGTAGCGATTAATTTGAAAACCTGGGAATGTGCTCGGCTGAGAAAATGGGGTTCAGTTGTACTATGCCTTGTAAAATGTCTCAGAAGGGGCTAAGGAGCCTAGAGGAGTGACAGAGTGGAGGGCGGGGCCGGGTCATAATGCTACACACCCGGCCCCTAATTAGGCTAATCAAGCCTCAGAGAGGGATAAAGGCTGACTGGAGACTGCAGTGGGACAGAGAAAGAGATTTACGGGCAGCTGTCTTTTTGCTTCATTAAAATATTATTTATATTCTCAAGCTGGTTCTCGCCTCCTCCTTTCCAGTAATCCCTTTACAAGGAGGACAGCCTTTGATACGGCGGCAGTAGAGGGACCTCCATTATACGTTGGTGACGACAAGGTGAATTCAAAAATGCGATGAAGGGGAGCTGGCGTGAGTTAAAATGTAGTCAAATTCCCTGCAAATCATGATTCTATTAATTTGCCTCAGGACTCTTTTGAGGGTATGCATGTGTGAAAAAGGAGGTTTCAGGGTTTTGTTATGGAAAAGGGGGAAACAGATCCGGTGATTAGCCACAGGGATCACATTTGCAGTCCGATCAGCAGCGGTCATCAATATACATTGTCAGTGTTATCGACGAAATTCTAGCGTGAGGCGTGAGATGGAGCAGCCTTGATGAATGATGCACATGTGAAATGAGGTGGCACAAGGGGATGCGAGATTGAATATGAAACTGGAACTGCTTGGGAAGGAGGAAATGTGAACTAATGATCGGTCTAGTAGATGGAGAGGTGGGGAAGCTTGCATCAGTGTGAAATAGAGTATAATGTCAAAAAATGTAGGACACAGAAGGGTTTTTCTTTTTTTTTTGCCCAGTATAACCAGCAGACCATGCATGGTCCATGACATGCAGCTTCAGTTAACTGAAATTCGGTATCTGCTTCGAGAACACCAATCCGGGACTGTGACGTCCAGAGGAACGAATCCTACTGCCTGCTACTAGATGAGAGCTGCCCTGAATTCAAATTATTATATTTTTTTTAATACATTGAATGGAGCGAAAAACAAAAACATTGATGAGTTTATAAAATCAATAAAGCATTTGGTAACGTAGTTGAAGAAATAATGTAAAAGCATTAGGAGGGAGCTATGACATGCCAGCACAAACAGAAATTAACAGTAGCAAGATTAAAATAATGAGCTTTGATTCGGCTCAGGTTTTATCCAAGATTGCCAAGCCTAACTTACCTGCTACTAAATACCCCCTGTATGACCTGATCATATAAGGTGCAAAATGCATTACTCTGGTAATTAAATTATCTGATGAATAAGGGAATGCAGTGCGGAGCCCTCTGCTAGGTGTCAGAGGCGCACCACAATAGTGATGCTTCCGATGAGAATGTGGAAGTAGATGTATGGAGTAAGAAAACCCTGCATTTTCCAAAGCGGCATTAACACACCCTTGAAGGTGCTCAGGAAGGGAACACCACTCAATATTGTTCCGAACAAAAAAAAGAAGTTAATTGTTTCACGAAGGTCTCTTTAACAAAACTTTAGCGAAGGCTGCATTTAAACTGTGATGCCATGCTCCCTTCAGAGTGCTCACATCATGAGCTCTGTCTTTCGTAGTGAGTATGGCATAAGCCATTTTGGAATTCACCCGCTACATGATTTAGAGTGAAGAGTGGCCAACAAAACAGGGATGTCTTACTGAATGGAGTGATGAGACCCTGTACAATGAGCACTGTACATCATGACATGCCATGAGTTACCTTCATGGCAATCACGCTGTGAACACGTGATTGCCTGCCGTTACTATGAGAGCGAATGCGCCGTTGACATAAAATATTGCCTTTTGATTTTGATGCAGATGTGTTATTATGACCAGACAGCATAGGCAACAGAAGGCCTAGACACATGACTATAATCTAAATGCATTTGATGGATATGATTGAGAACTTAGCTTATTTCTGATGGAAATCAGCTGCTGCCTGAGCTGATGATTTTGACAGACTTGGCGAAGAGCGCACTTCTTCCACGCTGGGTCATGCATTACAATTGAGGTGGATGTGGTGGCTCGATTGAGGGAGATCTCCTAAGTGAATGAGATATGGATGATGATCCAGGTTTGCTGATTGTTTACTCCCTATGGGTATGTTTGATATGAGCAGGAGTTGAGATGAAGTGACGGCATTGTTGGGGGTGGGCTTCCAGTTATGTGCACTGGTTCACCTATGGCCTGGAGAGATCGGAACATGTCTATTATCATTCCAAGAGGGTGAAATCCCACTGAGAATCCAGAAATTTGCAAATGTGTGTTGTGGCAAGAGAGGAGTTCAGCAGAAGTTCTTCTTTGGGTAGTAAAGTTTTGATCTAAAATTGGCCGCACCCCAAATTTGTCCTGAGCCAATCAAAAGTGGCTTATCAGAGTCACATGGTCAACTGGTTTGTCCATTTCCCAAAGTTGATTTACGATCCTTTCTGGAGGATTCTTACAAACTCCCACTCAAAAATAGTGCATTTTAATCATGAACCTTTATATCTTGACAACAGTTCAAGAGACATGACATTAGTTGTCATCAACATTCTCTACGTAAACAAGCAAGCATTTACATACTAAATATGACATTCTTTCATGAATATTATATGTGTAAGTAACAGAACGTGATAATCCCTGGTTACAAATCATACTGGTTAATTAATTGGTTTTACAACATGGATAATACATTACATGTAATATATGGAAAAACCTGATTGTCGGGGTATAATATCCAGTTGAATAGTTACTATTCTTAGTAGAATGAGATGAATCATACCAGATTAAAGATTATAATCATCGATTTGTCAGTTATAAGTGATTACCAATCACTACACATATTTTAAAAGGTACAGCACCTATAATCATTAATTTATCAGTTATACAAGTGATCACAGGTCATAGTCATTTTCAGAATTATCTAGCAAGGATAGGTATGGTGTACATTTTATAGGGTTAAATCACAAGGACTGGGATGAGGACCTCATGAGGATCTCACAAGGAAACCTTTCAAAGAAAACCTGCTTCAGCTCTGTGTGGAAGTTCAGAAAGTCATGCTGAGGGTTTAAGTTTGTGGAACAAACTAGGATTTTCTTTATTGGTCAGCAGCAGGTATGGGAGAGATGGTTAACTTCAGCAATTTAGGCACCATAGATTTGTTTTTATGACTCTCTAATTGGTGGGGATCTCTCTGAACTGGGGAATGTGATTGTGGCAGGGCGGAGGGCGGGGCCGGGTCGTGATCCTACACACCCGTTGGATCACGACCCGGCCCCGCCCACCGCCCTGCCACAGTGATGTTGTGTTCATTTGATGGCTTTGTTCGTGAATAATATGATAGATTGTGAGCAGACTTATAAAGTAATGTTTACATGTGATTGGCTAGGAGTTACCTAGCTAATGGTGCGATGATGTACAGCTGCTAGTCTTCCCGCTTGAACTACTCTACGCTTACATTTCCCAGACATTTCTGGGGGTAATTGCCCAAGCCCTCACCCTCCGTTCCAATAGGTCCCAGACGTGCTCAATGGGCCCAACCATCTGTAAGCTGTTAGTGTCTTAACAACCGTTCAACAGGTTCATGTTCATTAATTGTTTATGGTTCCTTGAACAAACATGGAAAATATTGTTTAAACCCTTTACAATAAATATATATAAAGTAATTTTGATTTTTACAAAATTATCTTTAAAATACAGTGTCCTGAAAAAGAGACGTTTCTTTTTTCTGAGTTTATATGGCCTTCCACATCTCTTTCTGTCCTTGTTACAGCCAGTTGTCCTTTGTCTTTGAAGACTGTAGTGTATATCTTTATATTCCTATTCTAAGAACTTGCATGCTGATTGCACACTTTTGTTTATGCAAAATCTATTTTAACTTAAAGGCTTATATTCAGTTTTACACATAGCTTTGCCCCAGTTGTTTACATTGAATCTTCTGTAGTCAATACACATTTATACACAAAGTTACAGTATGTACAGTATGCACCAGTGGGGCCCATTTTATGATCTTGTCTAGGTCCCAATAAACCCACAGGCAGGCTCTGGCTCAGGGTTTTATTTTACCCTATGCCATTTCCATTAACGTGGCGTACCCGCTAATATGCTGTGCTTTGGTTTTAGAAAGTGATGTGCTTGTTTTGGGATTTAGTTTTTAGGTAAAAGGGCTTACCTCAGTTCTCATCAGCACCAGCAGGACATGAATTGGTTACCTGCTGCTTCCTGTCAGTTGTTGAGTTGTGTTAAAAGAGGTCTGAAGTGACAAATGGATCCACACTGGCTAGTAAAATCAATCGTTCTCATCCAGTGCTTATTAAACAGGGAGGCCTGCATGTTTGTCTCATAGGTAAAACCAACTCTTCAGGAGAATGCAATTCTTTGAACCAGTGTACATCAAAAGACTGCATTGTTGGATTTCTTGTGCTATCATTTTAAGCCAAGCTGTTCCTGATTTAATTCTGTAGTTTAACACACTGCTAGGCTGAGGTGATTTAAAGATTTGGTGGTGCCAAATGCTGCCCCACGCCTGAGACAACATATGCATTCTGACTTGAATCTCCAAAGGCATTCTCTCCAGGAGAGAGGCCAGAGTCGAAAACCACATTGAGATACAAAAACCGCACATGAACCCTCTGCAGAACTGAGTGCAGTAGGTTAATCGGTCGAAATGTGTGACAAAGCACTGTCAGGCCATGATGCCCTGTGGTGCCGGGTGCGAGAGAGAAAACTAGAGGTGACAGTGTGATGTCTCGCTTGACACGAACAGATCCACTTCCGCTCTGCCTAACCTCCTCCAGACTTTTTTTATAATCTGAGGATGTAATGTCCATTTTCCAACCGGATGAGGTCATGACTACCCCGAAATTCCAGAAGGAAGAACCTAAATGTCTACAGCACCATTAACATCTTGCCAATTCAGCCTCTGACCCATGTTTTTTTTATACACCGACCCACAGAGGAGGAGTCTGTTATTATCACTTTGCGGCAACACTGTTCTAATGGAATGCCCATCCACAGAGAGTGAATCCGTTTCCATGGATATAGAGCTTGGTAGCACCCATGCGTCACTCTGATGGGATTGGACGAAATGCACGCTTCAGTGGTTGAAGTCTCTTAATGGAGTTCATCCAGCACCGAAAAGGTCTCACATGCAACATGCCCAGGGAAATGACAGAAGATGCCACGATCATAAATCCCAACATCATGTGAAATGTTCTCGCAGGGAAACGTTACACATTTGCTAGACACTGGCGTAATGACAGAACGCGATGCTGGATACAGGGGTGCATGCATAGCTCCATCCCTAGAAACAGAGTCTGTTGCCTCTGCAAAAAGATGCTCTTGTCTAGGTTGACTCGCAGCCCTAGACTGCTTAAATGACTGAAAACGACATCTCGATTAATGCAGCAATTAACGGTTATTTTGATAATCGACTAATCTAAAGATTATTAGAATGATTATTCGACTATTTGGTTGATTATTGCAACAATTAATCATTAGCTCTTAACCGATTATTCAGCATGTGCCCCAACATAAAAGGTTGTATTAAACATGCTTACTAACCATAAAGAGTAAGAGGACAATATCATCTTTTCAAAATATATCTGAATTACATTCACTGAATTGCAAGGATTTTTAAAAATAAAATATTATATTCAACATTCTCAAATAAAAAAAAATTCTTCTGCAGTCAAGTCAATTTTATTTTAGTGCCTTTCGCAACACACATCGTTTCAAAGCAGCTTTACAGAAGATCAGGCATTAACAGACTGTAATGTCTATAATGTCGATGAATCATCATTGTGTAATTAGATAAAATACGATTGTTTATCGTGTTTAAAAATAAGTAATTAAATAATAATTGTATTAATAACCCCAGTGAGCAAGCTGAAAGCGACTGTGGCAAGGAACACAAAACTCCATAAGATGTTGTTTAATGGAGAAAAATAACCTTGGGAGAACCAGAGTCACTGTGGGGACAGTTCCCCTCTGGCTAACATCATGAATATAATGTAAATATTAATTATGTATAGTTTAAGTCATGGTTTAAAATTATTAAACTAAGAAAGTGTTAAGGGTCAGTGTTTAAACATCGATTTTGTTTGAACTGTAAGATTAATGACCAATGTCTTTGAAGTCCATCCTGGATTAACTGCAGAACTAACAGTTCACATAGATGCAATTGTCCTTGTTAATTGGCTGATGAAGGCTTTTGTTGGCAATTGTTAGTCTATGCATTCCATTTCAAGATCATAGTCCATCAATAGACCGAGGTGATGCAGGCAGAGATCAGGGATGTGAAACGCAGTTCAACCTGGCCAATAATTTCGGTGAGGTTTAAGTGGTCCATCCTAAATCCAAGGTTCAGACAATGGCATATGAAGAATCCCATGTCTTATGGTTGGAGTTGGCATCAGTTCATCCTCTGAAGTCCATCATAATAGACTGAAGTGATGTTTGGCTGGCACTGGCTGCATTTAGTCATCATCATTCAGTGACACGTAGCAGTAGAGTCCAACACGAAGCATGAATGGTGCTGGATCCAGCCGGTTCTGGTGACCTCAGGATAGGAGTCTCGAGGTTGAGATAGGGAAACAAATAAAATAATATAAGCATAGATACCATTCAATTTATTGCAGGGTTATAAATCATGATCAATGTTTCTGGTTTCTGGTTCCGGCAGACCAAACTAAAGCAGCCTAATTGTTAGATGAAGGATAAATTAGGTGTATGCCTGGCTAAATAGATTTTTTAGTCTAGACTTAAACTGAGGGAGTGTGTCTGCATCTCGAACAGTGTTAGGGAGACTATTCCATAGTTTAGGAGCAAAATATGAAAAGGATCTACCTCCTTTTGTGGATTTTGATATTCTAGGAACTATTAACAGGCCAAAGATTTTGTGATCATAATGATCATGATGGAATATAGCGTGGTAGAAGGTCACTTAAGTACTGCAGAGCTAGACCATTCAAAGCTTTGTACATAGTTAACATAATTTAAAAATTAATACGGAATTTAACAGGTAGCCAATGTAACGATGATAAAATGGGGCTAATATGATCATATTTCTTGGTTCTTGTTAGCACTCTGGCTGCTGCATTTTGAACAAATTGAAGTTTATTTATTGATCTTGCTGGACATCCTCCCAGTAATGCATTACAATAATCTAGTTGAGGTCATGAACGCATTAATTAGTTTTTCGGTATCAGCAACAGAGAGCATATGCCTTAATTTAGCAATATCTCTTAGGTGGAAGAATGCTGTTCTACAAACATTTGTAATTTGGTTTTCAAAGGACAGATTGGTATCAAATATAACACCCAAGTTCTTCGCTGTTGAAGATGATGTAACAGTACATCCATCGAGAGTCAAATTATATTTTTGTGGCTTATTTTTTGGTTTGAGTTTTTTGGTCCAATAATTAGTACCTCTGTTTTGTCAGAATTGAGTATAAGGACATTTCTGGCCATCCATTCTTTTATTTAATTGATACACTGCTAATTTAGAGAATTGTGAAATCTCATCAGGTTTTGAAGAAATATAAAGTTGTGTATTGTCGGCATATCAGTGGAAACTTATTCCACGATTCCTGATAATATCTCCCAGGGGATGCATATACATGGAGAAAAGCACAGGCCCTAAAACTGATCACTGTGGCACTCCATATTTTACTTTTGTTTGAAGTATATTGCAGTATAGCAACTAATGTAAATGTCTGCTAATCTAAAGGAGTTTTAGATATAATTTTTTTTAGATATTATTACATTTCATGATGTGCTTCTATATTTAATTATTTTGTATTTTTGCATTATAATTACCTCATACTTTGCAATCTATATCACCTGAATATTTTTGGAAAGTTTAGAGTGAATCTGGACTGTGAGCTGTGTAATTCTTCCTCTCCTCAGTCAGGCATGAGCTGCAGTGCTGCTCTCGTGCATCATCTTAGAGTTTAATGTTATCTCGTGTTACGTTAAAATCAAATGACTATTCGACAACAAACATTTTTGTCGACAATTTTTTATCGTCGATGTTGTTTGATGCAAGTTGGCCTCCACATACAAATAATGTACCCAATGGTTTCTTAAGCAGAAACTATAATACAGTCATACATAAATTATGACATGTTTTCTGGCCAGCCAATCTTTTATTTCATTGATACACTGCTAATTTAGAGAATTGTAAAATCTCATCAGGTTTTGAAGAAATATAAAGTTGTGTATTGTCTGCATACTAGAATCATGACCTACTAGATCGCCCATACACGTTAAATCTCGCGTGTCTGATGTGAAACAAACAGCGGACTCACAGAAAAAGTAAGAGCATGACTGACAGAGAACTCAAACCACATCACTTTACCAATGGAAACACTGCAAAATCAGTAAGTGCAGAACTAACGCATCTTTAAAAGAAGTGAGGAGCACGAAGTCCATGCCGCCACTGAACAGGGACAGAGACGGCATTTGCGTCTCTTCTCCCACTAAAGAAAAGGTGGCCGTGCAACCATTTGAGTTTAGCAGCCTCTCCATCACCTGATGGGACCCAGGAAGAACAGTAACATTGATGTAGCAGCCCATGCATCTGTTCCCAATCACTATATTGGAAAAGAAATGCTCTATTTTGAGCCTCTTAAGTCCCCGAGCCTGAGCAACAGTCATGCGGGAGCTTGCCTGCCACGCAACAGTGCACCAAAAACAAGAGAGAAAGAAAGAGGCCGGAGCCGCACCCAAACTGCCTCATTAATATTGTTACAATCTCATTAGGATGACAAAATAGAAGAAATAGAAGACATTTTTAATTTTTTAAACAAGTGCCTACCTTTTCCATTGTTCAAGTTCAAGTTTATTTATAAAGCACACTTAAAAACAACAAGTGTTGTAACCAAAGTGCTGTACAATGTTTTACAAACATTAATAACAGAATTAAATAGAACTTATAAAAATGTTAAAAAGAACAAATTAGTTATAATTCTCAACCAACATAATAGGCTAAAGAGAAAAATTGTGTCTTCAATCTAGATTTAAATATAGGCAATGAGGACAAAGACCTAACGACAAATGGGAGTGTATTCCACAACCTGGGGGCCGCAACCACAAATGCCAGATCACATTTGGTTTTCAAACGGGATCGAGGAACAGAGAGGAGTAACTGATTTGATGATCGAAGAGACCTAGTATGTAGATGAAGTAAATCGGCAATGTACTGAGGGGCTAAACCCTGCAAGGCCTTATAAACATACAGCACAACCTTGAATTTAACTCTGTAACTAACTGGAAGCCAATGTAGGGAAGCGAGAACTGGGGTAACATGCTCTCTTTTCTTGGTACCCGTTAGAAGTCTAGCTGCTGCATTTTGGACTACTTGCAGATGTGAGAAAGAAGATTGAGACAGACCCACATATAAGGCATTGCAGTAATCCAGCCGGGATGTAATAAGAGCATGAATCACTATTTCCAAGTCCTTCTGTGAGAGAAACTGTTGTAATTTAGCAATGGACCTGAGATAAAAAAAAAACTTCCTTTAACAACAGCATTTATCTGTTTATCAAATAATAAGTCAAAATCAAAGATGACACCCAAGTTCTTAACTTTATTGTGCATGGTTAAAGACGAAGTACCCAACTGATTTTCAATGTCAGCGATAAGTAATTAAGAGCCAAAAGCAATTACCTCGGTTTTATCCTCATTAAGCGCGAGGAAGTTTTCAGATATCAATAATTTAACGTCCTCAAGACAGGAGATGGAACAACAATCGTTAGACCTGACAGGAAGGTAAAATTGTGTGTCATCAGCATAACAATGATAGGTTATACTGTACTTCTGAAAGATGGAGCCTAAAAGAAGCATATAAAGAGAAAAAAGCAGAGGACCCAACATGGAACCTTTTGGAATGCCACATGTGAGCAGTGCTGGGGAAGAGAAGTGATTATCAATATTGATAGAAAAAGTTATTTCCTTAAGATATGAGGAAAACCAGTTTAATACAACTCCCTGGATGCCAACCACCTTCTCAAGATGATTTAAAAGAATGGAGTGATCGATCGTTCAAATGCTGCACTGAGGTCTAGAAGGATTAAAATGGCCCGTTGCCAGAATCCAGGGAGACTAAAATAATTCCTTGCATTTATATAGCACTTTTCTAGGCATTCAAAGCGCTTTACATAGTATAGGGGGAATCTCCTCAACCACCACCAGTGTGCAGCATCCACCTGGATGATGCAACAGCAGCCATAGTGCACCAGAACGCCCACCAGCTATTGGTGGAGAGGAGAGAGTATAGTTATGTAGCCAATTCAGGGATGGAGATTAATACTATGCCATGGTAGATAGGGGCCAATGGGGGGTATTTGGCCAGGACACCAGGGTTACACCCCCTACTCTTTACGAGAAGTGTCCTGGGATTTTTAATGACCACAGAGAGTCAGGACCTCGGTTTAACATCTCATCCGAAGGATGGTGCCTTTTTTACAGTATAGTGTCCCCATCACTATACTGGGGCATTAGGACCCACACAGACCATAGGGTGAGCACCCCCTGCTGGCCACCCTAATACCACTTCCAGCAGCAACCTTGGTTTTCCCTAGGAGGTCTCCCATCCAGGTACTGGCCAGGCTCAACCCTACTTAGCTTTAGTGGGCAACCGGGAAAGAGATGCAGGGTGATATGGCTGCTGGATAATGTCATTGGTTACCTTTAATAGTGCAGTCTCAGTACTATGCAGTGACCTAAAGCCTGATTGAAATTTGTCAAATATGTTGAAGGTGGTTAGATAAGAATAGAGCTGCAAATAAACCACCTTTTCCAAGATTTTGGACAGAAAAGGCCATTTTGAAATAGGCCTATAATTCTTAAAAACTGTAGGGTCAAGGTTAGGTATTTTCAGCAGAGGCTGAACCACAGCATGTTTAAAGCTGGCAGGGACTACTCAAAGAACTGTTGATTATGGCCAGCATAATGGGGGCAACAGAAATAAAAACCTCTTTGAGAAGCCGTGATGGTATGACATAAATGGGAGAATTAGTTGGTTTCATTAACAAAATTATATCCAACATTTGGGCAGATGAAACAGGGTCAAAGTGACTAAAAGAACTGGAAGGCAGCGTGGGTTCAGAGTTATCACAACTGGGCCCAAGACATGTGTTCTAATGTCTTGAATTTTTTCAATACAAATTCAAGAAACTTTTCACATGTCTCAGGGGTTGCATCTGGATAGCCCACAGGGGCAGGGTTCAAAACGGAATCAATTGTATTAAAAATTATCTTAGGCCTATGTTTAGCAATTAATTCAGAGAAGTAGTTCGATTTTGCAGTCTTGACAGAGACCTGATACTGCTTTTAAGGAATCACGAAACATTTCAAATGAAACCTTAAATTTATGCTTCTTCCACTTACGCTCTGCCTTCCTACATTCCTGCCTAACAGAGCGCGTATGCTCATTAAGCCAAGGCTGGATGCCTGACTTATTTTTACATCTCCGTGACTTTAAAGGAGCAACCTGATCTAAAATGGCAGTGCAAGTTGTGTTAAAGACTTCAACCAACTGTGCAGTGTCTGAAGTACAAGTAATGACATCAGAGTTATGAGACAGATAAGCAGAAGCATACACCTCTGAAAACTGCATAACTGTGGAAGAATGAATCACACGAGTGAGGTGTAGGCACACAGGGGGTAGAGGTACAGAATGTGGCTGCACAGACTCAAATAAAACAAAACTATGGTCAGAAATTCCAGAATCTACTACTTCAAGATTGTTCACATGAAGACCTGATGTTAATACCAAATCAAGAGTATGAGCTTTTACATGACTAGGTCCTGAAAATAACTGTGTGAGATTAAAATAATTCACCATACATAGCTTTTCGCAGCAAATTTGAATATTAAAATCTCCCAGAATTATCAGCTTGTCAAAACGATGTACCAGAGATGATAAGAGTTCTGAGAATTCAGATATAAAATCCTTATTGTATTTAGGAGGTTTATACACTAAAGCACAGAGAATAGGACATATTAGATCAATTTTCATCAACTACACTTTGAAACTTGAAAATTCATTTACCGGCAAAATTCTGCAATGATGATGATTCCTGAACACAGTAGCTAGACCACCACCACAGCCAACAGACCTTGGAGAATTATAATAGGTACTGTTAGCAGGAGTCAGTTCACCCAAAGTGATGACATCGCCATTGTTAAGCCATGTCTCTGTCAAGAATAAAAAGTCCAAATCCTTAGAACTAAAAAAGTCATTCAAAACAAAGGATTTGTTAGAAAGAGACCTGGCATTAATTAATGCCATTTTAACAGGAGAGGAGGCTGTAGTTGAAGGTTCCATTGTGGTTGACACAGTTTTCACCCGAGAGTATTCCAATACGCGAATATGATCAAAGTTAATACCATCGCTCGCAGCAACCGGTCTATTGGCGATACGACGGGTAGTTGACCATAATGAAGGAATACAGCTTTTAGAGGCGAGGCAGGTATAAGATTCCTCATAAGTGCAACGAGACCCCCGATGAATATAACGATGGCGACGTACAATCCCCAGATTAGCGCAGACTTTGTAGGTTTCCGCTTGCAGACGAGAAAATTAGTTTAGACGTAGCAGATCCGAAGTAGTATAGAAATACATTCTGTTTGTGCCGATGCACAACAGAGCAGACAGGTAGTGTGAGTTTTATGAAATGCCAGTCCACTAAAACTGCAATAAAACCAAAAAGGAGAAGCCAGAACCAATCCATCCACCTGTTTAAGACACAGCAAAGCCTGTACCGCAAGCAGCGAAGGCTCGTGAGCAAGTTTGCAGCGAAGTTGCAGCCAGGGAGACGTCAACAAAATAAAAACACAGAGTAATCCATGGCCAACGGCAAAGAGACTTTTTATCCAGCACAAAATATCAGACAGCAAAGTCCACAGATCTGAAGGTGGTCCCTTGTCAATTCAATGCTTCTGCCATATAAACTGAACCAACAGATGCTTAGCTGTAGATCAAGTTCGTTCCAAAGGTGAGTAGCGCAATAACCAACACCATGGCATTCATAAAAATCCCAATCACAGATCGATGAGATACGAATTGAATCTAAGCGACGTAACAATACACCGGAGAGTAGCGGCAGACAGACACGCCAGCGTTCACATCCAGTATCTGGATGACAGCTTTTGTTCCTGCAATGAAAAACCTCCAAATCAGCTTTTCCTGATGGAAGCAGCCTGCGTGGTGCATAATGCTGCCAAACTAGGATGCACGTCAGTTCAAGGAGCATGTCTCGATGGTGAGAATGGTGTATCCTTCCGGAGGAAGAGAGAAACACAAGGAAGAAGTCTAGTGCCCGTTCTCAATCCTTCTTCTTAGAGCAAAAGCAAGAGCCTCAAAGCTCACATGGTTCATTTCAGAGACTGCATGGTTTGACAGAGCCTCAGTGAATCACCATCGGGCAAGTTTCACAATGTGTTTGAATCCATACAAGAACTGTTCATTTCCAACAATGTCCTCATGTGTTGTCACTCAAATGGGAGAACATATTCCTCGCTTTGGCATGATTTGCTAGTAACCAACATGGACTTAGACAAATTTGTAAATTGAAGTAAAGAAAATCTGACGAAATGGTACCAAGCATTCACCTATATGGAGCCCGTGATGTGGCTCCCTTTGGGTGTCGCTTAAGCACCATCAGCCAATAAATTGGCATGATTGTATACAGGCTTTAGACCACATGAGACAACTGACATGGTCGCAATTGCGTCATTATGCAACATCGAAATTTCTTCTTCTCTGAAAGGAGAGAACAAGATGCTGCATCAGAAACTGATGCTGTGGGAGCTCATCCAAGGGGCAGTGACATTGAAACTCTTTATATTCACGTCAATTTGACTGGCTGGTGAAGCTTGACACTACGCAATTGCTGACGTCATAGTGAGCATATAAGCCAGAGTCAGTTTAAGCCATCAGGATTTTCCAACTTAAGGAAGGAGAAGGCATCTTTCTGTCCATTAACAGCCAAAAATCAGATGTTGCGTCAAAGTTACACAGCATCTCCTTCACTTATTTCAGGAAAACAAGGTTATGGAGTAACAAAGATGTTCCCTTTCAAGAGGGTAACTTGGATGATGCGTCAGAAGCTGATGCTCTGGGAGCCAAATACCATCTTGCAGTAGAGCTGTTGTGCAATGCCTACCAGCCACTAAAGGTTAGTCAAAAGCTTTTCTGGGGCCACAGCTTTATTTTGAAAAAACTATAAAGGGAGGTAAGAACAATAAACCAAAGCTAACCATTCTGCGTAGTGGAGCAATGTCTCAACATCTATTATTGGGAATGAGGGAAACAGATTGATAACCTGGCCAAGGGCTTTGGTACATGACATTAGCCAACAGGGTAGTGGAACAATGACTTTTGCGTAATGAAACTTTTTGGCAGAACAGTGAATCATTGGCACATATGCTCTCATTCACAGGACTTTGAAATGAGAGACCAAAGCTTCTAACAACGATACTAACCAATTGCTCAGTAATCAACATTCTTCCTCTGTAAAGATCTGGGTAGAAAGGGAGGATGCATGCAGGTTTTAAAACCTGGCAAAGGTGTTAGGTGAAGCCCAACCTGTAGTCAGACATATGGCTTTTTGAGACACACCCTTTTCCCATGCAATACTACTGGTCGAATGAGCTTTAATGCCATAGAGCATATGTTATATGCGAGCATAATAGCATACATATTAAATGTAAAACAATGTTTTGCCCAATTCCCAATGTGCTTTTAAGTCCTCATGGTCGTGTGGTGATTAGCCTCAATCCGGGTGGCGGAGGACAAATCCCAACTGCCTCCATGTCTGAGACCGTCAACCCACGCATCGGAGACATAGCCCGTGTGGAGGCTTCACGCCACCCACTGTGGCATCCACGCCCAACTCACCACATGCCCCACCAAGAACGAACCACATTATAGCAATCACAAGGAAGTTACCCCATGTGAATCTACCCTCCCTAGCAACCGGACCAATTTGGTTGCTTAGGAGACCTGGCTTGAGTCACTCAGCACATCCTGGGATTTGAACTAGTGAACTCCAGGGGTGGTAGCCAGCGTCTTTACCACTGAGCTACCCAGGCCCCCCGAGTGGTGCATTCTTTGCTTGGAGATGGGATTGCCCTGGGAATCCAAAAGTAACACGCAATGAGATCTTCATGTTGTGACATGGCAGTTTTCTGGCATGGCATCAACACAGTAAAAACAGGCCACAAACTCTTTCCTGAGCAATGATCATGGGGAAATCTAAAATCTCTGTGTTGTGACATGGCCGTCTACTGGCATGGCGGCAACAACAGTCAAAACAGAGCTTACCATCCTAAGCTACTGTTGAGATGTCACACTCTTGTTCCTAGCCCACAATGGCAGGGAAAACAAGAAGTTCATTCCTGACAATTTAACGTTGGGTTTCAAAACTGACGCCAGGCTGGCCATAGATCTGCCAATTGCCTGGGTAGAGATCAAATTTGTGGCATGATACTTTTAACATCAAATTTGTGGCTTCAGAGACCTATATTCTCACTGAAAAAGGAGAATGTCAAGTCAGATTGCACCACTCTGGAAAGGACAGAACTGCCGACGAAGCTCAAACACTGTGAACACCTTTCACCTTTTTTGAATGGTAGGGGAGAAAAAGGCTTTGGCCTGTAACAAAACCTTCCTAAAATATCATGTCTTACTCATACATCTCTAGGGAGCCACAGAGGATCAAGAGGGAAGAGAAGGGGAGCAGCTTCTGCTTTCAGAACAAAAGTGAGCCATTAAAGCCATGAGTGTATAAAGTGTCATGAGTTTCATATGCTCACATTAAATGTAATCAGTCTAAATCAACATACTCTTTAAGGAGCACACTGTAAACACACTGCAAACCCAGAATTCCAGAGTTTTTAAAAAGGTGTTTCTTTGCTGGCTCACACAGAAGAATAAAACTTGTTCCAGCTGACCGGGTGCAGAAAGTTCAGCGACACGATGGTTTAGGGTTCCAAGTGCACATGAGATGTTTCCATTTCCTTGAAAGAGGAAAATTCTGACAGCGTGAAGCTGACTCCGGCTTGTATGCTCACTATGATGTCAGTATAGGCAGTGCGTCAAACTTCACTAGCCAATCAAAATGGCGTAATTATAAAGGGTTTTTTATGTATTTATATGTTAAGGTATTGCATTCTGAAATCATGACTTATTGCATAGGTAGATATACTGTTCATAATGATGTCATGACGTTTTGGATTTTTCATGCAAGCATGTGCTAAGTCTAGGCACAAGTGGGTTTGAAGTATATATATGTATCCCTCCCGGCTGATTAGTAGGGATGTATGTAAATCGGACGTTTCATCATGATATGATCTTGTATCGATTCTCTTGGCCTGCAATCCGATATTTGAAGGTACTTCAAATTCTGCCTCGATACGATTCGATTCAGGGGCCTGTGATCGATATTTTGATATTATATGCCTATTTTACACAATCAGTGAAATTTTTTGTCCTCAAATGCAACCAAAATATAATTTGACTATATTATTCATCTCTCTGTATCCACATTGGGACATCCACAACAAAATAAGGTACTTCAGATGTTGAATAAATAAATAAATATATATATAGATAAATAATATAAAAAAATAAAGTAACTGTATGTGATCATCACTCATTTGATGACAGCTAATTTTTCAGTTTAGTACAATTCAAAATACTTACATTCCCATGACTATCCATGCTATACATGGTTTTCTTGGCTACAACTTCCACAGTTGTAATGAAAAATTCTGTTACAGTTAACTGGTATAAATGATAGTAAGGTTGTTGATGTGTAGATGTTTAAAGTCTTATAACTGATGTTTGGAGCTGAGCAGGTGTTTCTCTTTCCCTTATTAGTGCTGTTCAGAATGTCGGCGGTGTCAAGATGTTTCACATGGTTGAACGTCTCCATGGTACATTAAAATAGCAAATTCTCATGTAAGATTAAAATGGGTCACATGTGCAATGATATCAATGGAAGCCCGAATTAATCACGCATGTGAGCACTCTACGTTTTTCCCCGGTTGATATGCTCGCACGGATCCTGTCAATGGAGCTCGCATTTTGCAGGAAGATTTCTAAATTGAAATTACTCTTCAAACAAAATAAAAATAATGAAATGGTCAATAATGAAGTGGTCCAAAAAATCATACCAATTCAACTTTTTTTTGTCGCGAATATGTCATTTTGTCGTTTTGCTGTGACATACAAATCACTCTGTGACAACAGGTGGAAAATACCATTGCAAATTAGATTATAAATGCAACTGTAAATTTAAACTTATAATAATAATAATAATAATAATAATAACAACTGAAAAATAAACCATGACCTATAGATCTTAACACGAATCTCAAATACATTTTTGTTTAATTGTATCTGATCGTCAGGGACAAAATGTCACATTCCACATGAGTTTGGACATTAACATATTACCACCTGCTGGTAGAATCTCAAAACTACAAAT
Organism: Xyrauchen texanus; assembly: GCF_025860055.1. Classification (NCBI taxonomy): domain Eukaryota; kingdom Metazoa; phylum Chordata; class Actinopteri; order Cypriniformes; family Catostomidae; genus Xyrauchen; species Xyrauchen texanus. The sequence goes on along the minus strand of NC_068323.1, from coordinate 21,549,493 downwards.
GCTGGAACTGAGTTTAAACCTGGTTTTCAAATGTCTTAGCTCGATGACCTACAGTATTTCTCAGGAAAATAGCAAATTGAGCTTTGCGCCACTTCATTCTCAAAAATACACCCAAAGTTTGCTCACATACACTACAATAGCACAATAACACTTCCGCCCACGCCAACTTGCACTAGCATAAAAATTGTGATTAGAATTATTAATCTCACCAAAATTGGATAAGACACCACACACTGTTGTTTCACATAATGCTGCACTTTGCGTGCTCGTGAACATATAGCCTAAACGATGTGTTCCAAAACCTAGTGAGCTGTCTTGCTACCTACTGTCAACACGGGCAGCAGCCTTCTAAGGCAGCATCCTAACTGAAATGGAAACTCTTAATTGTCAGTATGAAACACTCAAATTAGGCAGAAACTTAGTCACAAAAATAGTGCACATAGGAGACTTAACTTAAAAATAAAAATAAAAAAAAATAACACAACACAAATACTTTTATTAAAAGACGTTTCTCTCACTTTGTCTGCCATCTTTTTTTTCTGACTTTATACATCTACTATACATCACCTTATTTGGTTAATGCCACTGGGTAAGTAACGTTGAAAATGGCTCAGAAAAAATAAAGAATGATTCATATTTACACATGTACTTTAGAATGTATGTCACAAATAATAGAATTGGAAATATGTCCATAAAGAATATATCCAGAGCTATGAACTAGTTTTTTTAAAGTATGTTCATATATGGCCGTATTTCAGATTTCAAAAGGCTTTGTGCCATTTCAGTGAACCTATTTGTCAAAGAAATCTAAAATCACAATGCGCAGAATTCATCTTGGGATCCTCGAGGAACACAGAAGTGCTCTCAAGTCCCCATTTCTTTCCCATGACACATTTGGCTCTGCTCTACACTATCTAACAATACTCGAAGAACTAAATTATCCTGTTACAGTTGTGAGCAATGTGATACCAGTGGAGCATTGCCAGAAAAACGAACTAGCTGATAAATAGGAAAGCTTCCTTCCAGCATTCTGATAGGAACCTTAAAACGTGTTTTCATGATTAATTATGCTAATACATTAGACTTTAGATAAATGTCACAATGATGATCAGTCTTCTCCTTATTCATGTTGATAACAGTTTAAATAAATTAGCACTTGAGGAGAATCTTCAGTCCAAACGGCCCGTGGGTCATAGTTATGGATGTACTTTCTACCTCAGCGTTTATAAATGTTTGAGTTGGATACTGATACTTGCAGGAGGTGCCGCTATGTCATTTTATCCAGCGTATGTAATTTGTATTAATGTGCTAATCCTAAAGGATGGCTGTTATTATTATTTTGTGTGGTTTGGCATATTTTACTAATAGATGATCTGACAGTAATGTGACATACGTGGTTATGGATCATGCTGTGGTATCATCAATGTATGCGGCTTATTGATACAGTAATTAAGGTGAAGAAATAATTAATTGCTACAATATAAAATCCTGATTTTAAGTATTTGAGATTCAAGCCACATGCAATATAAAGATTTATAGGAATTAAGGCAGCAGTAGGTTCTTTTAAGTAGTGTACATGTATAATGTTCAAAGCCCTCAGTCCCCATGTAAAGACAACATGGGATACCTTATTCCAATGGAAGGGGGAGCTTTGGATCAAGGTTGCATCTTATTGCCACACGGATACAGGACGCTTGAGCATTTTTAGAATGGAGGAGGTCCCCATAAAGCATTTCATCTGACCGGGGGATTTGAACACTTAAATACAGGACACAATGCTTTCAATATAATGTCACAACTGCTCAAATCTGGGATAATGGGCATCCTGCACGAGACATAGCTAAAATGAAGGACAACCAGTCTAATACAGGACAGTTGACTTTGGATGCACTGTGCCCCTTTCAAGTTGCGTGACCATTACCAAAAGCTATTTATGTCTGTATATATTTTATATATAGGGCTTTGATCAAAGTATTCTGATTTCAACAAACTCCTATCCCAAAATATTAAGCTTTGTAGAGCAATTAGTCCCACATGTTTGGTCTACGGACATGAACGATACCTGAAATCATGCAGCTTGTTAGAGGTGTTCTTTAACTTTCCTTAGTGACCAGACTCAGATATGATTTTATCTGGTAGACAATAAAATGGGAAAAAGAATTAAATAGACTTACATTAATCGAGGAACCTGAGTCATATCTAGAGACCAGAATGTCATAGAGACTTGGGGTGGACTTGATTTATACCAGTAAGCAACCACCTAACTACCCAGCAATGAACTAAAAGTATGATTTTAGGTCAAAGTATTCAAAAGTTGTGAGCCATTTTTTATATTTTTTGATCAGTTGGTAGCGCTGTGCCGAAACTGACCAGGTACCGACAGGGCATGACAACTATGGAATATACAAAGTTTTGTTTCAATATGCCAAAATGTTGCAAAGATATAGCTTAGTGCCCTCTTTGGTGTGCTTGACAACAAATTCGATGATGAGTTATTCGAGAACGGTTTGGTTAATCAACACCAAATGCACCACTCCCACATTCTCTGAGAAACTGTAATAATCTAGTTTTCAGTGTTGTTGCTGTGGGTTTGGATCTGTCCTAATTGAAATTGTAACACTGTGCAACATATCGCAAGGGCTTTTTTTTTGACAAGGATAGACACAGAAGTCTAACTTTCAGAAAAGAGTATAATGTGGATTATTGAACTTTGCATACTGATCACACTGTGAAATCGGACAAAATGTATGTTGCTGAAACCGTTGCCACCAGTGGCCGAAGCTGGACGTGTTGTTGAAAGTATGGCCATGTGTGAGTTCTAGTTTTTGGATGAATTGTTCACAGACTAGTGCACGTGATGTAATAACAGGAATTAAAATATTGTTTACTCTGCCCCCCCAACACAAACACGAAAATGTTGTCACATGACTCTGTGCATCACAAGTTTAACCCTTTAATAACAGCCCAAAGTGTCCATTAACTGAGATCAATCTGTTTAAATTAAATTAAATGATGCGTAGTGTATAGCAAAGACAAAACACATAGTCCACGCAGAAGGATATATATATATACTGTATACAGTACATTACACAGCTCACTGGATTTAAAAGCATCACCTATCATCTATGACCCACTATAGTAAGGTTTACAGTCTGTTAATTGAAAGGCTTTGAAGTTGCTCTCTTGTCTTTTAAAATCTTTTAAAACAGTGTATCTTTAATATTTTGCTTAAAGAAATCTTACCTAGTTTTGTTGGAGCATCACCAGAGGTGGGTAGAGTAGCCAAAAACTGTACTCAATTAAAAGTACAATTACTTAAAAAAATTATTACACAAGTAGAAGTAAAAGTACTAAGATAAATAATTACTTGAGTAAGAGTAAGAATGTATCCAGTTAAAAGAATACTCAAGTAGTGAGAAACTTGTTACTTTCACAAATTACATAATAGACGTTAACTCCCCTATATTCCATTACATAATACACATTGAACGTGTACAACAGAATTATTATTATTAATGGAAATTCTGTCATCATTCACCATCATGTTGTTCCAAATCCTTGTGACTTTCTTTCTTCCATGCAACGCAATAAGGATATATTAGACAGAATGTTTGCCTGAATCACTATTTACTTTCATTGAATGTTTTTTTTTTCTCCATATTTTGAAAGTGAATGGTGAATGAGACTGTCAGTCCCTAACATTCTGTCTAACATATTTTGTGTTCCACATAATACAAAGCATCACACTGGTTTGGAACAACATGAGGGTAGTTAAAATATGACAGAATTTTTAAATTTACTAAATGTAACGGAGTAAATGTAGCATGTTACTACCCACCTCTGAGCATCACAATAGATTAGTGTTAATGTTGGGGAGACATCTAGGTCACTAACGTAAGTTCATTCGACTGCCTCACCCCAAACAAATCAATATGAATCTTGATGCTGTCGCATGCGCTTGTCAGAATGCTGTAAATTGAAAACACAACAGAATATAATAAATAATCTGAATGAGTCATGCTGCATCACATCTATCCCTTTTGGATTTTTTTTTTGGCATCAATCTTAATCTCAAACATTAAGTCAATATTGACTACAACTTGTCAAATGGTTGTGTGTGTGTGTGTGTGTGTGTGTGTGTATGTATGTGTGTCTGTGTTTACTTAGTAGTTATACTTGGTAACAAAACTGTCCCCAGAAGGTACCTAAATCTTACAAAAAAGTAAAACTATATACTCAAAACATTTTAAGATTTGTGTGCTTCAATTTCATAACAAATTTACATCATATTATCCTGAGTAATCTTAATCAAAATTAAAACTTATTTAATAATAAGAAACAAATATATAAATATAATTGAATTCTAAAATAATATTTTATTGTGATTTAATATGAAAAATGTTTTTAAATATAATTGTTAACAAATCATTTGTATTAATTGTATTAAATTAAATATGATTTCTTGACAGTTTTGGAGATCTACCCAGGTAATTTTGCGCGCTCCCGTCTTTGTGTGGGTGTGTGTGTGTGTGTGTGTGTGTGTGTGTGTGTGTGTGTGTGTGTGTGAGAGAGAGAGAGAGAGAGAGAGAGAGAGAGAGAGAGGCGCGAGCGCATCACGAGAGTGGTGGCAAAATCTTGAATTGATGTTGACAGAATTCATTACCTCTGTTAACCACAGTCCCCGCATTCATCACAGGAAAGAAAATTCCATAGTCTCTAAAACAGGAAAACTGGGATATGATCCACATTAACCCTGCCTAAGTGAAATAATGGAGCGCAATTTTAGTCAAAACAACAACAGACTGAATGAATGAGGGCGTCATCCAAAAAAAAGAGGACAACACTTTCTCTAACAGAATTGAACATTTTAGAGAGAATATCTTCAGGAATGTTAACGTGTTTTAACAGCCTCATAAACTCGGTTGAGCGGGGGTTGGGAAACTTGTGAGACCACCATTATAATTCCCTTCCCTTGTCAACTTTAATAATGACTAGATCGCTTCAGTAATTCGCGTCAAACACTGGAGCGCGTATTCTTCGAGGGCTGACCAGGATGAGTAACACGACATCGATCGTGCGTTGAGTCATTTGACAAATCCATATTTGATTCTGGGTGGAGAGGGAGGAGGAGACACACACGGCTTGTCTTCACGTCTCTTGCGGTTCTTTAGAGGATTTTTGCAAGACCAAAAGACATACCATCGCCAAACCTTTCTTTCTTTCTCAGAAATGTAATATGCTGCACCTGCTCCAACCTCAAAAAACGCCTCAGCGAAGTCCGCGACGGGAGGATGTTTCGGATTTCTCACCTGAAATCGATTCTCTGGAACATTTTTGTCTGACAGTTAATATCGACGCGCCGTTCTGAATGAAAACTTTTTGCCGCCTTTTATTTATTTAACCTGATTAACCGCGAAACTTCGTTGCGATGTCTTTACAGTGGCGTTATGACATCAGCGTGGATAGGCGCGGAATTACGCTTTTTAGTCGAATATCGCTGCAATTTATCGTCACATCTTGCGCGAAAATGTGTTTGATTTAAAGATAAATCTTTATAGAAAGGTAGGCTACTGTATTTATTTCTCCCTTTTCTTTTTGGGGGACAAATGCTGATTATCTGTGCAACAAGCTTCACCGTAGATGCGCACATGCCCATTGAAAAACGCATCATTCAATTGCGCGGTCTTTTTAGAGAAACCCCCAACATATTCTCTCATCAACCCTTCCTTGATTGGGTCTATGGCCATTATTGAGATCAAATCTGCGTTTGTTTACCTGCACATACTCTAAAAAGTGCCCTTTTCCTCATCCCCAAGAAACAAAAAGGAGACCATGGCTTGCTTTCCATGGCGAGTATTTTGGATAATTCAAGCGCTTGTGGATGTGACACTTTCGCAGGAAATTTACGCACCTCATTCCATCAGAATCGAGGGGGACCTGACGCTGGGTGGCCTTTTCCCAGTCCATGCCCGTGGGGTCTCCGGGGAACCTTGTGGAGATATCAAGAGGGAGAATGGGATTCACAGGTTGGAGGCGATGCTGTACGCCTTAGACCAAATTAACAGTGACGACGAGCTTTTGCCCAACATCACTTTAGGTGCTCGGGTTCTCGATACATGTTCCCGAGATACGTATGCTTTGGAGCAGTCGCTTACTTTTGTGCAAGCTCTCATACAGAAAGATACGTCGGATGTACGATGTACAAACGGGGAGCCCCCGGTGTTTGTCAAACCCGAAAAGGTGGTCGGAGTCATTGGGGCATCGGCGAGTTCAGTGTCCATTATGGTTGCAAATATTCTGCGACTGTTTCAGGTAAGTCTGAGCTGGCGAATAGACCCCATGTTGTGCCACATGTACTGGAATGTCTATGAATGCATTATGTATGTAATTTCACCAAATACATCTAAGAACGCATGATGCTTTTGTACATCCCATGCATAGTGTACTTTATAAAACAGCAGTGAAACATAATGCAATAATAGTGATAGGTATGTGTATGTCATTGCAGATTGCTTCTGTAGTTTATAGGTTATACTGTATAATGAGGGCAGTCATAATCAATTCATCGATAAGGCATCGACTCTTCCCACCTGCAGTGTTTTTTGTTTTTGTAATGGGGTTCCTCTCTCTCTCTCTCTCTCTCTCTCTCTCTCTCTCTCTCTCTCTCTGCCTTCCATAGCTCTCGCTTCCTCTCATTTTAAAGTACCGTATTGGTATGACAACATATCAATACGAATAATAATAATAATAATAATAATAATAACTACAAAATATTAAATGTATATTTTGGTAACACTTTCCACCAATGTTCGCTTTAAGCATTTATAAAGGGCTTTATTAATGACTGATTAATCACTATTGTAACAACACATTTAATTCAATTACATTTCATAATTGTTATACTTAATAAACAACGAGCCAGTTTACCTTACATGTTATAAATGTTTAATAACACTTATTCAACATGTATAACATATAAAACTGTACATTAATATAAAGTGGACAGGTATGGAGCATTTATTATGGTATCACCAACATTAGAAACCTACAGAACATACATAAAATGCACTACATGTTATAAATATTTAATAACACTTCAACCTTTATAACCTATAAAACTGTACATGAATGTAATGTGGGCACTACATGTTATAAATGTTTAATAACACTTCAAACCACTTGACTTGACTACATGTTATAAATGTTTAATAACACTTCAAACTTTATAACCTATAAAACTGTACATGAATGTAAAGTGGACAGATATGGAGCATTTATTATGGAGTCGTCAACATTAGAAACCTACAGAACATACATAAAGGGTAGTACATGTTATAAATGTTTAATAAAACTTAAACCTTTATAACCTATACAACTGTACATGAATGTAATGTGGACAGATATGGAGCATTTATTATGGAGTCGCCAAGATCAGAAACCTACAAAACATCCATAAAGGGTTACACTTTACATTAATGCTTCCTTTGTTGAGGCTTTATTAAGGGTATCATTAATAACTTAAAAAGTCATTAATAAGCAATTTACAAACGCACTCTAAATCACTGATATGCGGTTTTAACATCATATTTCATGCAATACTTGCCAAATAGTCAGCTGTTTAACCTGCTATAAATGTTTAATAAAACTTGTTTAACATTTGTAACCTATGAAAATGTACTTTAATATTTTGTAGAGGACTGTAACTAGGCTAGTTTGGACAGCAATCTGAGTATCACCATTCTTTTGACATCAATGTGACAATTGACAACACAAGTGAGCAAATAAATTACAGTAATTTATAAACACAAAGTGGACTGTAGCAACATTACAAAATTATAATCTCACTATTAGAGTCTATTTTTGCTGCATTGTGACATAATTAATTATATGCATGAATGAGTGTATGTATTAAGCATTACTAATTTGCCAGTTAAAATGCGTACTATTTGGCAAGTATTGCATGAAAGTCACACTTTTTATTCATGTTGTTATAACCACATGTTAACGATTTATAATGCATTTGTAAATAACTTATTAGTCATTAATAAACTACATTATAAACCCTTAACAAAGGGAATATTTAAGTACAATGTTACCATTATTATTATTATTAGTAGTAGTAGTAGTATTATTAATAATTATTTTCTTATTTATATCATATTAATATGAATGAAATAAAATAAAGACAAAGGCAAAAATCAACATTATGGATTACATTAGCATAAAATAGAATGTGTATTTCTCTCTCACATGCTGTCTGTCATGTATCTCCTGACAGGCTTGACATTAGGACTGTTACAGTGAAGTGAATAGGCTTGCTGATGCAAATGGATTTGTGAATGTGGATTCAGCTTTCTAGAGGCAACTATAGTGCAGCCTGTAGATTCCATAGTTGCAAGTTACTCGGCTTAATGGTTTCTGTTTTGCTCTCGCTGTTCCTTCAACATTGGAATATTACAGTAAATTGATAATCAGGCATGTATTTTGGTCGATAAAGTAATTTGAACTACAACGGAAAACATGTAAATTATCTAAAATGTAACAATTAGGATTGTACAATAAACCTCAGCTGAGAATAAAACACCAGCCTGATTACAAATGAGTCCTTGTGGGGCTGTGAATTAACTAGTTGCAGACGTCTGAAACGTAAATGTATCCAGAAATGCATATGCAATGATAATTGTGTCCCACCCCTTGGATCTGAAGTCTGCGATTACTGATACAGCAATTAAAACAGTAACAGCCTATACAGTTGCCTGTAATTATGGGAATTGATTATTCAGACTTATCTGTGCTCTGCATCAGAGATAAACACACGCAATGACATCCCACTAGTCTACTAGAATAATGCAAAGCTCATTCTTTTGCATGTTTTTTTGCACCGATGGCCATAGAAAGGTGCTCTCTTTCTTTTACATACAAGTGCACAGGTAGTTGATGTTATCTAAACCTATAAAGCTGGTGGTAAATGTTATAGGAATGTTCCAAATTCATTTCAATTCAAGCATTATCGACAGCATTTGTTAAAAAACTTTTAAAAGTTATTGTAAAATCAACTTGTTGTAAAATGAACTTATTAAAAACAAGCAAATATTGTGGTTAGAGTAAGGCACTTGCAATGAAGTAAATGTGTCAAATCTTAAAAATACACAACATTTTAAAAAGTATAGGCACATGACTTTTATTCATGTTAATACATTGCTATACTTACTGTTTACTATCTCATGAACTGTAACTATGTAAATTAGCTAAACCATGCATTTTCATTTTTTTATTTATTTATTATTATTATTATTATATGTGGAAGCATATGCATATTACGAATTACATGTGCATAAGTAAATGCCTTATTACAAAGTGAAAAAGAAAATGAATTACATTGTTGATAATTACCTACAATTTAAATGGCCTAGAACAGAAGTTCCACCGTTAAAAACAAATAAATAAGTAAAAAAGACAACTTTACAGCTCAAATAAGACTCAAATAAGTTTTAATGGTGGACGTCATGTACAGGTAGTGCTTCAACAAAAATTACAAGCTTCACATTTCTGCTTTTTTAACCCTTCACTCCCTTGTTATGTTTGAGGATCAAGGCAGTACACCTGTATTATGATGGTGGTGGTGGCGCAGTGGGCTAAAGCACATAACTGGTAATCAGAAGGTCGCTGGTTCGATCCCCACAGATGTGTCCTTGAGCAAGGCACTTAACTCCAGGTTGCTCCGGGGGGATTGTCCCTGTAATAAGTGCACTGTAGTCACTTTAGATAAAAGTGTTTGCCAAATGCATAAATGTAAATGTAAATGTATTGGGTGTATATTTGTACCCTTAAGAAAACAAAATTGTGTTTGCTTGTTAGTTTTTTTCCCCCAACATTGTGTACCTTCAATGTACATGACATATCCCCAATACTCTTCACATTTTAACAAATACAAAAAATGGACAGCTCTATTGCATGCAATATATCAGTCTCAAATGCACATTTGCATTAATAAAGTTACTGTAACATCCATGAGAATACACTCGGATATGAAACTGCAATATTTATGCCAATTTGCTGCAGCTCAGTTTCAGGAAGAACCACAGAGCTAATGGCCTCACAGATATGTTCTAAGAGCTTGACTTGTTGTCCTAGATGGATTATTTAGAGGGTATTTACAAAAATACACCCATACACATGGGATTTTAACACTAGCCAGCCTGTTTCACCAGACACTCAGAGCAGTAAGAATACAAATTTAAAGTCATGCTGTGCCCCGCTAGCCATCTGCATCCTTTCAGAAAAGTGTTTATTTATTTCCCTATGGCCTTACACTTGCTCTGAGTCTCAGATTGTTTTTATATGCTGCAGGGCTGGGATTTCATAGAGCATCCCTGTTTGCCGGAAGCGTTATATGAGTGCGATGAGCATGGCAGTGATGAGAGTTGAAGTGAGGAGGACAATGTACTCTGATACAATTCATGAGGCGTACCGACTGGGTTAGGTCTCCATATCAACACTTTTGGACTTAAAATACTGTACTTTTGCCACAACAGGCCCCGAATTTAATTTCAGATGATGACAATTTTGCTTTGCGGGTAATTAACGTTGACTGTCAGCCAAATAATGCATTGTTTAGGCTATAGATTTTGTCAGGTTTATTTTGCGATAACATCCGGCTAACATATATTGTCCCATATATTACTGCATTAACTGTTGCAAAGCTTTTACAACATGTCTTGTTTCGCCCCATGGGGGTTAATGTTGTACGGAGCCCTCGAAGTGACCTGTGCAAAAAAAAAAATCTAAGAGACTTTCGCGTGCGCACAAGAAACTTTCGCGTGCGCACGAGATACTTTCGCGTGCGCACGCGTTACAGTTTCCGGTGTGTGTATAGCTCTTTTCCGATTGCGTCATTGCCATCATTCATTTACTCAAAGATACTGAGAGCATAGATGCGCATGAATTTATAGAGATATATTTTAAACTTGGCCTTCAATACAAAGACATTACTGTCTATGACATTTGTAATACTGTCATGGCTGAGACACGCTTTGATCTTCCAAAGGACACTAATCAAGCAATAGACTTGTACTTGTACTTGCATTTAACACGAGAACTACCGGAATTCTATAACTACTAGAATGGCCATAGCGGTCATTCTGACCGTTCATACTAGACTGTACCAAATGTCATGTCATATTTACATTCGAAACTTCTATTGAGGTTTTAGAATGAAGCTTCTAATGTCTGTCGTCATATTTTATGACATCATCACCCTAAAAATGGATTGAATAAAATAGAATAATATGGATCAAATGGAGCGCCAAGCGAACACAGATAGTCCTACATAATACGATCTTTTTTTGTAATATATAATAGTGCTAGACTATATAAATACATAGGCCTATATATTATATATTAGCTGCTAGACTGCCCCGGAAGGTGCGTGCCTCGCTTTGTGTACAGCAAGTTTTTTCACTGGAATCAAAATCCATGAATAAATGAATCTGTTATATTAATAATAAACACCAGGACACGAAATTTTAATTCTAATGAATGTGAAAATGTATTAGTTCATCGACAACCACAGAACTTGCTATTGTAGCTAATTACAGATACAAATTTGATTATTTATATAAAATTATTCTCTTTGTAAAATAAAAACAATTCAATACAATTGCTTATAAAAACATCACCAATGTGTATTTCAATGCATAGTAAAAACCTTGGACATGTATGAAACACACACAGGCCTAACCCAAAATGGCCAAAGCGGTTAATAAAGAATATGAACATTCGCTAAACTGTGGGAAAACTGATTTAGAAAGCAATATTTGTTTTACTGTGAGCAAAAATATCATGCTGTAAAACTATAATGAAAATAGTATGCTGTAAAATCATTATGAACGAATTCTCCTAAAAGTGGGCTCACTTGAACAAAAAAGGGGGCCCCCTTTTAGGAGAATAATTTAATATAAATAATCAAATTTGTATCTGTAAGTAGCTACAATAGCAAGTTCTGTGGTTGTCGATGAACTAATACATTTTCACATTCATTAGAATTAAAATTTTGTGTCCTGGTGTTTATTATTAATATAACAGATTCATTTATTCATGGATTTTGATTCCAGTGGTGGCTGCATTGTTTCCAATTTCCAATAAATCCAGAGCGTTGTAAAGTCCAAAAGTCAACATGTTCTGAAAAAGGATAGATGTAATAATTTCCAAAATTCACAACATGTTTTTATCTAACGAAATATTCCGCCTCAATCCATGTTTGTTGGCGTTTAGACTTTCAAAACCATTTTCACTGTGGTGAAAAAACTTGCTGTACACAAAGCGCGGCACGCACCTTCCGGGGCAGTCTAGCTAATATATAATATATATAGGCCTATGTATGTGTATAGTCTAGCACTATTATATATTACAAAAAAGATCAGTATTCTGTAGGACTATCTGCATTCAGCTTGGCAGCCATTTGATCCATATTATTCTATTTTATTCAATACATTTTTAGGGTGATGATGTCATAAAATATGACGACAGACATTAGAAGCTTCATTCTAAAACCTCAATAGAAGTTTCGAATGTAAATATGACATGACATTTTGGTACAGTCTAGTATGAACGGTCAGAATGACCGCTATGGCCATTCTAGTAGTTATAGAATTCTGGTAGTTCTCGTGTTAAATGCAAGTACAAGTACAAGTCTATTGCTTGATTTGTGTCCTTTGGAAGATCAAAGCGTGTCTCAGCCATGACAGTATTACAAATGTCATAGACAGTAATGTCTTTGTATTGAAGGCCAAGTTTAAAATATATCTCTATAAATTCATGCGCATCTATGCTCTCAGTATCTTTGAGTAAATGAATGATGGCAATGACGCAGTCGGAAAAGAGCTATACACACACCGGAAACTGTAACGCGTGCGCACGCGATAGTTTCTCGTGCGCACGCGAAAGTATCTTGTGCGCACGCGATAGTTTCTCGTGCACACTCGATAGTATATTTGCTGAGAAAGCCCCTCATATAAAAATAATTAAATATATAATGATTATACATATTTATATCAATATTTAATTATACATAGTTATCTTTAAATATTTAAAAATTACACACACACACACATATATATATATATATATATATATATATATATATATATATATATATATATATATATATATATATAAATCTTCAGATAATTAAAATGCTTTACATTCCTGTAGCAGAAGAGTTAATCATTGATAAGACAATACAAAAAGCGGCTTTAGAATACAATGTATTGTTTACTACTATATTATTGATCATAAGTCAATCATTGGCACACAGTTCACAGCAATCCATTTCACAAGTGAATTTGTCAATCAGTTTGAGATTTATTATGAGGGCTTGTTTAAGGACCCTTCAATTTACACCTACGTGAGACGTCTCGGGTGTGTTGTGTCATAAACATAAAATGTTTAGGTCACCGTGTCAAGTTAAATATAGTTTAATACTCAATCTTTAAACACATCTTGAGATCCCTTAGATCGCATTTGCGCTCCTTCGAGTGTTTTGAACGCAAGAACGCATGTTTGTGGATCAAGTAGTGACACTGCTTACTGAAGTTTTTTCTTCACTGTATAAACTGTGCGTTGCTCATACAGCTGAAATTTCACTTACTGCCCTCTGGAGTAAACAGGTGCTACTGCAAGCTTGCATTTCTCAGGAATATTCTTTATGGTCCGTGGGCATGCGATTAATTGCATAAAATTTTTTAACACGTTATTTTTTTGTAAAATTAATCGCACTGAATTAATGTGTTAAATCGACAGCCCTTTTATATATATATATATATATATATATATATATATATATATATATATATATATATATATATATATATATTAAAATAAAACTACATTATCCTGCTTATTACACTGCTACTAACCAAAACTCAGTCAATGTTTCTGGTACGCTAGGATCAGGCAGGTTATGTCGACTCACCAACATGCACCATCTCCTATCAGACATTATTGCATTGGCTCCAGTGTGTTTACCTTCCCCTGTGGTGTGAACGGGAGCGTGTCAGGAGGTCTGGGTTCTGATCCTGTGTTGAAACCAGAAAGTAATTGCGATTTCATATCAGTGACAGCAATTCAGAGGTTGAAATTTTCCCTTTGACATTACATTTTACTCCACTGATGGTTCACTTTAGGTTTGGGGTTTGGGTCAGGGATACAGTTGTCTGAAAACAACTCTCTTTACAACTCAATTTAGTCACCCCTCCATGGACAATAAAGCAGAGAAATGTGCCCATATGCCCAACAACACTTACCGCATTGGCCACAGGGGGAGTGTTTTACATTTCTGTAAACACAGACCAATTTCTGCTTGAGAAAAGTCAACCTACTGTTTCTATTTTCACTGTGAGATCAAACTTTGCACAATCCAATTCATTTCCAATGGATAAAATCAAGTCCAGCCCTACATCTGTCCACCTTCAATCTCATTTCGCTCAGAAATTCTTTACACAGTCCATGTTGACTTTAATATTAAAGGTAGCTGAACGTTGATTTATATTAGCACTTGGAAATAGTAGCGGTTTTCCTTTTATCGATTGAATACAGAAACATCAATGTTTTGCCATTAAAACAGTGACTAAAATGACTCTGATTAAACAGGACGCTAGTTGTCATCATGATTCTCCATAGTCTATAAGTGACTATTGATTTCTTTGATGTCTTGCAGGCTTGCTGGCTCAGAAGGCTTGCTGCCTTGAGCTCTGGTAAATATGGTACATGTTTGCTATCACTCACTGTTGGGCCACCAACATGAAAGTGACAACAGGCACAGTGACAGAATTCTAAAAATATCAGTGCTGTGGGACTCATTTCGCACAGAAACCATAACCTACAAACCCAGGAATTCCTCAGCACAGATTTTTTCAGTAATAAGTCGGCTTGAGAAGTGACATTTTATAGTTTGCATAACTGTATTTATCATTGGGGTGCTAAGGCATGTATCACTATTACTATTGCTTATAATTAGCGGTTATGGATTTTTTTTTAAACCCCTCTGCATAATTATTCAACTTTAGTGTGCAGTTTTTTCCGCACGTTTATAGATATTAAAGATACTGTACCTCAAATCATATGACTTGTTGAGGAATGGTGTGCTGTGTACTTTTCTTAGTGATCAGATTAACGGAAAAAGTCTTGCACAACTGTCAGTTTCACAGAACGTCAATTCAAATACCCTTTCCAACCTCCAAAGAAGTACCCAAAAGTACCACAATTAACATGTTTTTTTGAACATACCACAATAGTACCATAGTATTGTTTGAAGTAAATTTCATGGTACATTAATATAATAATATTTAAATACCATAGTATATACCAAAGTACCATGGTTTTTAACATGTGTTGTGGACACACCATTGGTTTTTGGAGATGTACCATGCTAGTACCATGATATTGTTTTATGGTATCTTGGAGTACCATGTAAATACCATGGTACATGAATATAGTAAACAGTCAATGCCATGGTATATACCAAATTACCACGGCATTAGAATGTTTTATATTTGGTCATGTACCATGGTAGTACTATAGTGTTGTTTTAATTTATTGAGAGTACCATGCAAATTCCATGGTACATGACTGTGCTAATCATTCTGTACTATGGTATATGTCAAAGAAACATGTTTGAAAGTTTTTGTGGACATGCCATGTTTTTTGGGTCATGTACCATCACTTACTGTACTATGGTACTACCATGGTCTACCATGGTAGTACCATAGTACAACTTGTTTAAAGTACTTTGGGGTACCATGCAAATGCCACAATACATAGATTAGAAGCCTTTTTTTTTTGGTCACACATTATACATACATTTTTGCATACATACAGTGACATATCCCAGCTAAGCTGGGGTCAGAATGCAGGGTCAGCCATGATACGGCACCCCTGGAGCAGAAAGGGTAGGGTCAAGGGCCCAACAGTGGCATCTTGGCAGTGCTGGGACTTGAACACTCAACCTTCTGGTCAGTAGCCCAGAGCTGCATCCGCTGAGCCTACATTGGGGCCTATTGTGGCAAAATGTACATCTACATTTACATACTATATAATTATAACAAACCCTACAAACTAGGTACAAACCATAAACCTAACCCTAACCTTAAACTATATTAAGTACATGTAGTTACCTAAAATTACTCACTACCTTCTTAGGTAAGTACACTGTACAATACTGTAAAATAAAATACAAGTTGGAAGTTAACTAGGTTGCACCATTGTACCACCACCGTATTTATGAAACCAATACTCCACAAGCTCCATGTATATTTCTTTCCAAATGGAGCTTTACTTATATTAGTAGATGATTCTTTAAAAACACAATGTAAAGAGTATTTTGGAGTTTGGGCCACCCTCCAATCTCTGATAATGAAAGAGGTGCCAGGGGAAGCAGAACCTGGCATGCAGCACGCGATGATGGAAGACCAAGTCCACCTGGAGGTCATTCTGCTCTGATAACCTCTTCACTCTCCTCTCTTTTTATCAGCCCTCTCCATTCTTTGGTTTGAGATTGGCTACTCCTCCCTCAGGGTTGGCCTCTTTTCAGCATTAGAAATCCCAGTCTATTTATCAATATTGGCTGCTTGTGTATTCATAAGCCTGCCAAAAACCTAATCGCAGCTATGCCAAACTGGAACTTTTTTTTTACATAACATTAAATTCATCTATTTGGGAGTTTATGATGAAATGATCTTGTTGTACAGTAGTCCAAGCTTGATAAATGATACAGATTAATATGTTGGTGTAAGTTACCCTGACTGTACCATGAAATATGTTGGATTCCACATGCTCCATTGCACACAATGGACCTCATTTATGTAAAGCGAGCAGAATGAAGTCACACCTGACTATAATTTGCCCTGGGTTAAAATTGTGTTGTTGAGAGAATAAAAAAACACGGATAAGTTGCACTGACAGAGGTTGTATCCGGGAGGCACTAGGAGCTGGGAGCAGCTGACCAACTTCCCTTCACCGGTTCAGATGTCAAACTTGCTTAGTACTGATAGAAATTGTATAGTACTGAGATAACAACCTTCATGGTTCTATCATTGGAGAGAACTTAACTGCTATAATGGTCAACTAGCATTTTACGACAGTTTGCTAATGCTATACAAATAGAGAGCCGTAAACTGACGCCTTCTAGTCGTAAAATCGGCAATTACTTCTCTTATAAAATAGCAGTTTTATTATAGTAAACTTTACAAATAGTTCACTCCGAAATGATTGTATAGTGTAAAACATGTTGAAGATTAGCAGACATGCAGTTAATTAATTAAATTATGAGCTGTTTCCTCACAAAAGTGGTTTATTCAGCTTTGTGAAACATCTCCTCCATGGACAACCATTCTTAATAATGGCCTCTTGTCTCCTCGCCAATGTAACACCCATAGAACGTCTATGAAATGGCCGTGTAATGCTAATCTATGCTAACCATGCACAGTAGGCTTCCTTATCAGAAAGGCTTTGGTGAAGTACCTTACCTCAAGTACAGTACCTCAGAATCGACACATTGTATCACAGTGTTTTTGGGCTTGTTTTAAATGGGATTATTTGCTTTACGAATGTTTCTCATGTTATGTTTATGGTTCATGAAAGAAACGTGACAAGCAGGGGTGTAAAGTAACAAATTACAAATACTCACGCTACTGTAATTAAGTTGATTTTCCCAGGAATTGTACTTTTTTAAGTAGTTTAAAAATGTTATACTTTTACTTGAGTACATTTTAAGTGCTGTAACTGTACTTTTACTGCGGTATTTTCCCACCGTCTGTGTTCGCTACTTCCCTGTCCTGATTTAATTTATTATCTATCAACATGATTGGCTAGGAAGAGTCTCATGACTCCCATCAAATCAAATCACACACTTAAATGGTAGCTATAAATCTGGCGCCAACAGTTATGGATGTGGAGGATGCCTCAAACATATTTCAACACCTGAACATCACGGCCGCACCTGAAAGGGCTTTTCGCCATGAAAATGGCCAATTGCTTGATCGTGTCATGTGAGTTTAGCTCGGTCATGCCAGATATCTGCACTAATCCTGCCTCTAATTTTAAGAAACATATCGAGGTAAATTTCATATTTCTGTTTACTAGATTCTGTGTGTCTATAATGTAGCCTTTAATTTAAATATCTATCACTGAGATTATTGGGTTGATGTGAGATTAAGGCAATGATATCAATAGTGTTGGACGATAAAACAATCTTGATATTTATCTGAGAAAAAACAAAGAGATATGTTCTCAATATCGATGATAAACATTTGAGTCATTTGTATACTACGTCTACAGTATGTTCTACATGTAGAACAGGGGTTTCATTACATCGATCATGATAGCAAGATAACCACTGGTTGGTTGATCTAGATGAAATATAAAAGATTTACTTTTTGTTTCAAGGTGTCTGCAGCTGTGTGATGTTTGATTGACAGGTGGCTAATGTTTATGCGCTTTACATGCGCATGTGCTCCAAGAGTGCTTATGTGGGTACACGCGTAATGGTCAAATACACTTTAGAATTACGCCAGTGCCCATCTTGATGAGGCATTAATATAAACGCAGTCGGTGTGGCTTATAGTGAACATAAACAGTGGGACAAAAAGTGTATTTGCATCAAAATGTCAGACTTGAAGTGTACATGTATCCGAATTGAGCACTGTCTAGTCGGCATATAAAGGCTATTAATCAAACAACAATTACAAGGAAATGAGATCACCAATCTCTGCTTTTGGCTGAATTACTTGAGTAGCTTTATAAGTATTAATGTAATAGAATAAAACAGTGACATTTTTTATAATATTTTAAATAATATTGGTATTCTTTTTTTTTTATAATACTGACCCCTGATGATAAAATAATTTATAATTATGCTTAGACTTTATCATGTTTTTGCTAATGCCTGATAGAAAAGTATCAACATTTGTAGAGCAATCTTTGCATTCCACCAGTCACAAACTTCAGGAAATTGTTCATCATGCATTAGAATGAGAAAACAACTATTTCTGGGCTTAAAAGATACAAGAACTAAATAATTGTGGAACACTGTATTTCAAAAGGAGGACAATGTGGCCCCCCTTGTGCTACTTAAAGAAATAATTCACTCAAAAATGAAAATTCTCTTTTCATTTACTCACCCTCATGTCATCCCAGATGTGGATGACTTACTTTCTTCAGCAGAACACAAATTATGAGTTTTAGAAGAATATTACAGCTGTGTAGGTCCATACAATACAAGTGAATGGATGCCAAAATTGTGATGCTCCAAAGAGCTCATAAAGGCAGCACAAAAGTAATCCATATGACATCCATGAATTCAGAAGTTATATGATAGGTGTGTGTAAGAAACAGGTCAATATTTAAGTCCATTTTCGTTACATGAAGAATGTGTATCATCAAAACCAAAAGAAGAAGAAAGTGAAAGTTAAAGTGGAGATTGACTGAGCAGGGAGGAAAATTAATAGTAAAAAGGAATTAAATATTGATCTGTTTCTCACACAACCTATCCTATCTCTTCTGAACACATCAATTTAACCACTAGAGTCAAATGGATTAGGCTACTTTTATGCGGATTTGTGTGATTTTTGGAGCTTCAAAATGTTGGCACCCATTCACTTTTACATTGTATGGACCAAAAGAGCTGAGATATTCTTCTAAAAATCTTAATTTGTGCTCTGCTGAAGAAAGAAAGTCATACACATCTGAGATGGCATGAGGGTGAGTAAATGATGAGAGAATTTTCATTTTTGTTTGAATTATTCCTTTAAAGCCTGATGTGGTCCCTGTACCAAACAGTTGCTCTACTGCATCTATTATGCTGGACATGACGTGCCAAGTGACCATGTTTTTTTTGTGTTTTTTTTTTTTTGTTGCGTTCCTTGCATTGTTTTGAACATGTTTTATGTGCAACAATAACTCTCTCAGTCGGCATTAAGGGAAATTTAGACCCTGCACATAAACTGATTTTAATGTAATTGTTTCATACATTGTGATATTGAAAATAACTTTTTTATCTTTTCATTTCTGTAATCATGTCGCCCTTTATTTATTTATTTTGAGTTGTCAGTCACAACACAAACACCAATAAAGTACCTATATGTTTTATAATTTCTGGCAAACAGCCATAAAAGGGAATGTAAATTACGGTATGTGTGATAAATTTTAAAATTTCAGCATAGAGTTTGTATTATAATGGGGCATAGCTTTTGCAACTTGGTACTCAATACTCACTACTCATGAGTACTTTTAAATGAGCTACTCTTTTACTCTTACTTGTAGTTTTTAGGACAGCTAATTTACTCTACTCAAACTACCTTTTTTAAGAAGTAACAGTACTTTTACTTGAGTATTATTTTTCAGTACCCTTTCCACCCCTGCAAGTAAGTCACATCTGTTTATAACATCTGCAACTCTATGCTGTGCACAAATAAACAGCTTTTAATCTTTTAGCTTTCAGCTTTTAACAATACGGCTGTTGTATTCTATTCATTCATTCATTAATGTCAGGGACTGTGGATATTTCTGATATTTGCAACCCTTTTTGCAATTAATTAATAATCCGGTTCACAGACTGAATGTTTTTACTCTGTGTGTGATGAAACGTCATTTTGTGGGCATGTGAGTAGTTGTGTTTCACAGCGGTCTAGAGTTTGTCAGAACAATAATGGACAAAATATTAATACTGGTTGCATAAATACTTTGTAATGCCAAACTATTCTGAATTGGCAACTTTAAAACACTTCTACCATCTCTATGACAGATGTTTTCATCTGTTTTGGTGTGCGTCTGTTTGACTGGTTGACATCAGTTACGTATAAACTATGTATATAAATCGCTTCAGATTACAAGTCGCAGGGCCTTTCAAATTATGAAAAAAAAGACGTATTTTCCGGAAAATACAGTAATAGTTTAGAAACTTTTTTTTTTCTTCTTAAACCATACAACAGTGTTAAACTTTGCACTTATTTAGACATCTACTTCTTCATTAATCAACTTATGGTTTCAGCTGTTATTGCCATTTTTGT
Source organism: Xyrauchen texanus (assembly GCF_025860055.1). NCBI lineage: Eukaryota > Metazoa > Chordata > Actinopteri > Cypriniformes > Catostomidae > Xyrauchen > Xyrauchen texanus. Next base: position 21,528,431 of record NC_068323.1, on the reverse strand, counting down.
TATGTCCCCAGGAATTATGCACAATTTACTATGTTTTTTAATTGGTAGTCAATTTTGTCCTCCTCCCCCAGAAAACAACAGGACCAACATCGTAAGCAGTTATAGCTGTTAGCAAAGTATTAGCAATTATTTTGATGGATACTGTGATATTTGGTGGTTTTTAGTTGGGTTGTCTCACTCTAAAACATTACATCCTGTTTGATAAGATTACATAAATTGGTATAATAATGTAAAATTTTAAGTATATGGTTAAAAAAATATAAAAAAATGCTAAATTTAGCTCCTATTTCCCTTCCTGTAAAAGACATCGTGTTTAATTTCTGACCATTTCTGGTATAAATTATAATTAAATGAAGTTTAAGTGTCTTAGCTTGACAAGAGAATTATTCAGAAATTATATACAACAAAAAACATCATAGAGCTAGTCATAGAGATTAAAAGGTTCTGCATTATGGGAATATCTTGTTGGCGGCTGTTGACGGGCAATTCTCATTGTAGCGTTCCTAACTGTACCGGAACACTGTAAGCTTGATTTTTCTGTTTCCCTTACAAGTCTTGAACATCATGACACCCCAATTCGCATACTGATAGGCAGATCACAGGTACAGTATTTTTAAATGCTACATCTCATCAGCTATTCTGCAAACCTTAATTCCAACTTTCATAATCAGATTAGTTTGCTATACAGCCAGTTGAAGATGAGCTTTGAGTTTCATCCAGCACTCCCTCTTATCTCCTGTTCAATGCCTGCCTGTAAAGTTGCTCAGCATGAAGTCTGGAAAAATCAGCTGTTGATGTCATAAAGCATGGCTGCCATTGGCTCATCTTGGGTTCGTTAAATGAGAGAGTCCCGCTGGGCGAGCTGCTATAAATCATTATGAGCGAGCTTCTTTTTTCTCATTCAGGAAGCGTCAATGATATACATACGAGTAATTAAATACATAATTTCTTCTCTCCAATCAATAGCTCCACGGCTGCCCGCAGACTTTGCTGACATTTATCACTTCGAGTGCAACTGATTAATTTGTTTTGCCATTACCTCAACAAGAGAAGGAATATTTTTTTTGAGTGATACATTGATCTCAAATCAGAAAACTAAAGCATACTAAACCAAATGCACTTGAGTGATGGATGTTATTTAGTGGAGACTACTTCAGTCGGTGGCAGCTGAATTTTTCAAGCAGATAAGCTGTTGTTCGCGAAGCTCACATTGAGCTACACAGTGAGGTTGCTGTCAGTTGTCAAGTGCGACACGTAGGCTATCAAGTGCAGGTGTTTTTTCTTTAGAGTGAACAGAGTGTGACATAGATTCACAGTGGTATATTTAAATGTTCTCTTGAGTAAATTGAGGGCAAAGCTCTTGGATTTTATAAAGCTCCTGGTTTTAACAGTTATGTTGAGGCTTAAAATATATTTTCCATTCCTTGGCTTCATTTAGAAGTGTGTATGAAATTAATGGGTGGAATATTCAGTCATATGAGGCCTTGAGTAACATAGTTTACACCTCTTTTAAACACTTTCAACATGTTGTTTGATATGACTTCAACTCAAAGTACATTTGAACTGTTCAGCCAACATAGTGAAATTAAAAAAATTTATGAGATCGCAAAATCATAAGATATTGTATGACTTGGCTTAGGGCGAAAAGATAGGTGGTTGGGATTAAAAGTTGTATGCATTTGTATGAGCCAACTCATAATTTCAAACTATTTCTATCGGGAAGACACGCTGGCTTGAGTGAAGTTTAAGATGCCATTTATTTGATAAATGTAAAACAGAAAGTAATGTCTCTCTCTTTGGTGTAGGCCCCGTCCGGCGCTCCGTGGGAGTTGTACCCGGAACCGTCATGTCCTGCCGGAGATAGGAGGCAGGGGCGAGGAGCCTACCCTCGTGTGGGACAGGGCTCAACTGGTGGTGGTGGGGTGGTGGAGGTTGCCGTGTTAGCACACTGAAACAGCAATGTGATAGATTGTGTGCAGACTTATAAAGCAATGGCTTACATGCGATTGGCTAGGAATTACCCAGCTAATGATGTGATAATGTACAACTGCTAGTCTTCCCGCTAGAACTATGCTGCGCTTCCAGTTCACCTTTCCGTATTATAATCATGACTTGTTATGGCATTGGGTTGGTTCAGTCACTGTAATATCCTCAATAAGGATAGTTCTTCAATATATCCCATACATTTAGTGAGTCCATGGGCCATTTTTTGGTTTTGAAATGCATTTTTCAGCATTGTTATTCAATTTATTTCAACACAATTTTTAGATTATGAGCAATCAAGTAGCTGTTGGTTTGAGTACAGAGTTTGTTGAAGCTTCTTCTTTTTGAAGAAAAAAAAAGGGGTGGGGGCGACAACATTAAAGCAAACTTTATGTCAGTAACAACTTAAATTTAGGTCTGTGCTTATTTTATGTCTTCAGAAAACATAGTGTTATGATAACTCAAAATAATCTAGATGAGATGGCAAAATCATAAAATAGAAGATGACTTGGCTTGTACAAAAGGTATGATTTTTACACCTTTAAATACATGATTTTTATGATTTTTACAATTAAATACAATAAAGGCATCTTTCCATATTTATTTATGCAAAATATGTTAGGTTTAGGTTAGGGGTTAAAATTTGGAAAACTTATTTAACATCATTTGCTTGTTTATTTTTTCTTTATGTGATTAATATTCATAAGTTTTTGTGTTCATTTAGAGTCCCACAGACACACTATATTAACCCCTACACCTAAACCTAACCTTACCTTAAATAAATAACCTTGATTTTACTACATTAACCATAATTTCACCATGGTATTTTTTGTAAATTTACAGTAAACACAAAATTAACCATGGTAACTATATTAACAACAGATTACTGTACTAACACCATGGTTAATTGCATTAAAACTATGGTTTCAGCAAAAAAAAAAACATGGTTACTACAATATTAGTAATACAGCGATGCCGAGCCACAGGAATGAGTGTGAACGATAGACTCGATATTCACTGTGACCAAATAACTATGATGAAATCAACATTTATAAACATTTTTATCTATTTACTTGAAGGAAATATTAAGAGATCAGATGGGAAAAAGAGTGGGACAAAACACAGATTTGAACCGCTGTCGCTAGGATAACAGTACACATTTACACCCCACTCCACTGCATTGACAGCTATTGGTTAGTTTGTCATGTATTGCTGTGGTTCCACCAGACTACTGGTGTGCAAACAGCTGCACTGTGTGGCAGATACTATTTACATCTGGGTGCAATTAGACATTCTTAAAACAAGATCAATTTAATTGAAATGCAAAATGACGACATTTTATCTCTTGATTACTGAGAAATCTAACCATGTTTATGCTTATAACAAGAAAAACTATTTGCTGATGTGGTGAAGAAAGAAAAAAGAAAACTTGATTCAAAATGTAAACAAGTTTTTTTTTTTTAACCCATTTGAAAATATTTTTTTTCTTGTTGTAAGCATAAATCCTACTTAAGTAGCTCATTTGTTACATTTCTCTGATAAAAAGTCTTTACTGAAATGAAATAAGATATTAAGGATTTTTTTTTTTTAAACATGGGACAAAAAATACACAGTAAGAAATATATATATATATATATATATATATATTTTTATTTATTTATTTTTTTTTTTGCAGAGTACAATTTTGCCATCTAAAAATTATTTTGACTTGCTATGAGACCAGTTGGCTTCAAAAAAATTAGAAATCTAGCACACATCATATGGAGTACCTTAATGGGTGCTTTTTGTCAGCTCCTGGTCAATACATGTTTTAATACATTTAAGAAACTTTGAGATTCTTCAAAACTTTGTGTTCCATGGAAGAAAATCACACAATTTTGACACAAAACAAGTAAATGCTATCCGTTTAAGGTTACCAGAGAGTTCAAACATTCTTTATAAAACAGCTGTGCATGAACATCTGTATAGACTGATCTCACTGAGGAATCGGAAACAGTAGATTGACTTGTCATTATCTAAAATCAGTCTGTGCTTACTGAAATGTAAAACACTTCCTCCAGCAGCCAAAGCATTAAGTGTTGATGGGTGTATATGCTCCATTTTCTGGGTTAAATGTCCATGAATGGGTGCCAAAGGTGAGTTGTGAAGCAAGTTGTTTCAGTTGTACAGGCTGTAATACAGTGAAGAGGAACGCATATATTAAAGTGTACCCCACAAACCTAAACCTAACCATCAGTGGAGTAAATATATAATGGAAGAGGGAAAATGTGACCTCCGAATTGTGCTTGTCACTAATTATGTGAACATGAGTGCTTCCTGATATCAATGCGTTATCCAAACCTGGGTCTCCCATGCTGCAGACGCACGTTTCTGGTCACGCCACTAGGTAAGCTAAACACACTGGAGCCGATGCAAAAAATATCTGATAGGAGATGGTGCCTGTCAATGAATTAGAATAATCTAGCCGATCCTAGGGTAACAGAACTCTCGGAAACAACATGCCGATTTCCTGTTTGATCGTGTTGGTGTTTAGCTCTAAGAGGGCCATCGTCTTCAAAGCAAACAGGAATGGCAGGTCTTGCACGCTTGGTTAATGGAGGGCATTGGAGATTTGCTCCTGTAGAGACGTCCAAAACAATATACATCAGTGTAATTTATCCTGTCTGTTCAGGCTGGATCACAAGATGTAGGAAATGTGTTTCAGAGATATCGTTTTCAAGACAGCTACTGGAGCAAAGCATAGTAGATAAACTCTAAAGTTGGTAAAATCCTGAGAATCAAATTCTTATCTAAGGGTTGTTTTCTTGGGAATGTGATGTGGACCAAATTAAATCCTATACTCACCATGATGACAATTCAAACCCATACTACTTTCTGTATGACTGTATTTGATATAGACTAGGATATGCTTTGGAAGAAACAACCCAAGTCAATTTTCTGTGAAAATCTTGACGCCATTTGGAAACTTCTTTAAAAATGTCTCCCTTTTTTTCTTCAAGATTACATAAGCTCCAATTCGCCATGTTCGTAAGTGGTTTTGTAGAAGTGGCTACTAATTACAGAAGAAAGACGTAAGGTGCCCATTCAGGTATAACTGAGCTGATAACTTAGCTCAAGGGACTCTCTTAGATCAGTCAGTTTCATTGAATTTGCACAGATGCTTGTCATGTTGTGGGCGGAAGTGGCTTTGAGGGTTGCCCGTCTGTGCAATGGCAGAGACTCGCTTCGAGGCATGCTTGGGGGAAATGTCGTGCTTGGTTTTCCCATGAGCTGTTTACTGCCATGCATCTACTGACCAGAAACAAATTAAGAAGTAATACATAAATAAAACTCTCATTAGAACATTTCATGTGGCTTTACAATGTTGTATGTTATTCCATCAACTTACTATTGTGGAATTTGAAATACATTTATTAGCGATTCTTGCATTTATTTTGGATTTTTCAAGAGCAAGAGCTTAATTTTTCTGCTTTAACCCCCCTGACCTGCTTTTCTGTAAGGCTTCCATTAGAAGTGTTTACTGTTAATGCATTTCCCATTCATTGTTAACGCTATAAGAGACAAGTCCAGATAATTGTCAGTGGAAATTTTGTCTGTCGACAGCAGGCCTTAGGTTCAGTGCATCAACGTTAGATAGAATGTAACCCAGAATATTTTATTTATTCTTATTGTGCACATATCACTTTCAAGTCTGGCTTCATTCTGGTATGTAATGTCCACTTTTGAGAACACAATCAATTCTTGCTGAATAAAATAAAGTTCTGGTATACATTTTCTCATTGAATATACTGTTTAACCTTGAAAAACATCACATTACGGAAGTAAAATGCATTGCAGGTGCCGTTTTATGTTGACATCAACCTGCTGAATGCATCACAATTTCAACAAAAGGTATTTTATGAAAAGCCAACGTTTGTGACCAGTGTGTTTTTTTCTTTACCGAAAACTTTGCAAACAGCATTTGCTGCTTCTTTTTTTATAGCAAGAAAAACCAGAGTCTCTGACGGATGAGCTGAAGTTTAATTACAGTGCAGGATGATTATACGTTTTGCCAGAAGGGAAGTGAGGGTTGGCTGCAACTTTAAGAGGGTTCTAATTATGTCCCACATTCAGATCAGACAGTAATTAATTTAGCCCTGTCAAAACGGAAGAGACAATTATAAACAAATGCATCGCCCAACCGCAAAGACAGTTATGAGCTGCATAAAATGAGCTCACACATCTCAACTTTTTAATGAAATTGGTAAGGTGTACAAGTGGCAAGCCAATGTTTTCAGAATGAAGCTATTCTGTTTCATTCAGAAACAGTTCATGAACAGCATCTCTCAACTCATCAATATTTATTAATTAATTAATTTACTTTCAATTGAAAAAGTATTGAGTCAGTACTCTCATACACCCTATGAAAGCATTGCAAACATACTTAATATTTAAATTAATTAACACAGTTTAATCCAGTATGCATGCAATCCATTCCCATTGATATATTTTCAAAACCAAAGTACAAAAGCTACAGTGAAAGGCATTCTCATTAAAAAGGTATGATTCCAAAATTGTGATTCTGAATCCAAAGTTGTAATTCCAAAGGTGCAGTTCCATAGGTGTTATCCCAAAATTGTTACTGTAATTCTAATGTTGTGAATTCAAGGCTGTGATTTCAAGATTGTGTTTCTGATTCCAAGGGTGCGATCCCAAATATTATGATTTTAATTTGTTGTGATTCCAAAATTGTGATTCTTATTCCAAAGTTGTAATTCCAAAGGTGTGATTTGAAATGTGTGATACCAAAATTGTGATTCTGACTCCAAAATGTTATTCCAAAATTATGATTGTGATTTCAAAGTATTTTTTTTCAAGGATGAAATTCCAAAGGTGTGATCCCAAAATTTTGATTGGAATTCTAGTTTTGTGATTTCAAGGTTGTGATTCTAAAATTGTGATTCTGATTTCAAGGGTGTGATTCCAAAGGTGTGAGTCCAAAATTGTGATTCTGATTCCAGGGTGTGATTCCAGAATTGTGTTTCTGATTCTTAAGGCCATTGCACACTGAGTCCGAAATTTTCGTATGCGTTTTTTCGTGTTCATCAGCCTAAAAATTCGTCACGCACAGAAACCTTGCACACTGAGTCCGATGCGTATTTATTAAACCTTTGCTGAAAAAAACGCAAAAAATACAAAATGGATTCGATCAAGCAGTGAGGATGATTTTGTTGCCCTCTCTCTTCTTTAAAAGAGAAAAGAAAGAGGAAATATTGGGTCCATCCAATCCTGAGATTGCGCCGAGAGGAAGGAGAGTTTCAGCTCCTTATCAAGGAGTTGCGAAATTATCCCGAGCGATTCAAAATTTACCTCAGAATCAGAATGTCTGTGGAAAAGTTTGATGCTTTGCTAGCGATACTGGAGCCACACATTAAAAAGAAGACTACAAATTTCCGTGAGCCAATCGATCCTGAACAGAGACTGGCAGTATGTCTAAGGTAGCTATCACACACACACACACACACACACACACACACACACACACACACACACACACACAGCCGGCGGAAGCGCTGGGCAGACAGATCAGCTGTATACAGGTTATATTTTGTACCCTAATAATACAATAGTAATCGAATTGGCTGCTCAATCACACCTAAATCGATCCGAAATTTCGATCTGATTGAAAGGGAGGTTTATTCCTTTTCTATTCGATCGAGAGAACATACACTTGATCGAATTGAAAACCGAAACTGAAAGGACTGCGCATATTCAGTGTTTTTGTAATCCGCGATTTTGTTTTTCATACAGTACTTTGTGCTGCGAGACGAAGTGTATCAACTTGTCGGACGCCATTCTGGATTTTGCCAGTCACTTGTACGGTGGCTCGATTTGTCAAAAACCTCTCAAAATGCTGGCTGTGGATGCGAAAACGCAGAAAATCGAACCCGATCCGAATTTTTTTATTACGGACGAAAGTTTCGGAGGCAGTGCGCAAGCGTGATTGAAATAACGTGAGGTCGAATTTTTTTTTTAACGTGCGAAAATTTCGGATGCGAATTTCGGACTCAGTGTGCAATGGCCTTAAGGGTGTGATTCCAAAATCTTGATTGGAATTCTAGTTTTGTGAGGTGTGATTCCAAAATTGTGATTCTGATTTCAACGGTGTGATTCCAAAATTTTGATTGGAATTCTAGTTTTGTGATTTCAAGGTTGTGATTCTAAAATTGTGATTCAGATTTCAAGAGTGTGATTCCAAAATTGTGATTCTGATTCCAAAGTAGCTATTCAAAAAGTGATATTCCAAAACTGTGATTCTGATTTTCAAAGGTGCTATTCTGGAAGTGGGATTCTGATTTCAAAGGAAAGAGTAATTTAAAAATTGTGACTCGGATTCCAAAGTTGCAATACAAAGTTATGACTGAAAAGTTACAATTGTTGAATCATGTACACGATCATGAAGACCATGGACTTTTATTAAAGTTAGCGGAGTCAAACGTGATGTCAATTTACCTTTATTCAATTTATTTTAAGGTTTTGGATTGATAATTTGCTACTATTTTGTATGGTTTTGTATGATGAAATAGATTCCCACCTGGTTTGATAATGAGAAAAGAGCAATTGCTTCCATTTATTGCTAGATAATAGCAAAAAATACAGATTGAATGAGAGTTAAATGTTCAGGCTTGCTGTTTTAAATTAAACTAATAGTGCTATACAGTATGTATGGCATTGTAGAGTGACACTGTCTGTTAAACCGTGTCAGGATTTTAATGATATCATTGGGGCATCTTGGTCATCATAAAATTATATAGACTAGCATGATGAGACTAATCTTATAGATTTTTAACACTTCTATTTCTTACATTAAACTTCCAAAATCACTCAATATTCTCCTCTGTCTTTGAAACAATTTGATGCAATTTATAAAGAACACAAAAAATATTTCTGAAAGTCTGTTACGGTTATGGGGGAAAGGGCGCTCGTGGGACTATGCTTGTGTCTGCAGTCGATAAAATAATAGATGTGCCATCTTTCCATGAAAATGGAATGAAGTGAACAGTTTACTCAAAAGAATAGTTTGCTTATGGAGTCTCTGGAGTGGTGGTGGCGTAGTGGCTAAAGCACAGGGCTGTTAATCAGATGGTCACAGGTACTAACCCAGCCACCACCATTGTGTCCTTGAGCAAGGCACTTAACTCCAGGTTGTTCCGGGGGGATTGTCCCTGTAATAATTGCACTGTAAGTTGCTTTGGATAAAAGCGTCTGCCAAATGCATTAAGTAAATGTAAACAAAGAAATTAATGAGGACTAGTTCAGATTTATACAGCCCCACAGGACATACGGGAGAAGGTTTTCAGCAGACACCATTCAAAGCAGAATGTTTAACTGGACTTAAAGGGATCATTTGATTTTCATTCTTAATACTTACATACATTTAACATATTTTCTTTTTTATTATAAAATGTTTGGAGTGCTCTTGGTCCATTATTCCAGAAGGGTTGAGATTACTTTCTAATAATTTTTTTTAATAGAATGATCAAATAGTGACTATTCAAGAAATATTGGTAATACAGGTTCAGTATGCCAAACATTAATAAACGGATTTACTTATATTACTAAAATATATTAATAAAATAAATAAATAAAGGTTGGCTATAGCAAAAAAAAAAAAAAAAAACGTACAACATTGATTTAGTCAATATTATATTTACTTTCAGAATGTGATAAATGTCAGGAAATTCAATGAAAATAATCATAATAAAGGCACAACTTGACTTTTATCCATTGGAAATGTATTGGATCATGAAAGTGGTCCCTATATGACAGGTGGTTGGAGGGTAGGGGTTGAAAAATAAGAGGGCTTGATGACATCAATTGAAAACGGAAAGTAATTTCACAGGCAGAACAAATTGATACATTCTCATGAAAGATTATGAAGATAAACATTTATGTTCTATGGTGTTTACCATGCATTAGTGGACTGTGCACAATAAAACCAGGAAAATGTGTTTTAAGCTTAGTATAGGGTCACTTAAAGTACATAAAAAAAAACATTGCATTCTTCACATGAAACAGACTTCTAGCTGGTTATATAATGAGAATACTGGTGTACAGCACAACATTCTGCAGATAAGAGTTCTTATCTTGGATTTCTGAGTGACAGCTGGAGTAAAACTATGATATTTCAAAGTTAAAACAAAAGGAGAACACGTGTTGGAAACTAGAACAAAAATTGTGAAAAAGAAGAACTAATTTGTTTGTTACAAAGTACTACAAGGTGCCACTTTAGATTCAAAGCACTGCAAGCAGAATTACTCTTACATAGGTTTCAAAACCTAGTGAGCCACCTTGCTGTCCATTGCCTACATAGGCAGCTGCCTTCTAATGCCATGTCCACTGTTTGAAAACAAATCACATTAATTCAGCTGTTTATGCCTCTCGTCCACACTAGAACAGCGTTTTCCTCCACAAAAAGACAACTTTCGAAAACGCTGTCCATTGCCGCATACTTTGGAAAATTATGATGTTAAGAAACTGAAAACTAAGCTCTACAAAAACACATTTTGTGTATGTGGCCTAAGGCAGTATCCTAAATGAAACTGAACCTCATAAGTGGCTCATAAGTGAAGCACATAAGAGACTCATAATTGATTTCAATAGCATTTGATATTAGAACAATATGTTCTAATAAGCATATGTAGCACAAATATTTTGGGTAAAATAGTAATTTTATCTTGATTTTCTATTTATTTATTTATTACCATCACATTTAATGCATTCAATGAAAATGCTGCCTATATACGCAACATGCTAGATTTTGTAACAGTGGCATTGTGTTCCTCTGAACCAGATTTTGCTCTACCTGAACAAAGATGTTTTGTAAAGGAAATCAGCTTCTTTTAGGCAGTGTGTGTTTAAAGCGCTCTGATCCGTGCTCAAAATAGCCTCATAGACGTTTTGAACTAAAGTCTAGGCAGTTTTGCATGAACTATGAAAGAACTGTGCTTAAAACTTCAATTTCCTCTAGGAGTCAGAATCAGAGAAGTCTACTGTTATGTTTCCAGTGAATTGAAATAATAGGTATGGCAGTTTGAGGTCATTTGCTAAATAACGCTCTCACTCGCTTCCTTACTCAACCGGTGCTGTCTTCCTTCCTACCTATCTACTATCCACATCCACAAACTATTACTCAGTCGACAACCTAATCTACATCAACACCTTGTCTGAACAAACTGGCATTGTCGTTTGTTCCGCTCCATTTACTCAGTTGGTTGTTGCCACTGAACAGTCTCAAGCATGGCCTAGGGATGCAGCTTTGCTGGCACTGAGTGAATGGTCCTCTTGTCAGACATATCCAATGTCCAGTGGTGAAGAAACCAAGTGGAAAGCCTGAATGTGAGAGGAAGACTGTGGTTCCAGTAGAGAAGAGTGGCTTTAGGTGGTCTTGGATGTAAGTTGCCCTGAAGAGACGTGTAATCGGAATGGGCACCTTGTGTTGACAGTGTGGCAGAGTTCTGGGGAACATCATGGCTTGTCTAAACGGGCCCTCAAGGGTCAACATAGCATGTCACATGAATTCAGTTGTAATTTTGTAGAGCATATTGTGACGTTCCAACCAACCTCAGAGGAAAGCACTTGGATAAGAGGCAATTAATGAAATAAAATACAGAATAAAAAAATAAAAAATGGATTTATTGGTTAAAGACCCCATTAAATAAAAATGGGGTTTGTGGCTTTTACTCTATGTCTGTTACCTTTAGTACTCCTAAATGTTGACAAAACTACCTATTTTTCATAGCTTGTTGTACGTATTGCAGCAGTTTTCTGGTTAAATGAACACTAGAGGCAGTAGAACAACAATAACCTTAATGTTTTTCACACAAATCATGGCTAAAGCGGCAGATAATAAATTCATAAACACTCACACAATTATATTTTATGACACTATCTAAACACTTTTACTAACTATGCATGGCATTTTAACATTTGCATTATATAATACAGGTGAAACTCGAAAAATTAGAATATCGTGCAAAAGTTCATTAATTTCAGTAATTCAACTTAAAAGGTGAAACTAATATATTATATAGACTCATTACAAGCAAAGTAAGATATTTCAAGCCTTTATTTGATATAATTTTGATGATTATGGCTTACAGCTTATGAAAACCCCAAATTCAGAATCTCAGAAAATTAGAATATTACATGAAATCAATAATAAAAAAGGATTTTAAATACAGAAATGTCGGCCCTCTGAAAAGTATAATCATGCATATGTACTCAGTACTTGGTTTGGGCCCCTTTGCATTAATTACTGCCTCAATGCGGCGTGGCATGGATGCTATCAGCCTGTGGCACTGCTGAGGTGTTTTGGAAGACCAAGATGCTTCAATAGCGGCCTTCAGCTCTTCTGCATTGTTTGGTCTCATGTCTCTCATCTTTCTCTTGGCAATGCCCCATAGATTCTCTATGGGGTTCAGGTCAGGCGAGTTTGCTGGCCAATCAAGCACAGTAATACCATGGTCATTGAACCAGGTTTTGGTACTTTTGGCAGTGTGGGCAGGTGCCAAGTCCTGCTGGAAAATGAAGTTAGCATCTCCATAAAGCTTGTCTGCTAAAGGAAGCATGAAGTGCTCTAAAATGTCCCGGTAGATGGCTGCGTTGACTCTGGACTTAATAAAGCACAGTGGACCAACACCAGCCGATGACATGGCTCCCCAAACCAACACAGACTGTGGAAACTTCACACTGGACTTCAAGCATCTTGGATTGTGTGCCTCTCCATTCTTCCTCCAGACTCTGGGACCTTGGTTTCCAAATGAGATGCAAAATTTGCTCTCATCAGAAAAGAGGACTTTGGACCACTGAGCAACAGACCAGTTCTTTTTTCTTTAGCCCAGGTAAGACTTTTGACATTTGAAGCCCATGTCCAGGACCCGTCTGTGTGTGGTGGCTCTTGATGCAGTAACTCCAGCCTCAGTCCACTCCTTGTGAAGCTCCCCACACATTTGAATGGCCTTTTCCTGACAATCCTCTCCAGGCTACGGTCATCCCTGCTGCTTGTGCACCTTTTTCTTCCACACTTTTCCCTTCCACTTAACTTTCTATTAATGTGCTTTGATACAGCACTTTGAGAACATCCAACTTCTTTTGCAATTACCTTTTGAGGCTTTCCCTCCTTGTGGAGGGTGTCAATGATGGTTTTCTGCACAACTGTCAGGTCAGCAGTCTTCCCCATGATTGTGAATTCAACTGAACCAGACTGAGAGACCATTTAAAGGCTCAGGAACCCTTTGCAGGTGTTTAGCAGATTAGAGTGTGACACTTTGAGCCTACAATACTGAACCTTTTCACAATATTCTAATTTTCTGAGATTCTGAATTTGGGGTTTTCATAAGCTGTAAGCCATAATCATCAAAATTATATCAAATAAAGGCTTGAAATATCTTACTTTGCTTGTAATGAGTCTATATAATATATTAGTTTCACCTTTTAAGTTGAATTACTGAAATTAATGAACTTTTGCACGATATTCAAATTTTTCGAGTTTCACCTGTATACATTAACAAGCTTGTTCAAGTGTCATCTAATTGCACTCAACTGATATAACAATGCATTTCTGATGCGAGTTACGAGTCCTGAAGAGCACGCAAGTTGACATGTAAGTCGAAAGTGTCATAGAAGCACCACAAAATGACATGGTTGCTTCAGCAATTGCATTTTTCATCTCACATTTGCTGTTATGACACAATCGGTTAGTGTCGGTCTTTGGTTTTACAGTTTAGTGTTGGGAGGTGGGATTTTTTGGTTTAGAACTCAATAAAGCATTAACCTTAAAACCTCATGTGTCTGTTAAAAAAATGTAACTCGCTTTTAGCGCTATACAGTGGTCATCACACCGCGGAATTGGTGTGAAATGTGTAAAGAATCACGTAATATCAGGAGTGAACCAGGATATTCCACCTTAAGAATTAGGATTCCATTGGGAATCAGGAAGCATGGTGTTCCATTCCAGAATAAGGAGTTGAAAAGTAAGAGGGATTGTTTCAGAGGTAGAGTAAGCTTTTTGATGGAGGATTACAAAGACAAAGACTTTTTTTCTTTATGAAAAAATTGTGCACAATATCATGCACCAATGAATCGTGCACAATAAGACCAGAAATGTATTTCAAGAAAGTAAATAGAGTCCATTTTTATTTTCACGTTGACTAAGGATATTATAGGGATTTGTTGCCCACACTGACTCTTTTTTTTTTTTTTTTTTTTTGCAGGGCTTTTCCAAATTATTTCAGCTAGACTAGATTAAATAGCCTTTTGCCAGTGCCTATAACCACGCCAGCAGCATTAAATGGGTCAATTGTAGATAGTATACAATTGGATTTTAGTGTCTGTGGCCATAATGTCTGGTGCTTATTTTATCAGATCTGTTGATGACCAGTGTTGTGCAATTTTGATGTCAAAACCTGTAGCATTTCAGTAGTGTTTGGCGCTAATATTATCGTGTGCAATGTATGTGTGTCAAATGTTTGAAATCCCATTGATTGACAAACTAATTCCACTCGATCGCTGCATCTCCTGTGCTAAAAGACACAATGTGTTAAGTGAAGAACAGTTAACCGAGCTGCCACTTAGTGTTAGCCCTCTCGAACTTAGATTGAGAAACAAATTGTCGTAAGAAGAGCCCGTCATTTCCCTTTTTCCTCTACTCAACATTTGCTAAGAGAGCAGATCTAATGGTTCCTCTTGGGGATGCTTGACAGGGTGTGTGATTGGTCGGAGTCTGGGGAGTTCGTCAGGGGCTAATGATGAGAAGCTCTCTTGAAATCATCTACATGATGTTGGGCATATTGAGAGCAGCAGGCAGAGTTTAATGACCAGTAGTCCACACTGGAGATGCTGTGGTGAGAATCACTCATTCATTTTAAGAACAAATTCTGGAGATATCTGAATCATGACTGTATAGAGCTACATGAGGCACAGATGCATTTGTGTTTCACAGAAAGTCTTGCTGAGATTGGCAATTTGTACTGGTTGTAATTTTTTATTGAAAAACAATTTGAAAATGCTACAGAAAAAAAATAGGATAACTGTCAGTGAAAAATTATAATTTATAATATTTAAAGGGAGACATTCAATCTACTTTTATGGTTAATTATAATACGAAAAATATATAGTTGATTTTAATAGCTAAAATGTATGACAAATATAGATAAAATTAATGTGGCATCACATCGTAGGAAACTAGGCTTCGGGGTTCTCCAAAGGAGCAGTTTTAAAGGTGTTTCTTAGTTTTTTAAGCATCATATAATGCTTAAAACTATAATAATATTTTATGTATTCAATCGGCTTTTCAAGCTTACATACCGAGATTTTTACTTACTGAATTCAAAATAAATCCAAAGACATATTTTACAAGTAGTACACTATTTTATTTGCATATTCTTTCACAAACAGCTGGTATGCACTGCAGTGGTGGTGAGACAGGTTCAATTCGTCCTGTGAGATCTTCAATGTTGGTCCTGTTCATATAAGATAATCATTAGATGATATTTGGGCTCATATCTGCATACCTGTCAACACTCCCGTATTTCACACCCATCTCCCGCCCCCCTCACGTTTTGTTATTTCTCCCGGGAAACTCCCGTAATTTTATGGCCCAAACCTCGTTATATGAATAATCACATGAATATATTATTCCAATGTTGTCCAGTTGCCAGATCTTGTATGAAACCAATCTTACTCATACAATCAACACATCATATAAATTTCAACCCATTTGTGACCTCAACCTGGCAACCTACAACCCAGTTGTGCGGTTGATATCTGCGCTGGTAGTAGACGCGGGAATTTGAATCAAGCATCACTGGTAGATGGGAGGAGAAGACTTTGGTTGTGCCGCGGCGAAAAAAAAAAAACCATAAACATACATTTAATTTTTACAACAGCTGGACAGAAGAATTACATTTCTTATCTCAAAGTCATATCGACAATGGCCACGCCTTTTGCAAAGTGTGTCGCACTGATTTTAATATCGGACACGGTGGGAAAAATTACGTTACTCAGCACATTAAATCACAACGGCACAATTTGTATATATTTAGTCTGCCCCTGCCATCCAGCAACCCCCCACCCCTTCTTAAAAGTCTCCCTAGTTTTGGTACCCAAATGTTGACAGGTATGTAATCACATCACAGTTTGTGTGTTTGCTGTGTGAAAAGTTGTGTGGTAATTGTGTCTTAATAGAGCAGATGTGATAACAGTGATGGTGATTCTTGCTCAGCGAGTATTGACGCTGATTACCTCCCCTGGAGTCGTGAGTTCGAATCCAGGGTGTGCTGAGTGACTCCAGCCAGGTCTCCCAAGCAACCAAATTGGCCCCATTGCTAGGGAGGGTAGAGTCACATGGGTTAACCACCTCGTGTTCACGATGAGTGGTTCTCAGTCTCAATGGGGCGCGTGGTAATTTGTGCATGGATCACAGAGAGTAGCATGAGCCTCCCGTGCTGTGAGTCTCCACGGTGTCATGCACAACGAGCCACGTGATAAGATGACTTAAAATATTTTTTAGCGATTGACAGCCCTAATTATATATATAAATGTGTGTGTGTGTGTGTGTGTGTGTGTGTGTGTGTAACCATGTTTATACTAAAAGGATAGTAAAACCAGAGAAAACCCACCTTGTGGGGACCAGCCAGCGGGAGGGAAATTATTAAACATGTTCAGTCTGGTCTTCATGAGACTACTTGCTCGGAGTGTGGCACATTTGTCTTATTTTCTAGAAGTAAAATGCTTGACAACACAATTCTGTACTTATTAATAATTTATTGATTATTATTATAATTTTTATTTTTTATGAAGCTGTTTAGGGATGGATGCTCCTGACTGCTCGTGTTTTAAGGAGTCTTGTCACACTTGATTAACCAATAGGAAATGCATCACACGTCTCTGCTGTGTTTGTCCTGTCTGTGTCCTTCACTATTTGACCAAAATGTATGCTGCACTGTCGGCCCATTGTTTACCCATGCTGACTTCTTTATGTGCCAACTTTGCTTTTTAATGTTTTTCACTCCTGTGTTTGGCTCTTTTTTTTATGCCGCTCCGGAGGATGTCCTGTTCAGAGCGTGTATTGAATCACGGCTGCTACAGAGGGCAGCACGTGTCTTTGCTTGTTGTGCAACTAGGTCACGCGCCTTTGAGGTACCTGTTGTGCCTGAGGCAATAGAACACCTTCTGCAAAAAAAAATTTTTAGAGGTTGAATAAAACAGAGGAAATAAATTACTGAGGAAATAATGGGAGAGACAGCACATATTCAGAATGGTTTTACAGATTATTTTAAACACAAAAAGGGATATTAGGCTAAATTAACGTGGGAGCTTTTGTTTACCTCACAAGAATATTGGACAGTGATTTATTAGCCTGATCTCATGAAAATTGTTTTACAGTGGCAACATTTTGGAAAAAGGATATTACCTGGTTTTTAGATGTATCGCAGCAGTTTTGATGTGAAATGTCCACTGAGTGGCGCTAAAAGCGAGTAAAATTTTCTCCCAAACAGATCAAGTTTTTAAGGTTAATGCTCTATTGAGTTTTAAATCAACAAAACCTATCACCCTACCCTAAACCTGAAACCTAAATCTAACCATTAGCGTAATAAAAGCAAATGTGAAATGAATCACACAATTGCTGTTGCAACCATGTCATTCAGATACGCACAAGGAGCCAAATAAAATGAATTTTTTAGGTATAGTAACATGATTCTATGAGACCTGTTTGCATCTCACACAACTAATCTGTAAACTAAAATACATTATACAGGAAATGTGCCATGATTGAGAATTCTCAAATTTTTCTTCCATGTAATCAAATATTCACATTATTGTTTAGACCAGGTAAGGCCTGACCATTAGACAAATATTACTTTGACACGGGCATCTCGTGGCATCTCGTGCACTCTAAAGTGCTGGGTTTCCTCCATTACATTGAGTGGATGGCATTACCATGAGTGATTTTCCCAACTGGAACTCCATCTCAGGAAGTCCATTTAAATTCTGAGAATGATATCTCTGAGAGTCTAACCAGACTACTGTGTATGAAAGTTGGGCATCACATAGATATAAGAGCCTCTATTAAAGAATAAAGGGAATTTAAGATCTGTTTGGTATTATGGGAACTTTGAGAACTTTTCAATTCTTTATTAAATATATTTGCAATCAAAGAAGCTTTCTTGAAGTAACCTAGCATGACCCAGTTGGAGCAACATGTACATTTCAACGGCTTGTTCTGTGTAGCAGATTTGAATAGCTTTTGGGACTCGTAGTTGCCGGTCATTCCATCCCTGGCTTGTCTGCGTCAGCCAGTTAAGTGAGACGTATCTGTGACATTGCTCCTTGGGGGCGAGGGGGCATTGACCCCCTAGATTTATTTAAATAAATAATATTAATAATTTAATAATAAAAACTACCTTTTTTCTTTTTATTCACTACATTATTTATAAAAAGTAAATACACAAAACTCTATGGTTATATAATATTTTAAACATTTTAAGGTTGAATTTTCAGAAACAAATAACAATATCAAGATATATAGCGTTACAGTGAAATACGATGGCTATACGGCATAGTCCACACTTAGTCTACTCGCCTCATTATGTAATGTTTAACATACAATGATTAGTGTGGCCTTTGAGACCAAAGGAATACAGTTTTTTTGGTCCCTGTGCTTGCCAAAATTCAGTAGCCCTGACTTAAGAGAATACATTAAGTTCCTCTCTCACTGTAACTCAATCAATCTACTGGACCTCTCTGTTGCTCTGATATAATTTACTGTCATTGAAATCCTACATAACAAGTTACAGCAGGCACGAGGCCACATAAGGGCCAGAGGTGAACTAGTCCACCCAGATTGAT
This sequence comes from Xyrauchen texanus, assembly GCF_025860055.1. NCBI lineage: Eukaryota > Metazoa > Chordata > Actinopteri > Cypriniformes > Catostomidae > Xyrauchen > Xyrauchen texanus. Next base: position 21,509,558 of record NC_068323.1, on the reverse strand, counting down.
GGCTGGTCCACCTAATCAAAACTGCAGGAATATAAGAACAGTTTGCAAATAAAAAGAAACTGCATTATGTTGCATGCACAATAGCTCACATGCAAGATAATAATCATATTCCTGTTATAAATATAGTTAAACAAAGTTTGACACTCACTATAATCTGCTTTGATAAACATATTTAATTTATGTATTTAGGTCTGTTTATTTACGTTTTAAACTGCAGAGTCACTTTACTCACATATTTCTTAAGACATCTGTTTAATAAAATAATCTTTCTATTGCTATCATAGTTATGATTATCAAATAAGTCCAATTAAAGGTTATAATGTGTTAGATTTATCTATAGAGCTAATTTAGACCTGTCACGTTGCATGCGCAGACCGTGGAGACTGCCAGTTGATTTCAATGGGATTTTTTCACACTAATTTTAATCCTCTAAAATAGTACAAACTGGCTTTCCAATGATAAAAATGTATTAAAATTATTTATTCAATGTCCCTTTGTCTCTAATAAACAGTGAAAGATACATTTATGTTGCACTTAACGGCAATAAGAGAGGTTCAAAGCTCTCGTTAATTTACAAACGTTTTTACTTAGATAACGATGCTTTTGGGAAATGCACCATTGAGATTAAGTACTACTGAAGTGCTACTAACGTTCTTCTTAGTGCTTTCAACACCTGTGAAAAGCAGGAGGACAGAAAAGTGTCTAATAATAATGTTTATTGCAATATCTCTTATTTTAATTTATTTCTATGGCCATTTCATTTTTCATTGTGTAACAGGGTCAGAAAGGTGCTTCCACTTGCTTTACTTAATTTTGTGTACGACCCTTTAGTTATATTTAAGCTGCACTCTCCACCCATTGGCTGGTGCTGTGTAACGAACTGGTTCTGGTCGGGTCTTTAAGATTCGCGCCAGCCAAGAGAGTGGTTGTGGTGGGTGAGTGCTCCCCGGAAAAAATGTTTTAATTTATTTTATCTTCTTTATTTTTATTTTTTTGTGGTTAACCTCGACATGTATTTTGTTTTGTCTTGTATGAAAGTGTATTGCATGCTCTCTTCTCATGCTACCATGTTTTATGTGTATTAAAGTTTTATTTAATATATACACAACATACATGTATGTGAGCATGATTATTGGGATTGACCACAGAATAAAATCAACCAAATACGTGAGGTGGTGTCAATCGAGTGCTTTATTCAACACAACACAGAGACAACCCCATTACAATTGAATAAATATGAAATACATTTCTAACAATAAACATAATAATTGTACAAAAATAAATATTGCTAATGTATATGTAATTACGCAAGCGAATATTGATTCATAAAGGCTGAGGAAAGGGGCGCTCAACATTAGCCTCTTGTGTCATTGTTAAATTTGTTTTTCTACAAAACCAACCCTTGTCATTTTTATCTTGCCATTCATTATGAATACAAATTAGCTGCGTTATGTATTACTTATTTGCACCTCTTGACATAAAAAAGGATTTATTTTATGCTGTCCTTTTCTTTGTCTTGTTTCCTCTAATTTATCTGAAGCCATGAATCAATAATGAATCAGCATCTGTGTTGTAAACTGTCAGACAGAGCTAGTCTGGTCTGATTATTGTCACTAAGCCCCCTTTTTTGGTCATAAATTTGGCCTAAATAAAGATATAATGTATTTTTATGATGTATAAATGTGCACAAATGGAAAAAAATAAAATTTGGCCTGGTCCCATTGTCCCGTGGACTCATACAAAGTTCAGAACACCAGCTGACCTGAAGCCCTAGCCGGTAGAGCTGCTGAAGCACGAGGTCCCTGTGCACACACGATAGATCTCGCGAGTGAGCTAGAATCAGCCAGTTGTCGAGATAATTGAGAATGCAAATGCCCTTCTCCCATAGCGGGGCCAGGGCAGCCTCTGCAACTTTGGAAAAGGTGCGAGGAGACAGGGACAGACTGAAGGGGAGGACCTTGTACTGGTATGCTCATCCCTCAAAGGCAAACTGGAGAAAGGGTCTGTGTCGAGGAAGGATCGATACGTGAAAGTACGCATCTTTCAAGTTGATGGCTGTGCACCAATCCTGACGTTGTACTCTATGCCAGGATGCACTTCTGCATCAACATCTTGAAGGGAAGCCTTTGTAAAGCTTTGTTCAAGGTACGCAGATCTAGGATTGGGTGCCCTCCCCCAATAAAAAGATAAAATAGGGGCTATCGAAGCCCTTGTGTGTCTCGGCTAAGGAGACGGGTTCTATCGCATCCTTCGCTAGACATTAACTTCAACAGACCTTTAACGAGGCATTAAATCCGCCTGGGGGCGGACCGCCTACCCGGCCGTAAACTTTACCGGGCAGAATGAGTGTTTTGGCGGGTGGGAGGACTGCAGTGATTGACCTGGCGGAAGCGTTCCAATCTCTACATCCAAATCGCCCTCGGTGCTTACTGACCCTGCCTTACTGTTCCCACCCAAGACGGACCGGGTCGGGAATCAGCTCTCTACTTAATGAAGGAGGAAGAGAGCCGCGACCACAACGAGAACATGACCCTCCACAAAAGCGTGCTGGCGACCCAAACAGTCGAGGCAGATTTCGTGGCTGTCCGGTGGGGAGAGATAATGCCACATCCAGTAGCACAAAGGAGAAAGGACATCTTTAAAAAGACGCCAGCTGTTTGTGCAAGCTCTTTTAGAAGGAAATATACTCTTTTTGAAAACATACTCTTTCTCTTTACACCTGTGTAGTCAGTCGCCGAAGCGCCCAGTGGTAGCACATCACTCGTCCGTGCGAGGGTGACTGCTGCATTGCGCCGTAGATCCAGCTGATAGCAAGGTGAGAGGACGACACACACACACACACACACACACACACACACACACACACACACACACACACACACACACACACACACACACACACACACACACACACACTCGTGCTCAGCTCTGAAGAAAATATCTGAATGAGTGATGCACGCCATCTCCTTTTATACCCATATGTCCGGGTGCGGAGAGTGGCATGCAAATTCAGTTTTCATAATGAAAACTAGAGGCGCTACAACCATTAATTATATTTCATTTAACCGAAAATATGTGTAAAACAGCAGATTATTAGTTCTAAAAACTTTTACTATAGCGAATGACTTGTAAGGTGATACATTTTAACTCTCCACTGATAGGGCGTTGCACTTGTGATGCATAGAACCGGGGTACAAGTCCCTAAGAGCACGCAAATTGACATGTGAGTTTAATGTGTCATACAAGCACTGCAAAATGATACAGTTGCTTTGGGAATATCCTTTTTATGTCTTACACATCTTTGTTTTTTATGACACTATCGGTTAGGTTTAAGGTTTAGGGTAGGGCTGTAGGTTTTGTTGATTTAAAACGCGATAGAGTTTCCTCATAGATTTCCTCGAGATAGAGACCTCATCTGTAAGCTGAAAAAAAATACAACTTGCTTTTAGCGTCACAGTGGACATTTTGACCCGGAACTGCCGCGATACATCAGTGAATATCATTTCGCAGAAATTTTCACCACAGTAAAGCAATTTTCATGAGATCAGGCTGCTGATTTCCCAACTCTACTTGAGAGAGTGGGCATTTTAGAAGTGCACATTTGATTATTTTGAAAATTGGTGGCTCAGTGGATAAGGCTCTGGGTTACTGACCGAAAGGTCAGGGGTTCAAGCCCCAGCACCGCCAAGATACCACTGTTGGGCCCTTGAGCAAGGCCCTTGACCCTATCTGCTCCAGGGGTGCTCTGACCCCAGCTTAGTTGGGATATGCGAAAACAACTGCATTTCATTGGCCCTGTACCTGTACTCTGCACAATGACAATAAAGTTGAATCTTAATCTTACACTAATTTGAAAACAGTTGATAAAATTAGGAACAATTGGCAGATCACCCTAAACGGAACAAAACAAAGAATTTTATGAAGTTAGGAAATTTGTCTATTATGTTTAGCACCATCTGGGGATTTTTTTGGCTGTTAGAATTTCCAAAAATACTTCTCAAACAAAGCTGTCAGGGGAATTTATTGATTGCTGTAACTTCAGATATTCAATTTATCCACCAGATACAAGTTTGGGTTTGCAATGTGATAAGCCCTGGGTTCACTGCAGTTTCCTAGAAATTAAAGAGAGAATTTTTTCCCTGGTGATGTTTCATATTTTTGTGATGCAGAGCAGAATGTATTAGATGGATTCTACTATCAGATTTGGGCACCCTGTTCTGCCTACCATGGCATAATATTACATGAAAGTGCATGCTGGCTCAAAAATTACAAACTTGTCAAACTGGCAGAGTGCTTTTGTCCCCAAAGTATTCGAGAATGGAAAGATTACTGAGAAGAGACATTGGGTTCCTTCTAAACTCATAACAATCCTTTATCCCGATGCTGAACTAAGAACAACTCAGAAAAACATCCTCCAAGCATTATTGTTTTTGGGAAACTGGATCAAACCAAACTCCCCAACATTTCCCTAACAATATTTTTGAAGAAAATACTTCAGAAAGAAATTAGCTTTTCCTGTTTTACTTCTAAACCAAAAGAAACAAATAAGCATTTATATTTTGCTTATAGAAAATGAAGCCTCTTTTTAGGGCCATTCATATTTTTTATTATTATTATTATTATTTTTATTGTGGTTTTATTTTCATGACCATTATGCACGTTTTATCACATTATTTTCATTACCGCAAGCTAAAAAGATAGTAAATATTATATTCTCATTATAGCAAAGTGAAAAAAGACATTTAAAATGTGAAGTATTTAAACATCGTTGTAGCTCACCCTTGGATTTGCCTTTTTATTACATTTTTTCACTTTAAAAATCATTGTGCAAAAGCATCTTAATACTGAAAAAAGAAAAGAACTGTGTCATGGAAATGAGACTCATCATTGAAAATAATGTGAAGGTCCCACTTTATATTTGGTGTTATAAACTACTATATATTTATTGTGTAACTACATGATGTTCTACAAAATGTTCACAAGATTCATGTTTGCTGCCACATAGTTTAAGGCATAGGTAGGTTTAGGGTAAGGGTTTGGTTAGTAGGGTCAGGTTTAGGTTTAGGGTCAGGGGTACGGTTAACTGTGTAATTACATGTAATTAAATGCAGGTACTTCAAATGTAAGTACAGTGCAACAACACATACTGTATGTAGCCTAAATAATTAGTGCATTGTACCAAATACCTAAGTGCATAGTAGTTAATGACATCTAAAATAAAGTGGGTCCATGGGAACTGAAAATATAAATGTCCAGACACATTATGGTAATGACAATTGGGGGGTAAAATGTATTAAAAAGCAGAGTGCTTAAAAGGATATTCTGCTAAACGTCTCATTTTGTGTTCCATGGAAAATACAGATATGGTATGACATGAGTGTGAGCAAATGAGAATTAAAATTTTGGGCCAAACTATCCTTTTAACCTTTAGGGCACCAAACCTGCCATATTATCCCATGTTTTAATGTAAAAAACAAAAGACACCAGCCTAAGCAGGCATGCAATTAAAAGCATTGTCAATGAAGACTACAGCAGTCATGTTGTCTAAATAGAGAGTTAACACGGCAATTTAGTCATGACAGGCTTTTTATTTACCCATGTTTTTTGTCTCCATTCATGAAAACCTGTAATCTTTAAGAGTTCACTATTTTTGTGGGTGTAACATTATAATTGCTTGTCACTTGTTGTCTTGGTTGCTTCTAGATGTGTTATGTGATTCAAAATTAAGGGAATGATGCATTTATTTTACTTGTTAGTTTGAGCTGCAACTAATTGGAGTGTCACATCTTGTATGGTGTTACACGATTGGGCGTTTACATCAGGTTTAATTTAACTGATGGTGGACATGCAGAGCTGTGTGTATTCTGGCCTCACAGGGGTCTCTCTGCTATCATTCACTGGAGGTGAGTACAGGGCATAAAGGCAGAATGATTTACCTGTTTGTTATGATCCTTTTGCTCTGTAATTAATAGTTTTGTGAGATAGTGTTCACAACCCATTGTACTTCCGTATTGGGACATTTCTGAGTGAACTACACAAATAAAAAAAAATAAAATAAAAAAAACGCAGTACTGGTTGAATCATGGAAAGTCATGTGTATAAGATAAGCGGTTGGAGAGGAGGGGTTGTAAAATAAGATGCTTGGTACATGTTTTTAGAGTCAAAATATACTGCCAAGATAGTATGGAGCCAAATCAATCTCATTAATAATAATTTCACATGCATGAAACCTAATTCACTTACACAAAAAAAAATCACGTGCGTGAAAAAAATATATATTCACGAAAAGCTATTCACATGCGCAAAATAAAACTATGCATACGTAAAATACATTTTACAAACGCAAAACATACTTCATAGATATACAACTAGTCGCAAAAAGTTTCGAATGTTTAAAATGTACGAGTGTATCCATGAATCTGAATGTGCAAATCGTCATTCACGTGTGAATCCCCTCGGATTTGTGTGTGTGTTTTTGAGACTTTCCTGGCAGAGATCTCTTCCCACGTGGGTCTGTCGTACTCTTTAGCCAATCAGATGCGAGCTTAACCAATCATATCATAAGCCACTGATTCTGTGCACCTTTTGCGCAATATGGATTAATTAGAACGGAAATGAAGACTTTTTTAATTTTTTATTAAGATTCAAACAAACAAAGTCAATGTACAGTCAAAACTACAATAATACATATATAAAGATAAAAACAATACAGCCAGGGGGGAAGGCTAAACATCATGTAGTGACAACATCATGCAAATCATGTAAAACATCAGGACTCACATATAGAAACAGTTTTAATTGCTTTCTTATTATGTGAATGAAAAATAGTCTTTATATATATTTGAATTTCTTTTTCAAGAACCAAAAACAAAGGTTGGGATTTACTGTACTTACATTTATGTATATGAAATTTAGCAAAAATTAAAATTACATTTATAATATAGTATTCTTTCCTTTTATTTGAGGGGATATTAGTAAAACCAAATATAACATTATCTAAACATAAGGAAAAAGTGGGTTCAATGTTATCAATTATAAATCTGGTCAAATCTTTCAAAAATGTCCCACATGAGCACAATGCCAAAATAGATGAAACAAAGTCTCAGGCAATGTATTGCACAAAGAACAGTTCAAATAAATATGCTTTTTAAATTTAACAAGAAAATATTAACTGGGTAGTATCGGTGTAAGATTTTGAAAGTTATTTCCTTAACTTTATTTCCTAATAAATATTTGTTTGGTAAAGCCCAGATGGCCTTCCATAATAAACCTTCCACCAGTCTATTCCAATAAACAGTTTGACATAGTGACAATGTCTTTTTTTAGTAAGGAACGCATAGTTTTATTAATATTTAAAACTCCAGCGCTAGGAAATGAAGCTTTTACATCAGTAATCCAGCATGGCGAACGGGTAAGTAAAGTAAAATGTTTTTGGACAATAATGTATTGTGACTGAAAACATAATGAGGACAGTATTGATAATTTTATTGAATAAATAAAATAGGCAATTAACTAATACTGAGAAAAAAATCTGTATATGTATGTGTGACTCTAATAATAAAAACAACAACAACAATAATAATAATAATAGCAGCACAAAAAAAAATACTTCCCGTTCTTCGTTCGCCATGCTGGATTACTGATGTAAAGTCTTCATTTCCGTTCTAATTAATCCATATTGCGCAAAAGGTGCACAGAATCAGTGGCTTATGATATGATTGGTTAAGCTCACATCTGATTGGCTAAAGAGTACGACAGACCCACGTGGGAAGAGATCTCTGCCAGGAAAGTCTCAAAAACACACACACAAATCCGAGGTGATTCACACGTGAATGACGATTTGCACATTCAGATTCATGGATACACTCGTACATTTTAAACATTCGAAACTTTTTGCGACTAGTTGTATATCTATGAAGTATGTTTTGCGTTTGTAAAATGTATTTTACGTATGCATAGTTTTATTTTGCGCATGTGAATAGCTTTTTGTGAATATATTTTTTTTTCACGCACATGAATTATTTTTTTTTGTGTACGTGAATTAGGTTTCATGCACGTGAAATTGTCTACGCATGTGTGAATCGTTTTTTTTGCGTGAATTATTAATGAGATTGATTTGGCTCCATAAGATAGTCATTAAACTGTTTTCATATCAAGGAAAACTGTTGATAAGACTTTTTTTCCCCCCAATGTTGTAAAGTATTTTGAAAATACATCTAACATGGTGGATGAAGCAAGAGAAAAACGGGACTTATTAATAACATTTATTGCAATTCAAAACTGTTTCAAAACCAATATTTGTGTATTTTATATGCTTTGTATTTAACGCTCATGATGAAAGTATAGCTTGATTTATTAGCTTCATTAAATTAGCAACATGCTAACATCAAACCTCTAATCATCTACGTATTGTCAAAACTATTTTACCAATAGTTGTTTTTTATGCTTCAGTATATTTGTTTATAAGAGTATCACTATATTTATTAGCTTCATTAGCTTAGCAACATGCTAAATTCAAACCTCCAATTAGCTACACTATTGTCAAAACTATCTTAGCAATATTTTTAATTTTTTTGCTGAATGTATTTTCATGCTTATTGTTAGTAAGCATTAAAATACATCTATCATTAGGTCTCATGGGCACCGTGCGAGTGCTGCGTACTTTGCTAGTTTTAATTATATTTGTGTCACAAATTGTTGAGATTCGATACACCCTGATCCTTAATTGTTTTAGGAAGTCAATATGTCAAAGAAATTACAGTCCTCGAGCTCTGGAGATAATAAAAGACACTTACGTGCTCAGGCAGATTCCCCTAAGAAACAGGCTGAAAGCCCCGGGCTAGATTTGTACGGTGAACTGAAAGAAATCAGGCATGAATTGATGAATGTGTTGGCTATGAAGGTTGTTGCGGACTTGGAGGATCTTGCTGTAGATTATCTGGAGCCATCGGAGAGGGAATTAGCTGATAATCTGCTAGCGACCAAGATAGATTTGGAGCATGTAACACAACTTCACAGCAGAAGGGAAGGAGAACACAGGGAAGTTGGTTTTCCAGGCTTAGGTAAGACTTTTAATCGGCCACTTCAATGCTTTAAAAATTCACAAACTCATCAGCTTCAAAGGCACGTAGTCGCTTAAACACATTAACTTCACAAACACAACAGATTAAACGCAATAGTTTCAGGGGCACCTTGGCCTTCTTTGTGCCAGACTCTCTCACCCTTCTGCTGGTGGCGTGGCTGCTTATATGCCGCTTTCCCCATGCTCACTGGAACTAGAAACAGGTGTTAAATATAATATAGCTCAGGTGCAAGCACCCTTACCACTTTCTCTCTCTCCGGACGGACACTTGACCACGCCCCCGCTGCCACAGAGCACATCTGGGAAAAACCTGGAGGATTTGGAGAATCATAATTGACGAAATAACATCTGAATAGTTGGAATTCCTGAGCATGAAGAAGGCCGAGATATGGTAAAATTACCAGACAGGCTCTTCCCGAGTCTGCTCGACATAACAGGCCATAAACTGGAAATCGAGTGAGCTCACAGAGTCCCAGCTCAGAGATCCGCTGAGGGAGACAGGCCCCGATCAATTCTGGCCAAATGTCTGAGATCATCCGATAAAGATCTCATGTTACACGGGGCGAGGAGTAAAGGAATATTTTCTTGGAAGAACCACAGTATTGTCTTGTTCCCAGACTTTGCGAATTCGACAAGAGATAAACGTGATCAATTCAAGGAATGCAAGAAACTCTTAAATCAATGGAAGATTGCTTTTGCACTGATGTTCCTGGCCAAACTGGGAATAGATGCTAAGGATGGCCGCAAAGTATTTACATGTCCCCAGCAAGCTATGTCCTTCATAAAGACAAACGAGTGAGTAAGCCATTTGGTGATTTTCATGTTGCTGCCTAGTGGACCGACTCACTCAACATTCACTAAACATTCACTCAACTGTCTGGAGGAAATGGAGCGCCTTTTTCATTTCTTTTTGTGCTGGTTTTGCCTTGCGGCTGGAATTTGTCTTGTGGAATAACACTCCCGCAGGACTGTGTTGTGGATTAATCTGCACATTCTTGGTGCTTATGCCTCCTATCGTCTGGAGTATGTTTTGTGGAATATTTCTTGCAGGACATTTGGAGTGATTAGGGCATGTGTTGCACTTGTGTAATGACTGAATGGACCGGCTTAATGAACATTCATTGGACTGCCCGAGGAATTGAACGGCCCCCTTTGTGTGTGTGTGTGTGTGTGTGTGTGTGTGTGTGTGTGTGTGTGTGTGTGTGTGTGTGTGTGTGTGTGCCGGTTCCATTAGCGGCTGGAGCTTGTTTTGTGGAGGAACACACCTTCGGGGCAATCTACAATTTTTTTGTATTTTTTCTGCTTATTGGCTGGAGTTTGTTATATAGATTATTTTCTGTTGTGTAATTCTGTCTCACATAATTTATATAGAAACACCAGACTTGATTGATCCGATGGCAAAGTTGTCACAGGGGCTCTCGTAGGCATACATGGACTGCTTAGAGGGATGGATGCCAGTTGGTGCTGTCGTTTTTCTTTTCAGTTTTTTCTAAGGTTTGTTTGTTGCTCTAATGTTAGAATGTGATCTTTATAATTTTGTTTTTGACACACAATCTATTTTTCTAATATGTCAAAATGTGAAATGTTACTATGAGTGGATTGTCTCTCTCCATGTGGAATGCAAATTGGTTGAGGCACCCCATAAAAGAAGGAAGGCTATTTATTTTCTTAAACGTAAGACATATGATATATTGTTTCTTCAAGAAACACATCTTTCCCCGCAGGAAGCTGAACATTTTTGGAAGATATGGGGTGGACATGTTTTCTTTAGTGCTGGCTCAAATAAGATCAGTAGAGTCATTACACTGATAAGTAAACATCTACAATTCAAATGTCTCAAACAGATTAATGATAAATTAGGAAGAGTTATTATTGTGTTATCAAAAATTCAGGGACAGAGGTTGATTTTGGCTAATATATACACACCTAACTTTGATGATCAGAGCTTTTTTATAGATCTTGAAGGGATGTTGCAAGCCGTTGGCAACCCTCATGATATATTGGGAGGAGACTTTAATCTTTTGATGGATTCAGTCCTTGATCATAGTGAAGCAAAAGTGTGTAAGCCCCCTAGAGCAACACTCTGGTCTTTGCTCAGAACATTAGCCGCAGCGATAAGAAAGGAGGATGATTTTCCAGGGGTGATGGCGGGAGGTAAGCTTCTACTTTATGCAGATTATATTTTATTATTTGTCTCTGACCCTTCTATATCTATGCCTTGCCTCCACATAATTATTAATACCTTTTCTAAGTTCTTGAGATACAGTTAATTGGTCTAAATCTGAAGCTTTGGATCTGACAGTGTACTGCCCGATAAACGCTTTTCAGCCAGGCGCCTTCCAGTGGTCCAAACAGGGCATTAAGTATTTGGGCATTTTATTCCCAGCAAATTTGTCTGATTTAGTTTTCTTTTTATTCGAGCGATGTGGGCAGGTGGGCTTCATTAAATTTGTCTATGGTTGGGATGGTTAATGTTATTAAAATTAATTGTATTAAAAAATTAATCTACCTGCTACAGTCACTCCCTCTCTTATTTCAAGCAATTTGTTAGCATAGCGAAGTCCTTCATTTGGAACAGGAAACATCACAGATTATATTTCTGTAAGCTGCATAGGCCGATTGATAAAGGTGTGCTAGGCCTACCCAAGATTTTGTTTTATTATTATGAACACAGACTGTCACAGACATTTGGCTCATTTATCACTTCCACCTGAGAGAGACCCTCCCTGGTTTTGTATTGAACAGGAAGTTCTTGCCACTATTTCACCATTGCAAAGCCTTTCTATCAAACTAATTGGAGAAGATAAGTTACACCCCGTTATCTTGCATTTACACTCGATATGGACAAACGTGTCCAGAGTGTTTAATGCGTACATTTATTTAAATGTTGCCTTGAGCTTATGGTTTAACCCCAAATTATGTATTATAAGTCCCTTTTCTGCTGGCCAGAGTGGATTGTGTGGGAGTTTAATACACTCGGTGACCTATATGTTAATGGAGTGTTGAGATCCTTTGAAAATCTGGTTCAACATTTTGGGATTCCCAGATCTCAATTCTTCAGATATTTACAGCTGCGCCACCTGCACTGTACTATTTTTGGGAGTAGCATACACCCCTCCTAAAACAGTAGATACTCTGGGAGTGTTGATTACTGCTTTTCGAAAAGGTCATGAGGCATCAGTGTATTACTCCTTTCTAATTCAGAGTCTGGGGGATGGAGCTTCAACTTCTCTCAAGAGATTATGGGAGAAAGATTTAAACTTGGTATTGGAGGAGGGAGTGTGGGCTAGGATTCTAAAAAACATCAAGTCTGCATCTAGAGATGCAAGGGTGCACCTTATGCAATTCAAGATTTTATATCGATTGTATTGGACCCTCTCTAGATTGTATAGGCTTGGTCTTAAAGACACACTGACCTGCTGCCGATGCCACTCAGAGAATGGAGACACAAAAAATGTCTTTTGGTGGTGAGTTAAGATCTAGTAGTTTTCGATGAAGGTTCATAGTCTTATGTGTGATTTATTGGGCACTCTGCTTTCATTTTGCCCCAGACTCTGTATTTTGGGTGATGGGACATTCATTGACGTTGAGAATAGACCAATAAAGAGTTGGGTCCTAACTAGCATCATGGTTGGCAGACAGATTCTTTTAAGGGGATGGGAGTCGGCTGGAGCACCATAATATCATTAGTGGTCCTCGGAGATGGGGAGGGTGGCGGCCTTTGAAGAAATGTCTTTTTAGAAGATTAGAAAAATGTGTTTATGGAGAAATGGGGGAGATATCTGACGTTGCTGGATGAGTAAATATTATTTTTATTACATATATATTTTTTATTTTTGTGAGTCTATAATCATGTGTGTGTGTATATATATATATATATATATATATATATATATATATATATATATATATTATAATAATAGTTTTTTTTTGGGTGATTGGGAGGGGATGGGTGGTTGTGGGGTTTAAATGTTGATTCCATATGCAGTGTGCATATATATATATATATAAGTTTTGTAGGAATCAATAAAAAAAAATTAAATGACAAAAACACATCTATCATTGGATTTATTAGCGTCATTAGCTTAGCAAAATGTTACCATATATTTTTTAATTATCTATTGTCAAAACTATTTTACCAATATTTGTGGTTTCTTATGCTGTATGCATTTTTATGCTTATTAGAGTATCATTGGATTTATTCGCTTCATTAGCTTAGCAACATGCTAAAAATAACATCCAATTATCAAGGTTCAAAGCTATTTACCAATATTTGTGCGTGATTTTGTATGCTGTATGTATGTTTATACTTATTAAAGTATTATTAGATTTATTGAATTCATTAGCTTAGCAACATGGAAATATCAAACATAGAATTATCTATTGTCAAAAAGTTTACCTTTTTTGTGTGCTTTGGTATGCTTTGTGTATTTTTAAGCTTGTCAGATAATCACAAGATTTATTAGCTATATTAGCTTAGCAGCTTTGATCAAATATGCAATTATCTATTGACATCAACTGAATCATGTCTCCTGTGTGGTTCACAAGAGTGCTGTTTGTATGATGCACAGTGTTGCTCCCTGCTGTATGTAGAGCACTCACCAACCAAATCAGTCACCTATGAGGCTCTATTAGGAGTCTGCGTTAAAAGACAGCAAGGCAACTAGGCTTTGAAATCTCTACAGTGGCTTATTCATTCATGGAGAGCTGCAGTGGTACTACAATCCCAGCAAAAATTGTGTGTGTAGCTCTAACCTCAATTTAAAACACAGCCCGGCAGTCATAGCCCTTAAAGATAAGACAGGCAGGTTCATTCATCCTCAAACCAAACCAAAATGAAGTCTGATCGACTTTCGTCTATCCAGCATTGAATAATAATCATGCAATTCCCGTTTTGTCTTTCATATAACGTAAAGTAATTTGTTTTAATGTCTCCTTGACTTCCATGCAGATATCAAAGGGCTCAGAATATGACGATTAGCTGAATGTATTGTATTAAAGTTAAAGCACTAAAGGAAGGGTGACTAAATCGCCATGGTCTTTTAACTGCTTTTCCATTTAGTGGTGGTAATGTGAGAATGTTTTAAGAGTGTGAATGATTTCAGAGTTGTTAAATGATCTAAAAAGGACTTTTTGTTTTACTGTAGTGCAGCAATGAATGAGACATATAAAGTTATGAGTAATGTGGAGAATTCATATTGGAGTTGTAAAGTAAAATAATACTGATGTTAAAACATTTTTTAGTAGCATGACATCAGCTATTTTCAAAGCAGTGTAGCTTTCGCAATAGCATGCTACTTTTTAGCCTTTAACAAGTAGCAGTAAAGCATCTTAAAGAGGGAATTTTTCCACTATAGATTATATACAGTATTATATAGTGTTTATTAGTCAGATTCATTGAAGAGAATTGGTTAATTTTGACAGTTCATATAAAATATATATTCACAGATTCATCCTTGCACGGGAGACAGCATTTTTTTGGCCATGAAAGATAAGTTAAATGCTGCTGTTCGTTTTATACTCCAGCAGCTGTCACTCCATTAGCGTGACTGTAGTTCCTCACACAGGGAATCCTCCACATATCAAGGAATTCTAGGCCATGTATATATAAATATCTGCGCCCCTTACCTATTAAAATAATACAGTTTTGAATTTGCTGTGGACCCCCCTGGACCTTTGGGCCCCTAGAATCGTCACCACCTTTACATTGTCTTCACAATGTAAATAATGGTGGCCAGAACTCTGAAGGTCCAATATCACATAAAAGCCTCATAAAAGTAATCCATATGACTCCTGTGGTTTAAAAATGTCTTCAAAAGCGATCCAATTGGTTTTGGGTGAGAACAAACCAAACTTTAATAACTTTTTTCACTATAACTCTTGACAACAGTCTTCATGGTGATCATGATTGCAAGCTCGATTACACTTCCTATAGTGCCATCTAGTGCTCTTCTTATGTGTCAAGTACTAGGAAGTGTAATCAATCTTGAAATCATGATCGTGCCTAGAGACTGCAATGGCAAGATGTGCAGGGAAAACAGTTTCAAGTGGATCACTTCAGAAGACATTGATTAAACCACTGGAGTCATATAATTACTTTTATAATGCCTTTGTGTGATATTTGAACCTTCAGAGTTCTGGCCACCATTAACTTGCATTGTTTGGACCTACAGAGTTGAAAACATCTTCTAAAAATCGTAATTTGTGTTCAGCAGAGGAAAGAAAGTCACACACATCTGGGATGGCATGAAGTAAATGATGAGAGCATTTTCATGTTTGGGGGAACTATCCCTTTAAGATTGTATTTATACAAAAATAGGCCAATTCATTCATATATTCATCAGCTATTTAATTAAACTAGTTAAACAATTCCGATTTTTGTTTGTAGAAGATTGTGTAGCAGCAGTTTAACAACCCTTATTCCAAAGACTGTTCATTTCCATATTTCACAGCATGAATTCATAAACTTCACCTCTATCTCTTGACCCAACATCAAGCATTAACCTAATTACATACAAATCAAAGGCTGCACTACTGAGCAGATATTTGACAATTACACCTCAATTACTGTGGAGGCCAGTTTTAGTCTGTGTATGATGGCGGACAAATATTGAATTAATACAATTAGAGACATTATGTGTAGTGTTACCTGTAAACACAACCTTTATCCCTGTCATTTGCATGGCAGTACACATGCAACTCACATCATGATAGTCGAGATGAGCAGGGATTGGTGTCACAGGCTATTTAGCAGAGGTGGGCCACTTCTATTAAAATGAATGGGAGAAACTGGAATGCCCAACCAATGAGCACTAGTGCCCAACAGTCAACGGGTGTAGAAAGAAAGTCCCGCCTTACAGGTAAAAGAGCCAATCAGACATCACCTGTCAATCACCTAGAAAACGTACGTGCAAATTAGCTATACAAACTGGGAAAATAGCATTGTTTAGAGTAATATGAAGTAAAGAATCACAATTTATGATTCCAGTGATGTCAGATTTTAATTCTCATTTGAAATATGTTATTTGATCGTAATCTTGACCAACCATTTTTGAGAATTCGGTGTTTCCCCATTCACTGGCATGACTGGAAATAGCCTCCAGAGAGCATTCCAAAGATGGCCGACAGTGGACTGACTTGCTAGAATGACTTTGGTGCTATTTAACTTCAAAGATTTCACATTTAAAACTTTATAATTACTAATCTGTCTAAATAACATTTAACCTAACTGCAATGTCCCAATTAATTTTGGTGTTTTTACGTCAGTGTGTTTGTGTGGTTCCCTGAGGCTGAGAAAAGCAAAGTTTTTGTGGCAAAACCTCATTATTTTTAGTGTAATAAAGCTTTACATAATTTGATCCTTAAGGTGGTGAGTAATAAGTGTTATTGCTTGTGTTTTAAGCTGAGGGGTGTATGTACAGAGTTAAGGGATTATAGCAAGGCAAAATAAAGGAACTATTTATTTGAATACATACTGTACATTTGAACAGAAATTTTAAACAAAACTAGCATTTCCTGGAGGAAATAACAGAGCTTGCAAGGCAGCAAAATAATAGTGTTAAAACGGTAAGTAAGCTTAGGTATCAATCTTTGATTCATTGTAAATGAAATGCCACATTGTTTCCGTGACACTCAGTAGATGCAACACAATCTTTGCAGTGTAAAGGAGGCTAGAAATAGTTAAGTATAAGCAAGGAAGACAAGAACAACCACAAACTACCATTCAAACCAAAGTCAAACCACCTAGTTCGTTTGAGCACTCCAAGCATTCTCAGAGCGGTTTAACGTGTATATGTGAACAACCCAAATGGTCTCAGACCCCCCCAAAAGGACCCAAACGGTTTGTTTGTGTGTCCTTTTGTGGTTCGATTGTGTGATGTGAAAGCAAAGAGGTATCAGTCCGCTATGCATTTTATGACATAAGAACCTCGTGTCTTGCCATACATAGCTGCATTACATATTTCATATTCCAGTCACAATTTACTGTCCCCAATTTTAAGTGAATGTAGATATACCATGATTACCATGACATGTTTTTGTGTCTCATATTCCATTCTTGTTATATTTGAGCACCTAAAATGAATGGACCGGTTGCATGCAGAGCAGCGTGTTAAGATGAACTGTTTATAGTGCTCTGATGGGCGTAACATCTATGAAGGTTTGTGCCAAACTCCCCAAAAAATACATGTGAGGACTGGTATAGTTTCACTTTAATTTTATTTGCACAATGGCAAATGTTGTTGGCTCATACACACAATGTAAAAGACATGCAGGAGGAGATGCTTGCTCCATTACTCTTGAGATGATAGATAAAGAAACATATTTTCAAATGCACATATAATTTCAAATGTTTTCCTTCATGTGAAATATGGGCTTGTAGGTTTTATCAAAGAGCCTTTTGACATAATGTGAGAGAGTGAAGAATTTAGGATAGAAATACAGTATACATTATTACTATTGCATAATGTATTACAATTGGCAGTGTTGTCTGGGTTTCATAAATGATATTTTCTGTACCTGTGCAATAATTTTTAATGAAAAAGTAATCATATAACCCTGTTTCATTATATGATTTCAAGTTAAGCATCAATAAATTAATAACAGGTGTAGGCCTATCTGTAATAAGCATACGTGAACGTTAAGATATATGACCATTTTTATGACAATTGCTTATAATATTCACAATTATTTATGAAAAATGATAGTCAGCTAAATTTCATAATCGTGACAGCCATAGCTGCAATGGGGTCTGAGTTCTTAAGGAGCTGTGGTGTGAACAACACTACGTCCTCTTTTAAGTCAACTTATATTGTGAACACCAAAAGCACTGAGATCATTTGCAGCTGGTTCCCTTTCTGGTGCACTTTAACTGAACTGGGTTTGGTTCACTTAAAATGTACTATGTGTGAAAACACCCTAAGGGTAGTAATGTGAAGCTTATCATTTTATAAAAGCACATAAATTAATTCAACTGTTAAAACATTTTTATTATTTGAGCTTTACAGTTGCTTAAATTGTTGTTTTTAGGGTTGTTTTAGGGTTTTGGCATTTATGCTATTACGTCGTCATGGCAACCATGTTGTAAAATTGGATAACTTTACACAGAAATGGTCAGTAAGCAATTTTATCACACTAAAATCATGTTAACACGCATATAGTTTACATTTTGTGGCTATACTTTTGAAACAGTGAGTATTTGAACATTTACAAATTGGCCCCATTCACTTCCATAGAAAGTGCCTCACTGTAACCCAAGTTGCTATGAATTTTTATGGTAATCAACATTATGCCACAAATGCTGTGGATTAAGCTTAAAGGTGCAGTATGTAAGATTGAGAAACCCTTGTTATTAATGACACCGGTGGTCGTTAAGTGAACTGCAGCCAGCTGACTGTTGCTCGTGATCATGCTCACACACTCCATTCGGACACGAGCATCGACCAAAACAAAGAGACTGAACGTGATTCACCAGCATTATGCTGACAGATGAGATAGCATAATTAAAATGAGAGTTATGATTGTTTTACTACAAACTTTGAGACTATATATTATATTTCACTCTCCAGTGCTGGAACAGGGCTTAAACAAAGTGTGGATATAGGTCTGACTATTCAAGACTGTAGTTTGAAGTAATCACTTTTCTTTGCATGATACATTGACTGCATTTATACAATAGGGTATGTCGGCGGTAGCTAGCTAGTCAGCTTTATGAATAGCTGTTAGCTAAATTTGGTGGATGATGACAGTAGCTGTTTATAAGATAGACTGTACATTATAAATATGTTGACACAATTCAGTATTGATGTGATTCCATCACAACTGTCATTTTGAGATATCGAAGCACTATTGTTTTAGAATAATATAATGTATATATTTTCTGAATAACGAAATATGAGTTACGTTAAACTAATGAATGGCTCTTTTTGCATTATCTTGAACATTGTCTTGCATTCATTTCATGTATTATTGTAGTTTACCTTGCTGAATAATTACAGATTAACATTGACATTAACCTGACATTTAGCATAACATTATTTGAATGTTGTGAAGCAAGGTAGCTTGCCATTCGTCAGCATTAGCAGGCAAGATCAAGTTAGCTAAAATGACTCAGATCAATCCTTATGGCACTATATCTCACATGCTTTGCAGTTATGTAAGTTTACTTGTCCAATAAGATGAATGTCAATTCGGGGTCGGTTTTGATCCCCAAAGCCGAATGAAGGTCCCTCCTGGAATCAAATGCCCTGCTGATGTTCACTGTAGTTTTTGCTCGACCTCGATCACATTCCCACTTAACCAGACGGGATTCAGTAGATCATTTTTGAGTTTGTGTATAAGTCGGTGTTGTGCTGGGAGTCGGACGTTTGCAGGATTCAATCTCTAAGATAACGTTGCCTAGTGTTGCAGTTTGTTGTTGCTGTTGAATAGCGGAAGAGAAGCACTGAGTCGAGGCTCTCAGGAGAGCACATAAACGTCACATCCTTTGGAATTTCCTGGCAAAAGCAACCAGCTCCCTTCGCATGAAAATCAGTCTACAGGCTTTAACAGGCAACCTAGGAAGTCCGGGAAGGGCTCATTAAGTTGCGTTACAAGCCGCTCACACATTGTCAAAAATTGTTTTTTACATATTGCACCTTTAACTTGTATTGAACTCAGAATACTTCTTTAATTTAGGTAGGTTTACACCTCTCTTCTGCAATAGAACACAATTCCTCCCATTGGAAATGTAGCATTTCGAAATGCTCTCCAAAATTTTAAAAAACGATGACAAGGTTTTTTTAATTATAATTTTCTTTTTTACTTATTGTTTCTAACATTACTGTTTCGAACAATTTACCTTTTGCAAGAGACAGTATCAAATTGCATTTTCCTATCTTTCCATTATGTAAAATGTGACATTTGAACCAACTCTTGAAATTCTGGGTCAACACTCAGTCCATTGCATGCATGATGGCGTCTCGCCTCAGATGCACTTGAGTGAGGAACCTTCAACCACTAGCTATTCTGAAAGGAAAAATAGGCCTGCGCTTGTTGCCTGGGTCCATGACATTTTCAGAGAGTGTTTAATGAGCTCATTACAGCTCTGAGACTTGGAGGAACACAAGCGTTAGAGACGGGGACATCTGAGTAACCTTGAAGTCCTCAAATGAGGTGAGCTAAGAAAGAAGCTGTCACGGCACTCTAGTTTCATGGTGCAGTACCTCTCGACATCTGACATATTTCCCTACAAAGTGAATCCTGCGTTTGGCCTTTAACTGGGTCATCTCTTCTTCCGACAAATTACAGGGATGAAATGATCAACTGCCATTCATCAAGACAACATTTTTGGGCAAGACAAAAGAAGATTTGTGTTGCGGATGGATTATCTGTCAACGATTGTGCCATCATTGTTAAGAAACACAGTTGAGATTTTTAAATTAGTGTGGTAGCAGCTTGCAAGGTTCTCCTGCTGACATAAAAGACAGATGATTTATTTTTGTATTTGAAAAATGCTCTTGTAGGTGTTGAAGATTTTACCTCATGAAAGGTAAAACTGGGAGTTGAAGTTACATCACTTCCAAAGAAGATGTTGAGCTGTTAAAACTATATAAAGTTCAAGACAGCTGCTCAAACTGAATTTTTTACTGTTTGCACTAGTACCAAAACAGCCACAGAGGACTGATTTCCATTTATGTGCTAGATGGGCATCTTTGAACGCTCCACCACATCCAGCTGTTTTTTAAACGTCTCGTGCAGGAGTGGCAATTTGTTTTATGTGTCAACATTTAAAAGCACATATCAATACACCTGTGTTCAGTTTTATGCTTTGCGCGAGAATGCGTTCATCTGAATGGCCCAGACTGATCTAATGAAAATAACGTGACTGTGGCAACATTTTTGCAAAATGATATTACGTGGTTCAATACTCCAGTTCCAAGGTGAAATGTCCACTGTGTTGCGCTAAATGAGAGTTATAGTTTCTATTTTATATATTTATATTTTTGATATACAGTAGCTAAAAAATGGAATGAATATCTTGTTAATATTGGTTATGGTTTAGTGCTCAACATTTCTGCTTGCCGTAGTAATATAGTGCATTATATACCAATACATGTTCCATTATCTCCACTTTCGAACCTCCTGATATCCAAGAAATAAATGATATAATTGATGAATTAAAAATATCTTCAGCTGGTCATGACAATATTTCAGCATTCCTTGTCAAACAGGTGAAGCAGTAAATATTGCACCCACTTGCTCACAAGTTATTCCTCTACTTAAGGCAGGTGATCCATGTTGTTATAATAACTATAGACCCATATATGTTTTGCCATGTTTTTCAAAAATATTAGAACAAATGTGTACAAAAGTATTATTTTTCATCTAGATTCTAATTCAATTCTTTACAAACACAAGTATGGTTTTTGGAAAAATCATTCCACCTATATGGCTTTGCTTCACCTGATTGACAGGTGAAGTTACCTCTGCACTTGATAATAAGTGTTACGATCCCTGTGTTCTCTGTTTTCACTGTCACGTTTATGTCACCTTTCATTGTGGTCCGCCCCGCGGTTTCCGTTTCACTCTCGCCAGTCGCGTCCCATGTCACTCTTCTTTGTCTGTTCCGTGTTTTCCGTTTCACCGAACACGCTCCCTGTCATGTCTTCCTTGTTACCCGCCTGTGTTTCACTGTCTCTGTTAGAACTACACTTCCCTTCGTCCTCACTCCTCATCACCGCTGTCACAGCCTTATTGGCCGCACCTGTCGCCTATTTTGTTATCACCGTGTCGATCTATTTAAACCCTGTCGTTTCCTCCCTCCGTTGTCGTTCGTTGACGTTCCATGTTTTCGCTCATGTCTGTTGTGACTCACTCTCTCCGTTCGTGTTCCCTGCCAGTCTGTCTGTTCTTTCGAGGTTACCCTCCGGTCATTTCAGGTTTACCCTACCCTCCGTGGATGTGCGCTGCTCAGCCACTCCTGCACCCCTCCTGTGTTTAATCCGGTATTCTTAGTTGGTGTTTTCCCATAGTGGACCTTTTACTTTGCTCCTGAGTTTGTTTATTTTGTGCTTATTCAATGCTGATTCAATAAAACCGCTCTTGGATCCTAACCACTCGTCTGCCTCCCCCTGTTCCTCACAAGTCATCACAATAATGAATTTACTTGCAGTATTTTTATAGATTAGTCAAAAGATTTTGATACAGTTAATCATCATATTTTACTGTATAAGCTGTATAAATGTGGTTATCATGATACTACATACAAATGGTTAAATTAACAATGAGGCTAGACTACACTGTGGAGTTCCTCAGGGGTCCATTCTTGGACCATTATAATTTCATATCTATATAAATTATTTGTTCAATGTCTCAAATGTACTTACTCCAATAATGTTTGCAGATGAGACGACCCTAGTTCTCGCTCATTGAAATTTTAACTCACTGATTAAGAATACAAATGTTTGTTTAACTGCTTATGCCACATGGTTTAAATTAAATAAATTATCTTTGAAAATAAAAAAAAAAGTCACTTTATTATTTTCAGTGGTAAATAAACATACTCTAAGGATTTATCTAAAATACAGTTGAATCTGTTGAGATGCCACAAGTGTCAGCTGGATGATCTCTGGGAATTTTTTTTATGCAAGTTTGAGAGAACAAATTGACTTGGCTAGTAGAATTTACCATTGGTAAAATAAGGAGGGTTAGTTATCTTGTCACCACAAACTGCTTCTCATGCTTTATTATAGTCTAATTTATCCCTATCTTTCATATTGTAATATAGTTTGGGCGAGTACTTTTCTTACTACCCTCCACAAAATTTTGGTCCTCCAGAAACGTTTTGTTAGGATAGCAACACGATCAGAGTCATATATTTCATCTGCTCCTCAATTTCAGAAACATTCTTACTATTTATGATATTAATATTTCTCAAATATGTTTTTTCATTTATAAGATATATTCAAGTGGAGGGAATATTTCTGAGCTTATTTCAAGACTTAGTTAAAAGCAAATTGTCAGGTCCACTCTTTCAATCTTCAGATTTTCTTCCTCTTAAATGTCTCACTTTTAGAGGTCAATTTTCGCTAAGATTCAGGGGTACCAAATGATGGAATTGCTTTTCTCAACTGACCAAAAAAATGTCTTCTATAAAATGTTACAAAAGATGCTTAAAAGATCACTTAATTGCTGCCTTGTAACTGCTTTCCCCCATTTATTGTTGACCATGTATTCATGTTTTAATTATTTAATTCATAGTGACATGTATTTTTACTATTGTTCAGGAGTCATCACATGCTCATACATACATACATACATACATACTTGCATGCATGCATACATACATACATACATGCATACATGAATACATACATACATACAGACATGCATGCATACATACATGAATACATACATACATGAATACATACATACATACATGCATACATGAATACATACATACATGAATACATACATACATACATGCATACATGAATACATACATACATGCATACATGAATACATACATACATACATGAATACATACATACATACATACATACATACATACATGCATACATGAATACATACATGCATACATGAATACATACATACATACATGAATACATACATACATACATGCATACATATATACATGAATACATACATACATACATGAATACATACATACATGCATACATGAATACATACATATATACATGAATACATACATACATACATGCATACATGAATACATACATACATGCATGCATGCATACATACATATATACATGAATACATACATACATACATACATGCATACATACATACATGAATACATACATACATACATGAATACATACATACATGCATACATGAATACATACATATATACATGAATACATACATACATACATGCATACATGAATACATACATACATGCATGCATGCATACATACATATATACATGAATACATACATACATGCATACATATGTACATGCATACATACGTGCATGCATGCATAAATACATACATGCATACATACATGCATGCATACATGCATACATGCATGCATGCATAAATAGATACATGCATGCATGTATACATACATGCATAAATACATACATACATACATACATGCATACATACATGCATACATACACACATGCATACATACACACATTTGATAGAAGATCGCACACAGGTATGCACATACACACACTAAGCACATATGCATGCATGCATGTCCATACACACAGACATATACACATACATCTTATTTACTTATTTTTTGTTTATATATTGATATATTTTTATTTATTGTTGTTGTTATGATACATATTTTGTTATATTTAGTTTGTCATTGTGATATAGTCACATTATTTTGTACATGTACATTTTGTGTTCTTTATTAACATTATGAAATATTAACATTATTTAGGTAGAGGCTTTAAATAAGCACTTACAGGTTTTTCTTTCTCTCCCTGCACTGTATATAAAAATGCACAGTAAATATATTGGAATGAATTAACTGTATTGTAAAGTGATCAAATAAAAAAATAAAATAAAATAAAGTGAAATTCCGCACAGATGTATTTTAATATGTTTTTTCATCTTTTGAGGGAATAAGATCCCATTTTCCACATATGTGGACATCATGTTTATCAGCGCACTGACGCTTGAAAAATGTATGGATGTTTTAAAGCGGCATTTCAAACAAAACTAGAAACATTTCTCTTTTGAACCAAACAGGTTTCAACCAAAAAACAAAGACCTTGTTCAGACTGCCACTAAAAATATATATTTTTTGCATATCCAGATTGTATTCAGATTAGTTTTTGATAAAAAAAACACATGAAATCGGATTTTTCGGAATCTGATTCAAACCACATAGGGAGGGTTTTTTTCAGATGTGTCTCAGTCCGGACGCTCTGGCTGCTCAATTCGGATTTCAAATGGTCTTTGGCGTCGCTCTTAACGCGACACGCAAAAATTGGTGATTGCAGCATGGTACATTACAATATTTATGAGTCTCCTCTGTGTGCAGGTAAATTAGATTTGCATAGATGCATAGATAAAAGTCATTATTAAGAATGGTGATATGCACGACGAGCCACATACTAAAAAAATTTAAAATAGGTATAGTACAGTATATGCACCACTCGCATGTTCTTCAGATAACATACAAATCTAGTTAATGTTATGAGATTGCACTTATGGTTATGAGTTTGTTACATAACTTTAACTATGAGCAATAGTAAAGCCTTCGCAAACGCCACCTATTAACCCACATTTTATGAGCAGTTTATTTTGTCAGCAATATAGACTAATTTATGTATGTGTACAAGAACTGATGACCGAGAGATGGCCTGATCTCTTAAGCCATGCTAAGATTTTGTTATCAGCTAATGTTCATATCTCGAGCTGTGCTGGAGAGCCACGATAGCGAGCTAGAAAGAAGAAAACCCTATACAAATCATGAGGCGTTTCTATAGAGCTGTTTACAAGGGAACTCAATCGATGCACTTGTTTTATCTTTGCAGATTTTGCCGTGTGTAGGCTAGGGTTAAGCAAAAGCATCACAGCCAGAATGGGAATGCCAGGAGATTTTGCATTTGAAGTGTGTTGTTGGGTAGATGCAGTAGTACTGTGCAATGATCCCAGAGCAGGATAGTTGGCGGTGGGGGAGAACATGAAAATTCTGACGGAGGTGCCTGAGCTGTGAAAACACACAGCTCTTCTTATGCAAGGCAGGAGAAAGTGAGGGGGCAAACAAATACTGGTATTTGCGAAGGGAAATAAAGAGAGGTTCCATGTAATATACAGCCAAACACAAAAACTGCTGCAAAGATTATGTAGGAATGGCTGATCATTTAAAGGCTATTGGGCGTGTGTGTCAAGGCTTTATGTAGCATTTAATGCGTGTGATAAAGGATCTATTAATTTAAAATCTATAGATATTTCTTTGGAGGTCAAAGGGACAAAAGCAGCCTCATTATAAGCTGTGGATATGAAAGATGACAGCGGTGATGACAGCGGTGCTGTGAAATCTCATCTAATGACTTGCATTGTATTTTTTTCTCCATTTGGGTAACACTTTATAATAACTTTCATTACTTCATCATTAACAAACATTATATAATGCTTAACATATCAATTGTTAATGCAAATGCTAATACTTACAAATGATATTAAGCTATTATCCATATATAGCAGGGGTCCCCAAACTTTTTTCTATGAGGGCCACATAATTTTTCCTTTCTATAATGGAGGGCCGTAGTCTAACAGAAAATGGCATGGGCCGGATTGATTTATTGTGGAGATTTTATTATGATTTTAAATGGATTTACAGTATTATGCCTCCTAATGCTAGATTAATTTATTATTTATGCACCATACATATCAAGTGATATATAGCCTATTAAAAGAGCATTATTACTATCGTAATGAAATTTTTTCATATTCATTGCTATTGAAATCTAATTATTTACTTATGCGTATTAGGCTAATCAGTGTGAACTATGGGCTTGTTTCTGGCTGGTGAGAAGTCCAATGTCAGGTTCCATTCCTGTCACAGCCAGTCTCAAAGACTGATGCAAATGTTCATCAGTGAGTCTTGATCTCATTGGATTTTTCATCAGTTTCATGCGTGAAAAGGTTTGCTCACAGATATACATGCTGCCAAAAAGTGTGGACATCTTCTTTGCATTCCTTCTGATGTTTGGGTAGGTCTCACTAGGGAGGGCAGTATAGAATTCAATGAGACTGTTGGGCTTAAACGCGTCTTTCAGAACATCACAGTTCTGTAACTCAGCCAACTCAAGAAGGCAGGGCTTCGTCAATGTCAGCAGCAAAAGGGTTCTGAAAAAGGCGGATTTCTTTAGCGTGGACATGTAGCTCACGGAATCGCACATCAAACTCCGCCTTCAGCATTTCCAGTGCTTCCACTGACTTTTCAGCTGGGAATGGGGCCACTGGTTTCTCAGCTGAGAGGCTTTGGGTAACAGGGGGATGGGTGAAGTCTTGCTTTTGCACTTGTCCCACAAGCAGTGCTAGTTTCACCTCAAATGCTTTTATGTGGGAATACATGTCACATATTAGTTTCCCCTTGCCTTGGAGCTGCACGTTGAGGCCATTCAACATTTCTGTCACATCTGTTAAAAAGGCGAGGTCCCATTTCCATTTTGTGTCGATCAGTTCTGGGACAGTTTTGCCCTTTGTCAGAAGAAAAACATTGATTTCAAGGTAGCAGCTCGTAAAAACGCCTCAAAACTCTGCCCCGGCTTAACCATCGGACTTCTGTGTGGTAAAGCATATCTCCGTGAGAAGACTCTAGCTCGGACAGAAAGACTTGGAACTGCCTGTGTTTAAGTCCGTTTGCTCTGATGAAGTTTATACATGACACCACCACTTTCATAATCGATTCCCACTTCAGAACTTTGCAGCACAGTGCTTGCTGGTGAATTAGGCAGTGTACTTGTAAAGGGGGCATGAGACCTCTATCCTCCATTTCTCTATTCATGCGTCCTATCAGTCCCCTTGACGCGCCAACCTTACTAGGAGCTCCGTCAGTCGTGATGCTGGCCAGCTTAGACCAGTCTAGATCCAACTCTTCTATCGTTTGGCACACTTTACCAAAAATATCCTCCCCTGTCGTAGTACCTTTGAGACTTTTTAGGGCTGCCAGCTCCTCGGACACTTCAAAGTTTGAGCTAACTCCATGAAAAAAATGAGCAGCTGTGCCGTGTCCTGCACGTCATTACTTTCATCCAGCTGTAATTCAAAAAATCTAATTCTTTCACTTTTTCCTTCAGCTGGGCATATTATACCCCATTTCTTCAATTCGTCTGGTGATTGTACTTGCGGACAGACTCACCGCATTTAAGACGTCTTTCTTATCGGGGCACACCTCCTCCGCAACAGCATTCATACATTTCTTTATGAACTCACCATCACTGAATGGCCTACCGCAGGTTGCAATCAGTTTATCTACCTGAAAGCTAGCTCGAATGGATGACTGGTTCAACTGGGTTTGCCGTACAAATGTATTTTGCTGAGCAGATAGTCCACTTTTTAGCTTCGACACTTTGTCTGCTCTCATTTGGCCTTGTAAACTCGCATACTTGTCTCTGTGGCGGGTTTCATAGTGTCGGCGCAGATTGTATTCTTTGAACACGGAGACTGTTTCTTGACAAATGAGGCAAACAGCCATTTCTTTGCATTGAACAAAAAAATAATCACTTGTCCACTTTCGGTTAAATACCCTGCATTCTGAATCAACTTTTCTCTTTCCCAACCGTTTGGCCATTTTGTTGTCACTTTAAATTTTCTTGCTGGATCGCGTGCGGCGTGCACCCGCTCGATCACGATGGAACGTTAATCCGGGTGAATCTAACAAATAATTTTGCTACTTTAATAATTATAACTAAGGGAAAATTTTTTTGAAAGCCAATATGTATTATCAAATACAAATATGATATGATTAAAACATATTTAAAATTAAATTGTAAAAATATTTCCCTGCATGGCATTGTTCAGAGGGCCAGTCCAAATGTGGGGGCGGGCCGTAGTTTGGGGACCCCTGATATATAGCCTTGAACTTATTAACATCTACAAGTGTTTTGAAAATGTGACATAATAATTAACAGATCATTTGTTAATGTACATTTGAATGCTTATAAATGTCATTCAGGTTATTTATAAATGAGCTCATGCACTTATTTACTGTACATTTCAGAAATAATTCATATTTTTTACCACTTCAAACACTCTTCATGTTTACAAATTATGTATTAATGTATATCTTATTAGTAACCAACATCTGTAAATGTCACACAAGAAACACAAAACTCCATAAGATTTTGGTTAGTGGTGAAAAATAACCTTGGGAGAAAGTAAGTGTTAAGGGCCATTGTTTAAACAAATATTTTGTATGAACTGTAATATGAATGACTAATGTCTTTGTGGTCCATCATGGATTAATTGCAGAAGTTCACATAGATGCATTGCCATTTCTTTAGTTGGCTGATGAAGACTTTTGTTGGCAATGATAGTGTATGTAATCAATTTGTAGAGTGTAGTCCATCATTAGACCAAGGTGATGCATGTGACGTGCATCGCAGTTCAACCGGCAGGTCATTTCAGCGAGGTCTATCCTTAGTCCAATGTTCAGGCAGTGGTATATGATGTATCCCATGTCTTATGATTGAAGTTGGCATCAGTTCATCCTTTGAAGTGCATTGTAATAGACTGAAGTGATGTCTGTCTGGCTGGCACCAGCTGCATTTAGTCATCATCAATCAGCTACATGTGGCAGTGGAGTCCAACACCAAACAGGAACGGAGCCGGATCCTCGGGATATAAGACAGGAAAACAAATAAAATAATATTAGCGTAGATGCCATTCAATTTATTGCAGAGTTATAGATTATGATAAATGTTTCTGGTTCCGGCAGACCTAACTAAATCAGCCTAATTGGCTTATTTTTTAGAAAAATCTACAACTTCAAATTAATATTTTTGATATTAAATAGTTTTTAATTAGATTAAATTCATTGCAAAGCATTAGAGAATTGTGGTTAATTCCCACATTAAACACGTTAATTACACAGTCTTTTACCTTTGCCTTTTTTTGGTCCGTTTTTAAATACTTTGATGTAGCTCATATCTTAGAACTCTTATATGAAGGATTTTATGAAATCCCTATGGAAATATATTGCATGGGAAAAATACTTCTTGAAACAAGACTGAAAAGATGGGTGCTTTATGAATGCCCACCTGCTACAGCTTACTCTGTATCAATGCACAAAGTTCATATGTTGCCTAGTGTATTCGTTCCTGCTCGGTCCACTCCGTATGGGACTCGAACCAGCATCTACGGCATGGGAGGCAGGCATGCTAATGAGGAGGCTAAAGGCTATAGCCTCTAATGTCAGTCGCTATAATGTAAAGCTATTATGTACCAGCTGGCTCCTGTTACCCCCCTAAACATCACTACTATCCTGGTCACGGCACCGCTGTAACCAGTCCTGCTCAACCCGCTCCAAACGAAATTCAAACCCTAGCTTCAATAGGTGCACAAGCGACTGGCACTAGGGGTCATAGTCTTTGGCCTCCTTGAAGCACGCTTGACTCCCATGCCGGAGAACCTTGGAGCAGGTCTAGCAGGACTGGTTTTTGTTTGATGAACAACATGTTTGAGCCAATCACAACAACCTGATCAAACAGGAAACCTACATATTTCATTCCAAAACTTCCTGTACCCTGAAATCAACCCCATTACGCTGAATAACTTATCCCCATCAGACATCTTTCCTTCAATTCAAACATCACATTTCCATCTTGTGCTACCGATGAATCGGGTTCTAGTCCCGTAGGAACCAGGAAGTAATTGCGTTCACATAAACAATGGTTATTATGATTCTCATGTTGCATTTTCACTCTAAATTTCCATTTTTACTCCATTGACGGTTAATTATATGGTCAAGGTTTGGGTTAGGGTGTAGGGGGTAAATGTTAATTACATATGCATTCCAGTCATTTACAGGATTATACTGTCATTAAACATTACTTAATTTACAACTAAAAATACTAAAAATCGCTTTTGGCACTCCTCTGTGGACATTTAACATGGAAACTGAAGCTCACAGGTGCCCATATGTTAATAACACTTCCACCTTTGGCCACTTTTAGTAAGCACAGACTGATTTCAGCAGCAGAACTTTCGATCGACCAATTTGACAGTGAGATCAGTCTCATCACAATGTGTTTTGTGAATCAAATTATTGGCAGCCCAGAGCATAAAACCATTAAACGTTAAGAGATATTTAGAAATCAAAAACTCAAACCATAAAAACTGTAATTTAGCAGATTGTTGGGCTTATATATTTCATGGTAATATAAATGCATTCCAATGTTTGATTTTAAGAATATTTGCATGTCTTTTTTTATGATAAACAACTTAGCTGAGAACAGCTTAAATATTTTTGATAGAGTCCTGCTGATGGCTATAACCAGCAGGTGAGAGGAGGTTAGTATATTGCGCCCCATTGACATCACATTTTTATTTTCCTTAATGCTACCGGCAGTGCTGGAATTCAACATCAATCCTGCTCAGGTCTCTCAATTTCATGAAATGGCATCTCCAAAGAGTATTTATATTCAGATGAGGTACTACTTATTCGGCACATCAAAACTCCAATATCCATCTCTTGTGAAATGTATTAGTCGTCCTCTTGCTAGATCAAATGCATGAAGCGGCTCAGGGTGCTCATGCTTCGGTGTTTGTCAGATGTGGCGGTGAAAGCCAAATCAAAGGGACCTCGCCAGCCCCAAAGGGTCAAGAGTATCATGTTCGACCTAATCATGTACTCATGTCTTTAAAACGACCACTTCATGTTAATGGAATGCTATTGTTTTCTCGTAATTAAATCTTCTTGGGGCTAGTACAAGCAAACTAAAGCCAGAATTCAGTAAGTGTCCAAATACTTGTTGGGGCCGCTGTATGTCTACACCGTTTGACGTTAACACAGGAGGGGTGAAGAAACGGATTGTTAATCAACACAAGCTAAAAAACGCTAACGTCACTTTTCTTCTGCTTAGGCTTTCTCTGTTAGCGCTCTTGTCTGCAGAACATGGTTCATTAGTTTAATGAGTGCTACACAGATGGCAACGTCATCCCCCGGGGGGGTCAGAGCATGTTCTCTTCTCAGCCAGTGACCTGGCATCGAGGACCAAGCCCCCAGCAACCCGAACTAGAAAGTGCTGTTATCAGCAATAACTTAAAGATACAATTAGATCGGTCACAGATTTAGCAAAAATACTCCACGCTGACCTCTATTTTTATGCATTTTAAATAGAGTGGAATGAAGGATTTTGTGCATTTTCATGCTTTACTATTGAGCATCTTTTTTTTTTTTTTGGTTCAAACAATCTTAGAGAACTATTCTAATGCTCTTTCATAGCCCATGAGACCTAATTGATTTCTCAGTTATGTTTCATTTAAGTGTCACATATGTATTTTTATAAATTAGCATTAACCAAGAATAATAAATGGAGCAAAAATAATTGTTCATTGTTAGTTTTTGATGCCTAATTATTTACTAATTTGGTTATGTAATGAATAATGTAAAATAATTTGATAATAGCAGCACAGATAGGATTCTTTTGATTTTGGTGTGAAACATTTACAAGACTGTAAAGGGGTTCAATGGGAAGGAGGAGGCGAGAACCGGCTTGATAATATAAATCATATTTTAATAATAAACTTAAACAGACACAAACCCACACATGACAGACATGTCCGTAAACGATCTCTCTCTCCCGCACAATCCTCCGCAGTCTGCCTTTATCCCTCTCGGAGGCATAATTAGCCTGATAAGGGACCGGGTGTGTAGAATTACGACCCGGCCCCACCCTCCACCCTGCCACATTCCTCCCACATTCTCTCAGGCAGGGGAGCCCCCAGCATGACGTACACCCCCCCCCCTTTCTCTGGGGTGGGGTGTGCCTCTTGCCCCGTCTGCGGCAGGTCATCCCCGTCTACTTCCTGTAACAGTGTAGTACCCCCCAAAAAACACTGTAAAATTTAAATGAGAGGGAAAAGGCCAACGCGG
Organism: Xyrauchen texanus; assembly: GCF_025860055.1. Taxonomy (NCBI): domain Eukaryota; kingdom Metazoa; phylum Chordata; class Actinopteri; order Cypriniformes; family Catostomidae; genus Xyrauchen; species Xyrauchen texanus. The sequence continues at coordinate 21,476,884 of NC_068323.1, read as the reverse complement.
AGCAGCAGTGAGAGAGGAGAGAGAGATTAAAAAAAAACACTTACTCGCCAGTTCTCCGATACGCCGTAGCTTTTTATTCGGCCACTCCTCCACCCTCTAATGGACTACAGCCATGCCTCTCCGGGCGGATCAGAGGCAGACCTCTAGCCCCTGGCGGACAGAACGTCCCGCCGCGTTCTTGTGGAACAGTAGGGGTCTCCCCGCCCCTGGCAGCGGTTCTCCCGCTCCAGGCGGTCGGCAGCGAGCCCATCCCGGCTCGCAGTCGGCGGTCTCAGACCCCGCCGCGTTTCAGCGGCTGGTAGGTGACTCCTCCGCCCCTGGCAGCAGCCCTGACCGCTCTAGGCGGTCAGTTAGGAGCCCCTTCTCCCCTCGCGGTCGGCGGTCGGTGGCCGTCGTCCACTTCCAGGCAGATGCCGCGGCTGCTCTGTTGAGGTGGACGGTAGTGGCGAGAACTCTACTACGGCGTATCCCTCCTCCTTCCCGGGTTTCGGCACCAGTGTAAAGGCATTAAATGGAAAGGAGGAGGCACGAACCGGCTTGATAATATAAATAACATTTTAATAATAAACTTAAACAGACACAAACACACACGACAGACATGTCCGTAAACTATCTCTCTCGCACAATCCTCCGCAGTCGGCCTTTATCCCTCTCGGAGGCATAATTAGCCTGATAAGGGACCGGGTGTGTAGAATCACAACCCGGCCCCGCCCTCCGCCCTGCCACAAAGACATATTCTTGACAGTTTTTGTGATACATTTTTTACATATGAACTCCATTTGCACTTGGACAGTTATAGTTATAGTTGTAAATGTCAGGGGTTGTATGTGTTTTGGTTCACGTCTTTTACTTTGATAAATTTGTTCCATGCCTTGTTTGTTTCGGTTTCCTTGTCATGTGATCTTGTCATGTGTTTCCCATGTTCTTGTGTCTTGTCGCCATTGGTTCATTGTTTCATTGGGTTGTTAGCAGTCTAGTTATCTTATTATTAGTTCTGTCTTGTCATTGGTTATCATCATGTCTTCTCCCAAGTCCAAGTATTTAGCACTCATGTTTGCCATTGTCCATTTTCAAGTATTGTGAATGTATCGTTGTGGTGTACTGCTTTCCAGGTTAGGTTTATAGTCAAGCTAAGCTAAGTCAAGTCATATCAAGTTAAGTTTAGTCTTGTCATGTTGTTTATGTTTGTTTTCAAGCTTGGATTCATGTTTTGGAAAACACCTTGTAAAAAAACTGCACTTGGGTTTGTCACACTTCATCGTCATCGTCTCTTGGTCTACCTGTAGCCAGCCAACATTACAGTAAACATCCAGATCCATATTGGAACAAGAGGAAAATTATATTTGTGGGCAAACTTTGAGGCATCACTAAAACATATCTGACAAGTTTCTACTCTGCTCAGGAGGCTGAAGGGAAATTGTGTTGCCATGGGAGGATCTGGCAGAAATGCACTTCTAGACATGCAGGCTTGAGTGAGGTTTAAGATGACATTTATTTGATGAATATAAAACAGAAATGTAATGTCTCTCTTTGTCTGGCGGTCCAAGGGAGTTGTACTCGGAACCGTCATATCCTGCCAGAGATAGGAGGCATGGGCGAGGAGCCTACACCCAGGCAGGACAGGGCTCAACTGGTGGTGGTGGGGTGGTGGAGGTTGATAGATTGTGAGCAGACTTATAAAGCAATGGCTTACATGCGATTGGCTAGGGGTTACCCAGCTAATGATGTGATGATGTACAGCTGCTTGTCTTCCCGCTAGAACTACGCTGCGCTTATATTTACAATGGAAGCGAATTGGGACAGTTTTTGGAAGGTTTAAACAGAAATGTGAAGCTTGTAACTTTATAAAAGCACTTGCATTAAATATTCTGTTGAAACGTATGGATTATTTGAGCTGTAAAGTTGTTTATATTGTCAATTTTACAGTCATTTTAGGGTTTGTTGACATTACGTCGTCATTTAACAAGTTGTAAAATTTGCTAGAACATTACACAGAAAAGGTTGTATGCGTTTTTATCACACTAAAATCATGTTAACACACATATACTTTATGTCTTGTGGCTATACTTTTAAAACAGCGAGTATTTTAACGTTCAAAAACTGGCCTCCATTCACTTCCATTGGAAGCATCTCACTGTAACATATATTTTTGCTTTTGTTAAAGAAAAGGAGGGACTAGCACAAATCAGTTGTGTTAAACAACATTATGCCACAAATGCTTTTTATTGAGCTTAACTCTTATTAAAACCAGAACATTTATTTAAGACCTGAATGAGCATTTTAGGCTTTTAAACGTTCGTCTTTCTGTTAACAACTGTCAAATTTACTTCACTTCACTTACTATAATGACTTTAGGGATCCGAGGCATGTTCAGTCTGTCACACTGCATGAGCCTTGTTGCAATGTATCATGAACGTCAACACAGCATGTTAAGCACTGACAATTTTGGGAGTTCATTCAGGAGTATGTTTAATAAAACTTTCAGGTTCAACCTTTCCAGATGGTGCAAAGACCAAACCCAAACAAGAGTTTAAACGATGTGGTTGTTAGCTATTTAACCTTTGAGAACTGAAGTGGGTCAAATGCTCCAAATTTGTTTAATATAATGTAATGCCCCTTAACGTAGAAGTCTATTTGCTCAGTCTAAATGGCTTTGCTGCATGCCAAGATAGTAAATCCACTTTAAGGCTTAAAGGAGAAAGGCACCCAAACACTACAGTACATTTTGTCATTATTTACTCTCCCTCATGATGTTCAGAACTCAGATACTGTTATTTTTGGCTTCGGAATGACATGGAGGCAAGTAAAGATTGACATAATTGTACATTTTGGCAAACTAATTCTTTAACCACACAACTATGTGGGTAAACTGAAAACAGACCATTGTTAACTAGTCCAATGCCATGTATCATAGCTCTTATGTTCCCCTCAGGGGATGGTGGGAAGGGATTGTGTTTGTTTTACTTATCTTTTCCATGCAACACCATTTCCGGAGTGCAGGCGGTGATGATCTCCTAACTGTGCTACTATTATCAAATGATATCATGTCATCAATAGCATATCAGTCTAGACTGGGTTGCTGCCATTTGCGGCTTCAGATGAAATCGACAGATGCAGATAGTGTTTGTATTATGCATTTATTTATTCTTTCAAGCCATTTTGTTGAAGTAGAAAGGGAAGGGAGGTGTTGAAAATAATACAATTATTATAAGATTATTAGACTGAATTTACAGCAGCACAGCTGACTGGTTGAATTGCACAGCCCTCTGGGTACAGAATGCACATCATGAATTTCATGTGCAATCATGTATATAGCATATAATGCTATGGTGGCTTAAATTGATATCATTAGGGTTTTACTCCTGTGCACCATAAATAATTAATCTCCCTAGAGTTAAAAAAAGAGATGTTTATAGGCCTTTACTATTTCTCACCACACTATACTGCCACTATTACTGTACAACACTAGAACCATACTGATACTAGTGCAGTACCAATACTAGTGCTGTACTAATACTAATGCTATTCCAATATTCTGATATTGTACTTTAAAATGCTAGTGCTATACCACTATACATATAGTAGTACTTTACAATTCTACTGCTATACCAATATACTGATAATAGTATTGTAGCAATACTAATGTTGTACTACCATATTGATAGAAGTACTTTACAATGCTCACATTATACCAATATACTGATATTAGTACTGTACTAATACTAGTGCTGTAACAATATGATGATTCTACAATACTAGTACCAATATACAGATAGCAGTAGTGTACTAATTCTACTAGTACTGTACTTATACTAGTGTTTTACTACTGTACTGATTGTAGTTCTTTACATTTACCAGTATACTGATACTAGTACTGTACCAATACCAGTGATGTACCACTAGACTGATAGTAATACTTCACAATTCTAGTATAGAACCACTGTACTGACACTAGTACTTTACAAAGCTTGTGCTGTACCACTAAACTGATCCTAGGACTCTACAATATTAGTGCTGTACCACTATACTGATATGAGTTGTTTTTAATACTAGTGTTGTACCACTATACCTATACTAGTACTTTAAAATACTAGCATTGTGTACTGATACTGTATACAGATACTAATGATGTGACAGTATACTTATACTAGTACTGTGCCAATACCAGTGCTGAACCGTTATACTGTTACTAGTACTTTACAGAACTAGTATTATTCCACTTGACTAATACTAGTATTTTACAATATGACAACTATACTGTAGGTAGGACTGTTGAACACTAGATCTATACCTCTATGCTGATACAAGTACTGTACATCACAATACTTGTCCATATACCAATCCACCGATACTCATAGTGTACTAATACTAGTGCTTTACCACTATACTCATACTAGTACTGTACCAATGTTAGTGCTATAACACTACATATACTGATACTAATAATGCAAAAAAAAGTAGTTAAAGTGATAAACCTCTACAGATACTGGATCAATATACTCATTCTAGTACTGTACGAATACTATTAAAATACTGAAATTATTGCTACATAACTATAAGGATTTTTGTAGTATACCTATACCAGTGAAATACCACCATACTCACTATACTCATGTTAATTACTGTTCAGTACTATACTGATAGTATTGTTACATCACGTTAATGATACTTGTAGTGTACCAACACTAGTGTTGTACCACTGAGCTGATGCTATTACTTTACCAATACTAGGTAACACTTTAGTTTAGGGATTAAAAATTAAATATTAATTCATGACTAATAATTACACCCGGCGCGTCAATAAGCGACGCCAAGGGGTCCTGCCCTAGCGTCCGTATGTGACGAGTTGGGGTGTGAGAATGTGTTGACTTATAAGTGACCATTTATGGACTTGTTTGTCTTTATAAATATTTATTAAGCCTTTATTGGATTGCTTTATTGTATTTAATTAGGGGTGAAAATATTCATCTAAGACTATTTGCCCTTAGTGCAAAGAGGATGCTTTTTGTTGCTATTTACACTAAGTATCAAAAGTCTCTGCCTTCTATATTCATTATATACTTATAAGTTGCACATTCACATAGTGTAATGGGAACCAATAAAGGATGCAGTTTGCACCTTACTAGCTATTGGTATCTGTACAAAGGCCTCATAAATACCTTATAATTCCAAACAAGTCAGTAACTAGTCCTTTACATGTCCAATTATTAGTCATTAATTACTGTCTAATTTCTGATTCCTAAAATAAAGTGTTACCTTTTATTTTTTTATAGCTTAAACAAATTCTCATATCAGAGTGTGATAGCATGCTGTGCGCTTCCTAAAATACAGAGGGCTACAGTTTGTTCTCATTGGTTGGTCCAGGGACAGCATCGTGAGCTCATCATGGTTCACTGATGGCAGAACAATTCCTGGTAGGACATCTGTCCTTCTCATTTATCCATGCCTCACTCGACACTCACTGTCTCCATCACATCCATCTCACCTTTAAGAAGTTTGGACTTGGCTGGAGAATGCATGCTATTTGGAGCAGTGGTGTATTTCTGGCGGTTTTTGCATGGCCAGAGTGTGTTAGTAGTACGCATCTTGTGAATATTGGTTCAGACACTCGTGCAGCAGTCTCTGGCTACTACTGAATGTGTCATGTGGCTGTTGGCAGGAGGTTCCGGAATCATCTGCTGTTGGTTAGCTAAGTGTTCTCATAGCCGGGTTACTTTTGGAAATAATTACAGTGGGTTCTCTTATCAGAATATATAAGTAAATATTAAGTGTGATTGACACAGGAAACATGTCCAGGCGTATACAATTTAACGCTCACCGATGAAGTCGCTTTTATTGCATTCAACCTATAGAACTACTACTATTAGTACAACCCCATTTCTGAAAAAGTTGGGACAGTATGTAAAATGCTAATAAAAACAAAAAGGAATTATTTCTAAATTATATTCACCTTTTGCTATTTTGAAAGCACTGCAACTAAATATTATATGATGTTTTACCTTGAGAATTTCATAGTGTTTTTTTTACTGTATATTTTATTTACAGTAATTTCAAATCGGATGATTTCAACACACTCCAAAAAAGTTGGGACAGTCTGTACAATGCTAGTTCTATACCGCTATACTGATACTAGAACTGTGCCAATATTAATGCTACACCACTATACTAAAACACTAGTACTCTACTAATATTAGTGCTATAACAATATACAGATTCCAATACTATAATAATGCTAGTGATTTACCATTGACACTAGTACTATACTAATACTTATGCTAAACCACTAATCATAATAGTAATATAAAAATTCAAGTTGTATTTCACTGTACTGATACTTCTACCTAACTAATAATTGATCTATTACACTATACTGCTAATAGTATATTATGTCAATACTAGTGCTATGTATTATACTGGTGCTGGACTATCATACAGATACACATACTGCACAGATACTTGCACAATAGCTTGATTGTTTTGCATTTTACAATGTTTTTTTTATCTTTGGTGAAATATTACCCAGGGCATGTTCTACTTTACCTGACTGTGACTTACTACAACACTGCATTCACAACATTGTGATGAATATAAATGGAAAGGAAACTATTTTACCCTCTGCTTTATAAATCAAATGTATATTTAAAACTCATGAGTATGGCATAAAATGAAAATAAAACTGCATGTCTACAGCATCAGTGTCATTCACAGTCCGATGAGAGCATGCAAGCTCAATCATTAGTTTGAGCTGGAAGAGATCCCCCTCTCCGGAGTTTTACCACCTACTGCAGGACGGCTGGGCTCGGTGACAACAGCAGCTGTCTCTCTCACTCCAATGGCATAGAAATATGTCCCTCTCAGAGGGGAACAGGCAGTCTGTTATCAAAGTTTTGCCCTCCGTCTGATTCTCTTGACACTATTTTACTGTGTGTAAAGTGCATCTTGACATAAAAGTAAAGAAACAGGGCGACTTAAAACTATAATTCAATGTGCGGCACATTAAAGACAGTACTCTAATATGTAACATGACAGCAGAACATACAGCACTGTGAACCAATTACATAGTTGTTCTGTATGTAAAAGGTTTGGTTCTTCACTAGACACTCAGCAAATGAGGCTCAGGTATTGCAGTCAGTGGCCTCATGAGTCCAAAGGAGTTTTCTTTTCACTCCGAGGGGTAGAGATGGACACATAACATTTTACAATCCAACACCCCCCATCCCCATGGGATAATGCTCAATTTCAATCCATTTTATGGTGCACTATAGCATCTCAAATGAATCACTGCAAAACGTACTCTTTGTGGATTCTGCGTGGCGTCCAGTATCGACCCAAAATTGCAGCTGCAGGTTCACTTGTTTGCGGTCCCCTGCAGAGACATGCTTCCAAATAGAACGCTGCAAGAGTCAAGGAGTCGGTCTGATGTGATGGATACAATTTTGCTCAGCAACACTGCTGGACTGCATTCAGATGTGCTTTGGGCACAGGGGACATGATAAGAAGCAGAAAATGTTGCATTTTGGACCACCTGAAATGAGGCCATTTTCCTTGGCACTTCTTTCCTCTGCAAGCCCCGTCCTACATTTTTCTCATTGAATATTTTGTTTAACTATGTTAAATATGTCAAATTATGGAAGTAAAAATGGGTTGCAAGCAACATTTCATGTTAACTTTTATGTTGCACAATAACCTCATGGCTTTATTGATGAAAAGTATAAGACATTAAGTTTAAAGTATCACAGTGATGTGTGCCACTATACAAAGAAGGATAGGAGAACAAGGGTGGAGGGGTTGATAAGCTTATAGCAAAGCACTTCTATCAGGAAGACACGCAGGCTTGAGTGAAGTTTAAGATGCCATTAATTTGATAAATGTAAAACAGAAAGTAATGTCTCTCTCTCTGGCGTAGGCCCCGTCCAGCAGTCCGAGGAAGTTGTACCAGGAACCGTCATGTCCTGCCGGAGATAGGAGGCAGGGGCGAGGAGCCTACCCCCGTGAGGGACAGGGCTCAACTGGTGGTGGTGGGGTGGTGGAGGTTGCCATGTTAGCACACTGAAACAGCAATGTGATAGATTGTGAGCGGACTTATAAAGCAATGGTTTACATGCGATTGGCTAGGAATTACCCAGCTAATGGTGTGATGATGTATAGCTGCTAGTCTTCCCACTAGAACTACGCTGCGCTTCCATTTCCTTTATTTCAACCTTGAACTGCCCGCACAAACGATTCTCACTGACGTTTGTGGGTCTGGTGTATAGGGTTTTGGCAGAAACATTTGTAGTAGCCATTTGTGCCTGTGCTGGGATAAGTGGGTGACTTCTTTTAAGCCACGTTGCATTCCTAATTCACTGACAGAAAAATAAGGAACAAAAGAGCCAACTAGAAATGGCCCTGAAATCCCCAGTTGATAAATGCAGAGAAAGACCTTAAAACAGGTGTGGATAAAAGTGGAGAATCAGTGTGCTGGATCTTAATTTGAAGAAGTCAGCAAGTGGCGTTTTAAGTCGTATTCAGTGTTGTTTATAAAGTCAATCCTATTTTTTTTAAAGCTTTGGGATTTAGCTACTTTGCTTGGTGCCAGTTACTATTACAGTGCATGGTTGCATTAATTCATTACAAAATTACTATTATGACTGTACAATTGGACATAACATAAAGCCTGTACCTTTTTCAACATTTTCGTCAACATATCGGTTATAGGGGCCATATTCTTCACTTTTGGTCAAAAATGACATTTCTATGGCATATATAATAATAATATAAAAATGATTTCAACCTCTTGGCATAATCGCATAAATTTGACAAGTTGGCTCACCCAAAAACTTACAACATTTACTCCCATGATGAAAAATAAATGAACCAAAGAACAATGTCATTACAAGTGCTCAAACTGGTAACTTCAATATCACATAGGATCAAAGAAGAGTAAGGTGCATAAACAGTGGAGGAGAAGGCATGTATATCCAGACCTAAGGAATCCTCAGTGTTTTCAATGTCAAGTTAACGGAGCATCTAGGCGTGCTCGTGGTACAGAAGTTACGTTTCTAACAGGTGAGTAGGAATATGGTAAACTGGGAATTCACAAAGTCAGTGTTTGAAGAAGATGGCAAACAAAGTGGTGAGGATTCTGGGGAATTAGATCATGTGTCAATCACAAATCTCAGAGTAATTCCACTGGTGATATCCGGGAATGACCGTAGGTGATAATGAGCAGCAGGTGTGCATAATTGAAACTCGGGTGAGTGAGAGCAGGTGACTGACATGAGGGAGAGGGAGTTTGATGGATATGTAAAACATAGTGTTGGACAGAATGCTAGCAAAAATTTGATGTCTGTATTTTATAGATTTTAAATTATGCTTGTTGATTGGTTGGTTTCTGTGGGATTATTAGATGTACCTTTTCGTACAAGCTAAGTCATTCAAGTTTTCATGAGACTGTTATGTTGAATGGTTTTATATATATATATTTTTTTATTGTTACAATTGTGCAAATATTGGATTAGAAACATGGTGATTAATATTATTTGACCAGACAATAAATACAAAGCTGGCTTTGATGTAGGGATCAGACATTATTTAAATATATGATCAATAAATTCCATAGTAATCTATTTATACATATATTTGTAAAATAATAATAATAATAATAATAATAATAATCATTTCAGAGCTACAGGTGTCATAATTAATCTGGCTTTGCTACCGTATCATTAAGATGTATGTATGTAAATTACTTCACTTATGATTGGCTTACTTCCATGTACTAGGGCCTTTTAGGTTCTAAGTATGTCTTAAGGGGAAATATATTAAAGGAAATGATAGAAAACCAGGTTTTCAAAAATCCAAGAACAATTGTGCATTCTTTTCAGTGTTGCTCAAGTGCCAATTTATTGTGACTAATTATGCGTTCTAATTGAACAATGAATCCGTAATTAACATCAGGATATACTATGAAAATTGTAATGGCCTTGCCGCAAGCTAATGATCAAGGTTTTAGAGAGAGATGTTAGTTGCCTTGCTCAGTAAGATTTGAGAGAGTTTGTGTAAGGCTTAGCTGTGGTATTAGGACACGCTGTTTGGAGTTTGCTCAGTGTATGCCGTTTTGGTTTCTAGCAGTGGGAATCTTTGATGGTTGAGATTGAGAAGTTGTTTGAGGTTTTGTCTGACTGCAGGCTTTTTATTATCCAGTTGTCACAATACCCAAGAACTTGCCATTGTAGTTAAAAGTTGTGAAGCCAAACTCTCAGGATAGCCACATAAATGACAAATTAAGTTCAGTTAGGAAACTCTGTGGTACAGTCTGATAGGTCACCCCGGCACACCGTGGTTAACAAATCAGAAACCCTTTTTTCATCATTTAATTATATATAACTCGCCTACGCATCATAGCGGCATGATTGCAGCAGCATGCTGCATTTCTCCCTCCACCTCCCCAGCACCACCTGTCAAGATCTGATTTGAAAATGTTTTGTTCAGTAGAAGCAGCACGCTTCTCTGTCAGCAGCAGAGCATACAGCAGATCTAGTCAACCAAGACCAAGCCCATACCATTTCATATATATATATATATATATATATATATATATATATATATATATATATATATATATAAAAAAATGTTTATGTTATTCTACTCCGAGGGTTGTCTCTACTGAACTAAAGCTTTTCAAACCCATTTGACTTTCTTGTGTGAAACATGAAAGGTGAAATTTTAAAGACTGTCCTGGCCACTTCTGTCCTTATAATGAAAAAGACAGGGCAATAGGTCATTCAAGCTCCAAAATGACAAAAAAAAAATAAAAAATACAATAAAAACAGACAAAAAGAGTATCATAAAAGTGGTCCCTACAATTTAAGTATTAAGTCATTAAGACATATGATAGCAACGCAAAGCAATTGCATGCCTTCAGAAGACTTGAAATATAGCACATGGAACAAATTACAGACACATTTGCACCTAAATATTTCAGTTATTTGATTGGAAGCATTGAATCTCAACAACAAAAGATATGGTAACAATTTTGTTTCATACATGCAAATGCATTCATTTAAATGCAATTTTTTTATTATTATTATTCATATTCGACACTTGATGGGGGGATGTGCCCCCCACAATGCCCCTAGTGATTATGTCCCTGATCCTATCCTGATACTATCAACAATTGCATAGTTAGTTGCAGTTTTTTTACCCTTTTAAAACAGACCTGCAGTTTAGAACCACTATTCTATTTTACTGTTAAATAACATAGATAAAGGTTCACACATTTCTTGTTGGCCTATTTGTTTAGTTGTTTTCTACTGCAATATTCAATGTCTATAGGCACACTGAAGTCCTTATTACGAGATTTGTGGGGGCTGAGACACTGCTTGAGTCGACCTAAAGCTGAGAAAATTATTCATCTTTAAGATTTTGTTGAACATTGATGATTTTCTCCTAATTTGATTGAAGATCTTACCTCCGTTTTGCAAGTACATGCAGAACTGACAATTAAAGACTTTAATAAAGCAGGAATAATCTTCACCATGACAATACATTTATGTATGATGACTTCTGTTATTTGAGTGCATTTGGTAGGATTAACTCCTCAATTACTCACCCTCTTATTGTTCCACACCTGTTTCAATTTCTTTGTTATGCAGAACACAAAAGTAGATGTTTTAATGAAGGTTTCTGTCTGTCTTTTCAAAACAATGTCTTTAAAGCTTAAAAAACTACTGAAACGTATCATCAAAGTTGACCATGCAACTTGTGCGTCATATTAAAAGACTTCTGAAGGCATATGAGCTTAAGGCATTGGTGAGAAACTACCCAAATTTAAGGTCTTTTACATGGATATTTTACAGTAGTTTTAGTCCATTGGGTGGTCATGATTGCTATGAGAGAAGCTTGTTTACCATGGTTTGAATGTTTACGCGAGAACTTGCCTTGTTTTGTTGCTAAACAACGCAGGTTCTCACATTAACATGCAAGCCACTTTGATCGAGCTTTTCTCGTAGCGATCCTGAACAGTGTTGAGTGTAATCTGTTTATAAAGTAATTTGTTACAGTAATCAAATTACTTTTAGTAAAAATTACTGTAACACTTTACAATTTATAATCTTGTAATCTGATTATAGACACTGGCTTTCATTTTGGTAAATTACTTTTTAGTACTATACGTTAATTTGGGTCACCATAATTCTAAAATAAAATCTATTTTATATATAGTGAAGATCTGAAAACTTCCGGCAAACATTTGCAGTGAATCACAAGCTCATTTGCGTGTGAAAATAATGAGTGGCAAATTTGCAGAAGATTTGTGGCAAGTTTGCAAAACACTATATTAGTAAGGTTAAGCAGGAAAAAAATGTTTTACTTAAAAGTACAGGAATTATTAATATGATTATTTTTTCCATGAGGTAATCAGCATAGTAATCATATTATTTTTTTAGATAAATAATTGTTAATTTGTCATAGGTTAAATTATTTTTTTTTTATTTGGGAACGCTTTTTATGAATGCGCAACTGACATCAAGATTTTTAAATGTGCTGTTAAAGTTAAAACCATGCTGCTATTCTTTCAGAAGACAATCAGCAGCAGGCAGCCTAAAATGGGCACTTGTAATGGAATCAGTAATTTACTGGACCTTCATGCAGCGGGTCAGAGCGATTAAAATCTGCCGCCACTAAGACCCAAGAAAATGAACTTCACATCAGTGGCACTCGCTGCATAGTAAAATGATTTCCTGAGCTTGACTCATGCAAGGTCCTTGTGTCACATATTAGGACATTATCTGTGTCATGGTAAGAATTGGCACAGAAGACGGGGTTGTCAGTGTGATGATCAGATAACACCTGAACTAAAAGTCGTTTTCAACCGATGTGTGTCGCTTCAATGATCCCTTCCCAAAAAAAGACAAATACTTTTCTTTGACTCTTGGGCCTTGATGCTTCTTTTGTTTACTCGTATTTGTTGTCAGACTGGGCTCGAATTTGCGAAACTTGTATAATCGCACCTAAATAGATTTATACCTTTAGTTGTTGCACACTTTGTGCTTATCTCACAGTGTGATGCCCCATTCTGAACTACGATCAAACCCCTAAATAACTATACAGTCCATTAATAAAGGTGCTGTGATATCTATATGTGAAGAACCTTAATGAGAGCAACCTCTTCAAATAAATATCTAGGCCTATATCAAGCAACCCAAAACCAAGCAGCACAAATCTTCACAGTGTAATTTCAATTGATTGATTTAACATTGCTGTCATTGTTATCTGTAGCCTCCTAGTAAACACCTCTTCATAAGTCAAGATTTGGCGTTCAAAACAACATGAAGCATTTTTATTTTTCTCTAATCGATCCTTAATGCGGCCGTGACCTGGAGCTCTTTGTCTGGGCCAAAGACAGATGAGTTGCAGGATATTAGATCCACCTCATGACCGCTTGGGGTAATTTTTTGGATCACGCTGAAAGGTCAGGTGTGTTGACAGCACCAATAAAAAGAAACATACAACGTATTTGACAATGGGCTTACCCAGCATTTATCGGAGGTGGAGTGCCTCTACCTGAGAGAAATGGAGAACCATTACAGGAATGATTTGCCACATTGGATGTTTGACTTGGTGGCTGACATTTCCACTGACATTTTGTCTACCTTCATTTTACACCCAATATGAGCAAAAAAATAACTTTTATGGTGGTGGAGAACTTATAATGTATATGGGACACCAATATAAGTGTGAATTTGCAATTGAATAGAGATCAAGATTACACCAACAAAATTGTCCTTAATTTTTTTTTTTACACAATCTTTGATATAAAAATAAAATAATAATATTTAATTAATTATAAATAATTTTTAACCTGTATTATTTTGTTTCATGGAAAACAAAATGAGCTTTAAAGAACATTTGCTGCTTTCTTCCATACAATAAAAGCATACAATGACCGATCATGCTCCAAAATGGACAAAAAAGCACCATAAAAAAGTCCATAAGATTTGTGCACTCTACTGCAAGTCTTCTGAGGTCATAAATAGATTATGTGGAAAAGAATGAAATGTAAATTGTTATTTAATAAAAAAAAATGTCTACCAGGTCTCACAGAAACATGTTACTATACCTACCTGTCAGTTTCCTGTTAAAAAGAACACTAGAGGTGCTCCAACAACAATGACTTTTATTCCTTTCACTTAAATCACAAAAAAACTTCTCACCCTGTTCCTCTCACAGTGCTATCTTTTTTTTTTATTTTATTTTTTATTGAACAAAACACAAATTCACAAGACATAGCAGCTTATACAAGTAAGGGACCAGTGAAATACATCCAACAGACCCGCCTGAAACAGACACCAACCCCAACTCTAATCCCCCCTGATAATCTTCTAATCTTCCAAATTCTAAATCTGGAATTGTGGTGTGCACCAGTTGTCTCCACAGCCAGAGACACCACATCAAACCCAGATAGCACTCCGACACAGTTAAGTTAAAATAAGAGAAAGGACCGCCGGCAGATGTGGCAAAGGGAGGGGCCAGGCAAACCAAAATTCGCACAGGCAATGCCTATGCCGACAAGATGTGCCAAATGCACCCACCGACAGTACTAGAGCAGCCCCCCGACCCAGACAGCTAATAAAGTATATAAGCTATGAGTGTATAAATAGAATGTTTTTGGAATTGGGTTTTATAAGGGAGGCAGGTGGGAGGGATGATAGATTGTTCTATACTAATATAACTATCAGTACTACCACCACTACTACCCCATCAACAATAACAATAATAGCATTAACTATAACAATGACATGCATAATTTACATAAATGAAATATATTATAGCATATAAACCTATTATTTTTTTCTTTCCTGTCCCTTTATTAGAGCAAAGTATGGAAATACAACAAAATAAATACGAGATAAACAGTGCTATCTTTTGACATCAAAGGTTTTTTTACTATAGGGTATGTTTTACAAGCCGATACATTTTCACCTTTGCATTACATAATCAACTATATTCAAAAGTTTATTAAAGTGTGATCAAATTTATTTATATCTCAACTTGTAGAGTTGAACCTTACTTAAAAAAACTCAGCTGTCTTGACCCCAGCAGCTTCTAACATGAACCGCTCCAAGAGCGCTGACAACAGCATATTCGTGCGTATACCCAGAACATCATGTCACCCCTCACATGTCACAGCCTTTTTTGTGGAGCTTTCCTACTGGGGTGGGGGCCCCCCCAACGTCCAGGGCCACATGCAATTGCCTGTGATACATGGTGTTTTTTAACTAAGGAACAATTTATTTTTAGCCTGTCCTGTAATCTCAAGGAAAACTGAGGCACAGTTTTGTTGATAACCACATTTTTACCATCTTACCACCTTGAGCCGTAGATCTTTTCTGGATAAACCTTATTTCCTAATCTTGTTTTGACCTCTTTTTTCCCAATTTCGTATTCTCTGTCTCTCTGCTATGAATTAATGTGGCAAAAGGGCCAAAATAAAATAAAAAAAAGCGACTCTTCATTGCAAAATTAAAGTTTAATATTCAATGCATAAATATTCTTTGTTCAGCCGTTTCCTTCTAAAGTTGCCAGAGATTTCCATAAATTGCATCCGCAAGTGCCAGCATAGTTTTCTGTGCCAGGAAAGAGAATTAGCATAAAAACTGACAGCTTGCGAAAGAGTTTTTGGACAAAGTACTGTTCGATACAGCACGAAATGCTTTCATTACAGTAATTAAGGGGAGCCGTTTTCATTGCAACATAATAATTACTGTTGTTTATTCACTTTACCTTCTGTTATCTACTGGAGTTTTTTTTTCTCCCAAAAGCACACCATTTTCACATCCTCCCCCAGATTGCTGTCCCACATATATCTTCCTATTTACCAGTTTAATGGAAAAGCTTTGCCCACCATTCAATCAAGGGAGATCAAAAGGCTAATTGAAAAAAACAGTGCCTGGCTAAACTTTGCTTTTGACATGCATTCCAGTCATCTTCAGAGGAGGGAATTAACTTCTGGAGAAGAATATGTCTGGCCCGAGTTGGTCAAAGATCAGGTAATCCCAGACCTCTGGCAAATGCAGAAAAAGCAGGGAGATAATTGCAAAGAAAACCCAGAGCGCAAGTTGAGTCAAACTCATTTTGAAGTTTTCCAAGGATCTGTCATGTTTCTTAGATGCCTACTGGAGCGTTGACCTTTTAAGATCACATTCTTGTGTACTCAGAGCTTAAGAGCTAGCTGATCACATGGCAAGAGTGAAAATAGTCTCTTTTAAAAAGATAGTTCACCCAAATATTAATCCATCACCCATGTTGTTCAAACCCCATCTGATTTTCTTTCTTCTGCTTAACAGAAAGGGACATTTGTTAAAATGGCAGTTGAAAGCAAATCACTTCAAAGCTTGATGAAGCACCCAAAAATGTCATAAACGTAGTCCATTCCAGACTTCCATTTTTTTTACTAGTCTTTTGAGGGTTAGTACAGTTACTTACACTTGAGTTTTCTGAATAAACACTGAAAAGTGTCACAAAAAGTCTAGACACACGTCTGTCACAGCATGCTTTTACATTTCTTGTTAGTATAACTGAGAGTTGCTCAGTATTTTGTGCAAGACTTCTGACACAGAAGACGAAACATGGCTGCTGTCATGCAGAAAATAGAAAACATGTCTGGGCTTTGGTGGATCAGTGGGACATTGTTAGTTTGCTGATGAGGAACGCTGCAGATTAACTAATTTAAAATTGCATTAAGACATCGAAATGTCTATGTTTGGAACAACAGGCTAACATACTACTCTTACAATGTCTGCAGTGTATTGTATGGATATGTAGAGTATATCTAGATTTATTATTTGATCAGATTGCAGATATTTGATATATTATTACACAAAATTTAATTAAAAATACAAAATAAAAATATCAATATCCAAGAAAACAGGACACCATTAACATGCAATGTTATGTAATGTAATGTTACCACATTCTACAGTGCAGCATACTACTGCAATATATGTTTAGTGCTATATAACACCAACTAGGTAGTATTCAGAGTAGTTACCTTTAAATAGCAAACTAGTAATCTCGGGGCATAACTTTAAGACATGATTTTCCAAAGACGTCCTTCAATGAAACTGCTCAACAAGGACTTTAAGACATTACAGCACAATTTTCTGTACAGCTCTATACAAATAAAATTGATTTGACTTTACCAGTATTCCATTCCGAACATAGCCATTCACATATACTGTATAGTTCCCCAATATGCTAACTCCAGGCAAGTGGATATTGCAAACATTGTAACATTTCCCAAAAGTCACTGGCTGCTGTTGTTGATGATAATCTTGGATCTGATGCCTCAGCTGAGGATATTTTCATGACTTCATTACATAAATGGTGTCAGAACAATAGTTAATAATTTCAAAAGGTTGAATCGTTGAGTTTCAGAGCAGAAGTCAGTCCTTCAATTAGGGTAGAAGAATCTGAGCAATTTTATGCTAACCAGCATTTAGTGAGTATTTTAGTCTTATGAATATTCTTACTGTGGGCTTTTGATGTGAACGACTGGAATGCAACAGTGAATATTTCATTCTAGAATATTATATGCATTGAATATACAGTATATGTGTGTGTGTGAGTGTGTGTATTGTAGTATTTTGTAGTATTTTATTTTCAGAAAATGTAGTAAATTTAGTAGCAGGGATTAAAAACAAAATGTTGTTCATTTTGGGTTTTCTGAGCATAAACAGTATTTTTTTGTTCATGTTCTGACATTTCACAACTTCTTTTTTAAATGGTAACCAGTTAGAAAAAAAATTAAGAATTGTTAATACCATTCTTTTTCAAATGAAGCTACCCTCTGCTAAGGGTGAGTGATATACCAGTTAACTTTTTTCCAGATCTCACAAGAGAAACAAGGCACATGTTTTGGAAAAAACAAGAACAAAATAAGCAACTTGCAACACCCAAAATAAGCAAAAATATGTGAATATGTATTCTTAATGTTAATTAAATCCCCCAAAATATGTATTTGGCCACCTAAAGTCAATTAATAGCCTAAATCTTTCTCTCTCTGCATGCATGCACACACTGCATGGGCACACTTGGACTAAACGTCACCTTTTGCGGGCCAAATTATTTTAATGATTTTTTTTTTAACATTGGTTTTCAAACTTGAAGTTTCCTTCAGAATCAAAGCACATGCTTATATTCTACTAAAAGACAGCAGCCTTGTTTTTTTTTAAAGGCAACAAGAAGTTCTGTTATTCCGAAAATTTACTGTGATAAACCATTTGGTCTTTGGTTTAATTATCGAAACAAAATTAACCAGTTATTAACCGGTTTTCAGCATTTAAAAATAATGTTTTCAGTTTAGAACAACTGATAGGTATATTGTTCCCATTTTTGGTTACGTTCTGCAAAACAATTTTCGTTTCTTGAACCATTTGTGTCTCTGGATAGTAGTTAAGTTTAGTATTAGTTTAATGACCGCAGTTGATCTAACCACCTTCTTTTTGTCTGGATTCAGATTCCGCAGATCAGCTACGCTTCCACTGCCCCAGAACTAAGCGACGACCGCCGGTACGATTTCTTCTCTCGCGTGGTACCACCCGACTCTTTTCAGGCACAGGCCATGGTGGACATAGTGAAAGCAATGGGATGGAACTACGTATCTACTGTGGCCTCGGAGGGAAGCTACGGTGAGAAAGGAGTTGAGGCCTTCATGCAGATTTCTAGAGAAGCGGGTGAGTCAAAAATGCAAACATTATGCTTTGTATCTTTGAAGATATGGGGGGGGGGGCAAGATTTAGCACCTGATTCACTCCATGAATTATGCAAATCATGTAGTGGCACAAACACAGATTTTTTTGTATTGTCTGCCGGCGTAGTCAATGTTTGCAGACTATATTTTTAAAAAACACGTTCTATTCACTGAGAAATGTTTGGATATCATTCATTATTCATCTCTGCAATTCAAAGTTGATTGCTAGACACAGCTGTAAACCCTCAATGGGAAATTTGCATTGTTCGTCCCAACAACAGGTTACACTGAAAACCACCTCTCAAATAAATTAATATTTAAACAAGACGAGTGTCTGTCAATGGTGGAGATGTTGTGTTTAAGAGATGGCTCCAACACAATACACACTCTTACTCAATTGCATTGCAAAAAATATAAAAAATTATACATCCCAAGGAAAGGAGATTCATTCTAGCCTTCTTCCTCATTAGTGATGAAAGCAAATTCCTGGAACTTGACTTTTAGGGCTCAAAGTAGATTGTAAGGTGTAACCTGACATAAAGGGTACTTTACTTGTGGTTGCTTGATGGGATCTATGGTATATCAACCCAGTAAACTTTTTTAATTGTTATACATATGTTTCTTAAAGGAAAAACATAAGCAAACTTGACAAGTAATATCTTGTAATCACCATGTAATAGTTTGATTGGCCTTTAAAATGAATTTTTGTTTGACACCACCAAGTCCTCTGACTTGTCAACACCTCTCTGTCAACCACCTGGCACCTTTCTGGAATGGGATGCCCACTTTTCACACATGGAAATCATTTCACTCAAAAATGTTGCATTATTGAAGTAAAATAGGTAGTGAATGCCATTTCTTATTGAATTGAACTACTGTTACGGGAGGCCAGTCACCCTGTGAGGTTTTGGCTAAATGTATCATGTAATTATTTTATAAATGTATATACATATATAAGGTGGGTACTTGAAGGAAAGGCTTTGCCATGATTTACATTCAATCTTTCTGAGGAGACTTTGGCACAGAGGTCAATAAAAACAATTGTGCTTAATATTCTTGATATATTGCTGTTTATTGGTAGGGACTGCTTTCTTCAGCCAAGAAACACAAGCAGAACAAATTAATGGGCAAATCATGCATAAATTGGCACATTCAATTTGATGCAATGGTTTATGTAAGAAAAGTTTTAAGGAAAAATTAAACATGCCAGATTCGAACGTTGCTCCATGAATGTAATTTTTTCCCATAATTTAGTAGTGTATAACTACAGTATACACAACATACAAAACATTGTATGCTAAAAATAAATAAATAAATAAATAAACAAAACAAAAAACTGTCAAATAGAAATCTGTTGTTAGTGATCTTGAATATGTAGCAGCTCAGATATGGATTATATCCAGATTCACTCAACTTCACAGGCTTTTCGAGCTCAGCAAATTCTACTAATTGGGCCCAGTGTCAGATTTAGATGTGAGGTGGAATATATCTCTACTGACTGTCAGTGTTTTAGAATGCTCATATTAGCATTATTTCACACTTTATCAGAATTCATGTTCACTTTTCTTTTGCGGTTTGGTTGCTAAAGGACACTTTTTCAAGTAGTTTAGTAGAAGTAAGCAATAAGTTGTGCAGATAATGTACAGATTTTTGCACTTAAAATGGACAAATGAAGTAAGATTGAGGGCCAAACAACATTGTTTGTCTTATACCTGCATCTATGCTAAATTGTAGTTGTGCGATTCCATATACAAGTTTTCACCCTTGAAAGTCCAACGTAAAGTGGTGTTCTGTTGCACTTTTCCAAGTAGGAATTTGGAAATTCCAGCCTTAGAGCTGGGGTTAGGCACTTGAACAATATTCTTATTAAGTAATCAATTCTGGCTGATTTTAGATGTAGGATTAGGGCTATGATTGTTTGACAGGAACTTTGTTCCAGAACCAAAAAAGTATTTTCAATATGTATTATTGGTGGGAAGTTGGAAATTCTGAGTCTCCAAATTGACTGGAAAGGACCATTGGAGTTGGGGTTAGGGTTTCAGTTCAGTAAATATGCATTCATGTTGACTGTATAATGTAATTAACAACTAAAAATACAACTTTCTTTTGGCACCACCATCTTGACATTTCAGCTGGTAAACAACACTTCCAGCTCTGGCCACTGGGGGCAGTGGTTAGAATTTCGATTAGCACAGACTGATTTCAACAGCAGAACTTTCAACCTACTGTTGCTGAATTCACAGTGTGATCAGTCTGACCAAAGAAAACATACTATGGTATTCCTGGAAATGTAAGCACAGCATAGTTCTAGCGGGAAGACTAGCAGCTGTACATCATCGCACCATTAGCTGTGTAATTCCGAGCCAATCACATGTAAGCCATTGCTTTATAAGTCTGCTCACAATCTATCACATTGTTGTTTCAGTGTGCTAACACAGCAACCTCCACCAACCCCACCACTAACAGTTGAGTCCTGTCCTGCACAGGGGTAGGCTCCTCACCCTTGCCTCCTATCTCCCACAGGATATGACGTTCCGAGTACAACTTCCTCAGACCGCCAGAGCAGAGTCTACGCCAAAGAGTAAATTTCACTCAAGTCTGCGAGTCTTCCTGATAGAACCACTTTCCTAACAAATAATCATATCCATTAAACAATTCAAGCCTTTTTTAAGGCCTCCTGTTGTCGCAATTGTAAAATGTAATAAACAGCACAAATAACACAATAATAAAATAAGTCACAAATGTGAAAAAGATTGCAAATACAGTTAATAAAGTTGAAATTACAAAAAAAACATACCATGTGCATAGTAAATTGCAAAAAGCGCAAAAATGAACCACGACTGGCATACTCTACAATATTTTAACTTCAATAATGTATTAAGAAGAGACTGCTAGTAACTGAGAAGGAAGCCAGGAACAGAAAAAATATATAATTTATTTATTTAACATTATGCCAATAGTAACTGGCATAATTCAAGTATTGTCAATCTATATCTGTTTTACATCTACTGTGGCTTTTTTTTTGAGGGTTGGGACACAGCACGAGGTCTTTGGCGGTCAGAGGCTCCGGGGCACTGCCCCCATTAGCCCAGTCAACAATCAGTCATCGTCCCTAACCCCAACCCCAAACCTGAACGACAGTGAAGTAAATATTTAAGTTTATTGTGAAAATGCAAACTCCGTATCATACCCACCATTGATTATGAGAACACGTTTCCAAAACCCAGTGTCTCTCAGGTTGCTTTCTCAAAACGCTATCAGTAGTTCCACAGGGAGAAGTAAACATGCTTGAATTGTTGCACAAATGTCTGATGGGGGATTAAACATGCTCACTGAACTTTAGTTAACTAGAGGAGAAAGTGCACCTGAGAGCATTTTGAAAAACACGCATGTTGAATGCTACTGGGGCAACATATTCCTGGTTAGTCGTAGTTATGAGTTGGAGCACTCTAATTGTTTCATAGAAGGAATTAAATACACTAGCAGCACTGTGGACTGTACAAACCTTCATAAAAGAAATGGCCAGCTGTTTAAATGTTTAAACATGTATTATTCTATGTATACCTCCTATTCAGCCTTGTTTTAAAGGTGCAAAGACTTCAGGCCCCTCCACCTAAAAACTGCCAATGTTCTGAAAAATAAATAAATAAATAAATAATGACAGAAACTTGTTTTCAAACAGGTTTCCTGAAAACTCCCCCCCATCTGCCATTGAATAGAATTTCTACCAATGTACAATATATTTATTATCACAACCATATCGAAATAGATGTAGTTTTGATAAAGCTATATGTCTCTGCTGAATTGACTGACAGTGAGTTAACCCAAAGTATTTACAAAAATTCTGCCAGACAACTATATTTGTAACATTGACCCTCACACATTATTTTGTGTGGATTTCAAAGAAATAATGCCTCACGAAAAACATCCCAAGGGCTAACCTGACATTGATATTGCATAGAAGTGACATCATATGTTGTTTGATCGCTCATTAAAATTGTACAAGATCCTGCCGAGGTTGTACTTAGGTTTTGAGTAGTTAGAGCAGTCAAATGGTCTTGCCCGAATAAACACATAGGAGCCTGAAGTGAGCAAAAAAGCTCTTTGTGGTTTAGAAAATCTAGTTATCTGAAGGTTGCAGGGGTGTAATAGGCAACTTTGAACTCTAAATAAAAGTTTTAATTGCAATGTTAATTTATTTTTTTTTGCAGCTGTTCCTTCTTTGACATGTTCCCAAAAACTTTGAAAGTTTAAAACAACAACCAAAAAAAGAAAAAGAAAAATAACTGAAGAAAATGTGGGTGGATGGTTGCCTGTGATGTTGTGGGTTTTTCATGGGTATTGCTAAGCAGTTGCTAAGGTATTCTGAGTAGTTTTTAGAATGTTGCTTTGTTTTTTTGGGTGGTTGCTAGGGCATAATTGGATGCAAGGTGTTGCTTTAAGGTTGTGTGCTGAGTAGTTAGCTGATTGTCATGTGCTAATTAAATTATTTCTGGGGCTTTCTTAGGTGGAGGGTGTTGCTTTAAGGTTGCTAAGTTGTTCTGAGTAGTATGCACATTGCTTTGAGGTTACTGTAGTGTTTCTAGTGGTTGTTAGATAATTTCTGTGTGGTTGCCAGGGTGTTTTGGGTGAACAATACTCGTGTTTACCTTAGCAAAAATATTAATTCCATAGCCGTTTTAACCAATAATTTGTTTTGGAGGTCTTTTGGAACATTATGTTATGTCTGTAAAATTTTCTCCTATGAAATAACCTGAGGTCAGTTAAGAACACTACTTTATTCAAGTTTGGAATCCTGCTGGTTGCATTTTTCTGAGTATTTTATATCAGTTCTGAGAACAGACAGAAAGAAATTGGGCTATTTGAATGTCTATCATTGTCCTCTATGTCTTGATGTTCCTTTGAAGGTTTAGCAGGTTAATATTCAAATTACAGCTCTGAAAATGAACACTTTCAGTGGTCGAGACTCAAAGGAATCAGGTCAGAACCTTTGATCCATCAACTAGCAATCAGCAATGTTTTCATCAGCACTGTGGCTTATAGACCTGAAGCACAACAGAAGCTCAAGAGATTTGAGAAATATTAATTATGTCTCTGAATAGCAATATATTCATAAAATGTCATTACTTTTGAGTTAATGATCATAGTTTGTTCTAAATTCATTTGAAATTTGTTCCATTAGCTCCTAGTTAGCTACCAAGACAGCATGTTATGGCGCCATAGATGTTCCAAAATATAGGTAGCAGCCAACTTCTAAGATACTTTATTTGGGAGTCACGTGGTGCCATGCAAGTGTCGGATGTGTGAACGGCGAGCTCTGTACACTTTGATAATTTTAATACATTTTACATCATAAACCGGTGAGATTCAATATACTCAGATTCTTGACTGTTCTAGGCAGACAAAAAGTCAAAGAATTCAAAAAGACATTTAAGTGCTCAATTGAAGCCACTGACAGGGCCGCAGACCAGGGACTGAATTTGGACGTTGCGCTGGAAGAGGTTCAGTGTCAGCTGTCGAGCATGATGGCAATGCTGAAGAAGGTCTTGCTGACTTGTAGGACCTTGCTGTAATATGTCGATCGATCACTGCCATGGAGAAAAAATTAATTGAGTTGGTTACAAGAATGTCAGATGTTGAGAAACTGATACATTATCTGGAGTCATCGGAGAGGGAATTAGCTGCTAACCCACTATATCGACCAAGACAGACTTGGAGCGCGTTTGGGAAAAGTTGGAAGACATTGAGAATCATAACCGGCAAAACAACGTCCGAATTGTTGTAATTCCTGAGATCGAAGAATGCCAAGATATGGATAAATTCCTAGACGAGCTCTTCCCGAGTCTGCTCAATATAACAAGCCATAAGCTGGAAATCGAGTAAGCTTACAGAGTTCCGGCTCAGATTTCTGCTGATGGAGACAGGTCCCGATCAATTCTGGCCAAATTTCTAAGATCATCTTATAAAGTTCCCATGTTACACGAGGCGAGGAGTAAAGTAAGGCTTTCTTGGAAGAACCACAGCATTTTCTTGTTCCCAGACTTTGTGAATTTGAAAGAGAGAAATTTGATCGATTCAAAGAATGCAAGAAACTCTTACATCAATGGAAAGTCGCTTTTGCACTGATGTTCCTGGCCAAAAGGGTCTAAGGGTTTGATTGTTGCTCTAATGTTGGAATGTGGTTGTTATAATTTTATTTTTGACACAATCTATTTTTTCTAATATGTCAAAATGTCAAATGTTAATATGAGTGGATTGTCTCTATCCACATAGAATGTGAATGGGTTGGGGCACCCCATAAAAAGAAGGAATGTTATTTATTTTCTTAAACTTAAGAGATATGATATAGTGTTTCATCAAGGAAGCTGCATGAAGCTGAAAAATTTGGGAAGATATGGGGTGGACATGTTTTCTTTAGTGCTGGCTCAAGTAAGAGCAGGGGAGTCATTACATTGATTAATAAGCATCTACAATTCAAATGTATCAAACAAATTAAAGATAAATTAGGAAGAGTTTTAGCAGATATTAATGGTCAAGGGCTGATTTTGGCTAATATATACGCACCTATCGCTGATGATCAGGGCTTTTTTATAGATCTTGAAGATTTGTTGCAAGCCGCTGGCTCCCCTCTTGATATTATATTGGGAGGAGACTTTAATCTTTTGATGGACTCAGTCCTTGATCATTGTGAAGCAAAAGTGTGCAAGACCCCTAGAGCAACAGTGTAAAAGTATTGGTATTACAGATATTTGGAGACATTTGAACACATCTGGTAGGGACTATACATTTTTTTCATCAGTCCATAAGATTTATTGTAGAATAGATTTTTCTTATTATCTAAGTCCCTCATTTAATCTAATGTTAATTGTTCAGTTGGAAACATTTTAGTCTCAGATCATGCCCTGGTGAGTTAAGAGTTGTTGCCAGATCTCTATAGTACCATGTCTTCGTCTACTGATAAAGACATTAGAAACTTTGTGGAACCATTAGAACTCCTTAAATTGACAAATGAGCAAAACAGTTCTCTTGATTCTGAAATAAACTTGGAGGAGCTTGGCAAGGTAATTAAGGCCTTGGCTACAGGCAAAGCACTGGGCCAGATGGCTTTACTGCTGAATATTTTAGATCATATGCTACAGAACTGCCTCCACTTTTGTTAGACGTTTATACGGAATCATTAAAGAATGGGAAACTTCCGCCAACCATGACCAGATCAGTCTGATTCTTAAAAAGGACATAGATCCAAGTGAGTGTAATTCCCTGATCCAGCTAGACGTTAAAATATTCTCAGAAATTCTGGATAACCGATTAAGTAAAGTTATGACATCTCTTATGCACATAGATCAGATGGTGTTTATTCGGGACCGCAGCTCTTCTGATAACATTAGTCGTCTCATCAATATTATGTGGTCAGAGGCGAATGATCAGACTTCGGTCACAGTCATCTCACTAGCTGCTGAAAAGGCGTTTGATATGGTAGAATGGGATTATACTTTTATGATTTTGGAAATATACAGGTTTGGGAATACTTTTATTGGTCCCTGTCCTACGGCTCAGCGCTTAAATACTTGCTTGAACCATCAGATCCTGCCATAGGCGATGACATAAACTTGTGGATACTGGTTGGAGGGGAGTGAAAGAACGGAAGTATGCAAACAATGAAAGACAGCTGTGCAGGATTATAAAGCAAAGGCTGTATTGTGATTGGATGAGATGACTGATAGAATAAATCCTGAGATTTTCCTGCTAGAACTACGCCTACACTTCCATTTCTATTGTGGATGAGAGCCGTAAATATAGTGAAATCAATGTGCTTTCAAACAAAATTGTATTAGTGTGGATTTTAGTGTGATATTTTATATTGCAGATGAGCAAACAACCTAAACAATATGTCTTCCAGATCTAAACATGCTTCAAATAGACGTCTGGGTGATATACGCATGATATCAGGGTTGATGAAGTGCAACAGAATAGAACAGAACACTGCAGTCTCAAGATACAAGTTGAACTGTTTTTAACTTAACACAGCATGCAACGCTGACATGAGATGAGAAATGTATTTCAATGGCCAATTATGTCCATCTGAAGCATGTTTAGTCATACCAACATTTGCAAAGTGAAAAAGATAGCTGCCCATGTAAACAGAAGGCACCAGAGCTGTTCACTAGGTGTTGAAACTGAGCCATTATTTATTGCTGTATCTGTGTTAATATGCCATCAAGAAAGAACAGCATCTCATTTGCAAGACCACCATCATAACAATTGCAATAGTGAAAATGTAGAGTAACATTGAGACTGGACTAAATATTAATGAGGTGGTGGGGGTACATTGGAGATTTGGTGCTACAGTATCATCTCTTCTGGCATCATGAATTGTGGCGAAGTATTCAGATCAAGATGTGAATTAACCATCTGTGAGGTAATAAGTAATATTAAAAGCAGAATAAAATAATCCAAGATCAATACAAATACAACATTGTATTAATCAATGGGTTTAATTTAGACTAAACGCATTTGAATGTGAATATTCATGATGTTGCTTACACCTCTATAAGGCGCAGATGATAAAATGAACCCTTCCTACACAGTGAATTTCCAAGAAATTAATTATTATACCAAACCATGTCAACATGAGCAGCTCTGACATTTTCTACCCCTGAAGCACACTAGAATATGAGTTTTTGTATCTCAAATGTCAGAGAATATCCTCGTTTTGCAGATTTTTACCTTCTCACAACTGCAGAATCTCGAAGATCCTGGAACTTCAGATGATAAATGCATGTGGCCTTCAGCTTTGTCAGATCTTAATTGTTGCTAAATGACATGCTTTTTCTTTACCCCGGAGGTGTCCTCTTGAAGTTGATCAATATTTGTTGATATTTGTCTCACTTGGGAACCCATTAGTTTTAGTGACACTCACCTGCATTGTTTCTATGTGACGGAATAAGTGGACAACGATTGAAAAAGTTAACTGTTTAGAATGAATCAATTCCACAATTAGTGTCATCCCCTGAGAAAATTCATCATTATAATTTGACAATTTCTCCTTAGAAAGTGGTAGAGTTTGTTCCTCTTTAGCCAACAAACCTGACAATTCTGACTGAAATTTCATTTCAGTCCTGAAGTTTCTAACTACAATGTACATGGTCAATGTGATCTCATTAGGATTTGTTCTTAAAGTGCAACATAAACATTTTAATATATGAATGCCACTATTCTGTAATAAAGTACACTGTGACTATTGCCATGCACGGTTGTGTTATTGTGGACACTTCAAAGTAAACTGAAAAAATCCATCTATAAACCAAATTGTTTGATTTTTTCTAAACATACCATAGCTTCCATCTATGAGTCAAGATTTACAAGTCTGCTTAGATCGGTTAACACACTTACATTTAGGATGGATGGATGGATGGATGGATGGATGGATGGATGGATGGATGGACGGTTTGTGTCTGGGACAATCAATGTAAACCACATCTGAAACTAGCCCCAGTCAGATACTGTCTGTCTTACCGCATATCGCAAACACTCACATTGTTAGCTGTGCGAACAAGTAAAATCAGTTTACCATTGATTGAAAGCCTTTAGAGGCACTTGAGAGTTTGAAGTGCTGGTCACATGGCTTAATGAATAATCATGAGACAGCACATTCTCATTGGATAACACCACGATGTGTCATTAATAATTATGAGACAATAATGACGTGACAATGCACTATAGTACAGGGAAATGTCAAATCGTATGAAGTAGACTCGAAGTTGGAACTTACGTAAGACGGAAATAGTGCAAAACTCCTCTCAAAATTAAAATGAATGGATGCTTTGTCCATCATCATGTGTAATACATACATATCTGGTAACATCACAGAAAATGTAGTTTAGTGTTTCATGACCCTTTAAGTCAAATTGTAAGATTGATATGCTTTGCTTATGACCCACACTGATGTAAGTGACATGATCACAAAAAAATGAAGTAATTCAAACACTGTTTTGTCACGAGTCACGTGTCATCTAACAGCTTACTTCAGTGGAAAATGTATAATTTAAGCTATATGTTTTATCCATATACAGTATATACACCGATTAGATATTAAAACCACCTGCCTAATATTGTGTAGGTTCGTCTCATGCCGCCAAAACAGCGCCAACCCGCATCTCAGAATAGCATTCTGAGATTATATTCTTCTCATCACAATTGTACAGAGTGGTTATCTGAGTTACTGTAGACTTTGTAATTTCGAACCAGTCTGGCCATTCTTTGTTGACCTCTCTCTTCAACATGTCATTTCTGTCCGCGGAACAGATGCTCACTGGATTTTTTTTTGTTATTGGCACCATTCTGAATCAATTCAAGAGACTGTTGTGTGTGAAAATCCCAGGAGATCAGCAGTTACAGAAATACTCACACCAGCCCATCTGGCACCAACAATCATGCCACGGTCCAAATAACTGAGATCACATTATTTACCCATTCTAATGGTTGATGTGAACATTATCTGAAGATCCTGACCTGTATCTGCAGGAAATTAGGCACTGTACTGCTGCCACATGATTGGCTGATTAGATAATCCGCGTAGTGGTCTAAAGCACATAACTGTTAATCAGAAGGTCGCTGGTTCGATCCCCACAGCCACCACCATTGTGTCCTTGAGCAAAAGGAACTTAACTCCAGGTTGCTCCGGGGGGATTGTCCCTGTAATAAGTGCACTGTAAGTCGCTTTGGATAAAAGCGTCTGCCAAATGCTTAAATGTAAAATGTAAATGTAATGAGATATATATATATATATATATCTCATTGCTGTCTGATGAAAAGCACATACAGTATCTCCCAAATTTTTTTTGAAATATTATCAAAAATAACATAATTAATCACCTTTAGCACCATAAATAGAATTATATCATTGTACATCTGTTTATGAATTGTTTGATATTTTAATTGGATTTTTGTTAGAAAACTTGGACATACACGGTTTTCTTATCATGGTTTCCAATGGCACACTTGAGTCTAACTGTTTGTGTATCCAGAACTCAGTTGGTAGGTTATCGATTGTTAGTGAATTTATTTTTGGATACAGTCGGAGCTTTCGCTTATTATTTTAGATCAAAATCAGTTTTATGACTAAGGTTTCTAGTCCGGTTGTTGAGTGGACAGTTCGGTTTCAAAGCGTGTTTTCCGGTCAGAATTATCTTTCACTCGCGGTTTCACAAGAATGGAAAACTGGATACCATATATGGCTGGTATAATTTACATTTTAAATCCACCTGAAATTGTGGGAGCATGAATGGCTTTGGTGTCAGGGAAATCACAGAGCCAGCACGATGTAGGCAATCACTTCACTACACTTCAGCCGGACAGCTATATAGAGGTAAATCTGTTGATGCTTTTCAAAACATAAAGGCGGGACAAATGCAGTTTTGATTAACACTTCTCAAGAACAGTGGAGATACTTATTGATATATATATATATATATATATATATTATACACAACATTTAGTTATGGTCCTCAAATCAGATTGGACGAGAGACGTTCCATGAGTACTGATGTCTCAGAACATTAACAATTGGACCCTTCACTGTACTTGTGTTCGTGCCATTCTATATTAAGGTGTAAGAGCAGTGCAGATGTGTAAAAGCTAGATGTCTCTTTACATTTATTTTTGTGACATTGCAGATTTTAGCCAGCAGGTTGCAGCAAAAGAAAATGTTTGTGTGTAAATGAGTCAGCTGAGGGAACGTGCTTCGACAGTCAGTATTTTCAATCATCGGCACTCTGGGATTTCTCGTATTACTACTACACCGTTGTCATTCGATGCTTGGTTGCGATCGCTCGCTTGATTTTATGCTTTAGTCTTTTAATAGCAATCGATCAAAGGAAAGTAGTGGCAGATTGCTATTAGCTAGTCAGTCACATACACTCCACTTGTAACAATTTAGTGCCCTGTGGAGTTAAAAGTTGAATGAGGAAAACCGTTATTAAGACCCCCCCCCCCAACCCGTTCCTCTCAGGTGGAGAACACAGCACTCTCCCCTTCACCAGCAGTGGCAGTCGCACAGAAATTGTACAAACAGAGAATTTTGTGCCCCTTTGCCTTATTGTGTGAGCCAATACATTGTCATGGAGGACCAGGAGTGGCACTCATAAAACAATCAAAAAAGAAATCAAATATCAAGTAATACATTCTAAATGAAAGTTCTGTCACAATTTACACCCTCAAGTCTAAGTTCCAGACCGATATGACTTCCTTTCAAACTAAACGACATAACTAAACCACATGAATGCATCACTGACACTATTTGTGTTGCTTTTCACCAGATCCAAATCATTATTATGACAACAAATCAATTGCCAACTGATACCTTTATTGTGTTTTAAGAGCAAATCTAAGTACTCCATTCTTTACAGCATACAATTCCTGAAAAAGACACAAAGATTCACTGGGAATGTGCAAATTAATTCCTTCTATCTCTCTAAAAAAAGATGGCATAGGTTCGATATGTTGAATAGAGGATGGTAATAATGGACTAATGAGCTGCAATTTAACCTTTGCCAAAATTGTTGCAGGAGCTCCGCCTCTGATCAATAGTGTATGTTTAAGGGCTTGTTCGACAGTTGTTAACTGCATGGCTGATTAATGAATTAGATGCACATTTGCCTTGCATGGGTAAACAGTGCAATTGACTTGCAGAAAAGACAGAGGTCAGACCCTGTGCACTGAGTGTGTGATTTATGCACCTACCTGTTTGTGGTATGTAAGCAGCCCTGTGTAATCGCAAACCAAACATCCTTCTGCTTTGCTCAGCAGAGCTGCAGTCAGGGTGGATGGTATGACTAAAAATTGTATCACTTTACAATCAGGTTGTATTTGTTAAAATTAGTTAATTGCAATAGTTAGAGCATTTTTTTAATTTTGGGTAATATTAATTCACATAAAGGGAGCATAAAAGTTATCCATATGACTCCAGTGGTTAAATCCATGTATTCAGACATGATATGATTGGGGTGGGTGAGAAACAGATCAATTGTAAAGTCATTTTTTATCATAAATTGTTCTCCATGCCCAGTAGGGGGCGATATGCCTGAATAATGGGAATCACCAAAAACATAAGAAGGTGAGAGTGAAAGAAAAATTACTTAAATATTCATCTGTTTCTCACCCACACCTATCAGATGAGATGGATTTAACCACCAGAGTCGTCTGGAGTACTTTTATTTTGCCCTTATGTGGATTTTGGAGCTTCATTTTCAAATTCGATATTGGCACTCATTCACTTGCATTGTATGGACCTACAGAGCGTAAATATTCTTCTAAAAATCATAATTTGTGTTCTGCAGAAGGAAGTCATACACATCTGGGATGACATGACAGTGATTAAATGAGAGAGTGTTCATTTTTGGGTGATCTAACCATTTAACTTGAATTGAACTATGCAGTCAGTATACGCAAGGAAGCTCACTAGGTTTTGGAACAGAGCCTTAATCTTCCTTTTTTTAATCTGCTGTTTATATCTTAACTAGCTTAGCCAAATGTTTTTGTTTCACAAATTGCTGTTCACTCCACCTTGCGAAGAACAAGTCGGGTGGAAAGGATGGGATTATGCTCCACATCTATCCCATGAATTGTCAATCTGTTCATCAATGACTCGTGACTTCATTCTGCAACATGCTGTAGTAGCTCATGGTAAATCTTCAAGACAGCCTAACAACTCCAATTCACCTCTGGCCCCTTTGAACGCAAAACTGTGAGCTGTGCATCGAAAACAAGTCACCCGGTTTGGGTTAAAGCAGGCGTAATTTGTTTTATTCAAACACTCTTTATTGAAATAGCAAATGTATTCAGGAGCGCCATGCAGCATACTGGAAGACTCCCGCCCTGGGGTAGTGCTTTAAACTGCAAGTTCCACAATGCAGCCTGAGCTGATCTTTGCGACTTTAAAGGGGAGATACACTGCTGGAACCGAGCAACCACAAATCCTACATTAATACCAAAAGCTGAGACCCAAAGACAAGCTTCAGCCTTGCTGACTTCCTTCAACGGAATTATTAAAATATGAGCAAAGTGCCAAGGGAGATTTTTTTTTTGTATGTAGCCAGTTGCAATCTGCAATTGATATTAGAAGTTAAGAGTATACTGTGAATATATTATAATAATAATAATAAAAATAATAATGAAATGGTTTACATGTTCTTGCTGTTTATATTAGGGATAAACAAAATGACACATTTTCCAAAAAGGTTTTCAACCTGTCAAATTTGGATAAAAACCGGCAGTGGCGGGTAACTTCATTTCTCTTTCTAGCCACTTTTGCATTTGACGTTTTCAGGGTTTTTCTGGCATTGAAAATTGTACTTGCATTGTACTTCTGCCTGTCAATCATCCAATTACTGGATATAATGTCTAGATTCAGAGTTTTACTGTGCTAACAGCTAAGCACAGCATGCTAATTTAAAGACCATCAGTACAAATATACAATAAAAAAAGCCTGGAAATATACTATATTTAACATTGGAACGTTAATTTAAGCACCACAGTTAAAAATATGAGAGCTAAACAATTCCTAGAAATAAACGAGAAGTCATACACATCTGGGATGGCATGACGGTGAGTAAATGATGAGATAATTTACATTTTTAGGTGAACTAATCCTTTAACCTGAAATGAACTATGCGGAGTGGTAGAATGGTAAGCGTGGTATACTCATTTTCCATCCGACTGAGAGTTGAGTGACCCTACATCATAATAAATAGGCCAAACAAATTATATTTTTAACGAAACATCAATGCATTATGACTGCATAATAATATTTAGCAGGGTAATGTTTAATTTAAGTTAAATATTTGCTTATGGTTCATTAGAAATTGTCTAAAATGTCCACACACTGTGCTAAAACGTCACTTGTGTCCAAGTGTTCAATGCAACTATCTTGCATGTTCTGCCTTAAATATTTATAAAAAAACAAAAACATTTATACTTTCTTTTGTTATTAACAATTTTTATTGATTCCATTCACAAATTGAAATTATATACATTAAGCCCCTCCCCCAAACATGCACATACACATTTAAAACTACAAATCCGTCTCCACAGTCACTCCCTGAGAACTCTCCAAAAAGGCCAAATATCTACCCCACTTCTCTATATATATCACCTCCTCGAATGCCGCCACCCCACCCATCTCTGTGCACCACTCCTTAAATGAGGGTGCTCCAGCTGACTTTCATCCCTTAAAAATTATCCGACTACCGATCATTACTCTGGCTAGGACCCAACATTTTATATATCTATCCCCTATAGTAATGACCGCCTCGTTGCCTAAGATACAGAGTATGGGGCAAAATTAAAATTGCGTATCCAATATGTCAAACTAAATAAAACTCTGAACCATCAACCAAAATTCTTGGATCTTAACAAACCACCAAAAAACATGGGTTGTGGCCCCATCTTCTGATTGGCATTGCAAGCAGTTGGGTTTGTCTTTAAGACCAAGCCTATACAATTTAGAGCGGGTCCAATAGAATCAATGTAAAATCTGAAATTACATTTGACATCTCTAGATGTAGACTTCACGTTTTTTAGAATCCTAACCCACACTCCCTCCTCCAATACCAAGTATAAATCTTCCTCCCATAATCTATTGAGAGAAGTTGAAGCTCTGTCCCCCAGACTTTGAATTAGCAGGGAGTAATACACTGATGCCTTCTGACCTTTTCCAAAAGCAGTAATCACCACTCCCAGAGTAGCTGCCGCTTTAGGGGGTTGTATGCTACTCCCAAAAATAGTACAGAGCAATTGGCACAGCTGTAAATACCTAAAGAACTGAGATCTGGGAATCCTAAAAATGATGAACCATATTTTCAAAGGATCTCAACACTCCACTCTCATATAGGTCACCGAGCGTATTAACCTCTCTCACAATCCACTCTGACCAGCAGAAAGGGGACTTATTAATACATAATTTTGGGTTCAGCTATATGCTCAAGGCAACATTTATATAAATGTCTGAATGAAACACTCTGGACACTTTTGTCCATACCAAGTGCAAATGCGAGATAATGGGGTGTAACTTAACTTCTCTGGTTAGTTTAATAGAAATGCTTTGTAATAGCAAAATAGGGGCAAGAACTTCCCGTACAATACAAAACCAGGGAAGGACTCTCTCAGGAGGAAGCGACCAATGAGCCATATGTCTGAGACAAAATGCATAATAATAAAACAAAATATTGGGTAGGCCTAGTCGCCCTTTGTAAATCGGCCTATGTAACTTACTGAATCTGTGACGTTTACCATTCGAAATGAAGGACTACTCTATGCATTTAAATGGCTTGAAATAAGAGAGGGGGACATCTACAGGGAGAGTTGAATTTTGGAATACAATTAATTTTAATAACATTAACCTTCCCAATCATAGATATATGTAATGAAACCCACCTGCCCACATCACTCGAAAATCTGTTTATCAAGGGGTCAAAATTAACTCTAACTAAATCACACAAATTTGATGAGAATAAAATTCCCAAATGTTGAATATACCTGTTTGGGCCACTGGAAAGCACCCGGCTGAAAAGCCGATACTGGGCAGTACGCTGTCAGAGCCAGAACTTTAGATTTAGACAAATTGTGAGAAATTAGAAAAGTAATTAATAATTCTGTGGAGGCAAGGCATAGATCTAGTGGGGTCGGAGACAAATAATAAAATAGCATCTGCATAAAGCAAAAGCTTATGCTCCATACATCCCAC
Source organism: Xyrauchen texanus (assembly GCF_025860055.1). Taxonomy (NCBI): domain Eukaryota; kingdom Metazoa; phylum Chordata; class Actinopteri; order Cypriniformes; family Catostomidae; genus Xyrauchen; species Xyrauchen texanus. The sequence goes on along the minus strand of NC_068323.1, from coordinate 21,441,410 downwards.
CACCACCCCTGGAAAATCATCCCTGAGGCAGTTGGTGAATAGATTTTAATTATAATTTAATTATAAGGGCACGGTTAGAGCCAACCTTCTGAACCATGTATTGAAATATCTTAGTGTTGTGAAAATCCAGTTGAGTAAGTGGTATTGAGTTTTGATAGATGGCCGCAAGTCCACCCCCTTTCCCATATGAGCGTGGTTTAGACAAGTGCTGATATCCATGTGGTGTAAGCAGGATAAGATGCATGTAATCATTAGGCGTCTACCAAGTCTCAGGGAGAAATAGCATGTCCAGGTTGGTGTCAGTAGTCAGTTCATTAAGAGAGGGTCCCTTATCCGAGATGGAGCGACAGTTCAGAAGAGCAAAAGTGTTTTTGCAATACACCAAGGTTGCCTGTAGAGGTATAATTTGAATCTGTCTTATTTATGTTGAAAAGTGATCGCCGTGTCCAGCAATCCCTTTGTAGAAGCTTTGGTTTACTCAATGCTCTATTAATTGACCAAATCCATGGAATCTCAGAAGGTGCTGACTGTTGAACGTTGAAAATCCTTCGGGGTGAGCTATGTACATACCGCGGGCACCGATTGATACCAAGCAACCGGCAGTACTCGCGGAGTCGAGGTGCGGATGGCTGTTTAATGCCTTTAAATCAGATGACAAATACCCAGTTTCCATGTTGGATGTTAATCCAAAAATGAGGGAAACTAGAGTCAGGATGAGTGCTAAAGCTTTGGACGTACTAGTGATAACCGTGAGAAAACCAGCCATCAGCAAAACCACATTAGCCAAAACCTCAACCATCACAACATCAATATATAGCTCACAGAGAGGAAAGCAACCTGACCTGACAGTAAGCAAATAGAGTGATTGATAAAAAGAGTGTTAACTCAGCCCACAGTCAGTCTGACAGATGGAGGATCGAAGAAGAAGAAAGGTTGCAGCAAGCCAGCAACTGAGAGTTCACAGCGGCAACAGAAAAACACGGCAAGCTGAAGCAGAGGAGGCAGATCTAAGTTGCAAAGTGGCATCCGAGAAAACAGAGGGGTATCAGAAAACACAATAGCTTTTGTAGAACAGCAGCCAGATAATAGCAGAACAAAACAAACTGAAAAATAACAAAAGAAACAGAAAACAAAAAACACAACTGATCACAAACAGTCATCCCAGTGTGGAGCGGCAGCCAGATGTGCACAATGTTCCCACATCGGAACAGGAAGACGACCACTATTGTGCCACTAATCCCCACCCATTTTAGGATTCACCATTGCAGAAAGCATTACAGAGGGATCAATTTTACAAGTTTGCCACCCAATAAAGCAGGGGATGTGCACAATAAACATGTATTTGGAAAAGAGAGGAAAAAATGGCAGTTACTTTGACAACAGAAAGTAATAAAATTACTTTAAAAAATGGTTCATATGCATTTTCTTGTTGAGTTTAAATTAGTTCAAAAACTGGGGTCTCTCTCTGAGACTTGGAAACAATAAAGTAATATTTAATTAAAAAGACATTTTGAGACATTCAATATTACGTCACAAATTTGGACAGTTTTAAAAAATATCTTGTTGCTTTGTAAGAGCAAAGACTTTATTTGTGAAGCAAAAACGTTTGTGAAAAACTTTGTGTAAAGTTGCACCACTTCATTGACCTCAATGAATTCTGCGGCGTTAATGTGAGTCAAGCCTCTTAACGTGTATTAATATCAGTTACTTTTGCACATTAATCATTGCTCTTCACAATCACAGAAGTGAACGATTATGCTTTTAAAACGAGTATATAAAACGGTGTTACCCGCCAGTTGGCCAGTGACTTTTCTTATGAATTGTACCAATGCATGGTTGTGAGAAAGATAGTCAGTTTTTAAATGGAGACAGTCAGACCTTTGCTGTTTCTTTTTATCTGACATAAGCGAATCAAATTATTGTATACAAGTAATCTACTGAAGAAGTGATCAGTGATTGGTTAGCTGTTCTGTTGTAAGCGACGGGAGCGAATTAGATACAAGCGGTCAGTGCAGAAATTGGTTAGATGTTCTGTATCACAGTTATAACAAATTTTACCTGAGAGGATTGCTTTTCTTCGGAAGAATAAGTTCTGTTTGGAAGTCAAAACTTTTCCCTTCTTTTATTGTTCATATCCCCAGAATGTGGCGACACATACCTGGTGTTACGCCCCCAAAATGCAAACATGATTCGCAAACGTCACAAAATCAAGACGGTTCTCAGCTTTTTTGCGAGAGGTGGTGTTTCACTGACGATGGATCACAGAGAGAGTGGCTTGTATTTGATACTGCGACTGACACAATGCCTTGCTCTGTATGACGAAAATACGCAAAAGGAGAATAATCTCAAAAAACATTAAGGCTCAAAAGCGTTATAGAACATGAATAGGGGCCTCATATATAAAACATAAGTATGATCAGATTTGATCTTAAATTCCATTGACTTGATCCTACGTCAAAAGTGTGGAACAAATTTTAATTTATAAAGGCAGAAACTGACATGAAAATGTTCTTATGCTTACGTCAACTGAAAAGGATACTTACAAATTTGTTTGTACTTATGCTCCTGTGTGCCAGTGCAGGCTGACTTTATTTTCTTATTTTTACTGATGCAAATCTGAATCAGTGACTGACTGAATTTATTAATAAATGAGTAAGCACGTGTACATGTACAAGTATATTCCAAAATGACTAAGAATTTGATGTCATAGAGTATGTTTAACATAATTGTTTTTATTTTTTTATATTGGAAATACTCTGTAAAAGTCAATTTATTTTGCCCTATCTGCACATTTACATAATACATACATTTTGAGACCTACGATATAATAGGCAGGTGTAATATACGGTATGTAATATCAAGACATTAAATTTGTCTTTTTAACCGTTGTGAAGTCATGGAGCCAAACACTAATTACTTTGCCAAGAAAGAAATGATGTATTAATTATTTTAGTTATCAGACATAGGAGAGAACGAACATTTTTAATTTGAAGAATGATGTTGAACAAATGGGTTTCCAATCAGCATACAAATATTTTCTACATTTCCCTCCACTGGAGCTACGGCTGTCAAGCTCCACACCATCACATCCAGGTCATCACCTGTAATGAAGCGATAGGAGAGAGAGAGAAATGACAGACCAGATATATAAAAAGAGATAAACATACAAAAGAGGAGGAAAATAATCATAGGAAGAAAACAAAAGAAAAACAATGAAAACCCAACCCCATGAAATGTCCCTGCATACGATGTGTCATTTATGATTATGTGTAAATTAATGAATCCCCAATAATCTAAGAAAAGAAAACTGACAAGTCTTCAACAGTGCCTGGACAAGCCATGAACCTTCCTAAATTTAATGGATGAACAGTTTTCACTCCCAGGCCAGAAGCCATCATTATCACTATGTTCATTCACTTGACAGGATTTAACTTGTGACCAGTGGTACCACCTATCTGTCCCTACACCCGTCCCCTTAAGGAAAACACTTGTGTCTGTTGTCAAGAGTATTTCATATGGTCCCTCCCACCTCAGCTCTAAGCCTTTCCTAGCAATGCATTTGACCATAACAAAGCTGCCTACTTTGGGAATGTGTGGGGTGTCAGTAGTGTATTTTTAATCCCATTGTTGTTGAGCTTGTTGCACTTTCTTGTTATTGTCTTTGGTGGTTTTGTCTAACATTGTGGGATAGCGTCGCAACTTCTCTTGGAGAAAAGTGGAATCTCCTCCTAATGGTGGAGGTTGCAAAATCATTGCTGTTCCAGTCATCAGCTCATATGATGTCAGTCCTGTTACTCGATTTGGGGTAGCTCTCAGATTCCACAAGTTAGCGGGTAGCAGTTTGTGCCAACCTTGGCCTGTCTGCAGAATGGCTTTGGTGAGAGATGATTTCAGTGATCTATTCATTTTATCCACCATCCCTGAGCTTTGTGGGTGGTATGGAATGTGGAACTTCTGTTTGATCCTCATCAGCTTCATTGCATCCTTCATCAGCTTTCCAGTGAAATGGGTTCCATTGTCAAAATCTATTTCATAAGGGAGACCCCAGCGGGAAAAGACTACTTCCACCATTACTCGGGGTGCCGCTTCGGGAGTACAGGCTCGCATAGGAAATGATGATAACCAGTATGTACTGTATTTATACCCTCGTCTGGGTGACAGTGGTCCTGTGAAATCGATTTGTAGATGTGTCCATGGCCCAGTTGGTCTGTCAGTGAATATGATCATGTTCAACAATAGATGAATGTCCATGCCAATAAGGCTTCCTTGTGAATTTGACCCTACCCAGAAAGATGTCCAGAAGACTTCATATTCATGTATTTGCAGAGGAACTATTGGTTATTGAAATGGCAACTCCAGTTTCTACCAAACATTCAACCTGATGGACCCATATTAATGCGGGGAAAAAAGGCGATTGTCTCTTGTCTTCCTCATACGGGGGGCCACTGATTCTTATTGTGGACGTTTGTTCTCAATGAGCTGACGAACTTGTGCCTCAGTCCAAACCTTCTCTTGTGGGTTTGATCATCGTTCTTGAGATGATGGCCCATTTCCTTCTGCTCCTCCTCCTTTAGCCCAACACTTTCTTCTGGAGTGGCCACGCTTTCCACAAAACGGTCTATCTGTGTCCACACTGAATTGAACTGCTGTCACTGCCTTTCGATTTGGCTTTATCTGATCTCATAGCCATCTCTAGATGGCCTGCCCATTGCATGATTTGGCTAAATGTTTCTCCTGGATTGACCCACAGTGATAAGGCTTGTTGGTATCTTGGGCCAAATCCATCCTCAAGTGTGTCAGTGAACAGTATTTAATCTCTTTCAGGTACTTTTAGCACAAAGAGCCCATCCTTCATTGGTGTTCCGTTACGTAGGGCATATTAATCTGGTGATTCACCATCTTTTTGCTTAATCAATGTCACTGTTGTGAAAGGAATCTTTAATCCAAAACAGTCTTTCGATTCCAGTTGCTTTGAAAGCAAATTCAACTAATCGTTTTCCTTCAAAAGACTCTCTTTTTTTCTTCTTTTCATTTGACAATTGTTCAGCTAGAACTCAAACTTTTGCCTTATCTGCCTTGATCTCACATTGTAAATTGTTAGTCCCACAGTTCTGCAGATGCTGTTCAATTTGTTTTTAATAAATCACATACAATCCATCTTTACTGGTGTTAATCCTAATACACAGTGTCTTTCCATAATACCTTTTAAATGTCAGCCAAGGCCCAAAACACCTTCTCTGTGTGCTTGATACAGTATTTCTGTCAGATGTCCTCATGGCACTTCCTTATTCCCAGCCGTTTGTCCAAATATCCATTCAGTTTGTCCATCATCTGATCAATGGTTACATTTGGAGATTAAGATCCATGTCTTTTTGTTGTTTGCTTCCGTCCTGAACAGGAATCAATGTTTTGCATAGACTCCAAATGTTTGCAAGATTTTGCAACTGGGGGGGTGGGGAGAGAGTTGGCTGAACTGCTCTACTGTACAAACTCCAAAATGTACTGTTAGAAAGAACATCTGATTTACATCACGGGCTGTGGGGATTCTCACAGACATAAGCCTATAAAGCCAGAGAAGGGGCCCTCTTCTCTCAGCTTCCATATACCTCACCCACCCCCACGAATGACTAACTGCACACAAATCTGGGTTTTTCATCTTTTCTTGTTTCTCAAATCCAACTGAATTGCTACAATCAAGAAAATCCTAGTTTTTCCAACTAGACTGACCTTTTGTGGTCTCCCGGTCATGAACCTGACCTCTCAACTTGTCTCACAGCTTAATCACCTCCTTTTCTTCAGAGGTCAATTTCCCAGTTTAATTAAAATATTTTAATGTCCCACTGATCAGATCAACTTCAATTAGCCAAATCAACTCAAATTAGCCAAATAAACTTAAATTAATCTTAAGTTTATCTATGTCTGATATCTACTAATTCTTGGCAACACCACCTATTAATTGATAACACAGTTCTTTACAGCAGTTCTGTGTGTGTGTGTGTGTGTGTGTGTGTGTGTGTGTGTGTGTGTCTCTATGTGGTTTACGAGGACAATTTTTTAGGTTACAAACTGGTTATTACAAGGGTATTATGTAGGGATGCGCCAAAATGAAAATTGTGCCGAAACCGAAAATTCAGGATGCACTTGGCCGAAGTTTTTATAATACCCATTTTAAAATATTTTTTTTTTATATAATTGTATTAATATTATACTTTTTAATTAATTTCATGAATTTAATTAAAATCTGAATTGAAAAACTACAAATCAATAAATGTATCACTTTTATTGAATGTAACGCACCAAAATTGGACAGAAAATATATTAAAACTTTATTAAATATATTATTCTTTATTCAGTTCTTTAACAATCAAATTTTACAGATTTTTTTTTATTTATTTTTTTTACCAATTATTCAATATATGTAATGTTCTAGAAAACTCCAATGATAAGCAAAACAGCAGTCAAGTAATGAACTTAGCAGCTCTAGGCTAGCATCTTCAAATACAACAAGTTGAAATATGCTACACAGTCATTTAATGAAAACAACAGGCAGAACACAGAATGGCAGAGGGCCTCTATTCTGTTCATGTAAACATATTTATACTTTAATATAAAATTATTGTGCAAAACAGCAGTAATAGAACTAAAACCAACCTCAAACTGTAAACGACAGATGTAGCCTCAAGTGAAGAACAAAGTTTTGTAGGGCTAAACAAATTTTAATGTAATTGCTATAAACAGCAAATTGGACTGCTTTCTATTTAAGTAAAAGTGTCAGGTTTCTCTTCAAGAACAAAAGATGCTCAGCTTTCTGGCAGGAGAGACGGTTCCTCTTCTCATCAAGATCTGAAGAGTCTCTCTCTCTCTCTGTGCTGTTTCTTGGGCAGATAAGTACCTGCGTGCAATCCGCGCAAGCAATGGAAAGCGATCTTTGTTCATGTAGTAGTCAAGAGGATTGACGCGTTCGCGAAATATGAGCGTGAAGCGATTGTCTGTGTTCCGCAACTGCTTTCGGTTCCTTGAATAACGTATAACATGCGAGTAAGGGCACCCGGTGGACTTTCCTGTGCCCTCACAGGGAGTTGGTGCCCTACGCAGACTGTGTAGTATGCGTATAGGGAGCGGCGGTACTGCTTTGCAGTATTTCCACACCGCTGACATCGGCCTTTGCGTGGTAGCGCCGTGATTATGGCTAGATTGATCGAGATTGAAACCTGAACACTGAGGGGTGGGGAGGCATATATATCTGCTCATATTTTCGGCCTTTTTTCTATTTCGGCCAAAACAAAAAATGCAATTTTCGGTCGAAAATTTTCGGTGGCCTAAATTTCGGTGCATTTATTGAAATGTAAAAATCCAGAAAGTTTTCTGTGAGGTTTAGGGGATAAAATCTATAGTTTGTACAGCTTAAAAATCATTATGTCTATGGAAAGTCCTCAAAATGATAGGTAGACCAACGTGTGTGTGTGTGTGTGTGTGTGTGTGTGTGTGTGTGTGTGTGTGTGTGTGTGTGTGTGTGTGTGTGTGTGTGTGTGCGTGTGTAAGTGCGGGTCAGACGAGGGAGTGGAAGGGCTCTTTTAAACCGAAATGTATATAAATGTAGGATATTTTACATTGTTTGACATTCTTAAACAATTTACTTTAACCAGTGTCTTTGTTTTAATTGTTTATTTTGTTGTGGTAACCTGTAGAGCTCTTTGAAATAACCTAAATAATTTGGCGAAGTGATATGGAACTGTTATATGGTCAAGACCTGGAACTACATCATATCTGTGCATTTACTTGAAAAATAATTGCACACCTTAGAACATCCATCAACCAATCAGAATCAAGCATTCGACAGACCCGTGGTATAAGCTGCATTATATCGGCACCTGCACTCACTTTTTTAGAAAACCTTGTTCAAACACAAAAACATTCCAAATGAATGAATGAACAAATTAATAACTTACGCATGCACTTTTATTGTATTCTGTCTCACTATACTGGGATATTTGTGGGCGTTCTCTAGGTGGAGTCCATGTGCTTGTTCACATTTGCATGTTTTTAAGTTGAATTGTGTTTGATAAAGTGTAATGCATTTAGGTACATTTCTTCGTGCGTACGAGTGTTTTATAAATACATTTGTAGGATCATTTAGGAAATTGTCTCACATTCACATTTAAGGTCATTTTTCAAATGTCTTTATAAATGATGCCCCTTGTGACACAACTGTGTTGTCAACCCCTGTTTTCTCTGGAAAGTAGTGCCAGAAGTTAAAAAGTAAATTTGTTCAGTAGTATTAGTAATAGTAACTTCCTGTTTTTTAATGAAATAATGCAAATCCAGTTTCATGGCTGGGAAAAAATATTTATGGCCGGTACATTTTCTCACGTCACTGACCATTGGCAGGGGTGGCAAATAGTTAGTTTTGGACCCTGAGTACAGTTATTGCATTGTCAAAGATGTGTCAGTTTGAGATTTGCAGCCTCTAAATCACCAGATATGTTCATCCTTTTGAAATCCAATGTGAACCCAAACTCTTTGTAGTTTCAATGTTAGAAAACGAATCAGCAGTACATTGTACAGCACATTCAACCCCCCCCAACATGAGTCATGAGCACTTTTTCCTGAAAAGTGCTACCTAGCAGTTTCCGTTGAAAGACTCTGAAGACTTAAAATCTTCTGTCATGTCTTTGCTTTGGGAAAACCAAGTAATTTAGATCAATTTGAAAATGTTTTGTGAAAGCATGCTGTTTCAGTTGAGTATTAATAGAGCTGTAAAGCAGTGGCACAGTGCAAAACAGAGTAGCTTTGAATAATTCACAGCCAGCTAACAAGACCACATTTCCTTTTAGCATTCTATGCTAGCTCACAAGCTCAGGAGAATGAGCCAGGCCCACGTTTATCCAGCCAAGATGTTGTGCGAAATGCTAATGCTGCTCTAACCTACATGTTTTGTTTTTCCAAATATATCAAACAGTTTTTTTTTCATTTAAGAATGGTTTAAAAGCAGATGCAATGCCAATGTCTGCCCCTGGCTAATGCATAATCATTTGTGTGTTTTTATTTCTTAATTGTGGAATTAATAAAACATGTCAGCAAATGAGACTCACAATGCACTGCACTGATACTCCTTCACAGTTCATGCAAAATTGATGGATTGATTTTGCTGGGGAATCACGTTTTCAAAATCCATATGAGAAGATTGCAATGCACTTTGCATGGTGTGCTAACACATCTACAATGCAGTTTAGCTTAATATCAGTACATACTTAAAGTCAATGTGCAACCTAAATTACTTCCGAAATGTGACTCATTTACGAGTGAAACAAGATACTCAATAACAAAATGTAGGGTTGGACTTTTTTTTAAAGTCGATCTAGGAGGGCAATGTCCTCCCCCAACACCCTAACCCTTTGACCTCACCGTGGTATACATGTTCACACTGTGACTTCAATTGCCAATCACTTACATTTATGGAAGCAATCCAACAGGAAACCGATCTCCCTCTTCCATTAAAGAGCAGTTCTCTCTTTTCACTCTCAGTCCATTACTCAGTAATGGATGGCCGAAGTGCCTCTCTTACTTGCAATGCTCTTGTCTCTAAACTTTCACTTCATCAAGTGTTGTGGACTCTTGGATTCTCTCTGAACAGACCTGTAAAAAGCCTGTAAAATAGATTACCCTGTCAGACATCCTTACAGACAGATCTATGAGCTTCTAATGGCGCTGATGTCAAGAGTAAATGCTGAAAGACAGGGAGGATCTGTGCCTTTCAAGACCATGTTTATTGCTCTTGTTCTGTAACTGTAATGGCATATTAAAAGTAGCAAAGTGCTGTTAAAGTGCAAGGCTGACAAGACTGTGTTGCCTACTTAACTCTAAATTTTCTGTAATAATGTGCTTATGTTAATTTGTGAATTTCATTAAAGATTATTTTTAAAATATTGAATGGTTTTGGTCATAGTAATGCAGGATATTGCGTTATGATCATACGTCAAATGGAGTGATGGTTACTTCTCTTTAAATATCCCCCCTTTTTTTTTTAGATCAACAACTCCACTCACTTAGTTTGTAAGGTTTGTCAAGAAAAAGTGATGGCTCAGGCAGGAAACACCTCAAAACTGAGGCACCACCTCCATGAGCATCTTCCCACAGAATTTTCAGATATGTAAAGAAAATACAGTATCCTCTTATGCCAGGCATGCACCCTCACGGCCCGGCCACGCCCTCCTCCTTGTCACATACATACCCCCACTGCCGATTCTGATGAAAGCTCTGGACTGACCCCCCACGCATCCTGCGTACCTGGGTAGAATAAGGAGAGGGGATGGGATAGGAAAAGAGGGTGGGAGAGACAGAGAGAGATAAGAAAAAAAACTCCAGTCCTTGGCCACGAAGGCATTCGGTCCTCAGCCAGCTGGGTAGTGGTCCTCTGTGACGCTGGGCGATGGCACTGGACCGTGTCTCCTGGTGGACGGCAGCGAGCTCCTCTGTCTCCCGGCAGATGTCAGAAGCTGCTCCACCTCCCGGTGGTGGATGGCGGCAAGCTCCCCCGCCCCCTGGTGGACTGTAGCGGCTTCACGCCCTCTAGCGACCCGCAGCATCTTCTCCACTACCTGACAGACATCAGCGAGCTCCCCCATCCCCTGGGTGAAGACAGCAGCTCCTTCATCTCCAGGTGGATGGCAGCAGGCTCCTCCACCTTCTGACGAACTGCTCCAGCAGCACTGCATCGCATCTCCTCTGCTTCGTGATCCCCCGTCAGTGGCGAGGGCTCTCTTATGGCTAACTTAACCTAACTGGATAATACTTATCTGGTTAGAGTTCTAGGCACTGTGTACTTGTAGCCTCACTGCCAGAATGCATCATGCAATTTGTGACTGCCATGTAAACAGACTATAGGCTTCAGGAGGAGAGAGAGAGAGAGAGGGAGGGAGAGAGGGGGGATCACTCATTACACACTCTCACTCTAATCTTCTTTGTTAAACCTCTGGGGTCTGAGGGTGTTTTGGGCCCTTGAGAAGTTTTGACATGCCTTGACATTTGTCCTTTTTTCAGTTGCTTAAACACATATTAATGGCTAAAGTCTGATAACTCCGTATTCAGCACAGACTGGACTACAATAATATGTGAGCAACATGATGTTTGTATTTTTGAGAAAATAACGTTTGTGTGTGGTTTTTGAAAAAACAAAAATTCTAAGTAATTGAAATAAGGCCATATAACACATAATAAACATTTGTCCACAAGACTTTTGAGAACTGGATCTTGCAGCCTGGAGTTTTTGCTACAAAATGATGTGAAAACTGTCCTGATCACTCACTCATTCCTACAAAACAATATAGTAATTGAAATTTTGTAAGACAATTTCAGTGTTAGAAAGGTCATATGCGAGGAGGCGTGAATGATCATGAATATTGATTGTAATTCACACCTGAGGAGACAAAGACCCCTCCTCTGGGCCTATCAATGTGACAGAAAGACTTAATGATCAAAATCAAGTTTTACGTTAAAAGAAGTAAATCTGACTATACATTTTCTTTACATAAAGACTTAATTTTAGACTTACACTACTGTTTAAAATAAGTCACTTCTGCTCACCAAGACTGCATTTATTTGATCCAAAATACAGTAAAAACAGTGATATTGTGAACTCTTACAATTTAAAAGAAGAGTTTTCTATTTGAATATATTGTCAAATGCAATTTGTGATCAAAGCTGCATTTTCAGCATCATTACTGCAGTCATCAGTGTCACTTGATCCTTCAGAAATCATTATAATATGCTGATTTTCTAATATGGGCATATTTAAAGTGCATTTTACTAATTTAACCTGAACACATATTTGCAAGCACAAGCATTGATGATAATGAGGCAGCATAAACACTAGTTAAAATATAATCTAAACATTCATATTATTTTTTTTATGATAATACATATCATATTTCTATCATACAGCATACAACTTAAATGCCTGCTTTAGCCGAAACAACATTTAAATGTAACTAAAACTTGCTTATTAGGAGTCATATTTCAAATTTCAATACTCTGAATCCTGGCTGGCAAGTCTGGAAACAGTCCCACTTGTAAAATATGTACATGTTTATATAAAATAGCATGTCAACTAATATGTAAGTAAAACTAAATTACTTACTCATCCGAAATTGTTTCCTCGGCTGGATCAAGTCTCTCTACAAAATGCAAACGTTCATCGGAGTCTCGCTCTTATTCTGAGGAAAATTTTAACTCTTCATCACTATCCAGGAGCTGTGTATCGTGCGTCTTCCAAACGTGCATAAAAGTGATTTTAAAACTTGATGTTTTTAAGGCACCGCCGGGGGCGTGTACCGTTTGCATTGATCGTCTCAGCACATTAGAGTATGAATGGCGCCCTCTGCCCGTGGGTGTGATCACATGATAGATAATTAGCTGAGTCAAGAGAAACTGCACATTGTTTTGTTTCATACAAATTACATTGCAGTAGAATATTTGTTTTAAATTTGAATTGTTTTATTTAAAAGTAGACATTTTAAGCTTTCTTTAGACATATGTTTCATGTTTGTGTGATTAGTAGTCACAGAGTTTCAGTTCATTTTTGTGACTTGTTTCAGATATATGCTCGTGAACTCAGAGACTGCTGAAAGCACACACTTTTTCTTTATTTGACAAAAGCACAAGGTTTTGTTGTTATTGTGAATGCACACAAATAAAAGTAGCCACTTTATAGTTTCGGATTTTAATTCATATTTTAATTCTTTATTTTGGCCTATTTATTTAAGTTTGAAATTGTAGGGTCACTTAACTCATATTGTCTTTTTAATAAATCTGTTAAATTAGAACACATCATATTGTTGTTGCCATTACAGTTATGCTTATAAAATAAGGCCAGTATAACATTATACTATATTATGTGCCATGTAAATTTAGACATATTTTTGTTGAGCCTGCAGAGACTGCCTATTGCTTTCAGTGACTTTTTTAACCCTTTATTTATCCTCTGAAATAGTGTGCAATGGCTATCCAATGATAAAAATAAATATATTAAATGTATTAAATGTCCCTTTGTCGCTGATAAACTGAAAGATTCGACAAATATATGTTTACGTTGCACTTAATAGACATAAGTATGTTTGAAAGCTCTCATTAATTGATGTTTTTTACATACTACTTTCATAAAGACGCTTTTGGGAAACGCCATAGAGCTTTTAAGTCTTACTTTCACACTTTTTCCACATTCTTGGAAGTTAATATGTTACCTCAGAAAAAATACAAGTAAATGGGTTGTAAACACTGTTCAATTTTCCCCCTGTTGTTTTGAGACCTTATTTCAGATGAACATAACTAAATACAGAACAGCACTGAATGTGTTGAGTTTTTATTTAATAATTTGATTCATGATACAGAATGTGGTTTGGATGGTTTCTTTATAATGTTGTAAAACTTGTCTTATTCATTAGAGTATAAACATCTGCTAAATCAACTAGGGAACTCTCCCATATGTTTGCACACATATCGCAGTGTAAGTGCACCTTTTCCTCTAATATATTCATTATTATAAGTTTTTAGCAGTCAGTAGTTTAGCAGTAGTTTTTTTTTATGTGAAATATCCATTGCATTTCACGAATGGGATTTGACCTTTCATGCTCTCATGGAGTCCCTCAAGCTATGTGGGTAGTTAGAGATTTTGTGCACTAACATAAGGAAATATGGCCAGCAGAATATTAAAAGCTGCTAAGTGCATATGTCCAGCTTATGCTCTGCATAGGTTTGTTTTGTTCTGGGAAGTCTCTCGATTAGTGAGAACAGGCTGTTTAGATATATCCCAGTAAAGGGGTTAATGGAAAGGAGAAGGTGAGAACCGGCTTGGTAATATAAATTATATTTAATGAAGAACTGAACCAAAAGACAAACACTCACACAGGTGTCGGGGCAGCTGCCTGTAAATCTCTCTCTCGGTCAAACTGCCATCTTCGGTCGGCCTTTATCCCTCTCAGAGGCTTAATTAGCCTGATAAGGGGCCGGATGTGTAGCATCACAATCCGTATTTGTCAACTCAGTCAAGCGTTCGTGTCTAGCATGAAATCAAAATTGACCCTGCATACTTTTAAGTTCCGAGTCTCACCATTCATGATGGGGAATGATATTCCAAAGAAAAAAAAAATCATCTTTTATCAAAATGTAATAATTCGCTCCGCCTCTGGAATTACTTTCATTTTTGACTGACTTCACCAAGCCCTCTGACACTGTGTCAACAGTTTGAAACGGTTTAGGACAAAGTTAGGGGTAGGGTTAAGAACCAAGTTTCCAGCGACAAACAATTTGGGATTATGGGCCAATGAGTTTTCAATGTGAGCGTAGCTAGAGAATGTGATGTTGCAGAAATCGAAACTTGGCAATGTTGCCTTTGATTAGGACAGAAACCCAGATTTACATAAACAGATAGCTTTTATTGCTTGTCGTTTGATTGTTATTTCTCAACTCTTTTGCAATTGTCATATCAATTGCCGCTCTGCATTTATTCTTGTAGAAAATATTTTTTTACTTGAAAATCTGTTTGAGTATACAAGTAAATGGGTTGTAAACACTGTTCAACTTTCCCCCTGTTGTTTTGAGACCTTATTTCAGATGAAAATTTCTGAATACAGAACAGCACTGAATGTGTTGCGTTTTTATTTAATTATTATTATTTTATTTATTTATTTTCATAATGTTTGCTATGATGGCAAGAATTGGACAATCAGTGTCAACAAACATCTCTCTGGAAGAAGTTATAAGGTCAACAGTTTGACACACAGCTGTCCACTGGTTTAGGACTGATGGTTTGGTTGGGGAACCGGGTTTGTCAGATATGCTGATGGCCTTTTCAACATGGGCTCAGTTGATGATGGATGATATTTGGAAGAGGATTCTTGGCTAAGAACTGACAGTTTCTTCATGTTCAACTTTGGTTTCTGCTGAAATGGCCAGTACACTTGGCCATTTATTTGTTGACTGACTTGTTTTAATGGTTGATTAAAACATACAAATAGAATTTAATAATAGCAACTGCAATTAAAATGAGCAAACAATCACTTGTTTTATACAGGGTTTGCTCAAAATTCACTATGGCAAGGATATCAGATTTTGATACTAGGCCGAATGACCACTCCTGTTAGTTGGATAGTCAGGCCTGTCAGCCAATGCTGAATATTTAAAAATGGCCAAATACTTCAGTCACTCTGTCTAGATGTATATTTTCATCTTGAAATAATTTCATTGTTTTACAGAGGTATAGGAACGATCTGAAAAGGGGAGGTCACTGTATAAACCTTTCAACATGTCTCATGAATATTAATTGGGTGGAATGTTTGCGCAGTAGCTGCTGAAATGCAGTGGGCACTAGCCATATTAAAATGATTGCTTAGTGAGTTTATTCAGTAAAGTTACAAGACTGGGAAGGATGAGATGAGAGAGTGGGGATCCAACTGCAGAACTATTTATCAAGGAACTCAAAAGATGATTTTTTGGGAAATCTAAATATAACAGCAGTTTGCTGGCTAACTAGGTAAGTAACATCATACACTATCTTGCTAACAAACAAGAACTGACGAAGACTAAGTGAAACATGAGGGCTATACACACACATGGATAATGACAAAGCAGAACACCTGGGAACAAAGATGGGGAACAGATGAGTGTGATCAAAAAGGTGCATCATGGGAAGTGTAGTCTATCTAACTAAAATTCTAAACATAAAGGGAAGGTGATGGGATAAACACAAGGCAATTCAGTTGTATAGTTGTTCAGTACTGCTGAACAACTATACAACTGCTGAAGCTGCTGGTTTAAGATTTTTGCCCCCATAATAAAGATTATCTTCTGAAAAAGTGAGGGTGAACTTTCTAGAAATGTGGGTGAGGGGTTGGAGTTGAGACATGTCTCCCCAGTTAATGCCACATCTCGAAGGATAGCAAGCATATTTTGTTTTAAAACTTATCAATGAAACTTCCTTTAGTAATCAAATATTAATCCTAAGGACAATTTGGATCCTAACAAATCCAAGTACTAATCACTATCTTGGGCTTGGCTCTTTGATAATGCATCCCTTTGGAAACCACAGTATTTGTTTAGTGGATAGCAAGGGAAACACACATTCATATTTTACCTATGTCCAATTAAATTCTCCAGTAACAGTCATGGAATCTCCCTGGATCCCATCTGTGAACCAGTTTTCTGTCAGCAAATCAACAAGGGCTTTCTTTACTATCCAAAAAATTCTACCGATTTTTGCTCTACAACCCTTTAATAAAAGCATTTTTTATGCCTTTAGTCCGTATCGCATTGTTTTCCTCTCACTAGAAAGGCATTCTGGTTATTGAGGGCCACATTCACATCACTGTTTCTCCTCAGGGCATGAATGCAGATCTTTATTTTGCCGATCCTTAATGTTGTTAAATAGCTACAGCCTGTATCAGCTGTCCTCTGCTGTTTCTAAAGCTTTAAATGTTCTTCTCATTTTCAAAATGTCTCTTCCAATCCTTTGTTTTCTTGTGCTGGAGAGAAATTGAAGCCTGTAGAAACTGGCATGTCATTCCATGTGTTTGCACGTTAAGCCGGATAAATTTATTCCATGATTTTGAGGTCTGGGACAAATTTCAGAAATAGTAAAATATTTATTTCTATGTCAGGCAAAGTCGGAAGTCTTGGATTGCTTAGTGTGATAAACTTGCCAAATGATTTTCCTTTGCAATGAATCCTAGCCTCCAATGAACTTCTGACAGTGTCTGAAATTTTGTGGCACATTTAATTTAGCATGTGATTGAGGTAGTCTGAACAGACGGAATAACTAAAACAAAAGCCCAATTTTTGCTTTCTATCATGACCATAGTCTTAGCCAAGATGGATATCATAGAGTTTGACAATAAAGTTGAATTTAGCCCATTTGCCTTGGCTTTTTCCCAAGATCCCACTGGGGTCATTTCATACAATCTGACAAGCAACAAAATAGATAACAAAATATGTTGACTAATTACCAGTGTCATGGCAGCCTCATGTGTTTCAAAGATAAAAAAATGAAGCCATGAGACTGGAAATGCTTTGTTGGCAGAGATAAAAGAAGACTGAAGTCCAGTCATTATGCTGTCATGCAAGGTTATGTTGCCTGTGCCCTTTCGACTGACATGTTTGTTATTTGAGTGCTGGAGTGATGGGAAAGGGGATGGACGGAGTCCTGGATTGCACATCTGAAGACTCAATGAAGTGATGTAGGCAGTGATTTGTGTCAGTCTCCCACTGTGTACTCCTTCGATCAGATAGCGTTTCATTTCTGAGGCACTCCATGCCTGGGTCGCTGAACAATCTTAACTGCTAATCAGTCCATCATGACCCTGGGTGCCTTATATGGTGATGTAATGGCACAACTTGCAATTTTCCAATGGTACTCCTCATTTCAACCATTTTCTTGTCTATTGGCTATTGATATTTGCTATTCTTCATGTAACTTTGCTCTGACAACTTAGTATACATTTTTGGTAAGCAGCCAACCAAATACATCAGTTTGGCTCGTAGTTGTACCAATTCACTGAGGAGTTAGTCAAAATTGGCCGAAAATTTACTGCTCCAATCCAACCAGCTTTGTCACTTGCTACTAGCTCTATGATTGATGTGAAAAGTTATTAACATCATCACAAATGGGAAGAAAATAGAAGAAATTTAGAGCTTTCATATTGCTGCTCAGTTGACAGAGTGAATCTGTCTTGTAACACAGTGAACTTATAAAGATGAATATATAGTGTGCATGCAGAAGTCAATGAATATTAGAAGAAACAACCTGATATCATAGAATCACGTTTCTATACCTACATTTTTGCAAAATGATAAGTGTGTCTTGTTGAACGTATTGCTGCATTTTCCTTTAAAATGTCTAGAGGTGCTACAAAAACAATTAATTTGAATAATTATTAGATAAATCATGAGTAAAAGGGCATAGTTTTATTTCATATATACTTACTGTTTGCCCTGGTCCTAACACAATGCTGTCTTATGACATCTAGACACTTGTACCATAGCATGTGACTTGTAAGGCATTTTAACATTTGTATTACACATTCAACAACATTTAGAAGCTTGTTCAAATGCAATCAAATTGTGTGGTAGCTCAACTAAGCATTGCATTTGCAATCCAAATGACTGTGGTATGAGTCTTGAAGAGCATGCGAGTCAACACATGAATCAAAAGTGTCATAAAACACCACATAATGACATGCATTTCATATCACATTTGCTTTTAAGTCCCCATTAGTTAGTTTTAGGTTTAGGGTAGGGAGGTATGTTTTGTTGATTTAAAACTCGATAATGCATTAACCTTAAAAAACTCATCTGTTAACCCTAACCCTAAATGTATCTCACTTTTAGCACCACAAAGTAGACATTTCACTAGGGAACTGCCGCGATGCGTGTAGCTAATTAAGCATGCAATATTATTTTGAAAAAAATGTCACCACAGTCACATGATTTTTAAGAGATACGGCGAAGAGGAGAAAAAGGGCCTGTTAAGGGAGATTCATCTAAAGCAAAGGGGACTTACCTTCATGTTCATATCTGGATTTATATTTTTTTCTACATAAACATGCACTAGATGAAATGCTTTGGCTGTTATCATGCATCTCGCACCACTTTTTTAACTCTAAAAAGGACCCCCCCTTTCTGGACCACTTTAGTTCCCATCTGAGCTATTTTTTATTGTTAGTCTTTTGTATACATGCACTAGATGGAAGTCTTAGATTGTTTTGATGCCTTTCTGGCAATGTGCACCACATTTAAAGAGTGGTATAACATTTACATCTACATTTACATTTATGCATTTGGCAGACACTTTTATCCAAAGCGACTTACAGTTCACTTATTACAGGGACAATCCCCCTGGAACAACCTGGAGTTAAGTGCCTTGCTCAAGGACACAATGGTGGTGGCGGCTGTGGGGATTGAACCAGTGACCTTCTGATTACCAGCTCTGTGTTTTAGCCCACTACGCCACCACCACTCATAAGCACAAATTTAAAAAAAAAAGCATCTCATTCTGCTGCTGCCACTGAGTGGGTTTGTAAACACACATGGAAGATGTGAGATGTTGCACCTGTGAAGACCATTGTCTCTGGTTTGGCCTGTTGAAACACCCAACATCACCATATATTGTATGACGTTTGCGCTTTCAGAAAAGTTAATCATGAATTGGATGTGTTTTCAGCTCATATCAGCATGAATTGCTTGTGAACTATTTACAATATGATTCAAGCATTGAATTGGGGCAGTTAATTACACTATTGGGCCACAAAATTGTAAGTAACATGTTTCATTCACGAAAGTTTCAAATGTCATGACTGATTGATAGTTAAGGTGCTGGTTTGCTTAAGTGAACAATCTGAAACATTCAGAAATGCGTTGGGTTTATGTTGTGTGTAAAACATTAAAATAAATTTGTATAA
The DNA here is from genome assembly GCF_025860055.1 of Xyrauchen texanus. Lineage (NCBI taxonomy): Eukaryota > Metazoa > Chordata > Actinopteri > Cypriniformes > Catostomidae > Xyrauchen > Xyrauchen texanus. The sequence continues at coordinate 21,421,965 of NC_068323.1, read as the reverse complement.
TGTTGTGGAGCTTGTTAATTTTCTTATGATCGAGATTCAAATATGGCTGTATTGGAGGGGCTGCCCAATGTAATACAATCATAACAGTGGGCATTTACATTGAAGACTTAAAGGTCTATAGAGCGTTTCAGACACATTTAAGTGAGGGTCAGAGACATATAAATCATATATAAACATATATACTGTATATGAATTTATATGTCTATATATATATATATTTATATATATTTATGTATATACACAAAAAATTATGACTGTTTTGTTGCAAAACATAACTTTACTAACGTTACAAGTGGACCTCAGCGAAGTTCATAAAATTATTAAATAAAATAAATAATAATAATAAAAAAAGAGTATGTCATGACCCCTAATATTCATGTTAGTTTCCATAATCATATTAACTTCACTTGCTCAGCAAGATTGTCTTCAAACCGTTGCTTCGCCATGACAGTAGTTGACCTGAACTACTGGCGTAGTGGCTAAAGCACAGGGCTGTTAATCAGAAGGTTGCTGGTTCGAACCCCATGGCCACCACCATTGTGTTCTTGAGCAAGGCACCTAACTCCAGGTTGTTCCGGGGGGATTGTCCTTGTAATATGTGCTCTGTAAGTCGCTTTGGATAAAAGCGTCTACCAAATGCATAAATGTAAATGTAAAATTGCGTTCACATACTTGTTTTTTGTGTACTTTTAATATTTAAGTGTATTTTTTGCCATTCTAGTTTAATTATTTTTTTTCACCATCCCCTTCATTATTTGCTATCAAGGGCAATGAGCAATAAATGACATTCACCTCTGCAACTCTTCCCCTCTCCTGCTATTTTCCCCTGACGTGCAGATGCTGGCAGCGCTCCATATTTTTTTCTCCCTCCTCAGGACCTGTGACTCATATGCCACCTCCAAGGTCGGCCCGATGTTGCTGTAAATTAGACTTCACAATGCAACCAGTCTAGAGAATGAGACGTGTTATAATCTCGGGTCATTTGTTCCCTGGGATGGACACAAATAATCGACTAGAATGTTTGTCATAATAAACATACAAGACTGAACATATCCTGTTGCATTCTAAAGAATCAATGTGACAAGTTATTTTTTCTTGACATTTTTTTGTTTATTTGGCTTGTTGGCTTGCGGCAATAACAATACAGCTTGCTGTCGAAAAGCAAAAAGGGGAAAAAAGAGTGAATTTTTAAAAGGTTTACTTTCTAGAATTTTAAGTTAGAAACACCTCAGGATGACTGGTTAGCTGATGCATAAATAATAATAAACAAATAAGCCTAGTATACACCAATTAAACTCAACATGAAATGTAAATTGACCCTATTTACTTTCATGATAATGATAATACTTTATTCCAAATAAAATAATTTTTTACCATTACAGCAAACTGAAATAATTTGTCCACCTCTGCTCCTCTAATGGTAAATGGTCTACACTTATATAGCGCATTTTTAACCTTAACGGTATTCAAAGCGAATTACACTGTGTCTCATTCACCCATTCACACACACTACTCATACACCAATGACAGCAGAGCTGCAATGCAAGGTGTCAGCCTGCCATTGGGAGCAACTTGGGGTTCAGTGTCTTGCTCAAGGACACTTCGGCATGTGGAGTCATGCAGGCCAGGATTCGAACCACCAACCCTGCAATTAGTGGCCGACCCGCTCTACCAACTGAGCCACAGCCGCCTAATCTGACTGGACAAGCGGCCTTCCAAGAGTGCCGATATCCAGTTAATTGAAGTTAATATAGAATAGTGTATTAGTGTCAGTAATACATTATATGCAATCTTGATTACGTAATCCCAAGTGTTTGTAATAGGATTGAATTTTAGAATATGCTTATTAGGTTGCAGCTAATTTTTATACTTTTATTCCAAAAGTAGTTAGATTAGATTATTTTGAAGATTATGTTACTGATTATAATTTTAATCATTTTATGTGTAATTAGTACCACATTAGATTTCACTTAATTTGCTATGTGAATGAAACAATTTAAAATGAAGCCAAAGCATTATCAACTTTTGCATTTCTCAGAACAACATACAGACTGACCCCCTGTTTCTAACACATGTAAAGTGTCCAAACAAACAGTACGGTGTCCCAGTGCTGTTATACTAAAAACATTACTGCAATATCTTGCAATGGCTCTCGTCCAATCAGAGCCGAGGACCAAAACTAAATAATGTATACATCATTAATATATATTTTTATTTTCTGCCCCTTTGATATGTCTGCTCCGCCACAGATCCGTTTAAATTACCCAATTACGTTTGCCATACTTTGGCAATGTCTTTGACTTTCTCACAAAAACATTCCTGCTGTTTTGTAGACATCTGTGTTAAGCTTTTGGACATGCCTCAGTGCTCGCGAAAAGAATGACTGACTGCCTTTCTCACTCTTTGTATTGATCTGCTTAATGTTTCGTTTTGTGTTTTGTCTATCTTTTTACTTCAACACAATAAAACAAAGAGGTGAAGACTAAACACTGCTTTCACAGAGACAAAACATGCCTTTGAAGATGAGTAGGAACATGGCTTTTAAGTTGAAGAGGAACCCCCCTTTGAACCTACCGCACATTGCGTTCAAACATTGGCTCCCTCATGAGCTCAGTCACTTAATTATTATTTTTACGCTGCGTTCGCTCGCCATCCTTCGGCTTCACTTTGAATTTTTTATTTTATAGACAATAACAGCTTCTCCTCTGGAGTGATGCAATCGTCAGTTCATACAAGATGTATACAGTAATTGTTGCTCGTGTGAAAAGAAAAGTAGTATTTGGCGAAAGCATATTTATGACCATTGGCATAAACACTGGGTTTGCCATCAGCTTTTCAATTACGTATTATTACATCAATAACATATTGGGGAAAAAAGTGACTTACCGAACATCAAAATAATAATTGCGTATGGAACATTAGTGTTTAATTTAATTTTGCTTATGGTTAACATCATCCATCGCAGTATGATGTCTGTCAGTACTGTCTTGTGAGATCTGCTAACATGAGGCTTTTCATTACTTCTCCCCTGGCCTCAGATGTTAGACAAAAAATGTGAGAAAACAATTCAAGATAATGACTTTTCCCTGTGACTTACCTGTAATTCAAATGAACAAGCCGAGGAGGAGTATGAGCAAGCCCATCGTATTATTAGTTATTTACAAGAAGCAAAATTAGCTCATGTGTTGTCAAACACAAATGCATTTTTAATACAGTTTATCTTCTGTTCTCACTCTCTCTGAGTTTAATTGCTCTGATATCACTGGGTGCTTTTCACATTTCTCATTGCAAATTTTGAACATGTCATGGATGCTGAAGATCAAAATGATATACAAAGCATTTTCACCATGCCAACATCCATGCAATTGCCAACTACTTAAAAACAAACTACATCAAGTTAGTGAGGGAAAATTGGATGTTTCTGTTTCTGGTTCTTCAATGGTCTCTCAACATTTCTAAGCTTTACATGTTAAATAAAGAAGCTTGTGAAGAGTAAACTAACTCTGTGGGGAATTCAGTAAGAATTAATTGCACTTGCTGATTTGCATGTGCTGTCAGTGTTGTTTTAGCACTCCATTCATTAAAGGAATAATGCAAATAAGGTAACGTTGCCGGTGCTTGATAAAATTGTCACAGGGCAATTCCCCATCCTGCAGACTGATTCCAGGTGCTAAGTCATTGAAGGTTTAGACTACTGTGATCCGCCATACTTTGCGGGATGATTGTATGGGCTGCTTTTTTGCAGAAAGTGGAAGACAATTTTGCAATATTGCCCAACAGTGCTCACCCACTTTTTTTTAGCTGTCTTGGTTACGGAAGTATTTTTCCCATTACATTTATTCCATATGGATTTCATAAAGTTATTTATAAGTGGGTTGTAAGGCATGAACCAAACCAACTATCTCCAAGGTGAATCACAGGTTTACAAACTTGAATTTGAAGTGAAAAGTATTTGAAAATGGAACAAAATGACAAAGGTTAAAACTGTGCACATAATGTCTTTCATGAGGGAATTAACTACAATCGAATTGTCTGTAGACCTCCGAGACAGGATTGTATCGAGGCACAGATCTGGGGAAGGGTACAGAAAAATTTCTGCAGCATTAAAGGTCCCAATAAGCACAGTGGCCTCCATCATCAGTAAATGGAAGAAGTTAAGAACCACAAGGACTCTTTCTAGAGCTGGCCGCCCGGCCAAACTGAGCGATCGGGGGAGAAGAGCCTTAGTCAGGGAGGTGACCAAGAAACCGAAGGTCACTCTGACAGAGCTCCAGTGTTTCTCTGTGGAGAGAGGAGAAACTTCCAGAAGAACGACCATCTCTGCAGCACTCCACCAATCAGGCCTGTATGGTAGAGTGGCCTGACAGAAGCCACTCCTCTGTAAAAGGCACATGACAGCCCACCTGGAGTTTTCCAAAAGGCACCTGAAGGACTCCCAGACCATGAGAAACAAAATTCTCTGGTCTGATGAAACTCTTAGGCCTGAATTGCAAGTGTCATATCTGGAGGAAACCAGGCACCACTCATCACCTGGCCAATACCATCCCTACAGTGAAGCATGGTGGTGTCAGCATCATGCTGTGGGGATGTTTTAATAAATTTGAAAAGATTTCAAAAAGAAAATTTCACATTGTCATTATGGGGTATTGTTTGTAGAATTGAGGAAAATAATGAATTTAATCAATTTTGGAATAAGGCTGTCACATAACAAAATTTGGAAAAATTGAAGCGCTGTGAATACTTTCCGGATGCACTGTATATTGAGCTTATTCAGTCCCGCCCCTTTTCAGTGCTGCGCACTTCTCTGTTTTTTCTCTTACCTTCCGGTTTGTATTGAAGCTAATGTCAAGTCAAGTCAAGTCAAGTAGTTTTTATTGTCGTTTCAACCATATACAGTTAGTACAGTACACAGCAAAACGAGACAACGTTCCTCCAGGACCATGGTGCTACATAAAAACAACAAAGGACCAACATAGGACCACATGAGACTACACAACGAAATAAAATACCTATATAAACTACCTATATATACCTATATAAAGTGCACGTGCAAACATGTGCAAAAAGTACAGGACAGTACAACAAATTACTGACAATGAACAGGACAATAGACAGTGCAGCGCCGACCAGTACTCAGTAGTGCAAAAAGATGACAGTTTCTAAAATGTAAACATAACATACTATGAGATAGTGTTCTATGCACATAGCAGTTATTGAGGTAGCAGACAGTTATAAAGTGACAGTTATTAAAGTGCAACTCAGGACACGTGTGTGTGTCAAACCAGTCTCTGAGTATTGAGAAGTCTGATGGCTTGGGGAAGAAGCTGTTACACAGTCTGGCCGTGAGGGCCCGAATGCTTCGGTACCTCTTGCCAGACGGGAGGAGGGTAAAGAGTTTGTGTGAGGGGTGTGTGGGGTTGTCCACAATGCTGGTTGCTTTATGGATACAGTGTTTTTTGTAAATGTCTTTGATGGAGGGAAGAGAGACCCCAATGATCTTCTCAGCTGTCCTCACTATCCTCTGCAGGGCTTTGCGGTCCGAAACGGTGCAAGTCCCAAACCAGGCAGTGATGCAGCTGCTCAGGATGCTCTCAATAGTCCCTCTATAGAATGTAGTGAGGGTGGGGGTTGGGAGATGTGCTTTCCTCAGCCTTCGAAGAAAGTAGAGACGCTGCTGGGCTTTCTTGGTGATAGAGCTGGTGTTGAGGGACCAGGTGAGGTTCTCCGCCAGGTGAACACCAAGAAATTTGGTGCTCTTGACGATCTCCACAGAGGAGCCGTCGATGTTCAGCGGAGTGTGTTCACCTTGTGCTCTCCTAAAGTCAACAACCATCTCTTTTGTTTTGTCGACATTCAGGGACAGGTTGTTGGCTCTACACCAGTTCGATCAGCCGCTGCACCTCCTCTCTGTATGCTGACTCGTTGTTCTTGCTGATGAGACCCACCACGGTCGTGTCATCGGCGAACTTGATGATGTGATTCGAGCTGTGCATTGCTGCACAGTCGTGAGTCAGCAGAGTGAACAGCAGTGGACTGAGCACACAGCCCTGGGGGCCCCAGTGCTCAGTGTGGTGGTGGTGGAGATGCTGTTCCCGATCCGGACTGACTGAGGTCTCCCAGTCAGGAAGTCCAGGATCCAGTTGCAGAGGGAGGTGTCCAGGCCCAGCAGGTTCAGCTTTCCAATCAGGTGCTGGGGAATGATTGTGTTGAATGCTGAGCTGAAATCTATGAACAGCATTCGAACGTATGAGTCCTTATTGTCTAGGTGGGTGAGGGCCAGATGGAGGGTTGTGGTGATGGCATCGTCCGTTGAACGGTTTGAACGATCACGCAAACTGCAGTGGGTCTAGTGAGGGGGCAGCTGGGTCTTAATGTGCCTCATGACGAGCCTCTCGAAGCACTTCATGATGATGGGTGTAAGTGCGACGGGACGGTAGTCGTTGAGGCAGGACACTGAAGACTTCTTTGGCATGGGGATGATGGTGGTGGCCTTGAAGCACGTTGGAACAACGGCGCTGCTCAGAGAGATGTTGAAGATGTCGGTAAGAACATCTGCTAGCTGGTCTGCACATCCTCTGAGCACTCTGCCAGGAATGTTGTCTGGTCCAGCAGCCTTCCGTGGGTTGACTCTACGTAGAGTTTTCCTCACATCTGCCGTGGTAAGACAGAGCACCTGGTCGTTGGGAGGAGGGGTGGACTTCCTCGCCATCACGCCGTTCTGCACTTCAAACCGAGCGTAGAAGTCGTTCAGCGCATCTGGAAGGGAGGCATCTTTGTCACAGGCAACTGATGTTGTCCTGTAGTTGGTGATGGCCTGGATGCCCTGCCACATGCGCCGCGTGTCACCGCTGTCCTGGAAGTGACTGTGGATTCTCTGGGCGTAGCGCGCTTTGCCTCTCTGATTGCCCGTGACAGTTTGGCCCTAGCTGTTCTTAGGGCTGCCTTATCGCCTGCTCTGAAGGCGGAGTCTCTGGACCTCAGCAGTGTGCGCACCTCCGCAGTCATCCACGGCTTCTGGTTGGAGCGTGTGGTGATGGTCTTGGAGAAAGTGACATCATCAATGCACTTGCTGATGTAGCTGGTCACTGATGCTGTGTATTCCTCCAAGTTGGTAGAATCGCCATATGTTGCAGCCTCCCTGAACATGTGCCAGTCAGTACACTCAAAACAGTCCTGAAGAGCAGAGATGGCTCCTGCTGGCCAGGTTTTCACCTGCTTCTGAAGCGGTTTTGTGCGTCTGACGAGCGGTCTGTATGCTGGAATTAGCATAACAGAGATGTGGTCTGAGTAGCCGAGGTGGGGGCGGGGCTCCGCCCGGTACGCGCCTGGGATGTTAACGAGAATGTGACGAGTTTATCAAAATGGATTACGTGTGGGAACAAAGTATTTTTCAGCAAGAGTTGGCGGTGTGAGTCTGTACCTTTACTACATGAAAATGCTCATGAGGTGTTTTTGCTATCACTGTAAATGTTCATATTTAATGTTCAAGGTAAATTGGACCTGTCAGATCACATTCAGACAACTATGACACTACACTTGATCATGATACAAGTGTTTAATTGTTATACGTGTAATTCTGATACATTTTTATGTTTCAACTTATTAATAATTTGTTAAAATGTGTAGTAAACATGACATTTCAAACAGTCGCAGCTAGTATTATTTAACATGCAAGTTAATACACATTGAAGGAGAATACATTTTTACTTTTTTTTTATTTATTTTTCTGGCCACCTTTTAAAAAGGCTTAAATGTGATTACAATTGTTGTAAACGGAATAATAAATAAAACAAACAATTTCAAATGCATATTTGTGTGTGAATAAATATACTGGCATCCTTACCCCTCTCCTGGTTCTGTTCTCATTAACTATAACGTGATAGGAGAATGACGTAAGGAGGTGGAAAGAGCAAACTTATACAGAAAGGGCGCTCAATGGCCAAGTAATCACACACAATCGAGTCAACAATTCTTGTTGTGCACACACTCAGGAACAGTTTCTCTCTGGTCTCTCTCTTTTACTCCGACACCTCGTGGGTCTTTTTATGTCTCCCTCCGCCATCACTACAACAAGAAACAGGTGTTAGAGATAATGATAACCCAGGTGACGAGCCTTACTGCTCTCTCTCCTGCAGACAGATACACGACCATTCCCATCACCACAATAACATCCTCTGAACACTTGAAAATATTCTTTTGGCAACTCTACAACCTGTAAATTCATTTACCTAGCTAATTACACATTGATATCAACACCATAAATATCTATATAGCAACCGCTGGACCAGAAGTTCATAGACAACATTTTCAAGATGGCTGCATGCTAGTTTCTCTGGCAAATAAGGTCAATACAAATATGAAAGTTTGAGAGTGTATTGAAACCGACTTGAATGCGTCACTCACAGTAGCCTATGTGGAAAAAAAGTGTGTGGATGCTGCAGAGCTCTTTTGATGTACTTTGCTGGACGTGATACTTTGATTGATGGATCTTTCTCTGCTTTATCACTGGTAGAGTAGTAATTCATCAGCAATTCCATAATTAAACACTATATTTAAACAATGAAGTTGTAGTAATGTGGACTGCTGGCTTCAACAGAAGCATATTAAGTTGATAAATAACCTCAGAGGTGTCTTTATATAAGTTATCGTTAATATTCAATTTGCCTATTTAATGTAGAAAATTAGTGGGATTTTTACTTCTGGAACTGACAGTTGCACTCTATTGTATGGCTTTAAAAGATCTTGCATTGAGAGCAAAAGTGGTATAGATTACTTTTTTGTACTTTTAAGGTACTAGTTTGTACTCTTTTTGAGCTCGGCAATATAAATCATCCCCCACTTATAAAAAAGAGCTTCTGGGACATTCAGCCTAATATGACCTGTTGTGTTTCATGAAAGAGAGTCATTCAGCTTTGAAACAACATGAGGGAGATTATGACAGAATTTCCATATTTGGGTGAACTACTGTATTTCTTCAAGTCTTCGTTCAAAATTTTATTTGACAGTCTTTTCTTCTTTTATGTACACAAGCACTGTTCTGAGTTTTTGGTAAATGAACCAATGTGCCTTAATGCAAAGTGCCTCTACAAAGAGAGATTGGTCCGATGATCACATCTGACGTTGGTCCAGTTAGTAAATATATGCAGTTTTCAAAGTCTACATGCTCTACTATTACAAATTGCATGATTGTTGAGGCACAATTTGCTCACTTTGGGCACAGAACTGTTTTCTAGGTCAGCATCTTGAAAGGGAAGTTTTTTTTCCGTATTTTTTTTTACATCTAGATTATATATTAATAATGATAATAATAATTACAAAAAAATATTAATTAAAATGCCAATGGTTTCCCCGCTTCTGTGCATCACACATATTTGTGACCAGAATTGAAGAGGGTAATTTGTGTCAGTAGTGATGAAGATACTGAGCTTGCGCCCTCTTAAGCTGACATACAAGAGTATGATGAAAAATCTTGGGTTTTCCACCTGCAGCCATTCAATGATTTTCCTTTGTTACATATTCAATAAAGATTCATTGCTGGCCCATGCAAACAACTTTTCCCTCAAGCCACAAATCAACATAACACTCTATACAAGGCTATCTCAGATGATCGTGATATCTTGATTGGTTGCACCATCTTCCCAATATACACTAATGAGATGCAGTAGGGGCATCTTATTGGATTCATGCCACCTGATACTGCAGATCAGTGTTGTGGAGCTATTTTGAAGTACTTTGTTACTGACATTATTGTCATTGTGCATTTATCTGCCTCCAAATTTGTTATGTTGTTGAAAATTGGTTTGGTTTATGGCTAGGGGTAGAGTTAAGGGATATAAAATATATTTAACGTAATAATAAACATTTATGTTTTGTTGGATAAGGTAGCTCATTACTGGAAAAGCTACAGCTGAACTACTGTCAAACTACTAAGAAATACAGTTAGCGAGATGCAGGCGAGGGAAGCGAGCTGGCACATTGGTCATGCTCCATCAGCACGGCTTTCAAACAGTGTATTCATCTAGCAAATCTCCACTCTTCACTCAAAACAGATGGACTACATCTCCTCACCCATATAAACAAGGACTTTTCAAACTCTGCTGCATTGTGATTCACAGAAACCTGGCTGAGTGAAGCCATTCCGGAAAGCGTGTTACATCTGCTGGGCTTTCAGCTGTTCAAAGCAGATTGCATTGCGGAGTTAACGGGGAAAACAAGAGGCAGTGGAATGTGTTTTTATATCAATGAAAATTTTTATACTGATATAACAACATTAAAGAAGATGTGCTGTCCTAATTTGGAAGCGCTCTTTATCAAATGTAAGCCTTTCTACTTGCCGCGGGTGTTTCCTCGTTTGTTCTGGTGAGTGTTTATATTCCTCCACATGCATGCATGAATGCAGCGCTGTAACCACTGGCACAACAAGACCCGGAATCAGTTATTATTATTCTTGCCGCTTTTAACAGAGCCAATCTCACCTGTGAACTGGCAAAATTCAGACAGCACATTACATGCCCCACCAGGGTCAGAATTATACTGCACCACTGCTACACAGCATTAAAGTATGCATATCACTCTGTGCATAGAGAAGCTTTGGGACTCTCTGATCACTGTCTGGTTCATCTTCTTCTGACCTACAGGCAGAAACTTAAATCAGCAAAACCTGTAGTAAAGACTGTAAAAAGTGGACCAGTGAAGCAGAGCTGGAACTACAAGCCTGCTTTGACTGCACTGACTGGAGTGTTTTTGAAGCTGCACACACCAATCTGGATGAGTTCACAGAAAATGTGACATCATATATCAGTTTCTATGAGGATATGTGCATTCCTACTAGGACTTTTTTAATGTTCAACAATGAGAAACCATGGTTTAAAGGAAAACTGAGATAGCTTTTTCATGCCAAAGAGGATGCTTACAGAAGCAGGATAAAATCTTCTATAATCAGGCCAAAAAAACATACTAAGGAAATTAAAGTGGATAAAATAAGCTACTCTGAGAAGCTGAAAAACAAGTTTGCAGCTAACAACCCTGCATCAGTGTGGAGAGGCCTGAAAGACATTACTAACTTCAAGACACCATCCCCCAACACTGTAGGGAACCAACAACTAGCTGAAGACCTCCTGCAACCGCCCTCCTCCCCCCTCCCTGCTACTCAACCTGCTCTTACGATCTCTGAAATGGAGGTGTGCTGGGTCTTCCAGAAACAAAAGACAAGGAAAGCTTAGGGCCCAGAGCATGTTTTGCCCACAGCTTGCCCCCATCTTCACACAGATCTTCAACAGATCACTTTAAGCAGCAGTATTACCTGCTGCTTAAAACTCTCCATTCTCATCCCTGTCCCAAAGAAACCCAAGATCAAAAGACTTAATGACTACAGGCCCAACGCTTTGACATCTGTGGTCATGAAGTCAGTTGAGAGACTGGTGTTGGCCCACCTGGAGGTCATCACTTGACCCTTTCTAGATCCCCTTCAATGTGCTTATAGAGAAAACAGGTCTGTGGATGATGCAGTCAACAATAGATGATAGTCAGATGATAGTGGACATTAGGAGGAACATCCTAACATTACCCTGCTCACCGTTCTGAACAGCACTGTGGCAGCAGTGGAGTCATTCAGGTTCCTGGGCACTACTATCTCACAGGGCCTGAAGTGGGAGACCCACATTGACTCCATTGTGAAAAAGGCCAAGCAGTGGTTGTACTTCCTTCACCAGTTGAGGAAGTTCTACCTGACACAGGTGCTGCTAATCCAGTTCAACTCAGCAGTCATTGAGTCTGTCCTCTGCAGTTCAATAACTGTCTGGTTTGGTTCAGCTATGAAATCAGACATCAGAAGATTACAAAACGACAGTTTGGACTGTTGAGTGGATTATTGTTTGCCCCTTGCCCTCCTTTCAAGAACTGTACACCTCTAGAGTGAGGAAAAGAGCTGGCAAAATAACTCTGGACCCCACATTCCCAGCCCACTGCCTTTTAAACTGTTGCCTTATGGCCGACACTACAGAGAACTGAGTGCAATAATTGTCAGGCACAAGTACAGTTTTATTCTCTCAGGCTATCCAGCTCATGAACAGTTAAAACTATACCATTATTATTTGCAATAACGAGCATAGTCAATTATATTATTTAATCTATCCAGGACTTCTGCATTACATTAATTTGCACTGTATATAACAGATTTGTATTTGTACATACCATATGTATATTTTTGTCTTATTGTATATTTCTATATATACTTATATTTTCATTCACTCTTTTTTATTTTATTCTATTCTATTTTTTATCTCTGTCTTGTTGTTGTATAATTTGTGCACTGGAAGCTTCTGTCACCAAGAAACTTTCCTTGGCAATAAAGCTCAATCTGATTCTAATTTATATTTGGTGTTCATCCTTGGACTGCTGTCAGCAAGGCAGGCTGCCAAGACGGACAATAACTACAGTTGTTTATGTGATTTGTGTCCAGAATCCTTAAAACTGAGAAACAATCACAGCCCATACACTCTTTGAGGTGTAGCGTCCTGCAAACAACTTTCATTAGCGGAGCCAATTTTCAGCCAAAAAATATAAAGGTTTAAAAACATATGTATACTTAACAAAAGTAAACATGTCTCTAGCCCCCCTTTTACATCTGGTGTACAACCTTATGGTAAAGTGTTAGCAAAAAAAAAAGGTTTGAGATTTCTTATTTTTTGTTTTGTTTTTTTATGTGATCTAATTAAGTTTAATGTCATTGCTGTCTAGGAGAAACAATTGAAATGCTAAAGCAATGTTCTTTACTTTGAGTTCATTTTAAATACTGTAACAGCAAGGCTGGAAGAGTACAGGAACAAGGACGAAGTAGATGATGATGAAGTGTGCTGAACCCAAAAAATAAAGATAAGCGCTTACTAGAACATGAACAAAGACTTGACTTGACTTGACTTGACTAACAACAGATACAGACAATCAATACACGATGAGTGATGATGGCAAATATGAGGGCTTAAATACATGGACATGGGTAACCACATGACAAAGACAACAAATGAACATGATAACAGGAACCAATAACAAAACAGAACTGATGATAAGACAATAAACCAATAAGAACAAGACACATGAAACCAGATAATCACATGACAGGACCACATGAGGGGAACAGGAAATCACATGACAAGACACATGACAGAAAACAGGAATTAGGAAACAATGAACTAAACTTAAAATCAAAAGACATGAAATACTAAGCATGAACAAAAGCAATAACCAATACACATAAACATGACAAATACATTAGGTTACACCAATAAAACACATTTTAAGGGTTAGATCAGGTAGATTAGCCCCTTAAAGCAACAGTTATGACATTTTATTTTTAAACTGTATTAGTCAACTACCCAAATGCAAATTTGTACATCTTGAAATGTCACTCAGTACAAGCCAACTGCATACAAGCAAGGTTGAAGTGTTGAAAATGCACATAACTGGGGTTAATTGGATCAAGGTTTGAACGGAATGAAATAACAGGAACGCCAACGATGACTGGACTGTAGTGATAAAATCAGCGGGAAATGGGCTTTCTGAGGGATTAGTGTGAGATCAATGCGTGTAAGTGAAATTCAGTCAGCACACTTGCCAGTTTAATTCACAAGGCAGATTAACTCTAATTTTTGAGACTTAATCTTCTCAGTTCTCTTATATCACACTGGTATGCTTATTAACTCTGCCAGTAGTCCATCTTGCTCTATATAACACTTATTTGTTGGATTACATTCCTCATCACAGTGTCATTAAATGAGTATCACTTACACAAACATATGTAAGGGATAATGTATAGTCAGCAAGTTTTTATTGCAGAATAAACCCCGACAGGGTGATCAAGAATTACTTGCATCACCCTGAAGGGGTATGTTTTGTGATAACAACCAGATGTCTGTACTTTATCCCATTTATTGCACAGCTACAAACTAAATAAACAAAAGCAATGATTTGCTTTAAGATTATGTTATTATGTGAGATAACTGGCGTTATTTTCTTTTATCCTGCTGATTGGGCTGATTCAGCACTGGGCGTCCATCGTTATGGCCTGGCCACGCCCTCCTCCTCGTCACAGTAAGAATAGAAAGAAATCACTGAACAGCTAAAATCTGTTTATCTGTCAATTATGTTGGTATTTATTTTGTAATTAAATAACAACTGCTCATTAGTCATCTTATTACAAGCCTACTTGCTAAATATATAAATAAATGCACATGAAATATTGATTTGAGTTTTAATTGTTTTATTAGCTTACTTGTAGAGATCGCACAGTGATCCAATAAGCAGGAAAGATAGCTTGCAAATTCCCGGATGACAGTCTGATATGCGGATGTGCAGTTGTTACTGAGAAATATCAGACCTCTAGATGGTGCTATTGACCAATTAGAATTGAGTATTTCAGAGGGCAATGTAATAGCTTCATAATCTAATGCAAAAAACTTAAGGGATCTGGTAACATATGTTTGGTATATACATGCATTGGTTTTCATAATGGTAAATTCATGGCAGCCTACACGTTATAAGCATAATGCAAAAAATTCATTATTCACAAATTTGCAGATATTCAGTAGATATAAAGCCAATTCATAGTACCAAAGCTGGACAACTTAAAAAACCTCACTTCTGATTTAGTTAAGATTTGTTAGGATTAGTCAATGTTATTGCTCGATGGTCGCTCTTTTCTCACATTAGGCACAATCAGACTAGATTGTCATCTCAGTTTTGCACTCGACATTAAATCCACCTGCTTCTGAGTGTTTGATTGCATGTTGATAGCGTGCGCCTCCTCCTTATTTCCATATTTCATTTAAACAGACCTCTCCACACTCATGTCGCATAAATTACCCTCTAATGATGGAAAGTGTCTCCAATCTCAAACATTTATTTCCCTGAGAGTCTCTGATGGCTGTTGAAGCTCCGTGATGAAAAGATGCAACATCAACAATCTCCAAAGAGCCAATTACCACAGGCTTTTCATCAAAATGTTGTTTTTTTCATCCTCATACAGCAATAGTGATTAAGATTTAAGGTTCATAGCATATCAGAAAATATGTTCATGTAAATATATTTATGTAACATTTATGCTCGGTTCAGCCAGAAAGAACAGGAAAAACAACACTTGAAAGGTGAAATTCTAACATGTAGGTCAGTCCATTATGTGGTATAGGGAGGAAATAAAAGCGGCTCCACATTTTGTGTTGCCACATTAATGATGAATAATAATATACAATTTTTTTATGAAAAGATGACTCTGAGATAAACAAGCCCCTAAACAAATTGCTATTTTTATTTTAAATTATTTTTATGTTTTTAGGTATTTTATGTATTTATTTATGTTAAATGTATTTCTAGAATGTAGAATTACACCAGGATGATACTTCAAGAGGACTTGGAAAAAAGAGGGTCTTCCCTGAGAAAGGCATTACGTATTGAGGTTTGCCCTGGATTATGGAGATCATCTCAGAAAGTTAAAGATTAGGAATTTGATCCAGGTCAAGCCACTGCAGTCTGATAGAGTAATCTCCGAAAGCTGCTGGTGACATCCTACTTTAAGGACTAGTACAATATTGTTGGCCCTGAGAAATGTCACAATCCTCCTACTAAACTGTATTATTATTTTCAAGCAATAAGCCATACATTACAGTGATTTAACCACAGTTAAAGGAATTTTCCGGCTTATCTGATTGTAGAGTTTGAACAGTTTGTTTGATGCATTTTATCTGCTAAAATTAGCTCCTTATTTTAAATGTAATGCTACCCAAAAATAAGTTATTAGCAGAGAAATCTCCTTAGATTTCCACAGAATTAGAATGCCCATTGTTTACAAAGTTATTTTTGTCCATTTAGGTATTTTGACTTATTTGTCAAACACTTCTGGCCTCAGTTATTGGAAAGACAGAGGTGAAGACGAATTGTAGTTTGCTGAATTAGCTTCCGTTGGAGAAAGTCAAAATGGTGTATGGGTGGATAAGTCAAGAAATTAGTTAATGGACTTTGCATGGATATAATGTTACATTCATTTTTAACCCTACCAAAGATATATTTTAGGGTTGAAATTAGTGATGGGAATATGCAGAAGTTTAACACGCTGACACTCCCAAGAATGCAGCACTACTTTGACCCAGAAGAACGCAAGCTTCTTTTGTCAGACTCTGCTCAACAACAAAGAAAGAGAGTCGTAAACAATGCCTTGATTATGTTTCAGTAATTTCACATCACACTTTTTAGAGGAAAATACAGGCCATATCCGCCTTGGTGATTCATGCTGCATACATTGTCAGCATTCATTGTGTATTTTCAAGCCGTGTTGGGATGAATCGCATAGCTGAGAGGGATTTAATTATAATTGGTGGCTGCAGGGCTTGTCCATGTCAATTTAGTGCGAGTCTTGCCACTCAGTGACATGCTTCTGGAAAACTCTAATTGGTCAGTTAACATTAGTTGACAGATCAATTAAATCGCATTAACTCAACTTGAAAGGCCAGAAAGGGTCAGATTTTGGGCTTATTTTCATGGTATGAGTCTAATGTGGTGGTACAGTATGACAGGAAGTGAAATAACCATCATACAATTATGTTTCCTCTTTTATGGCAAGTCAGTTTTGGTCATGCCAGGTTGTAAAATGGATGTTCTCTCTTTTTGATTTGCGAGCCTGACTGAAGGATAAACTATGAAGATTTGAAACAGTGATTCAGCTTGTGAGCCGATAGTTTGAGATGCCAGCACTAAATAGCACAAAATGTAGTCAAAATATTAGCATTTAACAATAATTTTGGTTTCATTAGTGAGAAAAAAATGGGCTTTTGAAATTACGCGGGGACCTTTGGAAACACTTCGGAGTGATGCTGAAATGTACGTGAAATTCAACCGTTAGTCAATATTTGTGCATGTGTTCGTACAAGCATGCAATCCCATGCAACATACCCTTTGTATCCTGACACATTGTACTAAATTTTAGGATAACATTTGGGGGTTTCCCAATGATTATTCCAGCTAATGAGAAATATTCCCATGGCTAAGTTGACTCTGCAATGAATGAGAAGAGAAGAGCACATATGTGGGGTTTTGTTGGAGACGTGGAGTGATACCAAGATCAGAGCCCTTCTTTTCAGAAAAGCCAGCCTGTATGTGTTAACTTTGATTGTCCCTTTTTATCGCATTTCCAATCTTCTGATGCCACACCCATAAAAATGCCCCACGGCTGCGGGCATGGACTCATGATGTTGGCCAATAAATCGTCAGGGAGATTTGGAGGCATCATTAACCACCACATTTTAAAAAGCAAGATCTGTATTTCACATTTGCTTGCAACTCTGCAAACAAAGCATTGAATATTGTTTTCATGAGCTATGTAGACTCTTTATAATAAAATTCTCTGATTTTTTTACATTGACAATGCAAAACTTCTGTACAGATGCATTTGACGTGACATGTGAGACTTGTACTAATACACGTTTGTGACGTAATTTAGGACTCCGGTGAGCAAGACAAAGGTGACTGTGGCGTTGAACACAAAGCTCTGTAGCAATTTATTTAACAGTACTGTTCTACATTTATGTACTATATTATTACAACAACTACAGAAATTCCTTGGTACTAATCCTTAACCTAACCACAACCCTAACCTTAACCTATATTAATTACATATAGTTTCCTAATATTACTCAGTACTTCCTTGGGTAAGTACACAAAGTATACTGAAATTAAAAGTACTGTAAAAATACTGTACAGTAAAATTAAGTGCAACCCTAAACTTTGTTCATTTATTATGTCCTGTGATGTAACATAACAAAACTAGATTTTTTTATTTATTTATTACATTTTTAGCATTTAAAAGTGTCATACAAGTTTTGTTTATTTCTGTGGATGCAGCATATGGGAGTCTATAATTTGGAACTATTGTGTTAAAATTTCATTTTTTAAATGTTAAATATAATTATTATACAGCATTTTTTGACCTTATATTGATTGAGAGACAGCCTGTAAAATTCATTTGATGCACCACAAGCCCACTGAAATGAATCTATGAATGTTGATCAAAATATACTGCACACATTTTAAACTCAAATCTACACTTTGATGAAATAAATAAAACAAAAATAAATCCCATCCATTTGTCAAATACCCACAGAATATCCAGTGGTCAAAATTCTTGAAAATGGATTGGTAAAAGTGACATATAAGCTACCTGATTTGAACTCATGAAACCTACAGAACTGTTGATGGATTTTAGCATGCCTTAACACTTCATCCTTAGCAGTGCCATCCAAGACGTTTCCTGTGTGATATCCATCCCAAAGTTGTCGATTTTCACGTAGATGGTTCCTAAGGTATCATTGGCTTCACTCAAGGCTCTCTTCTTATCTTTCTCTAGGTGGAATCTGCATAGCTCAGTCTCTGAAGATCCCACACGACCACAAGCCGGCCGATTTTGACAAGATTATCTGGCAACTGCTCGAGACACGTCATGCCCGGGCAGTCATTATTTTTGCTTATGATGAAGATATTCGGTAAGCTCTTAACAGCCTTCCCAACCACACTTGAAGAGAAAGAGCTAATTAATTCAATTTTGAACCAATTAATTGCTCCCTTTCGAGCAGCAAAATTACAACGTAAAATTTCTTGATGACAAGTAGTCAATACTTAAAAACTCAAGGGTGCAATTTAGGGAGTTATATCTTGTTTGCCCCTTAAATCTCAACTACTAGGGATATTGATTCATAACATCAACATGTCATCAGGCAAATTCAACATTGCAATTTTCATGCACATTAACAATTCAGGGAAGAATTCAATTGCGTCCACTGATAGCATTAGCATCAGGTTCACTAAAGGAATTATGCAAATCAGGTAACTGTCCAAACATGCCTAAGATATTAGTGCTGAACACAATTTCCACATTGCTGTTGGTTTAGAGTGCTAGTGGACGATGCAGAAGAGTGCAATCTAGTAAATTTTACTGGTACAGTACGGCATCACTCAACCACTGCAATTTTGTGAAGCCACTAAGAGGAAAGCAATGGAATTTCTTTTCTGAAAAGGCTCACTCGCAATAGTTTTGCATTCCCTCATGTAACTGGTCCTTCTCAGCGCGCTCCAAGCGAGATTCGAACCTGCAACAGCCGGCAGATTTGCTAACGAGGAGGCTATGTGCTACACCCAATAACGAGTGACTCTAGAGGTTGTAGCCTTTAGCCTCCTCGTTAGCATGCCTCTTGAGGCTAGGGGAGTAAGGTTTACACACACTGCACAGCTATCACATACAACTGGCTCCCATTACACTCAAAATAGTTCACATTCTCTCACAATGATTTTCACATTCCTTAGCAATACGTTTTGAATCCCGACGGGATCCCGAGTGGTTCGTGAAAAAGTGGCAGGTTTTTGCACTAAATTATAGTGCACATTTCAATGAATTCACCCCTCAGTCTGGATGCTTTTACAATTGCTAGCCAGCATTACCATGCTCACTTGAAGAATCACAGAGGATCTCAATGTCATGATAATGGTTCTGTGTGTGGGAATGTTCACAGGGGGATCCTTAATGCCAGTAAAAGAGCAGATCAAGTGGGCCATTTCCTGTGGATAGGGTCAGATAGCTGGGGAGCCAAGAACAGCCCTATTCAAGGCCTGGAGGATGCCGCCGTTGGCGCCGTCACCATCCTGCCAAAAAGAGCAACAAGTTATGGTAAGAGTACAGCATGATTGATAAAGGTATTTTATCTTGTTTCAGTGTTTCCTGCATTGTTAAATTGTGAGCTTGCAGTCTGTATTTGATGTGCAAATAACACAAAAACCATAATTCGACAATACGTCTTTCTATTGCGTTCCCTTCTCCGCTTGCATCTAACAACAAATCAGTGGCTCAAAAACGGGGCAAAGGCAAAATTTTCCTTTGGAGGTGTACAAAATGTATAGACATTTGGAAAGGCTACATTTTACTTTTCTTATTACACTTATTACACTTGTGTTTGCAATGTTTCAATGTTTTGAAGTAATGCCAGGTGCTCGGTTGAATGAATGTAGGAACATTGCTCTAATAATAGAAAAGAATCTCTCTAGTGTCTGCAAAATTGTGTCACGTTTGATGGAGATGGTGCCTGGTGTGTGTAGAGTCAGGAGGAAGTGCAACAGTGTCAACAAAACTGCTGAGCTGTTTCGTTTGGTACACTGAGAGATGTGAACCCAGCCAGAGTCCTGGACCCAGACTGACCCAATTGGCAAGCCTTCTCACCTAGTCCTTGAATTAATGTGACCATGCCATGGGTGCAATTCAGTCCCAGATAAATAAATAAAAGGACCTTTGTTGTGATATTTTGTGGTCGGCAGAGTAATGACACAAAGAGGACAGTGGATGGACGGGGCATGTATGGTACAGATGAGATATGGCTTCTGTATGGAGAAAAACACACTGAGGTGGTGGACTTTCCTGGACAAAAAATAAAAACAGATGTTGTTGAAGGAATATTGAAGGAGTAACATTAAAGGAATATTTTACCTCATGCATTTAAAGATGCCATATTTGAGTTTTTCATAAATTTCACTCTCAATTCAAACACCTGCTTTCAACATTTTAACAAGTTATTTTGTGTGTACCGGAAAATGCTATCCTTGATAATTCCATAATTATATCTTCACTCCGCCCGCCAGTTAATCTGACTTTTGTGATGCAATTCTGCAAATCTAAATCATGTCACATGCTGAAATGCATTTTCCAGGTATCAACAGAGTTAAGATAGCATCTCTCTGCTTGCGGTTTCTCGCGCTGTTTGCCATTTGCTGATAAGTATGTTGAGTGGTGCTTCACCGGGTCATGCAATTGCCCCTGCATTTCATAGCGCTGATGGAACAATTTGAAAGGCACTCATCAAGGAAGGCGTCATACTTTAAGCTTTATCGTGCTCTTTGAAAAAGACCTGTGAAAACAATGGAGTGTAGTGTTGTCAGAGAGATTGTGTCTTCCTCTAGGCACCCACTGCAAGCAAACGCCATCCTTTCCATTTACCTTTTCTTTTTGAAGTGAAACAATGTTGTTTTTGTGGATAGATTCAAAGCTGCAAGCAATGCAGATGGTCCACTTTGATATAAAAGGCAAAAAATCATATGAAAGCGTTTGTGCATAGCTACAAAACCTGCTGTGTTGTGTCTCATGCAGCTATATCACATGGAACATTGAACATGCCACCTACAGTAATCCATGATTTAACCCTCATGTTCTGTTGAAATTGACTTTACTTCCTGGTTGCTTGTGAATAAAGAGACACCTGTGATCTGCATCAGTGGATCTCAACCAGGGGGTCTCAGCAAACATTGAACGGGGCCACAATTCTTTAAAATGTGCTAAAAATGCTAAACAATTTAGACAATCTACAAAATGCAAATTTACATTATTTCTCATTCAAAATGCACCGCAGAGATCTCAAATTTGCAAGTTTTATACCAAACTCGCATAATTGTACTAACGTTACTTACAATTAATTTTGTCTTGCATGGTCCTACCTATGGTGCAATCGTGGCATAGAAAATATACAGCATCACCTTAATAATTTTTTTTTTTTTTCATAAATAAAATGTATTACTTTATTAATTATTTTGCTTAAGTATTTATTTTAATCTATTTACTCTCCTAGTTTCCAGGGTGTTCTGGGTGGTTTCTAGGGAGTTGCTATGTGTTTGCTAAAGTGTTTTGTTTGGTTTTAGTGTGGTGCTTTGCATTTGCTAGTGTGTTCTCTGTGTGTGTGTGTGTGTGTGTGTGTGTGTGTGTGTGTGTGTGTGTGTGTGTGTGTGTGTGTGTGTGTGTGTTTTTTTAATGGTTTCTATGGGCTAGACTGTTCTGAGTTTATTTAATGCATTGCTATGCAGTTTCCAGGGTGTTCTGGGTGGTTACTAAGGTGTTACTATGTGGTTGGTAAAGTGTCTTGCATGGTTTTTGTGTGTTCATATGCTTTTGTTAGGTGGTTCTGTTTTTAGTTTTTTTCTCCACCATGCTATCCTGCTGGTCCACCAGGCCAAGGTGCTTAAAGATCTCCATGAGGGTAGGACTGACCCAGGGCTTATGCAAGAACTGCGCACTGCAACCAACCTCACTCTACAGGAGATGAAAGTCATGGCACACGTCCTGGGCCGGACGATGTCCACCTTTGTGGTCCAAGAGCAGCACCTGTGGCTAAACCTTGCGGAGATGCGTAATGCCGAGAAGGTCCACTTTCTCGATGCGCCCATCTCCCAAGGGGGGCTCTTTGGCCCATTTTAACAATAGCTCCTCGAATTTCATTTTAACTATCTTTACTGTGCTTGATATGTGCGGCTTCTGTCTCTCCTTGTGTGCACTTTGGAGAGAGCTGACTGATTTATTTGGCTTGCGTTGATAAACAGTCTTGTCCCTACAGTTTCTAGATTTGTTTAATTGCTCTTCACAAGAATTTTGGCTTGTGCCATATGTAATGTAATTTCCAAACATATTTAAACGCAAATACAGAGGACACAGTTTGTCGATTGATGAATTTTCAATATAACAAGCACAACTGTAATCATGTGATCGACAAATAGTCTCGCTCTTCCCCAGTGATTTAATTGTCATCCGAACGCATGAGTTTTATCAGCCATGAAAAGGAGCCATGAAAATGTACCTTTACAGACGTCACCTTGAGAATCAATTGTTGTCCGAATAGGGTATATGTGATGTTTTTTTGTGTTTTTTGTTTGCCTTGCCCATGGTAATAGCAGTTTACTCAGTGTCCCCACCAGATCACACATTTAAAAGGTTCCCTAAGCCAAAGAATGTGCAATTTTAACGGCGATGCTTGTCCCTCACAACTAAGCTCCCAGGAAAAGTTGGATTTAGGATCGATATTTTTATTATATTCGGTTTCCCCTACCTGCGCTCTCTGCCGGCAGCAAGTTTGCAAATATTTTGCCCTCTTTGGCTTGATGTTATGGTATATAAATGGTAATTAACTATAATATACAGACATAAAACACTGAACTCAGAACTGTCATTTGGTGTGGCTGCAGAATTATGACTGAAAATGCTCCGATGTGCTTTCATTGCTTAGCGTTCTTATGGGACCATCTGAAAATGTCACTCACTATTAAACACAGGCAGTGTCTAATCACTCATTTAGTTGACGTGCAAGTTAAATATGAACCATTAAAAGTAAACTTTTGCATTCCAACAAGTGCAATTTTTACAGTAAGTCCAATAATATGAATACAGTATTAGATTATTTTAAATAAATTAATAAATACGTAAATAATTCACCGAAATTCACATTCCAAAGGTTGTAGTAAATTCCCAGTAGATAGACTGATTCACGATAGGTGAGATTATTACAGTAAATCCAATAATATTAGCACAGTATTAGGCTATTTTAGGATAAACATAATACAAAATCCTGAAAATCTTATTTTCACCTTCCAATGGTTATAGTAACTTCCCAGTGAATAGACTGACTAACTGTAGTATGCAGTCAGTCTATCTACTGGAAACTTACTACAACCTTTGGAATGTGAATTTTGGTGAATTTCAATTAATTCATTTTTAAAATAATGTACTACTACTTATATTATTGGACACACTGCACCTGTAGTAAATCAGTCAACCCATTAGGAAGTTTCTACAACATGTATACTACAACATGTAGTATTTTGTTTTCATAATATAAGTGAATACTGTTCATTCATATGCACATCCATCAATCTGGTGATCTACTAAAACTTGTGAAATATTTTTTTATATAGAACATGCAAGTGAATTGTCAAATTACTGCTCAGTAACGTTGATGTTTTAGTTGTTGAAGTTTTCAGATGGTCCCTTACTCACTATAAGCGAATATCTTTTCCTCGCAGATAAACATAAGCCTATGTCTTTACAATGTAGGCATATGCTTCAATAGTCCTTATGAATGTACGGTAATTTTCATCATCTCATTTAAAACCATGCCTTTTTAAAATGGAGCAATGTCAAAGACAGCAGGTTTATGTGTAAGGCTGTCAGATAAATCTGGCTACTTGAAGAGGGAGATAGCTCAGCTGCAATAAATGTGGCGGTTTTGGAGAAAAAATGGTAAATAATTTAATATTAACTGAGACGAATTTATCTAAACATTTAAACAGCAGAGAACTTTTGTATTAAGGAAGATGACAGAGCAGGTTGACCTATCAGAAGAAAGGGGTGTTTCAGATCCACCCATATGTGCTAATTAAATATTCAAGCCATATATAAGTTAAATCAAATAATCAAAACGCACAGTGTCACGGGTCCGTGTATCATCCGATCATTCAATTATTCCATGCAATCTGACAAACGAAAAACAAAAAAGGAGTCAATATTTACTTTTTCTGTATGCGCCAAAAAAGACAGCTGATGTTGTTTTCAACATCCCCCTCTTTTCCACTTGAAACGGAAAATATAACAAATAACCAAATAAAAAAAAATAATAAGTCTAATTTACCTTTTCTTTCTTCATTTTACCATTTCCCACGGTGTCTTTCAACTACGTGTCCACACTTTGCAAATGCACAATGTATAGTCACCTTGCTAACCAGCCGTTGACCAAGTAGAAGTACATGCTAACGGATCCAACAGCAGACCAAGAAATGGATGCATCATTTGTGCTTTTCACTGTCGCCAGAAAAGTCACATTGAGAGAGGAGGACATGACGGTGGAAACGATTTCTAAAATATTTCAGGTAATATGGTTATTGAACGTTGCTTAACGTTTACACACAATAGTATGTTTCTTTCCCAAAGTTAACTAAGGCTAGTTTGCTAGCATTACGTTTTGAATGTGTGACATTGAGTAAACAGTTAAATAGTTAGCGACAGCTAGTTGCCAGCCACTTAGGCGTCAATCCATAAATTACTGATATGTTGGAACCGTGCAAAGTTACAGGATGCGAACAGCCTCCCCTTAACCCAACTTAGGTCCTCCAAGCTTAACCAAATGCTGTCTAAGGGGGCTTTCACACTTGGTTCGATTGCCTGTTCCGAACCAGAGTTCGATTGCTTCCCCCTCCCCCCTGCCCCCGATGGACTGTGTTCGCATTATATATTTGTATCCGAACCGCGGTACGCTTGCATCATCAAGCTGCAGCTGGTGCGTAATCGTGTTGCTTGATAACCGCGAAATGAAAAGGCGTCAAAATTCAATGAATAGACTTGCTCGGTTCACATTTGTTCTTCTTTTTTTTAACCTTTGGTTTTGTTTTTAACATCAAGATACAGAAACACAGTTGCGTCTGTCTGCCGCAAAAATACTGAAATCGTTCAAAAGACAGCGGGCTGTCCGCCGAAGATAATTTTTGCGAAGGCAAAAAAACATGCACACAAGCACGCACAAAAGTAAACTCTTTCCGCTCATTTTGAAAGTGACGCGTGTGAGACTGACGAACACATTATACGTCATCAATAGCGGTTCACTTCCGCGGTTTGGTTCGATTGCGTTCATATCAGCAGCGAACCGTACTGGAGTTCACATGAACCGTACCCCAGACCACCTTTTTAAGCGGGTGCGCACCCGAGTTCGGTAGACAGTGTTCACATCATCCAAACGAACCGAACTCTGACGTCATTCGAACCGGGGTGCGCACCAAAAGTGCTAGTGTGAAAGCCCCCTAATACAACAGATCTGCTATACATTATTATTACATTCATGAAAGTTCAGTAATGTTTAAAATTCAGTTTGTGTTGAAACCGTTTTAGAGAGGTGTTGGTAAGGTCATTTTTGAGGTTTAATTTAGTGGTGATGTTGAACTGTATTGTGTTGTACTGACAGGTGTTTTTATTATTTGGTCCACCCCATTTATATCAGTTAGGCTCGGCTCAATGACAGAAACACCTTTTTGTATATAGAGTACAGTTCAATAGCACCACAAACTGCACTGAATTGGTTCACTCTTGCTCAAAGCACACATTGCTTATGCCATACATAGGCTCAAGTACACCTGGCGGATGCTTTTTGTAATACTGTCTGACATCTGAATAAACACTGCTTCAGATGAAAAAACTAAAACAAAAAATGATTCTGTTTATGTCTTCATTTGTTGTGTCTTGTATTGCACTTTCAGACCTGTAATATTTATTTCTTACACTGGCAGGATGCATGGAAAATCCAGTTTTTGCAGCGTGCTGTGAAAGCTTGGTTAAGATGTAGATCTTTTGTGGCTTCAGAATTCATCACTGTGTTTGAAGTGTCGAGCAGATGATTTTTCTACCAACATTCATAGGGTCACTGGCCTTTCCGTACTAGTGAATGTTGTCAGAGAATTGGCACATGAAGAGTAAATGCTGCACTTGTTCTTGCCACCAATCCCTTTTCACATTGATATGTGATGTGATTGATAAATGCTTTTGATATTGAGGATTGAGATGTTTTATGTTGCATCACTGTTCTCAGTTCACCGGGATTTATAAGGGTTCAAAAATGTGGCAAGATGTTTTTATTTACGTTGCATCGTTGTTCTCAGATCAGAGATTTTTTGAGAGCTAGAAAAAAAAACCTCAAGGTGGTTCTCAAGGTGATTCTCAAGGTGACTTTAAACCACACTGGTTTAAAGTGTATTTACTCCTGTCAATTTCATGTGGAGATTCACAAAGTTGGACCCACTTTGTTTTTGTGTCTATTTCATCGTTAAGCACTTCCTGGTTTTCAGCATAATAAATATATGTCTTTTTTTCTCCACAGAATGGTCTGTGGATACTGTGTAATATGGATACAATGACCGTAAACAAAATGGAATGGCATTGTTTTTTATGGTATGAAGATAGACAGTAGACATTTTTACTTGTATCCTGTACTCTTATAGTAGTGAGTGACCATTGTAACAGTATGTCTCCTTAAACTAAACTTAAGAGCTAACTGAATTAAGATGTTCTTGTTAGGGATGATCCCATGTTCCTGTCATACATGTCAGCTGCTACTGAGGCATCTGGTAGAAGATCTGCTGTTATTTTTCGCAGTGTTCCAGTCCCTGCCAGGTGATATGGTTTCCCTTTCCCTTTAACCTTCCCTTTCCCTTTAACGGTTCTCCAATACACCGTCGCATGTTCCTCGATCACTTCACCCTCTCAGGCAGACGACAGCCGCTTCTCACGACCCCCAGCGGTCAGAAGGCCCCTCCGTGTCCTCGGCGACTCGTGGGGACACTGCTCCGCCCCTGGCAGCGGCCCTACCGTCGCTACTGTTGGTGAGACACTTCCCTCCTCCCCTCGTGGACGGCGGTCTTCCTTCAACCCCTCCGTGTTTCTGGGGGATGGCAGGGCTCTCCTCCACGCCTGGCAGCGGCTCCATCGCTCCAGGTGGTCGGGGAGTCCAGTACCCACTCGCCTCGTGGACGGCGGCCGTTCACCGCGTCCGGGCGGTCGGTCTACTCCCTCCCCTGTGAATGTCAGCGGAATCTCTCTCTTGTCGCACCACCGTCTGCCATCAGCCTTTATCCCTCTCGGAGGCTTAATTAGCCTGATAAAGAACCGAGTGTGAATAATCACAACCCGGCCCCGCCCTCTGCCCTGCCACAGGGATGTTTAACATACCTGGGATCCTGTGAGCATTCCATGAATGCACAAATCTGTTTATGCCAATATGGCACATCTGGCAGGTCAGATTGGATGTGCAGAACCTGGTCAGGCTGTCCTTCATATCTATTGCTTCTTGATCTTGTAGCTGTACCAGGGCCTCCTTTAGTGGTTCATTTACCCAGTTGTTGATTTTTGGACATATCCTTTCCACTGTGTGATTCTGTTAAAAAAAAAGAAAAAAGATGTGGGTAGAAGACTGTTAACATATTGTGTCTCTTTATTATTAATGGTTGGGAACTAGAGAAAATACATTTATTAAATACATTTATTGCGATTGATGGATTGGTTATTTTTTTTATTTTCATGATACTAAAATATAACACAGTTTTGATTTATTTATACAACATAATTCCCTTAGTTCAATTTATGTTATTCCATAGTTTTGATGACTTTACTATTATTCTAAAATATGAAGAAAAAAAAAATATTATAATAAAGAATGAGTAAGTGTTTCAAAACTTTTGACCAGTTGTGTGTGTGTATATATATATATATATTAGGGCTGTCAATGGATTCAAATTTGTAATCAAATTAATTACATGATGTTCCGATTAATTAATCGCATATACAAATATTTTTTGAGAAAGCCCCTAATATAACAATAATTCAATATATAATGATGAACTAATTATACATAGCTATATTTAAATATAAAAAAGTTATATTGTGTCAAGTTAAATATAGGTTAATACTTAGAACACATCTTGAGATCCCAAAGTTTGAATTTGCGCTCCATTAAATGTTTTGAAGGCAAGAATGTAACGAATGTCTGTTTTGTGCTGTCTGGATGTTTTGTTCACTGTATAAACTGTGCATTGCCACACAGCTGAAATTTTAATTACTGCCCTCTGAAGTAAACAGCTGGTACTACAAGCTTGCATTCCTCAGGAATCTTCCTTATTACCATCCGGGGGCATACATTTTTTTGTAAGGGAGTAGACTTACAATTATGTAATTGCAGCAGCTGTAATTTTTTGATTAATTGTGCAGCCAAAAGTATCTCCATCTTCCATCTTCACGTGTATTATTGCCATGAAACTCCCACAGGCTAATGCAATGCAGTGCAACAGCTACTCGTTCACCAATCAGGTAACTCGGCTGAAATCTAGCTGGCAGCCTGTCAGGAAAGATATCTCTTTCTGAATAAGACAAGCACTTCAATGTGTGGAGCACTTAAGAAATCGGCTAGAGATGCCAGACTAATCATGTGGTCTGACTACCGGTTTAGCTGCTAGAATATTTAGTGTTTTCAAAGGTAAGTTTAGCCAATGCTCGCATGTATTTTTGTGTCTTCTTTTTCTTTTCTTTTATTTTTTGTAGTCTAGATGTTTATATTTAGGCTGTTCTGTTTCATTTAGTCTTGCATCTAGATAATTGTTTCACTTGAGATATTTTTGTTTGCCTGATCTCATTAATATTTGTAGCTATTTGTACATTCATATTTGTAACATTTAAAAGTACATGCTTGTATGTTTGGATAGACACGAAATCGTACAATATAAGCACCTAAATTTTTTTTTGATGTATTTACATCTTTAGAAAGTAAAATATTAACAAATCCATTACGACTATATTATAATACACAGAGAAATTAAAAATATATTTGCACATTTTACTGTTTTATTGATATTTTAGACCCCTTAACTCTGCCCCAACCTCTAAACATAACCACATTTCAACAAAACATTATAGTAAAAGTAACAAGTAGATGAATGTACAGTAGCAATCATTTTTGTTAAAATATATTAAGTCATATATATTTTACAGTTGCTAATCCCACACCTAATCCTAAACCTAACCATAACCATTAATTAAGCATATAAAACATGTAACAGGCAGATACATTTAATCACAATAATTTATTCATAAAAATGGCAAAATTCAGTACAAAAACAGTCAAAATGGTGATGTGCTGCATCCAATGTGCTCCCTGACAGCACACAACATCAGCCTTGTGTGAGGTGTAGAGAAGAGTTTAAATGATAAATTGCTGTAAATCTTCTCCTGATGCACTCAATAACAGTGCTGTCATTTCTCATTCAGACATTTTTGTCAGGTATTCCCTGTTTTTTGTGCTTAGATCTTTATTTTGAAATTCTTGTTTAGTTCCCCATTCCAGTTTCCTGTTACTTTTGTAGTCCTTTGTAGTTTCCTTTCATGATTGTTTTTCCCCTGATTGTTTTCCCCAGGTGCTCCTCATTCCCTTGTTTCCCCTGGTTTCTTTGTCAGTCTTCACATGTGTTGTCATGTTCTGTGCCTGCGATTTGTTTTCCTTTTATTCTTAAGTTACTTTGTTCATCTTTGTTTTATTAAAAGCAGCATTTAGATCCTCATTCCTCATCTGACTCATCACAGAAAGACTGACTTAAAATTGATCTAATTCTGCTTCTGAAACAAGTGGACAGTGCAGCTGAGGACTGTCCAATTGAGGATCACATTCTTGAGATTTTAGAGCTAGTGAATTTAGTGCACTATCCAGACCGCTCTGGTGATTTTCTTCCGGACCAGTCTGAATAGTGCACTGAAGGAACTGATCCTCACTGGATATTTAACTGGACACTATATATATATATATATATATATATATATATATATATATATATATATATATATACACTCACCTAAAGGATTATTAGGAACACCATACTAATACTGTGTTTGACCCCCTTTCGCCTTCAGAACTGCCTTAATTCTACGTGGCATTGATTCAACAAGGTGCTGAAAGCATTCTTTAGGAATGTTGGCCGATATTGATAGGATAGCATCTTGCAGTTGATGGAGATTTGTGGGATGCACATCCAGGGCATGAAGCTCCAGTTCCACCACATCCCAAAGATGCTCTATTGGGTTGAGATCTGGTGACGGTGGGGGCCATTTTAGTACAGTGAACTCATTGTCATGTTCAAGAAACCAATTTGAAATGATTCGAGCTTTGTGACATGGTGCATTATCCTACTGGAAGTAGCCATCAGAGGATGGGTACATGGTGGCCATAAAGGGATGGACATGGTCAGAAACAATGCTCAGGTAGGCCGTGGCATTTAAACGATGCCCAGTTGGCACTAAGGGGCCTAAAGTGTGCCAAGAAAACATCCCCCACACCATTACACCACCACCACCAGCCTGCACAGTGGTAACAAGGCATGATGGATCCATGTTCTCATTCTGTTTACGCCAAATTCTGACTCTACCATCTGAATGTCTCAACAGAAATCGAGACTCATCAGACCAGGCAACATTTTTCCAGTCTTCAACTGTCCAATTTTGGTGAGCTCTTGCAAATTGTAGCCTCTTTTTCCTATTTGTAGTGGAGATGAGTGGTATCCGGTGGGGTCTTCTTTTGTTGTAGCCCATCCGCCTCAAGGTTGTGCGTGTTGTGGCTTCACAAATGCTTTGCTGCATACCTTGGTTGTAACGAGTGGTTATTTCAGGCAAAGTTGCTCTTCTATCAGCTTGAATTAGTCGGCCCATTCTCCTCTGACCTCTAGCATCAACAAGGCATTTTCTCCCACAGGACTGCCGCATACTGGATGTTTTTCCCTTTTCACACCATTCTTTGTAAACCCTAGAAATGGTTGTGCGTGAAAATCCCAGTAACTGAGCAGATTGTGAAATACTCAGACTGGCCCGTCTGGCACCAACAACCATGCCACGCTCAAAATTGCTTAAATCACCTTTCTTTCCCATTCTGACATTCAGTTTGGAGTTCAGGAGATTGTCTTGACCAGGACCACACCCCTAAATGCATTGAAGCAACTGCCATGTGATTGGTTGATTAGATAATTGCATTAATGAGAAATTGAACAGGTGTTCCTAATAATCCTTTAGGTGAGTGTATATACAGTATATATATATATATATATATATATATATATATATATATATATATATATATATATATATATATATATATATTGTACAGCTGCTAATCCCATATCTACTCCTAATGCACTCCATAACAGCGCTGTCATTTCTCATTCAAATGTATATATATCACAGAATACGGCATGTCGCAAAAGGTCAGGATGCATTGAGAGCCAATGAGCATTCGACATCACTGCCGTAAAACTGCTGGTCATAATGCTTGTAGGATCTGACTAACCAGGCAGAAGGAAATTAAGATGAATTAGCAATTACATTTCTATGCAAAATGACTTGAATCCAGGAGCTTTGCTGATATTTTATTTCAAAGTTAGACACAGAGGCCAGCAGTCACACTGAAATTCCTCAAGGCAATACATTTAAAGACTCTTCCAAAGACAGTGCCTTGAAGTCTGAAGCAACCCTGTACAAATGAGACTGTGGAGGTGAGGGCGTGGTCGAGCGCCTGTCTGGAGAGAGAGAAAGTGAAAAGGAGTTCCACCTGAGATGAATTGCTATTAATTACTGTTTCTAAGTTTGCAGTGAGAGATGGGGGAGATAAAAGGGACAACTTTATGGAGTCTATAGATAATGCCTTGAGAACCATCGATACTTAATTTATTATACCTTGTTTTGCCATCGGGTTACCCCAAGTATTTAAATAAAACACCAGCACTTTCTAGCAAAGGTTTGGAGATATACTTGCATTTCGGTGCATTTCCTTGCATTATTGTCAGTAGAAATTACTGGTTGTTCCATTGATGTTTTGGACCTCTTTAAAGATCATGGATGCCATGTATTTCATTGCTGGAATGATGAGGCAGGCTTTGTAGTAAGGCCTCCCGTAAGGGAGACTTGCGACTCCCTGTCACATGTGTGAGTCGTAGCACAGAGAAGAGAACTCTTTTCGGAACTTTGCGTTCCGAGCTTTCCTGAACTCTACATTGTGAGGATCCTGGGCAGAGGGGCATTTGAGCAAAGCCAACCGAAAAATGGCTAAGAGCCCAGAGGGAAGAGGGCAAGAGCGTGAAGAAAGGAGAAGAGAGAGCCATAGAAGGAGAGCAAGAGCGAGATTTGTCCTACGCGGGGAGGTTTTGTTGAGTTGAGGTTGGCCGCATCCCAAAGGTGTCTTGAGCCAATCAGAAGAGTCTTTCAGATACCATGTAATCATCTCTCTGTCCCTATTTCTGAAGTTGATTAATGATCCTTTGTGCAAAGGCCTCTTAAATTCATGCTCAAAGTATGTTTCAATCATGCATGTTATATAATGAAATTGGTTTAAGAGTGGTTATCTGTTAACATCAACATTCTCTACATAAATTGGCCAGCGTTTACATATGAAACATGACATATTTTCTCTAGTAGTAGTTATTTCACTACATATTAACATTTTAATATATATATAAATTATTTTACATTGTATAATTGAGCGTCATGTATGCACAAAGTCAGAATAATGTATTCTATGACTCCACAGTTAGGTATCATGTGATGCATCTTAACATATTCAAATTAAGTATATTCAAATATATGGAGTGGTGGTGGTGTAGTGGTCTAAGCACATAACTGGTAATCTGGTAATCAGTAGGACGCTGGTTCGAGCCCCACAGCCACCACCATTGTGTCCTTGAGCAAGGCACTTAACTCCAGGTTGCTCCAGGGGGATTTTCCCTGTACTAAGAGCTCTGTAAGTCGCTTTGGATAAAAGCTTCTGCCAAATGCATAAATGTAAATGTAAATGTTCATAATACACACCATTAAAACCACCACCTGCTTAATATTGTGTAGGTCCCCCTCGTGCTGCCAAAACAGCGTCAACCCTCTTCTCAGAATAGCATTCTGAAATACTATTCTTCTCACCACAATTGTACAGAGTGGTTATCTGAGTTATTGTAGACGTTGTCAGTTCGAGCCAGTCTGGCTGTTCTCTGTTAACCTCTCTCATCAACAAGGTGTTTCCATCCACTGAACTACTGCTCACAGGATCTTTTTGTTTTTGGGACCATTAAATGTGATCTCAGTGATTTGGAACGTGGCATGATTGTTGGTGCCAGATGGGCTGGTTTGTAAACAATACCATATGTATCATACAATACATAAACACATTATAATGTGATTAAAACCAAGCAGCGCGATATTGAGAGCTACAAAACCATCTCCTCCCTCCTCCCAGAGGCGGCGCTGAGCGCTCTCATGAAAAACAAAACACATCTCTGCCGCCATCAGAGCTGCCATCGCGGCGCAAATCGTGGATTTTGGAGACAGCAGTATGTTTAACAGCTCTCCCAGATGACATTGAGCATGACATGCACAGCAAGATGCTTATAAGTTATGAGTCATAAATATCAAAATACAGAAACCCATGATTACATGAGAGTTTAATTGTCTTCTTTTGACTTTGAAATGTAAACAGCTTCGAGAACAACACTTGCACACATTATATGCTGGTAATAATGGCGGTTAAGTTTACGTGTAAAGTGAAACAGGGGGAAGAGGGCAAAAAAAAAGAGAAAATTCTGTGCGCCCATCAATTTTTGCTTAAGCCACTAAATAATATTGGATTATGTACATATATCGTAAAACCAGGGGCCATGTTACCACAAAATAATTTTGAAAGGAGTTTTTTGTTCCCTTGTGCTTTGAAACTATGATTATTGTGAAAAGTATCAATTACAAGAGTGTAGACAAACTTATTTTCTCAAGAAAAACATGAAAATTGTGAGTTCATACTAGTTTTTCCTCAATAATCAAACAAAATAAAAGCATTACTGTTTAAGTTACTTAAAGCTCTGTTTTTTGTTGCCCATGTCAGACACTTTTGTGGCATTTATGATGTAAAAGACATTATGTCAAACCCTTGAATTTGTTTGAGTGAAAATTGTATTGTATCGCAACATATTGTGAGGCTATGCATCATATCGCATTGTATCGTATCGTAAAATTTGTGTATTGTTTCATGCCTAATATACTGTTCATATATTGTATGTATATGAATATAGATGAAAATAAATAATATAGTATATATATATATATATATTAGGGCTGTCAATCGATAAACATTTTAATCAAATTAATTACATGGTGTCCCGATTAATTAATCGTGATTAATCGCATATACAAATATTTGCTGAGAAAGCTCCACATATAACAATAATTCAATATATAAAGATTATACATATTTATATCAATATATAATTATATATCTATATATATATATATATATATATAATACAAAATATTAAGATAATTAAAATGCATTACATTCTTGTAGCAGAAGAGTTAATCATTTATAAGATAATGCAAAAGGCAGCTTTAGACTACAATGTATTGTTTACTACCATATTATTGATCATAAGTCAATCATTGGCACACAGTTCACAGCAATCCATTACACAAGTGAATTTGTCAATCAGTTGGAGATTTATTATGAGGGCTTGTTTAAGAGCCCGTCAATCTACACCTGTGTCAGAAATGCTTGTGTAGCGTCTCGGTTGCGTCACATCATAAACATAACATTTTTAGTTCACTGTTTCAAGTTAAATATAATTTAATACTCAGTCTATAAAGACATCTTGTGATCCCTTAGTTCGCATTTGCGCTCCTTCAAATGTTTTGAACGCAAGAATGTAATGTTTGTTTGCGTTGTTCTTCCTACTGAAGTGTTTTCTTCACTGTATAAACTGCGTGTTGCTCATACAGCTGAAATTGCACTTACTGCCCTCTGGAGTAAACAGGTGGTATTACAAGCTTGGATTTCTCAGGAATCTTCCTTATTATGGTGCGATTAATTGCGTAATTTTTTTAACGCAGTATTTTTTTTCAAATTAATCGCACTGAATTAACGCGTTAAATCGACAGCCCTAATATATACAGGTGAAACTCGAAAAATTTGAATATCATGCAAAAGTTCATTAATTTCAGTAATTCAACTTAAAAGGTGAAACTAATATATTATATAGACTCATTACAAGCAAAGTAAGATATTTCAAGCCTTTATTTGATATAATTTTGATGATTATGGCTTACAGCTTATGAAAACCCCAAATTCAGAATCTCAGAAAATTAGAATATTGTGAAAAGGTTCAGTATTGTAGGCTCAAAGTGTCACACTCTAATCAGCTAAACACCTGCAAAGGGTTCCTGAGCCTTTAAATGGTCTCTCAGTCTGGTTCAGTTGAATTCACAATCATGGGGAAGACTGCTGACCTGACAGTTGTGCAGAAAACCATCATTGACACCCTCCACAAGGAGGGAAAGCCTCAAAAGGTAATTGCAAAAGAAGTTGGATGTTCTCAAAGTGCTGTATCAAAGCACATTAATAGAAAGTTAAGTGGAAGGGAAAAGTGGGGAAGAAAAAGGTGCACAAGCAGCAGGGATGACCGTAGCCTGGAGAGGATTGTCAGGAAAAGGCCATTCAAATGTGTGGGGAGCTTCACAAGGAGTGGACTGAGGCTGGAGTTACTGCATCAAGAGCCACCACACACAGATGGGTCCTGGACATGGGCTTCAAATGTCAAACGTCTTACCTGGGCTAAAGAAAAAAGAACTGGTCTGTTGCTCAGTGGTCCAAAGTCCTCTTTTCTGATGAGAGCAAATTTTGCATCTCATTTGGAAACCAAGGTCCCAGAGTCTGGAGGAAGAATGGAGAGGCACACAATCCAAGATGCTTGAAGTCCAGTGTGAAGTTTCCACAGTCTGTGTTGGTTTGGGGAGCCATGTCATCGGCTGGTGTTGG
The DNA here is from genome assembly GCF_025860055.1 of Xyrauchen texanus. NCBI lineage: Eukaryota > Metazoa > Chordata > Actinopteri > Cypriniformes > Catostomidae > Xyrauchen > Xyrauchen texanus. Next base: position 21,385,777 of record NC_068323.1, on the reverse strand, counting down.
TCCACTGTGCTTTATTAAGTCCAGAGTCAACGCAGCCATCTACCGGGACATTTTAGAGCACTTCATGCTTCCTTCAGCAGACAAGCTTTATGGAGATGCTGACTTCATTTTCCAGCAGGACTTGGCACCTGCCCACACTGCCAAAAGTACCAAAACCTGGTTCAATAACCATGGTATTACTATGCTTGATTGGCCAGCAAACTCGCTTGACCTGAACCCCATAGAGAATCTATGGGGCATTGCTAAGAGAAAGATGAGAGACATGAGACCAAACAATGCAGAAGAGCTGAAGGCCGCTATTGAAGCATCTTGGTCTTCCATAACACCTCAGCAGTGCCACAGGCTGATAGCATCCATGCCACGCCGCATTGAGGCAGTAATTAATGCAAAAGGGGCCCAAACCAAGTACTGAGTACATATGCATGATTATACTTTTCAGAGGGCCGACATTTCTGTATTTATAATCCTTTTTTTTATTGATTTCATGTAATATTCTAATTTTCTGAGATTCTGAATTTGGGGTTTTCATAAGCTGTAAGCCATAATCATCAAAATCATATCAAATAAAGGCTTGAAATATCTTACTATGCTTGTAATGAGTCTATATAATATATTAGTTTCACCTTTTAAGTTGAATTACTGAAATAATGAACTTTTGCACGATATTCTAATTTTTCGAGTTTCACCTGTATATATTTAAGCAATATCACATTAACAAGAGCGCGATATGGCCGTACACCAGCACTGCTGTCCTTTCCAATGTAGAAAGTCCGGTAAGAGGTAAGCGCCTTGAGTTTGTGTTATTAATCAGTCTGTTGTGTCTCTCAGCTGTGATGAGCCTTAATGCTGAAGTTGTTTGTTTAAGGCATTTAAAGATATTTCATTGCTCTAGTAGTGTAGTAGTAATACGAGCGATCACAGAGTTCTGTTGAATATAAACACCGAGTGACGCTGACACACTTCACGTCACCAACTGGCTCATATTACACACCAAAATTATCTTTTGACTCTACGTGCTGGTTAAAATATATAATGTTACAAAATGGAATTTTGCAACTGTATATTTGCCTTTCGCCTTCAGAACTGCCTTAATTCTACGTGGCATTGATTCAACAAGGTGCTGAAAGCATTCTTTAGAAATGTTGTCCCATAATCACCTTTCTTTCCCATTCTGACATTCAGTTTGGAGTTCAAGAGATTGTCTTGACCAGGACCACACCACTAAATGCACTGAAGCAACTGCCATGTGATTGGTTGATTAGATAATTGCATTAATGAGAAATTGAACAGGTGTTCCTAATAATCCTTTAGGTGAGTGTATATACTGTATATGTGTATATATATATATATATATATGCAGTAACAGTAACTGTGATATTTTGACAAATATGGGATAGTATAAAAATAAATCATTTATATAAGGAATTTTTGTTCCATCTGTGGCAGTTCTAGGTTAGTTCTTTTTTACATGTGTTAGGACACTTTTTTGTTACAAATTCTATTCATTCATTCTTTCATTCATTCGTTCATTCGTTCATTTATTCATTCATTTCAGAAAGACTAGCTACATTGACCTTACCACAGTAATGAGGACCCATCTATGGTTTTGCCTATGCTTAAATGACATTGCAGCTTAAGTATAAGGGCAAGAACATAAAGGGCTTTAAAGTCTGGACTTCCAAAACATATGGACATATTATAGCTTTATTAGTTGTATGGGTTTTCTTCCTGTGTAATATATGTTCTTTTTTAGTATTTGATATTAGGAAATAAACTAGATAATGAATGAAGTTGGCTCATATACATGAATAGGCTAATCATCTTTAAAGGGGAGAGAAAACATCAACAAAAATTATATCACTTGATACACGCCCTTATACTTGAAAAAATAAATAAATAAAACATTCACAAAACTGCAAGATTAAAGAAAATTCCACCCAGGCTACATTAAATACAGGGATTTTTTTTTATTGTTTTTTAATGTTGGGTTACCACATGATGTCTAATGCAAAATGTGGTTCCCGAAGTGAAACCAGTTGAGAACCACTGGATTAGAAAACACAAAAAGTTGCTTTATAAGGCAATATATTTTTTATTTCCATAACATATGCATTTACATACATATATATATGCATTTGGCAGACGCTTTTATCCAAAGCAACTTACAGTGCACTTATTACAGGGACAATCCTCCAGGAGCAACCTGGAGTTAAGTGCATTGCTCAAGGACACAATGGTGGTGGCTGTGGGGTTAGAACCTGTGACCTTCTGATTAACAGCCCTGTGCTTTAGCCACTATGCCACCACCACTCCATAACACTATACATAAGCATGTTATTGACTTACAGTCCACAGCAATCCATGTTGCTATTGAATTTGTCTGTCCGATGTAGACTTATTATAAGGGCTTTTTTTTTAACAAGGACTCCTATATTCGGAGTTCCACTCCATGAAGCTATATTTGAACTCAAGAATGCATCCTCATCTTATGCTGTCTATAGTAAATATATGTGTTTTGTTGCCTGCAATGTGCTCAAAGTTGAGCTTAATGCGCCCTGCTGACTGGGACTTACAAAAACAGTGGTACTTTTAGCTTGAATTGTTCTGATGGTAGGAATATTACTTATTACCATATTGGGGCATGATTTATTGTGTTGAATGGTTTAACTCATTGTTTTATTTTTATATATAATTAATTGCACTTTTTGTGTGAAATTGATAGCCCTACTAGTTATATAATAGATAAAGTTTATTATATACTTAATGCCATTTTAGTGGCCATTTTAGTGGCATTGGGATCAGGAAACTGTTGCTGGTGTGCTGTAATGCAAATTTTCAACCCTTGGTTTGTTTAGTCATTTAACACATTTCTGTTGAGATTTCCTGATAACAGCATCAAAGAATATACTTAAATTCCCTTGACATGCTTTAAAAAACTTTTGCCATAAACATAGGCCGCTGTAACGGATCATTGATGCTTGTGATTTGAAGAAGAACTAAGACAAAATGGCCAAACTTTTTAAACATCAAACTTCTTTCGCCTGCGGTTGCTTGGGTGTTAGTTAATGAGCTGGCAGAATCCGATATTCTTAGCCTGGCCTGTAATTGGATCAAACAGTGCACAAAGCGGTTCCTCACTGCCTTATCGTGTGGCATTTCAGTCTCATAGTTTAGTTTAATTTGGTCATTAGACTCACAGATAGGGCCCAGACCTATGCTGTGACCTCCGACTGGGTTTGTTTGTTTGGGTGCTTTTAGTGTTTTGTAGGAGATGGCTCTCTCGCAGGAGGGGACCTGGAATTGTCACAACAGGATTTCTGATTATGACCCTAAACTCGCAGTGGAAACAACGCCATCACTGACATACCATTATAAGAGCTAGATTGAAAGGATTTGGACTGTTGCCATATATGCTTGCTTAGATGGGAACAATTACCTAACAGCAAACTCTCAAACAAACAATTATATTCCTCTCAAAATGGTGTTTCATTTTTGCAGAAAGATTGTGATTAAAATGTTTTTTAAAAAAAGATTAATTTTGCCAACTTTTAGGAGTACACTAGCCTTTATCTGGCCTTTAAACTAATAAACATGGACGAAAAGCCACAAAACTCTCATGTTATTTCATTAAGTATTTAAATTATTATTTGACCCATTATTTTATAATAGTTTTACCCAATATACTTCAGGGCTGTTTAGCGTAAGATCTGAAGTAGATATATTTTAAGCCACAACTGAATAATTAAAAGAGTTAGAATTTTAAATAATTGATGTCGTTTTGTTTTTAATTAAATGAGCAGATAGGGGCATAAACAAGTATTAATTATGATGAAAAATAAACTGAAAAACAAAACGTATTTACTGTACACAGATGTTTGCGACAAATGAAATATTTTTTTAGCGTGATTTCTTGAGTACATTTTTCTTGATATAAATTCACCCCAGGCTTAATTTTTCTGTTTCTCAATATAGCTGTAGAATAATGGAAGCATTTCAGCCAACATTTGGTTAAAATCAAGGTTGAGTGGAATAGAGCGCAACAGTCGGGTTCCAGTAGTATACATCCAATAATTTATTTATATATATTTTTTTCCATAGTGTAATTTAGTTTTTATGCTAACTTTTAAACCTTTAAAGGTTTAGAGAGAAGTTAATCAGTGGTACGCGCTTCTGTTAAAGTCATCAGGTCACGTAATTTCAGCCTCATTAAAAATAATACAAACCAAAAAATTGCTAAATTCTGTTTAATTTTTTTTGAGAGCTTTGCAGTGACTACCACGACATAAACAATCAAGTTTTATATTTGTATACTGTATGTCGGAATGTTTTGCAATAAACTTTCAATGTATTTTTTCTATACTCATAATCGACAACTTTAAATCTATTTAATTTAATTTTGTTTTTATATAATTTCTATTGTTTTTAATTCAGTTACATCATGTGCAATGCATCACTGGATTGTAGCTCATTCCATTATGAAAGATGTTAAGTATACAGTCTTGTACATTTCTGTTTTTGTCAATATTTTGAAATGATTTTTTGCTTCAAATCAAATTTTGTAATGTTGTGATTCAACTCAGAGCTGGTTGGTTAAGTTCTAATGGCTTGGAACTTTTTTATGAAGGATTTAAAAAAATACCTATGGAAAAAAAAAATGTATGGGGTAAATGCTTCTTGAAACAATATGGCTGAAAAAGTGGGCTGTTAAATCAGAAAATTTTTGTCTTGGTAGCAAAATAATTAGAACGTGCCCTTTTATTAAATTTATTTTCCAATTTGTAAGAGTGAAAAAGAATGCCTGATGTCCTGAGATATCACACCTGTCTCAGTGACAGCGCTAGATACCTGTAAACTGCAAAAAGGAGAATGATTTGTGGCCCACACACAATCAAACTAGGCTATCAGAAATGCTATCTGCCTGTGAATCATTATGCATGCTGAGATTTGCTGACATTACATTTGGTTGATATGTCTTTGGAGGTTTTGGAGAGAAGGTGTCATTGAAGTTAGCGAAATTGCTAATATTGTTTACAGCACCTTTAACGTGTTCCCTGTCAAAAGCTACACTTAATGCTGTGCTTGATTCAGTGTTTTGGAAATGTCTTTTAGGAGTGACCAGCTGTGAATATGTGTGCAACACGTCAATTAAATTAACTAGAACCTTTATAGCCTCTGTTGGTGACATCATCAGAATGACCCAGTACCAGCGCTATAAAAAGATGTGCCACAGGTGCATCGTCAGGTCTTTTGTCTTCTCTGTGATTTGGTGTGCTTCTCAAGCTCTCTATTTTTCTTTGATAGAAGTTAGATTTGTCAGGCAGTGTGCAGAAATCTTTCTTCTTTCTATCATTCAAGTGTGGGAAAGACAAGAAAAAAAATATTTAATTAATAAAATGAGTGATCAAGTAAGCAAACAGTATGTGTTTCCATCATATGGCTGAATCGTACACACACTAGTTTTGCTTTGTTTGTTTGGGGGAAGAGCACACTGCGGTTGCGTTGGAGTGAGGCAAGTGTGAGCATTGTGAGCTGTTCACAGTGAAGATGTTGCACACTCGTCTCGCTTACGTCCAAAAGCCGGCACCCACCATTCCATCGTGGGGCTCGTCTATGGATCTGGCTGAGGAGCGAGAGATGAGTCCGTCCCTATCTCTCGCTCTCTCTCTCCAAGTCCAGCTGGTCCCTCACATGTTCTCGAAGCGCGCCCCTGCACCTCTTCAGTTCACGAGGGGGACGATGAATCTCTTGGGTCTGTAGACTTTAAGTTGCTGACCTCTGAATGTTCCTCACGTAATGATAAAGCGTTTGAGGAATTACTCGAGGTGGTTATTCGTGAGGTGGCCAGATTACAGCTAGACTGGCCACGCGAACAAGGGACCCCAAAACTGTAGAAACTAGAAGACAGATGGTCAGGGGAAGGGAAAACAGAACCAGTCTCTCCCCTTTTTGAAGAACTCCATGACCAATTAACTCATTCATGGAGGAAACCTTATACTTCCTGTATATTTGAACCTTCGACATCGACATAATCGACTATCGCGGTTGCTAAGGCACGGGGGCATACGATGATGCCTCAGGTAGAAGAGACGCTTGCGGGCTATCTCTTTCCTGGTTCGGCATTATCAGGGAAGAGACCAAATCTCCCCACAAAGCCATGTAGAACCACCTCAATGCTTGTGGGGAAAGCTTATCAAGCAGCATTACAGGCTGGTTCCACGCTACACACCATCGCGGTGGTACAGGCATACCAGGCTGATCTGTTGAAGGACCTGAGTTCGGGTGGTACGATCGATGAGGGAGCATTCTCAGAGATTTGTCGAGCCACAGATTTATCTCTCCATGTAACTAAGCAGGTGGCTTGTGCTGTCAGCCATTCATTGGCTGCTTTGGTCAGCATGGAGAGGCATCTGTGGCTAAACCTCTCGGGCATCAACGATAAGGACAGAGTATTCCTACTTGATGCCCCGGTCTCACCTTCCGGCCTGTTTGTCAATTCAGTGAATACGATTGTCACAGGGTTTCAAGAGGCGCAAAAACACGAGGAACCTTTGTGCAATTCCTTCCTCACCTCACTCAGCGGGAGGGGCTATCGGCCACTCAGCCTCGCCCCGGTCCTTCTAGAAGGGGGGCTCAAAAAAAAGTGTGCCGAGTCGCGCTCCCCCTCGTAAAGATTGGGGATCTCTTCATCGCCCTCAGCAACCTCCAAAGCAAGACCTCAGGACCATTATTTCAGAAAAGAGGAAATCCTGTTGGTCTTGCACCCAACCTTGAGGGGTAGACCCCCCGGGACTGGGTGTGCAAAATATCTACCTGCTCCTTCCCGACACCCCGTCGAAACCTCTCCAACGTTCAGTTGCTTCCTATTTTCGCCCAGTACATGGAACACCCGACATCCCCTCAACGGGAAGTATTAATATTGGTACCCATTTCAGAGAACCTGGCAGCTTGAAAGCTGCCGCCGAGTATTTCTATCTGGGTCCTAAAGACAGTAGGAAAGGGCTACAGAATTCAATTTGTTTGCCGTCATCCGCGTTTCAACGCCGTGGTTCCCACTACCGTGAAACCAGAACAAGCACATTTACTGTCACAAGAGCTGCAATATCCTCTGGGCAGAGGGGCCATAGGACATGTTCCCATTCTAGAGAGAGAGTCAGGTTACTACAGCAGATACTTCCTGGTTCCCAAGAAGGATGGGGGATTGCGTCCGATTTTAGATCTCCGAGACTTGAACCACTGAGTCAAGGTGCTCAAGTTCAAGATTTTAACTGTCAAGATCTCATGGATGCATAAATTTATATTGAAATACTGCCACAACACAGAAAGTTCCTGAGGTTTGCTTTTGGGTGTGAAGCTTACCTATATTGGGTTCTTCCATTCGGCCTAGCTTTATCACCTCGCACATACACAAAGTGCATGGATGCAGCACTGACTCCATTGTCACTCCCGGGCATCTGCATTTGTAATTATTTAGACGACTTTTTGATATTAGCACAAAAACAAGGACTGGCATTCTGGCAATTAGCTCATCTGGTTTGTCTGGGTTAAGATTGAACGATGAGAAAAGCGTTTTCTCTCTCTCCTGCCCAGAGAACGACATTTTTAGGGATCTTATGGAATTCGATCACAATGCGGGTACAGCTGTCTCCCGCTTGAATTGAGACCATTCGGAATACCCTGAGAGAAGTCAGGCTAGGCCAAGATCATACTGTTCTTCAGTATCAACTGACGTTAGGTCCTCTGTGATCCTATGGGCCTTTTGCAGATGAGACCATTCCATTTGTGGCTCAAAGCCAGGGGAATTAATCCAAGGGCCAATCCCCGGAGGCAGACAAGTTTTACGCACTGTGGGCTACGTACCCTCTCTATGTGGTTCAGACCCCGGTTCCTCACTTTGAGTCCCACTCTAGGTACATCTTGCCATCGCAGATTGTTAACGACAGACTCTTCCCTGACATGCTGGGTAATGGTCTTAAGTGGTCGTCCAGCTCAAGGGGAATGGGAGGATCATTATCTCGATTGGCACATCAACAGTCTCGAGTTGACGGCTGTATTTATGGCCCTGAAATACTTCCTCGGGCATCTGAGAGGCTGCCATGTCCTGGTGCGGGTGGACATCACAGCAGTAGTCTCTTACATAAATCACCAAGGAGATCTGCGGTCACTCCAGCTAAACAGACTAGCACGGCAGATTTTCCTTTGAGCCAAGGACAAGCTCCTGTCATTCAAAGCATTATGTATATCCCTGGATGCCTCAATGTGGGAGCGGATTTACTGTCCAGACAGAAAATACATACGGGAATGGAAACTTCACCAGAGGTAGTGAAACAAATCTGGATAACATTTTATGAAGCAGAGGCGGACCACTTCGCCTCCCAGCAGACAGCGCAATATCCCATCTACTTCGCCCACTGGGTCTGGACGCGATGGTGCATATATGGCCCAAAAGGCGCCTGTATGCGTTTCCTCCATTTTCTCTGCTCCTGGGAGTTCTAGCCAGAATTCACCAACAAGGATCTTGCCTATTACTGATAGCGCTGAGTTGGTCGAGCAGAGTATGATGAAGACTGTTCGACTTGGGGGATCCCGAGGGACCTTCTGTCTCAAGCGCAGGGGACAATATTTCATCCCCAGCCTGAGCTGTGGAACCTTCATGTTTGGCCCCTGAAGGGTACCAGAGGAAATCTTGGTTTTCACCTGAAGATATTGAGACCATTCTGAGTGCTAGGGCTCCTTCCACTAGGAAAATGTATGCAAATAATTGAGGTGTCTTGGAGAGGTTGTGCACTGCACAGATCCAGTTAACTGCCAGACTGCTTCAGTTCTGGACTTCATGCAGGAGAATTATCAGCAGGCACACATCCAGCCACTCTTAGGGTTTTATGTGGCCACCCAGTCTGCTTGCCACACCTTGATTGATGGGGTGCCACTGGGGGAAAATCCCTTGCTTACTCGCTTCGTTCGTTGACTGAGGCCTCCCATTAGAACCAAGATCCCTTCATGGGACTTAGCTATAGTCCTTGAGGGTCTGGTTGAGACCCCCCTTTGAACCTCTAGAGTCGGTGTCTGACAAGCTCCTGACTTTAAAGATGTTTTTTCTTATGGCTATTACTTCTATGAAAATAATTGGGTACTTGCAGGCTCTGTCTGTCTTCCCATCCTGCTTAGACTTTGCCCCAGGAATGGCGAAAGCGATATTGCATCCTCATCCTGACTACCTGCTTACGGTTCCTCTCTTGAGACCTTCTGTCCTCCGCCATTTACAACACCGGATCAGGAGAAACCTTTTAGAATGTGTCCAGTCCGTGCTCTTTAGGCCTACATCCACTGTACTTGCCGGTGGCATAAGTCAGGACAATTATTTGTTTGTCATGGGGCCATAACAAGGTGCTGGTTGCCACACAACAGACAATGTCACATTGGGTGAGGGATGCAATTGCCCTTGCCTATGAGGCACATAGTCTAGCTTCCCTCATTTTACCAGGGGGTGTCGATTCTTCTAAAGCTTTGGCGGGGGGTGCCTCTCTGCTGCATGTTTGTAATGCAGCAGGCTGGTCCTCTCTGCACACATTCATAAGATTTTATGGTTTGGATGTTCATGCCACTCCGGGCTCTCACGTCCTTGAGTCAACATCACAAGCTCATGTCTGAGACCTTTTCGTGTTCTTGTGAGCACAAACTTCACAACTGTAAGTTGTCCAGACAGTGTGGCGGCGTAGGTATTCTCGTTCCCAAAGCGCTGAATCAAGCGCAGCATTAAGTGTAGCTTTTGACAGGGAACGTCCCAGGTTACTTAACTGTAACCCTTGTTCCCTGAAAAAGCAGAACGAGATGCTGTGCTTCATTGGCACACTGAGGTTGTCCCAGGACTGCTCTTCAGACAAATATACCTGACGATACACCTGTGGCACATCTTTTTATAGCCCTGGTACTGGCGCATTCTGATGATGTCACCAACAGAGGTTATAAAGGTTCTAGTCAATTTAATTGATGTGTTTCACACACATTAACAGCTGGTCACTCCTAAAAGACGTTCCCAAAGCGCTGAATCAAGTGCAGCATCTCGTTCCGCTTTTTCAGGGAACAAGGGTTACAGTTAAGTAACCTGAGACATTACTCTTTATAGCTCTGTTCCCTCAGAGATAGTCATTTAATTGTAAAATGTCCAGTCTAGAAGACCCTTGCAAATGATTTAGCATTTTGAATTGTGTCAGTTTTCTGGAAAAAAATTTATTTATTTTTTTTCCTTCATCTGTTTTAAACCACCATTACAATTATCCAAAGAATGCTACTCATATAAATTATTCTTCATCAACCCCCCTAATGACTTATTTCAGTTAAATCTATCTGAAGTTGTCAGCCCTCCATCTGTCTAGAGCTCACTTCAGGGATGTAGACAAATTGCAAATGCATTTGCCGCTTGCACTCTGCAACAACGTAATACTGTAGCAGAAACTCAAAGACACTTGAAGTTGAATGACAGCTTGGAGAGTGATCCATGTTGATTTGGAGATCAGTTTGGTTAGCTTCATTTAACCTCGGTCCACACATAAAGTCACTGCATGAGGGCAATGATCTACCGTGGAACCAGAGGCTCTGACACTATATTTGAAGTGTTGTCAGAGCTAGGCATTGTCACTTGAGGTTTTGTAGATGGCTTGACTGGATGGATGCTGCCAGCAGGTATGATTACAGGTGTAAATGAAAGTTGGGCCAAAGTGGATCAGTTATGTTTGGGGCATTGGGGTTTGTAATTTCTGAAATCTTAAAATGCTTCTTTAGTAAATTAGAGGTTAATAAAATATTGTTTTAGAAGTATGTAATTTCAAGTGTCACCAAAATAACAATAAATAGCAAAAAATAAATAATAATAATACTTATTATAATTATTATTATTATAAATATAGCAGCAATCAGCAATGGCAGGACTAAGCACAACTGGTCCATTTCCACCCGATGGCTTTCAGAAAACAATGCAAGGAGGACACATGAATTTGGCATTTGACATTATTCTAAACAATTTTGAAGCAATTTGGGTTAATATAAGAGGAACATTTTAAAGTATTTTGTGAGAGTCACTTTCTTCTGCCAGGTGGTGGCGCTATGACCATGACCCAAAATAGTAAAATCCATGTGATTAGCCTTCAAGGCTAAACATGCATCTCAATTTCTATCTAAATCACACATTGAACATAGAAGATATTGGACACTTCCTGTTTCCCATTTTTCACCATTAATTTAGTGCCTCACCATGGCAACACTGTTGGATATATCAAAATCTGTTCGCAATTTTGCATCTTCAATGTCTTGGCATAATGTTGTCTAAATGTGGTGAGTCTCATGAATAAAGAGGTATTTAAATGTTCACAAACTGCAATATTAAAAAAATCCAAAATGTCCAACTTCTGTTGGGCGGACTTGTCGGCCTGTTGTCTGATGTTTTTGCAAACTCTCAAGATTTTTCACACATGTTAAGTATCCCAAAAGTACAGAAAACCTGGAAAGAATAATAATTATTATAATAATAATCCTTAGAAGAACAATAAGGCCTCTGCGCTTTCAGTGTTTGGGCCCTAATAATGATAATAATAATTGGGGTTTGGGATAAAGAAAAAAAGTTTGTCTTTGTAATATTTCATCAAAATCTAATAGCTTGCTAGACTTTCCTTTTTTTCTGACAAAAAGGAGACCCTAACCCCCTTACCCAACCCTAACCTTTCCACACCTTACCCTCTAACCACCTGGCTGCATTCTGGTATATAACACAAACTTTTCATGATCCAGTCAGTTCCTAATAGATTAAATCAAGTTTCAAACAAAAAACTTTAAGGTAGACTAATGAGTTTTAAATTGGTTTCAGGATGGCCAAGTAGTTGTGGTAGATGTCTTAGTAATTGTAATGGTTCCAATGACAATAGATTGACCGTGTGTAATGGGATTATAGGGAAGTGGCATAGGCCTTCACATGAATTAATCTTCCATGATGGTGCCTGTTGAAAATATTATAATGGGTCAGCTGTGACATTCTGTGGTCAGATATTTTTGTGTGCTACTTCTAAACTGTATAATAATTTTGCAAGTCAACCAATTTCCGATGGTGCTGTTTTCACATCTAAATTGACTATGTGGTCCCTTTCTGCTCACATTATAAAATAATTTTAATTTATATAATAATTTATGGATTTTTTTTGTTTTGTCAGGGTCGAACAACATGTCAGAGTTTATTTTGTGGTTGACAATAAATTATACATGACATAACTGAATGGCTATAAAGTAGTTTGAGGTTTGCTGACTGCATTACAGTTTGAAAATACTGTCTATACTTTCTTTACAAATTTTAAAATTAATGGAACTAGTGAAAGCTAAACCTATATGATGATGAAATTCAAAATATTGAAATACCATGAATCAACATTTACTGATTAATGCACTATTTTGTAGAAGAGGGTCAACATGACAATTTTTGCTTATGATTTTGAAGCAAAGCTACAGGTCAGATTAATTATGTGAGACAGGTGTCAACGTCATTATTATAATTACTAAAATCAGTTGACCTCATCACCCTTGTAACATAATATGCTAATGATGTGAATCAAAAAAATTAAATAAATAAATAGGTTGGAGTACTATAACTTCAGATGAATTAAATATATATTGATTCTGGTTAAGAACATAATCTTAAGGCCCTATAAGGTTAAATCAATCCCAGAGATATGGGACTCACAATGTGGTTTCATCCATAAATTGTAAAATCTACCAATTTTGAATGGTCGAAAACCATTTTCATAAAATGTTTGTAACATGGTATGAAGGTAGTGTGTCTTGTCCAACAAAACACAGGTCTGAAGTACAAATAATGTTGAAACTATTATTTATTGATTCACATAAAAAACAGAATGTTAAAACATTTATTTTTAAGACTCCAAGTATACACTATTATTATGAATAAGTGACACGTATGGTTTTTTTTTCCCCTCTCAGAAGTGTTAACAAAATCAACAATTTAAGCCTGGGAATTTTCAAAAATGTGGTTGATTTTACATGGACCTTAGAATCTATGGAAACCACTGAAATTTCATTAGCTGGGTGAAAGCTGAATGGCATTTACAATCGGATGGACGATGGATGGATGGATGGCTCTTTCATAGGGAATAACATCTCAGAGTGCTTGCTATCATTTGCAGCTTTGCAATTAGCCTATTCAATCAAGGGGTATTTCAGAGGAAAAAATGGTTAATCACAACTTCAAGGCAAAGAGGCTTTGTCCATTTAAACACATTAGGGTGATTCTCACGAAATTAGACATATGAGGTGTCATGAAACATTTTGATGATAAAAGTAAATGCTATCAAAATAAGGAGGAGGTTATAAGCATCTCTTCATGTACTATTTTGCACATGAATTCAAATGACATCATAAATACCAATTTAGTTGTTTTTTCCACATTTAAGGGGAAATGTTTCATTACAGCAACGTGTCCGTGACTGGATTTGTGTTCTTTGAGATGGAAATATTTATAATTAAAAAATATACAAAATAAAAAGCTTCAGTGCATGTTATACTATAAACATTTACAGTAAAGAAACGTGGTATTTGGTGATCATTGGTAAATGTAGTGACAATAATAAGGAATATAAATGTGTCCAAGACCAATTTTCTCATCCTCCGCAACAATTTTCAATCATTGTTTAAGTCCTCAAGAACTAACATTTTCAAGAAATTTTGTTGGAAGGGACATAATTGACTGTGACACTCAAGATGGCTACCAGGTAAGCAGTTCTTATTTTTTCTCTCCAAATTAAAGTTACAATTTTGTTTGTCATAGTACCTACACGACTTTTTAGTTCTCATTACTGAAACATGAGTCTGTGAAGTTTTAAAAAATGTTGACCTTTACATTTTTTGATTACTATATACCCCATTATGGTCTAAATATAAAAAGAGAGGGAAAGTTTAGCTAACCCTCATTTAGCTTCCACAGTTAGCAAGAATGTTTAAGGTCGCTCATCCTCCGCAACACCATTATCATTCGCTGCAACAATTGAAGGCCTGTTGCGGTGGAGATACTCAATGTTTCGGTGATGAGAAACAGACTTATGAAGGAGGGACGTGCACTAGAACTCTTGCTCATTTCAATATAACTTGATATTTGCCTTAAACACTTCTTGAACAGATTATGTATAACAAAATAGCTATTACAACCCCCCAGCAGGGGTCACTAATTTTTCATTTTTATGAAGTGCTTCCACAAAAAGCAGTATGAATGCAGTATAGGCCACCTACTATAAATGTAATATTATTTAATATTTTTACTGTGAAACAGTAACTCAAGTGGATGTTTGTTATTAGACTTCTGTGCTAGTCATGGATTATCTATAACAAACACCATGTTCGAACATAAGGATGCTCATTAGTGTACGTGTACCAGAGCGCCGAAGGTCGATGATCGATTTTGTAATCGTGTCGTCGGATCTGAGGCCATATGTTTTGGACACTCGGGTGAAGAGAGGGGCAGAGCTATCAACCGATCACCATCTGGTGGCGAGTTGGGTCAGGGGGTGGGGAAAGACTCTGGACAGACCTGGGAAGCCCAAGCGAGTAGTGCGGGTGAACTGGGAACCTTTGGAGGAGGTCCCTGTCCATGAAATCTTCAACTCACACCTCCGGCGGAGCTTTTCAGGCATCCCTGCGGAGGTTGGGGACATTGAACCAGAGTGGGCAATGTTCAAAGCTTCCATTGCCGAAGCCGCGGTGGAGAGCTGTGGCCTCAATGTTTTAGGTGCCGCAAGGGGTGGTAACCCTCGATCACCGTGGTGGACACTGATGGTCAGGGAAGCCGTCCAACTGAAGAAAGAGGCCTTCCGGGATTTGTTGTCCCGGAGGTCTCCGGAGGCAGTTGCAAGGTACCGACAGGCCCAAAGGGCTGCGGCCTCGGCCGTGAGGGAGGCAAAGCAGTGGGTGTGGGAAAAGTTCGGAGAAGCCATGGAGAAGGACTTTCGGTCCGCACCAAAGTGCTTCTGGAAAACCGTCCGCCACCTTAGGAGGGGGAAACTGGGAACCATCCAAGCTGTATACAGCAAAGATTGGACGCTGTTGACCTCAATCGAGGAGGTTATTGGGTGGCGGAAGGAACACTTTGAAGAACTTCTAAATCCCAACACGCCCTCTATGCTAGAGGCAGAGACGGAGGCTGATGGGGGATCCGATTCTATTTCCCTGGGGGAGGTCACTGAGGTAGTCAAACAACTTCGCAGTTGCAAAGCCCTGGGGATTGATGAGATCCGACCAGAAATGCTGAAAGCTTTGGATGTGGAGGGGGTGTCATGGATGACACGCCTCTTCAACATTGCGTGGAAATCTGGGACAGTGCCTAAGGAGTGGCAGAACGGGGTGGTGGTTCCCCTCTTCAAAAAGGGGGATCAGAGAGTGAATGCCAACTACAGGGGTATCACACTTCTCAGCCACCCTGGTAAAGTTTACTCCAAGGTGCTGGAGAGGAGGGTTCGGCCAATTGTCGAACCTCGGATTGAAGAGGAACAATGTGGTTTTCGTCCTGGCCATGGAACGACGGACCAGATCTTTACTCTCGCAAGGATCCTGGAGGGGGCCTGGGAGTATGCCCATCCTACATGTGTTTTGTGGATCTGGAGAAGGCGTATGACCGGGTCCCCTGGGAGAGACTGTGGGAGGTGCTGCGGGAGTACGGGGTGGGGAGGTCCCTTCTTAGGGCGATCCAATCCCTGTACGTCCAAAGCGAGAGCTGTGTCCGGGTCCTCGGCACGAAGTCAAGTTCATTCCATGTGGGGGTTGGTCTCTACCAAGGCTGCGCTTTGTCACCAATCCTGTTTGTGATATTCATGGACAGGATATTGAGGCGTAGTCGGGGTGGGGAAGGTGTGCGGTTCGGTGGGTTGGGGATCTCATCGCTGCTTTTTGCAGATGATGTTGTCTTCATGTCATCATCGGTCCGGGACCTTCAGCTCTCACTGGATCGCTTGGCAGTCGAGTGTGAAGCGGCTGGGATGAGGATTAGCACCTCTAAATCTGAGGCCATGGTTCTCAGCAGGAAACCGATTGAGTGCGTACTCCAGGTAGGGAAGGAGGTATTGCCCCAAATTAAGGAGTTCAAGTACCTCGGGGTCTTGCTCACGAGTGAGGGGACAATGGAGCGAGAGGTTGGCCGGAGAATCGGGGCAGCGGGGCGGTATTGCACTCGCTCTATCGCACTGTTGTCACGAAAAGAGAGCTGAGCCAGAAGGCAAAGCTCTCGATCTACCGGTCAGTTTTTGTTCCTACCCTCACCTATGGTCATGAAGGCTGTGTCATGACCGAAAGAACTAGGTCGCAAGTACAAGCGGCCGAAATGGGCTTCCTCAGAAGGGTGGTGGGCTTCTCCCTTAGAGATAGGGTGAGAAGCTCAGTCATCCGTGAGGAGCTCGGAGTAGAGCCGCTGCTCCTTTGCGTCGAAAGGGAGGTGTTTCAGGCACGTCCAGTTGGGAGGAGGCCAGAGACATATTGCATTTTAAATATGTAAAATAGGGTTAGGCATCAAACCCCTTGGTCAACAGTGAATGTGTGAGCTAAATCTCATTGCCGAAACATTGATCCTCATTACCGAAATGGCATTTTCATTACCGCAACATGTATCTTTTTTACAAATTAAGTAATAATTAGATAATCATATTTTGTTTTAAAATGTATATACATATTATACAACACTACTTATTTAAGGTCTGCTACATAACAAATCTGTATGTTATCTTTTAGTAAAACAGTTAAATCAAATAAATTGTAAATCATCACGTATGTTTCGGTAATGAGAGAAAATAAGTAAATTACAAAAAATAATAAATATGAAAAAGTAATCTCTCCAGAGTTTTACATAGCTTTGAGCATGAGTAACAAGAGTCTTCTTTAACATTAGCCAAAAATACACATTTGAACCATATATTTAATGTAATGTCATGTTGCGGTAATGATAATGTTTTATGGACGTCATCTAAAAAATGTAAATAATTATATAGGAAATATTTTTTTAAATCTTCTAAAAATAATGGTTATAGTAAGTTCAGACCTTAATCTTATATGTGCAAAATGAAAATTGGCTTTAAGGGCATTTTAAAAATTCTGATGCTGGACACCTTCTAAATCTGGATTTCGTGAGAATCACCCATTAGGTGAATAACTTCTGAATGTAATGCCACACTGTTATGGATCATTTGAAGCTGCATATCTATTGCTTTATTGAACATGACTACATATCTAATCCCCCACCCATGGCTTTTGACTAATGTAAAGTAGGGTCAAAAGTCTTATTTTAGATGCATTGTTAATATTTCTAAACAAGTGACATTATTGGCTAGCAAGGACAGGTCTTGACTCCCATCGCAGAGAAGGTTCACAGGCTGCCTGCTAATTACTCTGCAACATGCCAGACAGAGCAGCTGTTGAGTGGTTTAAACATAAGGTGAAGCTCTGAGTTTCGTCCTCTAGACACAGAGAAAATAAGACAAGTCATTGGGAATTTGTTGTGGGTACGGCCTGTATACAGATAAGCAGCAATTAGTAAAATGTATGAGAGATCATGCAAACCTGCTGAGGAAACGATTCTGAGTCAAGTACGCCTGTGGAGTAATAAGAACACACTTTGTCCAATACATCTGACAAATAAACACCAAAAGTGCATCAATCAACCTGAAGAACATTTTCATTTGTGGTCATTTGAACAGAAAATACAACATTTTTCAAAGCTCATTCAGTATGCTGTAATTGTGACGTGTATGCATTTGGCAGACAATCCAAAGCGAACTACAAGACATTTATTGTATGTTCCTTGGGATTTGAACCCATAACCTTAACATTGTTCATGCCATGCTCTACTAGATGAGCTATAGGAACATTTGATTATGAATATTGGGTCTCGTTCATAAAACATTAGCAAAATGAAAATTTGTGCAAATTAATCATAAAACGATCTAAGCTAAACAATGTACAGTAGCTGTGCAAGGTACTTTGGTCAAACGTTTTTTCAACTTTATTTTTTCATTGTATTTAAATTGTTACAGAAATGATACGCACAATTATTTGTGGTTTTACAACTGGCTTAGGTCAGAAAAAGCCACAGATAGTCCAGATACTTGTTCCAATTCAAGAGAATTTAATGTCCATGAGTGTAAAATGATTTCAGTCACATCGAGAGACTGGCTTAGGGCAGCCTTGCTGTTGCAGCTTTATGAAAAAAACCTTATCTTTCTCTTAGCACTTATTTTCAAACTAGTGGCAACACAGATTCAGACTTGCATCCATTGTAGTCTGTAGAGTGGAAGCAAATGTCTAGGTTACTGTCATAACCTCCATTCCCTGATGGAGGGAACAAGACTTTCTTGAAGGCCTCGGTTACCTCTGAACTTGAGAAAAGGTCAATGAGAATTTGGCAGACAAAATGTGCATATCCCTCCCCCAGACATACGGGTATAAAAGGAGGGAATCGTGCATCTGTTCATTCAGGGTTTGCACTGAGGAATCGAGAATACGGTTCGGCCGTTACAGTGGCTCCGTTCAGCGTCATGGCCGGGGAGACACAACATCTCGTTACCTCCATCAGGGAACGGAGGTTACAACAGTAACCTACATGTTCCCCGTCTGTCGCTCACTCAACGTTGTGTCGAATGAAGTGACACTAGGTGTCCCTATTCAATCATGCCATGCGTTGAACCGTGTACGTGAGCTGTTGACGCATGTGCGGGCAGGCAGTTGCGTGCCAAAGTAAAAGGCTGCGTCAGACTTCATGTACCCTTCCCCAACGACCCATAAAAATGTAGGTTCCCGGAATCCCAGAAGGAGGAAACAAAGCGACATGCCAAGCATGGGAGCAGGCCGCGCACGCCGCGCCTTTTCTCTCTCTATGTTTCTCGCATAGAGTTAAAAGTGGCTGGGGCCATTTTAACGCTATCACACACATCGGGGAAGATGTTCTTTCCAACTCCTATTCTTTCAGGGGAAAAAGACCCCATGGAGACCACCACCTGCCCAGGCTGGGGGGAGGTAATGTGTGGCAAAATACGTCACATGGGTTTTCAGGCCAGTGGTAGATCCTACCTGCTGCGAGGGAGGAGATGCTACAAACACGATCGACCGGGGGACAGCGGGGACTGCCCAAGGGAATATACATACAAGGGGATTAATCCAGTACAGAGTAATTTTTAGTACCCATAGAGGGTCTGGTCAGGGAATTCCTCTGCTGAATTCGTGCACCAGAGGGCTAGGAAGGAAGAACATCCAGGGAGTGCAAGTTTAGTGGACTCTCCTGGGCAAAAAAGTTCGGACCTGAGAGAACACGGGACGAGACCGACTCAACCCTGAGATTGTAAAACCCTGTAAAGGTATTGAGTGTCCGCAGGGCAAGGACTACAGCCAGAAACTCTAGGCAGTTGATGTGGCAAAGCAGCCCTGTCCAGGAGCCGGTGGCTGCGTGCTCATTGCACACTGCGCCCCAACCCTGTTTTGTGGCATCTGTGGTGACCAGAACGCGTCAGGACACCTGCTGTAGGGGGGACTGTCTACAGAAAACAAAAGTCTGTCCAGGGGTTGAAAGTCCGGTGGCAGGCGGGGATGATGAACACACGAACAAAGCTGCACTGCCGTGCAGAGAAGGAGAAAGCCGCTGATATGCGCCATAGATCTAACAGTAGACGCTTTATAGAGGTGAGTGGAACAGAAGTGATCTCAGCTCGCTGATCGCACAACCACTCGGCTCCCAAGAAGAAATCTGAATGAACAGATGCATGATTCCCTCCTTTTATATCCGAGTGACATTCAAATTCTGTCTGCCAAATTCTCATTGGCCTTTTCTCAAGTTCAGAGGTTACCGATGCCTTCAAGAAAGTCCTGAAAATAAAAAGAAAGCTTCATTCGAGACAAAGTCGAGTGAGAGACAGACAGGGAACAGAGTTTAAATGAGCTATGACTATGTAAGGTTATCCGAGGCCTCTTGCGAAATTAAATGCTTTGCTGACCTTTGTCCTTGTAGCTGCACGGTGGATGAAGACTTGCTTGTGAAAGCCTCATTATGCCAAAAACCTATTTAGATGAGGAACATTATTAGCCTTGATGCTGGGCAGCAAGGACAGAAGCAAAGCATCTTTAAGTACCCAGTTTGATAAATGTTTTTGTTTGTCTGCTAATGGCCAAAGGTCTGATTAAATTCTCTGCAACTTGATGGGGTGCATTTTAAGTAAGGATATTGTTGCAGGGAAATAGGAACTTGTACTGTCACGCAGCTGTGTTAAGGCCTGCTTAAGTAAAGTCTGATGCGATAAAAGCTTTCAAAAGTATAAAATGTTGCAACCAAATTTCATGCCTAGCTGGACTGTTATCATACTCTAAGAAATGTTCAGATACCTGATCCTGAATTGTTCAGCATCTAAACAACAACAAACTAATTTACCTCACCTTTGAATATAAACTGGTCCCAGGTTAAAATCACTCTAACATACACAAGACAATATGTCTAGGGTCCCAACAAAAACTACCCTGCCTAAAAGACCAGCTTAGTCCAGCATATATTTCCATGCTGGTCCACTCTGGTTAATACTGTTTAGTGCATATCCATTTAAAACTTTAAGCTGTTAAAGCTGGCCAACCAAGGAAGTCTTGCTGGTTAAGCTAGTTAAGAAGCCTGACTGGGAAACCATTGGCAACCAGCAATGCTGGCCTGTTCCTCAAGGTAATGACTCAGCTGAAACCGAGACAAACTCAGTACACACAGTACCAGTAAACAATTTGGTAGAAAAAAATAAGGCTAGCTAATTTATTTATTGGGATCAATTAAGTTATATGTTAAATGGCTTTAAAGTTACCAATCACCTGATATCATCACTGATGGATCTGCATTGTCCTTTTCAGGGTTTGATGACTACTTTATGTCACGTACGCTGGAGAACAACAGGAGGAATGTCTGGTTTGCTGAATTCTGGGAGGAGAACTTCAACTGCAAGCTGTTGAGCTCTTCCAAGAGAGAAGACACTAGCAGAAAGTGCACAGGTAAATACTACTTGCTAATTTCTGAATGAATGGCCATGCCTTTCCGATGAAAAAACAGAGCTGGTCAGGTGATAAACCATCAAAATACCAACTTGGCCAGAATGGGAGATCAGCTAGACAAGCGAATCACATTCCCTGCTTAAAAAAATAAATTAAATAAATGTCAAACCAGAATTGGATGGTTTACTGGTCCTAGGTTTAGGGTTATGGTGAAGTTGGGGTCAGGGTTAATTAGGGTAAGGTGGTTTAGGATGGTAGTTCTCTAGTTTAGGATGGCTTAGCTGTTCTCCCTGCCGGGCCAAGCTGGCTTTAGCTGGTTTAGCTGTTGAATAAGCTTGGCCAGGCAAGCCAACTTGTTCTGGTTTAAGATGGATTTTCAGCAGAGCATGCTGAAACATGCAGTGTTTTTGTTCTGTGGGTTATTGCATTGTTGTTTTGCTGATTAAAAAGTTACAAACCTGACAGCCAATATGGTGACACTTGCTGCAGAATTTAGAAAAGTATAAAAGTTACCATGGTTTTACTGGACTTTTTCTTTCTGTACCTGAATAGTAATGTCAGGCTTATTGACTTCAGCTTATTAGTGCTGCGTCTCTGAATACAAAGCACATTCTCCTCTGTAACAGAATTCTCAATTACATAAGCTTCTCTCATCACCGCTAGTTCAGGCTGACTGCTGTCCAATACCTAGAGAGCTACAAGATATAATATACATGCATCAAGAATATCAAGCAAAATTTGGGAATATACAAGCAATACAAGCACATGCATGCAAGGTCTATTTTAATTATTTATTTAATTATTTATTTTTGACAGAGGGTATTTGCACTAAGAGTTAACAATGGTATGCACTATTTGCATCCTAGGGTAAATACCAACATCAATAAAAAAAATACTAACCCAATACCTGAAAATTTCACAAGCTGAATTTGAATTTGCATACAGAAAAATACCAAAAATAATTCCAAAATGCAAATTTGGTTTAGTACCAGTCTGGTACCACATTAATGACCAGTGCAATTTATTTCTGGTGTAAATACTGTTACTACTTGTTCATGTTATAGGTGTAATTATTCAGACAATAATCAAACTTTAAGCAGAACATAAAATGATATGCATAAATACTGAAGCTGTGCTATTTATGAGTTCTATATTCAGTTGTATATGCCTGTCTTCTGGCCTGTAGCCTGCGGTTAAGTCAATATCAACACCAGGGGTGAACACTCTGGACTATCTAGAGTAATTTATGACATAATCAATACTATTGACTAGATCCTGGCTAAATGAAAAGAATGCAAAATAAAGTTGTTTTGTGTATTGTAAAATATGTCCCTTCACATTGCACTCGGAAATATGATGCTTGTCCATTAATATCAATTTATATTTGAACCTGTTAAAACTGTGACAACACTGTTAATTGACTAATGTCCTTCCCAACTGTCACAAAGAGCAACAGATGGCAATGTACATGATGCGTATAGCCAACAATGAACCAAACTAGTTAATGACTTAAAAATATGGATTTTTCAATTAATCATGTTCTTCAGTAAATTGATCCCAATATAAATCTATTACTCCATGCAAAATTAGGCACCAAGATATATATATATATATATATTTAATTGCTACTTAAATACTGTGTGTTGAGAGTAAAAGTTTGGTTTGACTTGTACTATGTAATGTGTATCCAAAGATGAGATCCACACAATCAATTTGGAATTGAATAATGTCTCTTTTATAACCCTTTCTGTTATTTACAGTCAGTTATTGATTAAAGAAAAAACTAAACAAAACATGAATTCTAATTACACATAGCATGGAAGTGCTAGGGAAAACACGCATGTCCTCTCTCGTTAATGCGCTCACTGGCTGAACTGCCGATGGTCTTAAAAAGACAGTATCTTTTTAGCTCTTGTTCTACATATCAATGTTAATACTTGTAAATGGTAAAAAATATACACGTGAACAATAAATATGTAATAAAAACACACTCACACGCACACACTCACACACACAAACACACAAAAACACGCTCACACGCACACACTCACACACACAAACACACACACATATATATATATATATATATATATATATATATATATATATATATATATATATATATATATATGAGATGTAATATATGTATATGAGATGTTAAATATGTTTTTTCATATGTGAGCAAAAATTACATTATAATTTAAATGTACCCAAATTATTCTGAATTAAATCAGAATCTGTAAATCTGTATCAATACACAGCCATATTGGGTATTTATTAAAGGATGTCAATAGATCTAATCAATACTGAATGTTAATTAATAATCAAATGAATGATTGTTAAATAAATGATCTGTGTCGATGAAGGGGTATCATTCAACTGATGATAATGTGGGGGTACTAAGTCGGGATACACTGTTTTAAGGCATCAACCTAAGTGAAGTGAGACCTAATTTGTGACCAATTTGAAACACTGTACATAGGCAGCAACTGCATAATAAAAAATAGCATATATATATATATATATATATATATATATATATATATATATGAACAAACAAACATTGATAAGAAGCATAGTTGAAAGAAGAAAGAAAATAGTGACTGCTTGATTTTTTTTATTAATTTTCAAATATTTATTTGATTTATTTAGTTGCTTCTTTCATTTATTTAATTGTTTGTTTTGTCGGATGTCAAAAAATCGACATCCATAGTGAAAGGAGCGCAGCAGGCAAAAGATTGTCACGCCTAACTATGATCTTCACCCTAGTTCATGTAGGGGAAAATACATGAGGAGAAGACAATCACAGACATTTGCATTTGGACAGGATTAGATTTCTCAGAGGACCCTTGGGTTAGACAAAACAGTAATTTGCTTTTTACAGAGGTTGTGTGAAAAAAACAGGATTCAAATCACAAAGAAACACAAATATCCCGAACCTCCTTGGGGTAAATGAGTACCGTCCAAATAGGTAAATCAGTAGGTTTTGAAACAGCATTTGAGACCCTTGCCACATAAATAGGGTAAAATTTTTATATAAAAAAAATACACAAATTAACAAGAAAAATGGTTAGCATATTGGCTATACTGATCCACTAGCTAGACCAGTAACAGACCAGCAAGCAACCAAATATGAAAATTCATGAACCCAGCTGTTTTTTCCCCCTTCAGAAAACAAGCTATGGTCAAAGCAGAAACCAATGTAGTCAAGCTGATTTTTGGAACAATTAAGCATATTTGTTGATGTTTTATTTTCCCACTGGCTTAAGATGTTGTACCAGCTTGGACCATCTTGACCATGATTTCCTACTTAGTCAGTAGTACAACTGTTCAACCTGTTCAATTTGTCATCATGGAAGCCACCAATTTACGCTGGTTTTAGCAGGATTTTCTAGCGAGCTTATGCAATTGTACACAGTACTATAGCTATATTTGTATTAACATATTTGACACTTAAATTAAGTTCCAACTTATCCATATGGTTGCTCATCCAAGCTCATTTGGTGGCCACAATTTCTAGTCCCTCACATCTCATTTATTGAGTGTCCTATCTGCTCTGGGAGCCTCTGGACATCCAGGGGAGATATTCACAAACCGGAGGTGGTGGCAGTTTCTGTCAGTGACAGCTGGCATGACAGCAGCACCACAGAAGTGCTGATCAGTCTCCATCGCTAACTGACTCTGCCGGTGTGAGGGCCAATTTACAAATATCAAGGGCCCGAGTATGTGATGAGAGCGAAAACCCATGCTGCCGTCCCTGGAATAACAGTGTGTGCTGGGGGCAAAAGTGTGTCAGGTTTGATGGATAACAGAGAAGAGTAGAGAGAGAGAGAGAGAGAGAGAGTTGCCTGTGGTCCAGGATCATAATCGTACAGGTTAACAAGCACTTCAAGAAGGCTGGATTGGAAAGTCACTGCAAATTTGTAATCAATGTACAGTGAATTTGAACCAGTACCCTTACAAATGAAGAGTTGCCACCAAATTGCTGCAAACTTGCTGCGAATTCGCCACAAAGTTCTGTGCCCAATTACTGTTTTTTATTTTACGTTGAATCTGTTGCACTGAACATTTATGCACATACTGTGTTCATGATATTCTCTTCAACAGAAGGCGCCACTTACCACATTGCGGCAGGATGTTTTTAGGTATGACATTTTGACACAGGTGTGGAGCATTTTCATGATCTCACCTCAGAAATCAATGGCCAGCCCTGTAGGCATAATAGGCATGTTTTCTCATTTCCTCTCTCTTTCAGAATAACTTTGGGAATGCTTTTTAAAGATTCTGTTGGAAGGGAAAAGTTCAGCTCTCCTCTGGGCAGTGGAGTGTTTGAATTTAAGCCAGCAATGGCACTTCTTGAAAATGACAGTCTCTTTATCCTTTCAAAAAAGAAAACGTAAATGGAAAATAGGTGAACCCTGTCCGTGGAATTGCTATCATCATCATTAGAGTTTTCAATAGAAATGTTCAGGGAGAATGTGAGGTACACTTCTTGTAGTTTTTTTTTAACAAACCCTCTATACAAAACTCTGTATCCTCAGTGTGAATGATTTTCAACATGAATCAGAATTCACAACCTATTTTACTTCCATTATGTGACGTGTTTGAGAGGAAAACAGGACATTCAATAAAAAACTAATGGAAGACGGGACTTGGTTTAATTTATGGAGAATTGACCTTACAAAAATCTTAAGTTAAGGCAAACTTGCTGTTATGTTGTCACAAACTTGCCACAAATTTAACGCAAATTCTTCACTCATTATTTTCACATGCAAATGAGCTTTGCAACAAACTGCTATCGACAAAGAACTTCAAACTTCTGTCAATTTGTGGCGAGTTTGTTATATTTCTCGATTTTCTGTAATGGTGATTGGATTAGTTGGGTTCGAGTCCACCTTAACTGAGTCTGAGTCGAGTCCGAGTCTTAAACAATCGAGTCCGAGTTGAGTCTGAGTCCAAAAGGGGCCGAGTCAGACTCAAGACTGAGACTGAATCGAGAGTCGAATCTATTCATGAATCTGAATTAAAATTGTAACCGTAAACTCAACATCAATATTTTAAGCTTATTTTAAACTTCACAACTAAGAAAAACAGTTTGACAATATAAATGTAACAAAAAAAAACTTATAAACTTTAATAAATACACTTTATGATTGGTATTCTGCTGAACAGACTTCAAAGTGGTTTCACAATTCTCACTGCGTTCTGTTGACATTTTAATTATATGTTGTTTTTCGCCTCCACACAAACATACACCAAAAATAGGTAAAAGCTGCATTAGTCATTACAGTAATAGAGTAATTGTTTTTTTATTTCCACTTCATTTTCAATGTGTCGATTCAATTTAATTTAGTTTTATTTTAAATCAACCCTATCTAAAGAAATAATAGTCTATACTGAGATTTCTTTCTGAATCTTTTATCTCTATCTGCAGACTGATTTAGGAAAATAGTAGTTCAGTAGTAATTAGCACTTGCTGCAAATGCTGCATCCATAAACACTGGAAAAGCCCACTGATGACATTGGGGCCATGTTGTCATGGACATGATTTCTAGTTAATTTGCAGGAAACATGATACATGCATGATATAGGGTCTCGCAGCTGCTGCCACAGAAGATAAAAAAAGAATATTTATTGATATTTGCTTGAGCGGCAGCCACGTCGGTCTGCAATCAGCCTGAAATCTTTAAATACCAACCAAAGAAAATTTCATTGAGCTCTTCAAATGAAATTACTCTTCTTTGAGTAATAAATTGAGTCATTTTATACATCAGATAAAATGTTTGGATCTTGACAATGCTCACTATAGCCCTTGTTCATACCTGAATATGATTTTGCTAAAAAAATGCAGTGCCTAAATAACTATGTTTGGATATTGGTTAAGGTCAACATGAAATTGCATTTGAAGCGCATGTTTGCATTCTGAGTGAAACAAGATGGAATACGGATGACAGTATGGTCAATTTTGATTCTATTTTTCGTCCAATCAAACCGATTGATTATCATAATAGTTTCAACATGTGTTAGAATCATAATGTTGTACCTGTAACAAACACACAGTTCTTGTGTGGGATGTTCTGTTCTGAGCAAACGGGGACAGCCTGATTCGTTCTAATGCTTTTTTTACCTCTTTCAGCGGGTGCCAATCAGCCCACAGACATCTATTCACCATAATTACATGCTGCGTTTATCTGAGTAGCATATGCTCCAGCATGGTTTCCATTTTCAGAATTAAAGCTTGATAATAAAAAGAGTGACAGCCATTTCCTCACGTATCTGTGGCAGGAAAACACTCCTACTACCTTTCATCCATCCATCCATCCATCCATACATACATCCATCCATCCAAAAATCAGAGCAGATCTTGATTCTGTCAGCATGCTTGAAAATTACCTGTTTAAGGTGCAAATCATTTAATGGATTTCAGGTGGAATCTGAATAATGTTGTTATACAGACAAGCGAAAATTCTGTTTCATGCAGATATTAATATCTGAAATACAAGGAGAAACCACAGTGAACAACATATTCCACAATTAACGTAGCCTACAGATTCAGCTTCTCAGTAAGAAAAAAACAAATAAAATATATATTTTGTTAAATAATAATTGTATAATAACAATTATAATACTAATGATTTTTATTATTATTAGCTATTATTATGAAAAGGCTTGTATAAGGCATATTTTATTTTATAGAAACTATAAATGTATAAGTAACAATTAAAATTGGCCGTTTTGTTTAGTTTTGAAGCACTTCCGGTTTAAACCTGCCCACACCCGGTTCTATCCAAATACAGAGACGGATACAGATAATTTTGTCATATGAACAGATACAGATACAAATACAGAAAATGGCTTCACTATTCACCCCAGATATACACTGTATACTGTATATATATATACAGCTCTGGAAAAATTAAGAGACCACTGCAAAATTATGAGTTTCTCTGGATTTTCTATTTAGAGGTATTTGTTTGAGTAAAACGAACATTTGTGATTTATTCTATAAAGTACAGACAACATTTCTCCCAAATTCCAAATATAAATATTATCATTTAGAGCATTTATTTGCAGAGAATGACAACTGGTCAAAATAACAAAAAATATACTGTGTTTTCAGACCTCGAATAATGCAAAGAGAGCAAGTTCATATTCATTTTTAAACAACACAATACTAATGTTACTAGAATTCAGAGATCAATATTTGGTGGAATAACACTGATTTTCATTCACAGCTTTCATGAATTTTTGAACTCTCTATGAGTCTTTCACATTGTTGTTGGGTGACTTTATGCCATTCCTGGTGCAAACATTCAAGCAGCTCGGCTTTGTTTGATGGCTTGTGGCCATCCATCTTCCTCTTGATCACATTCAAGAGGTTTTCAATGGGGTTCAGGTCTGGAGATTGGGATGGCCATGACAGGGTCTTGATCTGGTGGGCTTCCATCCACACCTTGATTGATCTGGCTGTGTGGCATGGAGCATTGTCCTGCTGGAAAAAACGATCCTCAGAGTTGAGGAACATTGTCAGAGCAAGTTTATTGACGCATCTGGAGCACAAGGTTTTGTGAAGAAATAGACACACAGTTACAACCTCTGCTTATGCACCTGATCTGTGATCTGTAGATGGATACACTCTGCCTGTGTTTCATGTGGGTCAACCTTGTTGACATCACTGTTCTGCAAACATTGTCTATTTGAAAATGACAAGTGGGGATAATGTCCCGCTGATAGAGAAGCCTTCTGCATTATTCAGGTCTCCTGCCTGGAAACCTTTTATTTTTCCAGTCAATTACAACAGCGAAGGCCAAAAAAAGTTTACAAAACAGGCAACGTTTGCAGACATAATTTGACACAAGTGCTGTATACTGGTAATTACGCAGAAATCACCAGGGAAAGATGCATACAACAGTAATACTGTAGTTTATATACACTCACCTAAAGGATTATTAGGAACACCATACTAATACAGTGTTTGACCCCCTTTCGCCTTCAGAACTGCCTTAATTCTACGTGGAATTGATTCAACAAGGTGCTGAAAGCATTCTTTAGAAATGTTGGCCCATATTGATAGGATAGCATCTTGCAGTTGATGGAGATTTGTGGGATGCACATCCAGGGCACGAAGCTCCCGTTCCACCACATCCCAAAGATGCTCTATTGGGTTGAGATCTGGTGACTGTGGGGGCCATTTTAGTACAGTGAACTCATTGTCATGTTCAAGAAACCAATTTGAAATGATTCAAGCTTTGTGACATGGTGCATTATCCTGCTGGAAGTAGCCATCAGAGGATGGGTACATGGTGGCCATAAAGGGATGGACATGGTCAGAAACAATGCTCAGGTAGGCCGTGGCATTTAAACGATGCCCAATTGGCACTAAGGGGCCTAAAGTGTGCCAAGAATACATCCCCCACACCATTACACCACCACCACCAGCCTGCACAGTGGTAACAAGGCATGATGGATCCATGTTCTCATTCTGTTTACGCCAAATTCTGACTCTACCATCTGAATGTCTCAACAGAAATCGAGACTCATCAGACCAGGCAACATTTTTCCAGTCTTCAACTGTCCAATTTTGGTGAGCTCTTGCAAATTGTAGCCTCTTTTTCCTATTTGTAGTGGAGATGAGTGGTACCTGGTGGGGTCTTCTGCTGTTGTAGCCCATCCGCCTCAAGGTTGTGCGTGTTGTTGCTTCACAAATGCTTTGCTGCATACCTCGGTTGTAACGAGTGGTTATTTCAGGCAAAGTTGCTCTTCTATCAGCTTGAATCAGTCGGCCCATTCTCCTCTGACCTCTAGCATCAACAAGGCATTTTTGCCCACTGGACTGCCGCATACTGGATGTTTTTCCCTTTTCACACCATTCTTTGTAAACCCTAGAAATGGTTGTGCGTGAAAATCCCAGTAACTGAGCAGATTGTGAAATACTAAGACCGGCCCGTCTGGCACCAACAACCATGCCACGCTCAAAATTGCTTAAATCACCTTTCTTTCCCATTCTGACATTTAGATTGGAGTTCAGAAGATTGTCTTGACCAGGACCACACCCCTAAATGCATTGAAGCAACTGCCATGTGATTGGTTGATTAGATAATTGCATTAATGAGAAATTGAACAGGTGTTCCTAATAATCCTTTAGGTGAGTGTATAGTAACCATGACTATATATTGTAAATATGATAGTAACCATTTTGATATTGTGGTTACTATCTTTTTACTACAAATACCATATTTAAACTATGGTTACTGTATAACAATTATTTTTATTAAAGGCAAACATGTTGAAGTGTTTGTCACCAAATAGAGTATTCTTACTTTGGATTTGGCAGTAATATATGTATATACTCTATCTATCTATCTATCTATCTATCTATCTATCTATCTATCTATCTATCTATCTATCTATCTATCTATCTATCTATCCATCCATCCATCCATCCATCCATCCATCCATCCATCCATCCATCCATCCATCCATCTACACACACGTTCAAGGGGTAAATGTAAGGGTTACTCATTCTTTATTTTGATTTTTGATTTTTTTTCACATTTAAAAAAAATTGTAAAGTCATCACAACTATGGAATAATAGAAATTTAACTATGGGAATTATGTTGTGACAAAAAAAATCCAAAATAAATCAAACTGTGTTATATTTTAGTATCTTCAAAGGAGTCACACTTTGCCTAGATTTTGCAGACATGTACTCTTGACATTTTCTCAAGCAACTTCTTGAGGTATCACCCTGGGATGATTTTCAAACAGTATTGAAGAAGTAACCATCTATGTTGGGCACTTATTGGCTGCTTTTCTTCATTATTCGGTCCAAGTCATCCATTTCAAAAACTGTTTTTTTTAAATAAAATTTTTGTTTCGTAATTAAATAAATTAATATGGTGGCACAAATATATTTTTGGTCTACAAAACGAATTTCAAACATTTAAGCATACGTCTTCAGATTTTTAAGATCATGAGAAACATTTCAGGCAAGTGACCCCAAACCTTTGAACGGTAGTGTATATATATATGAACATGGCAAATACAGACTGTGATACAAATCGAACCACGAGAAATTTAAACTGTTACACCACTAATATATACAGTATATACACTCACCTAAAGGATTATTAGGAACACCTGTTCAATTTCTCATTAATGCAATTATCTAATCAACCAATCACATGGCAGTTGCTTCAATGCATTTAGGGGTGTGATCCTGGTCAAGACAATCTCCTGAACTCCAAACTGAATGTCAGAATGGGAAAGAAATGTGATTTAAGCAATTTTGAACATGACATGGTTGTTGGTGCCAGACGGGCCGGTCTGAGAATTTCACAATCTGCTCAGTTACTGGGATTTTCACGCACAACCATTTCTAGGGTTTACAAAGAATGGTGTGAAAAGGGAAAAACATCCAGTATGCGGCAGTCCTGTGGGCGAAAATGCCTTGTTGATGCTAGAGGTCAGAGGAGAATGGGCCGACTGATTCAAGCTAATAGAAGAGCAACTTTGCCTGAAATAACCACTCGATACAACCGAGGTATGCAGCAAAGCATTTGTGAAGCCACAACACGCACAACCTTGAGGCGGATGGGCTACAACAGCAGAAGACCCCACCGGGTACCACTCATCTCCACTACAAATAGGAAAAAGAGGCTACAATTTGCAAGAGCTCACCAAAATTGGACAGTTGAAGACTGGAAAAATGTTGCCTGGTCTGATGAGTCTCGATTTCTGTTGAGACATTCAGATGGTAGAGTCAGAATTTGGCATAAACAGAATGAGAACATGGATCCATCATGCCTTGTTACCACTGTGCAGGCTGGTGGTGGTGGTGTAATGGTGTGGGGGATGTTTTCTTGGCACACTTTAGGCCCCTTAGTGCCAATTGGGCATCGTTTAAATGCCACGGCCTACCTGAGCATTGTTTCTGACCATGTCCATCCCTTTATGGCCACCATGTACCCATCCTCTGATGGCTACTTCCAGCAGGATAATGCACCATGTCACAAAGCTCGAATCATTTCAAATTGGTTTCTTGAACATGACAATGAGTTCACTGTACTAAAATGGCCCCCACAGTCACCAGATCTCAACCCAATAGAGCATCTTTGGGATGTGGTGGAACGGGAGCTTCATGCCCTGGATGTGCATCCCACAAATTTCCATCAACTGCAAGATGCTATCCTATCAATATGGGCCAACATTTCTAAAGAATGCTTTCAGCACCTTGTTGAATCAATGCCACGAAGAATTAAGGCAGTTCTGAAGGCAAAAGGGGGTCAAACACAGTATTAGTATGGTGTTCCTAATAATCCTTTAGGTGAGTGTATATGTATGTATGTGTGTGTATACTGTATATGTGTGTATATGTGTGTGATTCCACTATTTTCAATTTCTGGTCTCCAGTGTTGTCACTCACATCAGCATATTCTAAGTGGGTAATGTAATGTTTACGGTATTACATTTGTAAAAATATTCAGAAAACATGCATATTCTTCACAGAGTAGCTACAGATTGTTTTTTAGACAGTGCCTCATCTGGCATTGATGACATGAAACGACGGTCTGAGGTTAGTTCTGTTGATATCATTAATTATTCTGTGTTGTTAATGATTTTTTTACACCAGGTAACACTTAAATGGTTGTTCTCCTCTGGATTGCTCATTTTGGCTGTTTTTACTTGCCGTCTCAAGACCAGAAAAAAAAAACAGGCAATTAGAATCATCATGGTGCTGCCCAGTGGTTGCTCATGAAAACTGTGGATACCATGGTGTGTGGTTTCAATCTGGTCTGAGCAGGTAATTTGCTGGTCCAAGCCGGTAGACCATATAAGACCAGCAACAAACCAGCTACCACCATAATACTAGTACTGCCAGCTACTTGTGCTAACTAAAATGGTCAAGCTGGAAAATGGCGACCATTCAAGCAGCTAATGACCAGCTTGGAACAGATAGAAACCATCTGCCATGTTCCAAAACATAACTACCAGCGTAAGCTTAAAAATACCGTTCATAGGTGTTTTTGTTTTTTAGAGTGTTAATCGGTCGAGGTTTGAAAAACTCAAATTGTAAATTGAAAGCAAATTATATTTAGCATAGTTTGCCAAATCTTGATTATCTAAATGATGTTAACAAATTAGTACCATTATTTTTATATTTGTGATGGAAATCTATAAAAAGTGATACATACCGACAGTACTTGCTATGTTTTGTAGATGTACCACCCGATACTGATAGCAAAAGCATGCAATTGGCTACTGTTGCAATGGTTAGCATGACTTCTGTTTGCTAACTTCTGATTGGCAATAATAATAAATACCTGCTCATAATCTAAGTTTTGTGGTCACTAAAATGTTTTAAACCTTCTCTGAATCATATGATTTCATTAAACATAAAAGTAATATAAAATAAAAATGTATTACTGGGCTCAGCAGTCAAGTTGTGCCTCATTGTTCGACAAAGAGGGATTTTGTACATTTCAAAACTTTCCTATTCTTCACTCTGCAGAATCAAGCTAACTAACTAGCTCTTAAATGCCTAATAGGTATTTTGGAGATCAAACGAAATGTTTTTAGAGGAGCGCTCAACACCAAAGCTCTCTGTTTACACTCTTCACAACTTGGTGCTCATATATGGCAGTATAGATTTGTTTTAAAATGAAGGATTGTGGGTAGAGTTACCTCAGGCTGATGCCACAGTAGGCCCAGATCTCTCAATTATTTCTTATACAGTGAACCTAAATTGTTTTCTTTATGCAGTGTGCGAACATACCCTTAGGGCCGTACACACCGGATACTTTCTTGATTTTAAAAACAGCCAGACGAAGCGCAACAGAGTGGAATAGAATGAAAGGGTCTGGAAATGGATTTATAGAACTTGAACTACTTTTAAGATAGTTTCATGGATGTCTTCGTAGATAATACCGCACAGGTGTAATGGAACGCAAGATGTGTTTTTAAACAATTAATTACTTTTAACTTGACTCTCTGTTTTGGAGTGTAATGTGATGCTCATGTCAGTAAAATGTATGATGACCAAGAAGTGTCAAACAGTATATTGCAAACTGAATGGTACGTAAATGTATTTATGTACAGTACATCCAGCTATATACGGTATGTGCATTCAATCATGGTAATTCCTAAAGCCTAAAATAGACAGTCTGAATAAATACATGAATCTTCATTAATGTTAAACGCAACTACATTTTACATCTAAAATTTAACATGATCATGATTTCACAGATCTATAAATATATGTTCTATGCTAGTACATCAAGTGTTTTTTTTTTCATGGTTAGTAAATGGTCCGCTTTCACCAGAAAAATTTTAAGGAACTGCAGTGCAAATAGCATATTGCTGATACAGATTAGGTGAAGCCCACACATGTTGGTAACAGGCTCTCCAATTAGCTTAAACACCTGGCCAGGATTTTGCATAATGTAGTTTGCTATTACCTCTGAGACAATCTGATATTTTGAAGCTCTCATAAGAATTGCGACATCTCGTTTTATGGATGGTTCATTACTGGTGTCTAAAACAAAATATCCTGTTGTCTATGAGTTCTGTTGCCCAAAATTTTTTAAATTGATATTAATATTAATAAACATATATATATATATATATATATATATATATATATATATATATATATATATATATATATATATATTGGTGTTATTTATTGTTTTTCCATGTTATACGTGTAATTACTAAGATCTGGTAAAAAATTTAAGTAACAACAATAATAATAATAATAATTTTGATCATCTGGCCCTGGAAAAAAGAGCTGTGCTATATAATAACTCGTATCGACACTCTTCAGTCAGTGACAACTAGGCTTAAGTATTGTGGAAAAATATATCTGTCACTGTGAGAGTGGTCTATTATTTTCTAATGGTTATTTTGACCTTCAGCATTGCCATACCTCTGCAAGAATGAGGCTCTCTGTCACTTCATTGGGTCATTGATTTCTATTGATCTGAACTCCTCAAGGCTTTCTGCTGACCTTGACACGATGACTGTCAAAACCCTTATTTTGATGCCTGTGGGATGTTGAGAAAGTGGGAAAACAGAAATAATTAAAATGGGGGGTACTTCCTGTAACAGTGTAGTACCCCCCCAAAACACTGTAAAATTTAAAAGAGGGAATAGGCCAACGCAGAGCGACAGTGAGACCGAGAGAGGAGAGAGAGATGAAAAAAAAAACCTCTTACTCGCCAGTTCTCTGATACGCCGCAGCTTGTTCCTCTGCCACTCCTCCACCCCCTATCGGATGACAGCCGCTCCTCTCTGGGCAGATCAGAGGCAATCCTCCAGCCCCTGGCTTACGGAATGCCCAGCCGCGTTCTCGGGGAACAGAAGGGGTCTCCCCCGCACCTGGCAGTGGTTCTCTCAGTGGCAGTGGTCGGCAGTGAGCCCCTTCCCGCTCGCGGTCGGCGTTCTTAAACCCCGCCGCATTTCAGCGGCTGGTAGGGAACTCCTCCGCCCCTGGCAGCGGCCCTGACCACTCTAGGCAGTCGGTTAGGAGCCCCTTCTCCCCTCGCGGTCGTCTTCTTTCAGGCGGCTGGGCTCCTCGTCCCCCAGCAGATGGCCGCGGCTGCTCCGTTGGGGTGGACGGTAGTGGCGAGAACTCTACTACGGCATATCCCTCCTCCCTCCCGGATTTCGGCACCAGTGTAAAGGGATCAATGGAAAGGAGGAGGCGAGAACCGGCTTGACGATATAAATAATAGTTTTAATGATAAACTTAAAAGACAACATAAACACACACATGACGGACATGTCCGTAAACGATCTCTCTTTCCCGCATGATCCTCTGCAGTCGACCTTTATCCCTCACGGAGGCGTGATAAGCCTAATACGGGACCGGGTGTGTAGGACCACGACCCGGCCCCGCCCTCTGCCCTGCCACAATAACATAACATGTCTTGACCATGGCTTGACTTGACTTCAATAAAACAACAAAGTTACATTAACAATACCTGACGAAGGACAATGGAAAACTTGAGGGCTTAAATGCTTGGATATGGGAGAACACATGACAAAGAGAACCAATGACAAGACTAAACTATAAACAAGATAACAAGACTAAATAAATTTAGACCAATGAAAAGACAAGACTAATAACAAAGTAATCAAACAATGAACCAATGAAAATAAGACACATGAACAGGGGAAACACATGACATGACAACAGGAACTAGATTTTCAAAATAAAAGACATGAAAAACATGAACCTGATCCCCCCATCAAGGGTCGGCTCCAGACACCCCAAAACATAAAAAAGTTAAGTAGGGGGTTAATAAGGCAGTCTGGGGCTTGCCTGAGACATGGAGCAGACTGAGGCATGGCTGTGACAAGGCATGGAGCAGGCTGAGGCGTGGCTGTGATATGGCATGGAGCAGGTTGAGGCATGGCTGTGACATGGCCTGGAGCAGACTGAGGCATACAATGGCCTGGAGCTGAATCTGGCATGGCTCTGACATGGCATGGAGCTAACTCTGGCGTGGCTATGACATGGCCTGGAGCTGACTCCGGCGTGGCTATGACATGGCCTGGAGCTGACTCTGGTGTGGCTGTGACATGGCCTGGAGCTGACTCTGGTGTGGCTGCCATGACTTGGGGCATATTCGTGGAAGGCAGAGCAGTGGGAGGCTCGAAACTAAGAGTGCTGGATGACTGGGAAAAGACCTCTGTGTTCGTGGGCATAGACAGAGACTCAGGAATGACCTCTGTTGTCATGGGCATGAACTGAGACTCGGGAATGACCTCTGTGGTTGTGTACATGGGCAGAGACTTGAAAGAAAAGTCTTTTTCCTCCTCCTCCGGGAGGTCAAATTTGGCAGCGCAGGCTTTTGAACGGACAAGGCTGGCAACGCTGGCTCTGGGCTGGACGAGGCTGGCAACGCTGGCTCTGGGACAGATTATATTGACAACGCTGGCCCTGGGATGGACGAAGCTTCCAGATCGTAGGCCTTGGCAGGCGTGGCCATTGGCTCGTCAGCCGTGGCAGGCGTGGGTTTTGGCTCATCAGCCGTGGCAAGCGTGGGCCTTGGCTTGACTGGCTGTCTCAGGCATGGCCGTTGGCTCGTCGGCCGTCTCAGGCATGACCATTGGCTCATCGTCCATGGCAATTGGCCGTGGCAGGTGTAGGCGTTGGCTCGTTGACCGTGATGTTGGACCTTGGCTTGTCGACCGTGTCGTGGTATGTTGGTTCATCGACTATGACGTGGGCTCGTTGACCATTACGTGGGACGCTGGCTCGGCGGCCATGACGTGGAACTCTGGCTCGGCGGTCATGGCGTGGAACTCTGGCTCGGCGGCCATGACGTGGATCTCTGGGTCGGAATCCGTTTCCCCCACAGTGAATGTGGAACCAATGATCTGCAGGGCGAGGTTGATATATTGAGCCAGATTGAGGGAACTGTGACTGCCAGGCATCAAAAATTAGATTGGCTCACTCAATCCAAAATGGAAACAGTCTTTGAGGGCGACCTTATAAAAGCCAACCTCGCTGGCCAGAGAGCAGAATTCTCCCACATATTCTTCTAGCGATCGATTCCCCTGATGTAGGCGCAGGAGCCGAACTGCTGGGTCCATTATAGGTGGTCAGGTATTCTGTAACATTGCTGGAAACAGGCAGAGATGATGACAATGATGTGAAGATGAACCCAAAAGCAGTTTATTTTTCAAACGTGTAATCCAAAAACCTAACTAAAAACGTGAACATAAACATGAACTAGACTTGACATGACATGACTTGACTAAAGACTTAACTTAAACATAACATATCATAAGATAACATAACATGGGCTTGGCTTGGCTTGGCTTGGCTTGGCTTGGCTTTGGCTTTGGCTTTGGCTTGGCTGGCAGGGCTTCAATAAAACAACAAAGTTACATTACAATACCCAACGAAGGACAATGGAAAACATGAGGTCTAAAAAGCTTGGACATGGGAGAACACATGACAAAGTAATACAATTATGAACCAATGAAAACAAGACACATGAAAGGGGGAAACACATGACAAGCTCACATGAGGGAACAGGAAATCACATGACGTGACAATAGGAACTAGATTTTCAAAATAAAAGACATGAAAAACATGAATCAACAGAATAAACATGACACCTTTGAAGTTCATAGCATATTGAATTAATATAATTCATAGGTTGATTTTATTGTGCCAGTATTTATAATACAAAACAATATAATATCATTTTTATTTTATTTTTTTATTTGCAAAATGTTTTGTAGGATATTAATTATAATGGGTTCTGCATTATTTGATGCCTGATATACATTTATTTAAATTAAAAGTGGTATCACTTTACAGCAGCATTAATTAACATTAGTTAAAAGCATGAATTAATCTTTGTTACTGTTAATTTATGAAAATACAATTGTCCATTGTTAGTTTATGTTAACATAAACAAATTCTAATTATAAAAAGTATTAGTATTTGATGAAGTTATCATGAACCAATATTAATAAGCACTGTAAAATTATTGTTTGTTGTTAGTTTAACTAATATAGTTAACAAACACTACTTTATTCTAAAGTGTTACCACAAAACTTTTATAGCTCTTTTTAATTTTTGTTAAAGTTCAACATACACAATTTATTTTATTAAAAGTTGCATGTTAACATCAGTTAATGTATTAGGGACTAAGAATGATAATTAATAATATATAATACATTTTAAACAGTATTAATACATGCTGTAAAATATTTTTAATTGATATTTCATGATAGCAAATGCATTTACTAAAATTATCAAATAAAACCTTATTGTAATGTGTTAACTTTATATAAAAAATATTTAGCATATTCTATAATTGTTATTAAATCATAAACAAATACTGAAGTCTGATAATTAGCAGTTTAGGCTTATTTAATGTTTATAATGATGACATAATATATAATGATAATATAATATTAAATGGTTATAACTGAAAATTAAATAATATTCTTAAAAAAAATGTTTGGAAAACATTTGATATTACCCCAAATATGTGCTCATCCATTCGCAACTTAGCATCATACATATATGTCATGGGACGCTGGCTTGGCGGCAGGGTTCGAATTATGATTTCATCTTTGTGGGGGTCTCTTAAAAAAAAAAAAAAAAGTAGCCTATAA
This sequence comes from Xyrauchen texanus, assembly GCF_025860055.1. Classification (NCBI taxonomy): domain Eukaryota; kingdom Metazoa; phylum Chordata; class Actinopteri; order Cypriniformes; family Catostomidae; genus Xyrauchen; species Xyrauchen texanus. Next base: position 21,346,593 of record NC_068323.1, on the reverse strand, counting down.
GCAGGCGTGGTGTGTGTGATAAATAATTGCTTAACACTGCACTTGATTCTTTTGATTTCAATGTTTATTAATACAGGAGTAGAGAAACGAGTAGACTGTCCTCTGATGATGTTTTTTGTTTTTTTGAAATAAACCCGAATTTTGCCAAAGTTGTACCTGATGTTGGTAGCAGTCTTTTTATTTTTGGTGGCATGGTTGCTGGTTCTGAACTTTACACTATTTCTAAAATATTCTAACTGATCCCCCAGCGTGAGTTATTCTAGGTGACCGTTATTTAGAACCTGTCACTTTAATGTTTCCATGGTGACGCATCATTGCTTGTCACGTTACACAGCGCAACCACAACACAGCGCTGAATGAATGATGATCTGCTTTTATGTCATTTTTCCTTTTTATACAAAATATTCACAAATGTATTAGCTATAACATGAAACACTGATATTCCGATTGTCAAATATGTGCAAGTGGATGTGTTTTGTTGTTTAAACGCCTTTATAACGATCGCGTTAAGTTAGTTGAGCTGTATGTGCGATGGGCGGCGCCATGTTATTTTACAACACGTCAGTTCCTCAACTTCTCACGAAATACATGAAAGTAAGTGGCCGGTGAACTGGGAGAAGAATAGAGTAAAATGTAAAGCTACTTACACAATGTGTATCTGATATGAAAACGTGTCTTATTGTAACGTAACGTTAATGGAAAGGATTATTATTGCCGCTTCCCTAGACATCAGTGTGTATTTTACAAACTCAGAATATTGTTTTGCTAGTACTTATGTGTATTTAAATGTCTGAAACCTAAAATAAACATTATGTGGTTGAAAACACAGAACAGTTGATCTGTCTATGGTTGTGATACATGACAGCAGCACTGAGCGCGTCTGTCTCTGGCTCAGCGCCAGCCAAAGCACGAAAGCACGTTTGAATTTAGCAGTTGATCACGTGATGCACTGACCGTTCTAATCACACCGGTGTTGATCGTTCATACGTGCAAAAGGGTTAACATAAACATTGAAGGAATATATTGAAGGAAAAAATGCTTTATTTGTAATTTAAAATAATGGTGCTGATGATTTTTAGAGACCCCCACAGGTGTATGATTTTACTGCTTTCATGGGAGCTCATCCTCTCTCTATGGGAGCTCAGCTCCCACTGGCTCCCACGTAATTCGAACCATGCTTGGCGGTCATGACGTGGAATGATAATATAATATTAAATGGTTATAACTGAAAATTATATAATATTCTTAAATAAATAATGTTTGGGAAATGTTTGATATTACCCCAAAAATGTGCTCATCCATTTGCAACTTATCATTATATATATATATATATATATATATATATATATATATATATATATAAAAATCTAATTTTATTTATTTTTAACCACTAAAAGAATCATTAATGGAATTATAAGTGAAACAGAATCCATAAATGTCTTACCTTTCCTTCCTAAAGATGTCAATCTATCATTCTGCAAGTAAATATAATCTAAATGATGAGATCTACTCAATCATGTCCCAGATGGTAGCTTACTGAAAAGGTCTAATGACTTTTGTATGGGCTTTTCCATTCTAGTTCTTCTGTTCTGTCAGGCAGTATTATAGTTACCCATCGCATCTTCATCTGGCATGCACCATTTATGATTAAGCTGTTTTAAAAAAATACACATCTTTGAGTTTGCATGGTTGGTGGGACACTGAGCTACTGTAAAAAGTACACGATTAAACTGTCCATAGTATCTTAAAAAAAAACTGCTTTTGTGGGAAGATAGGCTTTAAGAGCTTCCCTTGAGGAACCAGGACTGGCATTTGAGGGTGAGTGTCAGATCAGGAAGACAGCAGAGCTAATTGGAGAGAAATTGCAAAGAATATTGCGTGAACTCCATTTATGTCTCATGTGAATTCCCATACAAGGGTCGGGGAATAGCACAGCTTAATAGAACTGTCACAGCTTTCTGTGCAGTTAAAAGTGGAGACCATCATTACTAGTGAAAGTCATGAATAAGACTTAATATCAACAAGCAGCTATTGCCTGGTTGCCCACTAATGCTAAGCAGGGTTTAGCCTGGCCAGTACCTGGATGGGAGACCTCCTGGGGAAAAGCAAGGTTTCTGCTGGAAGTGGTATTAGGGAGGCCAGCAGGGGGTGCTCACCCTATTGTCTGTGTGGGTTCTACTGCCCCAGTATAGCGATGGGGACACTATACTGTAAAAAGGACCGTCCTTTGCATGAGATGTTAAACCATTCAAAAATTGTATTTTACGAGACACTTCTCGTAAAGAGTGTAACCAAGGTGTCCTGGCCAAATTCCCCCCATTGGCCCCAATCTATCAAGGCCTCGTATTAATCTCCATCCCTGAATTGGCTACATCACTCTACTCTCTCCTCCCCACCAATAGCTGGTGTGTGGTGTGCGTGCTGGCGCACTATGGCTGCCGTCGCATCATCATCCCTATGCTATGTAAAGCGCTTTGAGTGCCTAGAAAAGCGCTATATAAATGTAAGGAATTATTATTATTATATTGACATCGTAATCATGAAAATTCATCATTTATAAATTAAACATTTATCTTTGTGTTTTCAGACAGCACGCTGACTAACTCCTCAAATCATAAGAAAGAGTTACCTCATACAATAACTCCCATTGAGGAAATAAACTAACTAACAATATTATTACAGTTTTTACAAAGTTAGACCCAAGTTTAAGTTTAAATCAATAGCTAAACCCTAAACCTAAATAAATTGTTGGATATGAGGCCAGCAAAAATTTTAGACCTGTAAATTGTTCCAATGTGAAATTCAATCTATTGATTGGTTGGTCTCTATGGCAATACAAGTTGTACGTTTTTGTATGAACAAAGTCGTAGAATATATTTGAATTATGCCAAATTATTGTGAGTTTTAATGAGACAGTAGCCACATTTCCACCATTGGGCTGAATGGTTCTGTGTATGGTACAAAACAATTACAGCAGCACGGCAAGACACGGCAAGATCTCGTCCCAGAATTCTCGACACAGTTAGCTAACTGTACTCAACTGTTCTCAAGTGCTGGTAGAAAGGCTTTAATATGGGCAGACTCAAGTTTCAAGTCAGTTTGCCAAGCCCAAGGTAACTTCAGTTTTTTTCTAGTTTGCCAAGTTTGCTAATATTTGGCTGTAGTTAATAAACGTTACTAGAAAAGTGTATGTTTAGTGTATCTTTATGATTTCATGATTATGATTTTACTAGTAGTATGGCTTACATTTATTTTTCTACATGCATTTTTCATCAAGGAAGTAGATTCCTAGCTCATTAAAACTCAAAATATATCAATATACTTTCATATACTATTTTTGTATAGTACTTCTATTTAAATTAGTCAATAAATATCCTTTCTAGCTCATCTGGGAACTTTTACTTCTGTATGTTTGTGTTCAGTGGCATACACAAGCCCTCATCACATGATGGTAAACCTCTCGCCTTTATTCTTTCTTTTTTACGACATGGTACATGTCTTTGCTGTGTATTAGCAGAGTAAAACGAAGAAAGACAGTACAGTCCATAAAAATGGAACATGGGATTGTCCTTCATAGTGCACAACACTCGCTCCAATGTTTACCTCTCACGCCGTTGGTGAAAAAGAAAAGAAAAGTGAAACCACGCCAATTAGTCCAGATCTGCTTGGAATGGTATGGTTTTGCAACGTGAACTGTTCGGTTCGATGGTGGAAAAGATGCTTATGTTGATGCTAACCGATTAGCCTGCTATGCTAACATTGCATCATTCATTCCCTACAGTTAGTTGGCTAATTAATTATCCTACTAGGCTAATACAATTGTGCAAGTACTTCATAAAACTTTGAATTGCTTGCAATGTGGTAAATGCATGTGGGCATTTTGTGTTTACTGACTGCATTTAGACAGGAAATAGTAACAGACTCTGGCAGATCTGGCATTACAAACAACTTCCCAAGGTGGACAGAATTTCAAGGGAGGGCTGAATGAAGCATGAAACTGGGATGCATCATTGCGCATTAGTGTTAAAGTGACAATAATGTGTGTTTCTGACTACTACTACTACTCTTTATTTAGTGTTGAATCTGTGAGGGATTTTAACATATTGTATACACATGGGAGTAAAAATCTGCAGAATCCATCTGGGCTTGCTTATGAGCAATTATACATTGGAAATAAATCCATTTAAAATACCTTATCACAGAAACTGTATGTCAACATAACAAACCAGTAGGATACCTACAATTCAAGCTGTTACTCTTTACCATGTTAAAGATAACAGCTCAAACTTGCCAGCACTTTAAATTATCATTCATAAAAAGTGCAGTAACTAAAAAAGTTTCTTTTCTACTTTCCACCACATATTTCTTACATTTCTTTAAAAGCTTCCAGAGACAAAAGATAAATCCTCTATAAATCCTGGAAATTAAAATACTGTCTTCATTTACTCAACGCTCCACAACTGTATGACTTTCTTTCTTCCGTGCAACACAAAAGGACATGTTAGATATAATGGCAGCCTCAGTTATCATTCACTTTCATTGCATGGATAAAATACCCAATGGTGACTTTGGCTAATAATCTGTCTAGCAACTCCTTTTGTATTTTGCATGAGACAGGAACTCTCATTCAGGAATCCTTTTCTTGAACTGTCTATAATGTCTCATGTTTTAAATTTTTTATTGTTTGTTCTGTCTTCCAGGCCAAGAACGAATAGGAGCAGACTCCAAATATGAGCAGGAAGGGAAGGTGCAGTTTGTTATCGATGCAGTCTACGCCATGGCCCACGCCCTGCACAACATGCAGAAAGACCTGTGTCCTGACCAGTCAGGCGTGTGTCCTGAGATGGAGATGGCTGGTGGCAAGAAGCTCTTAAAGTTCATTCGCTCGGTCAGCTTTAACGGTGAGTCAACCAAAGCCTGTGGAGACATAAGACAAAGTCACAATAAACTCACAGTTTTTGACATATTTGCCATATGTCTGCTTAGATGAGCATCATTATTACTAGTGCTCATACTTAGAGTTAGGAAATCATTCCCCTCCGACACCATGTCTACACCAGATTTGAGAGTTTTGGTGTGTCACGTCAAAAGCAGTAGAACCCCAATATAATCAATTATGCTGTCTATACAGGAAGCATCCGTTGCGGCACCATCTGGCTCCATTCAGGAATCTAGTACCCCTTTTTCAAGATCAGTATAATTTCTGATGGACAAAATCTATCCTGCCCTACAAATATTCTCATTTGATCACCTGTTTCACTTGTAAATACTTCAGATTATGAAAATAAAATGGGTTGTCAATGAAGTTTCATGTTAAATCTATCATCATGTTGGCTTGACAGAGTCAGAATACTGTTATACTACGAAGAGTTTTTCAAACATCCTAAACTGAGACCAACATTTCTAACACTATCTCCACCTACAGCTTTCAAGCTACTCCCACAAAACTTGGTACAGACCTTCAGGCTGATCTAGAATAGTGTGCTATGTCTTTTCTAACGGATTGGACTTCCAGGTTTCGCACCCCAGATGATCCAATATTTGAAAAATCCCAGAGACTTACATTGATTAACTGTTTAAATGGAATGCTCTTCAATTCAAAATCCAACTGTCAAAAATGCAAAAATGTAAACAAGCCCACAGAAGGCATTTTATCTGCTTTAAGTTGCTCCCTTTTATTGTAATGGATAACCATAAAAATTCTAATATTTAAAATAAGTTTAAACGTTCAGACAAGGCTTTTTATTTTAAGCCAACATCAAAGTTTGTCTTGACAAACATTACTTATGTAGTTCATCTCAGTACTATAATGAAACTTTGTCACCTTGAGCTGGTTTGGATCTACTGTAGTTAGTTTCATGCTGACAACTTTCTCTTTTATGTGAACTCTGTTGCTGGTACTTACATTATGTGAGTTTCTGAATACTTTATATATTCAACCCCTATCCGACCCCTGCCTTTGTGTTGGACCTTTGAAAGTGGAAACTTCCAAGAAGAAAGGAAATATTTTACTAATGCCTCTTAATGAATTGAAAGTTATTGTAGTCCTGCACCAGTGCACTGTGAGATGAAAGGGCAGCAGTACCTTTGATGTCTCTGAGATTATAAGGAGACACTATTTGGAGTAAATATGTGATTCAATTTACAACACCTGGCGAAAGACACTAATAAGACTAGACTATAAAAACTAGAAAACCAATAAAGAGAAAGATAAGAACCAAATAATAAGAGATAAAAGTACCAATTAACATCATCCAAACTCTATTGAACATAAAAAAAGCAAAATCAATATTTGGTGTGACCAGATTTGCCTTCAAAACAGCACAAATTCTGCTAGGGACTTTTCTTGGTTGATGGCAGATAGGATGTTCCAAGCTTCTTGGAGAATTCTCCACAGTTCTTCTAAATATTTAGGCTCTCTCAAATGCTTCTATGTCTTCATGCCATCCCAGACTGACTCGATATTCAGTGGGGGTCTCTGTGGGGCCATACCATCTGTTGTAGGGCTACATGTTCTTCTATTCTATTTGCAGAAGGAATGTTTGGGAATCTAAAATGTATATTACCTATTGACACACTACAGCTACAGATATAAATAACCATCTGAAGACATTTTTTTAAACTTTGCACAGTACTGAATATATATATAGAAGCCCTACATCAGCACTGCTGTGATTAGGCCGTAGGCCGAATGCCATAGACAATCACAGCAGTCCTTCGGATGAGACGTTAAACTGAAGTCCTGACTCCCTGTGGTCATTAAAAATTCCAGGGCACTTCTCATAAAGAGTAGGGATGTAACCCCAGTGTCCTGCCCAAATTCCCCCCATTGGTCCTTCTCAATCATGACCTCCTAATAATCCCCATCCATTAATTGGCTATATAACTCTACTCTCTCCTCTCCAACAATACCTGGTGTGTGGTGAGCGTACTGGCGCACTATAGCTGCTGTCACATCATCCAGATGGATGCTACACACTGGTGGTGGTTGAGGAGAGTTCCCTGTTCACTGTGTAAAGTGCTTTGAGTGTAGTGTTATAAAAGTGATATATAAATATAACATTAATTCATGAATTCATATACAACAGTTCAAGTAAATTAAAAAAAGAAAAATTAGGAAAACTGAGTACGGTCATAAAAATGCATTTGTGCATGGAACTACTTTAATATGCCACAGATCAGAATCTGCCAATGTGGGTTCAAAACAAATTATGTGTTCAAGCCTCTCAAAAACTTCATTTTAGAACTAGTATCTAGTATGGCTTGGGCTGTTTATAACATGTTTTTGGAGAAACAAGGATGTGTGTGTGTGTCAGAGAGAGAGAGAGAAGGAGAGATGGAGTGTGTACGATCACCTGTTCAGGATGTAGTTTGTTAGTCAGCTTTCTGAAGATAATGTCATTTTGGGGAAATTCATCCTATTTTCTCAGTGGAAAAAAAGCTAGTGTGCAAGAGTCATTCACTGTAGAAACCGCAATCTCCTCCAACATTTTGAGCAGTATGTCCTCTCCAATGTGGAAAGTCTGATAAGAGATAAGTGCTTTGAGTTTGTGTAATTAATATGTCTGTTGTATCTCTCAGCTGTGATGAGCCTTAGTGCTGAAGTTATTAGTTTAAATCCGTTTAAAGCTATTTCCTAGCTTTAGTAGTGTAGTAGAAATATGAGCAATAATGGAGTGCTGTTAAATGTAAACACTAAGAGAAGCTGAATCACTTCACGTCACCAACACGCTCATATTACACAAAAAATTGTCTTTTGCCACCACCTAAGGCAATAATCTGTAATATCACAGAATTAAATGTAAAGAGACACATATATCTCTTAACACATCTGCACTGCTCTTACACTTTAGTTTTAGTATATATATATATATATAAATTAAAAGGCCCCTTGCCCACTAATAATTAATATACCATAGAAGGTCCTTTCCTGATCTAATATTTACAGTGTACTTGCTCTGTAATTTAGAGATATTGGTAGTCTTTGAGCTGTGACATGACATCAATGGGACATGCTCTTTGCTTGTGCGCATTAAATTCATTACATCAGTAGAGACAACAACTTACACTTCACTCTCCCTTCTCACATAATAACACATCAACTTATATCAATATTTTCTTTGCTAAATTGTCATGAAACACGTGAAATAATGTACAGTAAGCTAGTTAATATCAAAAATTAGCCCCTGACAGGACTTCCTTTGTGGTCCAGATTACTTTGAAATGTACACTACACAATGGCATGGTTTGACCAAGGTGTTACATAATCTTCTATCATCTTCGCATATCTATGGAATAAAAAAAATGTACAATGAATAAAAGAATAAAAACAAAATAAAAAGATTCATTGGATTTACTTAAAATATATACATAGCATGTTTGCTCCTTCTGGTCATTTTATGTCAGCACAACTAGAAAACTCTGTTAGTTACACATAAATCTGTCAGTTCATTCGGCTTTATTTACTTAAAAATGTATGTCACATGAAAAAGATTTAGCAAGTTCTTTCAAATTAACATTTAAATTAGTTTTTTTACTTAACTCACTTGGTTGGCTCTGAAGAAAAAAGTAATTATACTTGATTTCCAAAAGAAGTGCACATAAAGCTGCACTTCAACTATGCATATTCTCATGCACAAGGAAAAATTACATGGATTGAACAGGATCCAATTTGACCACTTATGGAACACTAATCACCTTAATTGTGACATTACAAGAAACAGCTATATATTCATTCTTTATAACAACTAATTAAATGGCCACTTATGTTCCTTTTGACCAGACAAACATGCTTAAATTATTCAAGAGCAAGGACTTGTGGGTATCCCCCACAATCTCAGTTCTGTATTTGATTGTTTGTGTTAGTAGTTCTTATAATCTTAATTGTATCTTAATCTTATTCCTTATAACCCTTTCATATGTACCATCACACATATGTGATGGTTCAAACTTTCCCCCTGCAGAGGAGCATCACACATTTGTGTTTCTGCAAAAGCCAGTAACGTTACAAGCTGGCAAATTCAAATCGGCTTTCGCACAGACAGAGCCAAGAGCCTGTAATTTATATTCACTCAAACAGTTACTTATACAGTTTTTGAAGCACAGGATGAGTACCACAAGAAAATGTTTACAGCTCTTATACGCACAGTCAACACATCAAACATGATCTTCCTTCGATGCGTGCTGCCAAGTTTGTTTACATTAGTAGCAGTTGTCATTCATCACAAAAACAGCTACTAAAACAGTCTTTTCAAGCACATGATACGTTTATTTTTTTTCAATAAACAGGCAGATTGCCACCAAAGTATCACGAGAACAGTTTACAGCTCTCATATGCACAACCATCACCTCTAAATGCGATCTTTCCATGTACGCAGCCACGTCTGCTTATTAAGACGACGACAGAAGAGCAGAGAAGGAAGAGAGAAGAGATCGGGTTCTTCCTGTTTGGATACATTTGAACTGAATTTGGCCGCATCCCCAAAGGTGTCCTGCACCAATCAGAAGTTACTTTTCAGAGTCACATGGTCAACTGGGCTGTCTTTTCCGACAGTTGATTTATGGTCCCTTGTTTCAGATTCTTTTACATAATTCCCGCTCAAAATAGTGCATATTTAATCATTAACTTTTATATCTTGAGAATAGTATAAGAGACATGATATTCGTTGTCATCAGCTTTCTGTACATACGCCAGCAAACGCTTACCTACTAAATATGATATTTTTTTCATGGATATTACACGTGTAGGTAACAAAACATAAAAATCCCTGGTTACAAATCGTATTGGTTAATTAATTGGTTATACAACCTGGACACATTTTAAAGAGGTATATCAGGCTATAATCATTAATTTGTCAGTTATACATGTTCCAAAGTTCAGAGTCTCTTTGGAACTCCAAGAGTGTGTGTTCTGTCTTTTATTGCTTTGAACTTTGAACTTAGGGCCTCTTTGCAGAGAAGTTTTCAAGTCATATTGGATCTAGACAAGTCTCTTTGTTAGTTTTATTGGCCACATGTGCGACTCACTGGCACCAACATCTTTCCATTTATGATGTTGTGGAATTCCATAATTAAGATTGGGTAAATCCTAGATTCAAATCATGTCATTTCAATTCTTTTGCATGTATAATACTGCAAATACCTCCTCAATTACCTCAATTACAGCAGTTTTTATAATAATTTTATATAATAACATATTATATTAATACCTTTTATTAATTTAATTAATTTATTAATGTAACTGATGTCTAGCTTGTTTGTAAACAAAGAATATTTGATATAATTTTTTTCATTATTATTTCCATCAACACAACTGTGCAACAGAGCATTCAAAGCAGGATGAAGAACAAACACACGATGAAATGGATGTAGAACTTTTAGAATAAAACACAACTGGATTATTTACAGTTAAGTGCCATTTTTGTAGGCCAACGCTAGAACGAAATACACTATCTAAAATAAGAACACATTTAATGACCAAATTGGGAAATGCGAAGTTTTGAAATGCCTAAATCTTTACAGCACTTTACAGCGCTTGGACAAAGTATAAGGAATCAGGCTCATGTCATGTGCCCAAGACAGTAACCCAATGGCAGAGAACACATGCTCAGCACTGGAAGAGCCACCAGGAATGCTGAAGATTTTGTGGGCGACCCTGGCGAGTCGAGTGAAGGATCCAACATTGGTTTTCAAAAATCCTAGGATGCCATCCTGCGGGCCCTTTCTTATTGAACCCAGATCCTCCTCCATCTCATCTCTGGCATTGTCGACTACACTTAAACTACTCTCATATGAGCCAAATATACGGGCCTTCTTCAGACTCGGAGTGCTGATGGGCTCAGCCGTGGTGCTCACACCTCTTCCGAGGGCACTGCATTCTGCCTCCTCCAACAACAGTTCACGAATCTCTGCAAGATGATTGCACACTATCATCCCTAATGATCCATTCAGTTTTAAAACTTATATCTAACACAGCCGGCAACACAAAATGCCTGTCAGAACAGAATCTGTTAAAACAAGTAGAGACATTAGCTGACAGTGTCTCTGCAAATGCACAAATGGTCTCATGCACAGAAATTAATTTCCAAAACTGCTGGAAGAATAATGTCCTGGTTTCCAAGCACTATTTGCATATCATTGGTAAGTTCTGCCAGTGGTGATAGCACCTCAGTCAGGGCTTGGAGTTGATGTACGTCATTCATGGTTGGCTTAATGTGGTCAGGAATGGTAATTTGTATTTTTTTTAAATTGTGGGTCTCTTTGAAACATCTTCAATACTGAATCAACCATGCACAACTGACAGTTCCATCTGGTGACACACCTGATGATCTGGTGATCTGTGGGACGCACATCTAGCTTATCAGCCTCCTCAGTGTTTAAGGCGCTTTTCCTTACACTCTTTACAAGTCTTGCCGTTCATGTGAGAATTTTGTCAACATCAGCATGGCTGTTTATTGCATCCTTTATGGCGAGTTGCAGTAAATGGATGGAGCATCGCATATGGAGGTTAGCTCCGATGATATAAGCACTTACGTTCTCCTTGATCTGCGCAACAACAATTCAACTGGAATGGCGAGAGTGAACCTTCCTCTGTGTCATCTTACTTATTACCCTCACCCTCCTCCTCTGCAGCCCCCTCCTCAAACCCCGGGAGGTCAAAGGCTTATACCATATTGATGGCATTGTCGGTTACCACCCTCACAACCACTGAATATTCCACTGTTGCAAGACACTCTCGCATTTCTGTAAAATATTCTCTGCTGTGTGGTGCCGTTTAAGATGTTCGCAGCCAAGCAGAACTGTGTGACCATTAAACAATTTGTCAAGGAAACGAGCCACAACACCCAGAATGCTGTGTCCTCTTCTGTTTGTCCAAATGTCAATAGTAAGCACAAAGCCATCTCCTAATTGCAACAGTTCTCCAAGTCTGCCTTCCATATTGCTGAGGACATTTGGCATCGGAGAATCACATACTGTGTTGTAACAAGGTGTGGTATAGCCGGGCTGGGCAACGCTGACAATATGACGCATGCCCTCTTGTTCACCAGTTGAAAGGAGTTCATAATTAAAAATTGCGTCATCTAATTCTTTCTTCTGCACATTTGACATGGAGAACTGGGGGTTCTATAGAGGAAAGAAATTCTTTATCTCCTTTTGATGGGATGCATTTTTGTCTGTAAAGGACAAATTTGTGTATATTAGTGTAGGCATACCATTTACTGAACACAATCTAAATTATATCACTAAGATTAGTTATATATATATATATATATATATATATATATATATATATATATATATATATATAAGTAAATAAGTAAAATATTACATTTGATGTTCCTGCTTCACATCAGATTCAGTAATATTACTAAAACAGTGGCATTTATTTTAACCATGCCTGCATCTGTCTAATAGTTATTTTCATTGTATTTATGCAGCATTTATAATTGTCCCTTCAGTTCAGTAAGAAGATGGAGGAATAGGCAACTTATGAAAATGTTTTCAATTGCAGAAAAGTTACCGGTAACAATGACATGATAATTTGACACAAAAATAATGAGTTCTTTGTGTTTTTGAATTAGGGGTGTGCAGCAATGCCATTATCTGTATCTGTTACTATGGCAACATTATCTGTAACTGTATCTGTATTCGATACAACCAGATATGGACATGGTTTAAACCAGAAGTGTGTCAAAACTAATTTTAAAATGTAGCTCTCTTACATTTAGACCATAGCTTCTTTATATAAAGTATGCCTTGGATAAGTCTATTTAAATATTATTATTATTAATATTATTATTTTCATTATTTTTAATTATATTATTGATATATTTATTCTTCTCACCAGATGAAGCTGAATATGTAGGCTACATAACCTGTGGAATATGTTGTTAACTGTGGTTTCTCCTGGTATTTCGGACATTAATATCTGCTGAAACAGAATTAATGTTTATGTCTGTGTAGTGTTCAAGTATAACGTTATTCTGGAGGCACGAGGTGTTAAGCAATTTTAAAGCACACAGTTTGCAGTGAATATTAAATCTAAATATGAATATTAAAAGATATTAGAATAAATTAAGCCTACAAAGTGAAAGCACCGTAAATCTCTATCAGAAAGTTTTATGATACACTCGAGGCTTATTTTGCATTGACATATTTTAGTGGAGGACATCATTAATTTGTTAAATTACATGTGCAGAATTAGTCAAATGCAGTGGAATACATTGCAAAATCGAGCCTCTGTATATTTCTAGAAAGAAATTTGCATGTTTTTTTACAATCCTCCGTGTGCAGGAATATTCTGAATAGATTTACACTCCGTTAAGTATTTAAACCTCTATGGAGCATTTAAACATTTTTGGAATAACAGATTAACCAGACTTACAGACACTGTAGTAATATTGGCTTCACAGACTCATCATTGCTTTGTCAGTTTCTAAATTATTATTTTTTTATTTCACTTTATGCCTGTGCTTGTTGGATGATCATTCTTCCAAATATTCTTTCTATTATTCGGATGAATCTGTTATTCATTAAGATATTCGGCTTCGGGCATATCCCTATATTGTATCATGACTGTTGTTTAAATAATCATATTTTGGTGTGTTATTATAGCTAATACAAATAAAAAAAATCATCAATCCTAAATTGTCTTTAATTTAGTTTGTTATTTCAGAAAAATACAGTACTTTGCCCATGTGTAATCTCTTTCTTTGACTATGGGGGAGAATTATAATCATTTATATTTGGTTCAAAACATTTTGAGAACCTCTGTCATAGAGGTTATGCACTGATATCACTTTGTGAGTGATAGCCCGCTCCACGGTCGGACTGGGTGGCAAAAAGTGAGTGGCTTTCAAAAGTCTATTAATATTACAGTTGTGTGTTGGCTGTTGCTTACATAGCTGCATGGACACGACTGAATAAAACAAGTTACCTTATTATCTATTCATGTATTATCTTCTAGATGTGTAGCATGCTACTAGCTCACCATTTGCTGCACTAATATGTTTGCATAGCACATCCTCGTGCTTTCTAGCTGTGTGCTGCTTAAGCAGGGTTGGGGAGGAACAGAATACATGTAATGGGATTATGTATTTAAAATACAAAATATAAGTAACTGTATTCCACTACAGTTACAATTTAAATCAGTGGTCATTAGAATACAGTTACTTTCAAAAAAGTATTTTGATTACTGAAGAGTTTACATTGCATTTTATTGTCATTTGTTTCATTAAATATTTAGTGCTTTCAGGTGGAAAACATTTCTACATATAAATGACGTGATCCAAAGTGCATTTGAACAGCGGTGAAACACTTTCTTATGATGTGATACATTCATCCGAGCAGACAGAGAAGTCAGTGTGAAGTCAGTTTGGAGCAGAAGAAATAGAAACATTTCTGGGGCAGCTGAGGCTCAGGTGGTAGAGCGGGTTGTCCACTAATCGCAGGGTTGGTGGTTCAATTTCTGGCTCACATGACTCCACATGCCGAAGTGTCCTTGGGCAAGACACTGAACCCCAAGTTGCTCCCAATGGCAGGCTGACACCTTGCATGTCAGCTCTGCCGTCATTGGAGTGTGTGTGTGAATGGGTGAATGAGTCACAGTGTAAAGTGCTTTGAAAACCCATAAGGTTAATAAAGCGCTATATAAGTGCAGACCATTTACCAAATAAACCATGTGTAAATTGTCAGCTTTATGCTAAGCTAAAATGCTACTTCTAGCCATTTTAAATGCACACAATCATATTTTTTATCAAGAAAATTCACGTTGGATCATAATTCAATTTTTTCTGGTAAGACCTTTTGATATTAGGACAAAAAATAATATTCTTGATTGTAATTTTTGTATTGTTTTCCTGTAAAAATATCTAAAAATCCTTAAAACAAGATCAGTTTGATCTTGTTTTAGAAACAACACTGCATAAGATATTTATGTTTTTCAGAGAATGTATTTTTAACGTGTGTATTTTATCTTACTGTACTGACAGAGTTTTTATAGTTAAAACAAGTGAAAAAATCTACCAGTGCTGAAGAATTAATCCAAAGTATTTAGAATATGTTATTGACCTTGAGTAATCTAACAGAATACATTACAAATTACATTTTACAGCATGTATTCTGTAATCTGTAGTGGAGTACATTTCAAAAGTAACCCTCCCAACCCTGTGCATAAGATTCCAAAAGGAATCTTTACTAACTTTTACAGTCTGTCCACACTCCCTTTCAATTTCTTATTTCTTCCTTGTTCTTAACTATGATTTTTACTTTGCATTTATGTACAAGGTTTGAAACTTCAGTAAAACAGTGCACATTCTGGTTTGAGCGAGCGGAATATTCGAAAAGGCGTTCTTCTCTCAGATGGAATTATCACAGCTCCACTTTCTGCTCATGCTCTAGTATATACTTACAGTATATACAATATATATATATATATATATATATATATATATATATATACACACACATAGTTTCACATTGGGGGCACTGCAGGGAATTTATAACCTACTCATGAAAAGGGAAGCTATCGAATTTCAAGAAACTCACAATTATGCATTTAATTTATTTAACTTTCTAAGTTCACGTTAAAATTTAGATTTGACACATTAATGCACATTAGCTAAAACATTTTATTTGTATATAAAAATGTATATAAAATGTATATAAAAATGTATATATATATACACACACACATTTCTGAGTAGAAGCTGTTTATTTTTTATGTTATGGTTGTTAAGCCAACAACATATATATTTTTTTTTCTTCGAATAATCGATGCAGTAAAACTCACTGTACAAGTTTTTTTTTTTTTTTAATCCATATGTTCGATATGACACAAGAGTTATGATCTTTTGAATAACTGCTGAATCACACTTTAATCACTCCTGGCACTTTTTCTTCCTTCATGCCTGAAGACGTTTTGAAAGAAAAGAAAAGGGGCTTTATACTGCAAGGTCTTGTTTCTTTGTGTGTTTTAAATTGCATTCAGTACAATCAGTGACTTCTTCAGAATGTTGGATTTGGTGGCGAGGAAATGAACTCCCAAGTGTTGTTGTTGTTATTAACAAGCATACAATATATAAATATATATTTTTTTCTTTTATACATTCAAATATAAAAATTGCCAATTATTCATCTTTATTCCAATATTCTATGAATTGTCTTTTCTATGGAACACAGACAGAGAAGTTTAGCAGTATGTTTGCAAAAACATTTTTCATACAAGTTGATAGTGACCAGGAGCAGTCGAGCTCCAAAAAGTACCATTATTAAAATACCATAAAAGTGTTCCATATGACATATCAAGTGCACTATATTCCAAGTTGTCTGAAGCTAATATCTAATTTAGTGTTCCATGCAAGACAGAAAAAGTTAATGCATTTGAATTATTGCGAGTAAATTACAGAATCAATTTTTTTAGGTACACCTTACACTAAAGTATCTATCTTAACTTTAAAAGAAACTTTTCTCAGTTCCACATAATCCTGCCGATAGCTACGTTGCACAGCCTAACTTCAAATCCCCTTTAATATAATAAGTGTGATGATAATCCACAGTGTGAGACTGGTAAACCAGGATGAGAGGAGTGGATATTTCATCTGCAGTTGTGGAA
Source organism: Xyrauchen texanus (assembly GCF_025860055.1). NCBI lineage: Eukaryota > Metazoa > Chordata > Actinopteri > Cypriniformes > Catostomidae > Xyrauchen > Xyrauchen texanus. The sequence continues at coordinate 21,329,981 of NC_068323.1, read as the reverse complement.
GACACACTGTTGATTGTATTTTGGCAGATTTGTGATCCTCAGTGCCAAGCCCGGCAGGTAGAGCTCTTTCAAACAATCAAATGGGGTTGAATGTCAGGCTTCATCAGTCTCTGCTACTAGCCTGAGGATCACTCGCTGTTTGTATTTCTGTCATAACCAAGCTAACTTTTTCCAAAATGGAGTATAAATGTAAACAGTGGTTTCTACTATGATCAGCAGTCATATTTACAAATTGTATTTTTCCTGTACTGGACATATATGCTGCTATCACCATTGCAGTAAAAATCTTTTGACCCACCAGTGAAATAGGTTCTTATTTCCTGTCAAAAATGACCGAAAATGTGTTAATTGAAAATAACTGGCTAAAAATAATGATTTTGTTCATGAATCAGGCTCTTGTCTGAGACAATGTCTTATTCAGCGTCATAGTTAATAGTTCAAAATCATATTTATTTCCAGAATTCATTTCTAAATATGACTTTTTTTTTCTATTTTAGGCAGTGCTAAAACATCTGTTACTTTTAATCGGAATGGTGATGCCCCAGGACGATACGATCTTTTCCAGTACCAGATGAGCATTAATAGCACTCAAGGATATAAAGCAATTGGACAGTGGACAGAAACTCTCCAACTTAATGTGAGTACACTTGATCCACAGAAGTTACATTATCATATAATCTTGTTCATTGTTGTGTAACGTTACTTTTAAAGGTAACTTGTTAGAATATTGTATTACACCTTAAAAAATGGACTTGTGTTACATTATGTCTGCGTTACTTTTGAGTTACTTTTTTCTCACAGCCACTTTTGATCCACGGTGAATACAGATGCCACAATATCAAATGCTCATTTTGATAAAACTTGAATGGAATCGTTTTTAATGCTACCAAAATGTCATAAAATCATTTTCATGAATCAAACGACTTCTTTATTATAAAAACAAAAATGTAGAATCATTTTAAAAGCTAAGACATTATCTCTGCATACACAATTGATGTAGAACGTTGCTTGGAGTCACTGATCCAGATTCTGCTTTTCTCATCCCATTCTCCCAGTAACAGGGAGATCTAACACGGAGCAGTTCAGCTGTATAAGTCAGTGAATTGAGCGAGTATTTCACCCTGTGTATCATGTCATGTCCAGTGTAAGACTAGTCTTATAATCCCTCTGCCTGAATGCGTTTACAGATTTTTTTAATGCTGTGTGTATTAACACATGAATCAACCGAGTTTCACTCAACCTCGTATCATGCTAAAAACACGAAGTTTTTTGACAGGCGATGTCTGTATCTAAAAGGTGATTGGCTCTTTTACCTGCAAGGTGTGACTTCGTTTCTACATCTATTTACTGTTGGGTGCTAGTGCTTCTTGAATAGGGAATTCCCATTTCTCCCATTCATTTAAATATAAGTGAATCGTCTCTCCCCGCTAAATAGTCTCTGGCCTCACACTCTATAGAAATACAATACCCATCATGCACTATGTCTCCATCCCAAAGTTTGCACAGTTTTACTTATGATTTCTCACAATACATGAACAGTAGAGGTATACAGAAGCAATGCTTTATTTAAAAAGTAACTTCGATATTATGGTCTAAAGTAAAAAAAAAAAACATTTTGTTGCTTTACTCGTTACTCGAAAAAATTTATCTGATTTCATAACATGCCTTACTTTTATCCCGCTACCCCAATACTGTTCTTGTTAGTTTGCAAACCTTTTGAATATGGGTTTGATGATTAGCCAATAAAAAAATTTGGGTCATTGTTCTAGCTATCAACTCTGAAAAACATCCACCAATAAAGAGAATTTGATTCCACCATTAAACTATTTACTGTACCATGACTCTATTTAATCCATATATGTGGATTTTATAACCATCACTTAACACACTTACTGGTCTCTATTTTCTGCTTTCCGGTTATTTTGACTCTGTTCGTTCAGGAAGCTCTGTCTACACTCAGCAACTGAGCACAGTCAAGCGTGACAGTAAAACATCATATAATTATATCCAGATAATTGCTAGGGACATTTAAAAAATACAGTATATCCTAATAGCCCGGATTATATAAGACTACAACCTCTTATTTAACCTTAGATTAAAACATTATAGTTTATGAAAAAACCCTTGCCCTGGGGAGCACAGGTATTATATGTGCATTAATAATATTATCAATCTGATATCCTTGGTCTATGCTTCCTGGTACTTTTGACCACAAATATTTTATTGCAGATGCATTACAAGCCTTTCAGCTTGCCGACAAGGAACATATGCTTCTTTGTTTTCATTCCCAGTTTATACTGTATATATTGGACAAAAGTCAGTAATTACTGTTTTAGCTTAAATCTTAGATTAGTTTGATTTGAGTCTGAATAGTTTGATTTGAGTCTGAATAAAATAGTTAAACAGATTACACATTCAGCTGTATCATCAGCTTGACAGGTATAGCAGTTGATTCTTTCAAATAGGAAACCAGTGGAATTCATGGAAGAGACTAGATAAAATGCTTAAAGTTACACAAGTTTGATTCCACACTCAATTATGTTTTAAAATGTGTCAGAATGCAATTTATAATGCATTGTAAGTATACACTTTATTCTTAGCATTAGTGATGTTACTATATAGTGGGCATTAGCGTTATCTGATTACTATGGTGAAGGCTTAGTTCATGAATATTAATTAGGTAATGTGTTGGACATTCCAGGAAAATTACAAAATATGTCAACAAAATTACTCGACAGATTTTAATAAGCTTAGATTTTGGTATTGTCATGTCAGCACTTACTGCCTGCAGTTACATTTTCAATTCTTCATAAAAACAGAGACATGTTAGAGAGACATTGTATCACTCAGTTTAATTCCTTGACATCTGGCTCTAATTCTTTATAAGGGTTGATCTTTTTTGATTTCCACGAAGGCAAAGAATAATCATATTTGTAGATAGAAGTGTGCATCTCGGAACATGTATTTGTCAAGCTGTGTTCTCTCTTGTCCTCAATAACATTGTAAATGGATGTGTCTTGCATTGTGGGAATCCTTTTCCTGCTCCGCTTGTGAGACGATGTGTTGTTAGAGGAGAGAAAGTGGGAGAAAGTGAGTGTGAGAATGGTGTCCACATGTGATTCACAACTTCCGGCCTTCATTGAGTCACAGATGAGAAGTCCAACCGAGTCATCTCCAAGGATTGCCAACGGCTCCAACAGCAAATGTCATTTGTGCCTCATTCCCAATTTTTCAACCCTCCAAACAGAAAGAGTACCACAAAAAGACAAGAAGGGCTCAGACAGGAAGGATTTGGTGTCTGTCCTTGCAGTCTTCTTACAAAGGAGTCAGTTTTGACAAGTTACCTGAATAGAGTACAAATTAGGATCTGAAAAAACCCTGAAAATCTGAAAATGGAATGACATTATTTACTTCCCACCACCCTGTAGAAAGGGTCCAAATGATTTTAGCTCTTGGGTGTCACAATTTTAACATATGTAACATTTACAGTCAAAATTCGTGTCTCTGATAAAGTTGTAGGACACAAAAGTGTATTATGTATGTGGAAAGTGTCCCTTGCTTTTATCGTTGTTTCGTAAAGCACCAAGTGATGCTTTTTTCCTCCCCATCTAGGTGCATCCGGTCATGAAAGGTCATGTTGCAATAAGCTGTACTGGCAGTACTGATTCTGAATGCACACCTATTGACTCTTATCGAAATGCTGACAGGAGAAGACAGCGGGTTGTTAAGTTTATCCTGTTTCCTTAGTGGGCTTGCGATTAAAGCCTGAGTTGAATCCTTTCCCAGAAAAAAGGCGCTGAATTATGGTGCTGTTGGTTATTATTGAATTCATCAGGATACACAGTGTCAGCTGCGGAAAGGAACCCTAATGTGTTTTAATGCTTGCTGCAGAGGTATTAATAATTAATGAGATTATGCAATCATGATTTGCCTAGGATTTGCATTTTCAAAAAATGCTCTGAATTTTAAAACAGTAATCTGGATTGCTTCTGCATGCAAACTGCTCTTGTGCATCATAGTTTTTAAATCGGTGCACTGCAAAAATATAATTGTCTTAATCAGTAGTATAGTCTTAATTGGTGAAACATCCCTAAAACCCAAGAATCAAAATGTCATTAGGACCCTAATAGCATGCACACATTAGGCCAGGGTTATGCCCCACATCTGTGTACTACGTCTCATCCACTTTTCATGAGAGCGCTAAATTAATGTGCATTTTTTGTGCCTGGCCAACACACAAATAGTGTAGGTTGGAGTGTTTGCATGCTCTGTTTGCACAAAATCTAAACTCAGTCATTGCATTTAGAGTTTTGGGTTCCCCGTCTGTCGCTCACTTCGACGTTGTGTCGAAGAAGCGACACTAGGGGTCTCTCTTGAGAGCCTTTCGCATCTCTGATCTATGAGAAAAGGCCAATGAGAAATTGGCAGACAGAATTGGCATGTCCCACCCCCGGACATATGTGTATAAAGGGAGGTAAATGCATCTGTTTCATTCAGAAATTTTCTTCAGAGCCGACTGGTTGTGTATGCAGCGAGCTGCGAGCACACTGTTCCTCCCATCTCTGAATAGCGATTGCTTTTGGATCTACGGGGCATATCAGCGGCTTTCTCTCTTCTCTGCACGGCAATGCAGCTTTGCCCTGGGTGCTTCGACAGTGCAGTAAAAGAGTTTATTTCTCTAAAAAAGTAATTTTCTCTAAAAGAGCAATATACACAGCTGGTGTTGAACATCCTTTTCAGGACACGTCTTTATAAAGATGCCCTTCCGCCCATGTGTAGTTCCTGGATGCGGTAGAGTGCTCTCCGCTCCTGACGGCCACAGGCACTGTCTCGTGTGTCTGGGTAGCGATCACACTGAGGCAGCGTTTGTGGATGGCTCATGTTCTCACTGCGAGAACATGACCATGGCAACGTTGCGGTCGCGGCTTTTCTTCCTCAGAAGGAACGCCACTCCAGCCGCCCCCTGCATCGCTCCTTCTTCCCACGGTATTGAGGACGACCCGGCTGGCGATGGAGACGATTTGGGGATCGACGATTTGACTTCCGTCTGGGCTCGAGGCAACAACGGCTCGCCTCACAGCCAGACTGCCTATCCCCGCTGCGCTGGTACATCAACTGCCTAGAGTTGCTGGCTGTACTTTTTGCCCTGCGGAGGTTTCTCCCGCTAATTCACGGCAAACACTCTTGAACCGATCAGACAGCACCACCACGGTAGTGTACATAAATCACCAAGGCAGCGTACGCTCCCGTCACATGTCACAATTCGCCCGTCGTCTCCTCCGGTTCGGCAATGCCCAGGTAGACCTGTTCGCCTCCCGAAAGACCTCCCACTGCTCGCTCTGGTACGCCCGAACTGAGGCTCCCCTCGGGGCAGACGCGCTGGCACACAGCTGGCCCGCGGGGTTGTGCAAGTACGCATTTCCCCCAGTGAGCCCCAGGTGCTGTGGAAGGTCAGGGAGAACGGGAAACAAGTCACTCTAGTGGCTCCCTATGGGCCCATCAGGGAACGGAGGTTACATCCATAACCTAGACGATTCTACCAGCAGGTGCTATGAAAGTGCATGTCCAAACTCTGTTGGAAATACAGTAGAATATAGGATTATGTCTCTGACAATGACAGTTAATACTATCTGTTGTGTTGTCAGTAGATACATAAGAATTTAGGGCCTATTTTAAGACCATCATGTATTTAGCACAATGCTATGCAAAATGCCATTCACGCAAAGACTTGGCTTTTTGGCTTAGCGGAATCTTAAAGAACAAGCTATTTAAATGAAGAAAGCCCATTCATAAGACATTGGTAGCTAGTAAACAATAGAAATATAGACCATTTGTTTCTTATGTTATTTTGTGCAGTAACTGTGATCTTTTTTTAATGTCAGTCACTGCAATGAGAATAAATGTGGTCCTCAGACATCTTAAGCGCAATCACTTACAGGTGAAACTCGAAAAATTAGAATATCGTGCAAAAGTTCATTAATTTCAGTAATTCAACTTAAAAGGTGAAACTAATATATTATATAGACTCATTACAAGCAAAGTAAGATATTTCAAGCCTTTATTTGATATAATTTTGATGATTATGACTTACAGCTTATGAAAACCCCAAATTCAGAATCTCAGAAAATTAGAATATTGTGAAAAGGTTCAGTATTGTAGGCTCAAAGTGTCACACTCTAATCAGCTAAACACCTGCAAAGGGTTCCTGAGCCTTTAAATGGTCTCTCAGTCTGGTTCAGTTGAATTCACAATCCTGGGGAAGACTGCTGACCTGACAGTTGTGCAGAAAACCATCATTGACACCCTCCACAAGGAGGGAAAGCCTCAAAAGGTAATTGCAAAAGAAGTTGGATGTTCTCAAAGCACATTAATAGAAAGTTAAGTGGAAGGGAAAAGTGTGGAAGAAAAAAGTGCACAAGCAGCAGGGATGACCGTAGCCTGGAGAGGATTGTCAGGAAAAGGCCATTCAAATGTGTGGGGGAGCTTCACAAGGAGTGGACTGAGGCTGGAGTTACTGCATCAAGAGCCACCACACACAGACAGGTCCTGGACATGGGCTTCAATTGTCAAATGTCTTACCTGGGCTAAAGAAAAAAGAACTGGTCTGTTGCTCAGTGGTCCAAAGTCCTCTTTTCTGATGAGAGCGAATTTTGCATCTCATTTGGAAACCAAGGTCCCAGAGTCTGGAGGAAGAATGGAGAGGCACACAATCCAAGATGCTTGAAGTCCAGTGTGAAGTTTCCACAGTCTGTGTTGGTTTGGGGAGCCATGTCATCGGCTGGTGTTGGTCCACTGTGCTTTATTAAGTCCAGAGTCAACGCAGCCGCCTACCGGACATTTTAGAGCACTTCATGCTTCCTTCAGCAGACAAGCTTTATGGAGATGCTGACTTCATTTTCCAGCAGGACTTGGCACCTGCCCACACTGCCAAAAGTACCAAAACCTGGTTCAATGACCATGGTATTACTGTGCTTGATTGGCCAGCAAACTCGCCTGACCTGAACCCTATAGAGAATCTAAGAGAAGAGAAAGATGAGAGACATGAGACCAAACAATGCAGAAGAGCTGAAGGCCGCTATTGAAGCATCTTGGTCTTCCATAACACCTCAGCAGTGCCACAGGCTGATAGCATCCATGCCACGCCGCATTGAGGCAGTAATTAATGCAAAAGGGGCCCAAACCAAGTACTGAGTACATATGCATGATTATACTTTTCAGAGGGCTGTCATTTCTGTATTTAAAATCCTTTTTTTTTTTTTATTGATTTCATGTAATATTCTAATTTTCTGTGATTCTGAATTTGGGGTTTTCATAAGCTGTAAGCCATAATCATAAAAATTATATCAAATAAAGGCTTGAAATATCTTACTTTGCTTGTAATGAGTCTATATAATATATTAGTTTCACCTTTTAAGTTGAATTATTGAAATTAATGAACTTTTGCACAATATTCAAATTTTTCGAGTTTCACCTGTATGTTTCACAAAAGTACCAAATTAGGCTTTGTGCCACTTCATTTACATAGACCTCCCATATATTTTTGCAAATATACTCACCGTTTGCATGCATACTCACACAGAGAGCACAAACACTTCCATCCACTCACAGCTGTGTGTTGGGCAGGCATAACAATTGCACTTAAATTTAGTACTCTCACAAAAATTGGATAAGACACAGCGCACGCCCATAATGCATGATATTGTGCCTAAACGTGTACGAAAATTAAGCTCTTGAGACTCTACTTTAACAGAGCATACATCCAATTAGTCCCGATGAGCACAACTTTTCCACAAAGTTATGAAGAGCGTGTCATAGAGGTATACCTGACATTAAAGGAGGATACAGTTACTGCTCAAAATAATGTAGGATGGTCACAAATGGTCTATACTTCTGTTGTCTTCGAATGCACTGTAAACAGCTCATTTACAGTAGCTACCAACTTTTATGAATAGACTATCTTCATTGATCACTTGCGCTTTGCACTCATGATAGTATCGCCAACTTGCTTACAATATTGTGTAGCAATAGGCAAAATTCCTCATGTGATCCTAAGGCATATACCTTTTCGTTTTAAACATAAGACTCTGACATAGATTTCTCTGAGCAATTAATTGTCTGAAGACTTAATATTAGACATATCTGAAATTAAATGACTTTTGCAGTCTGTTTTTTAAATTTCTGCCTGCAAATTGGCATTTTTGGTGCTTCGATATCCAAACAGACACACTTTAGTCTTAAAGGTTTGAAAATATCACTTTAGTTCTAGATCTTTAGTCACAGATGAGTCAGTCAGTGCAGAAATAAGCCACACATGAGAATAGTTTTGTTAATACTTTTCTTGGAAACCCTTTTTTATATCTAATTTTGTCTAGACCTTATTCAACCAATTGTCGATCTTGGCCATACTATACAATGTTCCAGTCATTACCTTTGCCTTGATGAGTCAGATGAAATGGTTTGTTATAAGTCAGAGAGATGCTTCCAGAGATGTTGACCTTTTTAATATGGTCGCTCAACCTTCTGTTAATATCATGTTTTATTTTAAGATTTTATAGTAGTTTTTCAACAATTTGTGCAACCTAACTATTTGCATATAAGCCTGTCAAGGGAACCCTGCAAATTGTTACATTCTGAGAACTCCTAAAATACGTAAACCTCATTGAGCTGCTTGTGTACTTCAGAATAGTGTGTCGATTTTAGGTTTACCTTTGGTCTGGGTGTCTCTGTTATTGTTTCAGCCTTTGTTACAATAGATTGAAAACAGGCCAGTAATCCACAATGAAAACAAGGTAGCCTCGGTGGACCTCATTCGGTTCTCACACAATTAATGGAAGGCATTTACACAAATTGAACATCAAGTGTGACATATAAAGGAGCATTGTTTGAAAACAAAACCGGTCACCCATTCTTCAATTATAATTAGTTTATCATTAGATACTTTCCCTAATACCAACAGGGTATAATTATACACTTCCCTGGAGTTTCAAACCTTGATTGGTCTGGGTGAATAGAGCCTATGGCCGATGAGCTAATTATGACTGTCTCAGTGACAGTGCTAGTACGTTTTCTGTCACTTGAGAAATTATCGCTGCACTTTATTGGCCTGTGAGTCACATATAATTCCTTTGCATTTCACTTTTGTTTTTGTTTTCTTCCATTGCCACCTTATAGTTAATGTTGTCTAATAACTAAAAAAAATAGCTCATGCCAGGGGGCATCACTAGACTTCAGTCAATTATTGGAATATCATAATGCAAAGATATTTACAAGTGTAATTAAATACAACTTTCTATATTTATTTAAGCCGACTACTAATGCTGCCATCATGGTATGATAGAAAAGAAATTACGTGACTGTGACAACATTTTAGCAAAATGATATTACATGGCTCATCAAGGTAAAGGATCTTAGGTTAAATATCCACTTTGTGGCACTTAAGGCAAGTTTAATTCTCTCCCAAACATGTGAGGTTTTTAAGGTTCATGCTCTATCAGGTTTTAAGCAAACAATACTCACCTCCCACAGTGTGTTCAGGACATGGACATGAAGTTATGTTATTTTTGTGCGAGCCTGCGCTAAGTCTAGGCCCAAGTGTGTTTGGCAAATGTTTGGCGCACAAAGAGCTAATGGATTGGGTCAATTTATTTTGGAGGTTCTTCTCCAGATATTGCATTGTCTGATTCCTATTACATAGTCTATCCCCTCAAGTACCAGCTATATAAACAAAGACAGCACATTTATTACAAGTATAGAAGTATATATAATATTTAAGAATATAAATATGGATATACCTCTTTTGTGCATTAACTGCATCCTTGTTGAATTTCAGGCATATTTCTATGAGAATGACACTCTTTTTATAAGCATGGAAAATGTTCAGGATTTAGATGTAGGCTCAGTTAAATTATGGAGAATGTAAGTATTATTAATCATACTGATCAAGTGACACACAAATCATGGCTAGTATTAACAGTAATTGAATCTGCATTGGTTAGGCTGTGGATTTTTGCATGCACATCACTTCTACCAGTCAATTTTGCTTTAAAAATGAAACTAATTTATTGAAACACGAGAAAACAGAAACCAAATTACATTTCAAACTTATTGAAAAAATAACAATTGCAATTATTAATAATTAAATTAACAATTAAAACAATTACAATTATTATAATATTATTATAAAAAAATAAATATAGAAAAATGTGAGGCTTAGATAATCCTATATCTTAAGTATGTTATTGTGCTTTGTAACCAAGTCTAAGGTGTCAGTGACGAGCATGCTTGAAATGAAATATGAGACAAGTAACTTTTAAAGAATACAAAGAAAAACATCAAGGTGAATATCCCTTGTGAGCAGATTTTTTTTTGTTGGGCTTCATTTTCAAGCAATGTGTAATTTTCCCAAATCATGAAAAAAAGTGTGAAAATATTATTTCATTGTGCGCATTGAGGAAATTATCTTTATTAAGACAAAGAAGTAGACCAATTACAATCCCCTGTGATATTACAAAACCCTGTGACAAACAGGCAGAGACGATGATGATGAAGTTTAGATGAACCCAAGTGCAGTTTATTCTCAAATGTGGAAACCAGTATCCCTAACTATAAAAGAAACATAGGACCTAACTAAACATGACAAAACTAGACTCGACTGCTACTAAGACTAAGGCAAAACAAAACCACGAGGTTACATGTACAGTGGCTAGAATAAACTTAAGCCAGACAACAAGGTTATATGAACACTGACTAGACTAAACTTTGGCTAAACAACAAGGCGTAACCTACAATACCTGACAACCCACAAAGGCAAACATAATGGTTTAAATACACAAGCCATGGGAAACAAAGGCCAATGAACAAACAGAACTCTAAAACAAGATAACAAGACAATTAACTAAAACCAATGACAAACTAGAACTGAATCAAAGTAATAAAACAATGAACCAATGAAAACCAGACACATGAACATGGAGGGAAAACAGGACATCACAAGTCTAGGTAACAGGAACTTAACAGGAATTTCAAAATAAAAGTACACAAACAAAAGACAACAGGGAATATGTCACAACAGTATATACAATGTTGAGCATTGTTAGCAGACATATTTTCAACACTTATGAATTTAATTTCATTTGAATTCTACTTCCTTAAATTTTAATTTCAGTTCTGAATCCTGTTTGGAAGCTCAATTCAACTTCATAAATTCAAGGCATTTATCATTTATTTTTGAATTGTATGCAACTCAGACATCAAGTATCTCCACACCTAACAAGCTAACTTAATAAGCATTGTCGACAACACTTGAGCACTTCCTACACTCCGAGTGAATGAGTTGTGAAGAAACCCAGTCGCCTCGAACGAATCTGCATTTAGCGCTCTCTCCATGCTGAATGTGTTGAAGAGGAGGATGTGATCTGAAGTGATGAAGAATTGAAGAAACCACACCGCAAGCTAAGGAGATAGATCTCACCCAGTATCCATAGCAACATGGTCGTTGATCTCATTAGGATTTCCACACTGTGTTTAATTACGAGCAATAGGACATAATGTGGTGGCCCCCAAAGTTCAAATTATAAACTGCACCATGAAGGCTGGTTTGGAAAATTGCTTTGGGTGGGGAGGAGATATCAAGCTAATTAGTAATGCCTCTTACCCCCAGATGTGATGGGGGGAAAAAAGAACAGGAAAAAAATAACCATGTCTAATATTTCCACTACTGCTTGCTTCTAGTTTACAGCATGTTTATGCGGCCCATATGCACCAAGATGAATGACATTAATCTAAAGTTGTCAGAATCTTACGAAGTCAAAGTTGAAAACCTTGACCACAGATGTGCCGCAGTGGACACATTTATGCATGCTGTGGATAAGTGGGGCCAAGATAAAGCAAGCAAGAGAGTGAGCTTTAATTCTTGGTTTCTAAGCAACTAGCGTGACTGCTAGGCACATTGCAGAGCACTCTGAAACCTCTATTGTGTAGATATGCTACACACAATAAATGTAAGTGTAGAAATGTTTTGTTTTGATCAAAAATTTGTAAGCCTTGACTTTGTACTTGATTTCTTTACAGTGACAATGCGGTATTATTTGTGTGAAATTGATTTGATTATATACAAATTATTATAATGAATGCTACTATTTGGTAAGTGATAATGTGCTGTAATTATCACAAAATAATTAGGACCCCAATTGGGTTTATTTTGCAAAAATTAGCACGTTTACATGCACGTTCTTACACTGTCAACATGTGTGTTCATGTAAGTGCATTAAACGGTAATTTATCGGTGTAAGGTCAATAACGGCTTAATAATGTGATCGACACAGGTAGATTTTTGCCCATTTTGGTGATTTTGCATTGCATTTAAACACCGTAACCACCATTATTACTGGCTTATCCAATGTGCGGACAAGTTGTGCACATACCTCTTTACGGTTTCAAAAGCAGAGACTAACACTATTATATCAAATGTCGTGAAAACGCGAATTTCTTGCTTTGTCAAATTTTTTAAATTAGCTAATTTTTGGGAATAATCTGCATATTGGTGTGCATGTAAATGGGCTCACTGACCGGCTGCCAACGCATTATTCCAAAGTAAACACCAATAGAACGCTGATTAAACCGGTGGTTGAATTCAGCTGTTTCTGGAGACTCTGTGGTCTCTTCTCAAATAGTAACTACCTCAACTCAAATAAATGTGTAGTGTCCATATATGTATTTATTTGGCAAGTATTCTTGTAATAAGCAGGATAATCAGCAATCTCAGTCATTTTCACAAAAAGAAGCACCAACAGATCTCTGACGGTAACCAGAGGTTGAATTCAGCTGTTTCTGGAGACTATGTAGTCTCTATCTTCTCACATATAAGCGCATTTTCAACATGTCCATTTATATTGGTAATACCTTTGTGATAAGCAGGATAATCTAGTCAGTCGGTCATTAACTCAAAATAAAAGGACCCAGATGCGGAGCTTATGTAGTCCCTTGTTATCCCTTAAAAGATGTCACTTACGTAAATATCACTTCCCTTAAAAAAAAATATGTAACCCATTACATGTTTGACTGAAGAATGGCACAATTGACCAATCAGAGTCAAGGATTCCTGAGAGTATATGTGGTAATGTGCTTTTTTACGTCGAATGTATTCAAAACCCTTGCTAAATGCTGAAAAAAGCACATCTATGACACACATTGAGTTTTAATGTGGCTTTGTTTATTGGCAGCCATAATCAGCCTACAGTTTACAAATGACCTGTATTACTTGGCAGAATATATATATTTTTTTTCATTATTGAACATTGGTGTATTTTATCATTTTGATGTTGCCACCATTGTTCAAAACCAATAAGCCTCTCGACACCACGTGTTACTGTGATTTTACTTTGAACACCCCTTATCCATGGTAAAATCAATATAAGTGGCTTATTGCTTTAAAACACCATCTATTAAGCATAGCCTAGATAAAGTAATACAAAACTTGTGAACATTTTTTATTTCTCAATGTGTGGCCAATGACAATATTGTTGTGTGAAAGGGTACAGCATAATTCAGGATATTTCCAATTTTGACAAAGTTTAATCAAGGTTACATCAATTTGTTTCAGTTCAGCAATGAGTTCTTTGGCATTATTTCATGCCATTCAAATATGTATTTATTATTATAATTTACCTATTTGTTTTGTCAGTCTCTATGGGGCGCACTCTGTCGTGCAAGCACTTGGACCTCCTTTTTACCCTCAGACTATTTAAGTTGTCACTTACCTATGACGCTGGCCTACCCGACAGCATGATTTATTGACAATTGTGTTTGACACACAGTTTAAATGCAGGCAGGGGAACCTAAAGGCCTGGCTTCCTCCGATAAGAGAAGGAGGCTCTGGGAATAATAAGGGCCCATGGATGTTCACCCCTGTCTGCATCACTGAATGCACTCTGTACCCATTCTCTGTTGTGCCCCTGTACTCCCAGAACACTGGGGCATGAAATGAGCACATCCAGTGGAGCATGAAAAACCATGAGTTTTAAAAGAGAGCAGTGGTCTTGGGGTTGGGGGGGCTATTGCCAAGACTTTGAGTTTAAATATTTCCCTGTAGATGAACTACAGTGGGGGGAATTCACTAAGAACTAATTGTGCCTTCTGATAGCATTGTTTATTTGCACATGCTGTCTGCGTTGTATTCACATCTGATTTACTTAAATAATTTCGCATATCACATAATAGCACAAGCATACCCAACAGAAATAGCTCTGAGTGCACTTCGTAAAGCACAATTCCCCAACTTGCAAGCCAGTTCTGAGTTCTAGGTCATGGAGGATGCAGCACACTAGCCTGATTTGGCATACGTAACTGAGACTGGATCATAGTAGTGGAGAGATACTGTACAGAGACCTGAATTTCATCTTTAAAATTTCACTCAACAATACTGTACATCTTATTGTCAGGTCAACATTTTTATCCATAATTTGATCTTCATTTGCTGCCATCATTGCTAGTAAATTTACACAAATGTCTATTTCGAATAAAAACGCATAGGTGTAATAGCACAGTATTAATTGCTGCCGGCAAATTGTATCGAATTTTGAGAATAAGACATGTTGTGTTCATGACGTGTTGAAACTACTGCAATTAAGAGATTAATGGTAACCTTCATAATGCCAAAATGGGTCCATATGAGGTTTTTTTGTTGATGATATTTAACCTAGATATCTTATCACTAAATAACGTCACGACTGGGGGTTTTCACAACACCAACATTCCAGTAGTTGGTGGCAAAACCAATGAACATTATAAATTATTGAAAACAATTTCTATACCACTGCAAAAACTTCTGGGTCAAGACAACTTTAGTTATCTTGTGCCTTTGTCTATGATGCCACCATTCTTAACTATTGACCTGACTCAATATGTTTGTACTTACTTTAAACTACCTCAAATGCTACAGTAGTCAACAAACGCTCAAACTAAATTGGTTCAGATATGAACAAAGTATCATTCAGCGCCAGATTGATGCCTGGCCCCACTCAATAGAAAACACTGCATCGGCAGTTTTTCATCAGCAAGCACGTTTGCATTGAAAATGTCAACTGTGAGACAGCTAATCTGTAAAATCTGGAAGTCTGTGGTGTCCACACACCGAAAAAGCAGAGGCAATCTGTGGCTGAGGGACAAGTGATTGACTTCTGTTGTACGAGTGTCAGCACTGCTGTACTTAATTTGAGTTTCTCAATCTCTAGGCCTGCATTTTCAAAATGACCCTAAATGGCCTTCCTCATGTCTACTTACTAGCCACAAACCCCCCAGTGGTTGCTCGTCTGCAAGCACTGATAGCCGTTGATACTAGATTTGATTCGCCCAGAGGTAGAGATTGCACTTTAAATAGAACTGCAGCTGGGCAAATCAAGTGTTGCGACTTGGCTGGTTCACTTTCAACTTTGTTTTGGCCCTTTTCTTGAACAAGAAAGAAGGCCTAGAGAAAAGAACTCAAGCTAGCTGAAAACTAAATTACTGGTTGTCAGAGGAAGTTGGAAACTTCCTTTTGGAAATGCTTCAAACTGGTGTTTAGGGTTTTAATATATTCCTAGTTCTGCTTTTATTTGCTGAAAGTGTTTTTTTAACTGGAAAAGAGCTGTAATGATAATGCAAAGCCTTTTTGTGCATAGTAAACACCTCCCCCTGCTAGCTTGCAAGCTGGATGGTTTTTCAGCACTGCCCATCAAACATAAAGCATCTGTTGCAACATTTCACAATGCTGCACTTTGCAATTACGTTACAATGCATATCATTCAACTTTTTAAAAAGGTTCCAGAAACAATACCTAAAATAAAATACAAAAACAATAATGTAACAAAAATAAGTGCCAACCTTTAACTTTGAGAAAAACTGCAAACAAATCTTAACCTATGCAGGTTTGAGCTCCTTGTAGGTTTTTTTAAGTACCTTCTAAACAACTATTTAAGGTGATTTAACTACAGGAAACAAAACCAGACCAAGCTGCAATGGTAGTGGAACATTTTGGAGACGCTTTAAAATAATGTCCCTCGCAAAAATCTAGAGTTGCCGCAATCTCGCCTCAAATTTCCCATTTATATATGTTCACATGCAAATGAGCTTTACAGCAAGCTCTTCATCGTCACCAAAGGTTTGCTGCAGATTCACCACTACCGGTGAAGAGCTGCAAACATTTGCATTGAATAGCATACTCTATGAGTGTCAAATTTGTGGCAAGTTTGCCAGAATATGGATTTTTTTTGTAAGGTAGTCTATACATTGAAAATGCTTTTATAGAATGCATGTTTATGGCCAAAACATTTAAATAAAATAATACATAAGAATACATCAACAGAGAACTTGTCAAGTGATTCTGTTGGTTTTTTACAATGCAGTTGTGCTAGCTGGGTAGGAA
The DNA here is from genome assembly GCF_025860055.1 of Xyrauchen texanus. Taxonomy (NCBI): domain Eukaryota; kingdom Metazoa; phylum Chordata; class Actinopteri; order Cypriniformes; family Catostomidae; genus Xyrauchen; species Xyrauchen texanus. The sequence continues at coordinate 21,313,582 of NC_068323.1, read as the reverse complement.
GTGTGGTATCGTAATGTAGATGACTGGGCCCAGGGAGTAGTACTCAGGTCTTTTTCACAAGTGTGAAATCATACAAGCGAAGGGGCTTCAATAATGTAAAGCAGCACTGCTGTCTCTGTTCTATCAGATAGATATTTGGTGTTCTGGGTTAATAATTGATTCTGCTCTGACGGTTGCTTCTGGCAATACAGTCTCATGAGGACGTGGATGCATTTTCATCTTTAGATGTATCATGCTTCAGTTTGACAACACGTAGTCAGCGCTGATGATATAATGCTTAGTTTGTGTATCGGAGATGATGGAAATGCTAGGCCACATCTGCACATTCTTACAGAGGGGTTAAGAAAATTAATGCTGATGTGTGTAATCTTGTCAATGTTAAAGGGGCATTCAATAGTCCTCTAGATAGTGTTAGCATTGCTCTTCTTCGTGTACTTTAAGTACCGGTGTGACAGTGGTGTTAGATGCTATACCGCCATCTTTCGAGGTGGATCAGCATGATGTTCAATAAAGAAGTTAAGTAATAAAATACATTCAATATTTTGTTTTCCTACTTTTCTTTAAATTCTGACATTGACAAAATTGAAAAATTTTCTTAGAGATCCAGGACGGACCTCATTCCACACCCTGTACCTCATCCATTTTTTGGAGTTGTGCCCACACCTCTTTAGTATTCCTCAATCTATCTCAAATAGTGTAGCACACACACACACAATAATAATAATAATATTAATAGTAATATATATATATGTGTGTGTGTGTGTGTGTGTGTCCTACTGTTGTATCCACCATGAGCTGGAGGTGTGAAAGGGGTTCTCAGAGTTATAGCTGACTATGAAATTATCAGATTTAATCAGGATTATGAAAAAAATATGAGTTGACACAAAGTGAGGACAACTTTGATGGACAGTTTTTTTTATTTAAAAAAAAAAAAATGTTTTTATGGAAAATATAAGTATAAATGCCCTGAGTAAATACATATCCTTTATATTGAAATTGTTCAGTATTTTTTATTATTATGAATTCCTTGATTTTTGTATGTAAGACATGTTTTGTCCCTTATCTCAAGAATCACTGAGCTGTTAAATTAGTCTTAGGAAAATAAGGTAGATAGCTATTTAGCCCAAAATGAAAATGTAATTTTCACAACAGGATATTACGAAGCGAGATAATTTAAGATGTGGTGAGAAATTACATTTGTTGGTTCAGAAAAACACTATTTTGGACATTATTAATAGACATATCAAATAAACTAATGAGAGTGTGAAACGTGTGTTTTATGGGAGGTTATGATATTTTCCACAGAGTCAGAAGTGCCCATAGTTTATGAAACCCCTTTGTGTGTTGTTGCGAGACAAACGACAGCAAAAGTGGAGATAAGACGGAAACACAAAAGTGCAGACTCCTAGAACATGAAGAAGAGAAATGTCTTATTCTTTCTTTTACCTTTCCACCCATACCCCCAGATGGGCTTCAGTCTCTTAATTAACTGTGCTGTCTTTCGGCTTTTGTTAAGGTCCAATCAGCCGATCTGCGTCATCTGGGTTGATGTGCCTTTCATTACGGCATCTCCAGGTCTCAGAATGCTCTGAGGCCCCGAAAGCAAACATGACCCAATAATAGTCAGGTGTAATAGAATATTTCTCTGGCACTAATTGCCTCTGGCTGGCCTTTGTTGAAGCCATCGATAATGGGGTTTGGGGTGTTAAGTGTTTTTTGGCCTTTATTTTCCAAGAAAGTGGATTTATCTGAGTGATTTCTCATGCAATGCTTTAATAAAACATAAGAGGCATGTGGATTAAGTAAATTATGACAGAATGTTTATAAATGGGTGAATTACTGCTTAAAAAAAACATAAATAGATTCAAATTCAAACATCAGTAGTGTGTACCTTTGGCATTTCTGTACATCTGTACATTAAAACAAATGTAATACTGTATTTTCATGCTGGCCTTTTTTTGAAAATGGATGCTGATTCATTTCCCACTGAATCAAAACCTGTAATCATTTCACAGTTAATCACAATCCTATTTAGTGCTCTTTTATTATGTTATGTGATTTATTTATGTCTTGCAAAAAGTGGCATTTCTCTTACCGCCCTCCTGTTGCATGGTCTCATTAAAATGTGCCCTGTCTCCATGGTGATTGTTGCCACAAAGGGCTAAAAGAAATCATTGGTAATCACGCTGCAATCAACAATGTTTCATTGAAATGCATGAAATTCAAAGTGCATGTTAAAGGAGGTAAGGCAGGGAACTGAAAGTAATAAGCATTTTAAAATGCTGTATTTGTATTTTTTGTGTTTGTTAACAAAACTGAATTTGGACATGTTTTGTTGCTCTGAAAAACATTTATTTTGACATTTTAATAGAGTTGAGAACTTAGAACTGGTCAGGTTGCACCAGCTATGGTTTTTCTTAAGTTGCGACGTAAAGGTCAAAATAACTTAATAGTAATAAACCGCCAGCTCTTGAGGCAAGACTTAGGTAGTGAGTTGTAAGCTCTCCGTAAAGTAATGCATAGTTGTATAATATGACATTTATTTTCATGAATTCAATTAGCAGCCTTTAAATTTAAGCTTGTAAACTTGCATAGCCATGTAAGTTGTTATATCTTATTGCAGTTGATGTTCAAATCGTTTCTTTCTCTTTTATGTCTTACTAGACTGTATATTACATTTTCATTTAAACGCAACACATTCAAAATAAGTTAATATAACAGTGGTGAAGCTAGGGGTGGCCCTTTCAGTGCTCCTGTCCTGGAGAATATTTGGTCAGAAAAAAATAAAATAAAATAAACAATATGCATACTCTTGTCTCTAGCGTGAAGTGTGAACATTAGGGCAACATCACATCTGCAGATGATCTCACACCAGGAGCCAATATCAGAGTATAACACTCTTTTCCAATTATCTGTTGTCCAATGTCTATGTTTCTTTGCCCACTCTAACGTGGCTTTTTCTTTGCAATTCTTCCCATAAGACCTGCACCCCTGAGTCGTCTCTTTACTGTTGTACATGAAACTGGTGTTGAGCGGGTAGAATTCAATGAAGCTGTCAGCTGAGGACATGTGATGTGTCTATTTCACAAACTAGAGACTCTGATGTACTTATTCTCTTGTTTAGTTGTACATCTGTCCTTCCACATCTCTATCTGTCCTTGTTAGAGCCAGTTGTCCTACTGTCACTAGACTGTAGTGTACACCTTTGTATGAAATCTTCAGTTTTTTGGGGGCAATTTCAAGCATTGTAGAACCTTCATTCCTCAAAACAATGATTGACTGATGAGTTTGTGTGTGTATATATATATATATATATATATATATTATATATTGCAAGTATTATTAATTTGTTTCTTTTATGTTCCTTGTTTATTAGGTCGAGAGTTTACATTACAAGAGTATAGAATAATAATGCATGTGCTATGTGCTATTAAGTTGGCTCTTCTTTGCAAATTACATTTTCTCTGTGGCCCCCTCCTTTAAAAATGTCTAACATCACCCCTGAAATATAATGAATAGTATGTAGTATTTATATGTGTAAATAATAGGCCTAATGTTCAAGAACTGTTTCTAAAATTGATAAGGGCAATTCAACAAATTAGAAAAACTGACATTTATTTATTGTAGTATCCTATTTATTTTGTATGTGATGAAATAATTGTTAACTAACTGGACTATTGGGCTTTATTGGTTAAACATTCATATGTAAGTTGTTCTATTGAATGGAATGTAACAATTTATGTATGATTGGATTTATGAACAATTTGCAGAGCAATTAGTTGTGCTTGTGTTTAATAAATAAAGCCCATTAAGTGAAAACGGAATCAGAACCAAAATCATAAAACTATTTACGATTCCCAAATTTGGATATATGTTCTCGATTCACCTATGCTTTAACATATATCCCAAATGAAGTTCACAAATGCTCACCTTTACACTTTTCTTTCCAGATTGAAGACATGCAGTGGCCTAATGGTGAAACGGAATTACCTATCTCAGTTTGCAGCCTACCCTGTAAGACGGGTCAGCGCAAGAAGATGGTGAAAGGCATGCCTTGCTGCTGGCACTGCGAACCCTGTGATGGCTACCAGTACCAGTACGACGAGACTTCCTGCAAGCTGTGCTCCTACAACATGCGGCCGAACCCCAACCGGACGGCCTGCCAACCCATTCCGATCATCAAGTTGGAGTGGCATTCTCCCTGGGCCATCATTCCGGTATTCCTGGCCATGCTCGGAATCATCGCCACCATCTTTGTCATGGCAACATTCATACGTTACAACGATACACCAATCGTCCGAGCATCTGGCAGAGAGCTTAGCTACGTTCTTTTAACTGGGATATTCCTTTGTTACATCATCACTTTTGTGATGATTGCTACACCTGATGTGGCAGTTTGCTCTTTTAGACGGATCTTCCTAGGGTTGGGAATGTGTATTAGCTACTCCGCCCTGCTAACCAAGACAAATCGCATTTACCGGATCTTCGAGGAAGGGAAGACGTCTGTTACTCCACCTAAACTGATCAGTCCGACGTCTCAGTTAGCTATAACATCAAGCCTCATCTCTTTCCAGCTGTTAGGTGTTCTCATATGGTTCGGGGTGGATCCTCCGAACACCATAATCGATTATGATGAGCAGAAGACCATTAACCCTGACAAGGCCAGAGGGGTTCTCAAGTGTGACATTACAGACCTACAAATTATTTGCTCTCTAGGATACAGCATCTTGCTGATGGTAACATGTACGGTATACGCCATCAAGACTCGAGGAGTTCCGGAAAACTTCAACGAAGCTAAACCCATCGGCTTCACCATGTATACAACATGCATCGTGTGGCTCGCCTTTATTCCTATTTTCTTTGGGACGGCACAATCAGCTGAAAAGGTAATATATATATACAGGGGGTAAAAATATATATTTTTCCATTTTGAACAATCCTTTTGGAAAAAGTTGGTTTAATTTGGTTGAGCTAGTCTCCCAGTCAGGCCAAGTTGGTGTTTAGCTGGTTTCGTCAGTCAACCAAGAGCCCAAAACCTCTCTAAAACCAACAAAAATAGGCCAGCTTACTAGCTCTGCCAGGCTTGGAGACCAGCTAACCACAAATATAGATGGATTGAAACTAGAGCTGCATCCAGATTTGCATACTAAGAGTATGTACTGCATTTTATGAAGAATGTACTTATCGCCCATAAAAAAGGTAAATACTTCAGTTATGCTGGTGAGTAGAATGAATTAACAACCTTCTAGGTATATACATGACTTACAGTTCTCCAGCATTTTATAAAAATTCTGACATCTTCTCAGATCCCTGGGGCTATGGGATAGGAAAGTGTCCAGTGAATGCAGACTTTAGAATTGTGCTGTAGTGTTTTATGAATTCTGAGGATTCAGACACCCTACATCAGTAATATACTGCTTATGGCACACTATATAGTAAGTAAGGATACATATTTGGATGCAGAGAAATATTTATTGAGTCTGCTACATTATTTACAGATTACCATCACTCATTCTGCAGTACTTCTTTATACAGTATATTGTTTTTTAGTACCATCGCCCCACTGAGTTAGGGATGTATAATGCATCCTTGACAAAAAACAGGCTAAAGCTAACAGGCATGTGACTGTTACAGTAATATAATACTTTCTAAAAAAAATAATATATTGAATATGAGAATCTGATTCTACAGTTGTAATGTTTTTTGGAATTTCTAGTTGCTGCATTGCTAGGTAGTCTGATTAAAAATAAAGAGTTTTTAAAAGACATTAATTGGCCAATCATGGTTAATAGATACATAATGTGTTCGAGTCCACATTAGTCAAGACCAAGAAACCCTTAGTGACTGTACACTTATGATTGTAGCTACAGTTTTTCTTAAGGTAAGTGGTTAATTGCAACTGGGCAAGTTTGAGTCAAATCCAAGTCTACAGGGACCATGACTTGGCCTCAAGACTTTTTATTAATCTGAATTCAAACTCAACATTAAGCCATTACATCAATATGTTAAGCTTGTAACCTTCACAACTAAGAAAAACAATGTGTTGCTATCAGAGTTGCTGCTATCCATATTCAAGTAACCTGGACCATACTCAATTAACCCAGTTTTGCAACATAAATCATCAAGCTATATTGTACAATAAGATTTACTGTCAGTAATCAAGTAGAATTCCCGATTCAGTCAATGGAATTGCTTTGAGATTCAGTAGGAATTGGATTCTGCAGTGGGATTGAATCTTTCATATCAAGAAAAAACTTCTCTTGGACCAGCATTAATATAGATCCTCTACCCGTTACCATTTTTTTTTAACCTAATTTGTGTGTTTTAAGTCTTTGCAGTTAAAAGCATATTGGTTTCACCCTTTCCTTCATTTACTTTTGGCCTTTTATGGGCGTGATTTTGTTACTCTTTATAATTCCCTTGAAGGCAGCTAAGAGTCTAACCCGGCAACGTATGGTTTTCCACTCAATTTCAAATCCATTTGCAGGCTGATGTTGCTGTAATGGCTCTATTTTGTAATACCTGTTTGCAAGCTGCAGGCAATCTAGACTCCTGCTTTTGTACCTCAAAGATCATCCATTTTTCATCCCTTCCTGAAGAAATGAAAAAATATTTTTCAGCATGGAGAGAGAGTTCCCTTCTCTGGGGGAATAAGGGCAAATAGGTATTAATAGCACAGTTAAGAATCAGAATCAATGTCCCACAACAATCTTTTAAAAGACTTTTCATTAGCATAAGGACATTTGCTCATTATCTGCATCCGAGACGGATGGCTTTCCTTTTCTCTCCTCAGAAGCGGTACTGAAAAGCAATTACCTAAATAATAGAGCGAGCTGATTTGAGCATGTACCGATGTTGGATATGATGATTGGCTCTGACACCAAAACATTCCCATTCATTTAAACCTTTTAATTATGTTTTGAAAAACTCAGAGAGTGTCAAGTCTGTTGGATTTTGCCTTGGTAAATATGCTATAGAGAGCAATAGTCAGGATCCAGAAGGAAAAATTGTATATTGTATAAAAATAACATTTAAACCTTTTAAGTCAGATCTACCATGAACTCTGAGGCTTTTTAAACAATGGTATATGATTCTGAAGTTACAAGTGTGTGTGATTTCAACTTTATTTCAAACAAATGTATCAAACAGACAAATTACTGGTGAAGAACTACACTACCCATAATTCTGAAATGAGATCCACCAATCAGAGAGGTCGCTGTTACTACAGAAACAGAAATAAAGCTTAACAGTGACATCTCACTACCACGAAGCTTTGTACACTCTCGAGCTTCTTACAGTAGTTATTTTTAAATAATGTAATATTTTAGATTATAAATTAAACTTAATTTTTTTTACTTAATATAAGTCAGTCATTTTATACCTGCCAACTGATACCAACCAATAAAATAGAATTTAACTAATCACATTAGCTGGGTTTCCATCAACATATTTTTATACATATTTTGGATTTATAAACTATGATGGAAACACATCGACAATATACGATGCATATACAACTTATGTAGGAAAATTGGCGTGCATCATAAAGGAATGTAACTTTGCCTAAATAGCAACTCAAATCTTTCTCTGGTTATTCTGTAATGCCAAAGTCTATCATCAAAATAATTGGCTAATATTACCTTCCAGAACTGCCAACAGACTTAAGGAATATGCCACTGAACATTAGCAAATATGAAGTTTGAGTTGAGTGTTTTGTGTGCACACTCTAAATCGCAAGTCGTTTATTATATTTAATAAAAGTGCCACGGTGGTTTCAACTTCCACTTTAATTTCCATTTTACTCCAATTTCCCCAGAAGTGACTATTTTGTTCTCTTAAACACATGGGATGGAAACGCTGCTTTATTCGTATATTGGTTTTGCTAAAATTAATTTTGTTGCTTGAATGGAAAACCGACTACTGTCACTGGTGCTCAAATAACATATACATGACTAGAGTATATCCTCCCCTATGCTGTTGCGTTTTATAGTTGTATCAATTTCTTGTCGCAATAAACCATTCAAATATCATTGCATCATTCTTTTTATCTTTCTTTTATTCACAACTATCCTTTCTCTTAACCCCACGTGAGGATTCAGCTTTTCAAATGCAAATGAAACTTGGAAATCATGCGACAGTATGTGTACGCATTATGCCGCTGAAGACAAATAGCTCTGGATTCCCATGACTATTACCTCAACCCTGCCAGGGGCCAGGGGACGCTGGCAATGATGCACAATCCTGAGAGGCAAAAAGCAGGCTCATTAGAGGGAAGCAGCCTCATCTGCGGCAGAGCCTACAGCCGTGTGAAAACCTGACGTCAGCCAGGCGTCCCAGCTGAGAGCAAATGTGACATGCTGGCCTTTGCTGCTTGTCATTACTTACCTGGCTAGAGTCATGTGGAATACAAATGAAGCTCTTTCACTGTAGCAGAGATGCAGGCACTGTGAAGTGTGTGTATACTTGTGTAGATGTGTAGGTAAGCGGTGTATGTGTGTGTGTGAGTTGCTGGTACAAAGCAAAGAGAGTTTTTGTGTATCAAGACGTCCTAGATCTCACCTCAATGAAAATAATGGCACCTCTCAGCCACATTCACGTACAGTGTGTTTCCTATAGTTGCGAAAATAAGGCACTTAGAAATGTTCCCATCTTGCTTCATCTTCATCTTAAGAATGACAAGACGGATGTGTGTACGGCTCAGAATGCACCAAGAAGAGAAATCCACACATTCTATTTTTCGTTTTATGTGTATATATTTTTAGGTTACAGCTTTATAGTGCCAACAGAATTGCATCTGCTTTTACGTTGTTGTTTTTTTATTATTATTTATTTTTATTATTTATTGTTCATTTTAAAGATTGAAGGTATAGTAAACGCAAAAAAGAAAATTTCATTTACAATCATTGCTTTTATAAGCAATGTTTACATCCAAGTTATGAATGTAATGTATGCATAAAATTGTAATATCATTTGCGAAAAAAGCAGCGTTTCTATTCCATGTTTTTAAGACAACAAATGTATGGGGAAATTGGCACAAAATAGAAATTCAAGTGGAAGTTGAGGCCTTTGTGGCTGTATTATTAAATGCAATTAATGACTTAGGGTTTAGAGTGTGCTGGCTAAATGCTACGATAAATGTAATTCTATCGGGAAGACACGCTGGCTTGAGTGAAGTTTAAGATGCCATTTATTTGATAAATGTAAAACGGAAAGTAATGTCTCTCTCTTTGGCGTAGGCCCCGTCCGGCGGTCCGAGGAAGTTGTACCCGGAACCGTCATGTCCTGCCGGAGATAGGAGGCAGGGGTGAGGAGCCTACCCCCGTGCGGGACAGGGCTCAACTGGTGGTGGTGGGGTGGTGGAGGTTGCCGTGTTAGCACACTGAAACAGCAATGTGATAGATTGTGAGCAGACTAATAAAGCAATGGCTTCTTTATTTGGATGGTGATTCCATCCAGTATTTTTATGTGATATCCCAAAATGTGCATAGAAATACTGTATGTGGATGGACCCAGCCCTTATGTTGTCCAAAAACATTTGACTTTCATTCTTAAGTTTCAACTTTATTGTCTTTGTGCAGAGTACTGGTACAGAGGGAATGAAATGCAGTTGTTTTCACATATCCCAGCTAAGCTGGGGTCAGACATGAAACAGCACCCCTGGAGCAAATAGGGTTAAGGGCCTTGCTCAAGGGCCCAACAGTGGTATCTTGGCAGTGCTGGAGCTTGAACCCCCAACCTTTTGGTCAGTATCCCAGAGCCTTAACCGCTGAGCCACCATTTGAATTTCATTCTTCCTGGAAACAAACAAACAAACAAACAAAGAGATTTGATTTAGAATGTCCAAGCTTCTGTTTTCCATACAACATAAGTGGATGTCGAATTCAGTTATTCACTGAAAATCTTTATAGAAAATCTATATTGCCGAATAATGACCAACATTTAAGTTGATATCAGTGGAATATTGTCGCCTCTGCCTCTAGATCTCAATTCTCTTTAGATGTCACATTCTTTAAACTTGACACATTGCAATCGGTAAAGTGATATATGCAACAACCAATGCCTTTTGATGTCAATGATGTAAAAAAATTCAATTAAGTAAAATTATGTTGGTTTGAAACATAGCATGCATGTTGTACAAGGACTACTTTAAACATGCTTTTTGCCAATATAAATTTACAATATAAATCACCATCCACTTTTGCTCTGTGGAAAACTGCAGCTCGAACATTCTGCTTAAGATCTTTCTTATGTTTTATGGACGAAACAAAATAATACAGCACAGGCACATCATTGAGGGCAACTAAACATATGACAGAATTGACATACATTTTGTAATATTTCTTTAACAATTTGCTGTTAAATAAATAACCAAGTGGTTGTTTCTATCTAAATTACTGTTGCTGTCGACGAAAGATCGTGATCGCGTCCAGATGGGGAACCAAATACCTTCAGCAGCATCCCTGACTCCTTCTATTGGGTCGTAAGGGTGGTTTTCTCCAGTGGTGGAGCTGGGGGTGGCCACAATGGAACCCATTAGCCACGCCACGACACTCGCAATTGCTGTTTTAGTCATTTTGGTCATTTTTTGGCACAATTTAGTTCTTTAGAGGTGAAATCATCTCTATACAAATGTACAAACTTAACATGTGTGCACACCAAGGTCGCCGCACCTCACAGTCCCGGGTGTCATTGTACCCTTTACTGGACTCATAGTGTGTTTAGCACGAGATAAACATTCCCAAGAACAGTTCCACCAACAAAACTGTCGAATGAATGACTAAGTGTATTAGTCACCATACTTCCATCTCTGTATCTCTGTAACAAACAATCCTCTGAAGAAAGACTTCCAAGCATCTTCAAATAAGCCCAGTCTTTTTTTGCAGCTGAAAAACACTCCCTTCAAGTAGCACAGGCTTTGAGCGTTTGAAGCCAGGCAGCTCTCTCTGCAGTCTGTTGATTTTCTGCTAACATCTGTACTGCTTTAGGCCTCTCCTGGTTGGGTGTGAGGACTGGGAAGTGATAGCTGACAGAAGCATGTGACGATTAATACATCTCAAAATCTGAAGGCTATTCTGGCATCAGTTCCTTCTGGCTCATGTAATCTAAATAGGTTGGATATTAATAAGTAGATGTATAATACCTGGAGAGCTATCCATTAGCACTAGGATTACCATTCATCTCAATTGCAGTTGCTTGGCTGGCACAGTTGGTAACAGATGGTAGTTACGACATCTACCAGCATGGGGGGGGTGGTGACATGCTAACAAAGGGCAAAATCAGATCCTATATCAGTAATAAAAAATAAATAATTCAGAGCTAATTCAGAGACAGTTATACAGGGAAATTTTTTATATATTGAAATATTTTGAAGCAATAGCACGAAAGCGGCCTGGATGCATAACTTTATTATAATGCATTGAATTTGTGAATAAACTGCTGTTGATGTCAAGTGTTGGACAAAGTACTTAATTCAAACTATAATTTTCATATAGACCTCAAAGGTAATGATGCAATTTCTAGATCCATATAGGAAAGGTGAAGTTTTGGTCATTTGTAGTGGACTCAAGTGCCATGCCAATGAATATTCAACGATGCCAGAGTGTCTCATGAATAGTCAATGGGGTAGCTTTTTTGTGCCATTGAGCGATCTGTGGCCACTCTATTTTGCCATGGACATATCAGTGAATGCTGATTGAAGCTGACAGTGGGCGTGTCCCTGAGGATTTGCTGCTATATGCAAAGCGAGGAGTCAAGGTCTGTGAGGGTAAATCGAAACTCAACCTCTTTACAAATGAGCAATACGTGCACTAGAGCACTTCCAACACATATTTCTATACGCAAAAAAGGTACATATTTGCAATGCTAATAGAGTGCCACAGTAGGGTTTGGAAGTGAAAATGAAATAGATTTTTTTCAACAGGTATTTTTTTTGATAAAGTATAAACCTTTCAAAACAGACCCGCCATGAACTTTTTGGAATGATGGTAGAAGCTATTTTTATACATATATATATATATATATATATATATATATATATATATAATTGTTAGTGAAACGATTAACCATTAGATCTTAACTGATTATTCAGCTTGTGCCCCAACTTAAAATGTTGTATTAAATGTGCTTACTAACAATAAAGAGGGCAAAATCATCTTTTAAAAATATTTCTAAATGGCATTCATTGAATTAAAGGGAAAAAGTACTTTTTATTAAGTTTAATTCAGTAAAGAAATTAATTGCAAAACAATACTATAGTTATCAAGTGTTTCTGTCTTGTTTCCATTTAAAATTGTCTAAAAAAATCCTTAAAACAAGATGCATTTACTTGAGAAGCAGCATAGAAGATATTGAGACTTGCTTTAAGAGAATTTATCTTAATGTGTATTTTGTATATGTGTATTTTTTTACTTCGTTATATTTCTGCAAGTGCAGTAAAGACAAAATATACTTATATTCAAGATCTATTCTCTAAAAGCAAGTCTAAATATCTGATATGCTGCTTCTCAGGTGAATGCATCTTTTTATTAAAGGATTTTTAGAATAATATGTAATATGAAATAACATTCTCAGATAAAAAATGTTTTCTTCTGCAGTATAGTTGCTAAAGTAAAAGTCCATTGTTTCAATTTCTCCCCCTTAGATCGGGACATTTGTGCAACTCATAGAAAAGGCACTGACTGCACAGAGACATGACAGTTTCGGAGTTTGTAGTTATTTACGTGATCTGCTTCTGGGTTATTTGAAATTTAATAAAGCTATAATGCATTAAATATAACTGCATTTAAGATGTAACATCAGGGTGATTCCTTTGAAGAGCTCCGACTCCACTTATTCCGCAACGAGAGTGCTTCTGTATTTACTTATTTAGTATTTTTGCATAATAATTTCCTCATACTTCTACATCACCTGAAGCTGTTTGGAAAGTTTAGAGTGCATCTGGATTGTGAGCTGTGTTTTTTTCTTCTTCTCAGTCAGCTGCGAACTGCAGTGCTGCTCTCATCATTAGAGTTTAATGTGATCTCATGCTATGTTAAATGAGAACAAATAACTATTCGACAACGAAAATATTTGTCAACAATTTTTTATTGTTTGAGCTCACATATATATATATATATATATATATATATATATATATATATATATATATATATATATACTGTATAAACATATACCCTGGTGGCCAAAAGTTTGAAATAATGTACAGATTTTGCTGTTCGGTGGAAAATATATACTTTTATTCACCAAATTGGCACTCAACTGATCACAGAATATAGTCAGAACATTACTGATGTAAAGAACAGCACCATCACTATTTAAAAAAAGACAAATCTAGACAGGGCCCATTTCCAGCAGCCATCACTCCAACACCTTATCCTTGAGTAATCATGATAAATTGATAATTTGGTCCTAGAAAATCACTTGCCATTATATCAAACACAGCTGAAAACTATTTGGCTCTTAAAATGAAGCTTAACATTGCCTTTGTGTTTGTTTTTGAGTTGCTACAGTATGCAATAGACTGGCATGTCTTAAGGTCAACATTAGGTCAAAAATGGCAAAGAGGAAACTTTCTCTAGAAACTCGTCAGTCAATCATTGTTTTGAAGAATGAAGGCTATACAATGCTTGAAATTGCCCAAAAATTTTGATTTCAGACAAAGGTGTACACTACAGTCTTCAAAGACAAAGTACAACTGGCTCTAACAAGGACAGAAAGAGATGTGGAAGACCAGATGTGCAACTAAACAAGAGAATAAGTACATCAAAGTCTAGTTTGAGAAATAGACGCCTCACATGTCCTCTGCTGACAGCTTCATTGAATTCTACCCGCTCAACACCAGTTTCATGTTCAACAGTAAAGAGAAGACTCAGGGGTGCAGGACTTATGGGAAGAATTGTTAAGAAAAAGACACTTTTGTAACAGAAACCCAAAAAGAAAAGGTTAGAGTGGGCAAAGAAACACAGACATTGGACAACAGATAATTGGAAAAGAGTGTTATGGATCTTAACCCCATTGAGATTTTGTGGGATCAGCTAGACTGTAAGGAGCGTGAGAAGTGCCCGACAAGACGTCCACATCTATGTCAAGTGCTACAGGAAGTATGGGGTGAAATGTCACCTGAGTATCTGGACAAACTGACAGCTAGAATGTCAAGGATCTGCAAAGCTGTCATTGCTGCACGTGGAGGAATTTTTTAAGTAGTTTAAGAAGATTTTTATTTTTTTCAAATTGTAATAGTAATTTTTCACATGAATAATATCCTGACTATACATTGTGATCAGTTGAATGCCACTTTGGTGAATAAAAGTAACAATTTCTTACCATAAGAGCAAAATCTGTACATTATTCAAAACCACTGGCCACCAGTGTATATAAAATACACTACCCATAATTCTAATGAGAGATCCTTGAATCAGAAAATACGCTGCCCATGCAACTGCACACAAGGCATTGAGAATGACATAGTCAAGTCAGTTTCCCTATACTCCCAATTAACTTGTCATGTCTGAATATTTTGCATTAACTCTTCAAATCTATAGTTTTATACCTACAATCAATCACTCAAATGTATAGGTTTTTGTATTTTTTTATTTATGTCTCTTTTTAAGTAGTTAAATCTCACATTTGCCTTGTCTTTGCAACTTCCAAATAAATGTTGAATTATTTTTTGTCTTCAAATCAAAGTTTGCAATGTTGTGATTCATCTCATAGCTGGTTGGTTTGATTCACAGGTTCACATATATCTCAATAATCTAGCCAACCTCACTAATGGATTAGTTGATGGTACACAGCTTTACCGTTTGAACGTGACCCACTGGTCGTATTACAGCTGCTCGTTTTCTGATGTAACATCACTGTTTATTAACCCCCGTATCTCTCTCTCTCTCTTCTCTCTCTCTCTCTCTCTCTCTCTCTCTCTCTCTCTCATGCGCACGCAATTTCTCCTTGTGTTCTTCATGACACTTTGTGCCCAGACGACTTTTTACATGAGACTAATAGGCTGGCTATATTTGACCATGCCATTAATCATAGCGCCGGCCAGGGACGCTGTCGATGGCTCCCAGGCTCTAAATGGTAAATTATCTTATCTCTGAGCAGGCTAGCCAAGCACAATATTTATAGATGCTCTGTGAGACAGGGATGATGTTTTACATAACCCAATAAAAGCTGCGTGGCTGTCTGCGACAGATATTAAAAGGTAGATATATAAAAATAAAAGTTAGAATGGCATGACGCATGTCTAGGAGAGGACACATCCACTTGTCATAAGCTGATTAATCTTCTGCATAACCAGCAGCTGCATCTGAGTAAATACACCTTTACGTCACAAATTCACTGCATAATATTTGCCTACATGCTTGTTGTGATGTTGCGTTGCATTGATTCAGTAAAAAGGATATTCGATTAAGGAAAAATGAGCGTGGAACTTGATTTTGAGATGAAAAGGGT
The DNA here is from genome assembly GCF_025860055.1 of Xyrauchen texanus. Classification (NCBI taxonomy): domain Eukaryota; kingdom Metazoa; phylum Chordata; class Actinopteri; order Cypriniformes; family Catostomidae; genus Xyrauchen; species Xyrauchen texanus. The sequence goes on along the minus strand of NC_068323.1, from coordinate 21,298,132 downwards.
TCTCTGTACAACAGGTGGTTGAGGGGAGGCTTTAAAAAATAAGTGCTTGATAAGATCTGTCAAAAGGAAAGTTGTTTTAGAGGAGGAGCAAATTGTTACAATTTAAGAAAAGTTTAAGAATTTTTTTCCCTCATGGTAAGGCATGGTAAGTAATATTAGAAAAGTACATTTGGTCCTTTTTGTTTTCATGGTTACTTTGAGCACAATGCTTCAGTCTGTTGCCAGTCGTTTTATTCCATGTCAAAATTAAGAAACTTCTCCAACTGATAAAATATATATATATATTAGATTTTAATATTTATTTATTTTTAAGAAAATTCATCAGAAATGATGTTGAGAGCTAAATATGAATTGCCATTATTACAGAGTAATCTATTATTTTGTAGAGGGCAGTCAAAATGATTTTGGAGGAAAACGAAAAATAAATAATAATAATCATAAGCTTAGAAAGATGGCAGCATCATTGTTTTAGTCTTACACAAAGATAGGAAGGTGTTTTAAAAATATATATATATATATAAAATCAGATGACTTCAGTACCCTCCATTTATATGTCAATGGCGTGAGTCCAAATATCGGAAAACACCTTTTATTTTATTTTTAGAGTGCCTATAAATCCAGAAGTATTAAAGATATCTTAATATTCATAACTAACTTTCCTATTTGTATATCCATTTTTAAAGTCCTTTATACAGTAGTTATATTACAGAAATATGAGGTCCTCAATGTGGCTCTATCTGGAAATTAATACATTTTACCCATTTTCAATTGTTGAAACCAAATGTGTTTCAAATGGTATGAAGCCAGTTTTTCTTGTCCAACATAAAGGTCTTTAACAAAAAGAAATTTAGCTTTTTTATTATTATTATTATTATTATTACCAACAAAAAAAACTGACACTTTATTGTTATAGACCAGGGGTGACCAACCCTGCTCCTGGAGAGCTACCTTCCTGCAGAGTTTAGATCCAACCCTAATGTAACACACCTGAACCAACTTATCAAGGTCTTTAGGATTACTTGAAAATGACAGGTTGGAGCTAAGCTCTGCAGGAGCAGGGTTGGTCACCCCTGTTATAGACAAACCAACTCAACGCAAGTAAGGATTGTTCACATATTTTGACAAGGCATTGGGATACAATGCAACAAGGTTTCTTCTTCTTCTTCTTCTTCTTCTTCTTCTTATTTTAATTTGGCGGTTAGCAACTATTTCTTGTGCATTACCGCCACCACTGGACTGGAGTAAGGCACGGGAGTTACTGTTATAAACAAACAAAATATACCAGCAATTAAACAAATATTGATAAAAAAAAATAAAAAAAACAATTAAGTTAATCTTATATCCTTTTTAAAAGTCCTGTACTTTTCAAAAAAGAAAGAAATCAAAACTCTCCCTTGAACTTCTGTTCAATAGTGTTTTAGTTTCTAAAAACATTTTCTTTGCTTTCAACTCATTAACAAGCCTTTGCCTTGCCTCATTGTATTAATGACAGTACATTATTACATGCTCTACTGTTTCAGGTATATTACTCTGGCAATACTCACAATTTCCATCTCCATGCTTTTTTATTAAAAACATTGTACTATTCAACTTTGTATGACCCAACCTCATCCTAGTCAGCACAATTTCTTCCTGTCTTGATCTGGTTATGTGTATGTCTTTTCCCACTGCAACAAGGTTTGGTGAAGTCAAATGACTTTAAGAATAGTCCTACATGTCTATGTGTAAAATAAAATAAGAATGCTGCCACCTTTGTAAGTATGTTTTTTTTTTTTTGCTCTAAATATGTAGGCAAAAATTTACATTTTTGTGCCCCTCTACAAAATAATACATTTCTCTGTCTTTTGGCTTGACCCAATTGCAGTTGAAGGATAGTAATAGTACTCGATTAATTTATCGAGACTTGGCAAATTACAAAAACTAATCATAATCTTTCTGGACTCGATACCAAGACCTCAGGAAAATAGACTTGTACAATTGCTGAGGTTGTGGTTTCTACACAAGTAGAATGAATTATTCTGTTTGCAATATGATGACTTAAGAAAAGTGAATTCCATTTGCACCTGTTTCTGGAACAAGAAACTTGCTTAAACATTTTGGATGTTATGTAGGTCATAGCAGTAAAGGTAACAATGGTGCATTTCAAGGAAATTCAGTATTTCAAGCAAAAAGGAAAATCCTGCAATCATCTTGTCGTTCCAAACCTGTTTGACTTACTTTCTTCCATGGAACACAATTTTTTATTTTTTAAAGAATGCACTAGTTGATTTTTTTTCTATGCAATTGCAAAGAATGGAAACTGGAGATTTTGAGCTTCAAAAAGGTCTTCTCAAGTCTTCTAAAGCCAAACAATTGTTTTAAGTCTGTTTTGGGATTAACAATACCTTTAAAGGTTGCAAAATAGCGAATAGATTCAAAGTACTATCAGAGTAGGTGACGGCTATGCTTGTGCTACTCAATACCTGAGTTTGTTGTTAATGGAGAAGATGTGCATGCATAAAAAAGCAGCTTGCATGGCATGTAACCATGTCACTTTTGTCAGAATGCAGTGACTTTCGATCAGCACTAGAGACACACTAATTTGTGGTTGTTAACTAGAGTCATTTGAATGTTGAGTGTCATTTGAATCCTAGTGACAATGAGCCAATAAGATCAGTTGTTACAAAGCACATTGCCAAAAATCTATCTGTGACTAAAATATCACATCAGAGTGAGTAATTGTAAACACAACATGATCACACAGGAAATCGACATGCTGTTTCCGATTGTTTTGTACCCTGAAATTGACCTCATCTCTCGAATGAATGACAAGCACCATTCGCCATCCCGTTTTGCATAATTTCAAGTGCTACTCATAGCGCATTACGGAAGAAACCTCCAAGACACAGGTTCTGGTCCCATGGTAACCAGGAAGCAATCTCTTTAATTCTGTGACATGGTTTCTGGTCCAATGGAAACCAGGAAGTAATTGCATTGACCCCGAGACATGAGTTGCTTCTCATTTCTGAAATTGTGCATAATCGTTTCCTTTCTTTGCTTCCTTTCCTCATTTCCTTGCTCCACCCTCTTAGGAAAAGAGGACAAGAGGAATCAAAGCAAGACAGACTTAAAAAATAAAGTCCTGGATATCTCGGCTGTACCAAGTGTACACTTCGCGACGTTCATTCACCCACAATCCCTTCCACATGTCCCAATTTATTTAAAAATTGCGTAAAACAATTCCTTCTGCGTGCTATTGGACGACTGTCCTGGTTTCTTCCTCCATATCTACAATGAACTTGTGGAGGATCAGCACAATTTTGAAATCTATCATTTTGATGCTGCTTGTTCTCTCTTTAAAGTTTTCGCAGCATGACCACGGAAGCGGAAACTTTTAAGACATAGCCATGCACACTTACTAGACCATCTCATTCTAGTGCTGAATGCTGAGGAGGATCCTAGCCTACAGCCTCAGAAGGACTGGTTTAGGAAGGACACAGCCTATCTGGTCTGCAGCCTTCCGATTGAGAAGCATCCATGGGTCCTGGCCTAACGCTAACCAGGAATGAATCACTTTCACTTAGTGTCATGTGTTCTGGTCCAATGAAAAACCAGGAAGCAATTGCGTTTACTCCAATACAGTTCTGACTCGATGGAAACCAGGAAGTAATCGTGTTCACTCTGAGATGTGAGTTCTGGTCCCATGGATACCAGGAAGTAATTGTGTTCACATATACGGTGGTCAGCAGGAAACAAAAATGCAATTTTTAGTCCACTGCCGGATAGGTTTAGGTTTGGGGTTTGGGTAAGGGGGTAGAACTAGTAAAACATGCATTCCTTTTGACTGTATTAAATAATTTACAACTAAAATACAGTTCGCTTTTGCTGTCAACCTGTCAACATTTCACAAAGTAGGCTGGAGCTCATGCATGCCCATATGTTTAGCAACAGTTCCAGCTTCAGCCACTGGGGGCAGTGATTTGATATTTTAGTAAGCACAGACTCATTTCAGCTACAGGACTTTTAACCTGCTGTTTCCGAATTAAAAGTGTGATCAGTCTGATTCCATTATACCTCCCAGCCCTATTTAAAATGACTCAATGCAGTGTTTCTATCCATATTCTGCTATAAATGATCTCTCGATTGGCTATAATAAACTGTGAATACATTTGTTGATGTAATGTTGCTACAGTACGTTTTCACTTCTTCAACTACTTTCCATACTGTTGAAGAGCAAAATAGTTGTGTCACAAAACTGTCTGCTTAAATCTTTTCTATGAACTTCAACAAAAGAGCAACTGTAACCCCAACCTTGCATGAAGCACCTCTTAATATGTAAACAATCTTGTTTGATGGCCAGTGTTTTCAGGCATGAAGTGAAGCTAAGCAGCTAGGTTTAATGTTGTGTCCCTGAGCGCAACTCGTATGTCATTTGTCGTTGAGTGTGCGGTTATGGCAGTCTCACACCATGGAGACTAAAAGATAACCACTATTGCCCTTGTGAACCATGTATGCTGCAAAGTCTGTTCTAGAGGATTTCAGCATGAAGGTACATAACTCTTTCCCTTACAAAACATCTAGAGTTGCCACAAACTAGCTACAAACTTGCCGCAAATTCGGCACTCATTCATTTTCGCACGCAAATGTGCTTTGCGGCAAACTCTTCATTGAGGTCAAAGGTTCATCAGTAGCAGTTGAGAAGAGATTGTTTATGCTTGTCTCCTACTGTTCCTCATTTCATGCGACCCTCTCCATAGCAGTTGGGGTGAGTTTGATTAAAATAAGGACACAGTATTATTGCATTTGAATGGTTTATTTAATATTTCATGAAGTTCTTTTTTAATGGAGTGAGTGCTGCCAATAAACACAATGTTTTTTTCTTCTTCTCACAGGCACACATACTGTGAGTCTACCCATTTATTTGCACTTTTTGAAAACAGTACCTTAGAGAGTGTCTCCGCTGAAGGATGACCCCAATTCATTAGCTGCACGTTGCCTCCACGAGCTTGTTTAAAGCAGAAACCGTTAAACCTGACTGTACAAAATTGTGCCTAATTGTCATTGTGGATGTCTGTCACACATGCATGATGAAAGCTACTATCAGCTAATCTCTCTCTCTCTCTCGCTCTCTCTCTCGTTCTATCTCTCTCTATCTCTCTCTCTCTCTTTCTCTCTATCTATCTCTATCTCTCTCTCTCACCATATTTTTCTCTCTATCTCTCTCTCTCTCTCTCTCTCTCTCTCTCTCTCTCTCTCTCTCGTTCTATCAAGGAGCTTTGGAACATCCAATTCATTTTAGTGAAAAAATTTGTATGGAAAGTCGGAAATTAACAGTTTCAAGAGACCATTCACAGATTTGTTTAATCCTTTCACATAAGTGCCTATTACACAAATCTTTTTATGATAACTTTTTCATTAAATGTTGCTCTTTGTCCAGACTGACCTCACAGTAAAATCGGAAACAGAAGGTTGATTTCTCTTTAGCTAAAATTGGTCTGTGCTTACTGAAATTTGAAACACTGCCCCAAGTGGCCAAAGCAGTAAGTGTTATTGGGTGTATGGGCACGTTTATGCACTAGTTTCAGGGTAAAATGTCCATGGATGTGCGTCAAAATGGGTTGTTTTTAGCTATACTGTATGTAATACCATGAAGAGGGATGCATATTTTATAAATTGTACCCCCAACCCAAACTCCAAACATAAACCTTATCATTGGTGGACTAAAAATTAAAATTTAGGGTAAAAAAAAAATGTAAAAAAATAATGCATTATTCGAATACTTGTCACTGAGAATGGATGTGTATGGATACCCAACACTTGCCCTTTGTTTTAGATATTAGCCTATAGCGTTATTAACCTATATTGTAGCTAATAGCTTTATCACAATGGTAGCTTGACTGTAGTTTCACTACTTGAAATTATGAGTAGCCTATTGTTTTGCAAGCTACAGTTTCAAAGTAGCTTCCCCATCAATTGACTCTACATCCATGCATGTGCAGTACTTTTGTAAATTATACTGCAAATCGTTGCATATAATCTGCAGCACAACTGCATAGAATGCAGCACTCATGAAACATAGAAATGTCACTTCTTTCCCTCAAAAGAAAACATCAAGGAGAAGAGAGTGAAGCTAGAGAGCCCGGATTCCAGGTTGATCTTTGTTCCTTCCCTTGTGTTTATTTCTTTCTTTCATTTTTTCCTCTTGAAGTGGCTTACTTATCCACCTGCGCCAGTGCAACAATGAAGAGAGTCTGTCTGTGCAATTGTGCGGGGAAATCATTGCAACTCAAGGGTTCAGACAGCGAATCTTTAACTCAGGGAGGCCTTGGGGGTGTTTTTCAGCAGCAGCTGTAAACGTGACACACCGGTACACATATTAAAGTGGCAGACGTGTCACTGATTGACTCTTGAGGGATTTTGCTGATGAGGGGTGAGACTGAGTCCCTACAAGTCTGTTAATACTCTTACCGGAGAATACCCCATGCAGAGACTGCTTGGCTGATTGAACCCTCTTGAAAAGAACTGCATACATTGCAAGTGTATGCTTTTCTCTTGTTTTCCTGTAAAAAATATTGAAACATCTGTAGAACAGGATTTACTTGAGAAGTTAAATAACCCAAGATATTAAAGGAATATTTCACCCAAGAAATGAACATTTGCTGATAATTTACTCACCCTCAGGCCATCCAAGATGTATCTGAGTTTCTTTCTTCATCAGAACAGAATTTAAGATATTTAGGAAAGTATTGCAGGCTTCTATATCCAACCAATGCAAGTAAACGGCCACCAATATTTGACGGTCCAAAATGCACTTCCTGGTTACTTTCATAACCTCTGTTCCATGATGGAGGGAACAAGACGTTGTCTCGATGTAGTGACTCTAGGGGTCTGTCTTGAAGCCCCTATACGAAATGCCACAACTAGCTGAACTGTGTTACATGGACTGGTGGTTCGAGATGGACAAGCTGTTGCGTGCCTCGTAGCCAGTCACCCGGCCGTCAAGTAACCTCCCCCAATGCACCTACGAGCATCGTATGGTCCCCACGTATTTCGGGGACAAGTCTACTTCCCAAAAAAGGGGGACAGGCGGCCTCATCCCAGAACTTGATGGGGGAAAACGAGTGGGGAATGGGAGGTCCGTGGGGAGATACCCGGCAGAGCAGCTCCCATTGGAGTCACCAAATCGCCCCCAGTGCTAACCGATGCAGCCTCAAACCTAGGTAGAAGGACCAGTGTGGGGAGCCGCTGGGGTGGCTTTCCCTCTGAGGAAGGAAAGCCGCAACTGCGACGTTGCCATGGTCATGTTCTCGCAGTGAGGACAAGACCTGTCCACGAACACCGTCTCCACGTGGGCAGCGCCCAATCACGTGAGACAGATATTGTGGCCCTCGAAAGTGGAGAGGTAACTACCGCAACCAGGAAATGCCCATAGACGGAAAGGCACCTTTAAAAAGAAGCTCAGTCAGTGCCACTCTTTTAGTAGGAAATATACTCTTTTATTAGGAAGTATGTACTGTACCCAGGGGCGTTCTCTGCACTCCACCAGTGCACGAGGTGGAGAAACCGCTGTAATGCTCCGTAAATCCAACAGCTTGTTGAAGAGGTGAATGGATCGGCAGAGGAATTCAGCTTGATGAACACAACCACTCGGCTCTGAAGAAAAAATCAGAATGAGTGGTTGCAAGCCAGCACCTTTTATACCCGTATGTCTGGGGAAGTACATGCAAATTCCACTCGCCAATTCCCATTGGCCTTTTCTCAAAGATCAGAGGTGTTTGGGGCTACCAAGAACGACCCATAGTGTCACTACATTGACACAACGTCGAGTGAGTAACAGATAGGGAACTATTCCTTTTAAAGAAAGTATAGTGAGAGCTTATGACTAAAAGAAGCAAAAGCGATTGTACAATGAAAAATCATCTTGTTTTCCCTTTAAAGTAAGTCAAAGTTACGAAAATTTCTACGGTCAAAGTACATTTTTCTAGTCAAAAATTGTTGATTGGTGTGATATTGTTCTTGTGTAGAGCTTGAGAAGTTTTTTTTTTCATCTCACAAGTCTTCTCACAGTTTTATGTCAGATTTGTGGGAAAATTGTTATTTTGAGTCTGTTCCCTTCACTGATTTGGTTGAACTGACAGTGTTGGGGAAGCTTGAAACTGTAGCCTCAAGCCTTAAACTACTCACAAGTTAAACTATAATCCAGCTACTCTTTAAATAATAAAAAAAACATTTACAGTAGCTGCACTGCAAGCTTCTAATAAAAAGTAGCTTCTTAAATCTTTTTAATAACATTACTGTATTAAAATCCAGTTTTGAAGTCTGTGTTTTTAAAGGAATAGACTTGCTTGACTTGATGCAAGATTCTTATTGATCCATTAACTACGGTACTCTTTTTCAATGTGCAGAAAACAATGTGGCTGGCTTTCAGGGTCTGTCTGAAGCTTTCAGGTTCTGAAAGCTCTGGAGTTTTATTGTGCCTGTGGTCTGAAGGGGGTGACATACCGTGAAATGTACTTCTCTGTCGGCTCTCAAGGCCAGAGTGGATGAAATTACCTGAAGCTCATTCACTCTTTTAGTGCTTGCAGTTGTTTCAAGGTTGGGTAGGAGGATGAATTACAGGTCCCTGTTGCACTTTATCTTTAATTATATGGCTTGCCACAGAAAACGTTAATGTACAGTGTTGTTCAATCAAAGAACCAGCTCATACCACAGAAATACCAACCGTACAAATCAGACTTTGCTAGCCTTAGAAACATGGAAGATTAGAGCCCTATGATTACCTTGATGTTATAAAACACGGATGGCATCACAGCATTTTGTCACAAAAATAGAATGAACTGTTAATTAACTGAAATGTGATATATTTTGATATATAATTGAATGCAATATTATACTTCAATTTAATTGCTACATTTTCATTTGATTAAAGCTTTATGAATGCAGTTGATTTGACACTGTTTGATAATACATTTCAAATATACAGTAGTAAAAAGAAAACACACATGCACACACACACACACACACACACACACAAACACACACACGTTGGTGCTGCTATCATCATGAGGACTCTCCATAGACATAGTGATTTTTAAACTGTACAAACTATAGATTCTATCCCCAAAACCTAACCCTCACAAAAAACTTTGTGCAATTTTACATTTTCAATAAAACATTGTTTAGTATGTTTTTTTTAAGCGATTTGAAATATGGGGACACTAGAAATGTCCTCATAAACACACACACACACATACATATACTGTATATGTGCCTTAGTCGTCTTTTTTTCTTTTTTTTTAATAAATAAAAAATATGTGTGTTTTTAGCTTAACCTGGGATAGGTTCTGCAACAAAATACAGCCAGTTGTGTAGAAAAGGTTTATATAAAGGGTGTCTATTGTGTTACAACTGATTTTGAGAATGGCACTCTTGATTTTACTCAAAGATCTTGCATTGCATACATATTTAGAAAGCGTGAGGATACGTTTGCAGAGAGTAATAAATGGCATTATAGGAAAGGTTATGTGGATAGCCCTTATATGGAGATGGTTTGGGCAAGCATTATGAAAACCACTAATTGGGTGTGTCACACCTCCTTTTTATAAAATTATAATAATCCAGATTTATTAACATTAGAACTGGGAAAATAACAAATTTATGTGCCTACACTCCTATTGTGATTCCATCTAAAATTTTACATGAGAATCTTTCGTATAAACGTATTATAAATTTACCCTAGGTCTAGTTTTTCACATTGGCTACAGTACAGAAACATGAACGGAAATGCTTTGATTGCCAACATGATGAATTATAACCACAGACGCCACAGAACTGTTACTCATCATTGTGTTATACTGTAATTATGATCAGATTATGAATTGTAGGGCGCTTGTTTATGAGCTTGAAATATAGCAGAGGCAGTAAAGCAGGTGTTACATATGCAAAGTGCTCCAGAATCAGTCCAAAGCCTTCCTATTGCATAGTCACAACACCTTGTTGACATTTGAGCAAGCATGACTAACCAAAAGAGTCGTCCTTACCTATATTAAGTAGCCAATGAAAGCATGTTTTTTCAATCACAGCCTAACTATTTCCTCTGCCAGATATATTTTCAAAAAAGGCTGGTTGGTGTTTGTTTCCTTACATAGTGATCCCGAGCATAATCGCACAATCATATCCCTAGCAGGTGCAGAATGTTGCACTAAATCTCATTATGTGTCGTTTATGCATTCATTTGCATAATCCCTGCCTACATTTGCTTTCTGACTGGAACATCCGTAATTTAAATGCACAAGGATTACCCTACAACAGTTTTCAACTCGACGTTGAATTAAGAAAAAACTGAATTGAGCACACTTGTGAACGTTAGTCTCTTTCCATGTTCGTGGTCAGCATGTCAGCCACCTGTGCTGTTTAATCGCTTAAATTGCACATGTACAGCAGGTGCGGACATGACAAAGGTTGTTCATTTTGGGCACAGATGCAAGGCCTGCAGGTGTCCAAGAAGTGTAAACTTAAATAGACTTATGTAAACAAACCTACAGATATTTACACCAATCATTGTGTCCTGACAAGGTGCAACAAGGTTCCTGTAACCTGTAATTGTATTATCAAAAGTGAAAATGCTGCACAACTCTGCAAAGCTAATAAGAACATGTGTGGCATCTACAGAGCACAACAGCCTGGTTCCAGAAGACCAAAACATTTTTAAATATGTGTTACAGCGAGGCACTTACAATGGAAGTGAATGAGGGCAAATTGTTTAATGTTAAAATACTGTTTCAAAAGTATTGCCACAAGACATAAAGGATATGTGTGTAAACATGATTTTAGTGTGATAAAATCGCTTACTAACCTTTTCTGTGTAAAGTTACCATGTTACCATGACAATGTAATGTCAAAAAACCTTAAAACGACTGAAAATAATATGATTTATGTTCACTCTGCTTGTGTTCATGCTGTTCTAAACTAAAGTGTAAGAGCAGTGCAGATGTGTTAAGAGCTACTGTATGTCTCTTTTTACATCCATTTTTTTATATTACATATGTTAGCCAGCAGGTGGTGGCAAAAGATACTTTTTGTGTGTGTAATATGATCCAGTTGGTGACATGAAGTGAATCTGTTAGTCGTTGTTTACATACAACAGCGCTCCGTGATCCCTCATATTACTAAGGAAAATATTACTAGGAAATAGCTTTAAACAGCTTTAAACAAACAACTTCAGCATTAAGGCTGTGACACAACAGACTGATTGATTACAGAACTGAAGGCGCTTACCTCTTACTGGAGTTTCCACATTGAATACATACTGTTTAAAATGGCAGAGGACATTGCGGTTTCTATAGGGAATGACTCTTGTGCACGGCTACCACGAAATGGAGAGGAATACCCCACTTGGGCACCTATTTTACCACTGAGAAAGCTGATCTTCAGAAAGCTTACAGCCTCTCTGCTTGGGAGTGGCAACAGGTGATCACACGCTCCGTTTGTCTCTCTCTCTCTCTCTCTCTCACTCACTCACACACACACACACACACACACACACACACACATCCATTTATCCAATAACTTGTTAGAAACAGTACAAGCCATCATACTATTTCTGAAGTGAAATTTTTGAATTACTAACGGCGGTTTGGACGCATCATTCGGTTTTGAACCAGCAACGGCAGATTCTGATCCACGACGTAAGAAAGTAGTTTCATGCACAAATGCGTTTTTATGACCGTACTCAGTTTTTCCTAATTTTTTTAAATTTACTTGTTCATGGAAATTTTGTATATAAGCAATATCACACTTGTGCTATATGGCCATAAATCAGCACTGCTGTAATTACCTGTGGCCAAATCACAGCAGTGCTGATGTAGGGCCATATCGCACTCTTGCTCGTGTCATATTGCTTAAATAACTGTCGATTGAGCGTAACTTGTATTGAACCCGGAACATTCCATTAAGTGGTCTTGTGGCTTTGTCTTTTTTGTCCCATTTTCAAATGCTTTTTTTGCTATATGTCTTAACTTGTTAGTAGTTGTAGTTCTGAAATTGATTGATTTTAATGACTCTAATCTTTTGAATCCATTCATCAAAAAGTTTCATCCAGTTTTGTTCACAGATTTGATCTCTGATTCTCAGGTTGCATGATTACACCTGTAGGTGGCAATAAGTGAGTTTTTTTACAAGCAAAACATTGGCTATGTTCAGAATGGAATATTAGCTTCATGAACCCTTTTTCAAACTACCGGGTTTTGGAACGGAAGCGACTGCAGGTTAAACTTCGATAGCGTTGAATGTAAGTGTATAATTGATAATTTTTATATAAAAAAATAAATATAATATAATTTTTGCTTACACATTTGCTCCAACATTGAAAGAAAAATCCCACTATTACATTTCCACAACTTTTCAAATGGATAGAGAAAAAAAAGAGCAATGGATTAAGACAGTCAGAAAAGAGAAGATGGCAAATTAACTGTAACTCGCTCAACAGCTGTATTAGAAACCTCATTGCATCTGCGGTATATCAGTGGAAAAAAAATACTAGTTACTTCCTCTTTCAGTCACAAACTGCATGCCCAGATATTCCAGTTTTAGCTTTTGTGAAATAGCTACCATGAAATAAATGCATTCCATATGGAAAGAATTGGAGACTCCACAATGACTCCACAATGACATTGTTCTGTATTACACCAAAACAAAGCTGGTGCCATTTATAAATAAAAATGCATATTCAGTGAGAATACCTGATTTGAATATGGCTCAGACTCTGTAGCCTGCATGCAATGCTTAGTTTAGGATACTGCGCATGCATGAGTTTTGACCCATGTTTAATTCAAGGGGCTGTTTTATTTATGCCATCTGCGGCCTTCCCATGTGGATTTAGGTCAGGTGCCACTGATGTTGCAGTGATGTGGCAGGATGTCTCTTTTACCTTCACACTGCATACGTGTGCATACAGTCTGGGGTATTCATGTGCATGGAGTTAAATGCACATCAACATACAGTATATACATGCATCATCAGAAATGTGACACTTATATGTGTTCAAACTATTTTCATGTTTTTGATGGCCGTTAAATATAAATATTAGAAAATGTATAATACAATGTGTACATTTGTAATGTATACAATACTTTTGTTTTCTAAGGAATAGTTATGCCATTTTAAGCATCCCAGACTGCACACTGAATGTTATATCCTCATCGCTTTTTGAACAAATTTGAACAAAGGCCCCAACCTCAAGTATTAAACTTTGACACATACTGTAACTTGTCCCGCATATGCAAATTTTTGGACTTGACTTAAATTAGATTTTGTAAGGCCTGAAATGTACTCAATGCCAGTATGTGAAAGCATATGCTTCTAGCCATACAAGCACAAATGCGGACATTGTTACATTTTGAAATGTGCCAGAGCGAAATTCATAATACAACACAAGTACACGAATGCAGATGCTTCTAGCAACGCAAGCTCAGTTTCATACTCTGTTGCATTCCGAAAAGTATGTGATTAATAACACAACTAAGTAAAATATCGCAGACACTTCTAGCTATGCAATTTAAAGTTTGTATGTTGTTTTATTTCAAAATGCATAAGGCCGCAATTCATAACACAATGCAAGAACATGAACGCAGATGCTTCTATCGACGTAAGTTAAATTTCACGCACTCCGAGTTCCGAAATGTGTCAGACCACAATTCAAATCCCAACACAAGTACGTCGACGCAGATGCTTCTAGCTACGCAAACACAATGTTGTATGTTGTTGCATTTCGAATTGTGTCCGACTGCAATTCATAACACAACACAAGAACATAAATGCAAATGCTTCGAGCTATGCCAGCTAAATTTTTTACATAGTTGCATTTTGAAATGTGTCATACCACAAATACGTGAATACAGATGCTTCTAGCTACAAAAACTCGATTTCGAACACTTTTGCGTTCCGAAAGGTGCCAGACCGTGATTCATGACACAGCCCAATTACGAAACAGCAGACAATTCTAGCAACGCAAGCTCGATTATGTACGCAATTGGGTTCCGAAATGTTCCAGATTCCAATTTATAACAAAAATGAGTATGTGAACGCAGATGCTTCTAGTTCTAGATGTGAAAGTTCTATTTTGTTTGATGTTGTGTTCCAAAATGCGTCAGACCGCAATTCATAACACAACGCTAGCATGTCAACACAGACACTTCTACCTATTCAAGCTAAAATGTGTACGTTGTTGCGTTTCGAAATGTGTCAGACATGACACAATACAAGCATGTCAACACAGACGCTTCTAGCTACACAAATTTGATTTCAAATACTGTTGCGTTCCGAAATGTGTCAGACCGTGATTCATGACACAACGCAAGTACGAAACAGCAGACACTTCTAGCGACGCAAGCGCGATTACGTTAGCAAATGGGTTCCGAAATGTTTCAGACTGCAATTTATAATATAAGACAACCCAAGTACATGAACACAGATGCTTTTAGCTTTACAAGCTCGATTTTTATGCTGCTGTGTTCCAAAAAAACACAACATAATTACGTGAACGTAGGTGCGTCTAGCAATGCAAGCTCGATTTTGTAAGTTGTGTTTCGAAATGTGTCTGACCGTGATTCATAACACAACGGTAGTACGTGAACGCAGGCACTTCTAGCTACGCAAGCTCAATTTTGTTCATCTTCAGTATACCTTATTACATTTACATTTAAGTTTCTTTGTATTATTATTATTTTATTATTATTATTGTAATGCTTCCAAATCCTAAAAATTTCCAGGTTTAAATTCGATTTCAAATACCATATTTTCAATGTGGTATGAGACTTTTGGACACTTTTGTGAATGTTCCTGTTGTTCAGGTTGTTATTGAAATTGATAGTTGCGAGAGAAGAGAATAAATTGGTCTTTTGGAACACGTTCAATAAAAGTATGTTTTTGTGCAGCATCCTTTGCTTGTTTTCCAGCTGACTAACATTCTGACACTAAAAAAACAATGCAAGAAAATGTGCCTTGTAAGGGGAAGAAAAGGATGTTTGGATGACATCTGGCTTTGTCCTCTGGGTGGTTCAAGAGCATCTCTATGCCTGGAGTACGGCTTCCACGATTGTGTTTTTAAGCGGTGCCAAATGTGCTTCCTTCATCCAGTGTGACTGAAGACTACATCACAGTGCAGCTTGAGTCGACTCCTCTGTCTATATGAATGGCACTTTATATAAGTCCCATCCTGTCTGAAGCTGCTTGACATCTGTGAGGCGTTCAGGAACACTTTCTTGTGGTGCGCGTAGGTTGTTTTTCATTCTTCTATTGGTGCGATTCACAGAGCACTTGAAAAAAATGTGCATTTTGAGGATTGGCTTTCAAAAACGGGGTTTTACTGGCAAAAAAGAGATAGTGCTTAGAAGTGGGTTCAATCCTGGGTTGAGTGTAGATGCATAGCAGGCACAAATCTCAGATTAAAAACACAACATGAAATGGATCTTTTAGTGTCTATTCCAGAATTTCAGATCTTTGTGTCCTTGTCTGATGGAGAAAAAAGCAGGAGGAAGACACAGCATCACAACACACCATGAGGTAAAAAGGATAGTTCACCCAAAAAATGAAAATTCTGCCATTATTTTCGATTTTCCTCCAAAACGAAATTATTTTCTTTCTTCTGTGGAACATTTTCTCTCCATTGAGCTCTTTACCGAATCGCGTAGTCTGTGAGTTTAATAGATCAAATGATTAGTGAACAAATCATTCAGACCAGTTATGTAAACCAGATCAATTGAATCATCTATATATATATATATATACTTTTGAAGGCTTATAGTGCAAAAGTCTTAAAATAGCACTTTTATGATAATGTCATGGTGCTTTTTCATTCTTTTTGAAACTTTAAAGGACTGTTAAAAGCATTTATCTGTTTAAATTGCATGTTGTCAGAAGGTGGTAGGTTGTAAATGTGCTTGTCATTATTACCAGTGACAATGGATGTGGATTCAGTGTGGCGTAATATTTGTTTGAGGTTTGCAATAGCAATCACATCACATCAGATATGATCAATTTCTGATGTTGAAACGCTGGTCATAGTAAAATCAGAATTACTGCGCCTCATTTTATAAAACACAAGCAGATTATCTCGATAAATTGTCTCCTAAACTTCTTAAAATAATTAAAATGTTTACATTGTTACAATGCTATGTAAACCATCTGAGCCTTACAGAAATCCACACTTATTTTACTTTATAAGGGAAATGCTATTTTTTTAATAATTTAATTATCTTCCCTGAGGAAGATAAACTGTTAAAAACACATTTCAGCAGCTGAATGAATATCCTCTTCCGAGTTGTACCTTGACAATGCATCTTTTAAAAGCAAAGCAATAAACATGACAATGGTAAAAGACATGTTCTATGCAACAACAAAAAAAAAAAAAAAAAAAGACATAAATACATACCCTTTCGTGTTATTATTGAAAATTATTGGTAACACTAGGTCTGTTTCTCTCACTCTCTGTTTTCGATACGAACTGTGCGGCAATGGGCGGGGCCAAGGGTGTGTTGACATGATCTGGTATGTGTAAATACAACTGAGCAATGTCTTGTGATGTCACAAACACACCGTTTTGAAAAATGAGACTGGGAGTGGGAACTATAAATGCTCTTTTTAGACTGGAGAGGGAGTTTTAAGTATGTTATGTATACATAGTTCTACTTTAACAACATGATATTTTTAGAAGTGTTTTTAGACAATTCTTGTACTTTTGATTTTCAATCCCTCTCTGATGTTTTACAATGTCTTCTGATGTAAAACTCAGTTCACCGGAGAGCTCGGCAGAATCAGTGTTGCTCATTTATTGAGCTGTTTATTTCTGGCCTGGTCTAGCTCTGACTGAGCCATTATTAGCCCAAATCACATCCACAAAATTCTCCCTCTCTCTCACATCTTATTCTTCAATTCTAGATGTCTCAGATGAGAGAGCATGTTAAGACTGAATGCTCTGTAATTAACACTGATCTACACTAAACACTGCTCCACACAAGCAGCTAAGTGTGTGTGTGTGTGTGTGTGTGTGTGTGTGTGTGTGTGTGTGTGTGTGTGTGTGTGTGTGTGTGTGTGTGTGTGTGTGTGTGTGTCAGTCTGTATTTGAGTCAGAGACTCATCAGTCTATACATAATTTTGCTGTTTCTACAGAAAACATCCAATATAACATTTTCATCAGATACTTTATTCAAAGTCTTCAAATCGTATTTTTCTCTTTAAACATCTTATCTTTAGGATGTAAGTGCAATTAAGTGCTAGAGTCTCTATCCGATAGAGAAAAATGCTTTCAGAGTCTTTATATGGAGTTAGGATTAAAATAAGGTGCATTTTGAAAAGTTCTGAGACCAGTGCAGACAGCACACTGGAGGTTAAGTCATTCACTAAATAGAGAGCAAGGGAGCATCCCATGGCTTCCCTATGCAGCCATCTGCATTCACTCCTAAAATCTGACCAAAAGTTCAGTTTCAGGCTGCAGATGATGTTTGGACCACTCAACATGCTTGGCAGACATGGGACAATGATAATCAGTACATAGATTCAGAATTTATAATGTATAATTTTGTATTATTTAATTATTTATTTTTCTTTTTTTTATTCTCTCCTCAATTTAGAATGCCTAATTCCCAATTCGTTCTAAGTCCTCGGGGTGGCTTAGTGACTCAATCCGTGTGCAGGAGGATGAATCTCAGTTTCCTCCGCGTCTGAGACTGTCAATCCATGCATCTTATCATGTGGCTTGTTGAGCGCGTTACTGCAGAGACCTAGTGCGTGTGGAGGCTTCACACTATTCCACTGAGAGCGAGAACCACATTATAGCAACCCATGTGACTCTACCCTCCCTAGCAACCGGGCCAATTTGGTTGCTTAGGAGACCTGGATGGAGTCACTCAGCACGCCCTGGATTCGATCTTGCGATCTTGCGTTGAATCAGAATAATTTATGCTAATTTCTGATTGGTAAAATGCTTCAGCACTGGCTATCACTTGTTTGTTTGACAGTGCAAAGAGATAACATTATGATTTTGTTGCCAAAATAGTATATATATATATATATTTATAGTAAAACCAGTTTTATTTCTATAGTTTTTAAATTGTGCTTTTCCCAATAAACATTGTCCCAAAGCAGCTTTACAGAAAAACAGCTGTAATGTTTGTGATGTCTCAAAAACATGAATAGCCAACACTCCAGGAAACATAATGAACACAGCAGTCATGCTCGGGTCCCAGGAAGTACAGTCCAGGCAGTCCAGGTTTATACTGTATTGCAACTGCAGTGAACACATCTCACTGGCCTAAAAAAAAACTGATGAAAAATTAGGTGCTAATCTGTGGTGCGTAAAGGTTCGTGTGTCAGTTCACCACATTTGCACTTTGGTTTTGCAAATGAGTTTGATACCCTTGGAAGTTTTCTCAAATTTTTCCCTTTAAATATGCATGGTAAATGTTTATTTATGGTAAATGCTCCCCCACACTGGCCAAGCTGTTTAGGCTTGCCTGTTGTTATGAATTTAGAGGGTTTTGGTCACTTGTAAGACCATCTTGTCAATTGCTAAACCAGCTAAACACCAGTTAGGGTTTGGAGACCAGATAAACCAGCTTAAACCAGCTTAGACCAGCAAACCAATTTTGGCTGGTTTAAAACTTTCTCCAGAAGTAAAATTTTAAAAACACATCTCGAGACAGCTGCATTTTGTTCAGTTAGTTCTACTGTGACTCACTTTATTAGCACAAGATATAAGAAATGGTAAACCCTGAGTGGAGTCGTAGTGGAGTGATTACAGAATGCTTTGTGCCATTTTGGAATTGTTTTTCTGGGTAAACATGCGCTAGATGAACATCTTTGACCTTTGTGAAAGGTCTCGCTGCTTTTTCAGCCTCTCTTTCCATAAAAAGACACCGTGTCAACTTCTATAAGTGCCAACTTTTAAAAACACAGTTTGAGACACCTGAATTCTGATGCATTGTCTCATGGTTGCATCGTTGCATTGTCTCTCATTGTCTTTTTTTTTTAGTTCAAGACGCAAGAAATGGAAAACCTGGAATGGAATTAGAGCTTAGAAAGCTTTGTGCGATTTTGGAACTGTTTTTCTATGTAAACATGCGCTAGATGGACGTCTTTGACTGTTGCGATGCATCTCGCTTCGTTTTCTGCATCTTGTGCCATTACAACAGACATAGACACTGTGTCAAGTTATAAAATGCTTTGCACATTTTTGGAATTGTTTTTGTATGTAAACATGCACTATACTGATGCTTTTTTCAGCACCTCATTGCCTCGTTTCTAAGATAAAAACATCTTTTGCTTGTGACCTGCATTTTGATCCATTAGATGCACTGTAACTCTATTTTTTAGCTCAAGAATGTTATGAAGTGAAAAGAAAACCTGTGAATATTGAAATAACGAGAGTGGACTGATATGGGGTATTCTCACAGGACATATTTAGGCATTTGGGCATTCACTGGTTTGTAATAATTTGTCTATGTAAACATGAGCTACACAGACATCTTCGACCATTATGATGCTCTAAACACATCCGTTGTGTGCAAATAATTGATATACAATTCATTCTGCACATGTTTCATGAATGAAGTCCATTGCCTCCATTGAAACTTACCATGACCTTCCTAACAGACTCTGAACTCACAGTATATTAAAGATTAAACACATCAAGAATATCAGTACTTACATACTTGCCAGAGTACCGTTAACAGCCACATGAAATGGATATTTACCATTGTGCTAATGTGATATGACCAGAGCATGAAAGCCTTAATTATAATACTCTGACTAGCTCATTTTTTTTCATACAAGAAAAGAACATGTAAGAGCTGTCCTCTCAGGCAATGAAAGCTACTCAAGTTGTATAGGGCAATTATCATCCATTTCATTCATACTTTTGAATTCTCCAACAAGAACATCAACATTAAGTGCCTTCAGCCTGAACTGACCTGTTAGAAAATTTAGTTTTTTTTTTCTTCATGAATACCATACCAGAGCTTGCTGAAACTCCTAATGGACTACATAATTTATGAACTGCCGGCATTATGTATTCATATCTGTTTTCAGGTCTTGATAAAACCATTTTCATTTGTCATGTATCTTTGGAGAATTCCCCAATATTGTACCAGAAATAATGTTTCCTACTTGTATTTCCTTACGCTTTTTTCCCCTCCAAAGCTCTACATCCAAACTACCACGCTGACCATCTCCATGAACCTGAGCGCATCCGTGGCTTTGGGAATGCTCTACATGCCCAAAGTCTACGTCATAATCTTCCACCCGGAGCTCAATGTGCAGAAACGGAAGCGGAGCTTCAAAGCCGTGGTGACTGTGGCTACAATGTCCTCACGGCTATCGCACAAACCAAGCGACCGACCCAACGGCGAGGCCAAGACCGAACTATGTGAAAACGTGGATCCCAACAGTAAGTAGCAAACCTTTTTATTCGCCATTGCTGAGGGATGTATGCACTGATAATGTACATTTGCTCATGATGAATACAAACCACTTTTTCTGAAAGAATTTGTATTGACTGTTATTTATGGAAGAATAAAAGTTTTTTATGGAAAAATATTTTCCCCTATCCCAGTTTAATTTACTACAAGCAGGTTAATTTCACGTACAGTTGTCAGTAGGGATGTGCCCAAAACCTCATTGAGAAAGGCACGAATACTTTCTGTATTCATTTTCTGTAATCTGTTATTAATCAGAATAATATAAAAAAATATTAGTATGACTGATTATCTAAGAAGCACAAGAATAAAGCGGCATTTTAAATAAACACACTTTGATTTCAGATCAGATGGGTGCGGTCTTAACTCGTTTGCCGTCTCTGTTAAATATGACATAATTTACAGTTTCCACTTCTTGAAATGTTTGATAATTTGTCACACGATTCACACATGATTCCCATGTATTTATTTATAGCTTAAACTTGACCACAATGTTAAATAATTGACCTGAAGAGATTTTAATTCGGAGCTCGTCCATCTATCTCTTAAAGTTGACCACATTTATAGCCACATCAGCAATTAAGGTAATTATCTTGTTAAGACTTTATTCCGAAAAAAAATAAAATAAAAAAAATAAATAAAAAATGGCCGTTTCAGATAGTTTTGATGCACTTTAGTTTTAAGCCCCACCCACATCCGGTTCTATCCGAATACAGATAATGGCTTCGCTGCACACCCATAATTGCCAGCTTTTCACCCAGCAAATACTGGATGCTTGAACATTTTGAGCACTTCCCCCTTGAGCATCTCACCGCTAAAATGTGGCAAATAGGCACCCTGTATGGGACGTCTTCATTTTGGACAAAGTATGGGACATCCTGGCTAACACAGGCAGTTGCCAGCCCTAATTTCTTCTAAAAGTATAACACTCTTTGGCGTAAATATTCCTAAGTTTGTTTGAGTGGCAGATCCAGCCAGCAAAGCAATACCGGTTCAACCAATGGCTTGAGTTTGGGGCGGGATTGTCTGTTTTGCGACCAATGGCAGATGAGGGGAGTATTTGGGAAACCTGCTTGAAAACAGTGTTTATTTTTGCAATTCCATTTGGTGGTGCTAATGTCGCAGAATTTTTAAACGAGCTTTAACTCGGTCTAATAAATTTCTTCTAATTAAAATCTGACACATCAGGAGGAAAAGTTTTGACTGGTGTGGTTGGGAAATTTTGCCAGAGATACTTAAAAAAGAAAAAGTGAGATTTTGGATCACATGAGCAGATGGAAGTTATCCCAAATAAATAATGTGATTTTTACACATTATTTTGCATGTTTTATGTTTTGCTGCATTTTTTTGCAGGATCATTTTATTTCATTTGAGGATTTTAATGCAACAAAATTGTTTTTGTTTTTTCAAAAATTCCTCTTCCAAGAGGTCTTGCTTTTTGCAAAGTCGCTTTCGCATAAGACCATTCCATCATTGGAGTTGATAAAAGAGTTCCATATAGCACTTGAAGATAGATTAAACTGAACTTTGCCAATAAATGATGGCTGTTTCACAAATCACATGCCTGAAACAGAGCGTGTTAGCCAAAGCATCGCGTGAGGCATTCAGAATTTCCACTGAATCCCTCAACAGTGCAAATGAATAGGCATCTAAAGCCAGATTGTCAGATTCATCCGCCAATCAGATTGATTTATTTGTTCTTGGTGGGTGCAGTCTTTAGGATATGTCCCGGTCAAGGCCTTCTAGCTGGCCTTGAGTGACGCAATCACACATTTAAGGAATGTGCTTAATTCAAAAGCGAAGTGCGCGAGGGACAAGACCAGTCAGAATTTAAATCACAGATATTGTTTTCCAGGCATTATAGACCTCCTTGGTAGATTCATATGAAATAAATATGATTTTTGATGTCCGTCTTATTCATTGTGAAACTGTGCTTTCTTAATGGCATGAACCGCACTGATGGCCTTGACTTAAAATGCACTGGCCGCCATTGATATAAATAATGTTTGGTTTGATAATGCAGTTTGTGTAATGCATTGACATTAAAGGAGTAGTTCACCCAAAAATGAAAATTGAATTACCCTGATGTCATCCCAGATGAGTAAGATTGTATTTCTTCAGCAGAACACAAATAAAGATTTTTAGAAGAAGATAAAGCTCTGGCAGGTCCTTATAATGCAAGTAAACAGGTGCCAGCAATTGAATAATACACATATGGGATGGCATCAGGGTAAGTCAATAATGAGAGAATTTTCATTTTTGGGTCAACTATTCTTTGAATACATTAAGTGTGGCATAAATGTCCATATATTTTCAATGATGTATAATGACAAAAAAATATATAATAATAATAAATAACATTGACAACATACCAAAATTGCAGAGCATCATCAATGGAGACACATACATTGATTCTTTATAATAGCCTTCATAAACCAGTCATTAACAAACATTATGTAATGCTTAACAGATCATGAACACTCAAATATGAATATGTAAATATACAACATTTCAGACTGTTTAATATGCATTAACTAATGATCTTTTAAGCATTACAACATACTGTATAACACAATAATGTTTGTTAATCTTATTACCGAAAGTTGTTATAAAGCATTACCAGAAAAAAATATATTTTACAGGTATTTATGCTGTGTAATACTTTTGTAAAGTTCTAATACATTCTGATTGTCAGAATTATTTCAGAGAAAAACCTCTAAACAAAATGTTATCATAATTTATGACCATATAACTATTATATCTGAGCTCGACCATAAAGCCACTGGTTATAATGAAGAACTCACATCCCAGGGTGCAGTGCTTGCCAGAATCATAATGTCACCGTGGGCTGAAAGTCTGTTGCTTTGGCCTGTTGCTTGTTGCAGCATGAGCTCATGTCAGATATAATGGAATGGAGTTTTCTGCTGAGAATGACCACATTTCCTCAAATGAACACAAGACGTACAGCACAGAGAGACTATTATAGTGCAGGACTTCACTGAGTCTGGAGGATTTGCATGTTGTCACTGTCAAAGTAAAGCCACGGGTCTTTGAAAAGGAAATGAAATATGAATAGGACGCTAAATGTTGTTTATGCTGCTTTGAGCAGAAAATACACAAGCCAGTCTTTCAGTTGCTTATACTTGACTAAAATGCTCATAAGAGAAGATAATTTTGGGACATTATTTTAATTAAAGACCACGAGTTTTGTTATTTTTAGTCCATGTATGTTAGCTTTGAGGCCATATATGGTAGTGTCAAGCGATTTTATGAGGTCTTTAAGACAATTGCTTAAACTGAAGGTTTGAAGGCTTTCTTCCGACAGTGGCAATGCTTTCCTAGAGTACACCTGCAGTCTCAGATATGCCATTTTTTGTCTGGACATCTCCAAGAATAAATCTTGTAAAGACATGTCATTGTCTTTGCATCACTCAAGCAGGAAAAATGGCATATTGAAAGTCACAGATCTTCTTACCACCGTAGCACTCCACACGTCTATATAGAAACTACACCCATCTTCAATCTCGGCTCGATATAAAAGTGCAGCTTTGCATTTTAATGACTGTTTTGGATCAGAAGATCTGCTCTGCTTCTGTCGGACTGATCATGGACAGCTCACCAAGTACTGTTTTTTTTCTCAACAGGCTAATTGTCGTTATTTTATCAGGTAAGGCCAAATGAATCTTCTTCTTTTCGTTATGACCTTGCTCAGTTGTCAAAGGTTGGAAATACTAATCACACTTCCGTGGCCATTAATCATGAGCTCTCTAAATGTTTCACAAACACTCAATGGCAATCATGACATGTCGCTTGATATGACAAGGGAATGAGAACCATAGAGTTTAGTACATCCTATATGAACATATACACTACCAGTCAAAAGTCTGGATGGACTTGGCTGAATTCATGTTTATATCTGTTCTGGCCAAATAAACTTTAGGGTTCATTGCAAATATATGTAAATATATAAGAGATTTTCCCACTAATAGTCTTTGGGTTAGAATAACAATTAAGGCTTTATTAAGCATCTTAAATGAGATACAAAGTAAATAACCTCTGGTTTCAAAATTAATTCTGATAAATTGGGTCACATAATCATAATATGGCAAAAGCAAACTTTTGTCTAGAACGGCCTTGCAAATAGCATCTCCTTCTCGCGGTGGCCTTCGTAATTGGCGGCGAACAAAGCAAGTGAAATCGCAACCATTTTATTTTATTTATAGATTATTTAACATTCTCAAGATGCCAAAGAGTATAAGCAGTATCTGAACATGGTTATGAAACCATTAAGAACTCAAATGGCCGTGTTAATCGAATGACACGTGAGAGATCCCCAGCTTCAAACACAAGTCCCACTGCATAATTCCCCATGCGTCGCCAATAGGAGGGCAGATTCTGTCACGAGTCCCAAAAGAACCATGCACCATCTGTGTTGGCCATCCCTGTGCACTCTCTCTCTCTCTCTCTCTCTCTCTCTCTCTCTCTCTCTCTCACACTCTTATGCTCTCTATTACCCATGCTGTCTCAATAATGTTTTATGTATATGAATGCCCTGAACCTTGAAATATCTGACATCCAAGGGATTAGTCCCCAAAGCTATTGAGCCGAGATGGCCATGTCAAGACCGGGATGCCATAATCATCGCCATCATTCCCAACAATTTTAGTGGCACATGCAAATTCGAGATGGTTTGATATGTGAGTTTCATCAGGGATGCAGAACAGTGCTGGACTTCACCGCAAGAATGCGGCACTGCAATGATTTGTGACATAAAATAAAAATGGCTACATTTTGGCAACTACAAACAGTTCACATCAAACCCGATGTATATATTTTTCTGACAACAATGATGACTTATTATTGACGCATACATGTAAACATATAAGTGATGCAACAATATTTGGGGCTTCAATTTCATATGCAATATCCTAATGTTCCTTTTCCTTACAAAAAGAGAAAGAAAAAGACCATAATAATGTGTGAAAAATGACCATGAATGATTTATTTTTTGAAGGGCCTCCTTTAGAAAACACAAGCTGAACAAACTGCTGTGCAAATTAGTCATGAAATCTTTGTAAACTGTCATATTATGCAACAAAAATTGTTGAGTTGTTGTTTGTGAAACCATTTTTAAGCAAATTGCTAGATTATTGTTAGTAAAATCAATGCCATGTAAAGTTGTTGGATTATCTTTTATAAATACATTTTTATGTATACTGGTACATTATGCATCAATATAATGACACATTATCACTTATGTTAACTGATTTACATCAGTTTTATGTAAATTGTCACTTGTAATGTAAATTTTTGCTTTTTGTTTATAACACAGTTGTTATGTAAATTGTTGCATTTCATCACAAATGTTAAAATGTACATATTATTTGCCGTGAATTAAATAGCTGCATACAGCATCGTAATTTTCGCATTATCATTAGGGATATTTTTTTATGTAAATTGTCACTTTATTCCATCAATTATTGCTTTATTGTTTGTTAAACTATTGCTGCATAAATTGTTGCATTATGTGACTTATTGTAAAATGTATTATTTGATCAAATTAAATGGCTGCATTGTGTAGCAGAAATGGCAAATTTTCACATTGTCATTAGTGAAACCATTTATATTTAAATTGTCACTTTATGCTAAATAAATTGTTGATTTATTGTTTGTAAAACCATTGTTATGTAAATTGTTGAATTACGCGATTGTGTAAATGTTTACATTATTTGATATACATTAAATGGCTCCATTAAGACAAATTTTATGTAAACTATTGCACTGATTAAGCAATATTTTTATTTAAATTGTTACTTTATGCAACATAAATTGTTGCTTTGTTTTTCATCAAATTATTTAGTAAATTGTCACATTACTTGACGAACTGTAAAGTTTCGTTTTTAGTTGACATAAATTAAAAAACTGCATTATGCAACATAAATTGTGAATTGTTGCATAATTAGTGAAACCATTTTTTTAAGTAAATTGAAAATTTATGGAATATAAATTGTTGCTTTATTGTTCGAAAAAACATTGTTAGGTAAATTATCACATAATGTGACAAACTGTCAAATTTTTTCCCCACAAATAATGAAACAATTTCCATTAGTTCAGCTGATATTTCATGAATGAGTCCTTGAGGGAGGAGCTATGGAAGGCCTGGAAGGAGGAGCCATGGAATCCACTGCAAGAGGGTTGGCCTCCTCCATCGCTCCTACAGTGAAGGTTGATCCACTAAATAACAAAGCCATATGAATTGTATGTAAATATGGGCCAATTAATTGGGCCAGGGTCCAGGGACTTTTTCCAGAAGGCATGAGGGTCTGGCTCACTCAAACCAATCCAGAAGAGGTCTTTCAACACTACATCACTGAAGTCCACCTCATTGGCCAATTCACAGAATTCCACGACACTCTTCCAGCGAGCAATCCTCTTGACACAACAAGAAGAGTCTCACCGCTGGGTTCATGTCTTCAGAGGTCGTCTTCTGTCACGCAATGAACCAGGAGAGAGATGCTGGTTGAACCCAAATGCAGTATTTAAATGAAGAAGAATAGAAAAATACAAATAGCACAAGGCTTGGACAAAACAAAGGAGCAAGTTAGCTTCACTGCTACTATGGACAAGATAAGACAAGGAATAATTAAACACGAAGGTGTAAATAGGGGCACAAATGAAGGCAAATGCAAAACAGCTGAACACAATGATGGGGGACAGGTGAGGATGATGACTGGGCTTCTTGGGAAGTGTAGTACAGAAGGTAAATTCAAAATAAGAGACTAGAAGACAGAGGAAAACACAGAACAGTTTGTGACAGATGCATAAAGTTGAGAAAGGTTTAACTAAGTTTAACTAACTAACTTAAGCTAATGAGCAGCAACGCAGTATCGACTTTCAACAGGAGTGAAGATGGTCGAGCTTGCGGGATCCACCTATACCTAACATTGCTCAATACAAGGCTACATAGAAAGTAAATAAACAAATGCACATGAAATATTGATTTTATATTGATTAAATATTGTTTTTATAGAATATTTGATACAACAGACATGAAACTAGCTCAGCTAGGAAATCGGTTCCTTGGGACAATGGTCAATCTTTCTGATGACGACGCTCACTCAGAGTACAGCATTTAACTAAGCAAGTAAAGGCCTATAATATAATGTGATTTTTACCAGCCATTTATCCCTTTTGAAATCAGATTGTGAATTGATGAAAAGTGACTTGATGACCTCCAGCAATAAAATCACT
The DNA here is from genome assembly GCF_025860055.1 of Xyrauchen texanus. Classification (NCBI taxonomy): domain Eukaryota; kingdom Metazoa; phylum Chordata; class Actinopteri; order Cypriniformes; family Catostomidae; genus Xyrauchen; species Xyrauchen texanus. The sequence goes on along the minus strand of NC_068323.1, from coordinate 21,270,434 downwards.
GTCAGTGTGAATGCCCCTTTTGACCCAAGGAGAATCCAATAAACATTCCCTTCCTAAATCCATTGTATTCGTCTATCCGCGGCTGACATTCTGTTGTCAGAACCTCAGTTGCAAAGCTCCGGCTGTCACACGAAGACTATGGGAGTGACACAACAGTCAATAAGATGTTTATAGTGTGGTGCACTGCAAGGATGTACTGCCATAGGTCAGTAGGAGATATAATGGCTTATGGCTGAAGATTCATTAGGTGAAGGAATGTGCAATAGACGCTCAGGGACATGTTTCCCAAAAGTATCGTTAGCAAACTATGGTCACATGTTCAATCATTTCTATCAGGAAGACTTGCAGACTTGAGTGAAATTTATGATGACATTTACTTGATGAATATAAAACAGAAAAGTAATGTCTCTCTTTGGCGTAGGCACCATCTGGTGGTCCAAATAAGTTGTACTCAGAACCGTCATATCCTGCCGGAGATAGGAGGCAGGGGCGAGGAGCCTACCCCCTGTGCAGTACGGGACTCAACTGGTGGTGGTAGGGTGGTGGAGGTTGCCATGTTAGCACACTGAAACAGCAATGTGATAGATTGTGAGCAGATTAAAAAGCAACGGCTTACATGTGATTGGCTGGTAATTACCCAGCTAATGGTGTGATGATGTACAGCTGCTAGTCTTCCTGCTAGAACTACGCTGCGCTTACATTACCAGCATAGTTCAAAGATTTGGTGTTTCCCGAAACAGTAGTTCCAACGGACATTTGCAAACAGCATCACAAAGTTGTGTCTACAGCTCTTTACCTGTTGTTAGAAGCATAGTTCCTTGTTAGTTTGCTGTGTAGACATCATCTGACTTCGCTGAGGCTTCTGTATCTTTTATTCCATATATATCTTTCATTCTATCAAAACTTGGCGTTCTGAAACGTCATGTAAATGTGAGTGCAGCCGTTGAAGGGATTTTGTGCTGTAATGAGTAAGCACTTTATCACACAATTTCTGTTGAAGAACACAGCTTTTATGTGATTATGTTAAAGCATAAGTGCCATTTATATTAATTATAAGAATGTGTATGTGCTGAAGCGCGTCGGGGGAACCCCGAAGTCTGATGTGGAGGGAAAGAGCTCTATTGCTGCGCTATGTATAGGTCTCATAACACACTGCATGCCGAATTTGTGTCTACAGCAGCTTTCTTGCATTAAATGTCTTTCTGGTGTACATGTAAATGTGCATTTATTATTTAATAATGATACAACATGGTTCAAGTGATGGATGTGTGACACAGGACATAGTTTTTGCAGTTTCAAGAAAAAAGTTGTGTTTTGCAAGTTAATTTCTCCAACGAAGCATCGTACTTTGGTAGTTACGCAGTGAGTTACATCGTTGTTCGGGAAATGCACCCCAGAGCAGCTCCTGTCAGAGGAATACGAAAGCGCTTCTCAAGCGCGCTGATATAAATTTTGATAGTAATCGTAAAACACTCCGCTTTCACTTGAATTTAATGATCATGAAATGGCAAATGTACATTAATGTGCTGTGATAAAGTGATGAATAGAACTCTCTAAGGTTTGGCATCATGAGAAATAAGAGCTCATGGATTTAATCAAAGGGCATTTAAATTAATAAATTAATGTTATATAACAAAAATACATATTTTATATATTAAATAAGAAATAGAGTTCCAAAAACAAGTGTAAATGTAAAATTTACCAAAACTAAGGTTGACCAAAAAGATTTTTATTTAGATTTATTTAGATTTTAACACATTATTTTGTGTGTCATTCATCAGTTTTTAAAGCCTTAAAAGGAAACCGCATTATCCTCTTTTATGATTTTATATATTTATTTGAAGTTAAATATGTAAAATGACTTAAGGTGTATGAAGCACACATAATGTACTCCTTAAGAAATATGACAATTTATATGACAATTAATCATGGAAGCCCTAAAAGAGAATTATTCATCATAGCCCTAAAATCAGATGCTTATTCGTCATAATCACAGTTATTTGTTGCACTTTATTTTACAGTATGTGTACTTTCAGTATACTTACAGTGTACTTACCCAAGAAAGTACTGAGTAATTTTAGGTAACTACATGTACTTAATATGCGTTAAGATTAGGGTTGAGATTAGGTTTAGTACCTAGTAATTACTGTAGTTAATAATTACAGTATATAGTACGTAAATGTATAAAAGTACAATAAAATAAAGTGCTACCCAATTATTTGTTTGACAATTAATCGTCAGCCAAATTTCACAATCGTGACAGCCCTAGTCATTGCTTATTTCTTTAATTTAAGTTGTAACAATACAAGTTTAGAACTTGTTATATTGTAACTAAAGATACATGTACAAAAAGTAGATTAGGTGACCTTTGTTTGTGCCCCTAAATGCTATTACATGTATAATGATACATTTGAAATGTGTTTACATATAGAGAGCACTTTACTGAACCAGCATTCATCAGGCCCACATTTCAGAATAGCTCAGAATGACATTTAACTCAAATACTGAAGGGGCTGCTGACACTTAAAGGCTGCATTGAGCTTTCTACTTTGTAACCTTTACTTTTAAATATTTAGAAGTTCATTTACATGCAAAGGAGTCAGAGAAAGGAACCTTGGATAAGTGTGGTAATTTTAGACTGGAGTCATTTAGTTACATAGAGTCTGTGTAAACACATCAGTGGAGGTTTGAAGGTCACGCTGTTATGACATTTGAATTTTTCTTTTTATTTTATATTTTTTACGTAAAACTTGTGCAATATTCATCTTATTTTATTTAAACATCCAAAAGATTTACATTCAGGGAGGGACCTGAGCCATATTTAGAGATCAGAATATCATAGACACCTGGGGGTGGGCTCATTTGATTTTATCTAACCACCCAGGACACCATAGCAACCAAATAGCAACACATTTTTAACCACTCAGAATACCTTGCCATCCCCTGTCAAACAACCACAGTGTTGTAGCAGTGAGTTTGACTTGAGACAGTAAGCAACCACCATGAACACCCTAGCAACCACCTACCAGTGCCCTAGCAACCACCTAGCAACGCACTAGCAACCACCCAGAACACCCTAGCAATCACAATGCAATACCCCAGCATCCACCCAGAACACCCTAGCAACAACTCAGAATACATTAGTAACTACATAGCAATTATGCATGTAACGATACACAAATTTCACGATATGATATATATATATATATATATATATATATATATATATATATATATATATATATATATATATATATATATATATTTTCAAGAATTTGACACAAACATATTTAAAATCTTAGGTAACAACAGTGTCTGACATTGGCAACAAAAGGCAGAACTCCATAATAAGTAACTTAACCAATACCACTGCATTTATGAGCAGTTTGTTATTTGTCAAATCATTTTTATTTATCTAGCACTTTTCACATGTACATATATTTCAAAGCAGCTTTGTAGAAACAACGTGCCTTAATGTCTTAAAGCCCCCAGTGAGCAAGCTAAAGGGACTGTGGCAAGGACAAAAAAAATCCTCCATTCAATGCCAGTGGAGAGGAGAGGAATCTGACTTCTGGCTTTAAGATATATGCAAATATGCCAATATTATTTAGCGGTTTGGGCAAAAACCAATCAGCTTTCAGCACACACATTTTTGCCCCTTTTTCCTCAATTCCATGTTGTTGTAAACACCCTTTACTGGCATTCTTACTGGGTTATTATTTGTGTGCTTGGGTTGTGCTCATACCTGTTTACATTTCAACGTCAAAAGCAGAGAATAATAAGTCTCATGTAGACACATGTTTATTACGTTGTCGGTTTTTTGGAATCAGCTGTTTTTGATTGTCATCAGCATCTTGCTGTGCATGTAATCACACTCCGTGTAAGCTGGGAGAGGCTGTCTGTTTAAAAGAGCAGTGAGTCAAACTTGCTGCTATTGTGTCTTTCCCTCTTTTTTTTGCGAGTTCCGCGTTTTTGCACGGTGATGTTGGCGTAAATAGAACAACATGTTTGATGTAGCACCTTGACATGACACTGTTGTTTGGCTAATTCAACAAGATGTAATGCTACAAGCAAACAATGCTACAATTGCCCTTTGCCATCAGTTTTCGAGCTCTCAACTTGACAATTTTTGAAGAGCTCAGTAGTTCTCAACCAGGGGGCCAGGGCCCACTAGGGGGGCCTCAGTAAACTGCCAAGGGGGCCTCAAGATGACTTAAAATGATTTTAAATTAATTATATTAAAATACAATAACTTCATTTAAATGTTAAAATGAGCTCAAATCATGATGTAGACCAAAAACAATTAAACAGTTCCTGAAATGTCTGTTAATGCTAAGTATTTTAATCTCTTGACACTCCAAGTTTCTGACTTTAAATATTGTCATGGACAATAGGGGGCCTTTGAGTCAAAAAG